>NW_027362764.1:573354168-574554168 GCF_046119375.1 Phyllobates terribilis
CTCCACAGTCACCAGACCTGAACCCAATCGAGATGGTTTGGGGTGAGCTGGACCGCAAAGTGAAGGCAAAAGGGCCAACTAGTGCTAAGCATCTCTGGGAACTCCTTCAAGATTGTTGGAAGACCATTTCCAGTGACTACCTCTTGAAGCTCATCAAAAGAATGCCAAGAGTGTGCAAAGCAGTCATCAAAGCAAAAGGTTGCTACGTTGAAGAATCTAGAATATAAGACATATTTTCAGTTGTTTCACACTTTTTTTGTTAAATATATAATTCCACATGTGTTAATGCATAGTTTTGATGCCTTCAGTGTGAATGTACAATTTTCATAGTCAGGAATATACAAATAAAATCTTTAAATGAGAACTTTTGGTCTGTACTGTAGTATCGCTGTAATCGTACTGACCCGAAGAATAAAGCTGTCTTATCAATTTTACCACACGCAGAACGGCATAAAAAAAATCCCCAAAAAACAATTCCTGAATTTCTGGTATTTGTTCATTCTGACTCCCAAAAAAACAGAATAGAAAGCGTTCAAAAAATGTGACGTGCCCGAAAATGGTACTAATAAAAACGTCAACTCGTCCCGCAAAAAAAAAGCCATCACATGACTGTCTGCAGAAATATGGAAAAATTATACCTTGCAAAATATTGCAATGCAAAAACTTGTTTTTACAATAAAAAGCGCCTTTCAGTGTGTGACAGCTGCCAAACATAAAAACCTGATATAAATCTAATATTGCTGTAATCGCACCAAACCGAAGAATAAAGTTGTCTAATCAATTATACCGCACGAGGAACGGCGTAAAAAATAAATAAAACCAGTTCTTCATCTGCTGTTTATTGGTTATTTCTGCTTCCCAAAGATCACAGTAAGGCTCGGCTCACAATTATTCTGTGCGCTGCACTTACACTGGGGTTTCCGTGTAAATCTGTGAAATACGGGATTCAGACGAAACACCCGGCAGAAGATTCCCTATAATGAGACAAATGGAGACACTGTGGACGCCGCCTGCCTATGATCCGGCGGTGTCTGTATTTTTATTAGGCGTGCATAAAAGTGCCATTCGCCACAGTTTTGTGCACTTCTGAAAAGAACACCGCTGAACAGAGGCCAGATCGAGTCCAGAGTAACTCTGCTGCCTCATTATAGTGAATGGATCCCTTGGGGATTTCATCTGAATCACCTCACTCAGAGATTTAGATGGAAATCCCGATATAAGTGCTCAGTGTAGAGCGTAGGATCGTGGTAGAAACGTGATCCAAAATGTTATGCAAAATGATCCCAATAAAAGCTTCAACTCCATTCACAAATAAAGCAAGTCCCCACTCAGGTTCGTCATCTGTTAACAAAAATATAGGGGGCTTCCACATTACTGGTAGCACAAAGGCTCTGGAAAACCAAAATTGCTCCTCTCGCCCTCCAAAAGAAATCCAACAAATTCTGTGCTCCGAAATTCAAATGTCCCTCTCCCTTCTGAGCTTCAGTGTGTTTCTAAACCGCAGTTAGCGTCCACATGTTAGGCTCTCATTGTTACAGGAATGCCAATCGAATTTATGGGTGCATGTCTCCAGAAGAACGAGCTGGGCATAACGTACTGGTCACTACAGCCTACTGGTCACTACAGCATACTGGTCACTACAACGGCAGTTTGCATTCTTCACTTGGCAACATCCACTGCTGCTTGTTATTTGAAAACACCCATGCAGTCAAAATCGTCACTACACCTGTAGATAAATTCACAAAGTGGTATAATTTCCAAAATGGGGTCACTTGAGGGGGATTCTGCGCTTCTAGCACGTAGGGGCTCTGTATATGGGGTCTGCAAACTATTCTAGGATAATCTGCGCTCCAGGAGGCAAAAAGCACTCCGTCCCTCCTGAGTCTCACCGTGTGGCTAAGCAGAACTGTACAGCAACATATGGGTTATTTCTACATTCAGAAATCAAGGCTCCGGCTCAACGTTATAAACTTCTGTGGTGAAGCACCTGGGGGTTCAAGGTGATCACTACACATCTACATAAGTTTCCTGCATATTAGATATTGGTGTGCTCAGGAGAAGTTGCGCAACAAATTTTGGGGTCCATTTTCTCCTGGTACCCTCCTGAAAGTAAAAAAAAATTGTCTAAAGTAACATTTTTGTGAAAAAAAAGTTAATGTTTATTTTTTCCTTCCACATTCCATTAATTCCTTCCCATTGAAGCGCTCCAGAGTTATTACCTCATAAAGTGACACTGGTCAGAATTAAAAAAAATTGTCCTAGTCAAGAAGGTGAAAACAGGCTTCGTGGTGAAGGGGTTAAAGGGAACCTGTGAAAGTGTCACTTGCTCTGGCTGACCCTGTCCTATGTGCATGAGCTGAACAGTCATTCACAGAAATGCTATTCTATGTTTCCTCTACAGTGCCCGCTGTGTGGTCAGAAGTGACTTCTCACTTGCCCTCCTTGTGAGACCAACACTTTAATGAGATAAATATGTTTTCTACAATTATGTCTGCAATCTACCAACAATAAAAAATTTAAATGTAGAAGATCCTCGTAAAGCATTTTCAGAGACGTCTTGTGTAACCTGAGTGTTTGTGCACTTATTGTATTTTCATGAATTAGTGATGTATTGTTTATGATGGTGTTTGTCAGATATTCCCATGTGATTATACTTTTAGCCATTATTTCATTTCATACATTTTTAATTGCGGATATTATCTTCTGACTAAATTCTACATATTTGTATGCTGTGGCGTGAGATTAGCATTTCCCAACTGTAAATAATAAAGCTTAAACTAGCATTATCATTTTCATTTAAACTTTCTAGATGAAAATAAAATAAATTTAAATAGGGTGAAACTCTGCATAAATGAAAAAGTAACTGGTCACTTGAAAAAACGCATTATAAACCTGCAGCTATGCTAAACCTCCGCTGTCGGAGTTAATTTCTTTTCGGCACTGGGGTTCTAAGTGCAGGCTCCGGGCAGGTTCGGAATTCTATTAACCTGCAGATTATCCCATATCTATAATAATAATAATCTTTATTTTTATATAGCGCTAACATATTCCGCAGCTCACAATCTAGATTCCCTATCAGCATGTCTTTAAAGTGTGGGAGGAAACCGGAGAACCTGGAGGAAACCCACGCAAACACGGGGAGAACATACAAACTCCTTGCAGATGTGGTTCTTGGTGGGATTTGAACCCAGGACCCCAGCGCTGCAAGGCTGCAGCTTAATAGCGTTTTTTGACATGACCGGTTCCCTTTAATATGTAAATTAAACAGAATAAGAAGATTTCCTGTTTTTGTACCTTTTACCGTCACAAAAGTGTAATAAAATGTAATATACAAAACACTGTATATGCCAATAAGTGGTACCACTGAAGAATACATCTTATCTAAAAAAATAGAAATTGGAAGAACAGCTGAGTAGAATGGCATAGAAAAACTTTATTGTATAAATATTAAAAGACAGTACATCACTTTATTAACAATGGCATATAGATAGGACAAGCAGACATATAATCCCTAATATTGCATATAAATAGGTCTAAACAGAAGGTTCACCCCGAGGGTCAAGACATGGTGCTAAAATTAAGACAGGGAGAGGGACATGTAGTTGAAATAATTAGGAATCACTCCCATGTGGGTTGTATACTCCCAAAAATCCCAAAAATCATGTTGCACCAGACTCACCTGGATAGAGAGGGACCCCAGACCTGCAAAAGGTGGTGCAGGGATAGGACGCAGGGTTAGAAAAAGCCTCGACGCGCATTTCGCCGGTGTTAGGACCTGGCTTTCTCAAGAGGCATCCATTATAGTGCTTCCAGGACCTTTAAATACACCCCTTTGTGTGTCACATGACACATCATGTGACAATCCAATATGGCCGCCGAGTGATAGATGGCATGCGCAACGACGTCACCCACACTGCGCACGCGCCACATCCGTCATGACGTCGGCGCGCGTCTGGAGAAGCACGTAAGCACTATTCCCGGCAGCGCGCCGAAGGCATAGTGACAGCTGAGCGCGGCACGTGGCAGGGGAGACCGTCTCATGCTGCACATAACACATCTGCATCTCTGGCTGCTATGGGCATAAAAGGGGACAAACTTATGGTGTGGCACCCATGCTCCCCTGACCTCTACCCCATTGAGAACCTCTGGAGCATCATCAAAAGGAGTGTCTATGATGGCGGGAGGCAGTTCACATCTAAGCAACAGCTCTGGGAGGGTATTCTGTCCTCATGCCAAACAATTAAAGCAGAAACCATCCAAAACCTGACAAATTCAATGGACGAGAGCGTTCAGAAGCTCCTTTCGAACAAGAGGTCCTATGTGCAAATGTAACATCACCTAGAATAAAGTTTTGAGTTGAAAACTGTTTGATTTCAGTTTGTAATAACCTGCTAATGCTTGTAATTTCAAAAATGACCATTTTTTTGTTCTTTGTTAAAATGAAAAAGGTTGAAAACTCTGCTGTGCATAATAATTTGGAACATGCATTTTGAGTGCAGTTTGAGTTTTTTATTTTTTAAAAAATATACTGTTATCATAGGCAGTTTGTACAAAAACCTTTCAATTGTACTCTAATAGTTATTTGACTGGAAAATTACAATGACTGCAATTCATATAGGTAATTTGGGAAAATCTGAGAAAATATTATTTGCATAATAATTTGGAACACAGTGTATAAAGAGGATGGATCAAGAAACAGGTATGCATATAGTAGGGAAGGCTCCAATAAATGTGGGGAAATTTTTTTTTTTTCTCCCTCTTCCTCCCCCATACCAATCACACCCTAATACCCATGTAAATCAAACTGCATCATAGCAAAAATTATTTGGTATAAAAAATCCATTATCACAAATGCCATATGGGGAATAAATTATAATACTGGCCGTGTGAATGAAGCCCAATATCCAGGTACAAGGGAAGGGGTGACACCTTGCATCAAAGTCTCTATGATGTTAGATCCATCAGAGTAGATCACAGCCTTCACACTTAAGAGTAATAAATAATACAAAAATATATAAATATCATAACATATTTCAGATCAATCTTAATTCCCAATATTGGGAGAAAATCCACAGGAGAGGAAAATATATATCACTCGGCGAGTGGTGTAAAATGGGGAAAACTGATGACATCATAGGTACAGTAACAGCATGTATATCAGGATCTTCATTGCTGTCAGAAGGTGGAAGAGATCCAAAGTAGAAGTCGTCCATGACAGACGCTCATCAGAAATACAGATCCCAGAGCACAGTCACTATGAAGAAAAGGATGAGTACTAGAAAATAAAAAATAAAATAAAAATATTAGAAGGATAAAATAAAAACATAACCCCGTAGTCCATGATGCACAAAGCATGGTCTGCAGGAGAGCAGACAAAATGAAACTAGATCAAATATAATCGAATATTATGTTTCAAAGGAAGGACGAGAACCCCAAATTCTCATTAAGGCCCCGCGGAGCCACGGTATTGAGGGTTACAATCCATCTGGCCTCTTTTTGGGCCCGAAGTTGCTTGCCATTTCCACCCCGGGAGCCCAGATGTAAAACATCAATGCCGCCTAACCTCAGTGTCCGCGGATCACAATTGTGGACTACCTTGAAGTGACGCGGCAATGTTTTGAGCTCCTTGGGGTCGACCATGGTCCGAGCCGCGCCAATGTCCCGCACGTGCTCACGAATTCTGATCCTTAGCTCTCTTGTGATGAGTCCTACATAAATTAGTTGGCAGCCACATGTGGCGTAATATATCACATGGGTTGTGCCGCACGAAATGTAATTGCAGATTTTAAACTCACGAGAGCCATCAGAGGACGTGAACGAATTACTGCGCAGGACATTGGCGCAGGCCGCACAGTGGCCACAAGGGAAGCAACCAACCGTGGGTCTGCGGGACCGAAATGGATTTGTCAAGGGGGGACATAATGACTTATCTAAAAAATGTAGCTCCATTGACAGAAAATTGAAAGACATATAACATAATTTATAATTTGTTTGGGTTTTTTTCTAACAGAATATTGAACAAAAGTAGTAAATCATTAATAAAACAATATTGATTTGGTATAGCCATAATCATGCTGACCCACAGAATAAAGTTAAAACTTTATTTGTGCAGCACGTGAAATTTCAACTCTGAAGAAACCGAACTCCTGTCTTTAAATTTCTTCAGTTTTTTTTCCCCTTAAAGAGTGTAATAAAATTTAAGTAAGACGTTATACTTACCTCAAAATGCTGCCACTGACTAATGCAATTCAACTCCATCTAAAACAATCCCTCATACAGTTATGTCGCTGAAAAAATAAAATAGAATGACTCCTGGAATGTGACAATAAAAAATAAAAATAAAGATAAAAATACTGCGTCCTAAAAACCCCAAATGGGCAAGTCTTTAAGGAGTTAAACTGCTTTCAAACAGATAATCTAATGTAAACTATAACTGGTAGAATATAATTATTCCTAGGTCTAACAAGTGAACTAATAGGTAACCATAAAATTACTTTACCCAAAACTATTATTTCCCTTTTCCCGTATCTGAATTATAGATCTTATTAATAATCTTGCCAATAGGTATTTTTTTTGCTACAAATATCTGGGAGTTATTTGCCCATTGTTATGCTAATAGTAATATCCATGGCAAAAAAATGTTTGTGTTTGTTTTGTCCACTGCTGAAAACATAATCTGCATGTACACATGCCCTTCCAGACATAACTGTTGGTTTATGTAATCATATATATTGCAGTGCACATTACTCTTGCATTATGTATGACCAGTAGGATGGAATGACTCTGGAGGAGACCCGCCATATGTCAAACAAACCATATTGGATCTTAAGGGGATATCCGTCCTTAGGGTACCAGTCTGCAGTCATTCTGTGAATACAGAGTTGTGAACCCTCACATCACATGCGCTGTGAAGATTCTCTGCCGCCGGAAGCAGGTGATCATGTGACTGCAAGTATGTGATTTGCATAGTTCCAGCCACATTCTGACTAGACTTGTCCGGCCTTCTTTAATACACTTGAAATGAGCGAGGCCGCGCACGTCTAGTTGGCACATGACCCCATGTATGCAATTCACATACTTGCAGTCACGCGCTCGCTGGCACTGGAGAATTCTCACAATGTGCAAGATTTCAGGATTCACTTGTCTGCCGTCACATAAAGGGGTTGTCCAGGCTTAGGGTACAAGTCTGCAGTCACATAAATGGGTTGTCCTGCCTCATGGTATAAGTCTGCAGTCGCTTAAAGGGGTAGTCCGGCCCTAGAGTACAAGTCTGCAGTCGAAAAAAGGGGTTGTTCGGCCCTAGGGTACAAGTCTGCAATCACATAAAGGGGTTGTCCTGCCTTAAGGTACAAGTCTTCAGTCACATAAAGGGGTTGTCCTGCCTTAGAGTGACTGCAGACTTGTACCCAAAGTCTTTTTTTATGTTGCTTTAGCTAACTCTGGCTTTCATACAGCATTCTTATTTTGAAATATTATTTTCAATTAATCTTGATATATTTTTACTGTTGGCTGAGGAAACGGGAAAAAAAAGCAAGAGATTTAAAATCTACAACCGGGTGTATTTTCTGGCTTTGTATTTAGAGACATGCATTGTAAAAGTTTTGACACCATTATACGTCTCCTATGTTTCTTCAATTGCTTGCAGAGTATGGACATAATTCTAAAGGACATTTTTTGGGGGAGATTTTCTCATTCAGTCACTTTCTGGATGAAATTCATCAAAGTTTTTCAATCTAACCCAGATTCTCCTTAACAAAATTCCACTAATCTAGGATGAATTCAGAACTGTACAAAAGTCAGACACTTTATTTTACTTATTTCCTGTCAGAACAGCCATTAAATAGAATATTCTCATTTCTTCATGTAAAAGCAAGGCAGTAAACCTGTAGTGTTAGAATTAAAGACAAGTCTCTTGCTGAATATAATATTGAATAGTTCTTCCGTTCTACATTGCTAAAAATAGGTGAGAAACCCAGCTCCATGAAGAAGGGAGACCATTCCAAAACCTTCCTCTGGAGATCTTATGTCCAGTTTCAAAGTGTATATGCTGTCAGAAGTATGTCAGATGTTGCAGGACAATAAAGAAAATGCTAGTAGTAGTTTTTAGTTTTGTGATTTTTTTAAATAATTGTTCTAAAATTGTACAACTTTACTTGTTCCTAACTTAAAAGAAAAGTTGTATTCATATTTAAGGCCATGTCCTCATCACATTTTAGGAGTCCACTAGAAAGCACATATACGAGTTAAAAAAATATACATTTAAAGGGTGATTTGTACTTTGAAGTAACTTTTTAGAATAAGTAGTGGTGCGTGTATATGAAGACAAACACTATCTATCCATTTATATTACAAGTATCCTGCAATGTCTTAACTACCGTATTTTTCGGACTATAAGATACATTGGACCCTAAAACGCACCTAGGTTTTAGAGGAGGAAACTAGAAAAAAGTTGAAGCAAAAATGTAGTCATGATGCACTGTTATGGAGGAGGAGGTCTGCTGCTGACAATGTTATAGGGGTAATGTCCCCCATTTTTATACTAATATCCCCAATCCAGGTAGACATGGCCCCCAATGCAGGTAGACATGGCACCCCATTCTTATCCTGGTATACATGGGCCCCTCCTCCCCATCCTGGTATACATGGGCCCCTCATTCCCATCCTGGTATACATGGGCCCCTCATTCCCATCCTGGTATACATGGCCCACTCATTCCCATCCTGGTATACATGGCCTCCATCCTAATCATAGTATGCATAGCCCCCTCACTTCCATCCTGGTATACATGGCCCCCTTATTCTGATATGCATGGTACCCTCATTTCCATCTTTATATACATGGGCCCCCCCATTTTGGTATGCATGGCTCCCTCATTCCCATCCTGGTATATATGTCCCCCATCACGCTGCGCACAAAAAAAAAAAATAAACAATTCTACTTGCCTTCTTTCCCTCTGCTCCAGGGCTGTGTCCTGTTTTGCTGCCAGCAGCTGATTTCAGCATGTAAGCAGTGCATGACTTCACTGCCATGCGCTCCCACACACAGATCAGCTGCCGGAATATTCACAGCTCTCTATGCCAGGACTATGGTAGTGGAGAGCAGTGAATATTAATTTCCTTTAATGGTGGACACACTGTTAGCTGCAGCCACCGGCTTTCTGCAGCAGCTGGGCGGTCGCGTGTGCCCGCTGTTAAAGAAAATGAATATTCACAGCGTTCCATGACCATGGGAGTGGAGAGCAGTGAATATTCATTTTGCGGCTGTGGCTAACTGTGTGTCCGCTATTGCAGGAAATTAATATTCACTGCTCCCCACACCCATAGTCCCGGCATAGAGAGCTGTGAATATTCCGGCAGCTGATCTCGGTGTGTGGGAGCTTATGACAGTGAAGTCATGCGCTGCTTACACGCTGAGATCAGCTACTGGCAGCAGAACAGGACGCAGCTGTTCCCATGTGCATGGAAAGCAGTGAATATTCATTTTCTTTAACAGCGGGCACAGTGTTAGCTGCAGCCGCCGGCCCCTGCCTCCTGTGACCCGCTTCTCCACTGTTGCCCTCGCCTGAATATGGCAACACAAAAAAAACAATTGATTAAAAAAACAAAAGAACATTATTGATTGAATAAAAGGAATAAAACCTAAAACTACATAAATTTGGTATTCTCATAATCGTGCTGACCTACAGAATAAAGTTAACACTTTAGTTCTGCTGTGGATGAATATCATAAAATTTAAAACATCAAAAAACCGAACTACTGTTTTTAGAATTGTAATTTCTTCCCATAAATAGTTAATAATTCAGATAATAAGATGTACTGTATATAACTGAAAATGATGACACTCATGAATATTCATCTTGGAGGAAAAAAGCCTTCATACAGCTAGGTTGACAAAAAAGGAAAAAAAAAACATATGGCTCCAAAAATGTGATGAAAATACAAATAAAAGGGTGGACCATAAGGCCAAATTAGGCATGATCCTCAGGTCACATGCACACATTCAGTATTTGACCTCAGTATTTGTAAGCCAAAACCAGGAGTGGGTGATAAATACAGAAATAGTGCACGTGTTTCTTTTATATTGTTCCACTCCTAGTTTTGGCTTACAAATACGGAGGTAAAAAAAACTCCCCAAATGTGAACGTGGCCTTAATGGGGTTATCCGGGACTAGTTAATTTTTTTTTTTATTATTATTATTATGGCCCTATCTGCCTTTTCTGTCCAGCTGAAGGCGATCACCGACTGCATCTGTCAGCGATTCTACTGCTTTACGTCAACAGAGCAGATCCTTCTCATGTCATGCTGATTGACAGCTGGCTTCACACAGTTAGGCAGCAGAGAGGCGGTTTGTTAGAACCTTGCTGTTAGTTTTTTTTTACTTTGCTGGTCACATGACCTTGTTGGCCTATTTAATCCTGCTCCGCCCTTCTGGCTTTGCTGGACTTCATTGTATATCTACTTTCTAGCTAGCCTGTGCTCTGTATCTAACTCTGTTAGTTTGCTTGGTCTACGGACCTCTATGTTCTATCTATTTTGTTTGTTCGTCTGTCTGCTACTATTTCTGTTAGGAGGTGTCCCATATTCCTCCCAGTCCTTAGTACTTGTAGGGATTCCCTCCTCACATCTATAGGTCTCCGTACAGACTAGATTAGGACTTTAGCAGGTCTGATCGCAGGATCAGGTTCCCTGTTACATCGTAGGGATTCAGCTGAGTCTTATAGTAGGGACAGATCTCCTCTCTTTCCTTAGCTTTGGTAGCAGAACATAACAGTAAGTCCAGCCTGCAAATTCTCTAAGGAAAGATTTTTTTTGTTCCATCATGGTGTCGGTTCAGGATTTGGCTAAACACCTGCAGGGACTCTCTCTGGAAGTGTCCGAGCTCTGTCAGCACGTGAGTAACTGTCCTGGAGCATATTTCTTGGAGCCTAAGGTATGTTTGCCGGATTTATTTTTTGGTGAACATCGAGAATTTTTTTCATTTAAAAATGCTTGCTTATTGTATTTTCGTTTGAGACCCAAGTCCTCTGGGGATGAATCCCAGCGCGTAGGGTTCATAATGTCACTTTTGCGCAAAGAGCCTCAGGAGTGGGCCTTTTCTTTGCAACCTAGTGATACATGCTTCAGATCAGTGGATAGTTTTTTTTCTGCTTTAGGACTATTATATGATGATCCTGACCGTGTGGCATCAGCTGAGACTGAGTTGAGACGTTTAAAACAAGGATCAGGTAATGTCGAAAAATATTGTACTCATTTTCGTCGTTGGTCCACTCAAACAGGGTGGAACGATTCTGCTCTGAAAAGTCTATTTCTTGCTGGGCTCAGTGAAAGGGTTAAAGACCTGCTAATTGCTTATCCTACACCTGAGGATTTGCAACAGGCTATGCAATTAGCTATACGGGTGGATAGAAGACTGCGTGCTAGGATTAATGAGAGCAAATCCTCTGCTATGTCAGTTTCTGGTTATGATAATGTGTGTACTAACAGTGGTGAACCGATGGAGATTGGATCGGTGGCACCTCGCTCTCAAGAAAAAGACCGTCGTTTTTCTGAAGGCTTGTGTTTCTATTGCGGAAAATCTGGTCATTTGATTAAAGGCTGTGAGCTTCGTATGAAGAAAGAAAAAAAAATGGTCAGTCACGCCCGTATTGCCTGTTTAATCCTGCTCCGCCCTTCTGGCTTTGCTGGACTTCATTGTATATCTACTTTCTAGCTAGCCTGTGCTCTGTATCTAACTCTGTTAGTTTGCTTGGTCTACGGACCTCTATGTTCTATCTATTTTGTTTGTTCGTCTGTCTGCTACTATTTCTGTTAGGAGGTGTCCCATATTCCTCCCAGTCCTTAGTACTTGTAGGGATTCCCTCCTCACATCTATAGGTCTCCGTACAGACTAGATTAGGACTTTAGCAGGTCTGATCGCAGGATCAGGTTCCCTGTTACATCGTAGGGATTCAGCTGAGTCTTATAGTAGGGACAGATCTCCTCTCTTTCCTTAGCTTTGGTAGCAGAACATAACACGGTTGCCAATTGGCATGACATCAACAGTCAGTCCCTGTCATAAGGGCAGAGAGGAAGATAAGCAGCTGGTCTGTTGATGTGACGTCCGACGGTCTGTGGAAGCTGCAGAATCGCCGCTGGCAGAGACTGGCAATGAGCAGGATGTTAGCCACTACCTGCCTGTTAGACCCATAATAAAAAAAAATAAAATGGTTCTGGATAGTTATTTTCCAATTGTCTTTGAGGAGACTAGCTGCTCTGATGTCTCCATACAAAGTACAGCACACAGAGGGATTCTTGCTCTTCATTCTTTATCACACAGAAGAAGCAGCATGGAGTAAATATTCACTAGTCCTGAACTATGTAGCTGTTAATCCAGCTCTGGAGTAAGGTAAAGACTTTATAAAAAAAAACTCAGCATGATCTTCCCATGTCTCCCTCTTCCTGTTTTCTCACTCCTCCTTCCACCTATCTCTCCATAGAGTATCAAAGGAGATGAAGCCTGATACCTCACTGTGCTGGCAGAACGTATTGTCTTGAACAAAAATGATTGCTATTAATTTATTTTTTGAAAGTAGAGTTACCTTTTAACATATCAGCAGTAGATCTTGATGATTTGCCCAAGTGCATTCAGCGTGACTGAAAATTCCTCAGACCACCATTAATCATCTCATTGATAGCAGCCAAGGCATCTAAGTGTTTGTACAGTCCTGCTCATCTTTATTGACACCCTTGAAGTTTAAGTACATAATGTGGAATATCTCCTGAAAAAAATGAATCAAGTGAAACAGGTTTTTTTGTATAGAGCACTCATGTCAACTACAAAAGAGCAAATGATAAACAATAATTTAAAACCATAAACAATGGGAGGGAAAAATAGTTAAACCTAAAGCTTGCCAATGAGTGATGATTTTACAGTTTTGAAAAGCCACATGGTAGACCCTGTTCCTTTTGTCACAATGGTGAAGACAAAGGAGCTGTCTGAGGATATCAGAACTGCTATTATTAGCAAGCACAAGACTTCCAAAAGGGTATAAGGCCATCCTCAAACACCTTGATATCCCAGTTTCATCAGTGCGCAATGTTATTAAGAAGTTTACCAAGCATGGAACCGTCAAGAACCTCCCTGGACGTGTAGGAAAGAGGAAAATTGACGAGATGTCTTCGAAGGTTGGTGTGAATGGTGGAAAAAAACACCACGTCAAACATCTAAAGACCTGAAGGCCAACCTGGAACACTCTGGGGTCATGGTTTCAACAAGTACCATATGCCACACACTAAACCAAGCAGAGCTTTATGGGCGAAGGCCAAGAAAGAAACCATTGTTAAAGAAAAGACATAAAAAGGAATGACTGATCTTTGCCAAAGAGTACCTTGACAAATCACAATACTTCTGGGAAAATGTTCTGTGATCAGATGAAACAAAGATAGAGCTTATTTGGCAATGCAAAGCAACAGTTTGTTTACAGATGGCGCAATGAAGCTTCTAAGGAAAAGAACACCTTATCAACAGGTAAGCATGGTGGAGAATCCATAATGCTGTGGGGTTGCTTTGCTGCGTTTGGTATTGGAGGCCTTGACCGTATCACAGGAATCATGAAATCAGAGAATTATCAAGAGATTTTAGAGCGAAATGTCCTACCCAGTGTAAGAAAACTTGGATTGAGTCAAAGATCATGGGTCCTTCGCTAGACAATGACCCAAAGCACACATCCAAAAGTACACAGGGACGGTTGAAAAAGAAAAAATGGACTATTTTTAAAATGGTCAGCAACGAGTCCTGACATCAATCCCATTGAAAATGTTTGGGTTGAGCTGAAATCTGCCATTGGAAAAAAAACCTGCAAACATTCAAGAGCTTCAACAAACTGCAAAGGAAGAGTGGGAGAAAATTCCAGCTGAGAAGTGCAAGAAGCATATAGATTGCTACAAGAAACGTTTGGAGGCTGTCAGCAATGCCAAAGGATGTGCAACCAAGTATTTAATTAGGGGTGCCTTTGTTGCTGCACATTCTGTATATTATGTTTTCTTCTTTGAAATTGCAACATGGAAGTTGAAAAACAATGTTTTATTGTTGTATTATTTTGGACCACTAATTAAAAAATCCTGAGGATATAACTGCTTCTCACTAAATTAGAATATCCTCAAAAAGTTAATTTATTTCAGTTCTTCAATACAAAAAATAGAAACTCATATTATATAGTCATTACAAACAGAGTGATGTATTTCAAGTGTTTATTTCTGTTAATGTTGATGAATCAATGAAAACACAACATTCATTATCTCAGTAAATTAGAATACTTTATAACAACAGCTTGAAAAATATTTTTAAAATCCAAAATGTTGGCCTACTGAAATGTATGTTTAGTAAATGCACTCAATACTTGGTCGGGGCTCATTTGGCATCAATTACTGCATCAATGTGGCGTGGCATGGAAGCGATCAGCCTGTGGCACTGCTGAGGTGTTATGGAAGCCCAGTTACTTTGATAGCAGCCTTCAGCTGCATTGTTGGGTCCGGTGTCTCTCCTCTTCCTCTTGACAATACTCCATAGATTCTCTATGGGGTTAAGGTCAGGCGAGTTTGCTGGCCAATCAAGCACAGTGATATTGTTGTTTTGTGCAATAAAAATAAATTAAAAACGCTGTTTTTTATTTAATTAAAATACTTTATTCTGGCCGTGTTTTTATTAAAAAGGCTGCGACTATTTTACCATGTAGTTAGTAATGGGGGCTTTTATAGACACCCTCCATTACTAACCTGGGCTTTCACGTCAGCCGCCAATACAAGTCTGATGTGAACCCCAACCCCATTACCCCACTGCCACCACTACAGGGAAGTGGGAAGAGCGAGGCTAAGTGCCATATTTGGCGCATCTTATTAATAGCCTCTGAGGGGGCTAGTATCCATGGCCCCTTCCCTGGCTATTAATATCAACCCCCAGCTGTCTAGTTTAGCCTTTGCTGGTTAGATTTTATAGGGGGGCCCCATGTAAATTTTTTTCTGGGGTCCCCCTGTAATCTAGCCAGTAAAGGCTAAACAAATAGCTTTGGGCTCATATTAATAGCCAGGGAACATTGTTGTCTAATGGCCCCTTCCCTGGCTACTAATATCTGCCCCGAGCGGTCTGCTTACCCTCTGCTGGTTATAAAAATGACGCAGAAGCCCACACCATTTTTTTCTAATTTTAGGCTCTGTGCCCATAATTCAGACGTAGCAGCGCTCTGGACGCAAATTTTTGCTGCGTCCAAAACGTTGCATTCTATTGAACGAAGAGGTAAATCCACATGTGTTCACTGAAGAGAATTTGACATGCTGCGGTCCTGAAAGACGTGCCGCATGTCAGTGTCCATGGATGATTCACAGCCTCTGATGCACGCATAGTGGACATGGGATTTCTAGAGATCCCATCCACTATGCTGTAACATCTGGATGCTGCGGGTTTGACGCTGTATAAACTCGCAGCGTCAAACCTGCAGCAGCTCCTGATCATGGCCACGTACCCAAACTCACCCGCAGCATGTCAATTTCTGTTGCAGACACGCCAGTCTCCGCTGCAGATTTTGACCGATTGAAGTGTCATTATATTCAGTAGATTCACATGTACCGACAACAAAAGTGCGGCATTAGAACACAGCGTTTTGTACGCAACAAAAATATGCTGCGTCCAAATTGCTGCTGAGTGCTGATCGGGGGGGTGTAGTGGCTAACGAACCAGCTGTGAAATGTTAATATTGGCCAAGGACCACGTTTGCAAATGGCACCTTCCCAGGCTGAAAAAAAAACAGCTCACAACAGCGGCATAAATTGCATGAATAGAAATGCTAATGATTGGGCGAATGGGACTAGCTGACACCCAGCTGTTTTGTTTGGTTATGACAAGGTGTCAATCAGACCTTTTCATGACCAAACTTAATTAAAGAGTTAAAGTGTTTACATGGTGTCTGTTTATTAATTTGAAATACAATAGACCCATTATTTTATCATTTAAACAAACCAATATACTCAACCCAGTTATTGTGGTAATCCAAGGGTTTAAGCAATGTCCCACCAAATAACTTTATTTATCTCCAAAAAGCATTAATGTACTAAAAACGCATCAAAAATGCATGTAAATCTGCATGCGTTTTTTCTGCCAGGGAGAGGCAAAAACGCTCAGGAAATTTCTGCTTCTAATCCTCATCGTGCGAACATACCCTTAGGAAGCCTTTGCAGGTGTTTTTTGTTAATTATTCTAATTTACTGAGATGACTTTTGTGTTTTCATTGATTGTAAGCCATAATCATCAACATTAACAGAAATAAACGCTTGAAATAGATCACTCTGTTTGTAATGAGTTTCACTTTTTGAATTGAAGAACTGGAATAAATTAACTTTGATGATATTCTAATTTCGTGAGAAGCACTTGTATTGTACAGTCATTGAAAAAGATGAATCTGTGGCAATAATGGTGAGCAGCACTGTATTCTGCTTGCAGCCCTCATACTTTGATACTGAACAAATAGGGATGATTTAAATGTTTTTGTTTCTATTTTTTCATGATTTGCATGTCATTCACATTATTGCTACTGTGGTTGCCATAATTACATGACTTTTCTTAGCGTTGCAATTTCAATGTTGAGGCATGTATAATCAATACATAAATACTAACAGTCAAAGGGTTAGACACTTTATGAAAGGCTTTGAAATTTTAGTCCCCAATTTATCAAGACTGGTGTTTTTCACACTGGTCGTGGTAAGGATGTGTACTGGATTTAGATGCTTCTGATTCATCAAGAGGAGCATGTCTCTTAATGAATTGAGCGCGTCTGAAATATGACGCGTGCTTCAATGTGCACCACGCCTCAAAGCTTAGTCCAGTCAGAGTCTGGAGTAAGCTTTGTGGTGTAAGGAACTCCACCATTTGTCATAAATTGAACAAGGAGGGATTGTTATGCTCCTGTGTGTATATATATATACTTTGAATCACGGCCTTAGAACATATTATCGCCAAAAATGTTAAAGTTTTAAACTTTATTTGTGAACAGATTTTTACTATTTAATCTGAGAGCAGCATGGAGTAGGGGCAGAGAGCCTGAAAGTGTCACATGCTCTGCAGCTTGCTATGGTTTCAATACAATCTGTTTTTGATCAGCAGGAGATTATAACTGCAGGACTAGGTGTCATGTACCAGGCAGCCTAGCTGAGGGGTTTGCTGAAGGCCCCCTTGCCTGCCATAAGGCTGTGTGCCCACGATGCGTTTTTAAGCGCTTCCTCAGCGGAAAAAACGCTGCAGAAATGCTTAAACGCATGGTAGAAGGCGTGCCATGTTCCCCAATGATAATCCGCATGTGCTGTGCACATGCTGTGGAAATTTCTGCTGCGGATTATCATTGTGGAAAAAAACACAGCACTACCAATTATTTTGCTTAAGTGCTGCGTTTTCGCCGCCATTGACTTGCATTAGAACGCATGGATTCCGCTTCACTAGATAAGGACATGCGGAATGCATGCGTTCCAATGTGCGGATGGTACCCAGGTCTAGAGGAGAGGAGACTCTCCTCCGGACCCCGGTACCATAGAAACTGAAAAAAAGAATAAAATAAAGATTATATTTACCTTCTGACGGCCCCCGCTGCACTCGTCCTTTCATGCCGGCAGCTAGCGATGGACTGAAGGACCTGCGCTGATGTCATAGTCATGTGACGGGTCACGCGACGCTGATGTCGGCAGGTCCTTCAGTGTACCGCTGCCGGCAGCCAGGACGGAGGGAATCAAGACTGCGGGGGCCATCAGAGGGTAAGTATATATTTATTTTTTTATTTTTTACCATTCTTTCGGTCACAGTATATAAATCCATGCCGTTTGCATAGATTTATATAGTGTGACCAAGTTGACAAGCACTTTCTAAGTGATGCTAAAATCGCTTGGAAAGCGCTTGTCAACCCGCATGCGGAAATGCATGTGAAGAACGCTTCACTTCCGCATGTCCCTGGCAGGAAAATGCATGTACAATCTGCATGTACAATCCGCATGCGTTTTTTTTCTGCCAGGTAGATGCAGAAACGCTCAGGAAAAAATCCTGAGCATCTCTGCATCGTGGGCACATAGCCTAACAGTACTCCATTGTAGCTCAGTCAGCGGTTGTGCTTCATAGGAGGCAAGAATATTTATAGTTGTATTGCTGTACAGTACAGACCAAAAGTTTGGACACACCTTCTCATTTAAAGATTTTTCTGTATTTTCATGACTATGAAAATTGTACATTCACACTGAAGGCATCAAAACTATGCATTAACACATGTGGAATTATATACTTAACAAAAAATTGTGAAACAACTGAAAATATGTCTTCTATTCTAGGTTCTTCAAAGTAGCCACCTTTTGTTTTGATGACTGCTTTGCACACTCTTGGCATTCTCTTTATGAGCTTCAAGAGGTAGTTACCGGAAATGGTCTTCCAACAATCTTGAAGGAGTTCCCAGAGATGCTTAGCACTTGTTGGCCCTTTTGCCTTCACTCTGCGGTCCAGCTCACCCCAAACCATCTCGATTGGGTTCAGGTCTGGTGACTGTGGAGGCCAGGTCATCTGGCGTAGCACCCCATCACTCTCCTTCTTGGTCAAATAGCCCTTATACAGCCTGGAGGTGTGTTTGGGGTCATTGTCCTGTTGAAAAATAAATGATGGTCCAACTAAATTAAAACTGGATGGAATAGCATGCTGCTGCAATATGCTGTGGTAGCCATGCTTGTTCAGTATGCCTTCAATTTTGAATAAATCCCCAACAGTGTCACCAGCAAAGCACCCCCACATCATCACACCTCCTCCTCCTCCATGCTTCACGGTGGGAACCAGGCATGTAGAGTCCATCCGTTCACCTTTTCTGCATCGCACAAAGACACAGTCGTTGGAACCAAAGATCTCAAATTTGGACTCATCAGACCAAAGCACAGATGTCCATTCCTTGTGTTCTTTAGCCCAAACAAGTCTCTTCTGCTTGTTGCCTGTCCTTAGCAGTGGTTTCCTAGCAGCTATTTTACCATGAAGGCCTGCTGCACAAAGTCTCCTCTTAACAGTTGTTGTAGAGATGTGTCTGCTGCTAGAACTCTGTGTGGCATTGACCTGGTCTCTAATCTGAGCTGCTGTTAACCTGCGATTTCTGAGGCTGGTGACTCGGATAAACTTATCCTCAGAAGCAGAGGTGACTCTTGGTCTTCCTTTCCTGGGGCGGTCCTCATGTGAGCCAGTTTCTTTGTAGCGCTTGATGGTTTTTGCAACTGCACTTGGGGACACTTTCAAAGTTTTTCCAATTTTTCGCACTGACTGACCTTCATTTCTTAAAGTAATGACGGCCACTCGTTTTTCCTTACTTAGCTGCTTTTTTCTTGCCATAATACAAATTCTAACAGTCTATTCAGTAGGACTATCAGCTTTGTATCCACCTGACTTCTGCACAACACAACTGATGGTCCCAACCCCATTTATAAGGCAAGAAACCCCACTTATTAAACCTGACAGGGCACACCTGTGAAGTGAAAACCATTTCTGGTGACTACCTCTTGAAGCTCATCAAGAGAATGCCAAGAGTGTGCAAAGCAGTCATCAAAGCAAAAGGTGGTTACTTTGAAGAACCTAGAATATAAGACATATTTTCAGATGTTTCAACCTTTTTTTGTTAAGAATATAATTCCACATGTGTTAATTCATACTTTTGTTGCCTTCAGTGTGAATGTACAATTTTCATAGTCATGAAAGTGCAGAAAAATCTTTAAATGAGGTGTGTCCAAACTTTTGGTCTGTACTGTATATAGTATAGGCGATCAGACAATCACAAATTCAAGTCCACTGAAGGGACCAAAAAAAGATAGAGATCAAAATGTATGTATCCCAAAATGGTATCAATAAAAACATCAACTGTCTATGCGAAAAACAAGCTCTCACACGGCTCTGTCAACAGAAAAATTTTAAAAAGTAACGGGTTTCAAAAAATGGCTGGCCTAAAAAGAAAATATTATTTTACTTACAAATGTCCACTTTTTTTTTTTTTTTTTTTTTAACCACTAAAATTATAAAAAAAAACTGGATAAGTCTGGTATCGCTTTAATCGTGTTGATGTGATGACTCATGATACAAGCTCATTTTTACCACACAATGAATGCCGTAAACACAAAATTCAATGTCAGAACTGCTTTTTTTTTTATCTCATAACTTTTTTGCACTTGGAGTTCTCCAGTACATTGTATGGTAAAGTGGATTTTATCATCAAAACTACAAATTGTTCCGCTAAAATCAATCCGTCATATGGCTATGTCGGCGAAAAAGTATGGGACCCTGATTGTTCAGGCCTTTATAGTATATCCTGTGGTTAATATTATTATTATTTATTATTATAGCGCCATTTATTCCATGGTGCTTTACATGTGAAAAAAGGGGTAAACATACATAAACAATCACAGTAATCTTTAACAAAACGTGATGGCGACTGGTACAGAAGGAGCGAGGACCCTGCCTGTGATGGCTCACAGTCTACAAGGGATGGGTGAGGATACAGTAGGTGGGGGTAGAGCTGGTCGTGCAGCGGTATGGTGGAGTGAGGGTTACTGCATGTTGCAGGCTTGTCGGAAGAGGTAGGTCTTCAGGTTCCTTTTGAAGGTTTCCACGGTAGGCGAGAGTCTGATATGTTGGGATAGAGATTTCCAAAGTAGGGGGGAAGCACGGGAGAAATCTTCTATGCGATTGTGGGAAGAGGAGATAGGAAGGGAGTAGAGCAGGAGATCTTGTGAGGGTCTGAGGTTGCGTGCAGGTATGTACCGGGAGACTAGGTCACAGATATAAGGAGGAGACAGGTTGTGGATGGCTTTGTATGCCGTAGTTAGGGTAATATGTCTTTACGCTTGCTCTGCTCTAGGTAAATACTTTATTTTTTATTTACTGGATGTGAAAAGTTGGAGTGTTTTTAAATGTTTTTATTTAGGTTTTCAACTATTACCTCACCTAGGTGACATGAGCCTGCATTCAGTTGCTTTTTGATACAATGCATAGCAATTCTACTGTTTTGCAATCCTCTGTCCTTTGATTGATCTTCTATTCGGCCCTCAATGGGGGTGCAAAGAGGTGACCGGTCACACTCCCAAGGGCTTACTCACACTAAAACATTTTTCATCTGTGTATGATCCTACAAAATATCAGATCTCACTCGGACCAGTGTCATTCCGATTAAACCGATTTTTTTCCTCTGATCTATACGGGATAAGGGAAAAAAATCTCAGCTTGTCAGAGTTTGATCTGATTATTAGATAGCGATCAGTCATGCAAGTCAATGAGTTTGTGCAAATCAATATGATTTTTGCGCACTGACACACAATCTTCTCCTCATCCAAGAGAATCAGATCACACTAAGCTGACACTCTGATCAAATTCTGATCAGCGTTTGATCTGAATGTAATTTGCATAATCGGCCCGATTCTCTTGAATGAGAGATTATAGGGCCGACTGCACCTGCCTGAACAAAGGGGGGATCTTCTTTTAGGCCCTTATTGCATATCCTGTGTGGAATGTGTTTGCGTAGATTTGATTGGTGAGTAGACCAGCTCATCTGTCTTGTGTGGGTATCTCTGAAGGATACTACCGCAAGGTGTGTTGGAAACCACAAGAGAGATTTGAGCCAACAGTTCAGCTTTAAGGATGAAATGTTCAATTATTAATATCCATCTTTGAATGGTTAGCTTGAAAGCATGATGATACAGTGCACCAGGTAAAAAAACAACGCGTTTCAAACTTGGCAATGTTCTTAGTCTTGGTATATGACAAAAGACTTGGTACAAGACTTGGAACATTACCATGTTTGAAACTCGTTGCTTTTTTTCTAGTGTACTCTATCACCATTCTTTTAAAAAAATCAATGAAAGATGGATTTTAATAATTTAAGATTTGGTCCTTGAATCTGGTACTCTCACACTTCTCTTGTGGTGTGTAGATTGCTTTGCTCACCAAAGTTAAGTTCTAAAAGTTTTTTTTTTTAAAAAATAGGAAAAACAAACTCTTTAAATTGAGGAGCATTATGCATCAGCATTGTGAGTAGAATGAAATGTTCCGTTTTGTTTGCCTCTACATCATTATTCTGTAGTGTGCACAGTACATGGTCTGGGTTCATGGGCTCGGGGATGCGCGATGCATGGTGCACGTACTTTCTGTTGTTCACATTTGTGGTTTTTTTTTGTTGTTCGGTTTAAAGTACACTTGTATGAAACAAGGCCATGTTATGGCTGACGTTTGCATGCGCATAACACTTCGGCAGCTGCTCTGTGCATTGTAGTTTGGAAACTTTGTAACCATGGCAACGAACCCATTCAAACAGCATTGTACAGATGACTCTGCTTAGAAAATCCTCCTGATTTGCAAAGTGCAGCCTTGTATATATTCTAACCTCATATTAACAAAGGGCAGGGTGACTCTGATTGCTGTAA
Source organism: Phyllobates terribilis (assembly GCF_046119375.1). Classification (NCBI taxonomy): domain Eukaryota; kingdom Metazoa; phylum Chordata; class Amphibia; order Anura; family Dendrobatidae; genus Phyllobates; species Phyllobates terribilis. Next base: position 573,376,609 of record NW_027362764.1, read on the forward strand.
AGAATTTATTAAAATTGCCTCTTACATTTAAAAGGACAAAAATTATGTTTTTCATATTGTTTGTATTACTTATATAATATGTTTAAAATCATAAGCACTCTTGATTAAAAAAAAAAAATAGAAATTAATGTTTTAAACTGCTTGCCATCTGAACTTTGGATACATTACTTGTAGCCACAAAGATTTTGTTGGGCTCCTGAGAGCAGCGGATAGGATTTTCTGCAGTCTTAAAGATGGAAATGTCCGGTCCTTTAAATAATGCTTCAATCAACTGAATAATTGAAGTTCAGCTCTATACCCTTTGATGCACTGTAATGTTATTGTTCTCCACATAGGGTTTTATTCCTGCTTTTATTTTGTAGACAAAACTCATTTTTCATAGATTTGAAAATTAGGCCTCATTCAGTTGCCACACTGGCTTGAGTACGTAAATTATCAAGATCCTGTTCTGGCAGCTTCCTTTGCAGTTGCTGACCAATGATGTTCCAGATGTTCTCGATGGAGACGAGTCCAGAGACTCTGCAGGTAATGGTAGCCTGTTTAGGCCACAGAGACTGCTCGCAGTAGCACAAGCAAATTGCAGCCTTCCGTTTTCTTGTTGAAGAACTGCTCCTAGGACATTTTGGAGAAACAGCCATTCAATGTAATCAATGTAACACCGAGCTGTTAATGTACTCGCAATGGAGACTAGAGGGGTCTGGCTACTGTACATTATGCCACAGCAGACCTTAATTTTTGAAGTTGGTCTGATGTGACGTTCCCTTACAAAGGCCACTTCATGGTGTTGCCCACCTGGTCTCCAGATGGAGACTGGAATACAGCAATGGAGGCTGCAATGGCGAGAGGGAGGGGATCTTTAGTAATGAATTCCACTTTAGTCTCTGATGCAACAACAGCCAGAGATTGGACTGGAGACCGCATGGGCAATGTCATGAAGAGGCCTTCACAGGGAACATCACACCAGTCGTACTCCAGAGATTACGGTGTAGGGTGGCATAATGTACGGTAGCCGGACCTCTCTAGTTTTCACTCCAGGTACACTAACAGCTAAGCGTTAAATTAATTTGGTTATGGAACCGATGGTACGGCCATTTTTCAACATGACAACGCCAGGCCGCACGTTGCTCAAACTACTGTGAGCAGCCTGCATGGCGGCAATGTGCTACCATGGCCTGCAGCGTCTCTGGACTTGTCTCTCCCATCAAGCACATCTGGGACGTCATTGGTTGGTAATTACAAAGGGAGCTGCCAGCAGCAAATCTTGATGATTTGTATCACCAAGTGCACTTATTGTAGCAGAACATTCCTCAGACAACCATTAATTACCTCATTGACAGCAGCTAAGATGTGTAAGTGCAGAGATTTCTTCACGTGGTGCTCATGCTCAATAATGAATAAACCCAAGATGTTTTGAAAATTTTGTTTCCATTTTTTTATTATTTGCATATAATTACCATGCCTATTGATCCTGTGATTTCCAGAATTCCACGACTTTTCCTTCTTGGTATTACAATTTCAATGTTGAGGAGTGTATGTATTTATGTATGTGTACACTATTAACGGTAAGGCTAAGAACCTATTAAAACTGCCACGGACAATGATTGCTGTCAGTTTTTATGTTCCCACTTGAAGCAATGATGTTTTAATAAGATTAAGTAAAAAGTGTCTTTGCTATAACACATTACGCTCTGTCAGTACGGCTCATTGACCACAAGCAGCAATTCACCTGTAGTTAAGAATCATTTATCTGATCTCTCTCCATTACAAAGGTCAACTGGCAGATGAAATTGTGACACGACTGCCCTGACAGAGGAAGACTCAGCGATCCTGCACTTACACAGATTAGATGAAATGATTTCAGGACAATCCTCTACTGAAGCCCCCAGACATCAGGGTAGAAAGCCCTTAAATTGCAATGAGCACGTATGGCAGGCCAGTGCAATGTAACATCCCCAGCTGGTGCTAAGGTGTTACTGTCACCGTCCTCGTCCTCAGACTTTTAACCTGATCGCCGTGTACTAATTGTTCTGTCCTTTTCAGCGGTGTTTTGTTCCCATCATTCAGGAAGCATTTACGGCATTGTCACCTCCTGCTCTGTAGTACTATGATGACTCTATTGAAGAATTGAAAAGTCACCTGTGTAGGCGGTAAAATCCTCATTCCCTGTCTCTAAATGAAAACCGATAAATCAGACCTATTGAAGCCTCTGACTGTATTGTTCCCGATCTCAAGGGCGCTTATTTCAAATGATTTCCTGCCTATAAATAGCATGGGCTGTTGATGAAATCCTTGAAATTAATTTGCTGTCTTCTTTTTAATGAAATACTCCACTTTTTCATCTCCCAGTAGCTGAAAGAAGATTGATTTTTTTTTCTTCGTCATCACTGTCTTCTTCTTTGTGTTTCTGCTGTTTCTTATAGAGATTTTGAAAGAATTTGTCAAGCCTGATGCGGAACGCTTAGAGCTGTTTGCCCGTAACCTGCAGCCGGGATGGACGAGCTGGGGCAATGAGGTTCTCAAATTCCAGCACATGGATTATTTCATTCCCCCTGAGACTGCAAACTGACCCAGGTCTATTAGCTTTACAGGAGGTTTTTCTACATTAGAATGGCTTTTTATTACCAACAGCACACTTAGGGATCCGTGTAAATAGAATTGGACATGTTGCAATAAGAGATCCGTGGCGTGGGTGACTCCGTGTGCAACCTGAATGCCATTGTCTTAAGATGAACAGATTGTTCTTTGGTTTATTTTCAAATAGCTTTCCTGTGAAATGAAAAAGAAAATTGCGTCCCAACCCTTTATTTACCGCAGCGCAGCCTCGTTTCCTGGCAGCATAAAGGTTAATTGTCCAGCCTATAGGGGAATATAAAAAAAAAATCTTAAAAAAAAATAGAATGGCAATATAGTGTCTGATATGTGCCATTAACACAAAGTCACATAGGCATCACAATAATATTGCAAATATTATATATTTCCCGAGTGTATTTAATGACAATTTTATCACATCCCAGTCCACTTTACAGGTTGAAAGAACAAAACGTTATGTGCGAAGAGATCTGAGAAAAACAATGATCTTGTCAGCAGTCCTTATTTATATGCCCCTGTTACTGAATATTGGCTCATGTGTGCTATTGTATTGCACACACATTTCTCCACATTTAATTGTGCATTGTGAATTTGCTGGAGTAAATGTCAGAGTTCCTCTACATAATAAGTCTGTTTTTAGTAAATAATTGCATTTCTCATAGAAAAACAGACTTCTTAGGAAATCAAAAACAGTACAGAATTGTTGTTGTTCCTCCTGGGAAAAGTATGAATAGACAAGCAATGGGGTAGCACATTTGCACCTTGTTAGTGAAGCTTCTGGCACTGTCCAACCAGTGCTGTCATTGTCACTTTCACAAGGTGAACTGTTACTTTATTCATGTATTTCCAGGAAGAATAACAGAGGAACAACACTAAGTTTTAGGAAAATAATTGTTATTCTTTGAATACAAGTACTTACAGATATCTAAGTGTAGGTGGCACGCAAGTTTAATTTTACAAGTCCCACAATATAAAAAAAAATTGTTTATTTAAAGAAAACTGTTCAGGCTGCATGTGGACAGATGCAATAAAGCAAATGTATCATTTGTGCCAAAAATGGATTTAAATAATATCAGGACAAAATTGGGAAACCCTTCTGAAAGCTTGTGTTTGAGAAAGATTGTTCGTATTTTGTCCTGATATACTGACCCTAACTATCTCTCATTCTGGTCTGAAACTAAAATGTATTTTAATCCTAAATTTTTATTTAAAGGAAACCTATCACCAGAAAAAAAGCACTATTAACCTGCAGATATGGGGTTAATCTTCAGGTTAATAGCATTACTAAACTTCCTTACTGGCGCCTGCACATAGCCGAATGCTGTGGGGAGAAAATTAACTTCATTCTCCCCAGCAGCATTCGGTTTCAGTCACTGCTCTGAGAATACAGAAAGGTTGTTGTAACTGCGCCCTTGGCCCTAATGCAGAGCGAGTGTCAGTCAGGGGTGGGGGCACAGTTACAACCACCTTTCTGTATTCTCAGAGCAGTGACTGAACCAGCGCCGGACCCGTGACTGAAACCAAATACTGCCTCGGAGAATAAAGTTCATTTTCTCCCCGTAGTGTTTGGCTAAGTGCCGGCGCTGGGCAGGTTAGTAACGCTATTAACCTGCAGTTTAACAGCAACTTTTTCTGGTGACAGGTTCCCTTTAACTTCATAATCGAATCTTTTTTTCTATTATACTTTAATTAAAAAGTCCCTATCATTTCCTCGCTTCTCTAACTGCTTTATTATATTTTTTTACTATTTTCTGTGTGAGGAGTATTCATTTGAGACTCTCACTGCATGCTGGGATAGTCAAACGAATTGTCATCAGGGGGCATAGCCTGCGGTTACTGCCGAAGCCTCTGCCCCCCTACCCTGAAACTAAGCCTCATCAGGGGCGTCAGTGTCAGGGGCTGGGCTAGTCCCTGCCCTACTGAAAATGCATTGGTTGTCAATTCCGACATTTGCTCAGTAGATTTTTGTCACTGTGCACAGTGACAGTGCACTCCCTCGCCGGCTGTTATGAGCCAGCAAGAAAGCACACTGCCAGTGCACATTGTAAGGAGAAAGCAAGCTAGCAGAGACCAGTGCTGCCCCCCACAAGTGACTAGAGCAGGCACTAGCCATACCCCTGAAATGGACATCACTGATGACATTTTATTTCAGGGTGGGGTCAGAGGCTGTGGCAGAGACCACAGCCTCTGCAAATGATAACGACTCATTTAAATATCCCAGCATGCACTCGGATTCTCAAAGTGTCGTCACACACAAAGTAATAAAAAAAAAAAATTGGCATATTGATGGAATGATAATGATTTTTTAATTAACGTATATTAGAAAAAAGATTACATTATGACATTTAAATAAAGTTTCAGGTTTAAAATAAAGTATAAGTTTTCTGTTCCTGTCACGTTCATGGATGAGCAGTAGCAGATACTTGCCAATTAGAGCCGGGACACCATGTTCTGTTTTATATGTTCGGGTTTGTTTTTTTTCCAATATTTTTGTGTCTCAGGAGTTCTCCACAATGTTAATAGGCTGTGAAGACTGAATGGGAAAAGCAATTAAAATAGCCAATTCCATAAAGCCATTTTCAGTTTTCATCAGTCATAAAAATGGATAATGTACCACCCACTGTTCATTAAAATGATATTAAATATCTCCCACGAATTTTGGAACAATATAAAGACAAAATACAAGATCTAGAATGCAATAGAGAGTGCAGAATTGTGAATGATTTGCAATTATTATTGTGGCCTGTGATATGACTGCTACTGCTGATAGTATGTGATTTTAGATTGACCACAAACTGGATTGTTCGTATCTTCTCTAAAGGAACTGCTGGATGTCTTGGTGTCATTTTTGTATTATCTTTTTATACCTTATTCTTGTAAATCATTTAGTAAATTGTGTTTTTAAGATATTATTTGTTTAAATGGAAGAGAAAATAAACCAAATAGTGTCCTTTTTATTTGTCTGTTTCTTCTTTAATTAAATGTTCTTACAATTTACTTGAAACCTTATTTAATTGTATTGCTACTTTAATCTTCGAGGAGTGCATATGTTGTCCCCGTGTATGGGTCGGTTTCCTTTGGGTTTTCTGGTTTCCTCCAAACTCCAAAGACATACTGATGAAGGTCGAAGTTGTACGACCGAAACGTTACTTTTTGTGGATTGCTTTTCATCAAACCTTTATGGAACTTCATGTATATGATTAAAACTACATTCATTGCAAATTAGAGTGCCGGATCCTATCTTTATGTTATTAAGGAGTAGTTTCCTTTCCGTGCACCACTACTTGGAGTGATGTTTATCTGAATTCTACACATGAGTAAATTGATAGTTATGAGCAGAGTTTATTCTCTTGGGTCTTGAGAACACTACTCTGCAGTCACAAAAATGGGGCTTTGCAGAGCACTTTCTTGAATTATTATTATAGAGCCATTAATTCCATGGCGCTTTAAATATGAAAAGGGGTATACATGGCAAACAACAAGTACAATAATTTGAACAAAAACGAGTCACCGACTGGTACAGGAGGAGAGAGGACCCTGCCGGCAAGAGCTCATAATCTACAAGGGATGGATGAGGATACAGTAGGTGAGGGTAGAGCTGGTCATGCAGCGGTATGGTGGAGCCATGGTTACTGTAGGTTGTAGGCTTGTCGGAAGAGGTCTTCAGGTTCCTTATGAAGGTTTCCACGGTAGACGAGAGTTTGATATGTTGGGGTAGCGAGTTCCAGAGTAGGGAGGATGCACGGGAGGAATATTGTATGCGATTGTGGGAGGAGATAAGAGGGGAGTAAAGAAGGAGATCTTGTGAGGATTGGAGGTTGCATGCAGGTAATTTCCGGGAGATTAGGTCACAGATATATGGAGGAGGCAGGTTGTGGATGGCTTTGTATGCCAAGGTTAGGGTTTTGCACTTGAGTCTCTGGGCAATGGGGAACCAGTGCACAGATTGACAGAGCAGAGAGGCCAGGGAATAGCGAGGTTACAGGTGGATTATTCTGACAGCTGAGTTTAGGATAGACTGGAGGGGGTGCAAGAGTGGTAGAAGGGAGGCCACAGAGCAGGAGGTTGCAGTAGTCGAGGCGGGAGATAATGAGGGCATGCACTAGTGTTTTTGCAGATTTATGGTTGAGGAATTTGCGGATCCGGGAGATATTCTTGAGTTGGAGTCGGCAGGAACTGGAAAGGGCTTGGATATGAGGTTTGAAGGAGAAATCAGAGTCCAGGGTTATCCTGAGGCAGCGAGCTTGTGGGACTGTGGAGAGTGGGCTGCCATTGACTTTGATGGGGTTGAATGAGATGGTGGAAAGATGAATTCCATTTTATCCATGTTAATTTTTACAAATCTAGCAGAGAAGAAAGATGAAATAGCGGACACTCATTGTGTGATTCTGGGTAGTAAGGAGTTGATATCAGGTCCAGAGAGGTAGATCTGTGTGTCATCAGCATAGAGGTGAGACTCTCTGAGCTGTCAGAGGCCAAAGGTGTAGATGGAGAAGACCAGGGGTCCTAGAACTGAGCCTTGGGGGACACCGACAGGGGGCGAGATGAGAAGGTGGTGTGTGAGTGGGAGACATTGAATGTCCTGTTGGGTATGAGGAGATACAAGATAGAGCCAAGTCTGTGATGCCAAGAGATGAGAGTCTGTAGTAAGTGGGAATGGTGCACTGTGTCGAAGGCAGATGACAGGTCCAGGAGGAGGAGGACGGAGTAGTGTCATTTGGATTTGGCACTTAGTAGGTCATTGGTGACTTTAGTCAGGGCAGTTTCAGTGAGGTCGAAAGCCAGATTGTAAGCGGTCAAAGAGGGAGCAGGAGGAGAGGTGGGAGGACAGTTCAAAATGGATGTCTTGTTCCAGCAGTTTGGAGGCATAGGGGAGAAGTGATATGGGGCGATAGCTAGATAGAGAGGATGGGTCAAGGAAGGGCTTTTTGAGGATGAGTGTGATCGAGGCATGTTTGAAGTCACCCATGTAGGAATGTCAGCTGAAAGGAAATGAAGTAACCAGGTGGTGAAATGGTCGAAGAAGATGGTGGCTGGGGGCGGTAAATGGCAGCCAGTTGGAGGGGGAGTAGATGCTCACACAGTGCACCTCAAAAGAGGGAAGAATAACGGAGGGTGGCAGTGGGATATGGCAGAAGGAGCAGGAGAAAACCAACTCCTCCACCATGCTTGCCACTGATGTGGGGGGTGTGGGAAAGGTGGAATCCGCCATATTAAAGTGCAGCTGGAGAGGCTATGTCAGAGGGGGTGAGCCAGGTTTCCGTGATGGCGAGGAAGGAAAGTTTGTTAGTAATGAAAATATCATGGACGTAGGAAAGATTGTTTCAGACAGAGCGAGCCTTCCATAGGGCTCCTGTTAAAGGGACTGGGGATGCGGGGGCTGGGCGGATGGGTTTAAGGTTAGAAAGATTGTGGAAATTTGTTATAGATCAAGGATGAGAGGTAGAAGTGACTGGGGATGCGGTGAGGCGGGTTGGGATTTGGAGAGATCTTGCTGGCGGTGAAGAGGAGCAGAGAAAGTGTTAGCAGATGGGAGCAGGAGAGGCCATGAGTTGGCTGTCTGTGTTTGGAAATGGTTGTATGTTGAGAAACAGTTCTGAGGAGGAAATGAGATGGATGGGGAAGATGGAGAGAGATGACCACTTCACTTCCTACTACCCCCCAATCCCTAAACCTAGTAAGGAAGTACTATAGGGGTGAGAGTGAAAACTAACAGAAACATTGTTTAATGTGACTAAGTATCCAGTTACCTTCAGTTCCCTTCTGGTTCAATTCTGGTATAATTCATAGCAGTATACTTCTTCAGAGCTGTACAGGTGAGGTTGAACAAAATCATATGTCCTGCTTTGCACTGACGAGGGGCAAACACCACAAAACAGGTTTCTGCGTATGGTGTTTCTGGTTAGGCTTCTTATCCTAAGTCATGTGACAAGGTCTGTTAAAAGGCAGATATTGACTTTTAGGGTTGCTACTTCCAAAGGGTGGTGCTAGAATTCAACTGCTCTTCCTCTCTGAAGAGGCTTTTGCATACTTAAATTCCCATAGGAGCATTTCATGGCCTCCTTACATCAGCTTAGCCCTCTCAACAAGGAAAACCATTCCCCTTTAGACCTATAATAGGTCTTGTATAACCTATAATAGGTCTTGTATAACCTATAGAGACCAAGAAGGAACAATATAATCCACAATCTCAAAAGTATCAACATTTATTGAATATGAAAATTCATCAGTACATAAAAACAATAGACCACTAAGGTCACAATGATCAATACATAAAAAATGATAACAATAGAGATACAGAATCACCCTAAAACAGATGCACACGTTCAGGCAAATAGTTCACATAGATAATATAATGGCCATATAAAAATATAACTGCATGGTCAATAAAATAGATCATATAATGCAGATAAATTGGCCAGCCATATAAATATATAGCAACTAGTTAGTGAAAGAACATGTACATTCAAAGGCAGAAATTAATTTTAACTATAATAGACTCCAATCCTATGTATACTGCCTCAACACCATGGATCTATCACAGATGGTGCATGTATAGAGAACCCCATGATAATAATAAATACCCTTCAGTGACCACATTGGGTTTGGAATATAGAAGCTTCATGTTATCTCCCCTCTTAATAGTTAGGCAGTATACATGGTTTTTAAATTTTGCATCAAAGGAATATTTTATTTTATACCAAAGGAGTATAAAGATTGGAAGTTACACAAATAATCCCCAGTGTCTGATTCATTTTTAGGAGCTGTTGTGCATGTCTGGTTCTGCTTTAGTAAGACATTTTGAGTAATTACTCTTTTTACTTTTTCTACACTAAACTTTACAGTTTTTTGCTAAATTATACAGATGTGCCAATATGAAGTACTGAGTGGTATATTTACAGAGCGCAATATTTATAATATGTGACCTTTCTTTTAACCATGTCCATATTTTGTCTTTATTGTCCTTTTTTTAAATATTTTAGAATAACTATTAAGTAAAGTGGGAATTCTATATTTTTGGGATTTCTTTTTAGTCTTTTTTTCAGAGAACATGCTACTGATTTTCTTTTCAGCCATTTTTGCCTTTCAATGTCATATGTCAAATATTAAAAAACTAAATGGGAGAGAAATATTTCCCATTAGTGCTTGAAAAGATATAAAAGCAAAATCATATAAATGGGATAACAAGCAAAGATATTTCAGGCTCTCTCAGGGCCATGTCTCAGAAACCTGCAACATATGCAATTCTGCCAATTTCAGTTGATAGGTGACTTGTCAGTGACTGTAATTCTAAGAACTCTAAAAGATATGTTACGTGTAGTGGTCATAGCTCTGTAACATGTTCTTTCCAAAAATAATATACAGTATGTTAAATGATAAATTTAAAGTTTGGTCAACTTTATTGAATTCATTGCAAGTCAAGCAAAAATCTGTAAGATGTTCAGTACTGTGTAAATATCAGCAAAAAATCAGCAAACATCTTTTTATTTAGCTATTCTTTAGTCAGAAAAAAAAGAAACACACCAGAACCATATTTGAAGTATACATCTTAATTATTTTTTTTTTACATAAACCAAATCATAAGAATCTTTTGAAATTCCATTACATACCTAATTAAGGGAATACAGCATCCTGTAGCCCTTTTTGCCCTGGCTGTATATGTTTAAAAACATCACCCACAAAAGTTACTCTAGTGTGAAAAATTGTTTAGGAGACAGAGTAGAGGAGGAGTCTCAAACAGACAGTGTTAAACAATTTAATGTGGTGCCCAGACACATTCCTAGCATCTGTTCAGGCCTGCACAAGCGCCTATCAGATGGCCAGCACTGTGTCTTTAAATGTGCTGGTCTGGTCATGTCTGCTGAATAATGTCATGCCGCCTGCCTGGCACTGCTTGTATCCCCTGGAAATGATCTGCAATCAACAGGGACAATCCGGAAACAAGCCACACAGGAGGAGAAAAACACTTTGGGGCTAGCTATGGGGCATTCATACTGTATATAGGATGGCTATGGGGCCATACTATTGTTTATGGTGCTGTGGTGCCATACTGTATACAGGGGCTGTGTGGGCTTTATAATATATGTAAGGATCTCCAAGGCTATCATATTGTACATAGTGGCTGTTGGGTCTCATACGGTACATAGGGGGATAAAAGGCATCATACTGTATATAGGGGGCGATAGGACCATCATATTGCATATAGGGGGACTACCGGGATAGCATACTTTATATAGTGGATGTGGTGAATTCATATTGTATATAGAGGAGCTGTGGGGGCATTATTGTCACGCAAGGTATGGGGAAGACTAAGTGCAACACAAAGGGATGAGAGTAAGGAAGCTAGGACAATAGGGAAAGGGGGAGTGGAGACCTCCTAGGCTGATCTGATATCACCCTCGCTCCCCTATCGTCCGTGTATTGGCTCCTCACCAATAGAACTACACAAGAACTTAAAACCCTGCATTTCCCTAGAGCTAGGCCCTTGCTAGGGAAGGTGGGGATGAGCACTAGTCAGTCCCCACTAACAACTAAAGACAACAAGGTAGACAGACACGGGGGAAAGTAACTTAGCTTGAGTCGACTTCAGAGAGATTACACACACGTCCTCTTTGCACCAGAGGAGGAAATAAGCAGAGAGCACTCGCTCCAAGCTTTCACAAGGAAACATGTGAATATCACCTGCTCCTCCCTCTAGCAACAGCAAGTATTTAAACACTCAGGCCTGTGTGTCAATTAGCCGGAGGGAGGAAGCCGCTGGGTCCTAGAGTGAGACCGCTAAGAAGGTGTCTGTAATGCCAAACAAAGAGATCTTCTGCAACTAACTGCAGGGCGACTGTCACTTCTGACACACCCATGACAATTATACTGTGTATGGGGTCTGTGGGGCCATCATACTGTACATAAGGGGACTTTGTGACAATTATATTGTATATAGAGGCTGTGGGATCATTAAACTCTAAGGATGCTATGTGGCCAACTTACTGTATATAGGGTGCTGTAGTGCCATCATATTGTATACTGTATATAATGGGGCCATCATTTTATATAGGTGATTCAAACTATGCGAGAAGCTGTACGGGTCATCATACTGTATAGAGTGGCTATGAGGCTATCATGCTGTATATAGGGAAGCTATGTGGCAAAAATACTGTATTTAGATGAGCATTATAATGTATCTAGGGAGCCATGTGGCATCCTATAGGGGTGTAGGGATGCCATCATATTGTATATAGGGATTGTGGGGGATTCATAGTGTATGTATTGAGCTGTGGGGCTATTAAATTATATATATTTGGGAATTTAGGGGTCTCATGCTGTAGATATGTCGCCTCAGCCTAAATGTAGCAATTCGGAATGTGTTCTATCATGATTTTGCTAAGTGTCCTTGGACCCCATTTTAGTTTGATACATCTGTAATAGAGGGATGCAGCTTTAGTTTTCTATGCAATGTTTCATTGAAACCACATGATTGGAGGGAGAGTAGCAGAAAAGTGGAGACTGGTTGTCTAGCCCTACACAATAGCAAACATGTAGACAAATGAGCATTTACATTTACCAGAAAAGGTAAACGCTGAAATATGCCATCATGCTTGTCTACTTTGGAGACATTGAGTCTTTCATTACTTTAATGGCATACATAATTATGGTAAATATTTGAGCAATTAAAAAAATACATATGTCCTTCTAGTTCAAATAGGCAAATAGGGAAAGGAAACCTGACCAGGAAGAGGTAACTTAAAACTGTAGGTTCCTACTTCCAATCCAGGAGTAGGTATAAAAGCCAATTAATTAATTCCTGTCCCCAATGTTCATCAGCTTGGATCAATATTTTAAATGGTATTAGGACTATACAAGGTTTTCAGCTGTCCATGGGATAGATGATAAGCTACTGATTACTGGGGCTTGATCAATGATGCCCTCAATGAATGCCAAAACAGGGCACTTGTGTCTCCAGCTTGAATGGAGAAAGAGCAGTGGTCGCACGTGCACACTGCTGCTCCATTTAAATTTTATGGGACTGGGGGAGGAAAATGTTAAATTAGGGTAGAAAAGCACATGTACGATTGTTCCTTCATTAAGTTGGGGAACATAAGTTTCTCCTTTTGGCAGTTGGTGGAGGACTCAATTGTTGGACCCCCTCAGATGTAGTATTTATAACCTATTCTGTGTCCATGTTTAACCCTTTCAACAATGACTCTAAACACAGTAAGGCCCCCTTCACATGTCTGCTTAAAAAAACATACATGTGAGACAGCCCGTTTTATTATCCGTCTGGTTTTCTGTTGACCGTCTGTGTGTATATATGTACCGTCTGTGTGACACGTGCTGGAATAGAATGCAGAATAGAAATTACAGATTTTTAAGTGCTGTGCAAAGATAATAGATAGATAGTTAGCTTTTAGTGCTTTCTATTAAGCCACAGAAATAAATAATTAAATGATAAAAACAACTTGGGCTCCGCAATATTTTTTGAAACCAGCAAAGGTAAAGCAGACAGTTGAGAGCTGATATCAGGCTGGGAAGGTCCATGCTTATTGTGCCCTTTCCAGTCTAAAAATACCAGCCCGCAGCCACCCCAGAAGTGGAGCATCACATGAGATGCTCCTTTTCTGGCTCTTCGTCTTCGGTCTTCCCTATTGCCCTGGTGCGTTGATAATCGGGATAATAGTTTTTGGGGTTGATTTCAGCTGTGAATTTCCCAAAAACACAACTGGCATCAAACCCTGGTGTTAGTAATGGAGAGGTGTCTATCAGACACCCCATTACTAACCCAGTAATAAAAAAACACACACACAACAATTCCTGACACTTTCCCTCATTCACTGCTTTATTTAAAAAGGAAAAAAATCCCACGCAGGTCTGCTGTAGTCCACCTGGAAATGCGCCAGAATTGGTGCATCTCATGTGATATGCCACTTCTGGGAGGCTGTGGGTTGATATTTTTAGACTGGGAAGGGCCCAGTAACCATGGACCTTCCCAGACTGATAATATAAGCTCACAGCTGTCTGCTTTACCTTTGCTGGTTATCAAATTGGTGGGACCCCACGTCGTTTTTTTTCATTTACCGTATTTTTCAGACTATAACGCGCATCAGACCATAAGATGCACCCCAAATCTTAGGTAGGAAATAGGAAAAAAATATTTTTTATAAGATGGGGATCCATCTTATATTCTGAATAGGTATCTTACCTGGGGGGCGGTGGAGCGAGGGTCACATGAGGCAGGGTCCTTCAGGAAGCCGGTGGTGGTGGAGCAGGATCACAGGGCCCTCCATTCCCTCCCTCAGGAACCCAGCAGCTGAAGAAGACGTGAGATGCTGCGGGGCTGGGATCTCTCTGGGGCTGGTGTCTGGCTAGGGCCAGTGCCTGTGTCTGGCTGGGGCCTGTTCCTGTGCCTGGCTGGGACCTGTGCCTGGCTGGGAGCTGTGCTGGGCGGGGCTTAGGCCTGGCTGGGGCCTAGCCTGCCATGCCGATGCTGGAGCCGGCGTTGGGCTATGAGCTGCGTGGCAGAGCGCCGTGCGTGACTTTCCGGTGGCCGCGGCCATCTTCCTGAAGCTGTGATCTACAGGAAAATATCTGTGTATGCGCCGGCTCAGGCGGCCATTTTCCTGTAGATCACGGCTTCAGGAAGATGGCCACGGCCATCGGAAATCCGCGCACGGATCCCTGCCTCTCTGCCGACAGCTGCCGCCGCGTTCCTGTAGAAGGGAGGTAACGGGGGACCCTGTGATCCCACTCCACCACCACCGCAAATCCTGGTACTTTCGGACTATAAGGCGCACCTCCATTTTCCTCTCAAATTTGGGGGGAAAAAGTGCGTCTTATGGTCCGAAAAATACGGTACTTCTTTATGTGGCTTAATAGAATGTACTACAAGCTATCTAACTATTTATCTATTATCTTTGTACAAATCTGTAATTTCTATTCTACATTCTATTCTGGTATGTGTCACATGGATGTCATCCCTGTGTGGCATGTGCTTTACAAAGACCCATAGACTTTTTTGTGTCCGTGTGATCCGTGCTGCCAGTGTGAAAATACGGACATGTGCAGCCCCGTACATTATAATGGGTGTTCGTGTGTACGTGTCTCCGATATGTGTGCAGGGTGCCTTATAGAGGGGTTTATGCTCTTTCGTTTTGGCTGGGCCCCTCTTAAAGTAATATATTGTTTTCCCTAATATCAGTTCTTGAAGTATTGTATATCTGATGGTAACAATTTTTATAATATTTATGACATTTATTTCCTCTAGAATTAGATCTATCTCTATAGCTTATGATTATCTTTTCAACTCCAGGCTATGTTTTTCCACCATTCATTCATTTTCTCTTTCATTATGAAAGTGAGTTATCTCATATCTAGTCCAAGAATTTTGAGGATAAGTTTGGTGATGTGCTAAACTGCATTTTGGATGTTTATTTATGTAAAAAGTCACTTAATATTAATGATGCATGTTGTAAAATCTTTTGTATGATAGCCGCACTTATAAAGCTGGTTGGTTTAAGTTAACATAGTGGTGGAATACACAGAGGGAAGAGTGGAAATATTCAATCTGTTAGATTGAATATTGTATTTGGCGTTGGAGATTGTTGTTTACCTTTAATAAATCAATTAACATTTAATGCCTTTACTGATACTGAAAAACATTTATTTTTGTCAAGGAGTATCTGGAACAGAATTTAAAGATTCAATGTACAACTGATTTGTCTACAATAATAAAACATTTAGCTTGCTAAACAGGAAACACAATGTCCTATAAAAACTCAAGAGTCCTTAAAATTCTCCCTTAGGTTTACTTTGAATAAAGCAAAAATTAGCGTATTGGTTTTCGTGAATATGAAAGCAAAAAAATGCAATTACAGTGTCTGAGCTTAATAGAACGAGGATGACTTTAATAGCACTAATCTTTTACTCCTCTGCACTCCAATAAAGGACAAGTATATCCATATAATACCCTAGTGTGTTTTGTTTTTAATTTTAGATTTGCATGCTGTGTTTTCTTTATTGTTGTTATTTAGAAACCTCACTCGCATAGTTACAAGGCAGAATGCCCTTTAAAAATGTCCCCATAAAACCTTTAGGTTGCAATTCTTGCTAATTCTCCATCTTCATATTTATTTCATTATGTGCGTGTCTATTTCTTCTAAAAGACTCTCCTTTGTAATAAGGGAGGGCAAATCTGAATCACATCCATTACTGCTTTGCAGAATTAAACACAAAGGGGTTCTAGAAGAGGATAAATGACGGCTAATCGCTGCAAAGAATACAACAAAACACATGACAAACTCAGGAAGGTCTGATGTGAAGTTAAATTGTATGTCATGTGGTTTACATTTAATGGTCACCTCAGCTGAAGAAGTATCATTTCCAAACCCAAGGCTAATCACAACCTAAATTATATTGCAAAGGGAAGCAACACCACTTCATTATTTCCTGTAATTGTAGAATTCTAATTAAAGATGTTATTATTATTTATGCATAAAAGCCCTAAACTAGCATTTGGGTGTTGCTGCTGAGAAAGACACAATGACAAGTGGTGATGACTTTTGAGTTTGGACAGATAATTCCAGTGGGTCTTGCAGTGCTCCCTGTTAAAACTTACCAAGTAATCATGTGAAGGAAAATCTATACAATTTCTGGAAAAGATCAGTTCCAACATAATAATTTTGAAACAAAACATTATATTTTTAAAGGAAAGTGATAATCAAAAAATGACCTATTGTTTAACTATTTCCAGTGTGCTTGTTCAGTAACGGGGATAAATGGCCTGGACTTGAACTGGTTAAATCAGGTTTTGTTTTATAGAGTAACTAAACTTTTGCATTTTTTTAGAACAATTTTGACAAGCATGGAAAGTTATCAATTTTGCAAATCGCCTCATTAGGGAATTTGTCCTCATATCTGTATAAAATATTGCATTTAAGTGGTTTCTAAACCCCTGCTTTTCCCCAGTCTGTTTGCCAGCCTTAGCCTTCAGCTGCATTGATATCAGAAAGTACTCATTTGGAGTACAGATGATTGCAGTGAAAGAGTCAGCAATAAAGTTGGGCGGATTAATAAGTAGGACTTTTGTCCATCGCCCAGGTCAGTAGTCTCTGACCAGTGTCATCAATGCATCACACTGCAATGATGACTTCATGCTGGCCCGGGTAATTATGGTGTGAGGAAATCCTGAAAGGTAAGAGATTTGTCCAGTGGCCAGAGACTAGTGACCTGGTCGATGGCCCGTAGTCTCACGAATCGATGAGCTCAACTCTAGTCAGCACCTGTCTCCTCCTCTGAGTATTGTACTCATCAGAACAATCTCCTGGAGCAGTTTATCCTCAAATTTAGTGAGACACAGGTACTGAGCTGACCCTTTCACTGCCATAATCTGTACTTCAAATACTGTACATTCTGATAGCAGAAAAACATTGTGAATGTTTTTTCCAATCTTAAATAATGCTAATCTTACAATTTTTACACTGGCCTATGAGGATTTTTTAGACTAACTTCCTGTTTTAAGAAATCCACATGTATGTAGCCATAATAAACAGTGTAACGCTGGTGGGTGTGGAACCACTGCGCCACGGGCCGGGCTTACCCTGGAGGGGCGTGACTAAATGTCCATCAGGTCTCCACTAAGGCCTCTGATGTTGAGGATAGGCTGAGCTGTCAGTAGACACCAGGTACCATTCCAGGGCAATCCACAGAACTGCAGCAGCTGACGAAGCGCCAGAGGCATGGGTACAATGTACAGGAGCACGAGTCAAAATCTTATTCCCACGGTCTGAGGTCAGGGCAGGCAGCACAGGTTCACAAAACAAAGCCGGAGTCATGGATGGAGAAGTCAAACTGAGCAGGTAAACAGGTCGGGTCGATAACGGGAGACAAAATACTGAGAAATGCATAAACGGGTGCTAGCAGGCTAGGAACCAATATACGGCCGAGGAATGAAGGGTGGAGATGCCTGATATATCACCTGCAGAGTGGATACAAATTCCTGCAGAGGAGGGCGGTTCTTAGAAGGCGTGGAAATTGCCAACATAACATACAGACTCTAATCCTATCTTTTGTACTGAAATGTCTGATGAGTATGTGAAAAGGTCATTGTGAACTGCAAGGGAGCAGGGTCAGGTGTGAAATCACCTAGTGTGGAAAAGGGAATTCTGTATTATCAGCTGTGTATTGAGGTGTGACTCCTGCCTCTGCTGATAAAGAGCCTGCTGAAAAATATTCCTTAAAGGACAGGAAGTATGAGTCTAAAAAAGCCCCAATGACCACTGTGAAAATTTCAAGATTACTAATTTTGTTTTTTTTTTTAATAAAGATCGTAATATGAAAAATAAAATGACAACATTTTTTCTTAAATAAATGTAATTCAAAAGTCTGAATTAAACAATGGATCGTTTTCTGATGATAGCTTCCTTTTAGAAAGAACAAATGGAGGACTACGTGGGGCCCATTATACTGTAGGGAAGGCAATGCAGGGCCCCGTTATACTGTATGAAGGACTATATGGGGCCATTATACTGTATGGAGGACTATGTGGAGGACTAAGCTGGGCCCATTATGCTGTATGGTGGACTATGCGGAGCCCATTATACCGTATGGAGCACTATGTGGGGTGCATTATAGTGTATGGAAAGAATGCAAGGCTCCGTAATACTGTATACAGGACTATGCGGAACCCATTATACTGTATAGAGCACTATGCGGGGCCCATTATACTGTACAGAGCACTATGTGGGACCCATTATACTATATGGAGCTCTATGTGGGGTCATTATGCTGTATGGAAGGCAATGCAGGGCTCCATTATACTGTATGGAGGACTATGTGGGGCCCATTTTACTGTATAGAGCACTATGTTGGGCCCATTATATTGTATGGAGCACTATGTGAAGCGCATTATACTGTAGGGAAGGCAATGCAGGGCCCCGTTATACTGTATCAAGGACTATGTGGGGCCATTATACTGTATGGAGGACTATGTGGGGCCATTATACTGTATGAAGGACTATGTGAGGCCATGATACTCTATGGAAGACTGTGGGGCCCATTATACTGTGTGGAGGACTATGCAGGGCCCATTATACTGTATGGTGGACTATGCGGAGCCCATTATACCGTATGGAGCATTATGTGGGGTGCATTATAGTGTATGGAAAGAATGCAGGGCTCCGTAATACCTTATGGAGGACTCTGTGGGGCCATTATTCTGTAGGGAAGGCAATGTGGGGCCCATTATACTGTGTGGAGGCTATGCGGGGCCTATTATACTCTAAGGAGGACTATGTGGGGCCATTATACTGTATGGAAGACAATGTGGAGCCCATTATACTGTGTGGAAGCTATGCGGGGCCCATTCTACTCTAACGAGGACTATGTGGGGCCCATTGTACTGTATTGAGCACTATGTAGAGTGCATTATAGTGTATGGAAAGAATGCAGGGCCCTGTTATACTGTGTGAAGGACTATGTGGAGCCATTATACTGTATGGAGGACTACATGGGGCCATAATACTGTATGGAAGACTGTGGACCATTATACTGTGTGGAGGGCTATGTGGGGATTACAGTTGGAGAATCATACTGTGTTGAGATCACCATACTTTGTCGGGGAGGGGTTACAGTAGGGTCCTCATACTGTGCATGTGGAGGGTACTGTGGAGGAATTCACTGTGGGTTATCTTATTGTGTTTGGGGGGCACTTTTGTTAGCATAATACTTTATTACCTGTATTATTCAAGGTTATTTATCCTTTGTTATTACAAATTTAAATTAGGCCATATGCTTTTTACTGCTCTTACATAACATATTATTCCAATATATTATTCTACAATCTAGTAATAAAAATGCACTTGGTTCGTGGGACAACTCATTTAAGTTTGTTTCCATATGAAAAGGTTCATTGTTATATTTGATAAGGAAAAACTTCCTCAATTGTAGACATTTTTTAATAAATATCAAGGTTGGCTTGCGACTTTGTCCATGCTTATAATTTTGGCCCTCTGTGTATTTGAGTTTGACATCCCCGCTTTAGTACATGCATTTTAATTTGGTAGCATTGTTACTCTAAAAAAATAATTAATTTATGAAGTTATCTTCAGTCATGGACAAGTTCATTGTATACAATTCAGTATTATCAATGTCTTACCATTGAGCATTTTATGCAACATTTCCTTGTTTATTGCAACCTTATAATATACAGTACAGACCAAAAGCTTGGACACACCTTCTCATTTAAAGATTTTTCTGTATTTTCATGACTATGAAAATTGTACATTCACACCGAAGGCATCAAAACTATGAATTAACACATGTGGAATTATATACTTAACAAAAAAGTGTGAAACAACTGAAAATTTGTCTTATATTCTAGGTTCTTCAAAGTAGCCATCTTTTGCTTTGATGACTGCTTTGCACACTCTTGGCATTCTCTTGATGAGCTTCAAGAGGTAGTCACCGGAAATGATCTTCCAACAATCTTGAAGGAGTTCCCAGAGATGCTTAGCACTTGTTGGCCCTTTTGCCTTCACTCTGCGGTCCAGCTCACCCCAAACCATCTCGATTGGGTTCAGGTCTGGTGACTGTGGAGGCCAGGTCATCTGGCGTAGCACCCCATCACTCTCCTTTTTGGTCAAATAGCCCTTACACAGCCTGGAGGTGTGTTTGGGATCATTGTCCTGTTGAAAACTAAATGATGGTCCAACTAGACGCAAACCGGATGGAATAGCATGCCACTGCAAGATGCTGTGGTAGCCATGCTGGTTCAGTATGTCTTCAATTTTGAATAAATCCCCAACAGTGTCACCAGCAAAGCACCCCCACGCCATCACACCTCCTCCTCCAAGCTTCACGGTGGGAACCAGGCATGTAGAGTCCATCCGTTCACCTTTTCTGCGTCGCACAAAGACACGGAGGTTGGAACCAAAGATCTCAAATTTGGACTCATCAGACCAAAGCACAGATTTCCACTGGTCTATTGTCCATTGCTTGTGTTCTTTAGCAAAAACAAGTCTCTTCTGCTTGTTGCCTGTCCTTAGCAGTGGTTTTCTAGCAGCTATTTTACCATGAAGGCCTGCTGCACAAAGTCTCCTCTTAACAGTTGTTGAAGAGATGTGTCTGCTACTAGAACTCTGTGTGGCATTGACCTGGTTTCTAAACTGAGCTGCTGTTAACCTGGGATTTCTGAGGTTGGTGACTCGGATAAACTTATCCTCAGAAGCAGAGGTGACTCTTGGTCTTCCTTTCCTGGGGCAATCCTCATGTGAGCCAGTTTCTTTGTAGCGCTTGATGGTTTTTGCAACTTTTGCAACTTCACTTGGGGACACTTTCAAAGTTTTCCCAATTTTTCGGACTGACTAACCTTCATTTCTTAAAGTAATGATGACCACTCGTTTTTCTTTACTTAGCTGGTTTTTTGCCATAATACAAATTCTAACAGTCTATTCAGTAGGACTATCAGCTGTGTATCCACCAGACTTCTGCACAACACAACTGATGGTCCCAACCCCATTTATAAGGGAAGAAATCCCACTTATTAAACCTGACAGGGCACACCTGTGAAGTGAAAACCATTTCTGGTGACTACCTCTTGAAGCTCATCAAGAGAATGCCAAGAGTGTACAAAGCAGTCATCAAAGCAAAAGGTGGCTACTTTGAAGAACCTAGAATATAAGACATATTTTCAGTTGTTTCACACTTTTTTGTTAAGTATATAATTCCACATGTGTTAATTCATAGTTTTGATGCCTTCAGTGTGAATGTACAATTTTCAAAGTCATGAAAATACAGAATAATCTTTAAATGAGAAGGTGTGTCCCAACTTTTGGTCTGTACTGTATGTCTACCTAATAGATGCAATATAAATTCTTGAATTTACCTACTTAATATAAAACTTGAGAGATAAGGGGTGACAAGTACCACACTGCAAATATACATGATTGGAACTGTTTTTTTAACACAGCGGTAAAGACCATTTAATAAGAGAAAGTTAAATTAAATGATCACTGTTGTCTCAACAAATTGTGCATAAATCAATAATATAATCAAATATAGAAACTTTCTAATATAAGCTCTGAAAGAAATATGCTTTTTTTTTTTACTTATGAGCCATTTCTACTACTTAACCTTCCTTCTGAACTTGTGATACACTGTTAAAAACTGCAAAAATTTGTCTTGGACAAAAGAAGACAACTGACAGCTGCCTAATGAAGTACATAGAAAAGGGAAAAGAGGAACAGAGAGATACACAGAGATGTTGCTGCTATCTAGTAAGTGTTTATATTTCACAAAGTGCTGGGTTCATAGCTACTCAGCTCAGTACTGCTTTATAATTTCCTCTATGGTGCTGCTTCTGAACAAATGCTACATAGTCACTAGAGCAGAAACAACTTATGACTTTGTGTGCAATGTATGGGAGATATCATAGCAGCTAGTATCCACCCACTATCTCACAGACACCTGACTGACTGCATCTATAAAAGAAAAATCGGAAAATATGAAGGATGCCAGACCTATAATGTGCAGAATTAATATTGTATCCCTCATGTACCCAAATGACAGCTTACTCTGAAAAGCAAGGGCTCAGTGTAGGGTAGATATTTTTATCCAGGAGAATTATAACGACACTGTTATTTTTAAGGACACTGTTTTAGGATTTGCTGCATAGGACCACAGAAGATGGAAGTCTGCAGAGACGAGCTGTAAATGTGAAAAGTCATCACTGTGTCTGGAAAAGATGGAGAAGAAAAGAATGAGAACGATTCCAATCAGAGAAGATGTCTCTGATAAGGTACCTGTATGTAAATGCCTGTTTGTGATACTGCCTGTCATCAGTACTGTGGTCCCTGAATGGTCTGCAGTCTGATGATGTCCTTACTTTTGTTAACGACATACTGGGATTTGTAAGTTCATGCAAAACAATTGTATATGAGGCTGCCTGGCATTGCAATGATCACTGTACTAAGCTTGGTGATGCATTCCCATACTGAGGATGATGCTGGTGTTGTATTTATGTACTGATGGTGAGATGGTGATTTTGGTGATGTATACATGTACTGATGGTGGTTCTGGTGATGTATTCATGTGCTGATGGTAGTCCTAGTGATGTATTTCTGTACTGATGGGGTGTTCCGGTGATGTATTCCTGTTCTGTTATTGGTTCTGATCTTGTACACATGTAACAATCCATAACTTGTCAGATTACGTGATATATAGCCATGTTAATAAAGTGTAGTTCTGTCTGACAAGTTAAAGGTTACTACGTTTGTATTTATGCTAGAAGCATTAACCCCTTTCTGTCGTGATCCCTATGGCCTGATACTTATTGACCAGGGACGTATGGATACGTCTCGGCGATTTTGTGCGCGCGATCGCCGCTGGGTGTCAGCCGATTCTGCCCGCACTACTCCCAGCAATCGCAGCATTTAGCGTGCAGGCAAAGGGAAGAAAGGCCCTCTGCCTTTGGATCGGAGACCCCGCGACGTCATCGCGGGGTCCCGATCGTTGCCATGATGACCTGATATCATCATGACGACATCCAGGTCACCAGAGCTAGGAAAGTTGGCAGATCATGCGCAGTGCATGATCTGGCAACTGTGTGTCAGTGCAAACCTGACAGTTTGCATAGCATAGGAATACTCCTGCATCCTTATGCTATACAAGCGATCAGCCTGTAATTAGTGAAAGGCCCATAGTGGGACAAAGTGTAAAAGTGAAAAAAATTGTAAAAATATTTTTAAAAAAAAATCACAAAATAATAATTAAAAAAATAAAAATATATTGTACCTATAAATTAAATCATTTGATGAAAAAAAAAAAAAAAAAGTACACATATTTGATATCGACACGTCCAGAGTGACATGACCTATAAAACTGTCCCACTAGTTAACCCCTTCAGTGAACACCGTAAAAAAATAAATAAAAACAAGGCAAAAAAACGATGCTTTATCATCATACCGCTGAACGAAAGGTGGAATAAAACGCAATCAAAAAGACGAATGTAAATAAAAATGGTACCACTGAAAACTTCATCTTGTTCCACAAAAAACAAGCCACCATACAGCTCCATAAGCGGAAAAATAAAAAAGTTACAGCTTT
The DNA here is from genome assembly GCF_046119375.1 of Phyllobates terribilis. NCBI lineage: Eukaryota > Metazoa > Chordata > Amphibia > Anura > Dendrobatidae > Phyllobates > Phyllobates terribilis. The sequence continues at coordinate 573,400,288 of NW_027362764.1, forward strand.
CAGAATAAAGCAATGCAAAAAAATAGTTTTTATTGTGTAAAAGTACCAAAACATAAAAAAAAGCTATGCAATTGTACTGACTTGAAGAATAAAGTTGCCTTATCAATTTCACCACACGCGAAACGGCATAAGAAAAAGAGAAAAAATTCCTGAATTGCTGGTTTTTGTTCATTGTGCCTCCCAAAAATCAGAATAGAAAGAGATCAAAAAATGTCACATGCCCGAAAATGGTACCACTAAAAACGTCAACTCATCCCGCAAAAAATAAGCCCTCACATGACTCTGTCTGCCAAAATATGTCAAAATTATAGCTCTCAAAATATGTCAATACATAAACTAGTTTTTGCAATAAAAGCGTCTTTTAGTGTGTGACAGCAGCCAAACATAAAAACCCGATATAAATCTGGTATCACTATAATCGCGCAGACCGAAGAATAAAGTCGCATAATAACTTATACCGCACGAGGAGCTGCGTAAAAAATAACTAAAACCAATTCTTCACCTGCTTTTGATTTGTTTATTCTGCCTCCCAAAGATCGCAGTAAGGCTCAGTGCACATTTATCCTGCGCTCTACGCTGAGCGCTTACACCGGGATTTCTGTGTAAATCTATGAAATACGTGATTCAGACTGAACCCCCTGAGGAAAATTCCTTATAATGAAGCAGATGGAGGCACTGTGGACCCTGTCTGGCCAATGATCTGTCGGCGTCCATATTTTTATTAGGCATGCATAAAAGTGCCGTTGCCCACAGTTTTGTGCACTTCTGAAAAGGACAACGCTGGACAGAGGCCAGACGGAGTCCAGAGTAACTCTGCAGCCTCATTATAGTGAATGGATCCCTCGGATCCAAAATGTTATGTAAAATGTTCTCAACAAAAGCTTCAACTCAATCCACTAAAAAAAGCAAGTCCTCACTCAGGTCTGTCATCTATTATTGGAAATATAGGGGGTTTCCACATTACTGGAAGCACAAAGGCTCTGGAAAAACACCATGGCTCATCGCCCCCCAAAAGAAATTGAGCAAATTCTGCACTCCCAAATCCAAATGCCCCCTCCCTTCTAAGCTCCAGTGTGTGCCAAAACCACAGTTAGCATCCACGTTTGGCATTTCTGTAGCAATGAGAGCCTGCCTAATTTACAAGTGTGTGTCTCCACAAGCATGAGCTGGGCACAACGTACTGGTCACTACAACGGCAGTTTGCAATTTTCATTCAGCAACATCCGCTGCTGCTTGTTTCTGGAAAAGACCCATGGAGTCAAAATCGTCACTATACCTGTAAATAAATTCCCAAAGGGGTATAATTTCCAAAATGGGGTCACTTTAGGGGGGATTCTGCTATGCTAGCACTTAGGGGCTCTGTATATTGAGTCCGCATACTATTCTAGAAAAATCTGCTCTTCAGGAGGCAAATAGCGCTTCGTCCCTCCCGAGTCTCACCGTATGGCTAAGCAGTACTGTACAGCCACATATGATGTATTTCTACATTCAGCAGAAATTGTGGGACAAATTTTGATGCCATTTTTACCCATTTCCAAAATTTTGGTGGTAAAAATGTATTTTTTTTCTTCACTGTCCAATGGTATAAAATTCTGTGATCCACCTGTGGTGTGAATATGGTCACTGCATCTCTAGATGAATTCATTGAGAGGTATAGTTTGTAAAATGGGGTCTGCTGTTCTGGTACCTCAGGAGCCCTGCCAATGTTATATGGCACCCTCAAACCAGTCCAGCAAAATCCAAACTCCAATATGGTGCTTCTTTCCTTCTGAGCTTTGCTCTGTGCATCAAAAGTAGTTTTTGACCACATATGGGGCATCGGCGTGCATAGGAAAAATTGCACAACAAATTTTGGGTCCATTTTCTCCTGCTTTCCTTGTAAAAATGAAAAACAACATTTGTGTGGGAAAATATATTTTTTTCATTTTTACAGATCTACCTTGTAAAATTCTGTGAAGCACCTGGGGGTTCAACGTGCTCACCACACATCTAAATATATTCCTTGAGGGGTATTGTTTCTAAAGTGGGGTCACTTGTGGGGGTTTTCCACTGTTTAGGCACATCAGGGGCTCTCCAAACACGATATGACTCCCGCAGACTATTCCATTAAATTCTACATTCCAAAATGTCACTCCTTCCTTTCTGAGCCCTGTCATGTGCCCAAACAATAGTTTTACCCCCCATATGGGGTATCTGCGTGATCAGGACAAATTGCACAACAGATTTTGGGGTCCATTTTCTCTTCTTACTTCTTTGAAAATTTAAAATTCTGGGCTAAAAAACATTGTTGTGGGAAAAATTGGATTTTTTTATTTTCACGCCTCCACGTTATAAACTTCTGTGAAGCACTTGGGGGTTCAAGGTGCTCATCTAGATAAGTTCCCTGAGGGGTCTTTTCCAAAATGGTGTCACTTGTGGGGGGTTTCTACTGTTTAGGCACATCAGGGGCTCTCCAAATGCGACATGGAATCCGCTAATTGTTCCAGCAAATTTTACATTCAAAAAGTCAAATGGCTCTCCTTCCCTTCTGAGCCCTGCCGTGCACCCAAACAGTGGTTTTCCCCCACATATGCTGTATCGGCATGCTCAGGAGAAATTTCACAATAAATTTTGGGGTCCATTTTTTCCTGTTACCCTTGCAAAAGTAAAGAAAATTTGATCTAAAGTTAAATTTTTGTGAAAAAAGTTAAATGTTCATTTTTTTCCTTCCACATTCCATTAATTCCTGTGAAGCACCTGAAGGGTTAATAAACTTCTTGAATGTGGTTTTGAGCACCTTGAGGGGTGCAGTTTTTAGAATGGTCTCACTTTCGGGTATTCTCTGTGATAAAGGCCCCTCAAAGCCACTTCGAATGTGATGTGGTCCCTAAGAAAAATGGTTTTGTAAATTTTGTTGGAAAAATTAGAAATCGCTGGTTAACTTTTAACCCTTATAACTTCCTAACAAAATAAAAATTTGGTTCCAAAATTGTGCTGATGTAAAGTAGATATGTGGGAAACGTTATTTATTAACTATTTTGTGTGACATATCTCTGATTTAAGGACATGAAAATTCAAATTTTGAAAATTGCTACATTTTCACCAAATTTTCGATTTTTTTCACAAATAAACGCCAGTCATATCAGAATTAGTGGGATCTGTTGAAGCGTTCCAGAGTTTCAAAATTTTCGCCAAATTTCTGTTTTTTTAACAAATAAACGCAAGTGATATCGAAGAAATTTTACTACAATCATGAAGTACAATATGTCACGAAAAAACAATCTCAGAATCAGGGGCATCTGTTGAAGCGTTCCAGAGTAATTACCTCATAAACTGACAATGGTCAGAATTGTAAAAATTGGCCTGGTCATTAATGTGCAAACAATCTTCGGGGGTAAAGAAGTTAAAGGGGTTTTCCAGGTTTGTGATGAAAGTCTGCAGTCAGTCTACGTGATTGCAGACTTCTGAATTCTAGCAGTGCACACACTACCTGCTGTCAGAATTCTCTGGTGTTGGCGAGAACGTGGAGGTCATGTAACTGTAAGTATACGATTTGCATACATGCGGTCATGTGGCTAATAGATGTGTGCTGCTTCAATGCTCAACTCACTTGTATTTAGCAAAGTTCAGCACATCTAGTCGGAATGTGGCCTGAAGTATGCAAATCACTTTTTGCTGGCACAGAAGTATCCTGACAGTGTGCAGTGTGTGGTCTGCAAGGATTCAAAAGTTTGCAGTCACATAGAGTGACTGCAGACTTTCATCACAGACCTGGACAACACCTTTAATTATAACATTAAGCACTTTAGCATACCCAATCTTAACAACATGTAGTATACTCACTGTCAGGATTCGGCTCTGCTTGCCATTTCCAGCAGTCATCACATGACCACTCATATGCAATTTTCATACTTACACTTGCAAGATAACTAGTTTATCTATCTCTCTTTCTCTCTCAGTGAAGCTGGGGCTGTAGTATTTCACTGAACATTGAAAGAATTATGAAGAGCAGCTCATCAGCACGTAACTGTTAGTGAGCAAATCGCATATAAGAGGTCACCTGATGACTACTCAAACAGCTTAAGCTGTGTATATGACGGGGTACCTAACTGAATTCTTACCCTGGGTGTTAGAAAACATAGATCCACCTCTGCTGAAAAGTCCCTTGAAAAGACAAATACATTTTAAGCAGAATTATTAATGGCAGGAATTATGTTAACTTTTTAGATATATTAAAAAAGAATCACATTTAGGAAGAATAGTCAGTGCTTTCTTTGTTATGTAAGTGCATAAGTTATATTATTATTATTGTTATAAGTTCTAGAACCAAATAAATTATTACCTAGATTGGGATTAAAGAAACATCTAATCATAAAGAAAAGTTATAGATGCAGGTTGGTAGACAAAAAAAGTATTTTTTTTAGACTGGAAGAGTGCTAGGAGTGCCCCAAATTTTAAAATCTACTAAATGAATGTCCCCTATCTTCCTGTCTGTGCATTATTTCATTTGATAAAGCAGTCTTTTGTGCTTTAAAGCTGCTTTTCCTATAGTAAGATGAGAAGGAAACTTGTGAACATAGTCATTTATTTTAAAATAAAAAATCAAGCATCTAGACAAAAGAACACAGTTTTGCCCATTTTTGCAGCTGTGGTAAATAAGTTTAATTTAAATGAAATGCTATAATTATATCATATATAATATTGTTGTATGTTGATACTTGAATTGGTTTCTGCAGTGCATTTTCTAATCAGGCACTTCTATACAGATGAGCATTAGACATCACTCCTAGGATTTTTGACCTAGACATAAAGCATACAATTGTGGTTTACAGACTTTAATCTCCTGCTCTCCTCATAAAATCTTATGATTTGTAAAAGCAAACAGAATTATATTCTAGTCATGGCAGGAAGAACTGTGCTTTGAATTTGAAACCGCTGAAAATTTCTGAATCAAATACCCTGAGACCGACTTCAAACAATACATTGGTATACCCTTAGCAATTAGAAACAACAACCATAACCTACATGGTTCTAAAATGTAACAAAAACACCTAAACCTTCAATATACGAACTCGTAGCTTTTTATGTTGCTTTAAATGTAAAAAAGATATACTGTATATATACAGTGGTATATAGTGTGCATTAACGCTAACACGTTTTTCTTCTCAGCTGGACATCTCCACTAATCGTTCCCGTGCCACCCAGGTGTAACTCTAAATCTATAGATAGTGGGAGATTTTCTGGGATAAGATAATGGGGGCATTTGCTAACTAGCCGTGTGGTCCCGGCTTTTCCATTGCCCTTCCTGAATGGATCTAAACAGCTTTGTACATGGAAATGTGAACTGAAATCATAGAAAACTATGTACTTACTGTACATTGTGTCTCCCCTCTGTCTTGTGCTGTACTGTACAGTAATCTAGCAAACCTGACACATCTGATTTCAAGGAAGTATATGCACCATCCAACACCTATACCTGGTTTTAATCTTCAATAGGCTAATAGATGGGTAAGTAGTTACTACTTGTTTTATCTTGGTGCTCATATACCGGTTGGGCAGAAAGATGAATATCAAAATCTGGAATTAGTAGCTAGAAAGAAGAAACTGCACACCTAAAGACATGTGGAGATGCGTCAAATAGAGTTTATTAAGAGTATTTCGTATCCATTAATAACACCGCGGTAAGTAATGTATTACATAACGTTTCAGGTATAAAACCCTTCATCAGACATGTAGGCTGCAGTCACTGCACATAAGTCAGAGGAATCCAGGGTACTGGATGGGTTTCCCCCAAAAGAGGACAGCCAGGATCCATCTATATCAGACCTGCAGTATGTGTGATGGTCTATGTGATGGTTTGTGGTCTATAGGAGCTCGGTGGTTGACTCTAAAGGAATTAGCACCCATCTCATGCTACACTTATTTTTCTGGGTGTGCCAGTGCCACCCATTCGTTGGAGTTAGCTGGAGGTAGGATGATGCTTCCAGTTAGAGAGTTGCTTGAAGCTTTATGTTATAGTGTGGTGAGTGTGCGTGATGTTAGAATACTGAATGGGGGTAAACTCAGTGACGCGCCCCTGGGCCTTCGTCGCGCGGCATCACGCCCACGGGAGCTTACCCGGAGCCGGATCTGTTGAGGGTTGTAGTCTCGTGGCGGTGACCCGGTCCGTGCCCAGGGAGTCAAACTGAGCGGCGATGTATTAGCGGTAGATGTTGGACGACTACGCCACCTGTTGAATGCAGCGAAGGAGCTGCCGCTGCAGGGCAGACCGCTGAGGCCGGTGGTAGGATTGTGCAGCGTGATAGTATCACCCCCAACGGGAGGGGTATGGCCTCAGGGCAGCCGACGTGGATGATGGGGGAAGCAGGAATCACTCAGAGACGATGCGGTGTAGTTCAGGGTCTTTACTGGTGATAAAGATAGACCCTCCCGGAGTACTGGCTAGCGATCGGGGCCTGGTCAGTCTTTGAGCAGATGGGATTTCCCCTGGCCAGGCGGAGTTGTAGGCCTCCCCAACTAATTGTACTCTTCTGGCTACCTTGCTAGAGGCGGGTAAAAGTAGCCCACGTCCCTGAGTGTACCGTGTGGTGCTCACCCGTATGGCCGGTGACTCGGGGCCTTCTAGTGGCGTCCGCTCCACGACGGCGGTGCTGGTCCCACGTGTGTGACCGTGCCTTCGGGTTTCTTGGCCAGAGGACCTGAAATCCCCTGCCGGGCGGTTTCTGCTGCTGGGTAAAGATTAGTCCCCACAGCCTCGGACTCCGGGTCCGGTGATAGCTTCTCAGTCAGGGCGAGCTCTGCAGCTGCCAGCCCCTGACTCCTTATAACACTGCTCCCACAGAGCTCCTGATGTTCTTTTCCTATATCTGCTTCTCTTCTCTGTCTCTACTTCTTCTCTACACACTAACCCTGCCTCAGCCCTAGGTTTATATAGGGGAAGTTCTTCCCCTCCCAGGACTGGGCAGGAGGTGTGGCATGCATAGGATCCCTGACCAAGAGACCTCCCACCTGCTCTCAGACATAACATTGCTGTTACTGTGGAAACCAGACCCCTGGGGTGCCACATTCCCTCCTAGTGAAATTTAGTACTCCGGGACTAAACATATTTTTAGAAAAACATAAGGTATAAACAATAATAATACAATAAGAAAAACACATAAAGATGGTTACGGCGTGTCCGCAACCGGGTGCAGTTTTGAAGAAAAGCAAGGTGTCCATTTCACCAAAACAGGGAGACGTAACCAGGTAGGGGTCTGTCCTGCCCCGAGTCCTTAACAGTCTTTAGTCCATTCCTAGGTTACGCTCCAACCAATTGTACAAGGATTCCCGGTAAATCCACCAAGGACTCCTAAAAATAACTAGAAACACATAATTATTTACAAGTAACAGACAGGTGACCACAAATAAAACAATTTAAACACTTCAAATCCTCCAACGTGCGGGTAACTGGCCTCTAGTGGCCCTAGTGGACCTACGGAGCTGACTGTCTGGCCCTGAACTACAGGGTGTAGGAGCTGTCAAGGGTAAACTGGGCAGCTGTCTACGGGCTCTTTGGCTCACTAGGGGTACGGCAGGCTCACTATGAGCAGAGGGTTGATCCTCCTGTTCTGCTTGTGTGGAGTCTGCTGCCTCCTGGACCGGCTGCTCTTCCAGCTCTACCTGTTGCTCCGTAGGCACTTGGGATGCTGGTTGGAGGAACGTGAGGACGGGTACCACAACTGCACCATTGACTTGAGTCCAGGACCGAGGGAAGTCTCCGAGCACAGTACTAACCATATCTTCCCTTTCCTCTACGGGTCGAGGGTCTTCTTGGTCTCCTTCTGGGTTCCGTAGCTGTTCGGGACACTTCTTCAGGTGATCCCGGGATACAATGGCTGTGGTTTCCCCTCCGTCTTTACTGATGGTACAAACCTTTGGGTTGTCGTGGCTTGAGGGCAGTACGGTGTACGGGTCCTTCTCCCACTGGTCGTCCAACTTGTGGAGCCGTCTCTTCCTCTACAAGACCTGCTCTCCGGGTACCAGGGGAACAGCGGGAGCATACTGGTTGTAAGTTTTCTCTTGTCTTTCCCTAGCGAGACAGAGACTTCGCTCCACGCTCTCCTGTACTTTCCGGTACTGCTGCTGCCTCTCTGTGTCCCAGTCTGCTTCCGGTGAAGTGTCCTCGGGTGTCAGGACTTCCATCTCCAGGTCAACAGGTAGCTTACCAGGCCTTGCCCTCATTAGGTAAGCCGGGGTACAGTTGGTGGAACCTACAGGGATGTAGTTGTATAGGTCCACCAGGTCGGGCAGCTTCTCAGGCCACAGACTGCGTTCTTCCAGGGGCAACGTTTTCAGAAGATCCATTACCACCTGGTTCATTTTCTCACAAAGTCCATTAGTTTGCGGATGATAGGGTGTCGTCCTTATCTTCCGGCAGCCATACAGATTGCAGAATTCCTGGAAGACCTCCGCTTCAAAGGCAGGTCCCTGGTCCGTCAGCACTTGGTCCGGGTACCCGTGTGGACGGCAGAAGTGCTGCTGGAAGGCTCTCGCTGCTGTTTGAGCTGTTAAGTCCTTAACGGGGACGACAACCAAGAACCGGGAGTAATGATCCACAAAACGCGTAGACGTAGCCACTTCTGCTTGGGGTCAGTTTTACATGATCCAAGGCTACCAGTTCCAACGGCTGCTTGGTGACGATGGACTGAAAGGGGGTCTTCTGGCTGGCACGGTCCTTCCTTCTCAGGTTGCACGGGCCACAGTCTCTGCACCACCTCTCGATGTTTCCTCTCATGCCTACCCAGTGGAACCGCCCACGCAGCAGGAACTCCAGCTTCTTCCATCCGAAGTGTCCAGCCCCGTCGTGGTATGCCTCCATCACCATGGCTGCGTCTCTTCGTGGCACCACTACTTGCCAGATTAGTTCATGCGTCCGGGAGTTAACCATTCTGCGGCACAACTTCCCCTTGTAAAGGAACAGTCGACTCTTCTCAGCCCACAGTTGTTTGGCTTCCTCCGGAGCGTCTGGGTCAAGGTGAGCCTCTGGCCGAGTCAGCATCTCCTTCACCAGTCGGACAGCAGGGTCACTGTCTTGCGTTTCCTCCCAGTTGTAGTGAGGCAAGGGGTTAAACGTAGCGGCTTGCTTACTCCTTACCCGATGGGAATACTGGATAGTCCCATGACGGTGGAACGCGGGGAGTTCGACTTCTTCCAGTCCCTCTGGATCTTCTCCTACGTCCGGTAGGTTTGGCATCCTGGACAAGGCGTCCGCGTTGGTATTGGAGCGTCCTGCCCGGTATTTGATTGTGAACTCGTAGTTGGACAGACGGGCCATCCATCTCTGCTCTAGGGCACCGAGTCTTGCCGTGTCCAGGTGTGTCAACGGGTTGTTATCCGTGTACACGGTGAACCGGGAAGAAGCGAGGTAGTGCTTAAAGCGTTCGGTGACTGCCCACACCACTGCCAGGAATTCTAGCTTAAATGAGCTGTAATTCTCAGGGTTTCTTTCGGTGGGTCGCAGTTTTCGACTGGCGTAAGCGATTACTCGTTCTTTCCCCTGCTGGATCTGGGACAGTACGGCTCCTAGCCCGATGTTACTTGCGTCGGTGTAGAGGATAAAGGGCTGGCTGTAATCAGGGTACGCCAGGATTTCATCCCCCGTGAGGGCCATCTTCAGCTGGCGGAAGGACTCTTCTTCTAACTTCTCCCATTTGAAGGGCGGCTTCTGGTTCTTGGCCTTCCGGGACTGGCCTATCAGGAGGTCCTGCATAGGAGCTGCCTTTTTGGTGAAACCGGGGATGAATCTGCGGTAATAGCCTACCAACCCGAGGAACTGCCGCACTTCCTTTACACTGGAGGGACTTGGCCATTCCTTAATTGCGGTGATCTTATCAGGGTCGGGAGCCACTCCGTCAGCACTCACCACGTGTCCCAGGTACTGCACCTTTGGTTTTAGGAGGTGACACTTGGAGGGTTTTACCTTTAGGCCGTAGTTTGCCAGAGCTTCGAACACTTCCGCCAGGTGTTTCAGGTGGTCCTCATAAGTCTTGGAATATACGATGACATCGTCCAGGTACAACAGGACCGTCTCGAAGTTTCTGTGGCCCAGACAGCACTCCATTAATCGTTGAAAGGTTCCTGGTGCGTTACAGAGTCCGAACGGCATGCAGGTAAACTCGCTAAGTCCCATCGGGGTGGTGAATGCGGTCTTCTCCCGGTCCGCCTCTGCTACAGGAACCTGCCAGTACCCGCTAGTGAGATCCAAGGTAGAGAAGAAGTTAGCAGATCTTAAAGCAGCCAAAGACTCCTCTATCCTTGGTAAGGGGTACGCATCCTTGTGTGTGATACGGTTGATTTTCCGGTAATCTACACACATCCTCATGGTGTTGTCTTTCTTTTTGACTAAGACTAGTGGAGCTGCCCAGGGGCTACAGCTATCCCTGATCACCCCAGCCTCCTTCATGTCCCTAAGCATCCCCTTGGCGTGTTGGTAGTGTGCAGGGGGTACGGGTCGATACCTCTCTTTTATGGGAAGATGGTCTCCCGTGGGGATGTGGTGTTCTACCCCCTTGACTCGCCCGAAGTCTAACGGGTGTTTACTAAACACTCTCTCGTACTCTTGAACCACCCGATAGACTCCCTGTCTCTGGTGTGAGGGAGTGGAGTCAGTACCCAAATGTAGTTGCTGACACCAGTCCTCCATTGTTTCCTTAGAGCCGTTACTTTCCTCCGGGGAAGATGGAGGCAAGGGTTCTACGGACTGTATGGAATTTTGATTGATGGTATACAATTTGGCTAGCGTGGCATACCGGGGCAGGTACACTTCCCTCTTCCCGATATTTATTATGCGAACGGGCACCCTCCCATGGCGTACATTGACCACCCCCCGTGCTGTCAAAATGGTGGGCCTACTGTCTGAGTAAACTGGTTCTACCATTGCCTGGTAATCTCTACCTCTCAGACCAATAGCTGCCCGGCACCAAATCATCATTTCACTTTTTGGGGGCATGGCAATAGGGAAAGGGTCACACATTCTTACGCTACCAATCTCACCACCGGAGAGTTCTATCTGTTGCCGTCGCATCAGTGCCCGGATCTCTTTCTGGAGCACTCGCTGCTGGCCGGAGCTGGCGTTCTTGGCAACCTGCTGTAAAAGGAAAATCACCTCTGCAAGACAATTTTCAATTACATTAGTTCCTAGAGTTATCTTTGGGTGACTCTCGTGCTTGTCAATGTCTACAATGATCAGTCCCTGTGCCGCCAGTTCAACTCTACCGATTTTAATGGTCACCTCTTTAAATCCAATCTGTGGCACGGGCTGACCATTGCTGGCGATGATGCTCAAATCGTCGTCAGGGTAGCGGGTGATATCCGAGTCATTCCAGTACTGCTTGAAGAGCACGTACGGGATAGTGGTAACCTGTGACCCGGTGTCCAGTAGGGCACTCATAGGGATGCCATCCAGTACCACAGGCAAGACTGGACGTCCTCCCACATATTTGTCGCGCCAGTTCGATGGGCCTGATGATCTTTTTCCTGGGGTTTGGCCCTCTACCCCAGGTTGTGCCAGTTTAAAGGACAGTACCTTGCCATATGTCCGGGTTGATTGCAGCGGCGGCAGATGGGTTGTCCGTCCTCGTTGTATCGGTCGCTGGGTCTTCCTCTGGCCGGTGGGGTCCTCCTTGGTCGACGCCACGGGATGTCCTCCGGTCCGGATGCCAGCTGGATCTTCCCTGGAGTGGAAACCTGTAAAGACTGCACAGTTCGGGTTAGCGCGGCAACGCTTTTAGCTAGCTCTTGGACCTGATGGTGCAAGTCTGGAGCCGGGTCATTGTTCAAAGCCTGCGCATCAGCTCCCACAGGCCCTGCCGACAAGTGCGCCGCCTCCTGGTGGTAAGTGGTAGTGGGGCGTCTGTGGGTCACAACGCCACCTGGTGCCGGTTCTCGGAGCACCCGGATGGCTCTGTCCTTGAACTGTGCAAATCCCAGATGAGGGTCCTGTAAGGCCATTGCCCGCAACTGGGTTCGGTGGGCATTGCAATATAAACCCTCTATAAATTGTTCAGTCAACAGCCTGTCCTCGTCTCCCACGCCGTCAGGGTCGGTCTGCTTAATGGCTCTCAGGGCCTCTTGTAGGTTCAGGGCATAGTCCCTTATACTCTCGTGTGCTCGCTGCTTGCACCCGTAGAATCTAAGCTTGATCTCGGCTGAGGTGCGGGTATCAAAGGTGTCCCTCAGCCGGGTTAGTATCCCTGCAACAGTCCTCCCCCCAGGTGGCCAGGACTTTACCTCCCTTTGGGCTGCCCCGGTTAATTGGGCCACCAGGATGCTCACTTTTTGCTCTTCTGTGAGGGGATACACCTGGAAGAGGCTATCCAGCTTTTCTCTAAAGTCATGCAGGGTATGTGACTCCCCTGAGTACTGGGGTAGCCAGGCCGCTCCCGGGATATAGGGCATGGTGAAAGGCATGACTGCAGCAGCGGTGGCGCTGGCGGGGGTTGAGGCAGTGAAGCTCTCCTCCGTATCCGACATCTTCCTCCCCCCTAGTGGACCGTGGCCTACCTTGCGATGATCCTCTTCCGTAGGCCGCGGCTCCGCAGTGGATCGTCAGGGTTGAGGACCTTCCGTCGCGCTCCTGTGACGTCGGCGTCTGCTGGGCTCCTTCCAGGACCTTACGCAACGTCCGGACGTGAGGCGGGGCTTCAGTTCTCGCGCGCTTTCGGAGTCCACGCCCCTCTTCTTCCCGCGCGGCGTCTTCAAGATGACGTCCAACGGCGGGAAAACTCCACGGATGGCGGGAAGAAGGCAGAAGATGGCGCCGGATGGCGGGAAAACTTCGCGGATGGCGGGAAGAAGGTAGAAGATGGCGCCGGATGGCGGGAAACCTCCACGGATGGCGGGAATCTTCACCACTGGTAAGTTTGAACAGTCTTTTTCAGGCACGCAGTACCCGGTGGTTGCGGGCACGAAATCCTGCCGACTACGCCAAAAGTTGACGCGCCCCTGGGCCTTCGTCGCGCGGCATCGCGCGCACGGGAGCTTACCCGGAGCTGGATCTGTTGAGGGTTGTAGTCTCGTGGCGGTGACCCGGTCCGTGCCCAGGGAGTCAAACTGAGCGGCGATGTATTAGCGGTAGATGTTGGATGACTACGCCACCCGTTGAATGCAGCGAAGGAGCTGCCGCTGCAGGGCAGACCGCTGAGGCCGGTGGTAGGATTGTGCAGCGTGATAGTATCACCCCCAACGGGAGGGGTATGGCCTCAGGGCAGCCGACGTGGATGATGGGGGAAGCAGGAATCACTCAGAGACGATGCGGTGTAGTTCAGGGTCTTTACTGGTGATAAAGATAGACCCTCCCGGAGTACTGGCTAGCGATCGGGGCCTGGTCAGTCTTTGAGCAGATGGGATTTCCCCTGGCCAGGCGGAGTTGTAGGCCTCCCCAACTAATTGTACTCTTCTGGCTACCTTGCTAGAGGCGGGTAAAAGTAGCCCACGTCCCTGAGTGTACCGTGTGGTGCTCACCCGTATGGCCGGTGACTCGGGGCCTTCTAGTGGCGTCCGCTCCACGACGGCGGTGCTGGTCCCACGTGTGTGACCGTGCCTTCGGGTTTCTTGGCCAGAGGACCTGAAATCCCCTGCCGGGCGGTTTCTGCTGCTGGGTAAAGATTAGTCCCCACAGACTCGGACTCCGGGTCCGGTGATAGCTTCTCAGTCAGGGCGAGCTCTGCAGCTGCCAGCCCCTGACTCCTTATAACACTGCTCCCACAGAGCTCCTGATGTTCTTTTCCTATATCTGCTTCTCTTCTCTGTCTCTACTTCTTCTCTACACACTAACCCTGCCTCAGCCCTAGGTTTATATAGGAGAAGTTCTTCCCCTCCCAGGACTGGGCAGGAGGTGTGGCATGCATAGGATCCCTGACCAAGAGACCTCCCACCTGCTCTCAGACATAACATTGCTGTTACTGTGGAAACCAGACCCCTGGGGTGCCACATCAGCACCTATGGATGTAAGTATGTAAGCATCCTGCGTCTAAGCGAGGGTGCACAAAGTCTCTGTGCTTTTTGTGGGGAAGCTTTGGCTGTCTTTACACCAGGCTCTGGGGGTCACTACTATGTGGTGAGGGGGTGCTGAATATGGCTCATAACCATCTCTCAGAACTGAATGTGGCTCTGGTGGTAAGAAAGGTTGGTGACCACTGAGATAAAGGAATGAACTATTTATGTATTACTGCATACTACATATAGGTCTATATAACAGAGTTATTCATGTTATTTGTAGCATAACATATGATCCTGTGGTGATGCATCAAGCAATAGGTTTTGTAAGATGTCTAGGTACTAAACAGTCTAACAGTACAGCAAGTAAAACTGGCGCTTGGGTGATGGATCCTGTGCCTAGCATCCAGCTACAAAGACCATTTGGGAGCAGCATTGTGGCCTGCAGTCAGATAGACAGTTGCTCTTAGCCAATCAGCAGCATGAGTGTGTGGGGGGGTCCTGCAATACTAATTGATTGACAGCAGCAGACATGGCTTTACTCACAATGTTTCACCCCAAATATCATTCAGCACTGGGGGCATCCACACAGATTTTGATTATGGGTGCTGGATAGTAGGAGTTGAATATTTTCTGGGCATGATATAGATGTCCTGGCTTAAAGTGTTCTAGAATTTATTCATTTTTATACTTTATCACATTTTACCTGTGTAAGATTACTGTCATTACTGGATAATTGGAATATCATGTCATTTTATTTCTGAGATTAATATTAGCAAAGAGACAAGTCAGTTGTAGCAGTCACAACCAGTTGGCGTTCAGTTTTGGTTTGTGCACAGAGACTCTTTTTGACATCTTTTTCAGCTGCACAAAGGCTTGGTAAGTGAAAGAACACAGCAGAGGACATTTTACATTGGCTTTCCTGCAGTGAGCTGACGTACTTTCATTTATAAGACTGACATTTTTATTGATAAACGTGACTGTTTTTTTGGCCAAGTGCAAAACTGTAGTAAATCAATGATGAATCAGCCTCCAGGAAACACAGAAGCTGCTCAGACACATAGCTGCAGGTACAATACAGTCCCCTGCTGTGATACAGATGAAAGAGGCACAGTCTTTAGGGGTGTACTCAAGATAGAATAGGCAGAAGTCTTTACACACACAAGTGAATGAAAGTTTTAGTGACATATTTATACTTTTTATTCCCCTACTGTCATCATTTCTCATATTAAGATATTTTGCGGTGCCACTATAATCATTTTTGATCCCAAGCGGATTGGTTTATTAACAATAAGTGCAGTTAGATGAAGCTACATTTAGTTCACAAATGGACAATATAGTGAGACAATGTGTGGAGACAACAAGGTACAGCATGGATTTTTATCTGGAAACAGAACTGGCACTTTTATGCCCATCGGTTGACTGGTAAAGCATTCATCTGTGAGGCAATAATTGGACAGAAAAAGTGTTACCAATTAACATATGTGGCACTGAATGTTACTATTTGGCCTAAAATCTGTTCAGCTGAAGTATTGGCACAATTAATAAAGAGTTTTCCCTGCACAGCAGCGCTCCCTACGAAGAAACTGTAGCCAGCCTCATTCACTTGAATAGAGCCGGGCTGCAGTGGGTGACCCTGTGAATGGCACGTGGTGAAAAGTTATCATGGATATTTGTTTAACGTTAAGTTCCCATAATGTGTTTTTGTTCATGTTTTTGACTCTGCATTTTTTTTTGCTCTACAAAATAACACAGCGTGCTACATTTTCTGCAAATTGGATGGGATTAATAGAAATCTCATGCCCACTGTGCTTTTTTTTACTCAATATAAACTGACCTGCAGTGCGTGTTTCCAATCCGTAACATGTCAGTTTCTCATGTGAGTACACAAAATTTTATATGCAGATTTTCCTATAGAATTGTATTAGATGCGAACAATTTTGAGTGCTTTTCTGCTAAGGGAACACACTGAAATCACATCTAATCCACGCAAGCAGGGCCGATGTCATCACCCAGCACACCCGGGCAAGTGCCAGGATCCTGTGGAAGCGGGGGGGGGCCCACTCATCGTCAGGGACACCAGCGTGCTATGGGGCCCGATGGGGGGCCCGGTGCCAGCGCCTGCGAATGGGCCTCCCGCTTGCTTGGGGCCCCGGCACTTGGAATACTTACCTCTCCCTGTTCCTCCACAGCTTTGGAGTCTTCCGTGTTTTCAGACTGTGTGACGTCTTAGGGCAGAAGGCACGATGACGTCACTACAGCATGCCCTCTGCTCTGAGAGTCACAGTGCACAGAGCCGGAAGACGGCGACTCTGAGGAGTCCAGAGCATCAGATTTTTTTTTTTTTTTTAATGGAACATTATATCGGGCCCATTATATATGGAGCAATATATGGGGCCCATTCTGTATGAAGCACTAGTATGAAGCACTATATGGGGCCCATTAGTCTGTGTGGAGCATTATAAGGGGCCCATTATACTGTATAGAGCATTATATTGGGCCCATTATACTGTATGGAGCATTATATAGGGTCCATTATTCTGTATCGAGCATTATATAGGGTCCATTATTCTGTATGGAGCAATATATGGGGTCCATTATTTTGTATGGAGCAATATATGGGCTCCATTATTCTGTATCGAGCAATATATGGGCTCCATTATTCTGTATGGAGCAATATATGGGGCTCATTATATTGTATGAAGAACTATGTGATGCCCATAATACTGTATAGAGGACTATGTGGTGCCCATAATACTCTATGGAGGACTATGTGATGCCCATAATACTGTATGGAGGACTATTTGGTGCCCATAATACTGTATGGAGGACTATACTGTCTGGTCTAAAATGAAAACTTTTGAATCTCCCCAGGACACGCACTGTGTGCTGCGAGGATTCGCTGGTTTCTGAGCTATTGTAGAATTTACAATGGCTATCACTCATGTAATGTAATATTTCTCTGCTGTATCTGTGCATCATGAATCGTGGTATGTGTTAAAGGGGCCCACTGAGACTATTTCACCTGGGACCCACAAAAACCTAGACCCGACTTTGCATACAAGTAACCTAATTTAGCTAATTGGTGCATAAAATATGCAACATCAAAAACTCACCAAATGCTCATTGTGCGTACATAGTCTTAAACAGACTTATTAACAGGTAATCCAGAATTTTTGTGCAAATCATGCAAATCAACTTCATAGGTTTCCTTTCCTGACTATCAAACAGTCTGAAATGGCGAAACGTACCTGCGCATTTTACTACATTTTTTTGCAAATGTCTCAAGTGATACATGTTTTTTAATCTTGACTTTGATATGCCAGTCTAAATGTGAGCCATAGTTTTCTTCAAAAAACATTGCTCACCTGTCTACAGATTGTTTGTGGTATTGCATTTCAGCCCCATTAATGTCAATGGAGCTAACCTGCAATAACATACACAACTCTTAGGAGATATGTTTTTTAATCCTGTACAACTTATTTAAAAAAAGAAGAGATTTGGAAATCTGTACCTATATTTGTTTACTTTAGATCTATATTGCAGCTTCAAAATGTATGCAAAAACACTAGAGATGAGCCGAAAAATGTGCGTACCCAGTTTCGCCCTCTAGTCCTCTGTTACAGAATCATTTTGCTCATTTCTAAAAACCGAACAAATGTACAGTTTCCAAAGAAGGCCTTACTATATTCTTGCAATCAACCAAGAGTTTCTTCATTTGACTCATTATTTCCCATTTTTTTCCAAATATTATATATCCTTCCAGGCATCCAGTATTATGAGGAATGATATTATAGTCAAATCAACATTTAATTATTATTCACCTGTCCCAGGAACAAGCACCTGGTCTGGTTTCCTTGCCCTATGTCCATCTCCCTTTGCAGTAGTCGACACTAGGTTTTTCAGGCAACCAGGTGAACTTCTCAGCCTTCATCAGCCTACCATAGACTTTTTAGGTGTAGTTCTGTCAGAGGTCAGGTGCTTGGGTATTACAAATAATATTGTCCACAGTTGCCTCAACTATGTCAGATTTCATCTACTTCACTTGATTGAGCTTCAACTAGGTGTTTATTGTCTCCACTTCTACTCCTGATGTCCATACTACAACCAGTATTATTTCCAAGAACAGTCCAACTTACTAGGCGTTGTCTACACCAACCTCTTTGCATGAAAGTTACCAACTTTTCTCAGTGACTGTACACACCTGGCCTCTGCCATCAAAGTAACACATTTCTTCAAGCATTTCTGCAGTTTTCATTTACTTCTTTGTTACATTGCTGAAATTAACCATTGTCCTGCTAAATTGTACCAGACTGCATTAACTTCTCTGTTTCATTGCTGCTATTATCCATTTGCCTGCTTGAAGATACCAGACAGCATTTACTTCTATGTTGCATTGATGCTATTAACTATTGCCCTGCAGGGAGATATGACTGCATTTATTTCTTGGGTACTCCTTTGTTTAACCATTGCCCTGCCGCAAGATACCAGACTGCATTCCTGAGATTAACTACTTTTTTGATGGAAGATATTAGTTTCTCATACAGTTACAGTTCTCATGTGTATCTACACACCTGTCTCTGCTTCATCTGTACTATATGATCCACTTGCTTATGTGCCATACTACATATCCTGCAGTACTGTCCTCGATGTCCACGTCTCCCATAAAGACTTGCTCCACTGCAACATTGCCTCTGATCCTTTCTACTCTTCCAGGTTAGATGATCCATCTCACCAAGTGAGCCCAAAACATTAGCACTGTCAAAAGGCAATGTTTATTGCTGATTTTGACATTTAGCACGACTCCTTGTTGTGTGGTTTCACATGTTCTACCAATAAAGTACAGATGTGTATAGCCATTTGTAATAAATGCTTATGTTTGTGGTTCTAAGTAACACTTCAAAAACTATGCAAGATTGTACCAAGATTGTGGAATGTATGATAGTAAGAGCTCATAGTATGCACTCACAATATTGGGGCGGAGGTCATGGCTGTTATGGGGGATTTTTAACTGGTTGTGATACATAATGATGTGAAACAATGAATACATCAGGCATACAGGTATAAAAAAGTAGTTTACAGCAAGGGGTGCAGCTCAATTGTGAAACAGATGTCTAGAGACCACTCTACTTTCACTGTTTAACTTGAGTGTTGGTGTATATGACAGCGAGAGTCCCCTGAAGTACTGAAGCAAACTGACTACATATTTATTATTGTGCTCTGATTCTGTGTGACATTTGTATCTTGTTGATATACCTTTTTTATATAACTAGTATGTACCTTTAGTATCCTTTAATACCTTGTATTTAAATTATATCTATTTACTTAGGAATTGTGTGTGAGCTTCTTTATTCTAGCAGTGCTTGAATCCACTTTCAAACAGCACCTTTACTTGATATATACTAAAAATGGTGATAATCAAAATAACATTTTTTCCACTATTTTCACCTTTTGTCTCAATGAATTTCTGGAGCTACATCCATTTATTTGTGTACTTTTTCAGCATGTGTTCATGTTTATAACGTATTTCATTGGATTTCCTTAAGGATAACACATCTCACTTTCCTCTTATACTTTAATGCTTTTATACATTTCTTGCTAAGTCTACCAAGTGTGAATATGTCTTCGCACAATAGCCCATAACCTGAATATAGTTCCCAGAAGGCATTGCAGAAGTAGTCATCTGACTAATTGTAGCTGAGGATTCATTTGCAGCTAAGTGCATTTTTATATTAGGAGACACTGTAAAAATATAATAATAACACTATAATGGTGTATGTATAGTCAGATAATGTTGTTGACCTTTCTGTTCTTGTTCGTAATGAAAATATATATTTTCTAGCAACTCTGGCACAAATGTTACGATGAATCGAAATGAATTAGCAAAGCCGGTAAATTCGACAGAGGCAGCTGAGATAAAATGGTAACTTGTGGAGGACAAATCTTATAATGGAAGCGAGCCTGCGTGTATAGTTCCTGTAACACAGGCGATCAGATCATCGCAGCTTCTAGTCTCTCATGGAGACTATTGAAGCCTGTGTAAAGTAAAAAAAAAGTTTTTAAAAATATTTAAAAAAAATAAAAAATCAAATATACACATTTTTTGTATCGCCGCCTTCAGAATCGCTCAATCTATGAATAAATATAAAGAATTAATTAATCTGTAAACTGCGTAACGAGAAAAATAATCAAAATGCCAGAATTTCGTTTTTTTCCGTCGCCCCGACATTGCAATAAGATGCAATAACAGGCGGTCAAAAGATTGTACCTACCCCAAAATGGTATCAATAAAAACGTCAGCTCCGGAAAATGGAGACTTTCTTTTGCAAACTTTGGATTTTTTTTCACCACTTAAATAAAAAAGAACCTATAGATGTTTGGTATCTGTGAACTTATAATGACCTGGAGAATAATATTGGCAGGTCAGTTTTAGCATTTAGTGAACATGGTAAAAAAAAAAATTGTGAAATTGCACATTTTTTGGAATTTCACCGCACTTTGAATTTTTTTCTCGTTTTCCAGTACATGATATGGTAAAACCAATGGTGTCATTCAAAAGTACAACTCGTCGCGCAAAAAACAAACCCTCACCTGGCCATACTGACAGAAAAATAAAAAGTTATGGCTCTGGGAAGAAGGGGAGCAAAACACGAAAAACCAAAAAACCAAAAACCCAAGGTGGGAAAGGGGTTAAGAGATCAATAATGCAGTTTTGAGGTGGAAATGTAAACCTTTTTTGAAAAATAGGAGTTATACACCTGTGAGTCTCTGTCATTTCATTCAGTGCCATCAGGGAAGCGAGGGACTAATTGCCAGGCACAGAGCAACTCAGCCTAAGGCCAACTCACATGGCAGTGATTTTTCATGTGTGCTGACTCTGTCTTTTACCTCCGTTTTTGGTTTGTTTGTACTGTTTACTAGAGATGAGCGGTGTTCGACTCGAACTGTTCGCCAATCTCAAATTCGAGCTGTTTTGGGCGGTGTTCGAGCCGTTCGGCGAACACGAACGATTTGAAAAAAATTCGGCTGTTCGAGGTTATGTTCGATAACTGTTCGTGCACCAAAATCATAACTGGATTTTTTCTCAGTAATGCTGAAAATTAATGTTAATACGCAGTTTGAGTGTACAGCGGGGCGGGGAGAGGGGCAGGGGATGGCTCTCTGCAGAAATAATGAAGATCTCCATTTTTTTTTCTCTTCCCCGCATTTACAGTGGGGCGGTGCAGTCTGTCAGCCTATCAGCAGCGCACACACGGAGCGAACTGCTTTTTTTCACACAAGCAAGGGCATGTGTCATTGGCAGTGTATGTCACATGTCCTTGCCCTAAAAGACCCAGCCATTTTCCCCGTCGCCACCATTTTGTCACTGCTGCAGCTGCGTGTTAGACGGCACCGCTGTTGCTGTGTGCGCTATACTTTGTTAATTTCAAGCCAATTTTCGCACAAATCTACAGATAGCTTGGGAGTAGGGAAGCGTTGTGATTGCAGTCCTTTTAAGGACTAGGTTACATCATTTCCTACGACTTTTATCAGGCAGGTCTGTGCTCTTAAATAGATAGGTTGGGAGTAAAGACTAATTGTAATTGCAGTCCTTTTCAGGGCTAGGTTACATCAGTTCCTATCACTTTTTGCCAGGCAGGTCTGTGCCAGTGCTGTGCAAGTTTTTTTCACAGCATTTGGCTAAATCTAGCAAAGCAAATCCTTTTTGGCCTATTGCAGAGTGTGTTAGTTAGTGGAGTAGCCTATCTGTGTTGCAAGCTACACCACCTGTGTATAGAATACAAATTTTTTTACTGCACCTAGTGAAGTAAAACCTTTTGGGCATAGCATCATTCTATTAGTCCATCTATACTAACCTCCACCAGGTTGCAAATTCAATATAATTTTTTTCTGCATCGAGCTCTGAAAAAATATTTCGGCTTCTAGCAGTGTGTGGGACTTGTTCTATTAGTCCATCTATACTGACCTCCATCAGGTTGCAAATTCAATATAATTTTTTTCTGCATCTAGCTCTGAAAAATTATTTCAGCTTGTAGCAGTGTGTGGGACTTGTTCTATTAGTCCATCTATACTGACCGCCATCAAGTTGCCAATTCAATATAATTTTTTTATGCATCTAGCTCTGAAAAAATATTTCGGCTTCTAGCAGTGTGTAGGACTTGTTCTATTAGTCCATCTATACTAACCTCCATGAGGTTGCAAATTCAATATAATTTTTTTCTGCATCGAGCTCAGAAAAAATATTTAGGCTTCTAGCAGTGTGTGGGACTTGTTCTATTAGTCCATCTATACTAACCTCCATCAGGTTGCAAATTCAATATAATTTTTGACTGCATCTAACCCAGCCAATACTTTTGGGCTAATACCACAGTTTGGCCACTCAGCTCTGCTCGGTTCCCATCCATTGTTTTTTGTGCAAACAACTCCAGTGTTGTGAATTAGTTAACCACCAAAATGAGTAGAAAAAGGCCTGCTGCTGGTGGAAAGGGGAATAGGCGTGTTGGGAAGGGAAAAAAAGGTTGTGTCCGTGGGGTAGGTGTTAAAGCAACAGTAACATCTGCAGAAGAAAGACCATCTTCCAGCAAAACTAAAATGTCTACTTCTTTTAGCGGACAATATGATAAGATCCCTTTCTTACGGCCACGCCAATCGCTACAAATTCCAGATGAGGCTCAAAAACAGCAGGTGCTTCAACGGATATCAAGTGCTCCTTTAAGTGGGCTCTCCTCCACCTCAACTTCAACATCACAAATACTCCAGTCCTCAGAGGTGTCACCCCAATCGCACTTGCTTCCTCACAGCTCCCAAGTCTCCAGCTGCCCGTCTGAGTATGGGGTAGAACAGATGGTTGAGTCTGCAGAGCTGTTTACTCATACTATAGCCTGGGAATCAGAGGTCGGCTCCAGAGCTTCTGTGAATCCAGAAGAGGAAATGATCTGCACTGATGCCCAGAATCTTTATGAGTCGGATCCAGGACCAGACGCAGAAGGTTCTGACCATAATGTAGACCCTCGTTCCCAAACTGTAACTCCTGTTGGTGGAGACAATGAGGAAGACGATGATGAGACTCAAATACCTGATTGGAGCGACAACTTTAGTTTTTTGTCAGGGCAGGAACAGGTTGGCTCTGATAATGACGGGTGTGATAACACACAGGGTGATGATGATGAGGTTGGAGATCCCACTTACTGTCAACCCACAGTCAGCCAAGAGATGAGGTCAGCAGAGGAGGTGGAGGAGGATGCTAGTGACGATGAGGTCAGGTTGCGCCTTCCTGGACAAAGACGTAGTACTGGAAGCACGTCAACAACTGCATCCTCAAACACAACTGTGCCTCTGACCACAAGTCATGGTGGCTCTTCAGGTTGCATGGGTGCTAAGCCTTGCATAGCCTGGGCATTTTTTCAGATCGATAAAGATGACCCAACTCGTGTTATCTGTAACATTTGTCAGCAAAAGCTAAGTAGAGGCCAAAAAATACATAGTTTGAGTACTTCATGCATGAACCGGCACATGGACATGAAGCATAAATTACAGTGGGAAGCTCACTGTGCTACAATGTGGCCTAGCCGGCCGGGCCAACCGCCATCTGCCACATCTTGTGCATCCGCGGCCTCTTCATCCTCTGTGACTGGGGGGACAGCAGTCACACCTGTTTTGGGACGCAGACCTGCCACCTCTTTACCCGCAACAGCCAGCGTGATTGGCAGGTCATCATTTTCTTTGGAGGTGGAAACACCAGCTGGTGTTCAGCGCTGTCCAACATCGATAGCACCACCTTGGGATCAAGGCAACCTAACATGTCCGCCTGCATCTTCCTCACAGACCGGCAGTTTGCCGGGGACACCCTTCTCAACCCCGTCTAAGCACAACAGCCAGCCCTCGGTCCCTCAGATGTGGACAAGTAAAAGACCATTTCCTCCTAGCCATGAGAAAGCTAAGAGGTTGAATTTCACCATCTGCAAGCTCTTGGCTACAGAAATGCTTCCTTTCCGCCTGGTGGACACAGAGGATTTTCGAGACCTTATGTCCGTCGCAGTGCCCCAGTACCAGATGCCCAGTCGGCACTACTTCTCAAAGAAAGGTGTGCCTGCGCTCCACCAGCATGTCGCACACAACATCACCGCTTCTTTGAGAAACTCTGTGTGTGATAGGGTGCATTTCACCACAGACACTTGGACGAGTAGGCATGGACAGGGGCGTTACATGTCGCTGACTGGACACTGGGTAACTATGGTGACAGCAGGTCAAGGGGCTGCTGTCCATGTCTTGTCGTCCCCACGAGTTGTGCGTCAATCCTCTTTATCTCAAAGTTCCTCCACTGCTTCTGCCTCCTCAACCTCCTCTCGGTCCTCCACCTGCACCCAAAGCCTGTCTGGTCATGCCACAAGCTTTCTAACTGCGCAGAAGGGATCCTGCACACCTCCTTACTATGCTGGCAGCAGGGCTCAACGTCATCAGGCGGTTTTTATTTTGAAATGTCTGGGAAATGTGAGTTACACAGCTGAGGAGTTGTGGTCAGCTCTGGAGAACCAGTTTCATGAATGGTTGTCTCCACTGGACCTGAAACCAGGGAAGGCTGTGTGCGACAATGCTGCAAACCTGGGTGCGGCCCTTCGCCGGGGCAATGTCACACACGTGCCTTGTATGGCTCACGTGTTGAACCTGGTTGTCCAGCAATTTTTAGCCCACTATCCCGGAATAGATGGCCTTCTGCAGAGGGCACGGTCGCTGTGTGCTCACTTCCGCTGTTCGCATCCCGCAGCTCAGCGACTTACATCTCTACAGAAGTCATTGGGCCTGCCACTTCACCGGCTAAAATGCGATGTGCTTACCCGGTGGAATTCAACTCTGCACATGTTGCAGCGACTGTGGCAACACCGACAAGCCCTGGTGCAATACGTTCTGACGTATAGCCTGGGCCAACGAGATCCAGAGGTGGGGCAAATCACGCTGGAGGAGTGGTCTCAGATCAGGGACCTATGCACCCTTCTGCACAGTTTTGAAATGGCGACGAAGATGTTTAGTGCTGACGATGCCATTATCAGCATGACTATTCCGGTGATTTACATGCTGGAGCACATGTTAAACAGAATTCAGAGTCAGGTGGTGGCAAAAGAGGAGGTGGAGGAAGTAGAGGAGGAGGAGTTGTATGCGGAAGGGCTAACATCTGCAAGGTCCAGACGGTCGGCAGCACCAAGGCGGCAGGCATGTGAGGGTGGGGGAGATGGTTTTACCAGGGCGCATGGTAGCAGCCAAACTAGTGAGGAAGGTGCAGGAGCCCAGGAAGAAGTGGAGGACGAACTGATGGAAGACTCATCAGATGAGGGAGACCTTGATCACATTTCTGTTGTGCGAGGTTCTGGGAAGAGGGCAGAGGAAGGAAGCATGATTGTTACCTCGCCACCAACACAAAAATGACTTGGTGCTCCTGGATGCGCAAGACACATGAGTGCCTTCTTGCTGCACTACCTGCAACATGACCCTCGAATTGTGAGAATTAGAAATAATCCTGACTACTAGGTTGCCACACTGTTAGATCCCCGGTACAAAAGTAAATTTGCAGAAATTATTCCTGCCATAGAAAGGGATGCACGCATGCAGGAGTATCAGCAGAGACTGTTGCAGAATCTTACATGTGCTTTTCCACAAAACACCAGTGGTGCACGTAGTGAATCTCACAGTTCCAACTTGCCAACCGTGGGACCGTCGAGTGTTCAGCACTCAAACCGTAACAGAAACACAGTATCTGCTGGTAACATCAATTTTGCGGAATCATTTCACCACTTTTTTAGCCCATCCTTTGCAAGGCCACAGGAGACAAGAAGTCTGACACATAGTCAACGCCTAGAGACGATGGTATCGGAGTATCTCCAAGTAAACATTGAAGCCAGGACTGTGTCACTGGACCCTTGCTCTTTTTGGGCTTCCAATCTGGATAAATGGCCGGAGCTCGCCACTTACGCCTTGGAGATCTTGTCATGCCTTGCAGCCAGCGTTCTGTCTGAACGTGTGTTCAGCGCTGCTGGTGGTGTGCTGACAGATAAGCGCACGCGGCTCTCCACTGATAATGTAGACAGACTCACGTTCATAAAGATGAACAAATCATGGATCCGAAACGACTTTTCTACCCCTGTGTCATCCTGGGGAGAGTAAAAGCTTGATGATTTGTTAAAATCACCTCACCAACAGTTTTAAGCTTTAAAATTACTAATCATGTTTATCTGTATCTTGGCTGGAAAATAATTTGGGCTTTGTAGCAGTGTGCAGTACTGATTCTATTAGGCCATCTATACTAAGCTCCACCAGATTTAAAATTACTAATCATGTTTATCTGCATCTTGGCTGGAAAATAATTTGGGCTTTGTTGCAGTGTGCAGTACTGATTCTATTAGGCCATATATACTAAGCTCCACCAGATTTAAAATTACTATTCATGTTTATCTGTATCTTGGCTGGAAAATAATTTGGGCTTTGTAGCAGTGTGCAGTACTGATTCTATTAGGCCATCTATACTAAGCTCCACCAGATTTAAAATTACTAATCATGTTTATCTGTATCTTGGCTGGAAAATAATTTGGGCTTTGTAGCAGTGTGCAGTACTGATTCTATTAGGCCATCTATACTAAGCTCCACCAGGTTTAAAATTACTAATCATGTTTATCTGTATCTTGGCTGGAAAATAATTTGGGCTTTGTAGCAATGTGCAGTACTGATTCTATTAGGCCATCTATACTAAGCTCCACCAGATTTAAAATTACTAATCATGTTTATCTGTATCTTGGCTGGAAAATAATTTGGGCTTTGTAGCAGTGTGCAGTACTGATTCTATTAAGCCATCTATACTAAGCTCCACCAGATTTAAAATTACTAATCATGTTTATCTGTATCTTGGCTGGAAAATAATTTGGGCTTTGTAGCAGTGTGCAGTACTGATTCTATTAGGCCATCTATACTAAGCTCCACCAGATTTAAAATTTCTAATCATGTTTATCTGTATCTTGGCTGGAAAATAATTTGGGCTTTGTTGCAGTGTGCAGTACTGATTCTATTAGGCCATATATACTAAGCTCCACCAGATTTAAAATTACTATTCATGTTTATCTGTATCTTGGCTGGAAAATAATTTGGGCTTTGTAGCAGTGTGCAGTACTGATTCTATTAGGCCATCTATACTAAGCTCCACCAGATTTAAAATTACTAATCATGTTTATCTGTATCTTGGCTGGAAAATAATTTGGGCTTTGTAGCAGTGTGCAGTACTGATTCTATTAGGCCATCTATACTAAGCTCCACCAGATTTAAAATTACTAATCATGTTTATCTGTATCTTGGCTGGAAAATAATTTGGATTTTGTAGCAGTTCGCAGTACTGATTCTATTAGGCCATCTATACTAAGCTCCACCAGATTTAAAATTAATAATAATTTTTAGCTGCATCTAGCCCGGAAAATAATTTTGGGTCTCCTAGATGCGCAAGACACATGAGTACCTTCTTGCTGCACTACCTGCAACATGACCCTCAGATTGTCAGAATTCAAAGTAATCCTGACTACTGGGTTACCACACTCTTAGATCCCCCACACCATAAGTTTGTCCCCTTTTATGCCCATATCAGCCAGAGATGCAGATGTGTTATGTGCAGCATGAGACGGTGCATTATCATGCATGAAAATGATCTTGCTGTGGAATACACGGTTCTTCTTCTTGAACCATGGCAGGAAGTGCTGTTTGAGAAACTCCACATACATTATGGAGTTCATCTTTACCCCTTCAGGAATCCTAAAGGGGCCGACAATATCTCTCCCCATGATTTCAGCCCAAAACATTAGTCCACCTCCTCCTTGTTGGCGCTGTAGCCGTGTTTGCGTGGGGTGTCCATCAACCAGCCATCCTCCACTTCATCCATCTGGACCATCGAGCGTTGCACGGCACTCATCGGTGAACAAAACAGTTTTGAAGTCAGTCTTCATGCATTGTTTGGCCCACTGGAGCCGTTTGTGCTTGTGTGCAGTGGATAGAGGAGGTCGACAGCATGGCTTACGCACAGCTGCAAACCTCTGAAGGACTCTGCATCTTGTTGTTTGGGGAACGTTGGAGGCACCAGCAGCTTCAAAATCTTGTCTGCTGCTATTACAAGGCTTTTTTTCCGCTGCTCTTTTAACCTGACGTAATTGCCTGGAGGAAAGAGTCCTCAATTTTCCCTTATCAGCACGCACACGTGTTTACTGTGAATCAGCTACATACTTCTTGATTGTTCGATGATCAGGATGAAGTGTCTTGGCAATGTTGATTGTAGTCATGCCTTGACCTAAACACTCCACAATTTGTTGCTTCTCAGCAGCCGACACATCCTTTTTCTTTCCCATTTTGACAGAAAATGTAGGCTGCTTAATAATGTGGGACAGCCTTCTTAAGTAGTCTTGCCTTTCATTGGACACACCTGCCAAACTAATTAGCACAGGTGTCTGCAATTGCTTACAGTGATATAAAGAGCCCTGACACACATCACCATCAATGAGTTTAACTGACAAGCTAACAAATTCTTCCCTTATCACTCCTAAACACTTTTTGCATAATAATTTGGAACACAGTGTACATGTGCTTTTCCACAAAACACCAGTGGTTCACGTAGTGAATCTTACAGTTCTAACTTGCCAACCGTGGTCTGTATGGAGTTGTTCAATAAAGAGCCCAAAATTAAGATAACATAGACGGGAGAGGTCTCTATGAATACGAATTCCTAAGTATTTGATACCCTGTGAGGGCCAGGCAAAGGGAAAGTTGGACTGGATGGAATACTGTATGGATTTGGGGAGGGAGACATCGAGGGCCTCAGACTTCGCTGCATTGATTTTAAAATTTGACCATGTAACAAAGTGATCTATTTCAGCCACAACAGCAGGGATGGATATATGTGATTGAGTGATATATACTATGACATCATCAGCAAATGCAGAGCACTTGTACTCGGTGCCTCCCACCTCAATCCACCTAATATTGGGGTTATGGCGAATTGATGAGAGCAGGTGCTCCGTCACTAGGATGTATAAGAGAGGGGACAGAGGACATCCATGCCTTGTTCCATTGGTGATTATGAAAGGTGATGAAAATGTTCCATTTATCTTCAGCCTAGGTGACGTATTGCGATACAGGGCATTGATTTTGCCTATAAAAGGGTCCCCTAGACCCCTACCCCAAGCTTTTTAAGGGAATAATATATGGCGTGCCAGGAGACTCCATGGAGTGCTTTCTCAGCATCCAACGAGAGTATCTAATTACAAATTTTTTACTGCATCTAGCCCAGGAAATACTTTGTGCCTAGCAGCAGTGTCTGCTAGTCAGCGGATTATCCCAGCTGTTAAGCCAGCTACACCACCTGTAGTTTGGACACTTAATTTTTTCAAAGGAAATGGTTCGGGCTCCCGGGACACTCAGTGAAGAGCATCGGGGAGACACCCCAAGGCATAGGGGCTGGGACTGGCGGTAGGATGCCTTGCGGTGGACACCCGAGCTCGATCCTTATAAAAGCTTTTTAACTGCAGCAGCTTTAGTGGACGCTACTGAAGCTGCAATTACGCGGCTGCTGGCATGAGACTTGCCCTCCAATAGATCCTTGTAAAAGGATTTAAAGTGTATTCATTCAAATTACAGAGACAATTTAAATTAAAAAGCTTAGACCTGCCTCCACCACAGGGGGGCTCGCTCGACCCACCAGCGGACAGGCACCAGTATTGGGAGAGGGGGGCTGGCCGTCAGGGTCCACCGCACCTCTGGCACAAACCCGGCGACACGGAGGTCGCACGGGCAGGAACGGACTGGCCGTGTCGGCTTCGCACTTTTTTGGTTTTAGAAGGGCATGACATGCCTATATCTGTGTCTCCCCTTCCTTTTACTCCTCCACCTCTTTTCTTTTCGCATGACTATATGTACTTGTCACTTTTCCATGTGTTAATTGTGTCTTCTGAGCAGTTTGTCAGCTTTTGGACACCTTTGAAGGTGTTTTCTATGTATTTCTATGCGTTTTTGTTTGCCTGCCATTGGTTTTAATGGTGTTCAAAGGTGTTCGACGAACATTTCTGCGAACATACGGGTGTTTGACGAACCGAACCGAACTCGAACACTACAGGGGTGGCTCAACACTTCTGTTTACCATCCGTCTGTCATCCATTTTTCTTATATGCTGATGTAGGTTGCCCCAGCTTCTCCTAGCAACCAGTCTTGTAGAACCCTCCTGTTAGTTTTTTCTATTTTGCTGGTCACATGACTTTTTGCCTATATAATCCAGCTCCACCCTCCTGGCCTTGCTGGACTTCAGTGTTTCATTTACTCTTAAGCTAGCCAGGTGCCTTGTACCTTACTCTGTAGTTTGCTTGGTCTTTTGACCACTAGTATTTCTGTTTGTTTGTTTGTCTTTGCTCTGCTACAATTTCTGCTAGGAGGTGTCCAACTATATCCCAGTCCTTAGTTCTTGAGGGATCCCTCCCTTATATCTATAGGTCTGCGTTCAGACTAGCGGAGGACTTAGGCGGGTCTGTTCACAAGGAACAGGTCCCCCGCTGCATCATAGGGAATCAGCTTAGGAAAACTGTCCCTACAATAGGACTATCTTTCCTTAGTGTTTGTAGCAGTTCATAACAGTAAGTCCAGCCTAAAAATAAAACACTCTAAGGAAATAAATCCTGATTTCAGCATGGTGTCGGTTCAGGAGTTAGCTCAACGCCTGCAGGGACTGTCTTTGGAGGTGGCCGAGCTCCAGCAGCACGTGAGTAGCTGTCCTGGAGTGCATTTTGTCGAACCGAAGGTAGGACTGCCAGATTTTTTTTATGGTAAACGGCAAGATTTTTTTTCCTTTAAAAACGCTTGTTTATTATATTTTCGTTTAAGACCCAGATCCTCGGGGAATGAATCACAGTGCATTGGGTTTATAATGTCACTTTTGCGCAAAGAACCACAGGGATGGGCCTTTTCTCTACAACCTAATGATCTGTGTTTTAGATCTGTGGAAGATTTTTTTTCTGCTATGGGGTTGTTGTATGATGATCCTGATCGAGTCTCAACTGCTGAAACTGAATTAAGACGTTTGAAGCAGGGATCAGGTGATGTGGAAAATTATTGTACATACTTCAGAAGATGGTCGGCTGAAGTGGAATGGAATGACTCAGCATTAAAATGTTTGTTTCTTGATGGTCTAGGTGAAAGGGTTAAGCCCCCGTCTCACATAGCGATATCGCTAGCGATATCGCTGCTGAGTCACGGTTTTGGTGACTCACCAGCGACCTCACCAGCGATATCGCTGTGCGTGACACTTTGCAACGATTAGGCCCCTGCTGTGAGGTCGCTGATCGCTGCAAAGTGTCCTGGACCATTTTTTGGTCGTTGGCCTCCCGCTGGCCAGCACACATCGCTGTGTGTGACCAGCGGGACCAACGATCTGGCTGGTAACTATGGTAAACAGCGGGTTACTAGGGGCACGCGCGCACTTAGTAACCCGATGTTTACCATGGATACCACTCTGCTACGGTGCTCGGAGGCTCCCGCGCACCGTAGCAGAGTGGTATCCATGGTAAACAGCGGGTTACTAGGGGCACACGCGCACTTAGTAACCCGATGTATACCATAGTTACCAGCCTGCTCCTGCTTGCAGCAGGCTGGTAACTGGAGCAGGACATCGTGGAACGATTCTTTCCACGATATCGCTGCTCCCCTGATCGCTGGTGAGCCTGCCTGTTTGACAGCTCACCAGCGATGTATTAGAGATGCAGCAAGGATCCCTGACAGGTCGTATCGTTGTCGGGATCGCTGCTGCATCGCTTAGTGTGACGGGGCCTTTAAGGATCTGCTGATTGCCTTCCCAAAACCTGGAACCTTGCAGGAGGCAATGCAATTAGCCATACGTGTGGACAGGAGACTGCGTGCTAGGAGTAATGAAGAGAAACCTACTGCTATGGCAGCTCCTAGCTTTCAGAGGGTTTGTTCGGAGGGTGGAAAACCGATGGAGATTGGGGCGATGTCACCCCACTCTCAGGAAAAAGACCGCAGTATTGCTATAGGATTGTGTTTTTATTGCGGTAAATCTGACCACTTTATTAAGAACTGTGTGCTTCGTTTGAACAAAGAAAAAAAAAAAGAGGTCAGTTACGCCCGCATAGCGTGTTTAAACTCAAAAGGAGTATTTCTTTCTGGATGCTGCTCATTCCAGGAGGAGTTGATTGAATTTCGGGTATTTGTGGATTGTGGTTCTACACTCAATGTGATTGATGAGGGTTTTTTTGGAAAAATTTAAATTAGAATCCAAACCTTTGTCATCTCCTATTTCTGTGGTTGCTGTTGATGGCTTTCCCTTGAAAGGTATTACTCACAAGGTTTTTGAATTTCCCCTCACCATTAATGGTATCCACCAAGAGAATTTGGATTTGTCGGTATTAAATAATTTGCCTGCTCCAGTG
Organism: Phyllobates terribilis; assembly: GCF_046119375.1. Classification (NCBI taxonomy): domain Eukaryota; kingdom Metazoa; phylum Chordata; class Amphibia; order Anura; family Dendrobatidae; genus Phyllobates; species Phyllobates terribilis. The sequence continues at coordinate 573,432,690 of NW_027362764.1, forward strand.
GTTTTGGGGCTACCTTGGTTAAAATTGCACAATCCTGTACTGGACTTGTCTTCCAATGAAATTAAGTCTTGGAGTCCATTTGTCATTTTCATCTGGTTATCATCCTGAGTCTAATGGACAGACAGAAAGAAAGAACCAGGATGTTGAACAGTTTTTGCATTGTTTTGTGGCTGACAATCAAGAGGGGTGGTCTGAGTTTCTGCCACTGGCTGAATTTGCTCTTAACAACCATACATCCTCTTCTGCTGGGTGTTCTCCTTTTTTTTGTTGTACTGGGAGACATCTGTCATTTGGGTCATTGGTATCGGCTGTGCCGGAGGAGGAGAATTTTTCCGGTGATTTGGAGAGAGTTTGGACTGATGTACGTCGTAACCTTCAAGAGGCTAACAAAAAATCCAAGAGGTACTTTGACAGGAAACGTCAAGAGATTTTGTTTACTGTTGGTGACATGGTTTGGTTGTCCTCTAGGAATCTGTGGTTGAGGATTCCTTCTAAGAAATTGGACCCGAAGTTTGTGGGTCCGTTTAAGGTGCTTCAGGTAGTTAACCAATCTGCTGTTAGGTTGGAGGTTCCTACCTCCTGGAAGATTAATCCGGTGTTTCATGTTTCCTTATTGAAAAAAGCTGATGTTTCTGATAGGGACGCCACTGTCTCTGTTCCTCCGGTGGAGGAAGACGGTGAATATGGAATTTCTCGCATTCTTAATTCTAGATGGCATAGAGGGAGATTGCAGTATCTCGTCGCTTGGAAAGGTTTCGGTCCCGAGGATAACTCCTGGGTAAGGGCGGATGATGTCTCTGCTCCTAGACTTGTCGGAGCGTTTCACAGGAGGTTTCCTGATAGACCTGGGCCTGGAGGATCCGGAGGATCCTCATAGAAGAGGGGGTACTGTTAGAACCCTCCTGTTAGTTTTTTCTATTTTGCTGGTCACATGACTTTTTGCCTATATAATCCAGCTCCGCCCTCCTGGCCTTGCTGGACTTCAGTGTTTCATTTACTCTTAAGCTAGCCAGGTGCCTTGTACCTTACTCTGTAGTTTGCTTGGTCTTTTGACCACTAGTATTTCTGTTTGTTTGTTTGTTTGTCTTTGCTCTGCTACAATTTCTGCTAGGAGGTGTCCAACTATATCCCAGTCCTTAGTTCTTGTAGGGACCCCTCCCTTATATCTATAGATCTGCGTTCAGACTAGCGGAGGACTTAGGCGGGTCTGTTCACAAGGAACAGGTCCCCCGCTGCATCGTAGGGAATCAGCTTAGTCCTATTGTAGGGACAGTTTTCCTATCTTTCCTTAGTGTTTGTAGCAGTTCATAACACAGTCAGACAAAAAATGACAGCACACAGTTGCAACTTAAATGGCATTCGTGTGCTTTCTGTTTTTTTCTTTTAACTTTTTTGTTGAAGTGGAATGTGAAGATTGATTTACTTAATAAAAATCTGCCTAAGGGCGGGTGCAGATGAGTGTATTTTAGGTCCGAATGCCATCCGACAAAACCGGATCACACTCGGACTAATGGTAGTGTATGGGGCCGTTCATATGTCTGATTTTTTGCAGACAGAGTCTCGTGTCTCCTGACTTAAATTTGACAGCTACATGGGAATATATGAAGCTGTTAAAGTTGGGAGATCTGTGGCCAGTCTCTAATTCATGGGTCCATACATAGACCATGTATTACGGACGCCTTATCATTATTGCTTCTCATCCATTTACGTATATGTAACATCCCTGGCGGCATGCTGGCATGGCTTACCACCTCCCACCATGCAAGACCGCCATCTTACCTATCAGTCCATGCTGCACACTTTGCTCCAGTACCTGCTGTGTGCATGTCTCTTGTCTGATTGCTTAGGGCGGCGCTGTTACTGCCTGATTCTTAAACTTACAGTGTGCGCAGTCCTAATGCCTCCCCAGCCTATTGCTGTGAGTCACTGGATACTTAAACCCCCTCCACCCAGTAGGAGGTGCCTGAACAACACTTTCTTTCAGTGTGTTCTGTGCAACTGAGTTGCCAGGTCCTATCCTGTATCTTGTCTGTTTCCACCACCCTGGGGGCTGTATACCCAGGCCTGTTACCTGTATCTGTGACTTCTAGCCTGTTCTGCCACCCTGGGGGCTGTATACCAAGGCCCGTTATCTGTATCTGTGACTTCTAGTCTGTTTCCGCCACCCTGGCGGCTGAGTTCCCAGGCTCGTTCCTGAATCTTGTTCTTGGTTCAGTTCCTGTCTGAACAGTGTCCTAGCCCGTTACTTGTTTGTCTCTATGTTTGAATCTTCCCTTTTCCTGCAGTGTCTGAACCTGCACCTAACTTCAACTCGTTGTCTCTGTACTTCTGTTTGTGAGTTTAGTGTCCACTCGCTACTTCATTGTAACTTCATTGTAAGTACTTGTGTGTATCTGCTCTGCTTATCTACTGTACCTGCGGTTTTGCTCTGCTCTGCTTGCCTACCGCACCTGCGGGTTTTGCTCTGCTCTGCTTGTCTACCACACCTGCGGGTTTTGCTCTGCTCTGTTTGTCTACTGCACCTGCGGGTTTTTCTCTGCTCTGTTTGTCTACAGCACTTGCGGATTTTGCTCTGCTCTGCTTGTTTACTGCACTTGCGGGTTTTGCTCTGCTCTGCTTGTCTACCGCACTTGCGGGTTTTGCTCTTCTCTGCTTGTCTACCGCACTTGCGGGTTTTGCTCTGCTCTGCTTGTCTACCGCACTTGCGGGTTTTGTTCTGCTCTGCTTGTCTACCGCACCTGCGGGTTTTGCTTTGCTCTGCTTGTCTACCGCACCTGCGGGTTTTGCTCTGCTCTACTTGTCTACTGCACTTGCGGGTTTTGCTCTGCTCTGCTCGTCTACCGCACTTGCGGGTTTTGTTCTGCTCTGCTTGTCTACCGCACCTGCGGGTTTTGCTTTGCTCTGCTCGTCTACCGCACCTGCGGGTTTTGCTCTGCTCTGCTTGTCTACTGCACTTGCGGGTTTTGCTCTGCTCTGCTCGTCTACCGCACCTGTGGGTTTTGCTCTGCTCGTCTACCGCACCTGCGGGTTTTGCTCTGCTCTGCTCGTCTACCGCTCCTGTGGGTTTTGCTCTGCTCTGCTTGTCTACCGCACCTGCAGCTCTGTTCCTGTATCCCAGTCTGTACTGGTCCCTATCCTGCCTGGGTCCCTACCTGCCAGTGCCTGCCAGTACCCACCTGTCAGTATGCCAGCCTAACCTGTCTGTTCCTGCATTCCCCGGTGTGGGTCAACAGCTGTGACCGGGGTCTGACCTGGAGTAGCACCTGGTCCCTCTGCTCGGTTCCTCCCTGGTTCACGGAGTCGATTGAGCCGCTGTGCGACCTTGGTCAGATCGAGTTGATACTTAGTCACGCCCCTCCAGGCACTCCTCAGTTCATGGTCCAGTGGGATCACTAACCACACTCACGCCAGTCAGTCCGGGCGTGTGCGTATCAGTTTGCTCAGGCCATGGTCCCCGTTGCGCCTCACGGCCCTTCACTCTCTGAGACATTAGAATTTTTGTCTGGCGAATACGTGCACCAAGGAAAACAATTTTCTCAAGCTATCAGCCCTTGTTCCTGCGGATCCACCACGGTACTACGGGGATCCAAAACAAAGCCGTGCATTTGTAGAGCAATGTATGCTGCATTTCAAATTCTATGCTCACTATTTTCCAACTGATCGGGTTAAAGTAGCATTTATGATGTCCTACTTAGCGGGTGATGCCTTGAATTGGATCATGCCCCTATGGGAAGCATGGGATCCTATCGTCTCTGACCTGCAGGCCTTCCTGGTGGCCTTTCTAATGGTCTTTCATGACCCTAGCCCTGAAGCTTCTGCTAAAGCTTCCCTTCCCAATATCCTGGAGCAGTCCCGATGGGTGATGCGTGTATGTAGCCCACCAGCTCTCCCGCCTGAAGAGACAGCTGCCCACACAGAATTCACACAGGATGACAATGCTCCACAGAATACTTCTCTTCCCAATCTCAAGAGGCAGTCCAGACGTGCAAGGTGTAGAGGTAAATCGTCACGCCAGGTTCTGTCCTCCCAAAGACCTCCTGTTCCCCAGCCTGTAGAGGCAGCTACCCACACAGAATCCATGAAGAATGACCAGATTCGTCAGACAAAGCAGAGGCCGGAACTCAGTCACAAAATCGGATTGCGGTCCCGCTGCAGTTGTTTGGGACACCCTGACGGCCTTTGTCCAGCGAAGGTTGGAGAATCCTAAGACATTAGGCCTGTAGGAGAGGCTGTCCTTGGCGTTAGTGTTTCCTCTCCACAGATGACCGTGACTGTCTCCATGGCAAGTGAAGGCCTCGGATTAACCGGAAGTTTCGGGAATAAAGCCTTGAAGAGTCTATGTCTTATTCCCTTCCGACAACTCCATAATCCGGTTTGGGCATTGTCAGCGGAAGGACGAGCCCTACTCTGAAACAGTCAAAATATGTCTGTACAAATTAAGCTCCAGATTAGAGCATTACACATGAAGAAGTTCACACTCCAGGTGCTGTCTGGTTTATCCACAGGTCGTCCAGAGCCGAGAGATCTAGTGCCCGCTCAGGTCTGGAGATCCTGCATGGTGTTTCCTGGGGGACTGCTGAGGTACAAGGGGTGTCCAGTCCCCATATCTTCAGGACAGTCAGCAGAGTCTTCTTCTTCACCAGATCTGCTAGTCGCTGACTTGCTGTGCACTGAAGTCTCCGAAGGAAGGGAAGTGGAGACATTGTCCCCACACAGTCTCGACGATTGTACCAATGATCTGGCTTTAGGTACCGCCCCGCCTCGCAGACGTGTCATCTCAGAAACCAGACTGAAGTTGGTCCCTAAGCAAGGATCCTCCATCTCTAATAAATCTGGCAATAAGTCCATCGAGGCGGTGGCTACCTCCAAGTCTCTGCTCCCCTCCAACAAGGTGGAGGACTTCCAGTTGTCTCCTGAATCCTCCGGGGTGCTACCTGATAACAAATGGAGAGAGACTTTTCTGCCCCCTGTACCTGGTACTTCGCCCACTTCATCCAGTAAGCTTGGCAAAGTGTACATCAAGGCGGTGGTTACCCCCGAGTCTCTGCACCCCTCCACCCCGGTGTAGGATCTTCAGTTATCTCGTGAATCCTTTGGTGTGCTACCCGATATTAACAAATGGACAGAAACTTTCCTGTATCCTGTTCCTGGCACTTCACTCTCTTCATCTGTTGCTGAAGATGGCTCGATGGGAGGAAGCAGCCTAGTCACCAAGATGGTGAGACCAGTTTTATTTCCTCTAGTGGACAGAAGAGGTAATCTTCTTGAAGAGAAGGATCGGCCTCCAAATTCTCTGCAGAAAATCCTTGCTGGCTTGAAGAAGAGGGGCGTAAAGGGGGGGTACTGTAACATACCTGGCGGCGTGATGGCATGGCTTACCACCTCCCACCATGCAAGACCGCCATCTTACCTATCAGTCCATGCTGCACACTTTGCTCCAGTACCTGCTGTGTGCATGTCTCTTGTCTGATTGCTTAGGGCGGCGGTGCTGTTGCTGCCTGATTTTTAAACTTACAGTGTGCGCAGTCCTAATGCCTCCCCAGCCTATTGCTGTGAGTCACTGGATACTTAAACCCCCTCCACCCAGTAGGAGGTGCATGAGCAACACTTTCTTTCAGTGTGTTCTGTGCAACTGAGTTGCCAGGTCCTATCCTGTATCTTGTCTGTTTCTGCCACCCTGGGGGCTGTATAACCAGGCCTGTTACCTGAATCTGTGACTTCTAGCCTGTTCCGCCACCCTGGGGGCTGTATACCCAGGCCCGTTACCTGTATCTGTGACTTCTAGTCTGTTTCTGCCACCCTGGGGGCTGAGTTCCCAGGCTCATTCTTGTATCTTGTTCTTGGTTCAGTTCCTGTCTGAACAGTGTCCTAGCCCGTTACTTGTTTGTCTCTATGTTCGTATCTTCCCTTTTCCTGCAATGTCTGAACCTTCACCTAACTTCAACTCATTGTCTCTGTACTTCTGTTTGTGAGTTTAGTGTCCACTCGCTACTTCAATGTAAGTACCTTGTGTGTATCTGCTCTGCTTGTGTACCGCACCTGCAGTTTTGCTCTGCTTGTCTACCGCACCTGCGGGTTTTGCTCTGCTCTGCTTGTCTACCGCACCTGCGGGTTTTGCTCTGCTCTGCTTGTCTACCGCACCTGCGGGTTTTGCTCTGCTCTGCTTGTCTACCGCACCTGCGGGTTTTGCTCTGCTCTGCCTGTCTACCACACTTGCGGGTTTTGTTCTGCTATGCTTGTCTACCGCACTTGCGAGTTTTGCTCTGCTCTGCTTGTCTACCGCACTTGTGGGGTTTGCTCTGCTCTGCTTGTCTACCGCACTTGCGGGTTTTGCTCTGCTCTGCTTGTCTATCGCACTTTCGGGTTTTGCTCTGCTCTGCTTGTCTACCGCACTTGTGGGTTTTGCTCTGCTCTGCTTGTCTACCGCACTTGCGGGTTTTGCTCTGCTCTGCTTGTCTACCGCACTTGCGGGTTTTGCTCTGCTCTGCTTGTCTACCGCACCTGCGGGTTATGCTCTGCTCTGCTTGTCTTCCGCACCTGCGGGTTTTGCTCTGCTCTGCTTGTCTACCGCACCTGCGGGTTTTGTTCTGCTCTGCTCATCTACCGCACCTGCGGGTTTTGCTCTGCTCGTCTACCGCACCTGCGGGTTTTGCTCTGCTCTGCTTGTCTACCACACCTGCTGGTTTTTCTCTGCTCTGCTCATCTACCGCACCTGCGGGTTTTGATCTGCTTGTGTACCGCACCTGCGGGTTTTGCTCTGCTCTGCTTGTCTACCGCACCTGCGGGTTTTGCTCTGCTCTGCTTGTCTACCGCACCTGCGGGTTTTGCTCTGCTCTGCTTGTCTACCGCACCTGCTTGTTTTGCTCTGCTCTGCCTGTCTACCGCACTTGCAGGTTTTGCTCTGCTCTGCTTGTCTACCACACTTGCGGGTTTTGTTCTGCTCTGCTTGTCTACCGCACTTGCGGGTTTTGCTCTGCTCTGCTTGTCTACTGCACTTGTGGGTTTTGCTCTGCTCTGCTTGTCTACCGCACTTGCGGGTTGTGCTCTGCTCTGCTTGTCTACCGCACTTGCGGGTTTTGCTCTGCTCTGCTTGTCTACCGCACCTGCGGGTTATGCTCTGCTCTGCTTGTCTTCTGCACCTGCGGGTTTTGCTCTGCTCTGCTTGTCTACCGCACCTGCGGGTTTTTTTCTGCTCTGCTCATCTACCGCACCTGCGGGTCTTGCTCTGCTCGTCATCCGCACCTGCGGGTTTTGCTCTGCTCTGCTTGTCTACCGCACCTGCGGGTTTTGCTCTGCTCTGCTCATCTACTGCACCTGCGGGTTTTGCTCTGCTCGTCTACTGCACCTGCGGGTTTTGCTCTGCTCTGCTTGTCTACCTCACCTGCTGGTTTTGCTCTGCTCTGCTCATCTACCGCACCTGCGGGTTTTGATCTGCTTGTGTACCGCACCTGCGGGTTTTGCTCTGCTCTGCTTGTCTTCCGCACCTGCGGGTTTTGCTCTGCTCTGCTTGTCTACCGCACCTGCGGGTTTTGTTCTGTTCTGCTCATCTACCGCACCTGTGGGTTTTGCTCTGCTCTCCCTGTCTACCGCACTTGCAGGTTTTGCTCTGCTCTGCTTGTCTACCACACTTGCGGGTTTTGTTCTGCTCTGCTTGTCTACCGCACTTGCGGGTTTTACTCTGCTCTGCTTGTCTACCGCACTTGTGGGTTTTGCTCTGCTCTGCTTGTCTACCGCACTTGCGGGTTGTGCTCTGCTCTGCTTGTCTACCGCACTTGCGGGTTTTGCTCTTCTCTGCTTGTCTGCCGCACCTGCGGGTTATGCTCTGCTCTGCTTGTCTTCCGCACCTGCGGGTTTTGCTCTGCTCTGCTTGTCTACCGCACCTGCGGGTTTTGCTCTGCTCTGCTTGTCTACCGCACCTGCGGGTTTTGCTCTGCTCTGCTTGTCTACCGCACCTGCTTGTTTTGCTCTGCTCTGCCTGTCTACCGCACTTGCAGGTTTTGCTCTGCTCTGCTTGTCTACCACACTTGCGGGTTTTGTTCTGCTCTGCTTGTCTACCGCATTTGCGGGTTTTGCTCTGCTCTGCTTGTCTACCGCACTTGCGGGTTTTGCTCTGCTCTGCTTGTCTACCGCACCTGCGGGTTATGCTCTGCTCTGCTTGTCTTCTGCACCTGCGGGTTTTGCTCTGCTCTGCTTGTCTACCGCACCTGCGGGTTTTGTTCTGCTCTGCTCATCTACCGCACCTGCGGGTCTTGCTCTGCTCGTCATCCGCACCTGCGGGTTTTGCTCTGCTCTGCTTGTCTACCGCACCTGCGGGTTTTGCTCTGCTCTGCCTGTCTACCACACTTGCGGGTTTTGTTCTGCTATGCTTGTCTACCGCACTTGCGAGTTTTGCTCTGCTCTGCTTGTCTACCGCACTTGTGGGGTTTGCTCTGCTCTGCTTGTCTACCGCACTTGCGGGTTTTGCTCTGCTCTGCTTGTCTATCGCACTTTCGGGTTTTGCTCTGCTCTGCTTGTCTACCGCACTTGTGGGTTTTGCTCTGCTCTGCTTGTCTACCGCACTTGCGGGTTTTGCTCTGCTCTGCTTGTCTACCGCACTTGCGGGTTTTGCTCTGCTCTGCTTGTCTACCGCACCTGCGGGTTATGCTCTGCTCTGCTTGTCTTCCGCACCTGCGGGTTTTGCTCTGCTCTGCTTGTCTACCGCACCTGCGGGTTTTGTTCTGCTCTGCTCATCTACCGCACCTGCGGGTTTTGCTCTGCTCGTCTACCGCACCTGCGGGTTTTGCTCTGCTCTGCTTGTCTACCACACCTGCTGGTTTTGCTCTGCTCTGCTCATCTACCGCACCTGCGGGTTTTGATCTGCTTGTGTACCGCACCTGCGGGTTTTGCTCTGCTCTGCTTGTCTACCGCCCCTGCGGGTTTTGCTCTGCTCTGCTTGTCTACCGCACCTGCGGGTTTTGCTCTGCTCTGCTTGTCTACCGCACCTGCTTGTTTTGCTCTGCTCTGCCTGTCTACCGCACTTGCAGGTTTTGCTCTGCTCTGCTTGTCTACCACACTTGCGGGTTTTGTTCTGCTCTGCTTGTCTACCGCACTTGCGGGTTTTGCTCTGCTCTGCTTGTCTACTGCACTTGTGGGTTTTGCTCTGCTCTGCTTGTCTACCGCACTTGCGGGTTGTGCTCTGCTCTGCTTGTCTACCGCACTTGCGGGTTTTGCTCTGCTCTGCTTGTCTACCGCACCTGCGGGTTATGCTCTGCTCTGCTTGTCTTCTGCACCTGCGGGTTTTGCTCTGCTCTGCTTGTCTACCGCACCTGCGGGTTTTGTTCTGCTCTGCTCATCTACCGCACCTGCGGGTCTTGCTCTGCTCGTCATCCGCACCTGCGGGTTTTGCTCTGCTCTGCTTGTCTACCGCACCTGCGGGTTTTGCTCTGCTCTGCTCATCTACTGCACCTGCGGGTTTTGCTCTGCTCGTCTACCGCACCTGCGGGTTTTGCTCTGCTCTGCTTGTCTACCTCACCTGCTGGTTTTGCTCTGCTCTGCTCATCTACCGCACCTGCGGGTTTTGATCTGCTTGTGTACCGCACCTGCGGGTTTTGCTCTGCTCTGCTTGTCTTCCGCACCTGCGGGTTTTGCTCTGCTCTGCTTGTCTACCGCACCTGCGGGTTTTGTTCTGTTCTGCTCATCTACCGCACCTGTGGGTTTTGCTCTGCTCTCCCTGTCTACCGCACTTGCAGGTTTTGCTCTGCTCTGCTTGTCTACCACACTTGCGGGTTTTGTTCTGCTCTGCTTGTCTACCGCACTTGCGGGTTTTACTCTGCTCTGCTTGTCTACCGCACTTGCGGGTTTTGCTCTGCTCTGCTTGTCTACCGCACTTGCGGGTTGTGCTCTGCTCTGCTTGTCTACCGCACTTGCGGGTTTTGCTCTTCTCTGCTTGTCTGCCGCACCTGCGGGTTATGCTCTGCTCTGCTTGTCTTCCGCACCTGCGGGTTTTGCTCTGCTCTGCTTGTCTACCGCACCTGCGGGTTTTGCTCTGCTCTGCTTGTCTACCGCACCTGCGGGATTTGCTCTGCTCTGCTTGTCTACCGCACCTGCTTGTTTTGCTCTGCTCTGCCTGTCTACCGCACTTGCAGGTTTTGCTCTGCTCTGCTTGTCTACCACACTTGCGGGTTTTGTTCTGCTCTGCTTGTCTACCGCACTTGCGGGTTTTGCTCTGCTCTGCTTGTCTACCGCACTTGCGGGTTTTGCTCTGCTCTGCTTGTCTACCGCACCTGCGGGTTATGCTCTGCTCTGCTTGTCTTCTGCACCTGCGGGTTTTGCTCTGCTCTGCTTGTCTACCGCACCTGCGGGTTTTGTTCTGCTCTGCTCATCTACCGCACCTGCGGGTCTTGCTCTGCTCGTCATCCGCACCTGCGGGTTTTGCTCTGCTCTGCTTGTCTACCGCACCTGCGGGTTTTGCTCTGCTCTGCTCATCTACCGCACCTGCGGGTTTTGCTCTGCTCGTCTGCCGCACCTGCGGGTTTTGCTCTGCTCTGCTTGTCTACCTCACCTGCTGGTTTTTCTCTGCTCTGCTCATCTACCGCACCTGCGGGTTTTGATCTGCTTGTGTACCGCACCTGCGGGTTTTGCTCTGCTCTGCTTGTCTTCCGCACCTGCGGGTTTTGCTCTGCTCTGCTTGTCTACCGCACCTGCGGGTTTTGTTCTGCTCTGCTCATCTACCGCACCTGCGGGTCTTGCTCTGCTCGTCATCCGCACCTGCGGGTTTTGCTCTGCTCTGCTTGTCTACCACACTTGCGGGTTTTGTTCTGCTCTGCTTGTCTACCGCACTTGCGGGTTTTACTCTGCTCTGCTTGTCTACCGCACTTGCAGGTTTTGCTCTGCTCTGCTTGTCTACCACACTTGCGGGTTTTGTTCTGCTCTGCTTGTCTACCGCACCTGCGGGTTTTACTCTGCTCTGCTTGTCTACCGCACTTGTGGGTTTTGCTCTGCTCTGCTTGTCTACCGCACTTGCGGGTTGTGCTCTGCTCTGCTTGTCTACCGCACTTGCGGGTTTTGCTCTTCTCTGCTTGTCTGCCGCACCTGCGGGTTATGCTCTGCTCTGTTTGTCTTCCGCACCTGCGGGTTTTGCTCTGCTCTGCTTGTCTACCGCACCTGCGGGTTTTGCTCTGCTCTGCTTGTCTACCGCACCTGCGGGTTTTGCTCTGCTCTGTCTGTCTACCGCACTTGCAGGTTTTGCTCTGCTCTGCTTGTCTACCACACTTGCGGGTTTTGCTCTGCTCTGCTTGTCTACCGCTCTTGCGGGTTTTGCTCTGCTCTGCTTGTGTACCGCACTTGTGGGTTTTGCTCTGCTCTGCTTGTCTACCGCACTTACGGGTTGTGCTCTGCTCTGCTTGTCTACCGCACTTGCGGGTTTTGCTCTTCTCTGCTTGTCTACCGCACCTGCGGGTTATGCTCTGCTCTGCTTGTCTTCCGCACCTGCGGGTTTTGCTCTGCTCTGCTTGTCTACCGCACCTGCGGGTTTTGCTCTGCTCTGCTCATCTACCGCACCTGCGGGTTTTGCTCTGCTCGTCTACTGCACCTGCGGGTTATGCTCTGCTCTGCTTGTCTTCCGCACCTGCGGGTTTTGCTCTGCTCTGCTTGTCTACCGCACCTGCGGGTTTTGCTCTGCTCTGCTCATCTACCGCACCTGTGGGTTTTGCTCTGCTCGTCTACCGCACCTGCTGGTTTTGCTCTGCTCTGCTCGTCTACCGCACCTGCGGCTCTGTTCCTATATCCCAGTCTGTACTGGTCCTTATCCTGCCTGCGTTCCTACCTGCCAGTACCCACCTGTCTGCTTACCAGCTGTGCCTGCCAGTACCCACCTGTCAGTATGCCAGCCTAACCTGTCTGTTCCTGCGTTCCCCGGTGTGGGTCAACAGCTGTGACCGTGGTCTGACCTAGAGTAGCACTTGGTCCCTCTGCTCGGTTTTTCCCTGGTTCACGGAGTCGATTGAGCTGCCGTGCGACCTTGGTCGGACTGAGTTGATACTTAGTCACGCCCCTCCAGGCACTCCTCGGTTCATGGTCCATTGGGATCACTAACCACGCTCACGCCAGTCAGTCCGGGCATGTGCGTAACAGTATATTGTCCAGGATTTAACAAAATAATGTTTAAGATAATTCCCTTCTACTCTCGTTTGGTGTCTTCGCCACTTTCTGTTTCCTTTCCTGTTACAGTAAATTGCTGTAAATGCAAACATCAGGGTTGATGGCAGTGATTGTCTGCAGCATAGTAAATCAACAACAGCAAGCACCACTGGAACAACATTGTTGAAGCCACAAGGGATTTTACAGGTGAGTGTTTATATTTTATTTAATCTACTGCCCTTATATTATATTGTTTTAAATCCTGGACAACTCCTTAAAAGTGTTGTCCAGTTTAAAATGAAAAGTATGCAGCCAAGTCTCCTTTGCCATTGATGACGATGCCTTTAGAGTAGGCTGGGAGGAGGTCGCTGCCAAGTGTTCCCGTGGTTTTATGGGATTATTAATCAAACTTGATGAAACTAAATTGAGTGAATTAGATATTGAAATTGATAACATACCAACAGGGTTGAAGACCGACCTGACTACAGAGGCACTTGATAAGCTAAATACATAGTAACATAGTAACGTAGGTTGAATAAAGACCTAGGTCCATCCAGTTCATCCTTTCTCCCCCAATTGTTCTCCCTACACTAACATACTAACTTACTGGAATTAGGCCTCACAAATGTATTATTACCGTTTTTATTATTGCTGCACTATTAGGCTATGTTCACACACGTTGTGTTTTGCTGCATATTTTGCAGCAGATTTTTATGCAAATTTTCAGCTACGTCTTGCAGTATGAGAAGCCAGAATTCTCTATTCACACGTTGCTTTTTGTTTGCTGCATATTTTCTGCCTTGCTTGCGTTTTTGCAAAATAGAGCATGTCACTTCTTTCAGCGTTTTTTCATCATTTTTTCACCCATAGGAAGTAATGGGTGGTGAAAAAAAGCTGAAAATATGCATCAAAAAATGCAGCTAAATTTTTTTTAGCGTTTTTGATGGCAAAATAAGGGTTCTATTTTGTGATTTAACCATCTTGTCTTGGTCACTGAGATGGTTGTTTGTATTAGGAAAGTTTAAATAAATTAGTGTGTGTACATTAGGTGTAAACATTAGCTGACCCCATAGTGTGAAAGCAAATAGTGTCATACAAACTCAATGCATTCCCAGTGTCTAAACTATTCCTGAACAATTCACCTCCCTCACTATGCCAAAACCAGAATGATATTTTTTTTTCACAGAACTTTATGTACACGCATGAATAGAGACAGAAGGACAGTGAAAAAAAAACGCTGAAAAAACGCATCAAAAAACGCAGCAAAACCTGCTTTTTTGAGGCAGCTGTTTTCCTGCCAGTGGAAAGTTGTCAGCAGATTTAGCTGCAGAAAAAAACAATTAAAAATGAACCCGTTTTTAATTTTTTTAATTAGTTTTCTTTTATATTACACTTGTGATTCTAATAATGGTATTACTAAAATCCCTATGCCTAAATCTGTTGATCCAAAAGAAGGCAAAAACCCCAGGACACATTCAGCCAATTTGCATCACGGGGAAAAATTCCTTCTTGACCCCAAGAAAAGGTGATCAGTCCAAGAACCCTGGATCAAACCTAATTATGATACTAGTTATGTAATTACTATTATTGTATTAAATGTACTATTATAAGTGTAACATTTTGTCTAATTTAACTGTAACCCACAATGTTATGTGTATCGAGGCAATCATCCAGCCCTTTTTTGAAAGCTGTTATAGTGTCTGCCATTACTACCTCAATCCACAGTCCGACTGCGCTGACTGTAAAGAACCCCTTCCTGTTTAGGTGCCGGAATCGCCTTTCTGCCATCTGTAATGAGTGCCCCCTAGTCCTTAGTATTGTCTTTGGAAGGAATAAGTCATGTGCTAATCCTTTGTACTGACCACACATATATTTATACATGTAAATGAGATCCCCTCTGAGGCGTCGTTTTTCTAAGCTAAACAAGCTCAACTTTTTCAACCTCTCATCATATGGGAGGCTTTCTGTCCCTTGTAATAATCTAGTTGCCCGCCTTTGAACTGACTCTAACTTCTGAATATCCTTTTTAAAATGTGGAGCCCAAAACTGGATTCCATATTCCAGATGTGGCCTCACCAGTGATTTATAAAGGGATAACAATACGTTGGGATTGCTAGATTTTATTTCTCTTTTTATACATCCTAAAATCTTGTTTGTTTTTGCGGCTGCTGCTTGACATTGAGTTCTGCTGCTCAGCTTACTTGTAACCAGAATACCCAAGTCCTTCTCCTGTTCTGTAGTCCCGAGTATACTCCCATTTAATGTATATGCAGCAATAGGATTACTCCGTCCTAGGTGCAGTACTCTACATTTATATGCATTAAACCTCATCTGCCAAGTGTTTGCCCATTCAGTCATCTTATCCAGATCGTTCTGCAATATCATAATGTCAAGATCAGATTTTAATATCCTTCATAGTTTGGTGTCGTCAGCAAAAACTGACACTTAAATCTCAATCCCAACCCCAATCATTAATAAAGAGGTTAAAAAGAATCGGTCCTAGCACAGATCTCTGTGGCACCCCACTGCTAACTATATCCCATTTAGAGAACGCACCATTTATGACGACTCTTTGTTTCCTGTCATTTAGCCAATTCCTTACCCATCTACATATAGTTCCCCCAAGTCCTTGCTTCTATAGCTTCAGCATAAGGCTGTTATGTGGTACAGTATCAAATGCCTTTGCAAAGTCCAGATAAATCACATCAGCTGCATTACCAACATCCAAATTTGCACTTACCTCCTCATAGAACTCTAACATGTTGGTTAGACACGATCTATTTTTCATGAATCCATGCTGATTATCATTTATTATATTATTCTCTGCCATATAACTCTGCAGGTCATCTCTTATGATGCCCTCAAAAACTTTGCACACTACTGATATCAGATTTACCGAACGGTAGTTACCTGGATCTACCTTCTTACCTTTCTTAAATATCGGTATCACATCGGCTATCCTCCAATCCTGTTGCACTACCCCTGTTACAAGGGAGTCTAAGAAAATGAGATTCAGCGGTTTGTCAATTGCTGAGCTCAATTCCCTTAGTATCCGTGGATGAATACCATCTGGGCCGGGGGATTTGTCAATGTTTAATTTGCTCAGACGCAGGTGTACTTCTTTTTGTGTTAAACTAGTTATATCAGGTGGTGAACTTTGATTTTTGCCTTGTTGAAAGATCCGTGGAACAGACGGTTTGTTGGTGAACATGGATGAAAAGTGCCTGTTCAATATTTCAGCCTTTTCTTTGTCCTCTATAATTATCTTGTTGTTATCGTCTTTTAAGGGGCCGATACCATCTGATTTTTTCTTTTTGGCATTGATATATGTATACATTTTTTTGGGATATATTTTAATGTTGCTGGTGATATATTGCTATGTAGATAATTTTGCTAGCTTAATTTCTTTTTTTACATTTCTTATTTAGATTTTTATACTCCTGAAATGCTGTTTCTGTATTCTCTGCCTTCAAGATTTTGAATGTCCCTTGTTTTTTTCTTATTAAACTTTGTACTGTCTTATTTATCCATAATGGGTTTTTTTTTATCCCTGGACATTTTATTACCAGAGGATATAAATTTTCTATAGGATTCTAGTAGTATTTCCTTAAACATGCCCCATTTACATTCAGCATCCACACTTACCATCACATGGTCCCAGTCTACTTGATTAAGCTCTTCCCTTAATTTGTTGAAATACTGACTTCGAAATAAGCTTTTCTAAATGGGAACAGGATATATGTACTACAAAATCAAAAAAATTCCAAAGGCATATTCTGGATTTTCAAAGCAACAGGATATATAAATGGAAATCCCCACAAAATAGGGATCATTCAGTGTCCCGTACACGCTCTGAATCCATATCTTCCCATGTATTGTACGAGGACTCCCATTAGATACCTTATAAATTCACCTCTAATGATGAAAAGTCCAAAAGTCGGACAAATCAGAGATCTAACAGAGGACGTCCCATGAACAAAAGAAAAGTGAATTCCTCCCCGACACATGAGAAAAAATCTAAATCTGATAGTCCCTAGGTAATTAATTTGTCTTTCCACCCCCTTTCTGAGGCACATGACCTTTTGAGACTCTATTTAATTATTTACCAAATAATGATTTCTGTTTTTTTCACAGTCCTAAAGGATGAACACTTATTCTGTCTAAAATTGATTCTTAAGAAACTTTACAAACAATCTGACCCGAATACAGGTTTGGACAGTGAAGTTAGGCGCCAACCCCGTGCCGAGACTCAGATGTCCTGCGCATATGTTGTCGCTCCAGGCACTGGATCATCCTGCTACTCTGTGTCACGGCAGTAACCTGTATGCCTCCTCAGTGCTGCCCTACTTTCCATAGTCATCACTTGGCTCGCTGAGTTTTGCCTCTTGCAGCACTGCTGCATGTTAGGGTGCTATCCATTTTGCCTTATGGGGCATGGCTTGTCTCTGCAGGAATTTAACCCTGTTGTATTATGCAGAGATTAGGTTCCCCGACCTATCCCGTGTCAGCAGGCTCTATATCTGGCAGTTCCTCCCACCACTCCTGTCCTGCTAGTGATATGTTTTTGCTTGTGTGTTTCTGTTTCTTCCGTTACTGACCCGGCTTGCCTACCCATCCTGTCTGACCTCTCTGCTCCTGTCCTCGACTATGTATCCTGAACCTGTGCTGCCCGCCCCGACCTCGGGCCGTCTGACCACATTTTTTCTTTGCCCTCCTGTACCCCGTACCTATGCCTCTGACCCTCCAGTCAGCTGCTGCAGTCCCGGGGACTGCCCTGGAGTCGTTCCTGGCGACTACCTGCAGCCAAGCCTATCCTCACCACCAGAGGCTCTAGCAAAAACCAGGTGGTCGCTTAGTCACGCCCCATCAAGGTAAGCCTGGCCCGTGGTGCAGGGAGTCCACCCCCACCACCATTACATTCTATAGACCGCAGGCTTAAAGCGACCTGCGGTCTTCAGAATGGAGAGCGGTAGTGCATGGAGACTGTCTACCATAGTAAAGAAGTGGAAGGATCAAACCACATTTATGTTGAATAATTACCCTAGTGTTGGAGTAGCCACAGCAAACAAATTACATTACTGCAATGTTTGAGTTTACCCTAAACAATAGAATGAGTGAGTGCTCCCCACTTTTTGGATTAGAGATATGTGGAGGTATTATTCAGCACCCTGGAGACAGCATTTTTTTTTACCTTTTTTGCTCATAATTTTTTTCCTGCTAATGGAACGTAGGCGCAAGTGCCCAACATGTACATGCAAGTAACAAACAAAAATGGCTGGATGTCCTTAAGGACAAAAATGTCCAGGAAGGATGGGAAATTTTTAAAAATGAGATTCTCAAAGCACAATCGTTAACAATCCCGAAAAGTAGGAAGAATGGGAAGCATTTAAGGAAACCAGGATGGATGAACACAGAACTTAAACACATGCTAAAAAGAAAGAAAGAAATGTTTATTAAATGGAAAGAGGGAGGCATATCTAAAGAAGATTATAATGCAGTCTGCAGATCCTGCAGGGCATGTATCAGGTTAGCTAAAGCTGACAATGAATTAAGGCTTGCAAGAGATGTCAAAAGCAATAAAAAAGGATTTTGGGGGTATGTCAAAAGTAAAAGAAAAGTCAAAGATGCTATAGGATTTTTACAGGATGAAAATGGAGAAATGGTAAGAGAGGATGTTGAGAAGGCCAAACTTTTTAATTCCTATTTTGCATCTGTTTTCTCTCAGAAAGAAAATGTAACATCAACTGATCTTCACTGTCCTTTTAAAGGAATAGAAGAATCCAAGTTATCTGTAAACAGAAAGATTGTGAGGGAATATTTAGCTAACATAAATGAGTTCAAGTCTCCAGGTCCAGATGAATTACACCCCAGAGTACTGAAGGAGATCGTAGAAGAAATTTTAGAACCACTCTCCATAATCTTTGAAAATTCTTGGAGAACAGGAGAAGTCCCAGAAGACTGGAGAAGAGCAAATGTTGTTCCTATCTTCAAAAAGGGGAAGAAGGTGGACCCAGGGAACTATAGGCCGGTGAGTCTGACTTCTATACCAGGAAAGATCTTTGAACAAATTATTAAACAACATGTATGTAAGTACCTGGATAAGAATGAAGTGATTAACCAGAGTCAGCATGGGTTTATAACTAACAAGTCATGTCAGACTAACTTAATTTCCTTCTATGACAGAATCACTGACTGGGTGGATCAGGGAAATGCTGTAGATATAGTATATCTTGACTTCAGCAAAGCATTTGACAAAATATCTCACACCATCCTTATTGAAAAAATGACCAAGTATGCAATGGACCAGGCAACTGTTAGGTGGATTCATAACTGGCTTAGTGATCGGACTCAAAGGGTGATTGTAAATGGCTTCACATCCAGCTGGATGAATGTCTCAAGTGGGGTACCACAGGGCTCCGTCCTGGGACCTGTATTGTTCAACATCTTTATCAATGATTTAGATGAAGGAATTGAGGGTAAACTGATTAAATTTGCTGATGACACAAAGCTAGGAGGGATAGCTAATACTAGAGAAGAGAGAGAGAGGATTCAAAAAGACCTAAATAAACTGGAGCAGTGGGCAGCAACCAACAGAATGGTTTTTAACAGGGAAAAATGCAAAGTACTACATCTGGACAATAAAAATGAAAAAAGCATATACAGAATGGGAGGAATAGAGCTAAGCAACAGTACATGTGAAAAAGACTTAGGTATACTAATAGATCATAGACTGAACATGAGTCAACAGTGTGATGCAGCAGCAAAAAAGGCAAATACAATTCTGGGATGTATTAACAGAAGCATACAGTCTAGATCACGTGAAGTCATTATTGGTCTTTACTCCTCTTTGGTCAGACCTCATCTGGAATACTGTGTACAGTTTTGGGCACCACATTTTAAAAAAGACATAGACAAATTGGAGCAAGTTCAGAGAAGAGCGACCAGAATGGTGACTGGTCTGCAAACCATGTCCTATGAGGAACGGTTGCAGGATTTGGGAATGTTTAGCTTGCAAAAAAGAAGACTGAGAGGAGACTTAATAGCTGTCTACAAATATGTCAAGCGCTGTCACATTGTAGAAGGATCATCTTTATTCTCATTTGCACAAGGAAAGACTAGAAGCAATGGGATGAAACTAAATGGGAGGAGACACAGATTAGATATTAGAAAAAACTTTTTGACAGTTAGGGTGATTAATGAGTGGAACAGGCTGCCACGAGAGGTGGTGAGTTCCCCTTCAATGGACGTCTTCAAACAGAGGCTGGACAGACATCTGTCTGAGATGATTTAGTGAATCCTGCTTTGAGCAGGGGGTTGGACCAGATGACCCAGGAGGTCCCTTCCAACTCTACCATTCTATGATTCTATGATTCTATGAAACAGAATGTCCATCAGCATCAGTTACACAAAAGTGATGTAGCGGAGGTGAATTTATCAGCACAGCCAGCTGATAAATGAATTGAATTGAAATGAATTGTTAAAAATGACAAATTCTGAAGAAGAGGCCACTATAGCATTTTATAATGTGTGGTATCGCGACAAGCTCGGCTGTATGCGGAGGTAAAACACGGGATACTGTCTCTTTAAATTTTTGGGTTAGTTTATTTAGTAGGCATAAACTACCCGGTAGTCCATAAAGAAAGCAGAGCCTTATTCGGCAAAAGAGACAAAACAAAATATTAAACTTGCAGCACAGTCCGTATCTCGGCCAAGGCCTGGCCACTCACAAGTTAGCCACACACAGGTTCAGCACACCCCGTGCTAGCTCCTTCCTGGAGCAAAGTTTCCCCAGGTACTGAACACACCTGAGTGTCAGGGCTGGCTTGTTAATGCCCAGACACTCCCTTGATTTGGGAGGTAGGGTGGATAACGTCCCGCCCAGCACTTTCGTAATCCACTGAAAACATTCCCTTGTAAATGTAAACCTAATAACTCTCTCTGCACCGAATGTGCAGGAGAAACTTGCATGTTTTCACATCACTGAGTTTAAGAGTCTCAGCGACACATACCTCCCTTCTAACACACTACCTTTGTCACAAATGGTACAGGTGGATGTTGTATGTGGGAGGCAGCAGTTACAGGCATGCAGCTCAGAAACACCTTTGCCTAAATCTCTGGGTGAGTAGTATGGTAAATATCCATTTACAAAGACATCTATAGGGCTCATTTGTACCTCTGCACGCCTATAGTTTCATGCTGAGACATGGAGGTTTTTCACTTAGATTCCACGTGGAAAAAAATCTATGTTTCATTGGATAGTGTGTTGAACATATTTTAGCTTTCCATGGGTTGATTAAACTGAATTTAGATCCCTTTAGATGTTGCTATAAATTACAATCCAATTAACGGTAGTTGAGGGAGGGAATTTGTGTCTAGAATTCAATTTTTGTGGCATCTAAAGCCATCCATAAACAGTAACAAACTTCGGCACTTGGTGAAGGTTTAGATGGTGATTGGACTAAGGCCATTATGGTATTTGCATTAGATTTTAAAATAAGTGATGTTTTATTTCTGGTATTTAAAACTGTGTAGAGTAAAATAAAGTATTTTTTTGTGTTTAAACCATAATTCCAGAATCCACAACTTGCAATTTCTATTACTTCAGATTTCATTTTTTTCTGGATGATTGTATTCTATCAATGGATAAGTAAAGCCTTGCTTTCCATTATTCATAAGCTTGTATAATAAAAAAAATACAATTGCATTATATGTTTAATTAAACTGCGAAAGAGAAAGAATGAGTTCAATGCCTTTCAACTACTAACAACTGCACAATGTAAATGCGTTGTAAAAGTTGTGATTAATTATTTTGCAATGAATAATATTTTGTGCTAGAACAGATGTCTGTTCTGTAAAAGTTTCACAATGTGGCATCCGTCTAGTATAGAAAAGCCTTCTTTTGTTTCAAGGCTGTCTTTTCAATGTTCACTGTATACAGCTCAGGAGAATTGTGGAGTCAGAAAAAGACAAATACATGCTGTACTCAACTAACTCCTAACCATTCCCAATTGTCTTCTGAAGATTTTAATTAGAAGAGCATTTACCATATATGAACTGTACGTATAAACTGTGACCTTAAGGGGATTTTCCTCAATAAACACAGGCACACTCGTCTATAGGCTTTCTAGTTTTGTAGCTCAGCCACGTTGACGTAAAATGCATGTACATAAAATATTAACGAAGGGGATGCTGTTTCTTAAAAAATAAAATAAAAAGCAGACCCTGTTTTTAAACTTGTACAACCCCTACAAGAAGCACTCACTTCTTATATCTACCTGCACTATTGATTTTTTTCTGATATTAAAACTCCTATGATTTGATAAGAAAGACTGTCTAGGGCTTTATTGTGAGGTATTGATGGGCACCTGGAGCCTGGGGAGATCACTATCTTCAACAACTAGTGCAGCATTGCCAGGTTATATAATGAACATTAAATATGTCGCATCAGTCTTTGATAAATATCAATGGCATGCCAATTACAGCTGGCTTAAAACTGATGTGGTTGGTTTATATCTCTCAAAACCCCACAATATAGCCCTAGCCAGTCTTTCTTACCATCTTAACAAATACAGTTCGTATTCTCATATTTGTACACAGTTCTTTTCTTTTAGACAAGGGTTTGAGAACCTCTGGCCATTCATGTGCCTGTGATGTCATTTTATCCAGGCTCCGGGCAGATTCCCAAAAGATTGCAGTGTTCGGGACAGCTGCCCCGTTTTGCCGGCCACCAGCCCTTGAATTGCTCCTTGCACCTCGAGCATGCACACACAGCATTCACTACTTAACGCTGCGGCACATGAAGTGAAGTATTACGTCATGACATTGGCCAATGCCAG
Organism: Phyllobates terribilis; assembly: GCF_046119375.1. Taxonomy (NCBI): domain Eukaryota; kingdom Metazoa; phylum Chordata; class Amphibia; order Anura; family Dendrobatidae; genus Phyllobates; species Phyllobates terribilis. Next base: position 573,454,643 of record NW_027362764.1, read on the forward strand.
TGTTAGGACTTTCTTTGTGGGCAGTCAGCATGCTCTGCGCTCCTGTCCCACCAATGAAGACAGCAGCCCCAGAATCTCCAATGTGATGCTCCAGCCCCAGCATCTCTTATATAATATATATGCTCCAGCCCCAGCATCTCCTATGTAATATATATATATGCTCCAACCCCAGTGTCTCCTATGTGATGTATATGCTCTGGCCCCAGCGTCTCATATGTGATGTATATGCTCCAGCCCCAGCGTCTCCAATATGATGTATACGCTCTAGCCGAGCGTCTCAGATGTTATGTACATGCTCCAGCCCCAGTGTCTCTTATGTGATGTACTGATGCTCTGGCTGCAGCGTCTCATATGTGATGTATATGCTCCAGCCAGAGCATCTCCAATATGATGTATATGCTCCAGTGGTGCATCTCATGTTATGTACATGCTCCAGACCCAGTGTCTCTTATGTGATGTACTATATATGCTCCAGATGCTGCAGATTTCTTAGGCAATTTGTATTTTTGATGATTAATTTTACTATTGAACAACTATGGTGCTGTCGGTCAATCCAAAAGCTTATTAAACCTGAAACCTGAATATTTAAGACAGTAAAGGTGAGGTTTTGTCAGTGGTTAGCACCGCAGCCTTGCAGCACTGGGGTCCTAGGTTCAAATCCCACCAGGAACAACATCTGCAAGGAGTTTGTATGTTCTCCCCATGTGTGCGTGGGTTTTCTCCGGGTTCTCGTTTTCCTCCCACACTCCAAAGGCATACTGATAGGGAATGTAGATTGTGTGCCCCAATGGGGACAGTGCCGATATTGTCTGAATTGTAAAGCACTGCGGAATATGTTGGCGCTATATAAATAAAAATCTTATTATTATTATTCTTAGGAGAATATCTATGTGCACGGAATTATTGGGTAACTATTAGTGTGCTGAATTATTATGCAACTAAATTAAAAATGACAATTTTCCCATCTCAATTGTTTTCATCTGTTAAAGTGAGAATAATAACCAAACAACTCAAAATTTACAAGAATACATTCCTGATATTTAAAAAAAAATATATATACCAGTGATCAATATAGCCGCCCTTCTTTTCAACAGTCATAACCCTTCCATCCATAGAGTCCATCAGTTTCTTAATCTGTTGATGATCACCTTATTGGGCAGCACCAACTACAACCTCTCAGACAATGTTCAGACAGGTGGACTGGTTTCCTTCACCACAAATCTCCTGTTTAAGAAGGACCTACAAATTCTCAATAGGGTTTTTAATCGATGATGAAGGGGGCCATGGAATAAAACACTGGAAAAAAACACCATTAAGAATTCAACCTATAAGCCTCCCTTAGCTTCCATTTACATGTACATTTTTTTTGCCGCTGATCTATGGCAAACCCACATAAGAATATGCATATATTATATTCCAATCTGTTGCATATTTTGCAGTGGATTAGGCACAGATAAGTGATGAGCGAGTATGTTCGGTTAACCCTTTCAGCAAGTATGCTAGGGCGAGTACCTAGTATCTTCAGCGTACTCGATGATATGTTTGAATCACTCCCATGTGTATGATTTACGTCTGTTTGACAGCTTTAATACATGTGAGGAATGCTTAAGAAACAAGCATTCCTCACTTGTATTAAAGCTGTCAAACAGTCGCAAATCATGCACACGGGAGTGATTCAAACATATCACCGAGTACGCTGAAGATACTCTGTACTCGCCCGAGCATACTCGCCGAAAGGGTTAACCGAACATACTCACTCATCACTAGCACAGATATCTCACTATTCCTTCCAAAAGTTATAATCCACATTGTAAAGATACTTGTTGCAGATTTAAAGATGTTTTTGCAGCACATGGAAGGGATTTGGTAAAATCTCATCTATTTTGCTGCTACTGTAATATGATGCAGATTTTCCACTCTCAAATCCAGGTGAAAAATTATGATATCATTGGCAGTCATCTCACACTAACTTCACAACTAGCGTTAGTCTCTTTGGGCATAGATAATCTTTTAAAAGACCATCAGTATATTGTCTGCCATATACTTATTACTACCAACCTTCTGATAGCTACCTTTTGGAAGCGGAAAGATCCCCCTACAATAGAAGATATTGTTGAAAGGATTGCAACCCATAATATTTATGAACATAACTACACTCTTAAAAACGATAAAACTGCAAAATACAAAAAAAATTGGTCTCTCTGGAATAGAAAATTTGGGACAAATTTGATCTAATAGTTTAGCAGTACTAACTCTCAGGCAGTCAACAACCCTTTAGGTATCCTAAAAACATCAGAATTTAGATGTAATTGTTTATTATAATATTTACCTGTCACTTGTTCGACCATTAAGTAGTTCTGACTCCCTTTCTCCCTTTTTCTTCTTTCCCCTTCCTCTGCTTTTCCTGTATCCTTCCCCCTTTCCGCCTCCCCCAACCCTGTTTTTTTGTTTATACCTTTATGTTAATAGTTATGTTTGAAAATGTATTTCGTTATTGTTAAACCTAAGAAAATTTATTGAAGCAAAAAAATATATCTGTAGCATATCAGTTACATGTGCACATATCTTTTGCAGCTTTCAGATGGTCAGAATGGTCTAACTACATAAGGTGGATTTGCTGCAGAATTCTAAAAATAATTTCCTTTCATCTTAACAGGGTTATTTCAGCAGCATGTGACAGTGATTGGTAATGATTTGTCTAATGTACCTGCTCTAATGAGAATACATCCCATTTTTGACACAAAATATATGATTCTCGTACAAAGCCACATTACAGCTAGAATGCTGATGACCATATTACAGTTGTGTCAGCCGCCAAAGTATGTGGTATAAGACTGACTATACCTCTATACTTTCTAAAATGGGTGTTCCAATGTCAGACATTAGTGGAATATCAGTTCACTTCTATGGAAGTTCCAAAAATTGCTGAGCAACTGCATGCATGGCCACCTCTCTATTCAAACTGGTCTGAGATGCTTCCCATTTATTGAGTCTGGTGCACAGCTCCAGAGATGGGACCCTTATCTATTAGATATAGGTTATCCTAAAAGTATGCCAAAAATATCTGCGATGGGAATACCCCTTAACAATGTGTTAATTGCAGAACATATAAATGAAACAGTTCAACTTAACAAAACTTATAGAACTCTCCGTTGTTCACTCACTCCCCAACAGCTAGCTCAACCATTCACTAGACTAAACCCCAGGTACTAGCTGGCAAATTTCAGTCCAAGGGGCAAGCACACAGCGCCGGCCAATATGTGGAGAGGCCCATTCTTACGTTGATTTTGTTTGTCTGCCTAATAAAGGGAGCAGAGGTAACTAGGCTCCACAATGTTAAAAGAGGGTAGTTGGGGACTCACCAGCATTTCAATTTTTTTTAAAGTAAATGCAATTGCTGCAGTTTGTGAGGATGTCTCTCAGCAGCTTCCCTGTCTACTTCTGTCAATCTACTCCTTGACTGTCACAGCTAGCAGCCATGGTCATCTTCATCCTACTTTTATATACCAAGATGTGGAGGCTGAGGAGAAGAGTCAAAGACATGCCTGCTAATGCCAGCCATACTAACTCAAGTCAAGCTCAGTTCCGATCATTGTCCCTGCTGATGTGCTCTTCTCCTTTGCTCACTTGCTCCCCCCTCTGCTATGACATGTTACTCCCAGAGATGGATTCAGGGTTCAACTTTGATTGGGTTTGAAATTCAAACAATAATTCAGGGTCAGACTGGAGTGTCTGGGGCCTACAGGGGAAATTGACTCCAGGGGCCCACCCTACAGTTATATGCAAATACCTGTTAGTCGTTATCGCTGTTATAGTGGAGCATCGACTGTAAAACACAGACGGCTCCTGCACATCTACTGTGCGCCACAGTAACTGGGATGTACAAATACGGAAGTTTACATTAAAGGGGTTCTTTGGTTAAAACAAGTTATCACTGATCCATGGGCTCCACAGGTTAGGTAGGTGATAACTTATTGATCGTTTAGGTCCGACTTTTGGAATCTGCACCGATCGGAACAATGGGGAAGTTTTCTCCCTGACAATACTCTTATCCCCATTTTAAAATGCAGCGGCAGGTGGAATGTCTGACCACAGCTTCATTCATTCTCTTTGGGGCTTCCAGAAAAAAACAAGAATAGCGCAGCCACTGAGGGAATGAATTGGTAAGTTGCACATGCCGCTCCAGTCTAATGGGGATAAAAGCTTCTCATTCTGCCGAATGGCCGGGTCCCTGCAGTCAGGCCCTCACCAATCAATAAGTTATCACTTATCCTGTGGAGAGGTGATTACTAGTGTTGAGCGAACATGCTCGACACTGCTTGGTACTCACCCGAGCATCACGCTACTCGGGATGTTCGGCGAGCACCGAGCATTTCCGGGTTACTCGGGCGGGAGCTCGGGTCTCCGCCCTGCATGTTTGGCGCTCTTTACTGAGCCAATGAACATGCAGGGATTGCCAGCCAGTCACTGTAATGCCACAGCCATGTTGGTTGTGGGCATTACATTGATTGGCTGGCCGCACAGCGTCACCTCGAGTATTTAAAACCGGGCGCCACCATCTTGGACACAGACGCACGGGATCAGACAGTGTAGGGAAAGCGCTGCTGAGCTAGGGAGAGAGTTATAGTGCAAAATAGTTAGTGTAGGGTCTCTAAAGGCTGCCAGATCAAGCAAACAGTCCTTCTCAGGACTAATATCTATCCCAGATATCAGGCAGGCAGGCTGTATAGGAGACGCAGTGGGGTTATACCAGCAAACTCTGCATTACAGTCCTGTGTGCTGACCTGTTGCTGAAATTTCTGGACTTAGCTCCAGGTCTCGGGGGGGGCAGGAAAAATCCTTTTTTTTTTCATCTAAATGCTCTTTTTTTTTCCTCCTTCACACTGTACAAATACCCGTCATATTAACCTTTTGGTGTCCCCTCCCCTCCCCCCCCAAAAAAACAGTGTGTCTCTGATTTTTCAGACACAAATATATCTGTTGAAAATAGTCTGTTGTAGGCCTGACAAATCCAAGTGTGGTTTTCCATTTCCACAGGTCAAATCTCTGTAGTATCCAGTTTTGGGCCTTTTGTATGTAGAAAAAAACAGTTTGAGTGTGTCACTCACTGTTCAGCTGCAAATATATATATTTAAAAACGTCTGGTATACACCAGTAAATTATAACTGTGGTTTTGCTGTTCCACGGTAAAAAAATTCTATTATCCTGCTTTTGGCATTTTTTGCCGTAAAAAAAATAAATAATAGTGTCTCCCTGATTTTTCAGACACAAATATATCTGTTGAAAATAGTCTGTTGTAGGCCCGACAAATCCAAGTGTGGTTTTGCATTTGCACGGGTCAAATCTCTGTAGTATCCAGTTTTGGGCCTTTTGTATGTAAAAAAAAAACAGTTTGAGTGTGTCGCTCACTGTTGAGCCGCAAATATATATATTTAAAAAAGTCTGGTATACACCAGTAAATTATAACTGTGGTTTTGCTGTTCCACGGTAAAAAATCTCTAGTATCCTGTTTTTCGCATTTTTTGGCTTTAAAAAAACCTGTAGTGTCTCCTGACTGTTCTGACACAAAAATATATCTGTTGAAAATAGTCTGTTGTAGGCCCGACAAATCCCAGTGTGGTTTTGCAGTTCCACGTGTCAAATCGCTGTAGTATCCAGTTTTGGGCCTTTTGTATGTAAAAAAAAACAGTTTGAGTGTGTCGCTCACTGTTGAGCCGCAAATATATATATTTAAAAATGTCTGGTATATACCAGTAAATTATAACTGTGGTTTTGCTGTTCCACGGTAAAAAATCTCTATTATCCTGCTTTTGGCATTTTTTGCCGTAAAAAAAATAAATAATAGTGTCTCCCTGATTTTTCAGACACAAATATATCTGTTGAAAATAGTCTGTTGTAGGCCTGATAAATCCAAGTGTGGTTTTGCATTTCCACGGGTCAAATCTCTGTAGTATCCAGTTTTGGGCCTTTTGTATGTAAAAAAAAAACAGTTTGAGTGTGTCGCTCACTGTTCAGCCGCAAATATATATATTTAAAAAAGTCTGGTATACACCAGTAAATTATAACTGTGGTTTTGCTGTTCCACGGTAAAAAAATCTCTATTATCCTGTTTTTTGCATTTTTTGCCTTAAAAAAAAACAGTAGTGTCTCCTGACTGTTCTGACACAAAATTATATCTGTTGAAAATAGTCTGTTGTAGGCCCGGCAAATCCAAGTGTGGTTTTGCAGTTCCACGGGTCACATCTCTGTAGTATCCATTTTTGGGCCTTTTGTATCTATAAAAAAACAGTTTGAGTGTGTCGCTCACTGTTCAGCCGCAAATATATATATTTAAAATTTTATGGTATACCCCAGTAAACAATAACTGTGGTTTTGCCATTCAACGGTAAAAAATCTCTATTATTCAGGTTTTAGTATTTTTTCCGTAAAGAAAAACAGTAATAGTTTCTCTCTGATTGTTCTGATTGTTTAAAAGAGTCGGGTGTAGGCCAGAGAAATAGAACTGTGGTTTTCCTCTTCCACGGTTGTAATCTACTTTTTATTACCCTTTTTCCATTGATAGTGCGAGTGTAAGCTATTTTACTTCCTTTACAATGGGCAGGGCGCTTCCCACTTCTTAACCGAATTACTAGGGAATCACAGAACAACATCAGTATTGCGAACTGATCAGTGTGAACAGGTTATTAATTGGATAGCTGATAATACTTCCAGTTACCTGAGCACCACCACCTCCGGTCTGTCTTCCACACGGTCAACTCTTTGTAGCCATGAGTCTCGACTGCATACTCCTCCTCACCCTGATGCTCCTTCCTCCCACCATGCCGAGTGTTGTCAGACAGCAACTGATCCCACACTTGGACACTCTGAAGAGATGTTCACTGGTCCATTTCCATATTTGTGCCCCTCGCATGCTCCGCTTGAAGTGGTGGAAGAGGAGATTCCATGTAGCGATGTCCAAATATTTGAACATCCACGGTCACAGGAAGTCGATGCTGGCAATTTGTCACAAGAGGTGGACGATGACACTATTGCCAGTAAGTGAGGAGGAGGATCGTGGTGCGCAAGTGGAAGAGGAGGAGGTGGTGGATGATCTAGTAACTGACCCAACATGACAGGAGGACATGCAGAGTGAGGCCAGCAGTACACAGGTGGATGGAGGCAGAGTACCCCAACAGGCAGGAAGAACCATTGTGGTGGCCGCAGACAGAAGGCGGGCAACCGTTCCCCGTAACACCAACACGAGGGACGTTGCCAGTACAAGCGGTAGGTCTTCCAGAGTATGGAATTTTTTTAAAGACTCTGCTGATAACCCCAAAAAGACCATTTGTACCACCTGCCATGCCAGCATCAGCAGGGGTGACAAAACTACCAGCCTGACCACCACCAGCATGATCAGGCACATGGCAGCAAAGCACCCGACTTTGTGGGGCGACAGTCCTAAATTCGCACATTTCACGACTGCTTGCATTGGAAATGCTGCCTTTTAGGTTGGAGGAGATGGAATCCTTCCGCAACCTTATGGCGGTGGCCGTCCCTCGGTACTCAGTCCCCAGCCGACACTATTTTGCACGGTGTGCCATCCCCACACTACACAAGCACGTGTCCCAAAACATCTGCTGTGCCCTCAACAATGCAGTTACTGGGAGAGTCCTCTTGACAACGGACACGTGGACAAGTGCTTGTGGCCAGGGACGGTACATCTCCCTGATGGCACACTGGGTAAACATAGTGGAAGCAGGGACCCAGTCGGACCTTGGGACGGAACACATCCTCCCCACACCGAGGATTGTGGGCCCTATGTCAGTCAGAGTTGCCCCCACAGTGTACAGCTCCTGCGCGTCCTCCTCCTCCTCCTCATGTTCAGCCTCCATCTCAGATATCACCACATCAGTTACAAGCTGGAAGCACTGCAGTACTGCCTCCGCCAAGCGGCAACAGGCTGTGCTGAAACTCATAAGCTTAGGTGATAAACCTCACACTGCTTGTGAGTTGTGGACAGCTGTGAAAGAGCAGGCAGATCTGTGGCTGAGACCGCTGAACCTACATCCAGGCATGGTCGTGTGTGACAATGGCCGTAACCTGGTGGCGGCTCTGAGGAAAGGCAAGATCACACACGTACCATGCCTGGTTCTTGTGCTTAACCTCGTGGTTCAGCGGTTTCTTAAATCGTACCCCGAGTTGCCAGATCTACTCGTGAAAGTACGCCACCTGTCAGCTCATTTTCGCAAGTCGGCTACAGCTTCCGCCGCCCTTGCTGTGTTGCAGCAGCGTTTGCAGCTTGCGGCACACCGACTGCTATGTGATGTCCCCACACGTTGGAACTCTACCCTCCGCATGTTGCTAAGGATTTGTGAGCAGAAGAGAGCAGTTGTGGAGTACCAGCTGCAACAAGGCCGTCGATATTCAGGTCAGACTCCACACATAAGACCTCAGGAGTGGACCTGGATGTCTGACATATGTACCATCCTGACAAACTTTGAGGAGGCCACCAAGATGGTGAGTGGCGATGACGCCATCATTAGTGTCAGCATTCCACTTGTCTGTCTTTTGCAACGCTCTCTGCAGAGAATTAAAGAGGAGGCATTGCAGCCAGAGTATGATGAGATGGATCAAGAAGCCGTAGCGGTTGATTACACACAGCCTAGCCTCATCTCATCCCAATGTGCATTGGGGGACAATGAGGGAGAGGAGGAGGAGGAAGAACAAGAGCTGGTATCATGCGCTGTAGACGGTAGTACCTCTACAACTGTCATACCGTCGGTTCAGCGTGGGTGGCCTGAGGACAGTGGGGAGGAGGAGGAGGAGGAGAGCATGGTCAGTTGTCATCTTGGTGAGGACACGGAAATCTTGCCCGTTACCAGTCTGGCACGCATGGCTGACTTTATGTTACGCTGCCTTAACCGTGACCCTCGCGTTCTCAAAATGTTGGGTGACAGTCATTACTGGTTGGTGACACTTTTAGACCCCCGCTACAAGTAGAACTTTCACTCTCTTATTCCTGAGGTGGAGAGGTCTTCAAAAATGGGGCAGTACCAGAAGGCCCTTGCTGCAGAACTGTTGAAAAAATTCCCATCTGAACACGCTAGCAGCAGAGGTCTCAGTTCGTTGTTGCCCAACCAAGGCGTACATGCGAGAGAGATGCAACTACAATCCAGCAGAGGCAGAGGAACACTGTCAACATTCTGGGACAGTTTTCTCAGACCCTCCCTTTGGACAGACCCTGAGGCGTGGTGTACTCTCACAAGGAGTGGAAAGTTTCAAAAGATGGTGAGGGAGTACCCTGCCGACCGTACCAGAGTCCTCCGTGATTCCTCTGTGCCTTTTAATTATTGGGTATCCAAGCTGGACACTTGGAATGAACTCGCTCTGTACGCCTTGGAGGTCCTGGCCTGCCCTGCCGCTAGCGTGTTATCGGAGCGTGTTTTTAGTGCCGCTGGGGGAATTATAACTGATAAGCACACTCGCCTGTCAACTGACAATGCTGACAAGCTGACCCTTATCAAAATGAACAAGGGCTGGATTGGGCCAGACTTCTCATCACCACCAAATGACAGCAGAGTAACATAAAGTCAAATCCTCTGTGTTATTTCGGGAGGTGTATTCACATGCACCGCTTCACACCCACACATGGGTATACGCTTCCTCATTTTGGCTGTTTTATGCTCTTCTCCTTATCCTCAGCCTCCACCACCACTATACCACCAGGGTGACCGTGGTCCGTGTTGCCATTATTGAAAGTTCCTCCATCCTGTTTTTTGTCAGCTTTTGCTTGGAAGGCACAAGCAAAGACTGTGGGAGACCCACTCCCCAATAATGGGAATAATATTTTTAAGATGCTGTACTGTATGGCTCTTCCAAGGGGCATTAAAAGCATCTTGTTATACCACTCTGACCTCCACGTCTCTTCTGAGGGGCATTAAAAGCATCTTGTTAAGCTACTGGGACCTCCATCATTCTTTCAAGGGGCATTAAAAGCGTCTTGTTAAGCTACTGGGACCTCCATCATTCTTTCAAGGGGCATTAAAAGCATCTTGTTATACCACTCTGAGCTCCACGTCTCTTCTGAGGGGCATTAAAAGCGTCTTGTTATACCACTCTGACCTCCACGTCTCTTCTGAGGGGCATTAAAAGCGTCTTGTTAAGCTACTGGGACCTCCATCATTCTTTCAAGGGGCATTAAAAGCATCTTGTTATACCACTCTGACCTCCACGTCTCTTCTGAGGGGCATTAAAAGCATCTTGTTATACCACTCTGACCTCAACGTCTCTTCTGAGGGGCATTAAAAGCGTCTTGTTATACCACTCTGACCTCCACGTCTCTTCTGAGGGGCATTAAAAGCATCTTGTTAAGCTACTGGGACCTCCATCATTCTTTCAAGGGGCATTAAAAGCGTCTTGTTATACCACTCTGACCTCCACGTCTCTTCTGAGGGGCATTAAAAGCATCTTGTTATACCACTCTGACCTCCACGTCTCTTCTGAGGGGCATTAAAAGCGTCTTGTTAAGCTACTGGAACCTCCACGACTCTTTGAACGGGCATTGCATTTCCTCATAATTTTTGGAAGCTTTTGCTTGGAAGGCATAAGCAAATACTATGGGAGACCCACTCCCCAATAATGGAACTTATGTTTGTAATATGCTGTACTGCATTGCTCTTGTAAGAGGCATTGCAAGTTGCTCTGTCCTAATTTTTGGAAGCTTTTGCTTGGAAGGCATAAGCAAATACTATGGGAGACCCACTCCCCAATAATGGGACTTATGTTTGTGATATGCTGTACTGCATGGCACTTGTAAGGGGCATTGCAAGTTGCTCCTTTCTAATTTTTGGAAGCTTTTGCTTGGAAGGCATAAGCAAATACTATGGGAGACCCACTCCCCAATAATGGGACTTATGTTTGTAATATGCTATACTGCATGGCTCTTGTAAGAGGCATTGCAAGTTGCTCCTTCCTTATTTTTGGAAGCTTTTGCTTGGAAGGCATAAGCAAATACTATGGGAGCCCCACTCCCCAATAATGGGAATAATGTTTTTAAGATGCTGTACTGTATGGCTCTTGTAAGGGGCATTAAAACCGTCTTGTTAAGCTACTGTGACCTCCACGTCTCTTCAAAGGGGCATTAAAAGCATCTTCTTAAGCCACTCTGAACTCCACAGCTCATCCAAGGGGCATTGAAATGTTGTTTTTAATTACCTTACCTCTAATCTACACGACTCTTCCAACGGACATTGCATTTCCTCCTAATTTTAATCAGCTTTTGCTTTTCAATGCAAAGGTGAAAACTAAGGGAGACACACTCCCCAATAATGGGTAGAAGGTTTTTAGTACGCTGTAATCCACGTTTGTTTCAAGGGGCATTGCAGTTCCACATAATTTTTGGAAAGCCTTCCATTCACTGCTTAGGCCAACAGTGCACAGGAGACCCAGTTGCTATAAATGGAAAAAAAGGTTTAATTAAGGCCCTCTGTCCTCCATGTCATTTCCAAGGGGCATTGGAGTGCCTCAAAATTTTTGGTAGGCATTGCACTCACTGTATGCCCTATAACTGTGTAGCCGAACCGCTCCTTTTGTTACAGAAACATATCCTACAAGACATATGTGGTTGACTGGCCTGATATTGATGTGAATGGTCCCTGTTCCTCCTGCTCTTTCTCCTTTGCCACTACCTCATCCATCATTTATCACCTGAAGCTTTGTTTTAACAGGAGTCATAGAACTTGGATAGTAGCAGGAAAACATCCAGCAATCCTCGGAGGAGGTAGGATATGCGCCAAAACACATTATGGGAGTATAATGATTTTTTTATTTTATTCTCACTTTTACAGGTTTTGGAGACATCAGGAGGTGAACACGACTCTCAACATTGTCCCTTGCTAGCACTGATCGCAGCATAAGCAGGGGACAATGATGAGTGATGCCTTCAGCACCTGGCTCTTGGGAACAGCGCTAACTGTATGCTGATTCCCAAGCGCTGGTACGTGTGATACTGATGTCATCAGTGTGCATGTGTGTGGGATGTACTGGGGCCCGTGCTGTGGGTAAAAAACCTACATGTCAGCGTGTTATGCCCACGGACACACGGTCCGTGGAAACACACTAACATGTGCACAGACCCAATCATTTGAATGGGTCTACGTGTCTCCAGTACGTGTGGAAACTGTCACCGCATGTACTGGAAATACAGATGTGTTAAAGAGGCCTTATAGACTGTATATGTCATATAAGAGGCCAAGAGTGTGATCTATATTTCATATAGGAGGTAGAGATTGCGATGCATCTTGTATAAATAATATTGTTGTTGGCCAATGCTGGGAATAATCACCCAGAAACATTTTCTTTCACTTCAGAAGCAACCATGCAGGGAGAGCTGTAGGCCTGTAGTCTTGTTTCCAGGGTGAGAGCAGAGTGCGATGTCACTACATACCCCGGAGTCGGCGTTTCAAGGGCAGGACAGCAGGAGCCGGGAGAACAGAGCACGGTGTGTGTCAGACACAAATCAGGGAGAGCAGAGAGCTGCGTGTCACCTGATATCACTGCTCTAGTAGCCAGCGTTACATGCAGCGGGAGAGCAGGAGAGCAGAGAGCAGTGCGTGTCACTGCCCACAAAGAACATCAACTGTCTTGTCCTGATTTTGTGAGTGCACGTGTCGCTGCGGGCCTGCGGTCACAGCTGAAAGGTACATGCGCATGACCCTAAATTTACTTTGGCTGCGCTTTTAAAGGGCCCGCACTTTTAAAGGGCCCGCTCAACCAATTCTCTTACTCTCTCATTGGGGCCCACCGGGCATTTCCCCGATATCCCGCCAGGCCAGTCTGACACTGCATATAGTGTCAGCCATGTGATAGGGCAGAGGAAGCAAACTCCATGTAATTTCTCTAAATAATACATACCTCAGTTAAATATCCTTCCTCTGCTCTTCCTTCCTCCAGTCAATGATCAACTAGGGATAGCACCAATAAATGTACTGTGACAGGGTCACTGGAAATGTATGTGAGGGGAGATACAGTTATATGCAAAAGTTTGGGCACCCCTATTAATCTTAAGCTTATTGTTTTATAAAAATTGGTGTTTTTGCAACAGCTATTTCAGTTTGATATATGTAATAACTGTTGGATACAGTAATGTTTCTGCCTTGAAATGAGGTTTATTGTACTAACAGAAAATGTGCAATCTGCATTCAAACAAAATTTGACAGGTGCATAAGTATGGGCACCTCACCAGAAAAGTGACATTAATATTTAGTAGATCCTCCTTTTGCAAAAATAACAGCCTCTAGTCGCTTCCTGTAGCTTTTAATGAGTTCCTGGATCCTGGATGAAGGTATTTTTGACCATTCCTCTTTACAAAACAATTCCAGTTCAGTTAAGTTTAATGGTCGCCGAGCATGGACAGCCCTCTTCAAATGATCCCACAGATGTTCAATGATATTCAGGTCTGGGGACTGGGATGGCCATTCCAGAACATTGTAATTGTTCCTCTGCATGAATGCCTGAGTAGATTTGGAGCGGTGTTTTGGATCATTGTCTTGCTGAAAGATCCATCCCCTGCGTAACTTCAACTTTATCACTGATTCTTGAACATTATTGTCAAGAATCTGCTGATACTGAGTGGAATCCATGCGTCCCTCAACTTTAACAAGATTCCTGGTGCCGGCATTGGCCACACAGCCCCAAAGCATGATGGAACCTCCATCAAATTTTACTGTGGGTAGCAAGTGTTTTTCTTGGCATGTTGTGTTTTTTTGCTACCATGCATAACGCCTTTTTGTATGACCAAACAACTCAATCTTGGTTTCATCAGTCCACGGGACCTTCTTCCAAAAAGAAATTGGCTTCTCCAAATGTGCTTTTGCATACCTCAGCCGACTCTGTTTGTGGCGTGCTTGCAGAAACGGCTTCTTTCGCATCACTCTCCCATACAGCTTCTTCTTGTGCAAAGTGCGTTGTATAGTTGACCGATGCATAGTGACACCATCTGCAGCAAGTTGATGCTGCAGCTCTCTGGAGGTGGTCTGAGGATTGTCCTTGACTGATCTCACCATTCTTCTTCTCTGCCTTTCTGATGTTTTTCTTGGCCTGCCACTTCTGGCCTTAACAAGAACTGTCCCTGTGTTCTTCCATTTCCTTACTATGTTCCTCACAGTGGAAACTGACAGGTTAAATCTCTGAGACAGCTTTTTGTATCCTTCCCCTGAACAACTATGTTGAATAATCTTTGTTTTCAGATCATTTGACAGTTGTTTTGAGGAGCCCATGATGCCACTCTTCAGAGGAGATTCAAACAGGAGAACAACTTGCAAGTGGCCACTTTAAGTAGCTTTTCTCATGATTGCATACACCTGGCTATGAAGTTCACAGCTCAATGAGGTTACAAAACCTAAAAAAGTGCTTTAGTAAGTCAGTAAAATGTCGGTAGGAGTATTTAAAACAAGAAAATGATAAGGGTGCCCATACTTATGCACCTGTCAAATTTTGTTTGAATGCAGATTGCACATTTTCTGTTAGTACAATAAACCTCATTTCAAGGCAGAAACATTACTGTGTCCAACAGTTATTACATATATCAAACTGAAATAGCTGTTGCAAAAATACCAATTTTTATAAAACATTAAGCTTAAGATTAATAGGGGTGCCCAAACTTTTTCATATAACTGTATGTATAATGAAGATTGCTATTTTCCGCGATGTGAAACCCAGAAATTTCTCTCCAGCATGTTATGTGCTGAGTAGTGATGAGCCAATATGTTCTAAATCCGATCTCAAATGTTAAGTTCGACACGAATGTGGCACATTGGATTTGTGATCGGAAAGGCGAGCAAAATTTGTAACATTCGGGAAATCAGTAATGATCGGCAAATTTACGTGGTTACGTGATTGCGGGGCAACTACTGCGTTTTATACAGTTTTGCTTCCATAGTGCATGCGTATGATGAGCGGGGAGTTGTGGGAGATGAGTGGGGGGGGCTGGTGAAAGCTCAGAACTGGTCAGATCAGTGGCGCGCTGTTTTGTTTTTTTTCCTTCCTGTAGGCGGTAACTTTAAGTCAGGTTAGCGCGGCTAGCCAATCAGAGCGCAGGAAGCATCCACAGTGTCCCAGATACAAGGGCTTCTGCAATTGGCTGCTGAAATCACATGTCCTCTCCATATAAAAACCGGCCATATTCTCTCAGTGCCATTTTATGCATGTCTCTGAAGGAGATAGACGCTGTTGAGTGTGCTGTGTTCTGTATAATGAGAGATATTCACTAAATAGATTGGTGCTTCTGTGGAAGTCAGATAGTGTAGATAAGTCCTGTGCTGTGTACCTGTTCAATCAACCTTGCAGCCTTTTTTTTTGTTGTTTTTGTGCAATTATTGAGATTCTCACAGAAAGAGCAGGATCTATGGCTCAGAACAGTGCTGTGCATTGGTTGTACTGTGCTCCATGCAGACTTTCAATATATTTTTGCACTTGCTAATGTGATAAAGCAAGCAAGCAAGCCCTTGTAGGCCACTTTTTGTTTTTGTGGGGTTGAAATTAAGCTATCTGCAGAGCTTGTCAGTGCAGAGCTTCTGAGTGCAGAGCACAAAAAAACTTTTTTTTTCATTTGCTAATGTGATAGTGCAAGGTGTGTTAGCCCAGTTTGTCATTTTTTTGGTGGATGAACTTCAGCTTTATGCACAGTAAAACAAATATTATATTTCTGTTGCTATCCACAGTCCACCAAAGATTTTCTTGTGTCACAGACGTGTTACATTCTGCTATAAGCTACCTAGTGCTTTTAGTGGCGGTGAAATTCAACTGTTTTCAGAGTAAAAAAATAGATTTTTTCTGTTGCCAGCCACAGTCCACCAAAGATTTTTTTTGTGTCGAAGATGTGTTACACTCTGCTATAAGCCACCTAGTGCTTTTAGTGGCAGTGAAATTCAGCTGTTTTCAGAGTAAAAAAATTGATATTTTCTGTTGCTAGTCACAGTTCACCAAAGATTTTTTTGTGTCGCAGACGTGTTATACTCTGCTATAAGCCATCTAGTGCTTTTAATGGCGGTGAAATTCAACTGTTTTCAGAGTAAAATAATCTATTTTTTCTGTTGCTAGTCACAGTCCACCAAAGATTTTTTTGTGTCGCAGACGTGTTACACTCTGATATAAGCCACCTAGTGTTTTAGTGGCAGTGAAATTCAACTGTTTTCAGAGTAAAAAAAAATATTTTTTTCTGTTGCTAGTCAGAGTCCACCAAAGATTTTTTTGTGTCACAAACGTGATACACTTTGCTAAAAGCTACATACTATTTTAGTGGCAGTGAAGTTCAGCTGTATGTAGAGCTTATGCAGAGTAAATAAATATATTTTTTACTGTGACTAACGTGATACAGCAGGCTAGATCTGAGTTTGAAACATCTTGGAGCATATATTCTATACAGGCCTCATCCACAGTCAAAAAATACTTCTTTGATTCCTAACGTCTACACTAGGGGGCATCTCAGGGTGCCAAGGGAGGGTGGTTTACTGCGACCAAGGGGGGGTGGCAATACCAGAAAAACTATTAGTGAAGGTGTTAGTGAAGGCTAGAAACAAATGGAAGAGGAAGAGGTGATGGGCAAGCAACAATCAGAACATGGAAAGGATAATCATCCCCTCTCTGTTCATGTTTGGCGGGTGGGGACGGAGGAAACAAGCATCAGAATTACCCAGCCACCAACACAGCATGGGCTTGAACCTCAGGAAAGAGGCCGACATATGAGTGCGTTCTTGCTGCACTATCTGGAACATGATCTCCGTATAGTTATGATTCAAAATAGTGCTGACGACTAGGTTGCCACTCTGTTAGATCCACGTTATAAGAGTCAATTTTTCCAGATCCTTCCCGCCCTGGAAAGGGACCCGTGGATGCTGGAACATCGAAACACGCTTTTACACAACCTTAACATAGGTTTTCCCCAAGCCAGCAGTGAGGCACACAGAGTTCATCGCAGCTCTACACTTCCAGCCTCCGACACGTCAATTCGTCAATGCCAAAATATTAGCAGCAGCAGTAGGGTAAGTGGCAGAAGCAATTTCTGTGAGTCCTTTCACACATTTTTTAGATCAGCTCGTGCACCTGCACAACAGAGTACAAGTCTGACACGTGGATAGTGCACTCCTGATTGAGTCTCCATCTGCTGGGTTGGCTGTAGTGGAAGAGGTTTTGGCTCCTAATTCTACAATTTCTACTGTAGTGAAATTAATGCCACTTTGCTGGTGTCTGCTACAAATTTTTGGAAATGTGAACACTCCTGATTGTGTCTCCATCTATTGGGTTTGGCTGTAGTGGAAAAGGTTTCTGTCTTCATTAAACTACTTCTACTCTGTTGAAATTGATGCCCTTTTGCTGGTGTCTGCCACTAATTTTTGGAAATGTGGGGAATTCTGATTGGGTCTCCATCTATTGGATTGGCTGTGGTGGAAGCGGTGTTGGTCCCCATTATACTACTTAAACTCTAGTGAAATTCATGCCACTTTGGTGGTTTTAGGCCCTCATTTTTTTAAATGTGAACACTCCTGATTGTGTCTCCATCTATTGGATTTGGCTGTAGTGGAAGAGGTTTCTGTCTTTATTAAACTACTTCTACTCTGGTGAAATTGATGCAACTTTGCTGGTGTCTGCCACTAATTTTTGGAAATGTGGGGAATCCTGATTGGGTCTCCATCTATTGGGTTTGGCTATAGTGTAAGAGGTTTCTGTCTCCATTAAACTACTTCTACTCTGGTGAAATTCATGCCACTTTGGTGGAGTTATTCCCTAATTTAGGGAAATGTAAATACTTCTGATTGAGTCTCCTTCTACTGGGTTGGCTTTAGGAGAAGACATGTCGTTCCTAATTCTACAATTTCTACTGTAGTGAAGTTGATGCCACTTTGCTGGTGTCTGTCACTAATTTTTGGAAATGTTGGAAATCCTGATAGGGTCTCCATCTACTGGGTTGGTTGTAGGGGAAGAGATGTCGTTCCTAATTGTACAATTTTTACTGTACTGAAATTGATGCCACTTTGTTCGTGTCTGCCAGTAATTTTTGGAAATGTGGGGAATCCTGATTGGGTCTCCATCTATTGGGTTGGATGTAGGAGAAGCGGTGTCGGTCCCCATTATACTAATTAAACTCTAGTGAAATTCATGCCACTTTGGTGGTTTTAGGCCCTCATTTTTTTAAATGTGAACACTCCTGATTGTGTCTCAATCTATTGGGTTTGGCTGTAGTGGAAGAGGTTTCGGTCTCCATTAAACTACGTCTACTCTGGTGAAATTGATGCCACTTTGCTGGTGTCTGCCACAAATTTTTGGAAATGTGGGGAATCCTGATTGGGTCTCCATCTATTGTGTTGGCTGCAGTGGAAGAGTTGTTGGTCACCATTATACTAGTTCTACTGTAGTGAAATTAATTCTTTGGTGCAGATATTTTTGCCACAGGGATACGCAAGATATAATCAAAATTGGTTTTCTTAGTACTGTGGTATATAAAGCAGGCTATATTTCATCTTTTAATTTTTCGGTGCTGATATTGTTCTCCATACAGGGGTACACATTAGTAATGAGAGAGCACTAAATATGCTCAACTTAGTGGTTCAGCGGTTTCTCAAAACCTACCCAGATCTGCCAGAGCTGCTTATGAAAGTACAACGCGTGTGTGTCCAGTTCAGAAAATCAGCTATAGCTTCCGCTACTCTTTCAGTTCTTCGACGGCATATACAGCTTCCAGCTCACCGACTGTTGTGCGATGTCACCACAAGTTGGAAATCAACATTGCAGATGTTGGGAAGGATTTGTGAGCAGCAGAAGGCAGTTGTTGAGTACCAGCTTTAACACGTCCATTGGCATTCAGGTCAGCCTCCGCACATAAGAACTGATGAGTGGGCATGGATGTCTGACCTCTGTGCCATCCTCAAAAACTTTGAGGACTCCACCAAGATGGTGAGCTGCGATGATGCCATAATTAGCGTCACCATCCTGCTTCTCTGTCTACTGAAACACTTGGTGCTCACAGTTAAAGAGGAGGCATTGCAGCCGGAGCAAGGAACTATGCAGCCCATCCTCATCTCATCTCAATGCGGATTGGGTGATAATGAGGAGGAGGATGAGGAGGAGAACATGGACAGTCGTCCTCTTGGGGAGGACAGGGAAGTCTTGGCTGTCTTGGAAGTCTTGATACCCCTCTTTCAGTTTGTTGGAAAGCTGTATGAGTTTCACTTAATGATCTTCAGGGGCCTAAACCATGGCTTTGCTTATGCATGTTATTTCTCTAAACGCATTGCAGATCAGGCCATTGTCCAACTCTGTAGTGATTAAATTCAATTTTAAAGAAAGATCTTTGTCTGTGACTAAGCACCACCGAAAAGTGTGAGCTGATGTTGGATGGGCTGCCATTGCTTATGCAACAAGCTGCATTAGAGGACTTTCTGGTAGAAATGACAGCCGGAGTAGATACGGTTTACCTCTATGCCAGTCCTTTCACCGAGCTAAAGAATGTGGTAGTTTAGTATTGCGGCCTGTGGGTGGGTGGCTGGCTGCATACTTGCGCTTGCATTCTGTTATGGATCCGGGTGGTGGAACCTCTGTGCTGTGATACAAGGAGGGACCAGAGGGGCATAACTAAGTGCCTACCAGGACCAACCCTGGCCACACGGCGGCTTAGTCGACTCCGTGAACCAAGGAGGGACCGGCAAGGTGAACCAGGTGCCACTCTGGGGCCGACCTCGTGTGAGAGCAGGCGACTCCCACGGTACTGATGGCCGAAGCTGACAGGCACAGCTGATGAGCACGGCTGGTAGACAGGCATGTGATGTGGGTAGACAAGCAGGCAGGCATGGCAAATAGGCCGGAAGGCGGGAACGGCTGATAGACAGGTAGGCGGGCACGGCTGATAGACAGGCAGGCGGGCATGGCTGATAGACAGGCTGGCGGGCACGGCTGATAGACAGACAGGTTGGCACGGCTGATAGACAGGCAGGCAGGCACGACTGATAGACAGGCTGGCGGGCACAGAAACCTGAGGGCTGGAGAGAGTGTTAGCACACAAACAACAACTTTGCACAGGCACCTCCATTATGGAGGAGGTGCCTAAAGTAGGGGCAGTCCTCCAGCCATTGGCTGGGGACTTTTAGGATGGCGCGTGCATCCCCTTTAAGAGGAAGGGAGCGCGCGTGTGCCCTAAGAACAGAGACCGGGGATCTGTGCGTGCTGCGTGCACCCCGGACAGACGCTGTGATGAGGACAGGGGGAGGAGCGGAGAACGCCGGACCGGAGCCGCGGTGGTGAGTAGATCGGCGTCTCTGTCGGGCTGGAGGCAGAGACGTCGACGCTACACATTCCAAGTAATAGAAAACTAAGGAGATGGATGGCCTCAGCATCACCACAACCTGCAAGGTTTGCGCTATTAACTCTCCTGATGGAGAAGCCAGGGCCCACCGTAAGAGTCTCCAGTTCTCTGGTGGGCCAATCCAACCGTGCCAAGAAGCATCCCTGGCTAATAAAAGTGTGTGGGAAGGTTCCCGGACACTCTATGACTGCTTTTTTTTTTACTGTAGACTGGCTCCAGCAATCCATAAGATTGCAATCTATAAGATCCCTTCACTGGCTCCCAATTGCCCAGTGTATCCAGTTCAAACTACTAACACTGATGTGCAAAGCCATCCCTAACCTTTCTTCTTAATAGATCGCTGAACTAATCTCCCAATATATTCCTTTCTGTAATCTCCGGTCCTCCCAAGACCTCCTTCTTTTCACATTTATTCAGGCCTCCGACCTCACCATTCCACTGAAACTGCCCTGACTAAAGTCACCAACGACCTACTAACTGCCAAATCCAAGCCAGACTACTCTGTCTTCCTCCTCCTAGACCTGTCATCTGCCTTCGACACAGTAGACCATACCATCTTACTACAGACTCTCATCTCTCGCCATCACAGACTTGACCCTGTCTTGGATCTTTTCATACCTAACCGACAGGACATTCAGTTTCTCCCACTCACACACCACCTCCTCATCTCACCCCCTATGTATTGGTGTCCCCTAAGGTTCAGTTGTAGGACCCAGGCTCTTCTCCATCTACACCTTCGGCCTGGGACAGCTCATGGTCTCACGTCTTTCAGTATCACCTCTATGCTGATGACACACAGATCTACCTCTCTGGACCTCTCACCACCTTACTAACCAGAATCCCACAATGTGTGTCCTACTGTATATTTTATCTTTTTTCTCTGCTAGATTTGTAAAAAATAACATGGATAAAACAGAATACATCATCTTTCCACCATCTCATTCACCCCCACAACTGATCTATCTATCAAAGTGAATAGCTGCCCAATCTCCCAAGTCCTGCAAGCTTGACTCTGATCTGTCCTTCAAACGTCAGATCCAAGCCCTTTCCACTTGCTGCTGACTCCAACTCCAAAGTATTTTGGGGATCCACACATTCCTCAGCCATGAATGTAGAAAAACACCAGTGCACGCCCTCATCATCTCCCACCTCGACTACTACAAGCTCCTTCTCTGTGGCCTCCCTTCTACCACTCTCGCACCCCTCCAATCTATCTTAAACTGTGTTGGCCAATTAATCCACCTGTCACCCCGCTATTCCCAGGCTTCTCCCCTCTGTCAATCCCTGCTCTGGCTCTCTGTTGCCCAGAGACTCCAGTTGAAAAGGCTAACTTTTGCATACCAAGCCATCATAAACCTGTCTGCTCCATACATGTGTGACCTAGTCTTCCTGTTCTAGTTACCTGCGCACAACTTCCCATCCTTCCAAGATCTTCTTCTTTACTTCACTCTTATCTATTCTTGTCATGATCACATACAAGATTTGTCCCGTGCATTTCTGCTACTGTGTATTGCTGTACCCCAACACATCAGACTCTCGCCTACCGTGCAAACCTTGAAAAGAAAGCTGAAGACCCACTTCTTGTGACAAGCATAAAATTTGCGGTAAACCTCGCTCCAGCATACCGCTGCATGACTAGCTGTACCCTGACCTACTGTATCCTCACCCATCCCTTGTACATTGTTTGTGTGCCCTGGCGGGCAGGGTCCTCTCTCCTCTTGTACCAGTCGGTGATCCCTTTTGACATCTACTGCACCACGGAATAAATGTCGCTGTAATAGTAATAATAATTATAGTACTTGTACTCTGGGTCAATTGATGGTACTTTCCAGGTGTCTACCCCTAATCTGATGTGTTTTGGCAGCTTTTGGGCCGGTTTTAAGGTGTTGCGTATGCGTTTTTTTTGTCCCCCCATTGAATCCGTAGGGACGCCTACTCACCATATCTCCACTTCAAGGGTGGGGTTGGGAAAGTTAAATGTCCAGCCACTGAGTTTTTTTCTTCTATGTGTTGGGAGACAGTGAAGTCTCCAGTGATATTGGGAG
This sequence comes from Phyllobates terribilis, assembly GCF_046119375.1. NCBI lineage: Eukaryota > Metazoa > Chordata > Amphibia > Anura > Dendrobatidae > Phyllobates > Phyllobates terribilis. The sequence continues at coordinate 573,477,020 of NW_027362764.1, forward strand.
GGATTTTTCCTTATTTTGGGACTTGGGGGCCATATCGAGTGTCTCGGACAAAAGCCAGATCCCTCGGGAAGAAATCAAAGGTGAATGAGTTCTGCCTCTGTGTCCTTGCCAGGGAGGACAATCTCCCTGAGTTAGAAGTGTCCAGAGAGAACTATGGGACTGCTCAAGTTAGAGACTTTACCTTAAAGGGGGCATTTGATAATGTTACTGTCTGTAATGAAGTTGCTTAAGAGCCTGGGGCAGATACCAAACTCCCACACTTTGCAGTTAATGGGGACTTATAGTATCGGGTAACCAAAATGAGGGGAGACGCTAGTGGAGCAGCTGTTGATTCCAGAACCCTTCTGGCGGAGAATTTTAGATATGGCCAATTCGCATGTTTTGGGGGGACATCTGGGGGTAGAGAAAACTCCGGAAAGGATAATGCAGAGGTTCTATTAGTTGGGATGTTACCGGGAAATCCTAAACTATTGTAGGTCCTGCCCCACCTGCCAGATAACCGCTCCCTCTTCTCAGTTCCGCAGTCCCCTAGTCCCGTTGCCTGTGATAGTGGTCCCATTTGAGAGGATTGCCATGGACCTAGTGGGTCCCTTAGTTAAATCGGCACGGGGTATCAATACATCCTTGTCATAGACTATGCGACCCGGTACCCAGAAGCAGTACCACTAAGGAACTCTTCGACCAAGAGTATTGCCTGGGAACTTGTCCATATTTTTGCCACGATGGGCCTTCCCGAGATCCTGATGGACCGAGCAACCCCCTTCATGAGCAAGGGGGTGAACGAGCTGAGTAAGGTCCTCCAGATTGCCCAGCTGCGAGCCTCAGTCTACCATCTGCAGACAGACGGCCTAGTAGAGCGGTTCAATAAGACCTTCTGTTCCTGCTCTTCTCCATCAAAGAAGTTCCTCAAGCCTCCACTGGTTTCTCTACCTTTGAGCTCCTGTATGGTCGACATCCGCGAGGGTTCCTAGGAATGTAGCCAAGGAAACCTGGGAAGCCAAGGTCACTCCCCACCGTAGCATCATAGAACATATCACCCAATTGCAGGAGAGAATGGCGAAAGTGATGCCTATCATGAAGGCGCAACTTCTCCAGGCACAGGAGACACAGGCAAGGGCGTATAACCAATGAGCAAGGCTCAGGCAGTTCCAGCCTGGGGGCCGCGTGCGGGTGCTTATCCCCACGGTCGAGAGCAAGTTCCTAGCCAAGTGGCCAGGTCCATATGAGGTGATGGAAAAACTAGGCGAGGTTAATTACAAGGTCCATCAGCCAGAACGAAGGAAGCCACACTAAGTATACCACATGAACTTTCCCAAGCCGTGGCAAGATAGGGAAACGCTGGAAGGTCCTTGCCTGGGAGCCAGTCCTGAAGCCAAAGTGGAGGATGTCACGACTGCGGAGACTCTATCGCCGGCCCAGAAGCAACAGTGTCGAGAACTACTGCAGTGGATCGTGACCTGTTTTCAGAGTTGCCGGGGCGTACGCAGGTGGTGGAGCACGACGTGCCGACAGAGCCGCATATAAGGGTGAACCTTATCACCGGGAGAGGCAAAATCAAGCCACAAGTCAACAAGGTCGAGGCAATACAGAAATGGCCGCAACCGCTTTTGAAGAAGCATGTGAGGGCGTTTCTTGGAATCATAGGATATTACCAGCGGTTTATCCCAAATTTTGCTATAGTTGCCGCACCACTGACAGATTTCCTTAAAGGCACCAAATCGAAGATGGCCAAATGGACGGCTGAGACAGAGATGGCATTCCAAGAGCTGAAGCTGGCCCTTTTTAAACATCCGGTCTTGTTCGCACTGGACTTCAGAAAAGAATTTGTGGTCCAGACGGATGCTTCAGAAGTCTTGTTGGGAGCTGTGCTGTCCCAAGAGATAAATGGGGAGGAACATCCCATCCTGTATCTGAGCCGGAAGCTCTCTTCATGTGAGAAAAACGATGACATTGTTGAGAAAGAATGTTTAGCCATAAAATGGACCATGGATACGCTGAAGTATTACCTACTAGTCCGTAGGTTTAAACTAGTGTCAGACCATACACACCTGAGATAGTTAAGGGAAAAGAAGGGTATGAATGCCCAGGTGACTAGGTGGATCTTAGGTCTCCAGGACTTTAGTTTCCATGTAGAGCATAGATCCGGAAAGTTACACTGTAATGCGGATGCTCTCTCTAGAATTCCCTGTTTGGTGTCTGAAGGTACCAAAATCCCCGGCTTGGGGCATAGAGGGGGATATGTGACAGGGTCACTGAAAATGTATGTGAGGGGAGATATGTATCACGAAGATTGCTATCTTCCGTGATGTGAAACCCAGAAGTTTCTCTCCAGCATGTTATGTGCTGAGGGGTTAATCAGCCATGACAGGGTTGATTTTTTTGTGAGTAGGTGTAAGAGATGGACGGGACGCCTATTCACCATATCTCCACCTCAAGGGTGTGGTTGGGCAAGTTAAATATTCAGCCACTGAGTTTTTTTCTACTTTGTGTTGGGAGACAGGGAAGCCTCCAGTGTGGAGCTTCAGTGAGAGCTGAAGCTTGGAGTATCCTGAGCGGGCGAATCCCGCAGTTATATGGACTGTGCTACTGTGCTATATGTTATATTTTGCTTTGCCGTTATGCCGGAAAGGCCATGTTTATTTTGTTTTCTGGTTTATGATGTAATAAACCAGCCACTGATTTTGACCCCAAGTGTTCCTGTGTATACCTCTGAGAGCCGCTGAGTGAGTCAGTCTACCACAGTACCATATTGAGATTATATGGCTACCACTGGATCTACAATTGAACTATACTGTAGTACAAGTGAAATTTTATGTCACATACCAACCTTATGGTTTCAACCAGTGTCTTTGCAAACCACCAGGAGGTGTTTGCATGACATTGGGCTACGAGCCAGACATCTAGCTACAAGTGGTCCATTAGTGTTATGCCACTACTCTTAAAAGCTCTCATGGTGCAGAGCAAGACAACACTAAAAGCTGAAGTGAAGGCTTATGCTCTTCAGGAATGAGTATTGCTTTTTGGGATAACATGATAGTCAGAGATTGATCTGGAAACCACGTGGGCAACACCATTAAAAGGACTTCATGAGGGAACTTCAGTCACATTGGTCCTATTTCTAAAAATTATGGTGTGGAGTGGCTTAATATAAGATAGCCGGACCCCTCCTAACAGCTCAGTGTTACATTGATTTGGTTGTGGAACCAGTGATTAGGCCATTTCTTCAAAGAGTCCCAGGAACCATTTTTCAATACCACAATGCCAAGCGGCATGTTGCTCGTGCTACTGTGAGCAGCCTGCAATGCCTAAACATGCTACAATGGCCTGCAGCGTCTCTGGACTTGTTTCCCATCAAGCACATCTAGGACATCATTGTTCAGCATTTGCAAAAGGAGCTGCCATCAGCAAATCTTGATGATCTATATTTCAGAACATTCCTCACACAACTATGAATAGCCTTATTGATGCCATGCCAAAGCTTGTAAGTTCATGTTTTTCTACGTGTAATGCTCATATACTCAGTACTGAATAAATCAAGATATTTTGAAAATTTGTTTCCATTTTTTTTCATCATTCGCATATCATTAACACTTCTATTGATCCTGTAATTTCCATAATTTCACAACTTTCCCTTCTTGGGGATGCAATTTCAATGTTGAGGAGTGTATATTTCATTTAAATTTATCAAATAAATTCATAAAATAGCTCCTTTTCGCCATATGACATGTAAACATAAGAACCTGGAGAAAAAAAAATCCATGATTTTTTTTTCATTTGACAAATATTTTCTGACATTTATTCTAATAAAGACACATTGAAGCAGTGACATAGAAATTGAGGTTTTAATGTGAGAGCTAGCAAAAGGCTTCACGCAGGTTTTGCCCAGAGGTGAGAAATGCATTAACAGCTCCCTTTGACAAGGCCATCCCCTCACTGACATATTTCTGAGTTTTTGTCTCCATTTCTGCTATGTCAAGTTTAAATTAATCTGATAACTGACTTAATTGAATTTTGCTGTCAGATTCTAGTCCGCACGTTTCTGCATAAGTAGAAGATGACGTCAGAGGCTTACTCCTGATGCTGGACTGGAGACAAGAAGTGCTGGACTGGAGACAAGAAGTAATCCAGTCTTTAGGCATTACCTAGTGGTAAGGGTGAAAATTTACCCCTTCATGTAACGATTTATTATTGTAATTTGAGGAGCACACTTTATTTTACTTTAGTTTTAATTAAAGTGTATTTACAATATGTACAGTATGACCCCATGATATCCAAAATTTGCAGTGTATATTAATGCAAAGGTACACACGTGGTCAAAATTGTTGGTACCCCTCGTTTAATGAAAGAAAAACCCACAATGGTCACAGAAATAACTTGAATCTAAAAAATGTATAATAAATTAAAAATCTATGAAAATGAACAAATGAAAGTCACACATTGCTTTTCAACCCTGCTTCCACAGAATTATAAAAAAAATTAAACTCATGAAATAGGCCTGGACAGAAATGATGGTACACTTAATATTTTGAATGTGTATTAGCAATATACAGTACAGACCAAAAGTTTGGACACACCTCATTTAAAGATTTTTCTGTATTTTCATGACTTTGAAAATTGTACATTCACACTGAAGGCATCAAAACTATGAATTAACACATGTGGAATTATATACTTAACAAAAAAGTGTGAAACAACTGAAAATATGTCTTATATTCTAGATTCTTCAAAGTAGCCAGCTTTTGCTTTGATGACTGCTTTGCACTCTCTTGGCATTCTCTTGATGAGCTTCAAGAGGTAGTCACCGGAAATGGTTTTCACTTCACAGGTGTGCCCTGTCAGGTTTAATAAGTGGGATTTCTTGCCTTATAAATGGGGTTGGGACCATCAATTGTGTTGTGCAGATGTCAGGTGGATACACAGCTGATAGTCCTACTGAATAGACTGTTAGAATTTGTATTATGGCAAGAAAAAAGCAGCTAAGTAAAGAAAAACGAGTTGCCATCATTACTTTAAGAAATGAAGGTCAGTCAGTCCGAAAAATTGGGCAAACTTTGAAAGTGTCCCCAAGTGCAGTTGCAAAAACAATCAAGCGCTACAAAGAAACTGGCTCAAATGAGGACCGCCCCAGGAAAGGAAGACCAAGAGTCACCTTTGCTTCTGAGGATAAGTTTATCCGAGCCACCACCCTCAGAAATCGCAGGTTAACAGCAGCTCAGATTAGAGACCAGGTCAATGCCACACAGAGTTCTAGCAGCAGACACATCTCTACAACAACTGTTAAGAGAAGACTTTGTGCAGCAGGCCTTCATGGTAAAATAGCTGCTATGAAACCACTGCTAAGGACAGGCAACAAGCAGAAGAGACAAGTTTGGGCTAAAGAACACAAGGAATGGAATTAGACCAGTGGAAATCTGTGCTTTGGTCTGATGAGTCCAAATTTGAGATCTTTGGTTCCAACCACCGTGTCTTTGTGTGACGCAGAAAATGTGAACGGATGGGCTCTACATGCCTGGTTCCCACCGTGAAGCATGGAGGAGGAGGTGTGATGGTGTGGGGGTGCTTTGCTGGTGACACTGTTGGGGATTTATTCAAAATTGAAGGCATACTAAACCAGCATGGCTACCACAGCATCTTGCAGCGGCATGCTATTTCATCCGGTTTGCGTTTAGTTAGACCATCATTTATTTTTCAACAGGACAATGAACCCAAACACACCTCCAGGCTGTGTAAGGGCTATTTGACCAAGAAGGTGAGTGATGGGGTGCTACGCCAGATGACCTGGCCTTCACAGTCACCAGACCTGAACCCAATCGAGATGGTTTGGGGTGAGCTGGACCGCAGAGTGAAGGCAAAAGGGCCAACAAGTGCTAAGCATCTCTGGGAACTCCTTCAAGATTGTTGGAAGACCATTTCCGGTGACTACCTCTTGAAGCTCATCAAGAGAATGCCAAAAGTGTGCAAAGCAGTCATCAAAGCAAAAGGTGGCTACTTTGAAGAACCTAGAATATAAGACATATTTTCAGTTGTTTCACACTTTTTTGTAAAGTATATAATTCCACGTGTTAATTCATAGTTTTGATGCCTTCAGTGTGAATGTACAATTTTCATAGTCATGAAAATACAGAAAAATCTTTAAATGAGAAGGTGTGTCCAAACTTTTGGTCTGTACTGTATATCTACAGGTGCATATGTAGACCCAGAGCCCATATATGATGAAGTCACATAAGTACGTCACTTAATCCCTAACATATACAACATATATAAAAAATTCCAGCACAGTTAATAATTTTTCTCAAGAAATTACATGTAGTACAGACTTCGTTGTATATGTGGTGACGTGCGATTGCGGGCTCCAATATGTTGGTCGGACGACACAAACATTGCGGAGCCGCATGAACGGCCATAGACTCAACGTAAAAAAAGGGTATCTAAAGCAAAGTTTGTCCAAACATATAACTTTAACACACAATAAAAACTTTGAATCCATAAAAGTAGTACCATTAGACCAAATTCATATAGTCACTAGAAACAGAAAATCTGCTTTGAATGCAAAAGAGTCCTACTGGATATATAAGTTGGGCAGTTTATATTCAGAGGAAATCAATGAAACATTGGAATCGGTATAGGAATGTTTTTGGAATCCAGTCAGTACCTTTTGCTTTGCGGACTGTGAGGACTGCTGACGGGTCCTTGTGATCCGGGCATGCAAGGGGCTCCTAGGGTAAGGGACGATCGCTCCTCCCGAGACAATGAATGGCGGTGGATGTGTTCACCCTGGAAACTGCAGCTGTCCCCTGGTGATCTTGATGTGAGATCGCGATGGGTGTTATTTGCGGAGGGACTTGGTTGAGGTGACATAGTTGGCACCATCTCTACACTATCACCAGTGCCAGGATGAATTCATTATGAATAAGGGCATATGACATCCAATGGATTGATAACAACACGAGGTGGTCATTAATATGCAATAGTATCCAATATTTTAGGAGTTTCTAATCGCATAGACATATTGTTTTAACTACATATTTATTTTTTAATAGCAAAACCTTCATTTATTTTCACTTTATAACTTTGGAGTAATCGACCAATCATGGTGACTGTTGCTAATCCTAAATATATTCTACTTTATGTGATTCGTAACAATAAAGGCCATCGCGATTAAATCCCCTGTGCATAAAAAAAACGCACCCAATGGGGACAGGTATAAGTACTCCATATGTGATATATTTTCTATACACCTGATGAAGGCTCAAAGAGCAGAAACGCATTGTGTAATGATTTTATATTTTTTAATTTTGTGTGATCAAGCAGTCTTACCCTTGATTGTAATCACAACTAATAAATCCTAATATTTTTTATTAACAATCTACAGGAATCGAACTTCAATTGACTGAGACTCAATCAATTTTTATATGAGTGTATTGCCAAACAACCTTAGAGGCATTAGGAACTCCTGCACATACGGAAGGACCTTTGAATATCCAAATTTCCATTGCGTCCATGTGGATTTACTTTTAGGCAAGGAAAGTACACTTCCATGTTCTTCGGATGAGCTGCATGCCTTAGGAAGGATCCCAACTATTTGAAATTTACTCCTAATATTGTGCCTATTCTGCACAACTTGCTAAGCTTAGGTAGTGCTCCCCCCACCCTTTTTTCCCCTTCATTTGTGCTGTCCAGGATCTTCACATATACAACATGCATACAATTCTGCTACTCATGGACAAGGTGGTTATTCCAGAACATAAGGTCATGAATTCAAGGCATTATTAAAAATAGGTTAGAGTCACTGCAGCTGTATGTCTCGCGACTGTTCGACAGCTGCAACACATGCAGGGATTTCCTATTTGATGGTCAATCCATGCATGTGTTGCGGCTGTCGAACAGCTGCGAGGCATGCCGCTGCAGCAACTCGAACCTATTATTCGAGCACTCGGAAATAAAAATTGAAGTAATGCGTATAGGATTATAAGGGGTTAATCAGTCATGACAGGTTGATTAGGAGCAGCTGAATGGCTGCTCATCATATCTCCACCCCTGGGTAGGATTCACTGGGTAAATTGAGAGCTGTTTTGTCTCACGCATGCTGGACATATGGAGATTGCTAGATTCCTGGATTGAATGTCCTTTGCTAAAGGACATGGAAGCTGGACTCTAAGCCAGGTGAGCTAACCAGCACTATTGTTTGCACTTGTTACTATGTTTTACCTTGTGACGGACAAAGGCTGTATTTAAGTTTTCTGGTGACGTGGTTTATGAGGATTGCAATAAACCAGACAGACTTTAATTAGAAACAGTTCCTGCATCTACCTCTTTCAGAAGCTGAGTGAGACCTACCACAGTACATAAAATTAAACAATGGGACTAGGGGAAAATATGTGAAATTGGACCAACAACTAGCTCAGTGATAGGAAACCTACAGTGATTATTAATGGAACATACTGATTAGATCACAACAAACAGTTGTGTTGGACAGGGGTCTGTATTGCACACTCTTCTTTTTATTTATTTATTAAAAAAAAAATCTGAACTAGAGAAGGTGCTGAGAAGAGCGATCAAGGTTAATAGGGAAATGGGTGAACTGCAATACCAAGATAGATTTTCAAATTTGGGGTTATTCAGTTTTGAAAAAATGAAGGCTTAGGGGCGATCTTATTACAATGTATGAATATATGAATGGACATTACAGACTGCTTTCTAATGATGTTTTTACTCCTAGGCCCGAAAAATTGTTTGGAAGGCATCTTCCATCTCCATTGGAAAGAAGGTTTAATCATCACAGATTGCGATTCTTCACTGTCCGAGGAGTGAGATTATGGAACTTTTGACCACAATATGCTATAAAGGTTGAATCATTAAATAAGTTCAAGGAGGGCCTGGATGCCATTCTTGAAAAAGATAATAATAATCTTTATCTATATAGCGCCAACATATTCCGCAGCGCTTTACAATTCAGAGGTTCATATACAACAGTCATAAGTAACATAGCTAAAGATAATACAATAATTTAAAGCAAAAATAATGACAACCCTGCTCATAAGAGCTTACAATCTACAGTGAGGTGGGGGTGACACAAAGTACAGGGGCTTATTTACAATGAAGGTCCAGCCATCTTGAGGACATGGGGGATAGATAAAGGCTGCATGAGCTTGTCACCAGCCAATTTTTTTAGAGCTTTTGGATGCGGCAGAGTTTGGTGGAGACTTATGTTTGGAGAAATAATGAATGGGCTGCAAAAATATAAAAGGACTTAAATTAGGGAACGTGAAAGGCCACCCTAAACAGGTGTGTTTTTAGGGAGCGCCTAAAACTGCGTAAGTTGTGGTTCGTCCTAATTTCTTGGGGTAGAGCATTCCAAAGAAGCTTGGGAGAAGTATTGGAGCCGGGAGTGGGAGGTACGGATTAGTGCAGATGTTAGTTCAAAGTCGCTTGCGGAGTGTAGAGAACGGGTAGGCCGATAAACAGAATTGAGGGAGGAGATGGAGGTGGGTGCCGCACTATGGAGAGCTTTGTGGGTGAGAACAAGCAATTTAAATTGGATCCTATAATGTATGGGCAGCCAGAGCAATGACTGGCACAGAGTGGAAGCATCGAAGTAACGATTAGCCAGATAGATGACCCTGGCAGCTGCATTAAGGATGGACTGGAGAGGAGAAAGTTGAGTGAGGGGAAGGCCAATTAATAGAGAGTTACAGTAGTCAAGGCGGGAGTGGATCAGGGCAACAGTGAGAGTTTTTGTTGTGTCCACGGTGAGAAAGGAGTGGATTCTAGAGATGTTCTTCAGGTGCAAGCGACAAGAGCGGACAAGAGAATGTATATGGAAGGTGAAGGAAAGATTGGTGTCAAACACAACGCCCATACAGCGTGCCTGCTGGCTCGGCGTTATTGTAGTGCCACACACGGAGAGGGAGATGTTGGATTTAGGGAGGTGTGTAGATGGCGGGAGCAGAATAAGTTCAGCTTTGGAAAGGTTGAGTTTCAGATAGAGAGCGGACATGATGTTGTAAACTGCGTCCAGACAGTCACTGGTGTTCTGTAGTTCAGTGGGGGTAAGATCAGGGGATGAAGTGTATAGTTGTGTGTCATCAGCATAAAGATGGTACTGAAAGCCAAATTTGCTGATGGTCTGACCAATTGGGGCCGTGTAGAGAGAGAAGAGAAGAGGGCCAAAGACTGAACCCTGAGGAACCCCAATAGTGAGAGGAAGGGGGGCAGAAGTGGAGCCAGCAAACGGGACACTGAAAGAGCGGTCAGATAGGTAGGAAGAGAACCAGGAGAGAGCAATGTCCTTTTTGCCGATTGAGTGGAGCATAGAGAGTAGGAGGTGGTGGTCAACGGTGTAGAAAGCTGCAGAGAGGTCAAGAAGAATGAGCAGAGAGTAGTCACCTTTACGTTTTGCTGTCAGAACCCATGTTATGGGTACTAGATGGGTAATACATTCTGTGATTGGAAGATGATCCAGGGATTTAGGCCACGGCCCCACTATCAGTATTTGGTCAGTATTTTTTCTCAGGAGTGGGATACAAAACTAGGAGTTGGTGATAAATGCAGAATTGGAGCACTTGTTTCAGTTGTACCTTTTCTCTAATTGTTCCTCACCTGGTTTTGGATCCCACTCCTGAGAAAAATTACTGACCGAATACTGATAGTGGGGCCATGGCCTTAGTCTAATTGCCAGATATGGAATCAATAAGGATTTTTTTCCCTTAATATTGGATTTTCTACTCCCCTCTTATCTCCTCTTTCCATAATCGCATAGAAGATTTCTCCCGTGCATCTCCCCTACTCTGGAACTCTCTACCCCAACATATCAGACTCTCGCCTACCGTGGAAACCTTCAAAAGGCATCTGAAGACCTACCTCTTCCGACAAGCCTACAACCTACAGTAACCACCGCTCCACCATATCACTGCGCGACCAGCACTGCCCCCACCTACTGTATCCTCACCCATCCCTTGTAGATTGTGAGCCCTCGCGGGCAGGGTCCTCTCTCCTCCTGTACCAGTTTTTATTATGTATACCCCTTTTCACATGTAAAGCACCATGGAATAAATGGCGCTATAATAATAATAAGTAATAATAATAATGAATAGCATGTTTTTTTTAGCCTTCATCAGGATTAACATGTTGGTCTACATGTGGATCTCTATAGTTTCTTTCAAACTTAAATGATGAAACTATTAAACTGTTAAATGGACTGTTCCCCTGCAAGATCATGTTCCCATGTAACAATGAATTTAAAAACCACAGCGGCTGCATGTCATCATGGATTTAGGCCAAATTGCCACCTCATTATCTGCCTGGCATTACCCTATTAGGTATGCCCAAAGCTAGCTACAGTATAGGCAAGGCACTACAGATCTGTACCACAATATGTTTAATACACATGTGTTTATGAGCAGGAAATACAGTGCCACCATTCAATGGGCACACACTTTTTTTCAGTGGACACGTTGCAAGTTACAGATCCACGTTGCAAGTTGGTAAACTTTGAAGCAATTTACATTTACTTAACATTTATGCAGAACCAAACAGAGAAAAAACAGGAGATATAGCCAGGATAATATATAAATTATAGTACTTTTTTATACATGATGTTAAAAAAGTTGATGATATTATGAAAAGTAAAAACAAATGATGGAAAGGTGAAAAAGTGGGGGTGTGGATTTTACAATGTCAATCATAATGTAAACGAAAGAGACACACAGGGAATGGGGAGTATGTTCAAATGGTTAATATAGTAATCCAAATGACCTATAGAAAGTGCTAGTGCATATTTATTACAGTTGAAATAAGTAAGTAAAGTCTCAGAATGTAGTAATTCTAAGGAATGAATATTAATTCATATAATGTGATTGAGGAATCAATATGAAAATTGCTGGCAAGAACTCGTGTGTACAATATTATGATGGTGAGTGAGAAATATTCAAAAGTGTGATACCTGGCTTCATAGCAATATAATTAACTCCAGTGTCTTTATGAGGAATCAATATAAATGCTACTCGCAAAGACTCGTATCTGCAGCATTAATATGGTAATTGGGAAATATTCAGAATGTGATACCTACCGTCATAGTAATATAATGGATACTGGCATCCAGGGTCAAACTGGGGTATGTGGGGCCCACAGGAGGAATTAACTCTAGGGCCCCACCCTACAGATACATGTAAATACCTGTAAGCCGTTATCCCTATTTTAGTGGAGCATCGACTGTAAAACACAGGAGGGTCATGCACATCTACTTTGTGCACACCATAACTGAGATGTACAATTATGGTAGTTTGCATTAAAGATATTGTTTGATGAAAACAAGTTATCACCGATACAAAGGTTAGGTAGGTGATAAGTTATGGATCGGTGGAATTCGAAGATTGGAAATTCCACCGATCGGAAGAATGAGGAACTTTTATCCCTGACAGGGCACTTTTATCCCCATTTTAAAATGAAGCAGCAGGTCAGATGTTGGGCCGTAGCCCCATACATTCTCTTTTGGGTCTCCAGAAAAAGCCAAGTACAGCATGCAGCTAGGGAAAAAATGGATCAGTGGTCGAGTCGACCATGCCACTCCATACTAATGGGGATTGAAGTTGCATATTCTGCCAATCGGTGTGGGTCCCAGCTGTTGGATTCCAACCAATCAATAATTTATCCTTAGGCTACATTCATATGTTCTGTATGTGGTCAGTATTTTACGTCAGTATTTGTAAGCCAAAATCAGGAGTGGAACAATTAGAGTAAAAGTATAATAGAAAGAGATGCACCACTTCTGCACTTTTCACCCACTCCTTGTTTTGTCTTACAAATACTGATGCAAAATACTGACCAAATGCTGAACGTGTGAGTGTGGCCTTAAGATAGGTGATTACTTGTTTTCTCTTCTCCTCTGTAAGTGCATATTTGCTACTGTGTAATAGTCACAAGAAATTGGAAATAAAGAATCTTCCCCTTATTGATGTCAAAGAGAACAAGTGACCTCCATACACAACACAATCCACTATAGCAAGACCAATAATACCACATACAAGGGAGAAATACTGCCATGCCATGACAAGAGAACATATTATCATCACATAGTGACTGAATAATACCAAATACAAGGGACAAATACCACCATACCATAACCAGATCACATATTACCAAAACATAGTGACCAAATAATACCATATACAATTAAAAAATACTGCCACACCTTGACCGGAGTATGTATTTAACTCCAAATAGTGACCAAATAATACCACATACAAGGAAGAAATACCACCACACAATGGCCACATATCACCCCCACATAGTGACTGAATAATAACACATACAAGGAACAAATAAAGCCACACCATGACCAGGCCACATATTACCACCACCTGGTGACCGAATAACATCATATATAAAGGACAAATTCTGCCACGGCATAACCAGACCACATATTACCACCACATAGTAACTGAATAATGCTACAATAATAATAATCATGAAGGCCCATCAGCATGTGGCCTCTGATAGGCTGGCGGCACCTGGCGCATAGCACCTAGCAGTGACTTTCAATGGCCTTTGGCCTATCAATTTTAACATCCCTATTATAGCTATATATAACATAAAGATAATAGCATCCAAATGACTAATTTAAATAAAAAAAAATAAACCAGAGGAGTATGTGGCATAGAATACCATAATCATATATAAGAGAGATCCATAGTTATAGTGGTATAGTCAAAATATATTATACATACAGTGATGAGCAAAAGAGTAACAATGTTCTGAACTTTTAACTTTCAGGCTCCATATCTCACCATCCACTACTGCTTCCAACTTAAGTTTACCATCATTTTATAACCAATCATCTTGGCTATCTCATACATAAATATGACTTACAACTATTTAGTATATGATTAGTTATGCAGATTCTTGTCATGTCACTGCATTGTTACTGTTTTGCTCCTGGTGGTGGAAAAATCTTTTTCTTCCTGTATACTACAAATTACAACCTGTCCTCACATTCCTTAATAGCTCAGTGTGTTATCAGGTTGATTCCCAAGCAAAAGGTCACTGGTTCGAATCGAGGAGCAGCCATGAAGAAGATTTTCCAAGAAAAGAGAAATAGAATCATCCAGCTCATCGATAGCGGTCTCTTGGCCAGGGTCGGACTGGGCTGGCAGGGTACCGGGGAATGTCCTGGTGGGCCCCGCCCCCTGCTGCAGAGGAGAGTGGGGAGAAGGGGGGGAGAAAAAAAAACACCTGCAGTTTTAAGGGACACGGGCCCTTTAAAAGTGCAGGCAGAGTGTATGAAGACGCGTGCACGCGGCGTTCATTACCTGAACCGCCTCGGCGCACGTCCCAGTGAAGCAGCTGAAGCTGCGCGTCTCCCTTCGCCGGCTGACGTATGATGTCATCGTCATGCGCCTGCTGTGAAGGAAGAGCGCAACTCAGCCGTCGGAGGAGGAGGACACAGCACGGGAGCGCAGGAACGTAAGAGGAATCTTTGTGTGTGTGTGTGCGTATGTATGAATGAATGCAGAATGGGATGGGGGGGCCTTGGCTGAACACATGGGAGGGGGGAGCCTGGCTGGACACATAAGGGGGGAGCCTGGCTGGACACATGGGAAGGGGGGCAGGATGGGTATATGGGGGGCAGGCTGGACACATGGAGGCCAGGACGGATATATGGGAGGGCAGGCTGGACACATGGAAGCCAGAACGGATATATGGGAGGGGGCAGGCTGGACACATGAAGGCCAGGACGGATATATGGGAGGGCAGGCTGGACACATGGAGGCCAGGATGTATGTATGGTGGGGCAGGCTGGACACATGAAGGCCAGGATGGATATATGGGGGGGCAGGCTGGACACATGGAGGCCAGGATGGATATATGGGGGCCATGCTGGACATATGGAGGCCAGGACGGATACATGGGGGGCAGGCTGGACACATGGAGGCCAGGATGGATATATAGGGTGGCAGGCTCGACACATGGGGGGGGCTAGGATGGATATATGGGAGGGGGCAGGCTGGACACATGGGGGGCTAGGATGGATATATGGGAGGGGCATGTTGGACACATGGGGGGCTAGGATGGATATATGGGGGGGCAGGCTCGATACACGTGGGCTAGGATAAATATATGGAGGGGCCACGGTGGACATATGGGGGTCAGAAAGAATATATGGGGGGGTGTCAGGATGGATATATGCAGGGGGGCAGGATGGATATATGGGGGGGCAACGCTGGACAAGGGACTTAATTACTGTTTGGGGGCCAGATCGAGGAACATACTTTATTAGTTTATGGTGGCAAGTGGGGAACATTATTATTTTAGAGTCCAATTAGGGACATTATTACTTCTGTAATATAATTTACTTTTTTAGGAAACTGTTTTCCATGGGAAGCGATAAAAGGGGGGAAAGGGGGTCCTGTTACTGTGAAGGGCGGCACTATGTCACTTTTTTTCTTCAACTGGTGTAATGTAGAAGTCGGGGGGAAAAAATGGGAATGTGCTCTAGAAGAGATCAGTTATTGATAACTGTGTGTTATTTTCTGCAGAGATGATTCCTGGCTGGAAGACGTGATGGCAGTCTGTGCCAGATGAAGAAGAAAAGCGAAGATGAAGGGCTTCACCTAGAGACATCACTGGTGAGTCAGTGTATTACATGTACACTTACACTATATAGTATATACAGAGCTCTTGTGTATGTCACTGGTGACCACTGTATTACCTGTACACTATATACAGAGCTCCTGTTTATAATGTCACTGGTGATCACTGTATTACCTGTACACTGACATTATATACAGAGCTCCTGTTTATAATGTCACTGGTGATCACTGAGTTACCTGCACACTGACACTATATACAGAGCTTCTGTGTATAATGTCGCTGGTGGTTATAACAGTGTTGTTAGCATTATAGTTTGTATTCATGATCAGTATAGTAGTATTTGGTCACATTGTGGTGGTAATACGTGGTCTGGTCATGGTGTGGCCATATTTGTTCCTTGTTTGTGCTATTATTCGGTCACTGTGGTGGTAATATGTGATCTGGTCATGGTGTGGCGGTATTTGTTCCTTGTATGTGGTATTATTCAGTCACTATGTGGTGTTAATATGTGATCTGGTCATGGTGTGGCAGTATTTGTTCCTTGTATGTGGTATTATTCGGTCACTGTGGTGGTAATATGTGATCTGGTCATGGTGTAGCGGTATTTGTTCCATGTATGTGGTATTATTTGGTCAATATATGCTGGCAATATGTGGTCTGGTCATGGTGTGGCAGTATTTGTTCCTTGTATGTGGTATTATTCTTTCACTTTGTGGTGGTAATATGTGATCTGGTCACGGTGTGGCGATATTTGTCCCTTTTGTATGTGGTATTATTGGTGTTGGTATAGTGGATTGTGTTGTGTATGGTGGTCATTTGTTCTCGCTGATATTAACTAGGAAAAGATTTTTTTCCATTAGGCTACGGCCCCACTATCAGTATTTAGTCAGTATTTTTTTTCAGGAGTGGAAGCCAAAATGAGGAGTGGGTGATAAATGCAGAATTGGTGACTTGTTTCTATTATACCTTTTCTCTGATTGTTCCTCACCTGGTTTTGGCTCCCACTCCTGAGAAAAAATACTGACCGGATACTGACCAAATACTGATAGTGGGGCCGTGGCCTTAGAGATTAAATACTTAGACCAGAGCATCAGAGATGCACTTACAAAGGTCTCTGGTGAAAACAAGTAATCACCTCTCCATAGGATCAGTGATAATATTGATTGGTGGGGGTCTGACTGCTGGCACACAATCAGCAGAATGTGGAACTTTTCTCCCCATTAGACTGGAACTCATGTGAGACTTGATCACTGATCCATTCATTCCCTCAGTGGCAGTGTGCGCTGCTCATTTTTGGAAACCCCGAAGAGAATGAATAGAGCTGCGGTCAGACGTCCCACCTGTCGCTGCGTTTTAAAATGGGGATAAGTGTCCTGCCAGGGATAAAACTTCCCCATTCTTCATATCGGTGCGGTTTCCAATGGTCGGACCCAAACGATCAATAAGTGATCACCTATTCTGTGGAACCCATGGATCGGTGATAACTTGTTTTAACCAAAACCCCTTTAATGCAAACTACAGTAATTGTACATCCCTGTTATAATATGAGAACAGCAGATGTGCAGGAGCCACCAATCAATGCTCCACTATAACAGGGATAGCAAATAACAGATATTTGCATATTGCTGTAGGTGGGCCCCTAGAGTCAATTCCCCCTGTGGGTCCTAGACACCCCAGTCCGACCCTGCTCTCGGCCAAGAACATTGCCAAACTGCATCATGCGAGTGCCATGACAATTGGAAGAATACGAAAAGAAGTCCGTCCATCCATTCAAAAGCTCCATTCAAAAGCCAAGAGGTGGACGTCCAGGCAAAATATCGAAGTCAACAAGTTGGCTCATCACAAAGTCTATCAGTTCTGGTGCGTCAAACATGGCAGTGGAGGTGGCGTGTATGCCTTGTAATAGTGAGATCACAAACGTCCAAGCAAGCACTGTGCGACACATATTACACAAGAATGGATTGGTGGGCCGAAAAAAGGTGAAGAAGCATCAACTTCAATATCATCATAAGACGCTTTGGCTCAAGTTTTCAAAAAAGTATAAAAAATGGACAGTAGAAGACTGGAAATGGGTGATTTGGAGAGATGAGACGAAAGTCAATAGACTAGGCTTTGATGGATGCAAATGGGTCTGGAAGGAAAAAGGGGCTATTGAATCGAGAAATTGAAGGAACTGTCAAGTCTCAAGTTGGAAGCAGTAGTAGGATGGTGAGATATCGAGCCTGAAAGTCAAAAGTTTAAAACATTGTTACCCTGTTGCTCATCACTGTATAAATGTTCTCAGACTTCTCATGCACTAATTACCTATTCATGGTTGGATGCGCTTCACACGTGTGCTGTTTCCTCCCGGATTGCCCAATATTGGTTTCTGGCATTTTCGCTGAAGCGTGTGACCTGAAATAGGATCAATTAGTGGCGTTGTTTCCGTTTGTGCGCATCCCGGGAGCGCCCACCATCATCTGGAAGGGCATCACTCTTTACTTTCTTATTACAACTGTATTAAATATGCACTACCACTTTCTATATGTCACTTGGATTATTAGATTAATCATTTGAAAATACTCCCTGTGAAGGAATGGCAGCAGAGAGACCCCGCAGAATCCAACCGCTGCTACCAATGTGAAGGAACGGCACCAGAGGTACCCTGCAGAATCCTGCTGTCGCCGCTTCTTCTGGTGGATCCACACCCCGCCACCCGTCGGACTTCATACTACAGACGGAGCACGTGATGCGGATCTACCCCTTGCGCCAATGTGACGTTCCGCACCCCCCTTCAAGGACGCGTAAGGTTAGATTAGTAAAGTTCTACACCGTCACCTCCTGTCCACGCAGTTACAGAGAGGCACCAGGGGGTGGGACAAGGTGGTCCACTCAGACTCTGACGTGGCCCCACACTCTCCCATACTCCTGACAGGCTGAGAGGCTCTTTCACTACTTCAGTGAAGCATAGCCTTGTCGGCCGGGATAGAGCTGCCACCAATTTCTAGTTGATATACAGACTTATATCGGGCTAGAAACCAGCCGGGTAGCGCGTCGTTGACTGAACAACAGACGTCAGGTTCGTGGTTTGAGATAAAAGACCAGCCCAAGATTAAATTATATATTTAATCTCCATAAGGGCTCACTAAACAATCTACTTTATACACAAGGTTATACATATACAGTGGTCAGAGTTACAAATACAAAAGCATGGTACATCAAACATCACAGATCTTAAAGTCAATTACCGGTAGATGGAAAGCATGGCTTGGGGTTTGGGTGACCACATGGGGAAGAATGTGTGCCTTGCTTGGTTGCTGTACTTGTCCCTCACGTCTGCATGTCACGAGCTTTCCCAAGGAAAAGACAATAGGCTGTTGCTACACAGACCTTCCAACTCTCTGGGAACTCCCACTACCTTCCCCCTGTTCAGCCCAAGTCTCCACCCCCTGTTCCTTCCTGGCTAAGAGACTCCCAGAACTAACGTGGCCCATACCTCCTTACTGGATGGTCCCAGGGAACTGGTGTCAATGGACCCGGCTGGACCCCTGCTACGTATGGGTACCTAACACAGCAGTTGTAGGAGGTTCCAAAAGGCTGGGACGTGTATCTCCTCGTCCCTACATACTTGAGTGGGCTAGGATGCAGTCTGGCATTCGCTATCTTCCCCTGAGCTAGAAAATCCATTTTGTGAAGAGCTGGGACATATAGTTCTTCCACAGCTCGGTATAGACATATAGTACCTTACACAACAGCACATGTTGAGAACAAAGAGAGGATCTCAGCAGGGGGCTTGCCTGTCAGCATTTGTACCATCATGTATAATAAAGTAGTATAATTGATATTATCCTGACAATATCTCATATTTTTTCTCTTTGGTTCTATCTATCCCCTAAAGAGATACTTTCTATCATGTATAGGGAATTTTTTTTGGTGCTCTACTTAATGTTTATGTGTTAAAGGCGAAACTATGCAAAGTAAAGGTGAACAGTATCTCATTGCTACTTGTATTTTATATATTTGCAATATACAACTCTGTAAAATACAATTCTAAAGTTTCCCATTTTGGCTTCAGGGCCTATGTTAGAAGCCTGACTGTTATTTCTTTTTTTTCTCAGCAAGATTCTTGTTACTCTGCTAGTAACGTGACTGTTACTTTGCTTACAGGCAGTCCATAATTATGAGGAAGGTGCAGCAGTGACTCATCCCACTAACAGATTGCCAGGAGAATAGAAGTACGTCTGTGACTTCATAGGACCCATGTGAAATCTAGACCTATGATTTAAACCTTAACTGAATATACTGTAAGAAGATTGCAAAAAAAAAAAATCTTGAAATTTCATTGGATGCTAAAACCTTTTTCTAACTGTAATTCAATCCTACAGTACGCACAGTATTGTGAGTCACATCCTGCATGATAGGTCAGTGTATGTATTAGCCTATGCCAGTGTAATGCAGCAGTATAAATCAATGTGACCTAACGTGAGCATTGATCTTATCAATAATACATTCGGAAAAAGAGTTTAGGGGAACTTTCATAAAGACACAGTGCCATATCATTCTGAATAAAATGCAGCTGATCTTTTTCATCAGGATTACCATCCCAATTATTTACATTTTTCTTTCGGACCCACTATTCTAAAATCTTAGGCAGCTAATATATTTTAAGGATAAATTGGAGATCCATAATAAAAAATAAAGATTAAAAGGTAAATGTTTACAGCTCTGATTACTGATATGAAGACATTATTCAATTAACTGTAAAATGATAATTACAATAACCTGTACAAGCTTTAAAAGAAAAAAAAACACAGACGCTCCAATTTGTTTTTCACGGACACGAAAAAAATAGCTTTTTAATCTAGGAATTTACAGATAGTTATCAACCCGATTTTCAGTGTTTTTTCATTCGAATAAAAGGTTGCTCCTAAATGTCGAGTATAATACGAGCACATTCTGGAGCCAATGGTACGCTACTAGCATTATTCACAAATGACTTCTTTTACTGAATTGATAATGTTCTCTGGCGGCATAGATGATTACAAAGTGTAAGGGCTCATTCACACACCATTTTCTCCTATGTTCACTGGCCCTATCAGGGTTTACATCCGAAACCCCCCGCAAAACAGTATTTGAACCCATGCGCCAACCAGGCCATTGACTATGATGGTGCAGATGGAGTCACTGTGTGCTCATTTTCAGCCGTATACACTTACTGGAGGCAGACAGAAAGACGCAGTAGACTATTTCTTGCTATCCACCTTCAATAGGAGAATACGGATGAAAATGATGCACGACAGTTCATATGGTGACCTGGGCGTATGTGCCTACGGGGCAATTTACTGTAATGGTGCAGTCAGAGTCACTGTGTGCTGTGTCGTGCATCATTTTCATCCGTCTATTGGAGGCAACAACAAGATGCAGTTGAGTACATCTTGCTGCGAATACAGTAGACTACATCTAGGTGACTACAGGTGAAAATGATGTACGATAGAGCACACAATGACTCTGTCTGCATCATTATAGTTAATGGCCCCATCTGTGCATACCCCTGAATCCCATTTTAGGGGGTTCAGACATAAGCCCCAAAGTGTCCACTGAATTTAGGAGAAAACGCTGTGTGAAAAGGCCCTAAGGTGCAAATTGTGAACATGTATGTGTTCTGTATAGATGGAGCCTCAGAATCATTTCCACTTCTGAGCTCAATAATCCCATTCTGAACCCTGACTGTTCATTTGTGAAATGCATGATAAAATGGCTTGCAGAAAGCCTGTCAGCACGTGACCATCTTGTTCTTTTTCATCCTTATACTCTAAAAAGTACAAATTACAATGATAACCACTTCTATGCTATTTGGCACATACCCTCCCATCAGCTATTGATGTACTGGATTATTAGCCAGAGGTTTGATTGAGGCTTATTTTTCACTGTACTCTACATTAATCAATGCAACCCGCTCAAAGTGGAATGCACCAAGTGACGTCACTGCTGACCCTTGTTGCTAGGGAAACATCTAACTCTTATTCAAGTGATACATTTTTCTTTTTTTCATACTTATTTTACTTCCTTTACATCCAAAGTTCCTCCTATGCCTACCTGATGCAAAACCAAGGCTGTTTACTTTTTCCAGAAAGTTTTGCAGTTGCTTGAAAATAAACTTTAATCAGGGAATTCCCCTGGTTATCAACCATGAGTCAGGTAAACATTGTTCAGAGCTGTGCTAATTACAGTCTCAGAAATCTATACTAAATGTGCTATTTAACTATTTCCCTTGTGCACGTTGGTATTAGTAGGTTCCCCGCAATCTTTATACATTTCATACAGGTACAGGTAAAACATTGGAATATATCGGCACATCAAACCCAATCAAAAACACAGTCCTACTAAATTATATACATGCACAGTTACCATCCTAATGTATCCAATGTGTGATTGTTTTTTTTGGTGTGGAAGAAATACGTTTTAGATTCTGTTTCTACTTGGGTTATGGCTTTAGCTTTTACTGGATCCATTATATTTTTTTAAATTCCATTTTGAAAAATAGTGGCAAAGAAGTGCTGTGATCTCAATATATGAGCCCAGCCTTATGGTGCATCCACACAGACCATAAACAGGATGTAGCAGAATTTGCTAATGATTTGTCCTAGATTTCACCCTACGAATTGCAAAGAAATCCGCTGCATACATTGACATCCTTCAGATTTAAAATCACAAATCAATTTCCACAGATTTTGTTTCCACATTGTGCGGATGAGATTAAGTAAAACAATTAATTTTCTGCAACTGTAATATATCAAAAATTTTCCAAACCCAAAAGTATGGGTGAAAAATTTGCAGCTTATCCGCCTCATGTGAACATACCCTAAAGCTTTTTGCACAAAATCATATGCCAGATTAATGTTATTAGAAAAAAAATCACAAACATAGTCACGAACACAGTCTATTATTTTATTTATTGAATATGTGTTCTACACTACGGTCTGGTCCCTTTCTGATGACCGAGTTGAAAACATTTACAAATTTTCCAATTTGATCTACATTCTTTAAAACGATTCCCGCAAGGTTGGGCAAGTCCTAGGCCACAAATGGTGGAATTTTCATGAATCCCACCAAAACTAGGCATTCTTGTTGGATTTTAGCAGTTCTTGTGCAGGTCCTGGGGGTAGTACTTAAAGGAGTTTTCCCTCAAACAAAAGTTCATTTTAATCAATAGATTGTAGAATAATAATAAGTTCCACAATTTAATGTATTTAAATAAAATGTTCCTGTGCTGAGATAATCTTATAAATGTGTCCCTGCTGTGTACTGTGTAATGGCTGTGTCTGACCGTACAGGAACATGGTCTGATCATACCACATCTCCTGGGCACGGGACGGGAGGAAACAAAAGGGATGGGATCACAGCTGATTCTTTCTTTGAAGTAAAACAAAGTTTAAAAACAGGCAGAGAAATGTTTTACCCCACAAAAATAATCAGCTGTGATCCCCATGATGTAACATCTGTATACTCTTTTGCTTCCTCCCTTGCGGAGCTGTGGTATGTTCAGACCATGTTCCTGCACGGTCACACACAGCCATTACATAAGGGAACATTTATAAGATTAGCTCAGCACGGTAACATTTTATGTAAACACATCCAATTGTGGAACTTATTATTATTCCAAGATCTATTGACTAAAATGAACTTTCATTTGTGGGAAAAGTCCTTTAAATGTCCCTCTACTACCAATAGTGGTGTTGGTAAGTATGCACATGTAGTATGTAACTTGCAGGGGTGAGGTTTACTCAGCAGTGATACTTTGACACTACAAGATGGTATAGTTGTACTCCTTCACTTATATGGCAATGTAATACAGAGCCAAAGGGTTGCAGTTACGCTGCTTGGCTGCTCCCCATAAAGGTGGTTTTGGTCACTCTGTGACCCTGTCCATTATATTTATTTCGCTTAGTTGAAGTAAACTACTTATTTATTATTCTGCTTTACTTCTATAGTGTTATCATATTCCCCAGCGCACAGTCATTCTCTTTGTCCTCATTGGGGCTTTCAATCTGAATTCCCAATCAGTATGTCTTTGGCTGAGGGAGGAAACCAGAGAACCTGAGGGAAACCCAAGCAAACAAGTGGAGAATATAGAAACTCCTTGCAGATGTTTTCCTTGGTGGGATCTGAACCCAGGACCCCAGCGTTGCTAGGCAATTACTGTCCGAGTTTTAATTTGCTTATTCTTGTACGTCATCCCCAATTCTTTACCTCTTGGAGAAACTTTGTGGTTGTGTGCAAGATAAAGTACTTCCACAATTTTACTGAATACAGTGTGCTGTTGCATATTTTATATACAGTATCTTTATACCACAAAGATAATGAATTTTGCTTGGGAAAAATTAGAATAGTATTAACTGTCTCCATTAAAATTCTACTTTACTCCGATAACATTTAATTACCCCTTTTTGCTACCCCTGACCTCTGTGTGACACTGCTACATCTATTTCATTGCATTTAGTACTGTCGACACTGCATTTTTTTCAAGTTAGATGAAAAATCCCAAAGTATTGTAACAAAATGTATTCTTTCTGGCTGGAGAAAAACGATTTGATTGGAAAATGTCAAATTTGCATGTGACCTTTATCTATATCCTTATTACTGTGATAAAGTATTTTTCATACCATTTACAAACACTTCTACAGAGGGTTTTAGCTATAAACCTGCAATAAATCTTCGCCTTCATTTTATCTCCAGTCTTTTCTGTCTTCATTCTTTATTTACTGAATCTGTTATTGGTAAATGGCACCTCTAACCAGTTCAATGCTGAAACCAACACATTTCTGAGCAGCAGTGAAATTACTTACAGTCTAATTAGTTTAACTACTATAAGCTGTACATATAAACAATAAAATAATGGATACTTTCTTGAATTAAGTCATATCATGTTTGTATTGTAAGGGAAGAATGCTGCTAAAATATTCTATGTTCAAGAAAAGAAAAAAAGGTATTCCTGCTCCATTAAAAAATAATCTTTTATTCATGATTCCATTAAAAATAAATGTATCCCAGGATGAACAAGTATTGCAACGCGTTTCAGACGCAACTCTGGCATCCCTTGTAAAAGGTCAAAGACTGAAACGCGTTGCAATACTTGTTCATCCTGGGATACATCTATTTTTAATGGAATCATGAATAAAAGATTATTTTTTAATGGAGCAGGAATACCTTTTTTTCTTTTCTTGAACATAGAATATTTTAGCAGCATTCTTCCCTTACAATACAAACATGATATGACTTAATTCAAGAAAGTATCCATTATTTTATTGTAGATACAGTACAGACCAAAAGTTTGGACACACCTCATTTAAAGATTTTTCTGTATTTTCATGACTATGAAAATTGTACATTCACACTGAAGGCATCAAAACTATGAATTAACACATGTGGAATTATATACTTAACAAAAAAGTGTGAAACAACTGAAAATATGTCTTATATTCTAGGTTCTTCAAAGTAGCCACCTTTTGCTTTGATGACTGCTTTGCACACTCTTGGCGTTCTCTCTTACTGTAAGTAATTTCATTGCTGCTCAGAAATGTGTTGGTTTCAGCATTGAACTGGTTACAGGTGCCATTTACCAATAACAGATTCAGTAAATTTTTAATGGAATTCTGAATAAAAGAATATTTTTAATGGACCTGGAATATCTTTTTTTCTTTTCTTGAACGTATCTCGTCTGGTCAGGACGAACTTCCATGCTCCCACCCCCTGAATCACCACAGGTGAGCTGGCAATTTCCCTACTATTAAGAATATTTTATGTGGCAGCCCTTCATTTCTGTTACTTAACAGCTGGAAACATTAGTAAATATTTGTTGTATACTGTTTTTCGATCTAGTATTATTAGGCTAGATTAACATTAATTCAATGCTTTCCACCAAGCACTAGGTCAAGTTTCTTTCCCAATCTCCTAAAAACTGTATTCTAACGGGAACCCAGACAGAGCCATTCACTTAAATGAAGCCAACAGAGTGCCTGTAGACATTGTCTGTCCCCTGTTCTGGCAGTATTCATCTTCTTCAGACATGCACAAAAATGTGGAAATCTACGTTTCTGTGCATGTGTAATTTGCAAACGAAGAGAAAAATCCAGGTTCACCAATATAAAATCATTATTTCTTTATTGTATCCATTAAAAAAGACAATTGTTATGACCAAACATAAGGATGTTTGAAGGAATGGAAGGTGCAAATGGGAAACAACTGAATGCATTTTGAGCACCTTACATGCTCTTAAACTCAGTTAAATCAGTTAAACTTCAAACTGACTGAGCTGCAGAAAACTTTCCTTTCAAAAGTGTGTATTCTTTTCTGTAAGCAAGTATCCAATATGCTGGTTGATTACTTCTGACTGCGGTTAATCATTTGTTTGTCTGCATCTTTGCCATTGACCATCTATCTTACAGGATGCAACTCTGTCATTAACCATTCATTTCCTGCAAGTCCTGGACTAACTATAGACCTACAGTTCCTGTATATGTCCATACTGGCTCTGTGTCATCTGATGTTTGCGTCTTCGCTTGACCTATTGTTCTGTTCCACGTGGCATCCATCAAGTACTGCCTTCTGTGCCATCGCCTTCAGTCCGTGTTCCTTACTTTTACCTGTGGCTTAGAAAATGCACCACACCAAGTGAACCCATAACTTGGTGCCTGCACACTAAGAGATCGCACCAGATACTGACCATTTTCTTGGTGCTGGTTCCTTTGCCGGTCATCCTAGTGAAGAAGAAGAAGTCAGTGTCTGGCTCGATCTGCAATCTACAATCAGCAGATCGCTCTAGACACTGATAGTCTTCTTCATCAAGATCTCACTGTGCATGCATCGTCCCAGGGAATGATTGTGCTTGCAATAGATCTCGGGCAGAGAGGCAAGTCACTGAAATAAGTCAACAGATATGTAAGTGCAGTGCCCGTCCACTGCACTTGTGGCACATTTGCATAACAATTCAAGAATAAATTTGGCTAAAACATAAACCTAGATTTCTAAGATAAAGGTATGGATTTAATCAGCATTATAGCACCTTTACATACTGTACATGGCATTAGTTTACCAAAGAAAAATCTGATGACAAGTTCCCTTTAAGGCAATATGCCAGAGTTATGTTACTCACTTTACTCACTTTAAGATAATGTGTTTGTGTGTTTTCTTTCTGCAGGGCTACAAAGTTGGGACCCTAGGACAGACTTTATACCTTGCAGTATTTGAGTAATGTAAAATTTTCTGTTAGGCCACGTGCACACGATAAGTAGTTGCTCAGTCTTTTACATCAGTATTTGTAAGTCAAAACCAGGAGTGGGACAATCAGAGGGAAAGTATAATAGAAACACGTCACCACTTCTGTATTTATCACCCACTCCTGGTTTTGGCTTACAACTACTGAGGTAAAAAACTCACCAAATACTCAATGTGTGAATGTGGCCTCACTTAGCAAATATGTAAAATGTATTGTTTTACTTTTTCTTTACGTGAGAAAAACATTTCCTCATACAAGATGGGTTATTATTTCCTTTGTCTTTACAGCACATTTATGTGACTGGAAAGTCATGTGACATTTTCAGTTAGGTGTGTAACACGTAATGTGCGTACCTCATATATTTTGGGCTACTAATATAGAGTGCCAGAACTTCATGTCCAAAATGGGGTTTGAGAATCCGTGTTCTGTTACTCCACATGAAAGCCAATCCAAGGGAGATAAGAATCCCTAAACACTATCCCTGATTGTCTAGGACATTGTTGTGTTATCACGTTTTTCATTGTGCTATTCAGCAGATGAGGTGGTAGTTTTAAGATCGGGGGTTTTGTCTGAATCACAGGCCAGGTCATCTGGCGTAGCACCCCATCACACTCCTTCTTGGTCAAATAGCCCTTACACAGCCTGGAGGTG
The DNA here is from genome assembly GCF_046119375.1 of Phyllobates terribilis. Classification (NCBI taxonomy): domain Eukaryota; kingdom Metazoa; phylum Chordata; class Amphibia; order Anura; family Dendrobatidae; genus Phyllobates; species Phyllobates terribilis. The sequence goes on from NW_027362764.1 coordinate 573,504,513, forward strand.
TGTTTGGGGTCATTGTCCTGTTGAAAAGGAAATGATGGTCCAACTAAACGCAAACTGGATGGAATAGCATGCCGCTGCAAGATGCTGTGGTAGCCATGCTGGTTCAGTATGCCTTCAATTTTGAATAAATCCCCAACAGTGTCACCAGCAAAGCACCCCCACACCTTCACACCTCCTCCTCCATGCTTCACGGTGGGAACCAGGCATGTAGAGTCCATCCATTCACCTTTTCTGCGTCGCACAAAGACACGGTGGCTGGAACCAAAGATCTCAAATTTGGGTGCTACGCCAGATGACCTGGCCTCCACAGTCACCAGACCTGAACCCAATCAAGATGGTTTGGGGTGAGCTGGACCGCAGATTGAAAGCAAAAGGGCCAACAAGTGCTAAGCATCTCTGGGAACTCCTTCAAGATTGTTGGAAGACCATTTCCGGTGACTACCTCTTGAAGCTCATCAAGAGAATGCCAAGAGTGTGCAAAGCAGTCATCAAAGCAAAAGGTGGCTACTTTGAAGAACCTAGAATATAAGACATATTTTCAGTTGTTTCACACTTTTTTGTTAAGTATATAATTCCACATGTGTTAATTCATAGTTTTGATGCCTTCAGTGTGAATGTACAATTTTCATAGTGAAAATACAGAAAAATCTTTAAATGAGAAGGTGTGTCCAAACTTTTGGTCTGTACTGTATGTAAGGTATTGCCACGCTCAGAAGTAAGTGAGTAACAAACTGTGCAGTCCACTTTTTCAAGTTACCTCTTTCAAAAGTGAAAAATTTGGGTCAAATAACCACAAAACATATCTACCTAAATTTACCATTAAAATAAAGTACAATATGTCACAAAAAACATTCTCAGAATCACTGAGTTACACTGAAGCATTCCAGAATTATTACCACATGAAATTACACTGGTCAGATTTAAAAAATTTGGCCTGGTCATTAAGGTTAAAATTGTCTCGGTCACTAAGGGGTTAAGCATACAGGTAAAAAGAGTATTGCACAAAATGAAAACTAAATTTTTTTTACATGTTTAACAGTTCAAATCTAGTACATGTTGAGCAGCCATAAGATTCTTACTAATAATTATTGTAAGTAAAGTTACGTTAGTGGTCTCCTACCTGTCTCTCTCCAGCTATTATAAATCTACAATTCCCAGCAAGCCCTTAAACCTGCAGGATGCAGACCATTGGGTTACATGATTGTTTCTTCTCCTTTCACAAGTAACTCCCCCAAATTTATAATATATGGCAGTGACTAGTGGGACCCAGCTACACCATCTACTGTTGGCAGACGTCATGGAAGAATAATGGCCAAAAAGCCATGCCTTTGAAATGGAAACAAGGTCAAGCCACTCGACTATGCAGGAGAACATAGGAGCTGGGGTACAGAAAAAATGCAGCATTTTTTCTAAGTTTTAGACTGATGAGTCATAATTTGAAAAATTTGACTGTAACAAAATGTGATTTGTTTACCAAAAATATGAAGAGCAGCACTATAATGAGTGTCTACAGGAAACAGTAAAGCATGGTGGGAGGTCATTGCTAATTTAGAACTGCATTTAAAGAAAGGGAGTTGGGGATTTGGTCATTATTAATGGTGTCTTCAATGCTAACTAATACAGGCAGATAGTTAACATCATGCTATTCCATCAGGGAGGCATCTGATTGGCTCCAAATTTATTCTGCAGCAGGCAACAGCCCCAAACATTCAGCCAATGTAAATAAGAGCTACCTTCAGCATACGGAAGAATAAGAAGTTCTGGAAGTGATGATTTGACCCAAACAGAGCCCTCATCTCAACATAATCAGGTCTGTCTGGGATTACATGAGGAGACAGAAGGATTTACACAAGCCTGCATTCACCAAAGATCTGTGGTCCAAAATCTTTGCATCAACTTCCCTGCCGAGATCCTTTAAAAATTTTGCAAGTGTACCTAGAATTGAGGCTATTGGGGTAGTCATGCAGAATATTGATTTGTTTTAGATTTTTAATTTGTTTACTCACTTTTAATTTTGATAAAAATAAACTAACACTTCTATTTTTGAAAACAACCTTACTTTGCAGCATTTTTCCACAGTACTATACGTCTTCATTTACATTTGCTTTATTTATGTAATGTTTAGTTCAACTTTTATAAGAACAATTCAAAGATCCTTGAATGATTTATAGAACACAATTTTATAGAACTACTCACTTGTTCACTTATATTCAGGTATTAAAAATAGTCTGTCAATCACAAATTATTGCTTTGTGCTCCATAGAAAAGCCAAGAAACAATGGGACCAATTAATGTCACTAAATGAAAGACAGAGGCAAATCTCATGGTGTATAGTAAAAACTTTCTGCATAAAGGAGCAATCAGAAGAGAATTGTTATGATACTGCAGACACAAATGTTATATTCATTAGCATACCTCCAAATATTGTCACATATGATGCATACACATACACTACTCACAAAAAGTTAGGGATATTTGGCTTTCGGGTGAATTTTCAGGAAGATCCTAAAATGCTCTTGACGCACCCCCTGGGCCATATTCTTTAGGGGGAATACCCGGAGCCGGATCAGATGGGAGTTGTAGTCGCCGAGTGGCTGTGACCCGGTCCGTGCCCAGGGTGTCAAGCTCAGTTGTATGTGGCAGTCCTACAGATGTTATTAAGTTCTTTATTGTCGACTACGCCACCCGTTGTATTGCGGTCACTATGGCCGCCGCTGCAGCAGGGTCCGCTGAGGCTGATGGTGTTGGTGCAGCTTTTGGTAGTATAACCCCCAACGGGTGGGGTATAGCCTCAGGGGGTCAGGTGCAGAGGATGGGGGTTGTGGTGGTGCAGCATAGATGTTAAGTGAAGACAGAGTCGGGTTGTGCAGTTTAGGGTATTTACTCACTGCTGATGTTCCGGTCACTCCAGCTTCAAGTGACCACCCGAGCCGTGCTGCGTCCACCAGGTCCTGGATTCAGCAAACCCCCAAACAAGTCCGGAGCGTGACCCTGAGCTCTCCTTCTGTCCTTTCCTCTGGCCGTCCCCACTAGTGATCCACCTAGGTCCAGCTCCCTCGGGCCTTCTGTTGGGAGACCCTTGGCCTTGGGTTCCCTGACCCTCCACGTGGTTTGCCTTCGGGGTGGATGTGGTGGGTGGCCGTGGCAGACGCTGCCCACGGCCTCCGGTCTCTGGCTAGGGTGTGCTTTTGCCCCCACCAGTTTGGGATCCGGTACCCTATTGCCGACTCTTCACCCGGGGATTGAATTTGGGTTCTCAGAGTCCTTTCTTTTTCCCCCTCTGGGTCTTTCCTTCTCTGCTCCACTCTCTCTCTGCAGGCTCATCTGGACCTCTGCTTCTTACTGACTCTGACAGACTGACCCTGATCTTAGATGGTGCCCACCTTATATACTCCCTCTATGTGTGAGCTCAGGTGACCAGCACCCAATGAGCTCCTAACTTTACCCAGGCTGCTCCCCCTATCTGCCCCTACACTACTTGGGATGTACCACCCCCCTCCCACTCCAGCCAGGAACAGACTCGGTCGTACCTGCACATTTCTAAGTGGGAGTACCGTCGGCCTGCCCCTCGGAAATGGGATGTGTGTAGTGCATGCAGCCTACCGAGCTCAGGTCCACACTCCATCCTTACCCGGGAGTGGAATATCACACCTCTGGGTTGAGGTGCAATACCCCTGTAGCAGCCGAATCCTCAGGGTGCTACATTCCCCCCTGGTAAATCACAGCACGTCCTCGGGCTGTAAGAACAAAACACCACAAAACATACAAATTTTTTCATATAAACAACATAGTAAAAACATATAAATATCATATATATATCAGAAAACTTTTCGTATAAATAACATTCTCGTCGCCTCTGGCTCCTCCTCTGGTCACTGTGCAACGTGTGACCGGGTAAAGTGCGACAGTCTTTTCTTGAAAAACTCGTGGCTTTCCTGTAAAACCAGTAGGGAGCGCTTTAGGACGCGCAACTATATACAGGGGATATGGCCGCTCTCAGTCCTCGGCCAGGTATAAGGGAGGAATGACCGCTCTCAGTCCTCGGTCAGTGGGATTTAAGGGATAAACAGGTAAACAGTTCACACATGCTGGTCCCAACGGGGACTATATTATCAGCAACAGTTTCTTTGGTACCCCGACGGGTAACTATGTACAGCCTCTACTCTGCCGTACTTAACGACGACGTCCTCCTGCTCTTTCTTTGTGGTTACCTTTAGCTTCAGACCCGTCCGGGTCCTCTTGTTCTTCCTCCTCACACCGCAGCTCTTCCTCCGTCAGGCGATGCACATGGAGGGCGTAGGGTCCTTTGGCACACTTGTGCCGGGTAAAGGTGACCTCGTCCCCGATGTAAAGGTCACGACCTCTGTGTCCCTCCGGTAGGTGGGATTCAACGTCTCTCCTGGTTACGAAGACGTCGCCTGGGGTGCGGTGGTCTCGGATGAAGCCCCACCCATGCTGCATGTTAAACTTGATCACAGTCCCGGTGGTGCGGGGACTATGCGCTGCACGGGGGTCTCTCCTGGCCCGGCTCTTCTGCTCCGCGCTCCTTATTTGAGCTTGCTGTTCCCGGACCCGCCTCTCTCTCCGCTCCCTCTCAAAGACCTCGAGTTGTTGGCGGCAGCACTCAGCACGCTCCGCTGCAGCTGCCCGAGTCTCCTGAGTGAACCCCATCAGATCTTCTCCGGTGGGGTCCCACTCAAATTGGGCCTCTTCTAGCGGGGGCGAGATCCTCTTTACGGGCTGTGGAGCCGGGATCAGGGGTGCACACATGGCCCCAGCCTTCCTCTGCCGTTCCAGTTCATGATATTCCTGGGGCCAGATGAAAGGCTGCCAATCCGGGCACGTGTGTTGGGTAAACAGGTCCTCTCCCAGATGCGGCACTCTTGGTCTTATGGGCGCGGTGGTGTTAGCGCCCGGATTGCCCGGGCCTTGCGGCCAGGCCTGGGGTATCTGGAAGGTGAAGGGCACCGTAAGGACGGCGGCGCCCTGGGCTACTTGGCCCTGCGACCAGGCCGGGGGCTCCGCGGAGGTAGGGGGCGCTGTTGGTATTGCGGCGCCCGGGGGTACTAGGCCTTGCGACCAGGCTGGTGGTACTTCCTGCTTGGTCACGCTCGGGGTCGAGGCGTGTGACGTCACAGGGGTCGCGGCTCCCGTTTGAGGCCTAGTCTGCGGCGGTGACGTTGCAGCGACGGGCACGGCAGGGGATACTTCGGGCTCTGCGACGGGGAGCTGGGGCAGGTACGCGGTTTCCCGGTTTGGGGTAGAGACGTCCCCTTTACCTGCCTCCTTTCGTTCGGCTCCCTTCTCGGCGCCGTCTCCGGCCTTCAGTCCTCCTGCGCCATCCTCAGAGGCGGTCTGTCTCCTCGTCTCGGGTGGCGTGCTCCGCTGACAGGTCTCGGTCTGCTGGGCCATCTCACGGCTCCACGCCGCCAACGTCTCTCGCTGCACCCGGGCCATCCTCCTTGCGAGGCCCTCCAGAGCGGTCTGTGCACACTCCCGGTCTCGGGGGAGCTGTGCTAGGACCTCCACTAGGCTTAGTGGGGTCGTTGCTTCCAGCAGGCTCCTGACCAACGGGTCGGTGCTGCTCTGCTCTCCTTCCACTGTTTCCAGCAGGCTCCTGGCCAGCGGGCCGGTGCTGCTCTGCTCTCCCTCCTCTGTTTCTAGCAGGCTCCTGGCCAACGGGCCGGTGCTGCTCTGCTTTCTCGCCATCTCCGGGTAAGCTCCTCCGATACTCTTCTCCAGGCTTCTTGCCTCCGGGTGCGCTCTCTCCAGACTGCTCCAGGCGACACCCATCTTTGCTCTCTTCTCCTCAGTCCTCCCACTTCGAGGGTGGTCCCGGGGCCACTTGGTGATTGTCAGCTCCAGGGGCAGTTCTTTCACGCTGACAGACACCTCTAGCATCACAGTCTCTGTTGGTGGGGGCGGTTTCCACTTTTGGCGCCATTTTCGGTCCTGGCCCACGATGGGAGGTGGCCTCTTGCCACCCTCTGGCACGCCCATAATGGCGTCCGCTCCCCCAAGGCGGGAAATCTTCGGAAATGGCGGGAATCGTCTCCCAGTGGCGGGAAACTCTGCAGATGGCGGGAAAAAGCTGTTAATGGCGGACAACCGGCAGGAATCGACCTGTGATGGAGTCCGATGGCGGGGACCCTCCGGAACCGGCAGGAGACTTCTTTTTGAGGTAAACTTGTTCTTTTCTTCAGGCACGCAGTACCCGGGTGTTGCGGGCACGGTATCCTGCCGACTACGCCAAAGTTGACGCACCCCCTGGGCCATATTCTTTAGGGGGAATACCCGGAGCCGGATCAGATGGGAGTTGTAGTCGCCGAGTGGCTGTGACCCGGTCCGTGCCCAGGGTGTCAAGCTCAGTTGTATGTGGCAGTCCTACAGATGTTATTAAGTTCTTTATTGTCGACTACGCCACCCGTTGTATTGCGGTCACTATGGCCGCCGCTGCAGCAGGGTCCGCTGAGGCTGATGGTGTTGGTGCAGCTTTTGGTATTATAACCCCCAACGGGTGGGGTATAGCCTCAGGGGGTCAGGTGCAGAGGATGGGGGTTGTGGTGGTGCAGCATAGATGTTAAGTGAAGACAGAGTCGGGTTGTGCAGTTTAGGGTATTTACTCACTGCTGATGTTCCGGTCACTCCAGCTTCAAGTGACCACCCGAGCCGTGCTGCGTCCACCAGGTCCTGGATTCAGCAAACCCCCAAACAAGTCCGGAGCGTGACCCTGAGCTCTCCTTCTGTCCTTTCCTCAGGCCGTCCCCACTAGTGATCCACCTAGGTCCAGCTCCCTCGGGCCTTCTGTTGGGAGACCCTTGGCCTTGGGTTCCCTGACCCTCCACGTGGTTTGCCTTCGGGGTGGATGTGGTGGGTGGCCGTGGCAGACGCTGCCCACGGCCTCCGGTCTCTGGCTAGGGTGTGCTTTTGCCCCCACCAGTTTGGGATCCGGTACCCTATTGCCGACTCTTCACCCGGGGATTGAATTTGGGTTCTCAGAGTCCTTTCTTTTTCCCCCTCTGGGTCTTTCCTTCTCTGCTCCACTCTCTCTCTGCAGGCTCATCTGGACCTCTGCTTCTTACTGACTCTGACAGACTGACCCTGATCTTAGATGGTGCCCACCTTATATACTCCCTCTATGTGTGAGCTCAGGTGACCAGCACCCAATGAGCTCCTAACTTTACCCAGGCTGCTCCCCCTATCTGCCCCTACACTACTTGGGATGTACCACCCCCCTCCCACTCCAGCCAGGAACAGACTCGGTCGTACCTGCACATTTCTAAGTGGGAGTACCGTCGGCCTGCCCCTCGGAAATGGGATGTGTGTAGTGCATGCAGCCTACCGAGCTCAGGTCCACACTCCATCCTTACCCGGGAGTGGAATATCACACCTCTGGGTTGAGGTGCAATACCCCTGTAGCAGCCGAATCCTCAGGGTGCTACACTCTCTAAATAGTGATGAACGAGCATGCTCAGGTAAGGTGTTATCCCAGCATGCTGGGGTGTTATCCGAGTATATCGGGCGTGCTCTGCAAATGTTTGAGTTCCTGCAGCTGCATGTTTTGCAGCATTAGACAGACACAACACATGCGGGGATTGCCTGTTTGTTAGGCAATCCCAGCATGTGTTGTGTCTGTCTACCTCCGCAAAACATGCAGCTGCAGGAACTCGAACATATTAGCAGAGCATGCCCAAGATACTCGGATAACACCCGAGCATGCTCGGATAACACCTTATCCGAGCAGGTTCGATCATCACTAACTCTAACCTTTTCAGGTGAACTTAATGTGACAATCTCTAAACTTTTGAATAAACATGTCCAACTGTTCAATGTTTCAGTACTCTTTGCAAAACTTCCTGGTCTCTAACAAGGAGCTTTATGGCAAAATTCACAACAGGTGTTTGATCCATGAATCACCCAATACATTTCGGGTGTTCAATTAGAAATAGTGTTGAGCCACCCCCGTAGTGTTCGAGTTCGGTTCGGTTCGTCGAACACCCGTGTGTTCGCCGAACTGTTCGTCGAACTGTTCGTCGAACACCTTCGAACACCGTTAAAACCAATGGCAGGCAAAGAAAAACACATAGAAACACATAGAAAACACCTTCAAAGGTGTCCAAAAGCTGACAAACTGCTCAGAAGACACAACTAACACATGGAAAAGTGACAAGTACATATAGTCATGCGAAAAGAAAAGAGGTGGAGGAGTAAAAGGAGGGGGAGACACAAATATAGGCATGTCATGCCCTTCTAAAATCCAAAAAGTGAGAAGCCGACACGTTCAGTCCGCTTTTGCCCGTGCCACCTCCGTGTCGCCGGGTTTGTGCCAGAGCCGCGGTGAACCCTGACGGCCAGCCCCCCTCTCCCAATACTGGTGCCTGTCCGCTGGTGGGTCAAGCGAGCCCCCCTGTGGTGGAGGCAGCTCTAAGCTTTTTAATTTAAATTGTCTCTCTAATTTGAATGAATACACTTTAAATCCATTTACAAGGATCTATTGGAGGGCAAGTCTCATGCCAGCAGCCGCGTAATTCCAGCTCCAGTAGCGTCCACTAAAGCTGCTGCAGTTAAAAAGCTTTTATAAGGATCGAGCTCGGCTGTCCACCGCAAGGCATCCTACTGCCAGTCCCAGCCCCTATGCCTTGGGGTGCCTCCTGATGCTCTTCACTGAGTATCCCGTGGTCCCGAAGCATTTCCTTTGAAAAAATTAAGTGTCCAAACTCAGGGTCGGACTGGGGTGCCTAGGGCCCACCAGGGGAACTGACTCTAGGGGCCCACACTACAGCCCACCATAACGGTTTTATTACTTGTTATGCTTTTCTATAATGCACTATAGTTACATGATAAGCCGTGCTGTGAAGCACTGAGCGGCAGGACTTTGTTCGAACAGTCATTCCGTACTGCCAGAGTCCCTTTAATGGTAACTTGTCACCTTGAAAAACGCTATTTATCTGCAGATATAGGGGTAATCTGCAGGTAAATAGGGTTTAAAGCCTGGTTAGACGGCTTAATGGAAAAGCGTTGGCTACACGGAGAAAATTACGTTTTATTCTCCCTGCCGCCACTCGCTTCCTGTCATAGGATCGGTGCAAGGAGGGAGACATTACAGTCACTGCGAACTACAAAGTGAGGGTGCTGCAATAACGTCCGGCACCTGGATTGTGACACTTCCATGGAGCCCAACCTCAGGCTGAGCTTCATTGAACGACTAACATGGCAGCAGCACCTGGTAACTAGTGCTGAGCGAGAATGGTCAGATAAGGTGTGATCCCAGCATGCTCAGGTGTTATCCAGGTATCTTGTAGTGCTCTGCTAATATGCTCGAGTCCCCGGGGTAACATGTTTTACAGCGGCAGACAGATGCAACACATGCAGGAATTGCGTAGTTGCACATGTTGCTTCTGTCTACCGCCGCAAAACATGTTACCGCAGGGACTCGAGCATATTAGCAGAGCACTACAAGATACCTGGATAACACCCGAGCATGCTGAGATAACACCTTGTCCGACCACGCTCACTCAGCACTACTGGCAACCCATCAGCAACCTGCAACTGCGTCACAGGGGGCTATGGGGAGCAGGTGACTGCATGCACCGGCTAGCTAAATGCTGCTGTCAGTGATTGACAAGGGCACTTAAATACTCAAAACAGCAGCAATCAAGGCGAGCTCTGATCACTGCTGTTACAGGCAGACGCCGGCTATGTAACACAGCCGACATCTGCCTGGTATGGAGCAGGCTCAGCTCCTGAACCCGCTCCATACAAGTACAACCCTATGGTTATGACAAGGTTAGCAAATTTCACTTGTCTGTTCCTAAATGTGGAAAGACAAATGGAATTCCCTAACACATGTGAGTGAGTCCTAATAGATTTAGTAAAGGTGCCCCAAGCATATGAATGTTACTACACACCACAATGCACAGTTACATACACGCATCTTACAAAAATACATATTATTCCAGATACGCAGACGAGCGCAAACACACAGACGCGCACAAACACGCAGACGCGCAGAAACGCACAAACACGCAGACGAGCGCAAACACGCAGACGAGCGCAAACACGCAGACGTGCACAAACACGCAGACGCGCACAAACACGCAGACGAGCACAAACACGCAGACACGCACAAACACGCAGACGAGCGCAAACACGCAGACACGCACAAACACGCAGACGTGCACAAACACACAGATGCGCACAAACACGCAGACACGCACAAACACACAGACGCGCACAAACACGCAGACGAGCACAAACACGCAGACGCGCACAAACACGCAGACGCGCACAAACACACAGACGCGCACAAACACATCAGTACATGAATACATCATCTGAACCACCATCATTTGTAATGTCAGGTCAGCCCCATATATCTTTGTATCACATAAACCTACAACTCCCAGTATGTAATTAACAATAGAGATACTGGGAGTTGTTATCAGTCATCATCAGACTGCGGACCATACAGGAACCACAGTACTGATGAGACACAGGCAGGATCACAAATGAACATTTACATCCAGGTATCTTACCTGAGACGTCTTCTCTGATTAGAGTCGTTCTCTTTCTGTTCTTCCTCTTGTCCAGTCTCCATGATGACTTTTCTCATCCACAGCTCGTCTCTGCAGACTTCCATCTTCTCCGGTCTTCTGCAGATCATCCCCACACGATGCCCTTAAAGATAGCAGAGTCATTATAATGCTCCTGAATAAAAATATCTACACTGAGCCCCTGAATAAACCTAACTCTTACAATGCTCCCTGCACAAAAAAATGACATACACTGTATCCCTCTTATGGTACCTGCTCTCCACACTGTCCTCTCTTTACCATACTGAGCCCCCCTCTTCACACTGTCCTCTCACACTGTGTCCCCCCTATATTGCCCAGTCTCTATACTGTGCCCCTTCATCACACTCCCCCTCCTCAGCATACTGTTCCCTCCTTGCTGTGCCCTCACACTGTTCCCCCCATACTGCCGCATCTCTATACCTTCCCCCACACTACCTAGTCTCTGTGCTGTGTCACCTCACACTTTTCTCCCTCCATACTGTCTCCTCACACTATTTCCCCACTCTCCATACTGTTTCCTCATACATCCCCCTTCCCCATTCTGTTTCTGCACTCATTCCTACCCCTCCTCTAGTTCACCATACTGTTTCTTCACACATCTCCCCATTCTGTCTCCTAAAATTTCTCTCCCATCTCTCCCCAAATATAATAAATCTTCGGAAGAGCACACAGACATGCAGAAGCACGCTTACACACACGAAAACAAGCGCACACTGACACATACTAAGGGCTCTTTCACACGTCAGTACATGCGGTGACCGTTTCCACGCGTACCAGAGACACTGACACAGGTAGACCCATTCACATGAATGCGTATGTGCACATGTCAGTGTGTTTCCACTTTCTACAGACCATGTGGTGTCCGTGAGCAAAACACGCTGGCATGTCTGTTTTTTACCTGCTGTCCAGACCGCGAAATGTCCCGCACACTGATGACAGTTAGCATGCGGTGCTTGGGAAGAGCGCTGAGCGCTGCCCTCATCATAGATCCCTGCAGGCGCTGCGATCAGTACCAGCAGGGTCAATGATGAGAGTAATAGTCTATACCCGCTGTGTCCAACTGTAAAAAGAATAAAATAAAAAATACCTTATACTAACCTCTACTAAGTGTCACCCACTGTAATCCGTGCGAGCGCTCACGCCGAGGAGAATGTCTCCTGCAGCGAGTGGGCTCCGGAGCTGTGCTCAACAAGCGGTGCCCTGTCATTCACTAAGCGCAGCTCTGGGGCAAGCTCGCTGCAGAAGTCATTCTCCTCGGCGTGAGCGCTCGCACGGATTACAGCAGGTGACACTTAGGAGAGGTGAGTATAAGGATTTTTTTATTTTATTCTTATTTTTACAGTTGAACACGGACACGGTGGGAGTAGACTACTACTCTCATCATTGACCCTGCTGCTGCTGATCACAGCGCCTGCAGGGATCTATGATGAGGGCAGCGCTCAGCACCCGGCTCTTGGGAACAGCGCTAACTGTATACTGATTCCCAAGCGCCAGTATGTGTCACTTGGATGACACACAGGTGGATACGGATATCTCCAGTCCCGTAAATATCAGGACATGTGAAAGAGCCCTAATATACACACACAGATACACATACTCACAGAAATGGGGACAAGTACACATACAGGCAAGCACACACAGAAATGCACAGACACACTCAGACAATCACACACAAAAATGCAGACACGCAGGGAAGCACACACACAAGTATGTGTGAAGACACATAAACACACAGGCATACACAATGGACACACACAGGCATATACACGCACACCGGCATATACACACACAGGCATATACACACACACATACAGGCATATATACACACACACACACACACACACAGGCATATAAACACACACACACAGGAATATAAACACACACACACAGGAATATAAACACACACAGGCATATAAACACACTACACACACACACACTGTACACACACACAAGTATATACACACACACACACACAGAGACATACACACACACAGGCATATACACACACTGTACACACACAGGCATATACACACACTGTACACACACAGGCATATACACACTGTACACACACAGGCATATACACACACTGTACACACAGGCATATACACACACTGTACACACACAGGCATATACACACACTGTACACACACAGGCATATACACACACTGTACACACACAGGCATATACACACACTGTACACACAGGCATATACACACACTGTACACACACACACACACACACACATACACACTGTACACACACACAGGCATATACACACACTGTACACACACACAGGTATATACACACACAGGCATATACACACACTGTACACACACAGGCATATACACACACACTGTACACACACACAGGCATATACACACACACTGTACACACACACACACACACTGTACATACACACACAGGCATATACACACACACTGTACACACACAGGCATATACACACACACTGTACATACACACACAGGCATATACACACACACTGTACACACACAGGCATATACACACACTGTACACACACAGGCACATACTGTACACACACACGCATATACACACACACTGTACATACACACACAGGCATATACACACACACTGTACACACACAGGCATATACACACACACTGTACACACACAGGCATATACACACACACTGTACACACACACATGCAGGCAGCATATACATAAAAATCCATACAAACACACAAATATTACAGTACCTTGGCTTGTCTCCAGCCCACAGACACGCTCCTAATGTGGGAGACTGCAGTGCAGGGCGCGCTGTAACGTCACTTTTAGCAGACGTGCTTCCCTGTCTGCTGAGTGTGACGCTGCAGTGCAGCCCCTGCTCTCCTGCTCCCAGGCCCCTCCCACTACTGTCCTGGGCATCGCGTCGGTGAAAGTGCATGCGCGCGCCCTTAAAGGGCCCACGACCACTTTTTTTTTTTAAAATTCTTCAGTTCCCTCTGCATGGGGCCCGGGGCCCACCAGGAAATTTCCCGGCGCCCCGCCAGGCCAGACCGAGCCTGTCCAAACTACAGGTGGTGTAGCTTGCTTAACAGCCGGGATAATCCGCTGACTAGCAGACACTGCTAGAAGGCACAAAGTATTTCCTGGGCTAGATGCAGTTAAAAATTTGTAATTAGATACTCTCGTTGGATGCTGAGAAAGCATTCCATAGAGTCTCCTGGCACGCCATATATGATTCTCTTAAAAAGCTTGGGGTAGGGGTCTAGGGGACCCTTTTATAGCCAAAATCACGGCCCTGTATCACAATACGTCACCTAGGCTGAAGATAAATGGAACTGTAGCACCCTGATGGCTCGGTTGCTACAGAGGTATTGCACCTCACCCAGAGGTGTGATATCTCACTCTCAGGTAAGGATGAAGTGTGGATCAGGACCCGACACCTGCATGCATTACACCACATTGCCGTGGGGCAGGGCGACCAATATGCCTCTGAGATGGGCACGACAGTCCCTGTCCCTGGCTGGAGTGGGGGGAGGGAACACTGAGGAAGGGGAACCCTGTAGTGCAGGAGCAGGGAGGAAGCAGTTCCTGGGTGCATTGAGAAGGGAGTATAAAAGGTGGGCACCATCTTAGTTCAGTGCAGAGAAGTCTGAGCAGAAGTGGCAGGGAGCAGGGGCTCTGCATGAGCTCTGTTCCGGAGGCGGGCCTAGTAACAGAGGCCCAGGCCTGGAAGAGGGAGAAGGAAGGAAGAGGAGCGGAGAAGGCTCCAGGAACGAGGAATGAAGGGATCCCAGGGGTGCAGACGGGCGAGTCGCCACCGCACGCCCGAATCCACCTGCGTGGAGGGGTCAGGCCAAAGGGGGAGACCGGTCCCCGAAACTAGTGGAGGCAGGAAACGACCCTCAGCTAGAAACCGGAGGCTCTGACATTTTATGTGGCGCAGCCCCTCGCTACACCCGCTAGGAAGGCACCACATAGGGTCAGGGAAACTGGCGCCAAGTTTACCAAGAGGAGGCCCGAGGCAGCCGGACAGAAGGGTTGGTAAGAAAGGCCAGACAAAGGACACACAAAGGGGGTCCTGTGAAGCGCTCCAAAGTTATCTGGGAGTTGTCTGAGCCCCTCACCTGGTGAGCACAGTACGACGTGGGCAGCCGTTACCTGCAGACGTGGTCTGGTTAATAAGAACTGTGAGTAAAGGCCCTGGACTGCATCACTGACTCCGTGTCGTTACTGCTGCTGCCCTGCACCATCACCCCCATCCTCCGCATACACTGCCCTGAGGCTATACTCCTCCCGTGGGGAGTTATGCTATGCTCTGCTGCACCCACAACACCAGCCTCAGCGGTCTGCCCTGCAGCGGCGGTTCACTCTGACCGAAATCCACGGGTGGCGTAGTCGGACATTTAAACATCAAAACCACATAAATAGTTCCGCCACTGGTTTGACCACCCTGAGCCACGGAACCGGATCGCCGCCACGAAGACTACAACCACCAGCATCCACCAAAAAGGGTCCGGCTCCGGGTGTCCCAAGGCCCAGGGGGTGCATCAGAACATTTTCATCACCTTTCACAATCACCAATGGGACAAGGCAGGGATGTCCTCTGTACCCTCTCTTATACATCCTAGTGACGGAGCACCTGCTCTCATCAATTCGCCATAACCCCAATATTAGGTGGATTGAGGTGGGAGGCACCGAGTACAAGTGCTCTCTATTTGCTGATGATGTCCTAGTATATATCACTCAATCACATATATCCATCCATGCTGTTATGGCTTAAATAGATCACTTTGTTACATGGTCAAATTTTAAAATCAATGCAGCGAAGTCTGAGGCCCTCGATGTCTCCCTCCCCAAATCCATATAGGATTCCATCCAGTCCAACTTTCCCTTTGCCTGGCCCTCACAGGGTATCAAATACTTAGGAATTCCTATTCATAGAGACCTCTCCCATCTATGTTATCTTAATTTTGGGCCCTTTATTGAACAACTCCATACAGACCACGGTTGGCAAGTTAGAACTGTAAGATTCACTACGTGAACCACTGGTGTTTTGTGGAAAAGCACATGTACACTGTGTTCCAAATTATTATGCAAAAAGTGTTTAGGAGTGATAAGGGAAGAATTTGTTTGTTTGTCAGTTAAACTCAGTGATGGTGATGTGTGTCAGGGCTCTTTATATCACTGTAAGCAATTGCAGACACCTGTGCTAATTAATTTGGCAGGTGTGTCCAATGAAAGGCAAGACTACTTAAGAAGGCTGTCTCACATTATTAAGCAGCCTACATTTTCTGCCAAAATGGGAAAGAAAAAGGATGTGTCGGCTGCTGAGAAGCAACAAATTGTGGAGTGTTTAGGTCAAGGCATGACTACAATCAACATTGTGCGATGATCAGGATGAAGTGTCTTGGCAATCAAGAAGTATGTAGCTGATTCACAGTACACACGTGTGCGTGCTGATAAGGGCAAATTGAGGACTCTTTCCTACAGGCAATTACGTCAGGTTAAAAGAGCAGCGGCAAAAAAGCCTTGTCATAGCAGCAGACAAGTTTTTGAAGCTGCTGGTGCCTCCAACGTCCCCCGAACAACAAGATGCAGGGTCCTTCAGAGGTTTGCAGCTGTGCATACGCCATCCTGTCGACCTCCTCTATCCACTTCACACAAGCAGAAACGGCTCCAGTGGGCTAAACATTACATGAAGACTGATTTCAAAACTGTTTTGTTCACGGATGAGTGCCGTGCAGCGCTCGATGGTCCAGATGGATGGAGTGGAGGATGGCTGGTTGATGGACACCCCACGCAAACACGGCTACAGCGCCAACAAGGAGGAGGTGGAGTAATGTTTTGGGCTGGAATCATGGGGAGAGAGATTGTCGGCCCCTTTAGGATCCCTGAAGGCGCTAAAGATGAACTCCATAATGTATGTGGATTTTCTCAAACAGCACTTCCTGCCATGGTTCAAGAAGAAGAACCGTGTATTTCACAGCAAGATCATTTTTTTGCATGATAATGCACCATCTCATGCTGCACATAAAACATCTGCATCTCTGGCTGATATGGGCATAAAAGGGGACAAACTTATGGTGTGACCCCCATGCTCCCCTGACCTCTACCCCATTCAGAACCTCTGGAGCATCATCAAAAGGAGTGTCTATGATGGCGGGAGGCAGTTCACATCTAAGCAACACCTCTGGGAGGGTATTCTGTCCTCATGCAAAACAATTGAAGCAGAAACCATCCAAAACCTGACAAATTCAATGGACGAGAGAGTTCAGAAGCTCCTTTCGAACAAGGGGTCCTATGTGAAAATGTAACATCACCTAGAATAAAGTTTTGAGTTGAAAACTGTTTGATTTCAGTTTCTAATAACCTGCTAATGCTTATAATTTCAAAAATGACCATTTTTTTGGTCTTTATTAAAATGAAAAGGTTGATCGAAAAGTTTGGGGGATCTAAGAGTGTGGCAACCCAGTAGTCATGATTACTTTGAATTCTGACAATATGAGGGTCATGTTGCAGGTAGTGCAGCAAGAAGGCACTTATGTGTCTTGCGCATCTCGGAGCCCCAAAATTATTTTCCGGGCTAGATGCAGCTAAAAATTATTATTAATTTTAAATCTGGTGGAGCTTAGTATAGATGGCCTAATAATAGGATCAGTGCTGCACACTGCTACAAAGCCCAAATTATTTTCCAGCCAAGATACAGATAAACATGATTAGTAATTTTAAATCTGGTGGAGCTTATTATAGATGGCCTAATAGAATCAGTGCTGCACACTGCTACAAAGCCCAAATTATTTTCCAGCCAAGATACAGATAAACATGATTAGTAATTTGAAAGCTTAAAACGGTTGGTAGGGTGATTTTAACCAATCATCAAGCTTTTACTCTCCCCAGGATGACACAGGGGTAGAAAAGTCGTTTCGGATCCATGATTTGTTCATCTTTATGAACGTGAGTCTGTCTACATTATCAGTGGAGAGCCGCGTGCGCTTATCTGTCAGCACACCACCAGCAGCGCTGAACACACGTTCAGACAGAACGCTGGCTGCGGGGCATGACAAGATCTCCAAGGCATAAGTGGCTAGCTCCGGCCATTTATCCAGATTGGAAGCCCAAAAAGAGCAAGGGTCCAGTGACACAGTCATGGCTTCAATGTTTACTTGGAGATACTCCTGTACCATCGTCTCTAGGCGTTGACTATGTGTCAGACTTCTTGTCTCCTGTGGCCTTGCAAAGGATGGACTAAAAAAGTGGTGAAATGATTCCGCAAAATTGATGTTACCAGCAGATACTGTGGTTCTGTTACGGTTTGAGTGCTGAACACTTGACGGTCCCACGGTTGGCAAGTTGGAACTGTGAGATTCACTACGTGCACCACTGGTGTTTTGTGGAAAAGCACATGTAAGATTCTGCAACAGTCTCTGCTGATACTCCTGCATGCGTGCATCCCTTTCTATGGCAGGAATAATTTCGGCAAATTTACTTTTGTACCGGGGATCTAACAGTGTGGCAACCCAGTAGTCAGGATTATTTCTAATTCTCACAATTCGAGGGTCATGTTGCAGGTAGTGCAGCAAGAAGGCACTCATGTGTGTTGCGCATCCAGGAGCACCAAGTCCCTGTTGTGTTGGTGGCGAGGTAACAATCATGCTTCCTTCCTCTGTCCTCTCCCCCCAACCTCGCACAACAGAAATGTGATCAAGGTCTCCCTCATCTGATGAGTCTTCCATCAGTTCGTCCTCCACTTCTTCCTGGGCTCCTGCACCTTCCTCACTAGTTTGGCTGCTACCATGCGCCCTGGTAAAACCATCTCCCCCGCCCTCACATGCCTGCCGCCTTGGTGCTGCCGACCGTCTGGACCTTGCAGATGTTAGCCCTTCCGCATACAACTCCTCCTCCTCTACTTCCTCCACCTCCTCTTGTGCCACCACCTGACTCCGAATTCTGTTTAACATGTGCTCCAGCATGTAAATCACCGGAATAGTCATGCCGATAATGGCATCGTCAGCACTAAACATCTTCGTCGCCATTTCAAAACTGTGCAGAAGGGTGCATAGGTCCCTGATCTGAGACCACTCCTCCAGCGTGATTTGCCCCACCTCTGGATCTCGTTGGCCCAGGCTATACGTCAGAACGTATTGCACCAGGGCTTGTCGGTGCTGCCACAGTCGCTGCAACATGTGCAGAGTTGAATTCCACCGGGTAGGCACATCGCATTTTAGCCGGTGAAGTGGCAGGCCCAACGACTTCTGTAGAGATGTAAGTCGCTGAGCTGCGGGATGCGAACGGCGGAAGTGAGCACACAGCGACCGTGCCCTCTGCAGAAGGCCATCTAGTCTGGGATAGTGGGCTAAAAATTGCTGGACAACTAGGTTCAACACGTGAGCCATACAAGGCATGTGTGTGACATTGCCCCGTCGAAGGGCTGCACCCAGGTTTGCAGCATTGTCGCACACGGCCTTCCCTGGTTTCAGGTCCAGTGGAGACAACCATTCATGAAATTGGTTCTCCAGAGCTGACCACAACTCCTCAGCTGTGTGACTCACATTTCCCAGACATTTCAAAGTAAAAACCGCCTGATGACGTTGAGCCCTACTGCCAGCATAGTAAGGAGGTGTGCAGGATCCCTTCTGCGCAGTTAGAAAGCTTGTGGCATGACCAGACAGACTTTGGGTGCAGGTGGAAGACCGAGAGGAGGTTGAGGAGGCAGAAGCAGTGGAGGAACTTTGACATAAAGAGGATTGACGCACAACTCGTGGGGACGGCAAGACTTGGACAGCAGCCCCTTGTCCTGCTGTCACCATAGTTACCCAGTGCCCAGTCAGCGACATGTAATGCCCCTGTCCATGCCTACTCGTCCAAGTGTCTGTGGTGAAATGCACCCTGTTACACACAGAGTTTCTCAAAGAAGCGGTGATGTTGTGTGCGACATGCTGGTGGAGCGCAGGCACACCTTTCTTTGAGAAGTAGTGCCGACTGGGTATCTGGTACTGGGTCACTGCGACGGACATAAGGTCTCGAAAATCCTCTGTGTCCACCAGGCGGAAAGGCAGCATTTCTGTAGCCAAGAGCTTGCAGATGGTGAAATTCAACCTCTTAGCTTTCTCATGGCTAGGAGGAAATGGTCTTTTACTTGTCCACATCTGAGGGACCGAGGGCTGGCTATTGTGCTTAGACGGGGTTGATAAGGGTGTCCCCGGCAAACTGCCGGTCTGTGAGGAAGATGCAGGCGGACATGTTAGGTTGCCTTGATCCAAAGGTGGTGCTATCGATGTCGGACAGCGCTCAACACCAGCTGGTGTTACCACCTCCAAAGAAAATGATGACCTGCCAATCACGCTGGCTGTTGCGGGTAAAGAGGTGGCAGGTCTGCGCCCCAAAACAGGTGTGACTGCTGTCCCCCCAGTCACAGAGGATGAAGAGGCCGCGGATGCACAAGATATGGCAGACGGTGGTTGGCCCGGCCGGCTAGGCCGCATTGTAGCACACTGAGCTTAACACTGCAACTTATGCTTCATGTCCATGTGCCGGTTCATGCATGAAGTACTCAAACTATGTATTTTTTGGCCTCTACTTAGCTTTTGCTGACAAATGTTACAGATAACATGAGTTGGGTCATCTTTATCGATCTGAAAAAATGCCCAGGCTATGCAAGGCTTAGCACCCATGCGACCTGAAGAGCCACCACGACTTGTGGTGAGAGGCAGAGTTGTGTTTGAGGATGCAGTTGTTGACGTGCTTCCAGTACTATGTCTCTGTCCAGGAAGGCGCAACCTGACCTCGTCGTCACTAGCATCTTCCTCCACCTCCTCTGCTGACCTCATCTCTTGGCTGACTGTGGGTTGACAGTAAGTGGGATCTCCAACCTCATCATCATCACCCTGTGCGTTATCACACCCGTCGTCCTCAGAGCCAACCTGTTCCTGCCCTGACAAAAAACTAAAGTTGTCGCTCCAATCAGGTATTTGAGTCTCATCATCGTCTTCCTCATTGTCTCCACCAACAGGAGTTACAGTTTGGGAATGAGGGTCTACATTATGGTCAGAACCTTCTGCGTCTGGTCCTGGATCCGACTCATAAAGATTCTGGGCATCAGTGCAGATCATTTCCTCGTCTGGATTCACAGAAGCGCTGGAGTCGACCTCTGATTCCCAGGCTATAGTATGAGTAAACAGCTCTGCAGACTCAACCATCTGTTCTACCTCATACTCAGACGGGCAGCTGGAGATTTGGGAGCTGTGAGGAAGCAAGTGCGATTGGGGTGACACCTTTGAGGACTGGAGTATTTGTGATGTTGAAGTTGATGTGGAGGAGAGCCCACTTAAAGGAGCACTTGATATCCGTTGAAGCACCTTGTCAGTATTCCGGGTTTTCTAGGTAACCTTGTGAATGATTTTGCCCTTTGTTAAGATGGAGTTTGCTGTTTTTGTATGCCCTACTTCCTGTTCGTTTGTTTAAAACCTGGCTCAGGTGCTGGCTTCCTTGCTGGAGTATTCTGCTTCTGCTTCCCTTCAGTCAAGCTGCCTTGTCCTACTATTATCTCCCAGATCTCGTGTGTATTTACCAGGTTAATCTTCACTCCTGTGGCTCTGGACATTCTCTGCCTATGTAAGCTACACTCACTGTGTTATCATTAACCTGTTGACTTTGGAATTTAACCCTTGCCTCACTCCACCCGGTAAGAACTGTGTTTCTGAACTGTGTTGTTGTTTAACCCTTCGTTCACTCCGTCCGGTGAGGGCTGCTGGAACTATTTACTGGAATATTACTTAAATGTGAACTTGTTTCTAGACTTCCCTGAATCTACGCCTCATCTAGGATTAACTTGTGAACTTGTTCTTGGACTTCCCTGTGGCCACGTCACCAGTCTGTCAGACTTTCCTTTTGATCACATTTGTGTGAGGACTCCGTCGTAAGAACATTGCAGACTTGCTATATAGGTTCCAAAGACTTAATATCGCTGGACTTATTTCATTGTATGTCACTACGGGTTATCTGTATATTGTTTTTGGGTGTTATTGCTGTTGCACAAATACATTATTTGCATTAAAGAAACCCGTCTCTGCTTGTTCATTGCCCCACGCTATCAGAATCCTCGAGTTCCTACAATAGTATTACAGGATACTCCAGCCAAAAAGAGGATTCTGCTGGGGCAATGACGGAGACACGGGCAGACAAGGTGTTCACCATAATTAACTCCTTGCAGCAGGAGATAGAGGTTTTACACAATAAGATTAGAGACATGGCATCCCAGGTTGACCACAACGCACAGGTGTTTGGTCAGGCTCTCCAAGATCTACGTACTAAGTTAGAAGTCCGGGAGGCCTTACCTACTGAGCCTACATCATCCACTAGTATGCCCAAAATGCCTCCATTCCGGTTTAATGGTGACCGAAGTCAATTCCGTGGGTTTGTTAACCAATGTATATTATTCTTTGATGTACATGCCTCCTATTACCGGTCTGATAGATCTAAGGTTCTATGTATTATCATGTTGTTGACCTCACGGGCACTGGCTTGGGCAAATCCTATGGTTGAAAGTCATGATACCCGTCTAAATAATTTGGATGATTTTCTGACAGCCATGGCACAAATGTTCGACGATCCCAACCGCCGTGCTATCGCTGAATCTGCCTTGCTTTCCTTACGCCAGGGGAAACGTTCAGTCATAGAATATGTTACTGAATTTAAAAGGTTAGTGGTGGACACCAACTGGGATAACAATGCTTTATTGCCAATCTTTAGAAAAGGTTTGTCCAGTGCAATCAAGGATGAGCTAGCTCATTCAGAGTCTCCACAGGAGTTTGAGTTGTTTTTACAACACTGTGTACGTATTGATATCCGTCTAACTGAACGCAGACAAGAAAAATGGGCAGCTGTAAATCGCATCAGTAATTTCTCTCTTCCGTCTAGGGAAATCACAGGCAAAAACTTGCGGGAGGCCGAGGAGGTGCCTATGCAGGTGGACTCGCTACAAAAACGTGAGAGTAATGAACGCCGCGAATACCGTCTCCGTGAGCGCTTATGTTTTTATTGTGGCCAATCAGACCATTTCCTTATCAATTGTCCTAAATGTCCCAGGCGACCCAACAAGGTGTTGGCGGTAGTAGGGGATTATGATAACACTGACGCTGAGTCTGAAGTTTCGGAGACCAGTCTACATCTAGATGCTGTTTTTCCCCCTATATTGATGCCGACTTCCCCTAAAGACCAAGGGGAGAAATATTCACATTGTTCTCTTCCTATTCAGATTCAGTGGGAGGGACAGTGGATATCAAGTTCTGCCATGATAGACTCTGGAGCAGGTGGGAATTTCATGGATTCTTCTTTTGCCAGGGAACATGGTATAAAGACGCAACTAAGAGCTTCACCAGTCACTATGGAAACGGTGGATGGTTCCCCATTAGTTTCTGGACTAGTAGATCGGGAGACAGTGCTTCTGGAGTGTAAGATGGAACCAAACCATCAAGAAACACTTTCATTCATGTTAATATCTTCTCCTCATTTTCCTGTAATTTTAGGAATTCCCTGGTTACGGTCTCAAAATCCAAACATCAATTGGGAAACCAAGGAGATATCCTTCCTCCCGAAGTGTAGTCCTACCATCAGTCCAACGGTAGCGGTTCCAGTCACCCAGAATTTGGAAGAGGCAATACAGGTACCCACTCTCCCTCTGGCTTACCAGGAATTCTCGGACGTTTGTGACAAGAGGAAGGCAGATCAACTTCCCCCACATAGACCGTATGATTGCCCCATAGAATTGCTTCCTGGGGCAGCGATTCCTTTCGGCCATGTTTACTCGCTGGCGGCTCCGGAATTAAAATCATTACGAGAATATATAGATGAGAATTTAGCCAAGGGGTTTATCCGACCATCTTCTTCACCAGCGGGAGCCCCTATATATTCTTTGTAAAGAAGAAGGATGGGACTCTAAGACCCTGCATTGACTACCGGGAGTTAAATAAGGTAACCATTCGTAACAGGTACCCGTTGCCGCTAATTCCGGAATTGTTGGAAAGAGTTCGCCAGGCCAAAGTATTTACCAAATTAGATCTTCGCGGGGCATATAATCTACTTCGTATATGTCCCGGAGACGAATGGAAGACAGCTTTTAGATGCCGGTATGGACATTATGAATATTTGGTGATGCCATTCGGACTCTGTAACGCTCCTGCTGCTTTTCAATATTTAGCCAACGATATTTTCAGGGATTTATTGGACCAATATGTGGTAATTTACCTGGATGACATTTTGATCTTCTCTGATTCCTTACAGGAACATCGGGAACATGTTAAGACCGTGCTTAGACGTCTGAGAGATAATCATTTGTACATCAAACTCGAAAAGTGTGAATTTCATTGCTCTGAAATCCAATTTTTAGGCTATATTATTTCTCCTCAGGGATTGAATATGGAGTCTAGCAAGATCCAGGCAATCTTAGACTGGCCGGTACCTGGAAACATTAAAGAGGTACAACGATTCATTGGTTTCGCTAACTTTTATAGACGTTTCATCCGAAATTTCTCAGAAGTTGTCCGTCCCATCACTCTCCTCACCAAGAAGGGGAAGAAGTTTGTATGGTCTTCGCAAGCTCAGGGAGCCTTTGATCGCCTCAAGGTTTGTTTTACCACGGCTCCGTTATTGATGCATCCGGATCCTGCCCTGCCTTTCATCGTGGAGGTGGACGCTTCTGACTGTGCATTGGGAGCTATCCTCTCACAACGTACCGGAGACAAAGGTTTGCTGCACCTGTGTGCCTTCTTTTCTCGTAGATTATCTTCTGCTGAACTGAACTATGATATTGCAGATAAGGAACTTTTGGCAATTATTTCCGCCTTTAAGGAATGGAGACACCATTTGCAGGGAGCAACTCAACAGGTAGTAGTACTCACGGATCATCGTAATTTGGAATTCCTTAAGTCTGCCAGGTGTCTTTCTCCTCGACAAGCTAGGTGGAGTTTGTTCTTGAACCAGTTTAATTTTATTATTTCGTACCGCCCAGGTTCACGTAATGGGAAAGCTGACGCATTATCCCGAATCCATACGGTGGACTCCGTGCCTGGGACCCCGTCTAAGACCATCTTGTCTGATGCCAATTTCGTAGGAGTGCTCCAGGACCGGGACTTGTGGCAGGATATCAAGCTGGCCTATGACGGTGACGTAGTTCTTACTGCTCCACCTGACAACGTGAATCTTGTCCTTCGGAATGGTGTGTGGCTTAGAGATCGATGTATTTATGTCCCAGAGGCTGTGAGACTTCGAATTCTCAAATTGGTCCATGACTCTGTATTGGCTGGTCATAGGGGGGTACAGAAGACGCAGGAATTTTTAAGTCGTTTTTTTTGGTGGCCTACCTGCTTGAAAGATGTGAATGACTATGTCCGCTCTTGTGAGGTTTGTGCCCGGTACAAAGTTCCTCGCGTGTCACCTACTGGTCTTCTTAAACCGCTACCTGTACCGTCTCGCCCTTGGGGGTCTATTTCGATGGACTTTATTGTGGAGTTACCCACCTCTGGCGGTAAAAATACTATTTTGGTGGTAGTAGATCGTTTAACGAAGGCTGCTCATTTCATTCCGTGTACCGGTCTTCCCTCAGCTACAGAGACAGTGGATCTGGTTATCCAGAACGTTTTCCGGCTGCATGGGGTACCAGATGAGATCATTTCTGACCGGGGAATACAATTTACCTCTAGATTCTGGAAAGGATTTTGTTCTGCGCTCCACATTAATGTTTGCTTGTCTTCTGTATACCATCCTCAGACCAACGGACAGACCGAACGGACAAATCAAACCTTGGAGCAATATCTACGCTGTTACGTCAGTCATTTGCAGGACGATTGGCTGAAGCTACTTCCTTTAGCGGAATTTTCATACAACAACTCTCAGAGCAGTTCTACGAAGGTAACACCTTTTTTTGCCAATCTGGGATATCATCCAAATATTTTGCCTAGGTCTCCGGTTGCTATTTCGGTACCGGCGGTTGAAGATAGAGTGGCGGTGTTGCAACGTAATCTGGAAGTTTTGAAGGACACCCTGACCGTAGCACAGGAGCGTTACAAGAAGTCGGCCGATAGGTTCCGGAAACCGGCACCTATGTATAAGGTAGGAGACGCGGTTTGGTTGTCTACCAAGAATCTAAGATTGGGTGTTCCTTCGCAGAAACTGGGACAGAAATTCATCGGTCCATTCAAGATCACTGGGATTGTGAGCTCTGTTGCCTGTCGGCTGAAGCTACCACGGACTTTAAAGGTACACCCAGTATTTCATGTTTCTTTATTAAAACCGGTCTCTCCTAACACGTTTACACGTTTAAGACGTAACCGGTCTCCTAACATCTCCATTAGAAAGGAGAGAGTCTCCCATAGTGTTGGCCTATGCAGTGAATGCAAGGGCTGCCAAAAATTTGGAGGCACTTCAATGCCCCTTGGAAGAGACAAGGAGGACGGCCTCATAAAAAAATGTTCCCATTAGAAAGGAGCAGGTCTCCTATACTTGTAATGCCCAAGCACTAAGTGTATGGGCTGACAAACATTTACCCCTGGGGGGTATACATGAACATACTGTATAAAATTTTTTTTTTACGGGCATCATCAACACCCTTTAAAAAAATCAGGTGGGTGTTGCATCACGGACCACAATCACCCTGGTGTTATGGTGGTGGAGGATGAGGAAAAGGAGGAGGACAAGAGCAAACAGCCAAAATCAGGCAGTGTATACCCATGTGTGGGTGTGAAAAGGTGCATGGGAATACACCTCCCAAGAAAAGACACTGGATTGGAGTTTATGTTACGCTGCTATCATTCGGTGGTGTTGAGAAGTCTGGCCCAATCCAGCCCTTGTTCATTTTTAAAAGAGTCAGCCTGTCAGCATTTTCAGTTGACAGGCGGATGCGCTTATCAGTTATAATTCCACCAGCAGCACTAAAAACCCGCTCTGATAAAACGTGGACAGGAGGGCAGGCAGGGCCGACGTCAGCACCCAGCGCACCCGGGCAAGTGCCGGGGCCCTGAGCAGGCAGAAGGGCCCACTGGCGGTCGCGCACCCCGCCGGGCTATGGGCGGAGGAGAGCGGTGTCAGTGCCCGCCCTTCTCCCCTGCTTGCTCAGGGCCCCGGCAGCTGGATACTTACCTCTCCCCGTGCCTCCGCAGATCCGCTGTCTTCCTGCTCTGCACTCCCTGTGACGTCTCAGGTCAGAGGGTGCGGTGATGTCTTTCCACCGCGCCCTCCCCCTGAGCCGTCACAGGGAGCGCAGAGCGGGAAGATACCGGCGACGCTGGAGTCCGGACCCGAGCAGCTGCAGCAGGTGAGGAGGAGTGAGGTGAGTATTTGATTTTCTTTTTTAATGTATGGAGGCATGGGGTATAATATGGGGGGGGTGACATCCTGCATGGGGCATAATATGGGGGGGTGACATCCTGCATGGGGCATTATAAAGGGGGGGTGACATCCTGCATGGGGCATTATAAAGGGTGGGGTGACATCCTGCATGGGGCCTTATAAAGAGAGGGGGGGTGACATCCTGCATGGGGCATTATAAAGAGAGGGGGGGTGACATCCTGCATGGGGCATATAAAGAGAGGGGGGTGACATCCTGCATGGGGCATTATAAAGAGAGGGGGGGGTGACATCCTGCATGGGGTATTATAAAGAGGAGGGGTGACAACCTGCATGGAGCATTAAAAGGGGGGGGCAGCCTGTATGGGGCATTATGTGGGGGGTAACAGCCTGCATGGAGCATTATAAGGGGGGGGGACAGCCTGTATGGGGCATTATGTGGGGGTAACAGCCTGCATGGAGCATTATATGGGGGCCAGTATCCTGTATGGAGCTTTATAAGGGGACCAGTATCCTGTATGGAGCCTTATATGGGGGCCAGTATTCCGTATGGAGCTTTATAAGGGGACCAGTATCTTGTATGGAGCCTTATAAGGGGGCCAGTATTCCGTATGGAGCCTTATATGGAGGCCAGTATTCCGTATGGAGCCTTATATGGGGGCCAGTATTCCGTATGGGGCCTTATATGGGGGACTGTATCCTGTATGGAGCGTTATATGGGGGCCAGTATTCTGTGTGGAGCGATTCGTCGGTTTCTGAGCTATTGTGGAATTTACAATAGATATCGCTCATGTAATGTAAGAAGTGAAATCTTTGCATTGTACTATATATATATATTTCTCTGCGGGATCTGTGCATCATGAATCGTGGTATGTATTAAAGTTGCCCACTGAGACTCTTTCGCCCGGGGCCCAGAAAAACCTGGAGCCGGCCCTGAGGGCAGGCCAGGACCTCCAAGGCATAGAGAGCCAGTTCATTTGACGTATCCAGCTTGGATACCCAATAATTATAAGGCACGGCGGTATCACGGAGGACGCTGGTTCCGTCAGCAAGATACTCCCTCAGCATCTTCCAAACTTTGCACTCCTAGTGAGAGTACCCCTCGCCTCAGGGCCTGTCCGATGGGAGGGTCTGAGAAAACTCTCCCAGAACTTTGACAGTGTTCCCCTGCCTCTGCTGAATTGAAGTTGTGTCTCTCTCACCTGTACTCCTTGGTTGTCCAACGAAGTGTGCCCTCTGCTACCAGCATTTTCAGATGGGAATTTTTTTAATAGTTCCGCAACAAGGGCCTTCTGGTACAGCACCATTTTTGTAGACCTGTCCGCCTCAGGAATAAGAGATATAAAGTTCTCCTTGTAGCGTGGGTCTAGAAGTGTCACCAACCAGTAATGACTGTCACCCAAAATTTTGAGAACGCGAGGATCATGGGAAAGGCAGCGTAACATAAACTTGCGTGCCAGACTACTAACAGGAAAGACTTCCGCGTCCTCACCAAGAGGATGATTGACCATGCTCTACTCCTCCTCCTCCTCTCTGTCATCTGGCCATCCACGCTGAACAGACGGTATGACAGCTGTGCAGGTTGTACCGTCTGTAGTGCATGAAACTAGCTCTTGTCCTTCCTCCTCCTCCTCCTCTTCCTCATTGTTACCCAATCCACGTTGGGATGAGAAGAGGCTTGGCTGTGTGCAATCACACTGTATGGTTCCTTGCTCCATCTCATCGTGCTCCGCCTGCAATGCATCCTCTTTGATTGTGAGCCGAGAGCGTTTCAGAAGACAGAGAAGCAGGATGGTGATGCTAATTATGGCGTCATCACCGCTCACCATCTTGGTGGAGTCTTCAAAGTTTTGGAGGATGGTACATATGTCTGACATCCATGTCCATTCCTGAGGTCTTATGTGTGGAGTCTGAACTGAATACCGACGGCCTTGTTGATGCTGGTACTCAACAACTGCCCTCTTCTGCTCACAAATCCTCCCCAACATCTGCAGTGTAGAGTTCCAACACGTGGGGACATCACACACCAGTCTGGGAGCCGGAAGCTGCAAACGCTGCTGAAACATTGCAAAGGCGGCGGAAGCTGTAGCTGACTTTCTAAAATGGGCACACAGGCGGCGTACCTTAACAAGCAGATCTGGCATCTCCGGGTAGGATTTGAGAAACCGCTGAACCACGAGGTTAGGCACATGGGCCAGGCATGGTACGTGTGTGAGCTCGCCTCGCCTCAGAGCCGCCACCAGGTTCCGGCCAATGTTACACCCGACCATGCATGGCTGTAGGTTCAGTGGTGTGAGCCACAGATCTGCTTGCTCTTTCAGAGCTGTCCACAACTCTTCAGCATTGTGCAGTTTTTCACCTAAGCATATTAGCTTCAGCACAGTCTGTTGCCGCCTGGCCATGGCATTGCTGCAGTGCTTCCAGCTTGTGACTAGAGATGAGCGTTGTTCTACTCGAACTGTTCGCCAATCTCAAATTCGAGCTGTTTTGGGCGGTGTTCGAGCCGTTCGGCGAACACGAACGATTTGAGAAAAATTCGGCTGTTCGAGGTTATGTTAGATAACTGTTCGTGCACCAAAATCATAACTGGATTTTTTCTCAGTAATGATGAAAATTAATGTTAATACGCAGTTTGAGTGTACAGCGGGGTGGGGGGAGGGGCAGGGGATGGATCTCTGCAGGAATAATGAAGATCTCCATTTTTTTTTCTCTTTCCCGCATTTGCAGTGGGGAGGTGCAGTCTGTCAGCCTATCAGCAGCGCACACACGGAGCGAACTGCTGTTTTTCACACAAGCAAGGGCATGTGTCATTGGCAGTGTATGTCACATGACCTTGCCCTATAAGACCAAGCCATTTTCCCCGTCGCCACCATTTTCTCACTGCTGCAGCTGCGTGTTAGACGGCACCGCTGTTGCTGTGTGCGCTATGCCTTGTTAATTTCGCACCAATTTTCGCACAAATCTACAGATAGCTTGGGAGTAGGGAATAGTTGTGATTGCAGTCCTTTTAAGGACTAGGTTACAGCATTTCCTACGACTTTTATCAGGCAGGTCTGTGCTCTTAAATAGATAGATTGTGGGAGTAAAGACTAATTGTAATTGCAGTCCTTTTCAGGACTAGGTTACATCAGTTCCTATCAGTTTTTGCCAGGCAGGTCTGTGCCAGTGCTGTGCAAGTTTTTTTCACAGCATTTGGCTGAATCTAGCAAAGCTAATCCTTTTTGGCCTATTGCAGAGTGTGTTAGTCAATGGGGTAGCCTATCTGTGTTGCAAGATATACCACCTGTGTATAGAATACCAATTTTTTTACTGCACCTAGTGAAGTAAAATCTTTTGGGCATAGCATCATTCTATTAGTCCATCTATACTGACCTCCATCAGGTTGCAAATTGAATATAATTTTTTTCTGCATCTAGCTCTGAAAAAATATTTGGGCTTCTAGCAGTGTGTGGGACTTGTTCTATTAGTCCATCTATACTGACCTCCATCAGGTTGCAAACTGAATATAATTTTTTTCTGCATCTAGCTCTGAAAAAATATTTGGCCTTCTAGCAGTGTGTGGGACTTTCTCTATTAGTCCATCTATACTGACCTCCATCAGGTTGCAAATTAAAAATAATTTTTATCTGCATCTAGATCTGAAAAAATATTTGGCCTTCTAGCAGTGTGTGGGACTTTCTCTATTAGTCCATCTATACTGACCTCCATCAGGTTGCAAATTAAAAATAATTTTTATCTGCATCTACCTCTGAAAAAATATTTGGGCTTCTAGCTGTGTGTGGGACTTGTTCTATTAGTCCATCTATACTGACCTCCATCAGGTTGCAAACTGAATATAATTTTTTCTGCATCTAGCTCTGAAAAAATATTTGGCCTTCTAGCAGTGTGTGGGACTTTCTCTATTAGTCCATCTATACTGACCTACATCAGGTTGCAAATTAAAAATAATTTTTATCTGCATCTAGATCTGAAAAAATATTTGGCCTTCTAGCAGTGTGTGGGACTTTCTCTATTAGTCCATCTATACTGACCTCCATCAGGTTGCAAATTAAAAATAATTTTTATCTGCATCTACCTCTGAAAAAATATTTGGGCTTCTAGCTGTGTGTGGGACTTGTTCTATTAGTCCATCTATACTGACCTCCATCA
Organism: Phyllobates terribilis; assembly: GCF_046119375.1. NCBI lineage: Eukaryota > Metazoa > Chordata > Amphibia > Anura > Dendrobatidae > Phyllobates > Phyllobates terribilis. The sequence continues at coordinate 573,535,559 of NW_027362764.1, forward strand.
GGTTGCAAACTGAATATAATTTTTTCTGCATCTAGCTCTGAAAAAATATTTGGCCTTCTAGCAGTGTGTGGGACTTTCTCTATTAGTCCATCTATACTGACCTCCATCAAGTTGCAAACTGAATATATTTTTTTTCTGCATCTACCTCTGAAAAAATATTGGGCTTCTAGCTGTGTGTGGGACTTGTTCTATTAATCCATCTATACAGACCTCCATCAGGTTGCAAACTGAATATAATTTTTTTCTGCATCTAGCTCTGAAAAAATAGTTGGCCTTCTAGCAGTGTGTGGGACTTTCTCTATTAGTCCATCTATACTGACCTCCATCAGGTTGCAAATTAAAAATAATTTTTATCTGCATCTACCTCTGAAAAAATATTTGGCCTTCTAGCAGTGTGTGGGACTTTCTCTATTAGTCCATCTATACTGACCTCCATCAGGTTGCAAATTAAAAATAATTTTTATCTGCATCTACCTTTGAAAAAATATTTGGGCTTCTAGCTGTGTGTGGGACTTGTTCTATTAGTCCATCTATACTGACCTCCATCAGGTTTCAAACTGAATATAATTTTTTTCTGCATCTAGCTCTGAAAAAATATTTGGCCTTCTAGTAGTGTGTGGGACTTTCTCTATTAGTCCATCTATACTGACCTCCATCAGGTTGCAAATTAAAAATAATTTTTATCTGCATCTAGCTCTGAAAAAATATTTGGCCTTCTAGCAGTGTGTGGGACTTTCTCTATTAGTCCATCTATACTGACCTCCATCAGGTTGCAAATTAAAAATAATTTTTATCTGCATCTACCTCTGAAAAAATATTTGGGCTTCTAGCTGTGTGTGGGACTTGTTCTATTAGTCCATCTATACTGACCTCCATCAGGTTGCAAACTGAATATAATTTTTTTCTGCATCTAGCTCTGAAAAAATATTTGGCCTTCTAGCAGTGTGTGGGACTTTCTCTATTAGTCCATCTATACTGACCTCCATCAGGTTGCAAATTAAAAATAATTTTTATCTGCATCTAGCTCTGAAAAAATATTTGGCCTTCTAGCAGTGTGTGGGACTTTCTCTATTAGTCCATCTATACTGACCTCCATCAGGTTGCAAATTAAAAACAATTTTTATCTGCATCTAGCTCTGAAAAAATATTTGGCCTTCTAGCAGTGTGTGGGACTTTCTCTATTAGTCCATCTATACTGACCTCCATCAGGTTGCAAATTAAAAATAATTTTTATCTGCATCTACCTCTGAAAAAATATTTGGGCTTCTAGCTGTGTGTGGGACTTGTTCTATTAGTCCATCTATACTGACCTCCATCAGGTTGCAAACTGAATATAATTTTTTTCTGCATCTAGCTCTGAAAAAATATTTGGCCTTCTAGCAGTGTGTGGGACTTTCTCTATTAGTCCATCTATACTGACCTCCATCAGGTTGCAAATTAAAAATAATTTTTTTTCCGCATCTACCTCAGAAAAAATATTGGGCTTCTAGCTGTGTGTGGGACTTGTTCTATTAATCCATCTATACAGACCTCCATCAGGTTGCAAACTGAATATAATTTTTTTCTGCATCTACCTCTGAAAAAATATTTGGGCTTCTAGCTGTGTGTGGGACTTGTTCTATTAGTCCATCTATACTGACCTCCATCAGGTTGCAAACTGAATATAATTTTTTTCTGCATCTAGCTCTGAAAAAATATTTGGCCTTCTAGCAGTGTGTGGGACTTGTTCTATTAGTCCATCTTTACTGACCTCCATCAGGTTGCAAATTTAAAATAATTTTTTGTCTGCATCTAGCTCTGAAAAAATATTTGGCCTTCTAGCAGTGTGTGGGACTTTCTCTATTAGTCCATCTATACTGACCTCCATCAGGTTGCAAACTGAATATATTTTTTTTCTGCATCTACCTTTGAAAAAATATTTGGGCTTCTAGCTGTGTGTGGGACTTGTTCTATTAGTCCATCTATACTGACCTCCTTCAGGTTGCAAATCGAATATAATTTTTTTCTCCATCTAACCCAGCCAATAGTTTTGGCCTAATACCACAGTTTGGCCACTCAGCTCTGCTCGGTTCCCATCCATTGTTTTTTTGTGCAAACAACTCCAGAGTAGTGTTGAGCCACCCCCGTAGTGTTCGGGTTCGGTTCGTCGAACACCGGGATGTTCGAGGAACTGTTCGTCGAACTGTTCGTCGAACACCTTAGAACACCGTCGAACACCGTTAAAACCAATGGCAGGCAAACAAAAACACATAGAAACACATAGAAAACACCTGCAAAGGTGTCCAAAAGCTGACAAACTGCTCAGAAGACACTCTCTTTAAAAAAGCCGGCCGGCAAATTCAGCAGCGGCATACACCGGTACCCGACAATTTAGACAAGAAGGAATAGAGCATCACACATAGATTAGATAGATAGAAACATGTCAGTCACACATATAATAAGTACAGTGATAGTGTTGGTTACTGCACTTGTCATTTAGTGTAAAGGATTTATTAAAAAAAATATTAGTGTTTTCATGCACCGTCTCTTTAAAAAAGCCGGCCGGCAATTCAGCAGCGGTACCCGACAATTTGGAACAGAAAGAATAGAGCTTCACACATAGATTAGATAGATAGAAACATGTCAGTCACATATATATGAAGTACAGTGATAGTGTTGGTTACTGTACTTGTCATTTAGTATATAAAGGATTTATTATTAAAAAAATTGGCGTGGGGTTCCCCTTAATTTTAGGCTCTAGCGGAGGTTAAGCAGACGGCTGGGGCAGATGTTTGAAGCCTGGGAAGGGGGTAATACCCACGGAGCTTCCCAGGCTACTAATATCAGCCCCCAGCTGAATACATAGCCTTTACTAGCTATTAAAATGGGGGACCCCCCCAAAAAAATGACGTGGGGTCCCCCCTAATTTAATAGCTAGCAAAGGCTAGGCAGACAGCTGGGGGCTGATATTAATTGCCCAGGAAGGGAACCATGAATATTGGCCCCCTCCCAGGCTAGAAACACCAGCCGTCAGCCGCCCCAGAAATGGCGCATTCATAGGATGCGCCAATTCTGGCACTTAGCCTCGCTCTTCCACGCTGCCCTGGTGCGGTGGCAGGGGGTAATAGGGTTGGGGTTGATGTCAGCTTATAATGCCAGCTGACATCAAGCCCAGGTTAGTAATGGAGAGGCGTCTATAAGACACCCCCATTACTAACCCCATAGTCAAAGTTAAAAAAAACACAAACACCCAGAATAAAGTCCTTTAATTGAAATAAAGACACAATCCTTTATTGTTCTAAATTAAACCATACTTACCTTCACGCCCATTCCAGCTGAAGCCAACGATCTCCTGCAATAAAAGAAAAATAATAAAGCAACCTCATCCTTACCTTTCCATGGTTCCCACGACAGCTTCAGCTCTGCTACATCGAGATGACAGGCTGGACCGCAGCAGAACGCTGCCATCCAGCCTGTCATCCCGCAGACACTGAGAAGCGCAGGCTTGCTTGCGCTGCTCAGCGTCTCTCTGTGACGACATCCAGATGAGCCATCCAGATGAGCCAGGAAATTCATGAAATAATTTAAAAAAAATTGACGTGGGGCTTCGCACTATATTTGTGTCCAGCCAGGTACAGCAGGCAGGAACGGGCTGCCCCCAACCACCAGCTGCCTATTTGTACCTGGCCGGACACAACAATATAGGGAAGCCCTTTTTTTCTTAATTATTTCATGAAATAATTTAAAGAAAATTGACGTGGGGCTTCGCCCTGTTTTTGTGTCCAGCCAGGTACAACTAGGCAGCTGGGGGCTGGAATCCGCAGCGCAGGGAGGCCCAAGCTTTCTGGGCCACCCCCGCTGCAAATTGCAGTCCGCAGCCACCCCGGAAAATGGCGCGTTCATAGAAGCGCCATCTTCTGGCGCTGTACCCAACTCATCCAGGGCCCTGATGCGGTGGCTCACTGGGTAATAAAGGGGTTAGGGCCAGCTTGGCACTATCAGCTGGCCCTAAGCCCGAAATTCATGGGGTCACGCCAATATTAGACATGACCACCATGAATTTCTAGTAAAGTATTTAAAAAAAACACAACACCCAGAAAAAAGTCCTTTAATTGAAATAAACACACAATTCTTTATTGTTCTAAATTAAACCATACTTACCATCACGCCCATTCCAGCTGAAGCCAACGATCTCCTGAAATAAAAGAAAAATAATAAAGCAACATCATCCTTACCTTTCCATGGTTCCCATGACAGCTTCAGCTCTGCTACATCGAGATGACAGGCTGGACCGCAGCAGAACGCTGCCATCCAGCCTGTCATCCCGCAGACACTGAGAAGCGCAGGCTTGCTTGCGCTCCACAGTGTCTCTCTGTGAGGGCATCCAGATGAGCCGAGTTAATGTCCAATGAACTCGGCTCACCTCATGCACGTCACTGACAGCGTGGGAAAATTCTCCTGCACTCAGCGCTTCAGCGTGGGAGAATTCTCACACTGAAGCGCTGAGTGCAGGAGAATTCTCCCACGCTGTCAGTGACGTGCAGGAGGTGAGCTGAGTTCATTGGACATGAGCTCACCTTATGCACGTCACTGACAGCGTGGGAAAATTCTCCTGCACTCAGCGCTTCAGCGTGGGAGAATTCTCACGCTGAAGCGCTGAGTGCAGGAGAATTCTCCCACGCTGTCAGTGACGTGCAGGAGGTGAGCTGAGTTCATTAGACAAGAGCTCACCTTATGCACGTCACTGACAGCGTGGGAGAATTCTCCTGCACTCACCGCTTCAGCGTGAGAATTTTCCCACGCTGTCAGTGACGTGCATGAGGTGAGCCGAGTTCATTGGACATGAACTCGGCTCATCTGGATGTCGTCACAGAGAGACGCTGAGCAGCGCAAGCAAGCCTGCGCTTCTCAGTGTCTGCGGGATGAGAGGCAGGATGGCAGCGTTCTGCTGCGGTCCAGCCTGTCATCTCGATGTAGCAGAGCTGAAGCTGTCGTGGGAACCATGGAAAGGTAAGGATGAGGTTGCTTTATTATTTTTCTTTTATTGCAGGAGATCGTTGGCTTCAGCTGGAATGGGCGTGACGGTAAGTATGGTTTAATTTAGAACAATAAAGGATTGTGTCTTTATTTCAATTAAAGGACTTTATTCTGGGTGTTTGTGTTTTTTTTTAACTTTGACTATGGGGTTAGTAATGGGGGTGTCTTATAGACGCCTCTCCATTACTAACCTGGGCTTGATGTCAGCTGGCATTATAAGCTGACATCAACCCCAACCCTATTACCCCCTGCCACCGCACCAGGGCAGCGTGGAAGAGCGAGGCTAAGTGCCAGAATTGGCGCATCCTATGAATGCGCCATTTCTGGGGCGGCTGACGGCTGGTGTTTCTAGCCTGGGAGGGGGCCAATATTCATGGCTCCCTTCCTGGGCTATTAATATCAGCCCCCAGCTGTCTGCCTAGCCTTTGCTAGCTATTAAATTAGGGGGGACCCCACGTCATTTTTTTTGGGGGGTCCCCCATTTTAATAGCTAGTAAAGGCTATGTATTCAGCTGGGGGCTGATATTAGTAGCCTGGGAAGCTCCGTGGGTATTACCCCCTTCCCAGGCTTCAAACATCTGCCCCAGCCGTCTGCTTAACCTCCGCTAGAGCCTAAAATTAAGGGGAACCCCACGCCAATTTTTTTAATAATAAATCCTTTATTTTAATACTAAATGACAAGTACAGTAACCAACACTATCACTGTACTTCATATATATGTGACTGACATGTTTCTATCTATCTAATCTATGTGTGAAGCTCTATTCTGTCTGTTATAAATTGTCGGGTACCGATGCTGAATTGCCGGCCGGCTTTTTTAAAGAGACGGTGCATGAAAACTCTATTATTTTTTTTGATAAATCCTTTACGCTAAATGACAAGTACAGTAAGCAGCACTTTCACTGTACTTCGTATATATGTGGCTGACATGTTTATATCTATCTAATCTATGTGTGAAGCTCTATTCTTTCGGTTCTAAATTGTCGGGTACCGGTGTATGCCGCTGCTGAATTGCCGGCTTTTCATGTTTCACTGTTGGCACTGTTCCCATCGATTTGGGCAATCACTGTAATGCCACAACCACCATGGCTGTGGCATTACAGTGAGTGGCAGACAATCCCTGCATGATTGGTGCTCTAAATAGCGCCAGACATGCAGGACACGCTTTTGGTGCACGAACAGTTATCGAACATAACCTCGAACAGCCGAATTTTTTGCAAATCGTTCGGGTTCGTCGAACAACTCGAACACCGCCCAAAACAGCTCGAATTTGAGATTGGCGAACAGTTCTAGTCGAACACCGCTCATCTCTACTCCAGAGTTGTGAATTAGTTAACCACCAAAATGAGTGGAAAAAGGCCTGCTGCTGGTGGAAAGGGGAATAGGCGTGTTGGGAAGGGGAAAAAAGGTTGTGTCCGTGGGGTAGGTGTTAAAGCAACAGTAACATCTGCAGAAGAAAGACCATCTTCCAGCCAAACTAAAATGTCTACTTCTTTTAGCGGACAATGTGATAAGATCCCTTTCTTACGGCCACGCCAATCGCTACAAATTCCAGATGAGGCACAAAAACAGCAGGTGCTTCAACGGATATCAAGTGCTCCTTTAAGTGGGCTCTCCTCCACATCAACTTCAACATCACAAATACTCCAGTCCTCAAAGGTGTCACCCCAATCGCACTTGCTTCCTCACAGCTCCCAAATCTCCAGCTGCCCGTCTGAGTATGAGGTAGAACAGATGGTTGAGTCTGCAGAGCTGTTTACTCATACTATAGCCTGGGAATCAGAGGTGGACTCCAGCGCTTCTGTGAATCCAGACGAGGAAATGATCTGCACTGATGCCCAGAATCTTTATGAGTCGGATCCAGGACCAGACGCAGAAGGTTCTGACCATAATGTAGACCCTCATTCCCAAACTGTAACTCCTGTTGGTGGAGACAATGAGGAAGACGATGATGAGACTCAAATACCTGATTGGAGCGACAACTTTAGTTTTTTGTCAGGGCAGGAACAGGTTGGCTCTGAGGACGACGGGTGTGATAACGCACAGGGTGATGATGATGAGGTTGGAGATCCCACTTACTGTCAACCCACAGTCAGCCAAGAGATGAGGTCAGCAGAGGGGGTGGAGGAAGATGCTAGTGACGACGAGGTCAGGTTGCGCCTTCCTGGACAGAGACGTAGTACTGGAAGCACGTCAACAACTGCATCCTCAAACACAACTCTGCCTCTCACCACAAGTCGTGATGGCTCTTCAGGTTGCATGGGTGCTAAGCCTTGCATAGCCTGGGCATTTTTTCAGATCGATAAAGATGACCCAACTCGTGTTATCTGTAACATTTGTCAGCAAAAGCTAAGTAGAGGCCAAAAAATACATAGTTTGAGTACTTCATGCATGAACCGGCACATGGACATGAAGCATAAGTTGCAGTGGGAAGCTCAGTGTGCTACAATGCGGCCTAGCCAGCCGGGCCAACCACCGTCTGCCATATCTTGTGCATCCGCGGCCTCTTCATCCTCTGTGACTGGGGGGACAGCAGTCACACCTGTTTTGGGGTGCAGACCTGCCACCTCTTTACCCGCAACAGCCAGCGTGATTGGCAGGTCATCATTTTCTTTGGAGGTGGTAACACCAGCTGGTGTTGAGCTCTGTCCGACATCGATAGCACCACCTTTGGATCAAGGCAACCTAACATGTCCGCCTGCATCTTCCTCACAGACCGGCAGTTTGCCGGGGACACCCTTATCAACCCCGTCTAAGCACAATAGCCAGCCCTCGGTCCCTCAGATGTGGACAAGTAAAAGACCATTTCCTCCTAGCCATGAGAAAGCTAAGAGGTTGAATTTCACCATCTGCAAGCTCTTGGCTACAGAAATGCTGCCTTTCCGCCTGGTGGACACAGAGGATTTTTGAGACCTTATGTCCGTCGCAGTGCCCCAGTACCAGATGCCCAGTCGGCACTACTTCTCAAAGAAAGGTGTGCCTGCGCTCCACCAGCATGTCGCACACAACATCACCGCTTCTTTGAGAAACTCTGTGTGTGACAGGGTGCATTTCACCACAGACACTTGGACGAGTAGGCATGGACAGGGGCGTTACATGTCGCTGACTGGGCACTGGGTAACTATGGTGACAGCAGGACAAGGGGCTGCTGTCCAAGTCTTGCCGTCCCCACGAGTTGTGCGTCAATCCTCTTTATGTCAAAGTTCCTCCACTGCTTCTGCCTCCTCAACCTCCTCTCGGACTTCCACCTGCACCCAAAGCCTGTCTCGTCATGCCACAAGCTTTCTAACTGCGCAGAAGGGATCCTGCACACCTCCTTACTATGCTGGTAGTAGGGCTCAACGTCATCAGGCGGTTTTTACTTTGAAATGTCTGGGAAATGTGAGTCACACAGCTGAGGAGTTGTGGTCAGCTCTGGAGAACCAATTTCATGGACCTGAAACCAGGGAAGGCCGTGTGCAACAATGCTGCAAACCTGGGTGCGGCCCTTCGCCGGGGCAATGTCACACACGTGCCTTGTATGGCTCACGTGTTGAACCTGGTTGTCCAGCAATTTTTAGCCCACTATCCCAGACTAGATGGCCTTCTGCAGAGGGCACGGTCGCTGTGTGCTCACTTCCGCCGTTCGCATCCCGCAGCTCAGCGACTTACATCTCTACAGAAGTCGTTGGGCCTGCCACTTCACCGGCTAAAATGCGATGTGCCTACCCGGTGGAATTCAACTCTGCACATGTTGCAGCGACTGTGGCAGCACCGACAAGCCCTGGTGCAATACGTTCTGACGTATAGCCTGGGCCAACGAGATCCAGAGGTGGGGCAAATCACGCTGGAGGAGTGGTCTCAGATCAGGGACCTATGCACCCTTCTGCACAGTTTTGAAATGGCGACGAAGATGTTTAGTGCTGACGATGCCATTATCAGCATGACTATTCTGGTGATTTACATGCTGGAGCACATGTTAAACAGAATTCAGAGTCAGGTGGTGGCACAAGAGGAGGTGGAGGAAGTAGAGGAGGAGGAGTTGTATGCGGAAGGGCTAACATCTGCAAGGTCCAGACGGTCGGCAGCACCAAGGCGGCAGGCATGTGAGGGTGGGGGAGATGGTTTTACCAGGGTGCATGGTAGCAGCCAAACTAGTGAGGAAGGTGCAGGAGCCCAGGAAGAAGTGGAGGACGAACTGATGGAAGACTCATCAGATGAGGGAGACATTGATCACATTTCTGTTGTGCGAGGTTGGGGGGAGAGGACAGAGGAAGGAAGCATGATTGTTACCTCGCCACCAACACAACAGGGACTTGGTGCTCCTGGATGTGCAACACACATGAGTGCCTTCTTGCTGCACTACCTGCAACATGACCCTCGAATTGTGAGAATTAGAAATAATCCTGACTACTGGGTTGCCACACTGTTAGATCCCCGGTACAAAAGTAAATTTGCCGAAATTATTCCTGCCATAGAAAGGGATGCACGCATGCAGGAGTATCAACAGAGACTGTTGCAGAATCTTACATGTGCTTTTCCACAAAACACCAGTGGTGCACGTAGTGAATCTCACAGTTCCAACTTGCCAACCGTGGGACCGTCAAGTGTTCAGCACTCAAACCGTAACAGAACCACAGTATCTGCTGGTAACATCAATTTTGCGGAATCATTTCACCACTTTTTTAGCCCATCCTTTGCAAGGCCACAGGAGACAAGAAGTCTGACACATAGTCAACGCCTAGAGACGATGGTACAGGAGTATCTCCAAGTAAACATTGAAGCCATGACTGTGTCACTGGACCCTTGCTCTTTTTGAGCTTCCAATCTGGATAAATGGCCGGAGCTAGCCACTTACGCCTTGGAGATCTTGTCATGCCCCGCAGCCAGCGTTCTGTCTGAACGTGTGTTCAGCGCTGCTGGTGGTGTGCTGACAGATAAGCGCACGCGGCTCTCCACTGATAATGTAGACAGACTCACGTTCATAAAGATGAACAAATCATGGATCCGAAACGACTTTTCTACCCCTGTGTCATCCTGGGGAGAGTAAAAGCTTGATGATTGGTTAAAATCACCCTACCAACCGTTTTAAGCTTTCAAATTACTAATCATGTTTATCTGTATCTTGGCTGGAAAATAATTTGGGCTTTGTAGCAGTGTGCAGCACTGATTCTATTAGGCCATCTATAATAAGCTCCACCAGATTTAAAATTACTAATCATGTTTATCTGTATCTTGGCTGGAAAATAATTTGGGCTTTGTAGCAGTGTGCAGCACTGATCCTATTAGGCCATCTATACTAAGCTCCACCAGATTTAAAATTAATAATAATTTTTAGCTGCATCTAGCCCAGAAAATAATTTTGGGGCTCCGAGATGCGCAAGACACATAAGTGCCTTCTTGCTGCACTACCTGCAACATGACCCTCATATTGTCAGAATTCGAAGTAATCATGACTACTGGGTTGCCACACTCTTATATCCCCCAAACTTTTCGATCAACCTTTTCATTTTAATAAAGACCAAAAAAATGGTCATTTTTGAAATTATAAGCATTAGCAGGTTATTAGGAACTGATATCAAACAGTTTTCAACTCAAAACTTTATTCTAGGTGATGTTACATTTTCACATAGGACCCCTTGTTCGAAAGTAGCTTCTGAACTCTCTCGTCCATTGAATTTGTCAGGTTTTGGATGGTTTCTGCTTCAATTGTTTTGCATGAGGACAGAATACCCTCCCAGAGGTGTTGCTTAGATGTGAACTGCCTCCCGCCATCATAGACACTCCTTTTGATGATGCTCCAGAGGTTCTGAATGGGGTAGAGGTCAGGGGAGCATGGGGGTCACACCATAAGTTTGTCCCCTTTTATGCCCATATCAGCCAGAGATGCAGATGTTTTATGTGCAGCATGAGATGGTGCATTATCATGCAAAAAAATGATCTTGCTGTGAAATACACGGTTCTTCTTCTTGAACCATGGCAGGAAGTGCTGTTTGAGAAAATCCACATACATTATGGAGTTCATCTTTAGCGCCTTCAGGGATCCTAAAGGGGCCGACAATCTCTCTCCCCATGATTCCAGCCCAAAACATTACTCCACCTCCTCCTTGTTGGCGCTGTAGCCGTGTTTGCGTGGGGTGTCCATCAACCAGCCATCCTCCACTCCATCCATCTGGACCATCGAGCACTGCACGGCACTCATCCGTGAATAAAACAGTTTTGAAATCAGTCTTCATGTAATGTTTAGCCCACTCGAGCCGTTTCTGCTTGTGTGAAGTGGATAGAGGAGGTCGACAGGATGGCGTATGCACAGCTGCAAACCTCTGAAGGACCCTGCATCTTGTTGTTCGGGGGACGTTGGAGGCACCAGCAGCTTCAAAAACTTGTCTGCTGCTATGACAAGGCTTTTTTGCCGCTGCTCTTTTAACCTGACGTAATTGCCTGTAGGAAAGAGTCCTCAATTTGCCCTTATCAGCACGCACACGTGTGTACTGTGAATCAGCTACATACTTCTTGATTGCCAAGACACTTCATCCTGATCATCGCACAATGTTGATTGTAGTCATGCCTTGACCTAAACACTCCACAATTTGTTGCTTCTCAGCAGCCGACACATCCTTTTTCTTTCCCATTTTGGCAGAAAATGTAGGCTGCTTAATAATGTGAGACAGCCTTCTTAAGTAGTCTTGCCTTTCATTGGACACACCTGCCAAACTAATTAGCACAGGTGTCTGCAATTGCTTACAGTGATATAAAGAGCCCTGACACACATCACCATCAATGAGTTTAACTGACAAACAAACAAATTCTTCCCTTATCACTCCTAAACACTTTTTGCATAATAATTTGGAACACAGTGTACATGTGCTTTTCCACAAAACACCAGTGGTTCACGTAGTGAATCTTACAGTTCTAACTTGCCAACCGTGGTCTGTATGGAGTTGTTCAATAAAGGGCCCAAAATTAAGATAACATAGATGGGAGAGGTCTCTATGAATAGGAATTCCTAAGTATTTGATACCCTGTGAGGGCCAGGCAAAGGGAAAGTTGGACTGGATGGAATCCTATATGGATTTGGGGAGGGAGACATCGAGGGCCTCAGACTTCGCTGCATTGATTTTAAAATTTGACCATGTAACAAAGTGATCTATTTCAGCCATAACAGCATGGATGGATATATGTGATTGAGTGATATATACTAGGACATCATCAGCAAATAGAGAGCACTTGTACTCTGTGCCTCCCACCTCAATCCACCTAATATTGGGGTTATGGCGAATTGATGAGAGCAGGTGCTCCGTCACTAGGATGTATAAGAGAGGGGACAAAGGACATCCCTGCCTTGTCCCATTGGTGATTGTGAAAGGTGATGAAAATGTTCTGATGCACCCCCTGGGCCTTGGGACACCCGGAGCCGGACCCTTTTTGGTGGATGCTGGTGGTTGTAGTCTTCGTGGCGGCGACCTGGTTCCGTGGCTCAGGGTGGTCAAACCAGTGGCGGAACTATTTATGTGGTTTTGATGTTTAAATGTCCGACTACGCCACCCGTGGATTGCGGTCAGAGTGAACCGCCGCTGCAGGGCAGACCGCTGAGGCTGGTGTTGTGGGTGCAGCAGAGCGTAGCATAACTCCCCACGGGAGGAGTATAGCCTCAGGGCAGTGTATGCGGAGGATGGGGGTGATGGTGCAGGGCAGCAGCAGTAACGACACGGAGTCAGTGATGCAGTCCAGGGCCTTTACTCACAGTTCTTATTATCCAGACCACGTCTGCAGGTAACGGCTGCCCACGTCGTACTCTGCTCACCAGGTGAGGGGCTCAGACAACTCCCAGATAACTTTGGAGCGCTTCACAGGACCCCCTTTGTGTGTCCTTTGTCTGGCCTTTCTTACCAACCCTTCTGTCCGGCTGCCTCGGGCCTCCTCTTGGTAAACTTGGCGCCAGTTTCCCTGACCCTATGTGGTGCCTTCCTAGCGGGTGTAGCGAGGGGCTGCGCCACATAAAATGTAAGAGCCTCCGGTTTCTAGCTGAGGGTCGTTTCCTGCCTCCACTAGTTTCGGGGACCGGTCTCCCCCTTTGACCTGACCCCTCCACGCAGGTGGATTCGGGCGTGCGGTGGCGACTCGCCCATCCGCACCCCTGGGATCCCTTCATTCCTCGTTCCTGGAGCCTTCTCCGCTCCTCTTCCTTCCTTCTCCCTCTTCCAGGCCTGGGCCTCTGTTACTAGGCCCGCCTCCGGAGCAGAGCTCATGCAGAGCCCCTGCTCCCTGCCACTTCTGCTCAGACTTCTCTTCACTGAACTAAGATGGTGCCCACCTTTTATACTTCCTTCTCAATGCACCCAGGAACTGCTTCCTCCCTGCTCCTGCACTACAGGGTTCCCCTTCCTCAGTGTTCCCTCCCCCCACTCCAGCCAGGGACAGGGACTGTTGTGCCCATCTCAGAGGCATATTGGTCGCCCTGCCCCACGGCAATGTGGTGTAATGCATGCAGGTGTCGGGTCCTGATCCACACTCCATCCTTACCTGAGAGTGAGATATCACACCTCTGGGTGAGGTGCAATACCTCTGTAGCAACCGAGCCCTCAGGGTGCTACAGTTCCATTTATCTTCAGCCTAGGTGACGTATTGTGATACAGGGCCGTGATTTTGGCTATAAAAGGGTCCCCTAGACCCCTACCCCAAGCTTTTTAAGAGAATCATATATGGCGTGCCAGGAGACTCCATGGAATGCTTTCTCAGCATCCAACGAGAGTATCTAATTACAAATTTTTAACTGCATCTAGCCCAGGAAATACTTTGTGCCTAGTAGCAGTGTCTGCTAGTCAGCGGATTATCCCGGCTGTTAAGCAAGCTACACCACCTGTAGTTTGGACACTTAATTTTTTCAAAGGAAATGCTTCGGGGCCACGGGATACTCAGTGAAGAGCATCAGGAGGCACCCCAAGGCATAGGGGCTGGGACTGGCAGTAGGATGCCTTGCGGTGGACAGCCGAGCTCGATCCTTATAAAAGCTTTTTAACTGCAGCAGCTTTAGTGGACGCTACTGGAGCTGGAATTACGCGGCTGCTGGCATGAGACTTGCCCTCCAATAGATCCTTGTAAATGGATTTAAAGTGTATTCATTCAAATTAGAGAGACAATTTAAATTAAAAAGCTTAGAGCTGCCTCCACCACAGGGGGGCTCGCTCGACCCACCAGCGGACAGGCACCAGTATTGGGAGAGGGGGGCTGGCCGTCAGGGTTCACCGCGGCTCTGGCACAAACCCGGCGACACGGAGGTGGCACGGGCAGGAGCGGACTGAACGTGTCGGCTTCTCACTTTTTGGATTTTAGAAGGGCATGACATGCCTATATTTGTGTCTCCCCCTCCTTTTACTCCTCCACCTCTTTTCTTTTCGCATGACTATATGTACTTGTCACTTTTCCATGTGTTAGTTGTGTCTTCTGAGCAGTTTGTCAGCTTTTGGACACCTTTGAAGGTGTTTTCTATGTGTTTCTATGTGTTTTTGTTTGCCTGCCATTGGTTTTAACGGTGTTCGACGAACAGTTCGACGAACAGTTCGGCGAACACACGGGTGTTCGACGAACCGAACCGAACTCGAACACTACGGGGGTGGCTCAACACTACTCATCATGCTGTTCACATTTTGACATCATGAGACCAAGATGACATTAACAATTAATCAACAGTACCTCCCCATTGCGAGGCTATAAGCAGGATGTTCTCAGACGGAAGTGGTCACGGAGCTTAAATTGTCACAGAGTGTCCTTTCTGTCTGACCGTTGGTTTTACGGTGGTAGGCTGAATAAAATGATAAGTCAATTCAGAATTTACTACAAAAGGCTCTCTGGAATTTGGAGACAAATTGCACTTGCCCTATCAGGCACAATTTTAAGAGGAATTCCATGCAGTCTCACAACATTACAAATAAACAAGCTGGAGCATGTCTCAGCATTTGGTAACCCTGACAAAGGAACAAAATGAGCCTGTTTGCTGAATTGGTCAATCACCACCCAAATAACAGTTTTCCCACCAGACAAAGGCAAATCTGTGATAAAATCCATGCACAGATGAGTCCACGGTCTTTCTGGAATTGGCAATTAGCCAATTCCCAGCCGGCCAGTTATGACATAACTTCACAAGCGGATACAAAATCTTTAATATCATTATACATGGACAGCCACCAAAAGAGTCTAGCAATAGCTTTTCATGTAACTGTGATCCCAGAATGACCACTCAAAAGGGAATTATGAAACTCCTGCAACAGATGCAATCTTAGGTACACAGGTACAAATAATTGGAGTAGTGGAAGGAGCCAACCACTGGACTTTACGGATCTCCGCTTCCAACTCCAAAGATAGCATATTAACTACAAAACCCTGAGGAAGAATAGAGGTCCCGGAGGAGAAACTGAATCAAGACTGTGTAATAATGCGTCAGTCTTTACATTGCTTGTCCTCTGCCTGAACATGATAGAGAAATTGAACCTAGAGAAAAACAAGGACCATCTGACCTGTCTGTGGGTTAACTGTTTAAGCTGATTCAATGTAAGCTAAATGCTTATGATCAGTGACTTGATGAATCGCCACCTCCAAAAAATGTCTCCATTCCTCAAAGGCTAATTTAACAGAGAGTAACTCACAATTCCCAACATCATAGCTTTTTCGGCAGACGAAAATTTTCTTGAAAAAAATGAATATGGCTGCAAGTTGGTCAGAGTTTTGGACCCCTGATATAATAAGGCCTCTTCCCCGACGTCTGAAGCATCCACCTCCACAATGAATAGTTCCTGAAGATCAGGTTGGATTAGAACAGGAGCCAACACGAAACACTCCGTCAATTTTTTAAAAGCCCTATTAGGATCTGGAGACCAAATCTTGCGATCCGCCAGCTTATGTGTGAAGTCAGTAAGAGGTTTAGCAATCTGAGAAAACACCTGAATTAATTTTCTATAATAATTGGCAAATCCTAGAAAATGTTGCAACGTTTTAAAGTCACTAGGTTGAATCCAGTATGTAATGGCCTGCACCTTCCCAGGATCGACTTTAAACCCTTCAGCCAATAAAATAAACCCCAGGAATGAAATTTCCTAAACAGAAAAAATACATTTCTCTAGTTTAGCAAACAAAGAGTTCTCCCTCAACCTTTGTAACACCGCATGGACATGTTCCTGGTGAGAATCCAACTCAGGAGAAAAAATTAAAATATCATCAAGGTAAATCACACTAAATCTTCCAATAAAATCAGAAAAATATCATTCATAAAATTTTGAAATACTGCTGGTGCATTGTTTAACCCAAATGTCATGACGAGATTTTCAAATAAACCCTCAAACGTTAAAAACACTGTTTTCCACTCATCACTCTTGCGGATGCATATCAAATTGTAAGCCCCTCTAAAGTCAAGTGTAGAAAACCACTTAGATCCCGTAAGCTGATTATATAGGTCAGGGATGAGTGGAAGTGGATATGAATTCTTTACTGTGATTTTGTTCAGTTCAGAAATCAAGATAAGGATAGAGACCCCCATCTTTTTTTTATTTTTTTTTACAAAGAAAAACCCAGCAGCTACAAGGGAGGAGGAAGGAAGGATATGACCCTTCAGTAATCTTTTGTTCACATAGTTTTTCATGGCAGTACATTCAGGCCCAGATAAATTGTAAATGCAAGATATAGGTAATTTGGCATTGGGGACAAGATTAATAGTGCAATTATACAAACGATGGTAAGGTAGTTTCTCCGCCTCTTTTTCCTAAAAACATCTCTGAAATTTTTCAGGTACCCTGGCAGATCCTCCAGACTAGGGGAGCATATTTGTACCAAACCTAGACATTTCTTATGACAATTAGGGCTCCACTTAACAATTTCCGTCTGACACCAATAAGAGGATACTGAATAAGCTGCCATGGAAGTCCTAGTATTAACCCATCAGGCAAATTATCCAAAACAAAACAGGGCATGGATTCAGAGTGAAGTGCTCCCACTTGAAGCATGAATTACACTGTTACCCATTTGACCCAGTTCTGAAGTAACGGTGTCTTGTCAATGGCAAAAATTTTAATGGGTCTTTCCAAACTAACTGTCCCTAATCTTAATTTCAAAACCAGTCCCGAATCAATAAAGTTAGCTGCAGACCCGAAGTCAATGAAGTCCAATGCTGATAACACCTGATTCTTGAAGGATAGCACCGTATTAAATAGTACTTTATCAGAGGAGAAAAAAGGTACTTGGAAGTCTGGGTGACCTCCTCAACAATAACCCTGACTTAGGTCGTTTCCTTATGACTTGCTTACTTGAGAACTAGTTGGGCAGTTCTTTAAAAAATGTCCAGCGAGACCATAGTAGAGACAGAGTCTTAGATGGTGCCGACATTTCTTTTCCACAACATGAGAACTGACGGCTCCAACCTCCATCGGCTCCCCCTAAGGTAAACGGACATGCTCAGGGGGGAATATAAAGGGTACCCGGCTGCTTACTACATTTCACTAATTCTGTAGTCCACTCGTATGGCCTGGATCATGGCATCAACCAAAGAACAAGTGGGAGCATGGAGAGCCAGAGTGTCCTTAAAAGCTTTGGAAAGGCCCCCATGGAATTGGCATCTGATGGCCGATCGTTCCACTGAACTTCAGTAGACTATTGCCGGAATTCAGTGCTATAGTCCTCAGCAGTACGGCTTCCCTGTGTCAAATTCATGATCTTGGAGGAGAAATTCTAGGGAGCAAAGAGAGCACAAAGAGGGTTTTAACCGATTAAAAACAGTAAAAAAGAAATGAATGCACGCTCGCCTGGTGCTGTTGCATATTGCAACAATTCAATGGCATGAAATCAGCTGCTGCAGGACACGAGTTGTCAGACCAAAAAGGAAATGCTGTCTCGATAGAACTTGTTTTTTCCTGCGCTGCTGGTATACTCATAAGGAAAAGCTTGTAAGGTGATGAATTTATAAAAGAAATGTTTATTGATAAGTTACAAAGTCAACGCGTTTCTAAGTTATCCAAGACTTCTTCCTCAGGACATAACCTTATTGATGGGCTAGGTTTGACTGTCAGTTATATATGCTGTCTTTTGAAAAAAGCCGCCAAAGCGAGGAGCACATGTCATGTCAAAGTTCAGCTCTGGTGCGTTGGAGTGATGTCGCATAGAAAATTACATATATCACACAAAATCAAAAGATTTTTTAAATCGCCATCAGGACAAGGTAGACTCTTCTGGCAGGACCCTACTCTATTCTAACCTATTAAAATTTTCTTATAATACCCAATACTCTTTTTAGGTATATTTTTTATTTATTTTTATTTACGGGAAAAAAGAGAAAAAAAGCGACATAGTTCCGCCCTGCACAGTAACAGGACCCACCCACACTGAAAACAGTATCCTCAAAAATAAAATACATCACAGCAGTAATAATATCCTTTAATTAGCCCCTACAGTAATAATGTCCCACATCCTGCCCCCATGTCTCAATCCTGCCTCCATTGTCTCCATAATTAGCCCCTACAGTAATAATGTCCCACATCCTGGCCCCATGTCTACAACCTGCCCCCAATGTCTCCATCCTGCCCCCAATGTCTCCATCCTGCCCCCATTGTCTCCATCCTGCCCCATTTGTCTCCATTCTGCCCCCATGTCTCCATCCTGCTGCCATGTCTTCATTTGTCTCCATTCTGCCCCCATATCTCCATCCTGCCCCCAGTTGTCTCTATCCTGCCCCATGTCTCCATTTGTCTCCATTCTGTCCCATTTGTCTCCATTCTTCCCCCATTTTCTCCATCGTGCCCCCATTTGTCTCCATCCTGCACCCATGTCTCCATTTGTCTTTATTCTGCCGAATGTCTCCATTCTGACCCCAATGTATCCATTCTGTCTCATGTCTCCATCCTGCCCCCAATGTCTCCATCCTGCCCCAATGTCTCCATCCTGCCCCCAATGTCTCCATCCTGCCCCCAATTTCTCCATCCTGCCCCCAATGTCTTCATCCTGCCCCGATGTCTCCAATCACTGATGAGGGAGGTGGGCAGAGTGGTGAAATGAGCCTCTTGGCCACACTAATGGTACGCTGAGCGCCAAATTAGCATGTTTAATTTTAAGTTGTTTCTGTAGAATGGAGGCAGCGATTAGAACACTGATAGAAGACTATTATCCCGATTCACTGTTGTTTCGCTACTATTCTATTATTTTCTATTAATATTTGTGCCTTATTTTCAATCAGTTTAACACTATTTTTTAAATTGTCTCTCTGTTTTAAGTCTTTTTTAATTTTCCTCAATAACTTTGCTTATCCAGATGTTTTAAATATATTATTGAAATGAGACTTTTTATAATGTCATATTTTTTGGCGCAACACTTTCCTTGAAGGCGGATTTTTATTTTGCCGTACTTTAACATTAAAGTGCCATATATTAGAGGATTATGTAACTTTTCTCTAAAAGGCACAAAAAAAAAGAGTAAAAGAAAAACGTATTTTGGGTAGGATTCATTAAACCCTTGTACCATTTGGAAAAATTTGGTGCAAAAATGACAACAAATACTACAAAACAAAAAATATCCTAAAATGATGAGTCTGGCCCTATCGCTTAGTCTAAACTGTTATTTTGAGGTCACCATTTAAGGTTTAAAGAAATTGACTTTAATGATGTCTAAAGATGAGCAAAGAAATTCAAGTGGAATTGCTTTCTACTTCAATTTTACAAAAATCTACTATTGCCAAAATGCAGATTTTTGCAATTAACTTAAATTCAAATTCAGCAAAATGGTGGCCGCTGGCTGCCATTTTTCTAAGCCATAAAGAACAGTTGAAAAAAATAAAAATAAAATCCTTATACTCAACTTACCGCTTAACTCTCCGTTCCATCTGCTTCTCACAGTCATTCATCCGATTGTCATCACATCTTCTGATCTGCAGACCTTGCACACTAGGCCAGGACTTCCGGCTCTGATGAGGCCCAGAATAATTCTGTGCATGTGACTCGCCCCCTGGGCCGTGGGGCACTCGGATCCGGGCAGTAGGGGAACGATGGGAGTAGTAGTGGCAACCCGGTTCCGTGGCTCAGGGTGGTCAGGCCAGTGGTAGTCCGTTATGTGCTGATGATTATGTCCGACTACGCCACCCGTGGATTTGCGGTCATTAGGAACCGCCGCTGCAAGGCAGACCGCTGGGGCTGATAATGTATGCAGCTGGGATGGTGTGACTCCCCACGGGAAGAGTGCGGCCCCAGGGCAGTGTAGTGGATGTTGGGAGTGATGGTAGTGAGAGTCCCAGTGCTGATAGTGCTGGAGGAGCAAGGAGCACACAGACAACAGGTTGCAGTCCAGGGTCTTTACTAGAACAGGTAAACTGACCCACAAACAGTCCCGGCTAGGAGGGGACCTGGATGTCTGAGAGCAACGGGGAAATTGGCCCTGGTCAGGGTGAGGGTGTAGGCCTACCGTGCTTTCTGTGCTCCTTCTGGCTATCTCCTCATTATAGGGTAACAGCCCACGTTTCCGAGTTTTCCGTGTATTCTCGCCTGTATGGCCTGCGACGTGGGTTCCTTTCTGCTCCCAGCCTTGTACGGCTTTGCTGGTCCCTTCTGTTGTGGCAGGGCCTCCAGGCTTCTTAGGCCAAGGAATATACAGTCCCCTGCGGACAGCCTCAGACACCAAAGTCTGGTAGATTAAGTCCGTTATCTGCCAAGACAGGCTCACTTCGCCTCTTGTCTCTGGCTTGTGGCTCTCCTCCTGCCACACTTCCTCTTAGGTGCAATACAACTGTCCTTCTCTGCTCTGGGACCTGAATCCTGAGACAGGTCGTCCAGCTCTCTCTAACCCTGCCTCCAGCACCAGCTTTTATAGGGGCAGCCTGCTCCCCCTACTGGCCAGAGACAGGAGGTACTGCATGCTAATGTTCCCCTGACTAGAGAACCTCCCCCTTGCTCTCAGACACAGCTTTATTACATTTTGTGGCATCCAGGCCAGGGTGACACATTCCCCCCTAGTAAACTTTAGTACTCCGGGACTAAACAGTAAATAAAGAATAACATGCATAACCATAAAACATTAACAGACAGACGACGCACAGATTGAGTTCTTAAGGTCACAGTATGGCCTGTGACCGGGTGTCCATATCACCAATACAACGGGGAGCCTTAACCAGGTGGGGGTCTGTCCTACCCCAAGTCCTTTACAGTCTTAGTTCATTCCTTGGTTAGGCTCCGAACGCAGTCCATACAAGGTCCCGGTTATAAAAAGTCCATAACCTTTGAGTCCTTACGGTAACTGCAAGAAACTGAAACACAGAATTACCAAACAAGCATGTAACTTGGCAAACATTTCAACAGTTGGTAACAGGGTCATTTACAATTTTAGTGCACTCTATATTCTCCAGCGAGCGGGTATCTGTCCCTTTGTGCTCCTGGTTGACCTACGTAGCCCACTGTCTGGTGGTGGACCAACTTGGCTTTCCCCACTAGCGTTAGGGGTACAGCTACCAGCTGGGTGTACAGGTAGGGCAGGCAGCTATCTGCGGGTCCTTTGGCTTACCGCAGGCATGGCAGGCTCACTGTCAGCAGAGGGTTGACTCTCCTGGGCTGCTGGTACAGGCTCTTCTGCCTCTGGAACTGCTTGCTCCTCTTCACCTTCCGGCTCTGGTGCAGGTTGTTGCGCAGTCGGTTGCAGGAAATGCAGGATGGGTACCACTATGGCATCGTTTATCCGAGTCCAGGACTGAGGGAACTCTCCGAGAACGGTGCTGATCATTTCTTCCTTGTCCTCTGCGAGTTCAAGGTCACTCTGATCCTCTTCTGCACTACGGAGTTGCTCGGGGCATCTTTTGAGGTGGTCCCTGGAGACGACACTAGTGGTTTCTCCTCCGTCCTTGGTGATTACGCACACCTTTGGGTTGTCGTGGTCAGACTGCAGTACGGTGTAGGGTTCCCTTTCCCGCTGGTAGTCCAACTTATGTAGCCTTCTTTTTCGCTTTAGGACTTGCTCACCAGGTTCTAGGGGACCAGCAGGGGCGTGTTGATTGAAGAGTTTTTCTTGCCTCTCTCTCACCTGGGCCATGCTCTTCTCCACACTCTCCTGTACCTTCTTGTACTGCAGTTGCCTTTCCGTATCCCAGTCCGCACCTGGGGAGGTGTCCTCAGGTATTAGGACTCCCATCTCCAGGTCTACGGGCAGCTTACCTGGTCTGGCTCGCATCAGGTAAGCCGGGGTGCAGTTTGTAGCATTCACCGGGATATTGTTGTATAGGTCTATCAGGTCCGGCAGTTTTTCTGGCCACAGGCTGCGTTCCTCCAGGGGCAACAACTTCAGGAGATCAATGACTATATTGTTCATCTTCTCACACATCCCGTTGGTTTGGGGGTGGTAAGGCGTTGTACGAATCTTCTTACAGCCATAGAGGTTGCAGAACTCCTGGAAGATTTCAGCCTCGAACGCTGGACCCTGGTCTGTCAGGACCTGTTCCGGATACCCGTGTGGATGGCAGAAATATTGCTGGAAGGCTCTGGCTGCTGTTTGGGCTGTCAAGTCCTTTACCGGGACCACCACTAGAAAACGGGAATAGTGGTCCACGATTGTCAGGGCATAGATGTATCCAGACCGGCTTGGAGCCAATTTGACGTGGTCCAGAGCTACCAGCTCAAGAGGCTGCGTGGTGACGATGGGCCTCAAGGGTGTCTTCTGGCTGGTGCGGTCCTTCCTCCTCAGGTGACAAGGGCCACAGTCTCTGCACCATTTTTCTACAGCTCCTCTCATGCCGACCCAAAAGAACCTTCCTCTTAGCAGGAACTCCAGTTTCTTCCAACCGAAGTGTCCCGCTCTGTCATGGTAAGCCCCCAGGACCATAGCTGCATCCCGCCTTGGGACCACGACTTGCCAGGTCAGGTCGTGCGTCCGGTGGTTGACAATCCTTCTGCACAGCTTGCCTTCGTAGAGGAACAGCTTGCTCTTCTCCTTCCACAGCTGCTTGGCTTCCTCTGGAGCATCTGGATCCATGCGGGCGTCTTCCTGGGTCAGCAGATCTTTCACCAGGCGGATGGCAGGGTCACTATCTTGGGTCTCGGCCCAGCTGTGGTGAGGTAGGGGATTGATCTTCACGGTTGTTAGATCCTCCTCCTTCACGCGGTGGGAGTATTGAGCGGCTCCATACCGGTGAAACGCGGGGAGTTCTACCTCCTCCAGCTCTTCTGGGTCTTCGTCACCTTCAGGTAAGTGAGGCATCCTCGACAGGGCGTCTGCATTGGCATTGGTTTTGCCGGCCCGGTACTTGATCACGAAGTCATAGTTGGAGAGACGGGCCATCCACCGCTGTTCTGTAATTCTCCGGGTACCTCTCGGTGGACCTCAGCTTCTGGCTGGCGTACGCGATCACCCTTTCTCTGCCCTGTTGGTTTTGGGACAGTACGGCTCCCAGTTCCACATTACTGGCGTCCGTGTGGAGAATAAAAGGCTGACCATAATCAGGGTAGGCCAGGATCTCATCCCCCGTGAGGGCCATCTTCAACTGGCGGAAGGACTCCTCCTCCGGTTTATCCCACTTGAAGGGTGGCTTTTGACTTCTGGACTTAGACTGTCCGATCAGGAGGTCCTGCATAGGAGCTGCCATCTTAGTGAACCCGGGGATGAACCTTCGGTAGTAGCCTACCAACCCAAGAAACTGTCTCACCTCTTTGATGTTCGAGGGGCTTGGCCAGCTCTTGATTGCCGTGACCTTGTCAGGGTCGGGGGCTACTCCTTCCGCACTTACCACGTGCCCTAGGTACTGGACCTTTGGTTTCAGCAGGTGACACTTCGATGGTTTCACCTTCAGGCCATAGCCTGCCAGGGCTTCGAACACCTCGGCCAGGTGCTTTAGATGGTCCTCGTAGGTTTTCGAATAGACGATCACGTCGTCCAGGTAAAGGAGGACAGTCTCGAAGTTTCGGTGCCCTAGACAGCATTCCATCAGCCTCTGGAAGGTCCCTGGTGCGTTGCAGAGCCCGAAGGGCATACAGTTGAACTCACTCAGTCCCATTGGGGTGGTGAAGGCGGTCTTCTCCTTGTCAGCCTCTGCCACAGGAACCTGCCAGTACCCACTAGTAAGGTCCAAAGTAGAAAAGAAGTTAGCTGATTTTAGTGCGGCTAAAGACTCCTCTATTCTAGGCAGCGGATATGCGTCTTTATGGGTGATACGGTTGATTTGTCTATAGTCTACGCACATTCTCATGGTGCCGTCTTTCTTTTTCACTAGAACCAAGGGGGCTGCCCAGGGGCTACAGCTATCTCTAATGACCCCAGCTTCTTTCATCTCTCTTAGCATACCCTTGGCGTTCTGATAATGTGCAGGGGGTACAGGTCTGTGTCTTTCTTTTATCAGTGGGTGGCTCCCTGTGGGAATGTGGTGTTCTATCCCCTTTACTCTGCCGAAGTCTAGTGGGTGCTTACTAAAGACTCTCTCGTACTCCTGTACCACCCGGTAGACTCCTTGTTTTTGGTGCAGGGGAGTGGAGTCAGCACCCACATGGAGTTTCTGGCACCAGTCCTCCTTTTGTTTCTGGGAGCCATTACCCTCCGCCTGTGGAGATGGAGGCAAGGGTTCCACGGCCCTGATAGCTTTGTGTTCGACAACAAACAGTTTGGCGAGTGTAGCGTACCTGGGTAAGTGTACTTCCCTCTCCCCAATGTTGAGGATGCGGACGGGCACCCTCCCATGACGGACATCAACCACCCCCCGGGCTGTCAAAATGGTGGGCCTGCTGTCTGAGTACACGGGTTCTACCATGGCTTGGTAGTCTCTACCTCTCAACCCGATTGCAGTCCGACACCAGATCATCATTTCACTTTTGGGAGGCATGGAAATGGGGAATGGGTCACTCAGTCTTACGCTACCGATCTCACCACCAGACAGTTCTACCTGCTGCCGTCTCATCAGGGCATTTATCTCCTTGTTGAGGACTCTCTGTTGGCTGGAACTAGCATTCACCGCCACCTGTTGTAGAATTACAATTACTTCTGAAAGACAATTTTCGATCACGTTAGTACCCACAGTTATTTTAGGGTGACTTTCACGACGGTCAATGTCCACAATAATCACTCCCTGTGCCGGTAGTTCAACTTTACCAATTTTAATGGTCATCTCCTTGAACCCCATCTGCGGCACGGGTAAGCCATTACTGGCGATGATGCTCAAGTTACTGTCTGGATACCGTGTGATATCAGCATCAGTCCAATACTGCTTAAAAAGTACATAAGGGATAGTGGTTACTTGCGACCCAGTATCCAGCAAGGCGCTCATGGGGATACCGTCCAGCACCACGGGTAAAACCGGGCGCCCCCCAACGTACTTATTACGCCAATTGTAAGGGCCTGGTGATCTTATGCCTGGGGGTTGGCCCTCTGCCCCAGGTTGGACCCGTTTAAATTACAGTACCTGGAAATGTGTCCGGGCTGGTTGCATCGACGGCAAATGGGCTGTCCATCCTCTGCGTAGCGGTCTGTGGGCCTCCCTCGGAACGACGGGATCCTCCTCTGTCGACGCCACGGGACATCCTCCGGACTTGAAGCCAGCTCGATGGGTCTTGATGGGTCCACTTGCAACGCCTGGACGGTCCTGGTCAACGCCGCAATGCTGCTGGTCAGCTCCTGGACTTGGTGGTGCAGGTCTTTCGACGGGGCTTGGTTCAGGGCCTGTGCATCAGCCCCCACAGGATCCATAGAGGAGGGCGCCGCCTCCTGGTGGTAGGTGAGAGCAGGGCGCCGGGGGTTTATAGCGCCACTTGTTGCGGATTCACGGAGCACCCTTATGGCCCTGTCCTTGAATTGGGCAAAGGTCAGATCAGGGTTCTGAAAGAACATGAGGCGCAGCTGGGTCCTGTGGGCGCTAGACAGCAGACCTTCTATGAACTGTTCTGTTAGGAGCTTATCTGTATCCAACACGCTGCCAGGGTCAGCTTGTTGGATGACCCTCAGGGCTTCCTGCAAATTGAGGGCATAGTCTCTGATGCTGTCCTGTGCCCGCTGCTTACATCCATAGAACCTCATTTTAATTTTAGCGGAGGTACGTGTGTCAAAGGTACCCCGCAGCCGGGCCAGAATACCCTTCACAGTCCTTTTCTCCTCAGTGGGCCATGATTTTACCTCCCTTTGGGCTGCGCCAGTTAACCGCCCTGTTAGTATGCTGACCTTCTGTTCCTCTGTCAGGGGGTAGACTTGGAACAAACTGTACAGCCTTTCTTTAAAGTCAGTTAGGGCATGGGGCTCCCCTGAGTACTTGGGCAGCCAGGCCGCTCCAGGGATGTAGGGCAGGGAAAAGGGCATCACCGCTGCTGCAGCTGCGTTGGTGGTAGTGGGCGCCTCTGTGTCCGACATCTTCCTCCCCCTAGTTAAGCGTGGCCTACCTTCCGACGATCCTCTTCTGTAGGCCGCGGCTCCGCTGCTGCTGCTCTGGACGAGGACCTTGCGTCACGTCCTGATGACGTCAGCGTCGCTCTCTCTCCCTTCCAGGACCTTGCGCAGCGTCGATGCGTGGGGCGGAGCTTCGGATCTCGCACGGTTTGGACGTCCACGCCCCTCTTCTTCCCGCGCGACATCCTGAAGATGGCGTCCGATGGCGGGAAAGCGGCTGAAGATGGCGGGAACCGATGGAAGATGGCGGGAGACGGCTGGAAATGGCGGGAAACGGCTCCGGATGGCGGGAAACCTCTTTTCAGGTAAGTGCAAAGTCTTTTTCAGGCGCGCAATACCCGTTTGTGGCGGGTTGGTTGCAATCCTGCCGACTACGCCAAAGCTGACTCGCCCCCTGGGCCGTGGGGCACTCGGATCCGGGCAGTAGGGGAACAATGGGAGTAGTAGTGGCAACCCGGTTCCGTGGCTCAGGGTGGTCAGGCCAGTGGTAGTCTGTTATGTTCTGATGATTATGTCCGACTACGCCACCCGTGGATTTGCGGTCATTAGGAACCGCCGCTGCAAGGCAGACCGCTGGGGCTGATGATGTATGCAGCTGGGATGGTGTGACTCCCCACGGGAAGAGTGCAGCCCCAGGGCAGTGTAGTGGATGTTGGGAGTGATGGTAGTGAGAGTCCCAGTGCTGATAGTGCTGGAGGAGCAAGGAGCACACAGATAACAGGTTGCAGTCCAGGGTCTTTACTAGAACAGGTAAACTGACCCACAAACAGTCCCGGCTAGGAGGGGACCTGAATGTCTGAGAGCAACGGGGAAATTGGCCCTGGTCAGGGTGAGGGTGTAGGCCTACCGTGCTTTCTGTGCTCCTTCTGGCTATCTCCTCGTTATAGGGTAACAGCCCACGTCTCCGAGTTTTCCGTGTATTCTCGCCTGTATGGCCTGCGACGTGGGTTCCTTTCTGCTCCCAGCCTTGTACGGCTTTGCTGGTCCCTTCTGTTGTGGCAGGGCCTCCAGGCTTCTTAGGCCAAGGAATATACAGTCCCCTGCGGACTGGTTATCTGCTGGAGAATGTGGAATCCTCCCAGCCTCAGACACCAAAGTCTGGTAGATTAAGTCCGTTATCTGCCAAGACAGGCTCACTTCGCCTCTTGTCTCTGGCTTGTGGCTCTCCTCCTGCCACTCTTCCTCTTAGGTGCAATACAACTGTCCCTCTCTGCTCTGGGACCTGAATCCTGAGACAGGTCGTCCAGCTCTCTCTAACCCTGCCTCCAGCACCAGCTTTTATAGGGGCAGCCTGCTCCCCCTACTGGCCAGAGACAGGAGGTACTGCATGCTAATGTTCCCCTGACTAGAGAACCTCCCCCTTGCTCTCAGACACAGCTTTATTACATTTTGTGGCATCCAGGCCAGGGTGACACACATGCAAGCGCAAGGACATCATAACACCGTGATCTTTTGCGTGCTTGTGCAGAACCCTTCCTGACTTTATCAGAGCAGGAAGTTCCAGCCTAATGTTAGAGACCCGGGGATTTCAGCGTGAGCGGTGGGGATCAGAGGGTGCAGCAAGGACTGTATGGGTGACAGCGAGGTGAGTATAAGGATTTTCCTTATGTTTTACATCTTAGGTTTATTATGTTCTGGTCTCTAGAAAACCCAGAGCATAATAAGGGACTATAAATTTGCAGAGAACAACCTCTCTTAATTTCCTGGGAAAATCCACACAAATTAAAATTTTTCATAATCCACTCAACTCTAATGATATCCATGGTAATGTCATGTCCCACAGTCATGTGAATGACTATTGGCTGTAATGCTATTGTATATGGGTCATCTATATTGACGACACATCAAGACATATATTTTTTGCACACACATATGTCACTGTTAAGGCTCATACAGACAACCGTATTTTCAGTCCTAGTGAGATCGGACAAAACATTGAATCGGCTTCGGAACAACGTTATTCTATGGGGTTGTGCGCATATCTAAGAAAAAAAAGTTGCAGCATGCTCGATTTCCATCAGATATTTGGATCGCAAGTCAATGACTCCATGGAAAAAAAACGGACTGCACTCAGATGACATAGACTATGATCACACGCTGATCAGCATAATCGGCCAGATTCTCTCGGATGAGGGAAAATACGGTTGTGTGGACCCCAGCCTTAGAGTGGATCTAAAAAGGTGGAAAAAGTTCTGAAATTATTCTTTTTTAGGCTCGCTCATATTGTCGAGTAGCCAGCGTATAACCCGAACAAGATGTTTCATTGGATAGCACCCACTTCAATGTTATACTAAGCAGCCGTGCCGACTAGCATTTAATTTCTCATGCCAAGCCGGCATGAGAAAAAAAAAATTGCTGCATGCTGCGATTTGCTGCGTACCCATATACGTCTATGTCATCCGAGTGTAGTCTGATATACACCGACTCACAGAATGGAGAAGATGGAGAAATTAAGTTCTCCATCTTTTCTGCATCTGTGATACGATTCTCACATGTGACAGAATCGGATCACAGTCAGAAGACACTCGGCTCACGCTCACAACAGAGTCTGTATCCTCTGTAAATGCACAAATAATATCATATTGCAGTTATTACCTTCCAGGATTTGAATATCTACCCTTCATATTCCTATAATGTAGTTCAGATAAACTAATGCACTAATTTTGGATATAGTCTGTTTTTTTATTTTATGCAATCCTTCATATAATGTACACAAATAGAAAGTGATTTTTCCTTATTCAGACACTGAGTATTGTAACAAGCACATTTTCATTTTAATGATATATTTTTATAATACAGTTCATTCAGTCATCTGGAACAAATCTGATAAAACAACAAAAGCACCATTAACACATATTAAATTGTGATGAATTTTGGTCATTGATGCAGGACTTGGTTAACCTCTGACATGAATCTCCCATTATCTACAAATAAAAGTAATAATAATTGAGCTTATCATTAGAAGCAAACTAATTAGCCTTTATTTAAATGTGAGATAAAAGTGCATATCTTATAAACTAAATGACAATATATTAAAGGGAACCTGTCAGGGTGGTTTACCCCTATAATGTAATAGAAGATCTTGCTAATAGCATTTTTAGTCATGTCTTTCTTATGAGAAACTGTTAGTGCACCCTGCATTTCACTTGTATCATGCCCACAGTTTCACGATTGACAAATCAGCACATGCAGGAAGAACAGGGATGAGAAGAACAGGGATTTGTTTCCTACTCCCTGTACATGCTGACTTGTCAATCACATCACTGCGGACATGATACAAGCAAAATACAGGAATGAGTAACTGCGCTCCCGGCCACAAGTGTTGGGATTAAACATTGTTTTCCATTGTCCAGCAGCCAACGGCAAGGCGATAGCACTACAAGGTGCAACTTTATTTGTTAGTTATGTATGTACAGTACAGACCAAAAGTTTGGACACACCTTCTCATTTAAAGATTTTTCTGTATTTTCATGACTTTGAAAATTGTACATTCACACATTTCTTAAAGTAATGATGGCCACTCATTTTTCTTTACTTAGCTGCTTTTTCCATGCCATAATACAAATTCTGACAGTCTATTCAGTAGGACTATCAACTGTGTATCCACCTGACTTCTGCACAACACAACTGATGGTCCCAACCCCATTTATAAGGCAAGAAATCCCACTTATTAAACCTGACAGGGCACACCTGTGAAGTGAAAACCATTTCCGGTGACTACCTCTTGAAGCTCATCAAGAGAATGCCAAGAGTGTGCAAAGCAGTCATCAAAGCAAAAGGTGGCTACTTTGAAGAACCTAGAATATAAGACATATTTTCAGTTGTTTCACACTTTTTTGTTAAGTATATAATTCCACATGTGTTAATTCATAGTTTTGATGCCTTCAGTGTGAATGTACAATTTTCAAAGTCATGAAAATGCAGAAAAATCTTTAAATGAGAAGGTGTGTCCAAACTTTTGGTCTGTACTGTACATGGCTATAGATAAGCACCTGAACACACCAGTTTTCTGTTTGGAAGTGAAGGTCAGTCTTTTGATATTTATACATAGTCTCTCTGACTCAGCCCGTGTCGGTTTTAATTAAAGCAGGATTCTACATACCCATATAAATGTAGTCTTCAGCCCAGGAGAGGAATCATATTAGAATAGGTTCCCGACAAAGAAGGTCGCCTTGCCGTGGCGCTAGGCATGTATGAATTGGCCAAATTATGTGCTAAGTATCTTTGTTTTTTCCTATTTTCTAGAGCAGCAATGCAATTCAAATTTCATATATTTTATGTTTACATGCTATAGCGCTACAGAGTGCAACTTTATTTGTTAGTTTTGTACAATAAGTGTGGCCTCACTTTCAGAAGTACATTGTCACTTTCATGTTGAATAAGTCGGTGTCTATTCCTTCATGCGTATCAGTATTCTTGTTTTCTTGATTGTTGGCTTAGGTTTATTTGAATTACTGTTTCTTTTGTAGTAAAATATGAAATTGTTGCAGTATTGTGGACAAAGTTGGTCAGTGGAATACATCTGTTGATGGGAACTTCAAATCAATCTCTGACTAATTAATGTAATGCTCCTTGTCTCCTCTCCAAAGAGGGTCTGTAGCATAAGAGCCATGTATTGTGAGTTGTAGACTGGTAGATGAAGCTACGTATCTGTCATTTTCTGTATGAATGACACAATTTTATATTAGAAATGCATAGTTACAGTATATAGGAAGTATTACCAAACACATAAATAGAAATTCTCCATTCATATGTATTATAAATCCCTCACAAATATTCAGCAACAGAATATTCACTTGTCTTAGTCGATCACTAGCTGAGGATGAGACTTAAAAGCCATTATACTGTAATAGTATCATCTGTGTGTACGTTAGGAACCTTGACTCTTTACATATACAGTATCTTGTTACAGAAGTGATTGATCTCTTTTTGCACATGCATCCCATATATCATAATTATCATACGTAAGCAGTTATTTTAAGCACAACTCTATTGTGTGTTATCTGTTTTATTACATCATATATATGATCATTAAGTATTAGGCAACAAAAATACAAAATGACATTTAAGAGTTTAGATAAAAAAGGGAAAAAATGGCTAATTCTTCCTAGGAAATATCCAGAACATGAATCAGCTGGGCTTCTAGGCATTGGCTGAAGTGAATTAAAATAAATAGTGCCATTTTGCTGAATGTCGAAAAGCATAATCTTGTTATACTAGGAAGCTAAGCATGTTGGGTTTGTGTCTTCAGGCCAAATTATTGGCAAACTAAAGATTACACAAAAGGCTTTCTCCTCTGACTGATGCAAATACTTGTATTTTTGCCACAATGTACATATAATATATTGTAATAAATCTCATGTGAAAAATTCTTAATAATTTATTGAAGTTCTTAATGTACTGAATCTATTTTAGTTTCTGTGATGTCTTACTCTGTGCGCTAAAAACCAACAAAGACTTTCATGACGCATTTCTAAAAAAAGGTTGGAATTTTCTCCTTATATTTCTGACTTAATGTGGCCATATGTACTAGATAACAAAGAAAGACTTCATGTGAATAGGGGAGTCTCAGAAGAAGTCTGGGGAAACAAGATTCAGCAAGTTGAATTTCAAGATGAGAGATTTTTTTCACTGGGGAGAAACGTCTGCCACTCTCCCTATTGAAAATACATGCACACTCGGCTTTGAGGACCACCTTTACTCTTTTCCTTGGTTTTGAAGAAGGTGTTGTCCCCCTGCACAAAATATCATTAGGCAAAAAATGAGGTGCTCTGCTGGACACAGTGTATCTATGTGTTACATGGTTGAATATAAATATAAGAATCAGTTTAATCCAATATACAGTCTTATGGATCTATTATACATTACTTTTTTCCATAACAACATGGACATCTAATTACACCTTTACTTGTAATCATTGTAATTCAACATTTTTTTAAAATGGTTGTGTGGGACATTTATGTCAATGGCCTATCCCAGACCTGGGCAAATTGCGGCCCGCGGGCCACATACGGCCCTCTGACTGTTCCAGTCCGGCCCGTGGACCGAGACAGCCGAAGGTATGAAACAGTGGCCCACAGACCGCACCGTGCTCGCACACTCGCTGTTGCTGCTGTCTCCATCCGGACCGCTCTAAGCTGCTGACTGCATTGGTAGTCGCTGACGTGATGACGTCATTTCATCACATCAGCGCACAGGAGACAGTCAGGAGCAGAGGCACAGCACCTGGGGAACGGGAGCCAGGTGAATATGTTTTTTTTTCTTTTTCATGTGTATGGGATGTTTGGTTGGTCATGGGGAGACTATGGGGGTCTATGGCTGGACATATGGAGGCCAAGGGAGTCTGTGGTTGGACATGGGGAAACTGTGGGGGACTATGGGGATCTGTGGCTGGACATGGGAAAGCTATGGGGGTCTGTGGCTGGACATGGGGAGATTATGAGGGGCTGTGGCTGGACATGGGGAGACTATGGGGACTATGGGGGTCTGTAGCTGGACATGGGGAGACTATGGGGGACTATGGGGGTCTGTAGCTGGACATGGGGAAGCTGAAGGGGTCTGTTGCTGGACATGAGGAGGCTGTGGGGGTCTGTGGCTGGTCATGGGGAGGCTGTAGGGGTCTGTGGCTGGACATGGGGAGGCTGTGGGTCTCTCATGCTGGACATGAGGAGGCTGTGGAGTTCTCATGCTGGACATGGAGAGGCTGTGGGGTTCTCCTGCTGGACATGGGGAGGCTGTGCGGCTCTCCTGCTGGACATGAGGAGGCTGTGGGGCTCTGCTGATGGAAATGGGGAGGCTGTGGGGTTCTCCTGCTTGACATGTGGAGGCTGTGGGGCTCTCCTGCTGGGCATGTGGAGGCTGTGGGACTCGCCTGCTGGACATGGGGAGGTGGTGGGGCTCTCCTGCTGGACATGGGGAGGCTGTGGGTCTCTCCTGCTGGACATGGGGAGGCTGTGGGGCTCTCTTGCTGGACATGAGAAGGCTGTGGGGCTCTCCTGCTGGACATGGGAAGGCTGTGGGGCTTTCCTGCTGGACATGGGGAGGCTGTGGGGCTCTCCTGCTGGACATGGGAAGGCTGTGGGACTTTCCTGCTGGACATGGGGAGGCTGTGGGGCTCTCTTGCTGGACATGGGGAGGTTAT
This sequence comes from Phyllobates terribilis, assembly GCF_046119375.1. NCBI lineage: Eukaryota > Metazoa > Chordata > Amphibia > Anura > Dendrobatidae > Phyllobates > Phyllobates terribilis. Next base: position 573,569,061 of record NW_027362764.1, read on the forward strand.
GGGGATCTCATGCTGGACATGGAGAGGCTGTGGGGCTCTCATGCTGGACATGGGAGGGTGTGTGGGGCTCATACGGTATACAAAATGGGCTGTATTCGAGTTCAAACGGTATATAAGGGGATGTCAGCATACTTTTCTGCTCAATATTAAGTGATATAATTAATATTAATATAATTATTAATAGTATAATAATTATAATTAATATGTTGAGATTAATATTGAGCAAAATTCATTTCAGCCTATTGGTTCGGCCCTAGCCCTAGCCTATTCTGTCCAAAAAACAGTCCAAAAAGTATCCCTTTTTGGGGGCAGATACCTACTTTGGTTATGTTTATACACTGGTGGTGCAATCAGAAGAAGCCATGACTTTTTCACACTGAGTGGTGAAAATATCTCTGTTTGGGAAGATTCAATAACATTTTCCTTTGCTAAATAAAGAAGCAATAGCTTTTCACTAACAGTTCAAATATTATCCCTTTATTTAGGGAGAAAGAAACAGGTGTGCAGTTTTTAATGTGAAGAAATGGCTTTTCGACTAGGAATGAAAAAAGAATTTTCCATGCAGATTATAAATTGGTCTGCTTGGGTGTGACAAAGCCACCTGCTGCATTGAATCCGTGTGAGTCTGACAATATACTGGACCTAACAGTGCTCCTATAGCAAACTGGGCCAGTACTTGTCACTGGTCAAATTTGCTGAGCCAGAACTCCATAGGATCAGAGCTCAGGGTGTCACCTGGAGGAAGGACACAGTGCAGATATGACTAACCTGGCTGTTCAGGCAGTGTGACTCTCTTTGCTAATGTGCATAAGGTTGGTGCAGCAGCAGATAAAACATCTGGTTTATTTGATCATATATACTATAATCGTTGCTGCTGCCTTGGATATTTGTTGTAGCTGTAGTGCTGGCACTGGCAGTAGAGCAGAGAGAGGTATTCTCTTCACACATGTAATTGGCAGGTATGTACTCTGCCAAAGGTTCACCAAGCAACGAACACAACTCATCGTAGTACTACGCCAATACACCTGTTCCCCAAAAAAGGGGGCATGCACACACACGCACAGGGAGTTCAGTTTACACAGAAATGACTGGACACATGTTTCTTGGGTACACAAAAGGCTAACTTATGATGCAACAGAGGTAGAGGAGGAACAGTATGGAAAACTGTAGTTGAGGATGATGATTGGGCTGATTTACTGTTTACCTGAATGATGCTCATGAGGAGAAGAAGAAGGATAGCCTTAGCTTTGCTCATCATGATAGTCAGATTTCTTTCCTTGTATCAGGAGATGATGCCATTTTATGTGCTGACATAGTGATGTAGTTCTTAGTCAGTATGTGCCAGGATGCACTTATTTTTCAACAGCACAGCCTGCACACTGCAATAGATTTGTCCTCAAGCAACATGGGAAAGAATTCCCTCACTCGAGATGCCCTCATATAGGAATCACCACCAACCAGACCACCACCAAAGCTTTCGGCCACTGTTAAGCCTTGTACACCAACAAGAGTTGTGACATCACCTGCTCCCAATCTTATAGTAGAACTAGCAGATCTTCCCACTGAGGAGCCTCTGGCTGCACATTGGTGCTGGTCTTTAATGCCAAATCGATTATTTATCTTCTTGGCACCCTAATATGGTTCCCAATCTTTATCAGCATTATCCATGACTTGGTTTTCATATGATTTAAGTGGAGAATGGCTACAGCTCCTCGCTCACCCGCCTGATTTGAAATAACAGATTTGCCCTGGCTCAGAGTGTTACTACCACTGTCAGTTGTCAAATTTTTATTAACTCTTTTTAAAACACTATTATTCCCTCTGAAAAAAAAAGTAACCCAAAATGTTACATTAGTTGGTAGGTACACACATGAAAAGCATAATGGGGCAACAGCCAGCAATGTTGTGATGGTGCATATGTCAAATGTGTGTCGGCTCACCAGAGTGGTATAATTGTGTATACCTGTGTCCATATCAGTATAACACTGTACCTGTTGTAAATAGATTTGCTCCTCTGCAGTAATGGTGATATTCGGTCTCAAGATGTCGCTGTTGCCTAACCATTGCTGAAAGACTGTGAGATGCATATAAAATGTCAGAAGTGGGACTACAATGTGACTGATGTGAAACACAGGAATAGGAAGTGCGGCCATCTGAAGGGTAGTCTGCAGCTAATGAGAACAGGGAGAGGATGTGCTGGATGGGATTCCAGCGACATCTTCTTGTGGAAACAACCCACCGAGGGCAGAGCAGCAGTAAATTGGAGCTGATCTTATATGTGACCAGAATCTGTCCAGATGTGAGGAGATTTCTGCCAGGAATGCTGCTAGGAGACGGAAAAGGCTGGGACCTAGCGTGACAGGTGTTGGATGCCGCTGAGGAGTTAAGCCACAAGTATTGACAGTACCGCTCACCTGTCTGTACCGCTCATCCCACATCCGTCTGTTTGTTTGTCCGGAGCAGACCCGGGTCGGTAAGAACATTAAGGCCCACTGCACTGTCGCAGTGTGCTTCCACACTTCAGTAGTTCAGCAGTACACCTCAATCAGATTTATGTCTTTTTGTATTCCTATGCGGAATGATCTGAACGCTCTGACTTCCCTACCCTATGCTGTAAAATCCTAATCCTGGTGCAACGTCACTAATTTTGAAATAGTTTTTAATTTTCTTCTGTGCAATTAGAGAAGATACCCAGTTTAAATGAAACAAATTGCTGAACAGATACTTTTTAAGTACCATCTAACCACAGTTCCTTGTACAGAGGGTATGGAAAGTATTCAGTTCATTTTTTTTCTCATTAAAGTACACTCTGCACCCCATCTTGACTGAAAAAAAACAGAAATGTAGAAATTTTTGCAAATTTATTAAAAAGAAAAACTGAAATATCACATGGTCATAAGTATTCAGACCCTTTGCTCAGACACTCATATTTAAGTCACATGCTGTCCATTTCCTTGTGATCCTCCTTGAGATGGTTGTACTCCTTCATTGGAGTCCAGCTGTGTTCTTGATTTGGAAAGGCAAACACCTGCCTATATAAGACCTCACAGCTCACACTGCATGTCAGACCAAATGAGAATCATGAGCTCAAAGGAACTGCCCAAGGAGCTCAGAGACAGAATTGTGGCAAGGCACAGATCTGGCCAAGGTTACAAAAGAATTTCTGCATTACTCAAGGTTCCTAAGAGCACAGTGGCCTCCATAGTCCTTAAGTGGAAGAAGTTTGAGACCACCAGAAGTCTTCCTAGACCTGGCCATCCAGCCAAACTGAGCAGTTGTTGGAGAAGAGCCTTGGTGAGAGAGGTAAAGAAGATCCCCAAGATCACTGTGGCTGAGCTCCAGAGATGCAGTAGGGAGATGGGAGAATGTTCCATAAAGTCAACTATTACTGCAGCCCTCCACCAGTAGGGCCTTTATAGCAGAGTGGTCTGACTGAAACCTCTCCTCAGTGCAAAACATATGAAAGCCCGGATAGAGTTTGCTCAAAAACATATGAAGGACTCCCAGACTATGAGAAATAAGATTCTTTGGTCTGATGAGACGAAGATAGAACTTTTTGGTGATAATTCTAAGCGGTATGTGTGGAGAAAACCAAACACTGCTCATCACCTGCCCAATACAATCCCAACAGTAAAACATGGTGGTGGTAGAATCATGCTATAGGGGTGTTTTTCAGCTGCAGGAGCAGGATGACTGGTTGCAATTGAAGGAAACATGAATGTGGCCAAGTACAGAGATATCCTGAATGAAAATCTCATCCAGAGTGCTCTGGACCTCAGACTTGGCCGAAGGTTCACCTACCAACAAGACAATGAACCTAAGCACACAGCTAAAATAACAAAGGAGTGGCTTCAGAACAACTCTGTGACCATTCTTGACTGGCCCTGCCAGAGCCCTGACATAAACCCAATTGAGCATCTCTGGAGAGACCTGAAAATGGCTGTCTACCAACGTTCACCATCCAACCTGATGGAACTGCAGAGGATCTGCAAGGAAGAATGGCAGAGGATCTCCAAATCCAGGTGTGAAAAACTTGTTGCATCATTCCCAAGAAGACTCATGGCTGTACTAGCTCAAAAGGGTGCTTCTACTCAATATTGAGCATAGTGTCTGAATACTTATGACCATGTGATATTTCAGTTTTTCTTTTTTAATAAATTTGCAAAAATTTCTACATTTGTGGGTTTTTTTCAGTCAAGATGGGGTGCAGAGTGTACTTTAATGAGAAAAAAAAATGAACTTTTTAGAATTTACCAAATGGCTGCAATGGAACAAAGAGTGAAAAATTTAAAGGGGTCTGAATACTTCCGCACTCACTGTATTTTTTTTAGTAATGTGAGGTTATCATCATTCCTGTCCAATTGAGACTCTGCTTTATGGATCTCTCTTTCTCTAAATTTTACAGGCTGATGAAAACAGAAGAAAATTTACAATGGGAGGTCATTGTTTCTGTCCTCAAACATTTCTGAAGACTTTACTTTGGTAATATCTCATTCAATTAAATAAATGTATTCATCTTCATAAGGATCAGGAAATTATTGTCAAAATATTTATTCTATAATTTTCATATTTGTATAGGTAACTTGCATAGACTTCAAAATAATACAGTGAATGATTTAATGTCATGAACTATGAATGTTTTTGTAGCATGCTCATCCCCATTGAGATATTGTCAACTGTTTAATGAAATGTTTAAATGTACTTAGAAAACACATGTAGTGAAAATGTGCAATTTACGTTTTAACAGTTTTTATTATTAATATGCTGTGATAATTTTGGACCATCTAAAAAAAGACAGTTTATGATGCGTTTGTTTGTACTGCTTTCCAAACAGCATGGTATACTTTAGTGACGTAGTACTTGTCCACAAGGAGCAGGTAAACACCACACAGTAAATTTAGTTCATCAGCAGCACAAGTCTCTCAAGAGAGCATCTGATGTGCTAATTGGAGTTACCAAGCCTTAACTAAAGTATTAAACAGATCAGTAATTAGTTTCAACTGCTACTGTTGAAACTGTACATACATTTTATAGGAAGAAAATGAGACTTAAATGTGGACTATTTCATACTGCTAGAATTCAAGACATAAAAATCCTGCTTATACAGAAGTAAAGATATAGAAATTGTGCTACTAATTTTCAAGAGTAATTTCCAGTATGGCAGCTCAAGTGACAGGCATGAGTTGCAGTACCAGACAAAACTGAAAGACAAGGGTGGTTTTTGTAATACACGACAATTGCTTATCTTGAGCTTGATTTATTTTAAAGGCAAATATATTCCAATCAGTCTTAAATTAAAACCACCTGCCTTAGGGCAGCAGCAGCGGCAGATGAGGGTATTTTCAGTCCAAGTGCGAACCGACAAAACGTTGGATCTCTTTTGGACCAATGTAATTTCATGGGGCTGTGTACACATTCGATTTTTTTCCTCAGTCTGTCCGAGCAAAAAATCGCCCAATGCCCACGTTTGATCCGATGTTCGTATCACACTCGGCCATGCAAGTCATTGAGTCCTTAGTAAACATTGGACTGCACTGGAATGACATCTGAGTGCAGTCCAATTTCCACGGACTGACAGAATTGAGAAGATATAGAATTTTTTTTCTCAATCTTCTCCTCATCTGAGAAAATCGGATCTCACTATGCTCACACTCTGATCAGAATTGATCAGAGTGTGATTAGCATAATCGGCCCAATTCTCTTGGATGAAGAATACACAGTCATCTGCTCCTGCCCAAAGGCTGTATCAGCAGTGGGCTTCCAAAACAGCTCAAGGAATGGTCTCCAGCAAATAGGGAGAAGTGTCTGCTGGGTTCCCTCCAGCTTTCTTTGTTTTGATTGACTGACCAGTCTCCTCTTATTTGTGTAGCACTGCAGCCCAAAAAGTTAAAAGCTCTAATAAATTCTCTACAAATTGGTATCTCAGGTGGTGCTAACAATAAAATCAAGTCACGTGATCACTCACCAAATTAAAAAAAAAATCCAAAACAAAAACAGACTGACTGAAAACTGCTAATGTAAGTGGAGATTTTCTGACAAATCTGAAATCAGAATTCTCTCATACAAAACCCTCAGGACATCCAATAAATAAATTCGACTAGCAAACGCCGAGATTTTTTTTCCCTATGGGCCTGAGGTCAAAGTGGGAAATAGCTGATATGTACTAGCACATAGGCTATCATTGATCCATAGGGTCCAATTATCAACATGATATATATAGATGTATAAAAAACCTTTATTAAGAAATTGGTTACAGAAACATACCAAGCACAAGAGTGCCCAATATTCAGTTAAATCTCAAAAAATCAAAAAATTAGTGCATCAATTGCGAAATCTAGACAATAAATATATAGAAGGCCGCCGACACATGCAGAGTATTCTAACCTATATTGACACCATAAATGAAAAGGCCAAATATCATTAACAGATGCACACTGAATGGTGTGTGAAAACCACTGGTCGCACTAGGCAGTTTATTGTGGTACTATATAATAATAATAAATACTAATAAAATAGTGCCAAAAAGTGCATAGACCAAACAGACGATGGGTGGAATTAAAGAAAATAAAAAACATCTGTTATGGGGCCCCCTCATGATAGGGAAGGAAAAGCATCATGTTTGTATGTAAAGATTAAGGTTAGAAGGACTGGTGTACCTGGTAAGCGGTCCTAGAACTGAAAATGGAGCACACCCCGACGCGCGTTTCGGACACGTGGTCCTCCGTCAGGGGATGGAGTTCCATAGAACCGGAAGAGTTAAAAAGGGGTGTTTGGCCAATCGGATGCGGAGGATAGGGGCGCGTGACTGAACATCCAAACACATAAAACCGGAAATGCCGGTGGAACTCCACCCCCTGACGAAGGACCACGTGTCCGAAACGCGCGTCGGGGTGTGCTCCATTTTCAGTTCTAGGACCGCTTACCAGGTACACCAGTCCTTCTAACCTTAATCTTTACATACAAACATGATGCTTTTCCTTCCCTATCATGAGGGGGCCCCATAACAGATGTTTTTTATTTTCTTTAATTCCACCCATCGTCTGTTTGGTCTATGCACTTTTTGGCACTATTTTTTAGTATTTATTATTATTATAAAGTACCACAATAGACTGCCTATTGCGACCAGTGGTTTTCACACACCATTCAGTGTGCATCTGTTAATGATATTTGGCCTTTTCATTTATGGTGTCAATATAGGTTAGAATACTCTGTATGTGTCGGCGGCCTTCTATATATTTATTGTCTAGATTTCGCAATTGATGCACTAATTTTTTGAGATTTAACTGAATATTGGGCACTCTAGTGCTTGGTATGTTTCTGTAACCAATTTCTTAATAAAGGTTTTTTATACATCTATATATATCATGTTGATAATTGGACCCTACGTTCGGTGATTCTCTTGGTTGCTGTGTGTTTAACCGAATGGTCTGCCATTTATATTTGTCCATATAGCACACAATCTTGATATGATGGGTATTTTATACTGACCAACTGGTCTTTGATGAAAACCCCTAAATACATGTGGCTATATCCCTGGTGTCTTTTGTGTATCATTGATCCATGTACAGTCCTTTACACATGTGGACAGCACAGGGATAAAAAATACAATCATGTGAACTTTTTCTAACGGAAACAATATTTCTTTCTATAGTTCTCTCAGAATTTTTTCTCATTTTACCATGGAGATTTTTTTCTGTTGTGAGATATTTGAAAGGTTTATGGAAGGAGGCCGACACATTCCCATGTTGCTATCTGAACACAAAACAGCCAATAAATGTTCCACTCACAATGTAACTATATGCATATCTTCACTTCATGTTTTAAATAGCTAAGTTCCAGGAGAATATTTAAGATCTCAATAGATCTTGCTCTGGTTAGTTCCCTGATGAAGGAAATAGTGTTTTTCTGAAATGTGTAAGACTCTTGGACTGGCCAGGCTTTCATAGCTCAAACTGTGTGAGGTCACATGCCAACTTTAGAGGAGCGAAATTGTGGTTACTGGGGACGCTACCAGCCTCAGCCTAGTGAGTGAACATACATCCTTCTATGGGAGCACATGGATTCTATCTGACTTACATGTAGAAACGTTTAATCAAGGTGCCTGGATTACAGTCAAATGTGCTGAATTGTGGCGTCTCGAATTATGATGTTACACGCATGCCGCTAGGTTCAGATAGAGGCGAGACAGTTGTAATGCAAAGGCACATTAATGAACTCAGCATTCTTTACAGCACAGTGAGATGGATGAGGGGGGAGGGTTTGCTGAGGGAGATGATCCCTGTGACACCATTTCTTACAGTCCTTATCTTTCTGCTTGAGAATACTCTGCACTGCTAGTTCAGGAACTCTACCTGACTTGTGCTTAGCTTTACTCCTGACTTGAATCCTTTTCACTTGCAGGGGTGCTTCTGTGAGATACAGAACACACACACCACCTTTTTCTTCAGCTCCAGCCAGACAGTAAGCAACTTCCCCACAATCCCCCTGGGCTCTGCTAAAACACTCCCCTTCTCTTGTGACTGTGTTAACCCCTCTAGTTGCTGGATGCTTCTGGAGCACAACGCTTCCTGTCTCCTGTGCTTGTGTTACTTCTAATAGTTGCTGAATGCTTTTAAAGCAACAGCACTACTTCTGCATGTCACACTCTGCAACAGCACTACTTCTGCATGTCTCAATGAGCTGGGATGAATCTCATCACTTGTCAGAACGTTTGGATGTATGATTGGAAGACTGTTTCTCTAGTGCTCATCTTACTCTGAATGGTGAGTTGTCCATCATTGTATAGGTATATTGCTCATTCAATGCAGGTACAATACATTACTCCACTTATGTGATTTTTTTTCATCTCTAATTCTTGCATAGCTGCTTGTTGGTTATGCGATATCCATATATACTTCTAAATTAGAGCATGTGAGTGTCCTGCTATTTTGGAAACATTTTATATGGTTTATGTCTATTAAAAAGAATCTGTCAGTAATATCAACCCTTCTAAGATGTCTATGAACACATGAAGCTGAATAAAATGATATCTTGATATCAGCGATCCGATATGTTATTCCAGAAAAAATCTACGTTTTTATTATACATATGTAAATTAACTGTTCAGAACTATGGGACGAACCCTGATCTGCATGAGAATTTGCCTCCAGAGATTATTTTTAATAAAAGTGGGAGTTACCAGTGTGAGTCACGTAACCAACACACAACAGTAGAACTGAACTTTGTTTCCTTACAAACATATTTTCCGCAGCTCTCACAGCTCTGCTGTATTGCACAGCTGTCTGCCTGTGAGATGGAAGCTGAGAGGAACCTGCACAGATGTGTCAGGTATAATCACACACAGCTCTGCAGTGAGATCAGGAGCGCAGAGAATGGCCATCACACATCACACTGGTAACTCCCCCTTTTTTTTAAAATAATCTCTGGAGGCAGATTCTTATGCAGATCAGTGACCGGCCCATAATACAGAACAGCTCATTTACATATAAGAAAATGTGGATTTCTCAGATTTCTGGAATAAAATATTGGATCGCAGATATCAAGATATCATTTTATTCAGCTTCCTACGACCTACATGCCCATACAGACGACTCTGGAGGGGTGACCCTACTGACAGATTCCCTTTAATTATTAATTTAGTGCCCTGTCACCTCTCTACTTTTCTGTATTACGCAAATTATTTATTTATTTTTTATTTGGTTATATAGCGCCATCATATTCCTCAGTGCTTTAAAGACACAATATAGTTTATTTTGCAATTAATGCATGATATAGATGCAACACGTTGGTTATTGTATATTTATTGAAAGAATAAATATAAAATAATGTATAATGGAAAATAAAGCATTTGGATGCACTGAAAGGATAAGGCAGCAATGTCTGTATACTAAAATGCTCAGCAGCTTTGATTAATGCGACCAGGAGATATAAAACATTGGAGGCAGACAGTTTTCCAGCATGTTTACAGCTCAGTTCGTGATGTCATGGAATAATTTGTAACTAATCACCCATACTCAGTAAGAAATCTATCTTCGGGGACTGAACTATTTACAAGAAATTGAATAAATTGTGCATTATATAAAAACTTGTACAACAAATACGTGAGACAAGAAAATAGAAAACATTGTGAAAATAAATGAAGAAAAATGCTGTTTAGACATCAATAGCAACTATAACAATCAAGAAAAGCAAAAAAATAACATCTGGTCATACAGGACAAACCTCAGAGCTTACTTTGGGGACCTGAATAATGAAGCACTGCGTTATTATTAAAGACATCCTGATTAGTGCATGGTGGTGTAATATCACTGCTTGCTACTTTTGAAGAAATTTGCAGATTTTCTTAGATTGGAAGAAATCTGAGTCCTCCTATTAAACCAAGATCAGAGTGGTTCTCTGTGCTTCTTATTTTAGTGCAGCTAACTCTATTAATATCAACATCGTCATCAGTGAGCCACCACCTCTCAACTCAGTGGTGGTTGAACAATGGACTGATCATGGGATGGGCAATCCCTGGTGAGATCCATATCTATGAAACTTTTATGATATGCAACATGGATATGCCATAAATGTGTATCCACTTTTAAATGCAGTTACATTACAAAAATATATAAAACTTTCACCTATCACTTTGGCAAGTTCTCTATGTTGGTTCCACTGAACACAGGACTCATTTTATAAATATTGATAACCACATGACTTACATGGCGATTGACCAGTTTCCCTGCTGAGATTATGACTTCTGTTTTCTGTGCCTTCTAATTAGGAAAACAACAAACTACTTCAATAAGCACATTAGAAATGTATAGGTTTTCTGCATATCACAGACTAATGTGGTTTAAACAAGGTCATATAGCATGTTTTCCATTAAATAGCAGGGTTTTTTTGTAGTACAGTTGTCATTGCTCTATTCCATACTCCAACAAAGTCCCCATGGCTTCTATACTAAGAGGAAACCACCTTACTACTATTTGCACTTAGAAATAGGTGGGTCCATTGTGCTAGACAATATAATGACTGGTTTATAATGACTGGTTATTGAAAATGCGCAAAATCACAAAGGGTGCTTTTACATTGCGTTCTGTGTCCCCGTAGCGGCATACGACCGAAATCCCCCGTAAAACGGGGTCCGGGCTTATGCGCCGATGGGGCCATAGACTTTAATGGTGACGGCAGAGTGAATGTGTGTTTTGACGTGCACCATTTTAGGGAGTGTACGCTTACAAGAGGAGGACACCCAGACGCAGTTTATTACGTCTGAGTGTCCTCCACTACGTCTGTCAGTGTATGTCCCAATGGGGACACAGAATGCAATGTGAAAGCACCGTAATCCAAAAACACATTGACAAGTGGAGAGAAGCAGGCCAGAATAAAATAACGACTGGCAATAAGATGATAAACTTTTTCATATAACGATGTAAGAACAAGAATCATCAATGAATGAGTGCACTCTTTATAAATTTATGTTGTTTTGTCCTTTACAGGAAAATGTGGAATGTTTATAAACTGTAGAACCATAAGTTTGTTATGTATATCTGCAAAACATCTGTAGATCCAGCTAAATTGGGTGACATCTGGTGACCATCAGATCATATACATATTGTAGAGTATTATGTGACAGACATACACATATTATCCACCAACGTTATTAAGATTTGATGTTAATGATCTGCAGATATAAACATATATGTATACAATATATATGTACAGTGCTCAGCATGAGTACACGCCTTTTGAAAAGTAAGGTTTTAATCAATAGCACTCTGAATACAAAAACAATTTCCAAAATTTTGATAAGATTCAATTTCATAGAACATTTTACCCCATAATATGAAAGTAAGGTTTATAATATAACTTTCATTACGGAATCTTCAGTTTTGCTCAAATTAGTTGATGAAAAAATTAATACACCTAGCCATAGGTCATCAATATAAAATCGATGGGTCCAATACCCAGCACCCCACGGATAAACTGTTATTAGCTCCACTGGTGGCCAGATGTAGCCATTGGACCTAAACAACACATTTCAGTACAATGTGTAGTGGCCACTTCTAGGAACAGTTCAGCTCCTATTCAAGAGGATAGGAGCTGTTTTTCAGTTCTCGGCAGTGGCCACTACACATTGGACGGAACTGTGCTGTACAGACGCATCCCATACTTACATACGGCCTCTAAATTGACTAATAAAAGCTTATTTGTGGGGATGCCGGTTGTTGGACCCCACCAATCTGATATAAGTGCTATCTAAGGATATGTCATCAATATTATATACCTGGACAACCCCTTTAATCTGCAATGTGTGCAACAGGTTTAAATAGGATAAATAGGTTATGGTCTATTCACTGTAAATTCACAGTTCACCATAAGTGTCAAATGTGTTTTTTTTTCCAACTCATGGAACATGGTACAATCAGACCCCATACTGAAAACATTTAATGGCTGCAGTGGCTAAGAAAGGCCACTACACTGTGCTGTGGTATCCTGGCACCATACAGTTTATTTCGGGCCTCCAGAGGACCTGCACACAGCTGATCAGTGGAGGTGTCAGATGTTAGACTCCCACCGATCTGATATTCATGACCTATCCTAGATATTGGTCCTCAATGCAAAGGGCAACCCCTTCAAAATGATTTTCTATAACAATCTTTCTTATACCCATAGGCTTGTGCAAAGTACAAATAATAAAATCTGCGTTCCTCACATATGGAGGGTGAGTTATGGTAATTTTATCATTTCTAGAAAGTACAAGCTCATTAGAAAGTTTAAAACAAAAAACAGCTTTAAGGCCATGCTCAGACTTGGTGGATTTTTTTTCAGATTTTCAGTGCTGATTATGCACCTGAAAACCACAATCAAGTAGATTATGCAAACAAATGTGAATGAGGTTTTAAAAAACAGGTGGCAAAAAAGATGGATTTTAGCACATGGTGTTGATTATTAATTTAACAGCATTCCTTATATATTACAGATTTGTACTTGAGTTTTGACCTTGATTTTACACTTTGTACTGCAAAATGTACAGCTAATTCAAAACCTATGTAATCATTACAATATGATCTTCGTTATCTAAATTCATAACTGAGTACTCACATCTAACTTTCTCGTTCTATACAGGTCTCAAAGGCAGCATCAGACCTGAAGGCTTTCTGTGATGCTCATGTGTGTGAGGAACCACTGATTACACTGATGCCCTCATCTGAAAACTTATTCAGAGAGAAAAAAATTCTTCTGTGCCCTTCTCTGATCTATTTAGTTTATGAAGGAAAACCCCTACTACACCCTCTCTGACAATACCAGCCAGAAAACCCTTACTCATCTTCCAATGTCAAAGTCCTCCACCGACATCTCCTCACCATTTCAGTGGTTTTAATGTTGACCATCTTCTTCCTCAGAATGAAGTATTACTGCATCCCAATAGGGACTTGAGAAACTTTTTCTTTTTATTTGTTGGAAGATTTGTGTTTGCACAAGCAATATAAATATATCTGAAAATTATACCAACAGTAATTAATAAATATTAGACACATGGTTATATTGGTTTGTCACCTCAATATGTGTATTGTGAAAAGGCAGAAAAAATAGAATTAGCTGATACATAATAGCAGTAGATGAATGGTACAGTACAATATCAGACTTCAGCAATTGCGCCTCTTCCGCCACTATTAACACAGTTGTTTTGGCATGCAGTATGTATATGAATGAATAAATTGACATCCGAATGTTCTGTACAGCCCAGTATTAAAGGAACATGGTCTGAAAAAAAGGGCAAAATGGACTCCGCTAAGGTAGCAAGTTTTTACTGAGCATATGTTGGAATAAATCGCTCGATAGTTAAAACACCACTGTAACATTTATTTTATTTCAGCGCTGGAGTGGTGCTACTAACTTAAGTTCCCTGATCCTAGTATTATATTTATCAGCTTATGGCTTCAGTTCTTTCCCTTCCAGTGCCACCATCTTATGACCGCAACTTCTGACTGATCAAGAAGTCAGAGGTAACGGTCACAAGGTCTCAATATAAGTCTATGAGATCGTTGTTCTGACCTCACAGACTTACATTGAGTTGTTACTTCCGGATCGCCCAGCAAACACTGAAGCAACCCGGCAGGTCACAACTAGCCGAAGATTGACTGGAGCGGTGCCGGGAACAGCTAAAGACAATGACTGGTAAGTATAATAATGTAAAGGACACATTGATATTCATGCGATGGCAACTCCATTTTGTCTGCTTGCTTCAAAATTATGTTATTATACTCTTTGCATAACATACATTCTTTCCCTCTTTCCTCTTGATTCACATGCAACTTTCCCACACTAACCTCTTCTCTCAAGAACATTCTATGAGACACCCTGCTCCTGTTATCTAGCTAGTCTGAGCCGGGACGTGTAACCTTGTAACTTTCCATCATGCACCGAACTAACGATAATATGACCATATGTGTATTTCCGTAATAATTGTACTAACATTGGTTCAAGCTTGTAGTATGGCTGTAGGTGATTGGCCATTGATAAACTCAAAACAATATAAAATGCTAAGTAGAAATAAACGGGGTTAGAGATTCTTGAATCCCCCCATACAGAGCTTTGCCTCCGTCTGGTTTTCTGTTGGATTGTGCAATCAACCTTGTAACATAATAATTTGACACTCACTTGGTCAACCGTGAAGGGTCATTACTGCCCTCCCTCAACAGCTTGGTGCCGTGACTCGGATCCCTAACCAGGGACACCCCACCACCCCTGGATGTCCACAAAGAGAGACTTGCTTTCGACTTCCCCCACTGGAATTAGGACTGATCATCCCCCACAAAAGCCACGGTAAGTGTACGAGTTCTTTACTAGTGAAACTGACCTTTTGGCATGGTTTCCACGTGGTGCTTGGTTGTTTGCAGTATCTCCGGATGTCCTGGTTGGATATAGTCAGAGGTGAGACTATAGGGGTGTAGTCCCATTAGGGGTCTGATATTGATAACTTTTAAAACAATACCACCTCTGATTGACAAGTGAATATTGTATGAATCTTCCTTAACTTCTGACAAAGATCCTTAGGAGACTGAACATTGTTAGGTTCAGTCGCGGCAGTGATCGAAGATTGGGTAGGACACGCACGCAGATATAACTATATCTAGTGTCTGGAGATCTGCGGACGAGAGCTCTCCTCCTTTCATCTGAGCCGTATGTGACTCCCCCGACGGGAGGGGTGAAGTCAGTGGAACAGCAGCTGAGACCGGATGGACTCGTACTGTGCTCAAATCAAGGATCTTTTGTCAGTTGAAAGGCAGCAGTGCAGTGATTAATCAATGTTTCCGTGGAGCAGAAAGAGACTGTCTCCTCCGTAGGAGGGAGAGGATGTGATGACTGTCATGGTCAGTCGAGAGGGGAAAAGATCATTTAAGAATGCACCAAAAGTGTTTAAGGGAGACTTCAGCCTACATTGTGGGATGAAGGCATCCGGCAGAAAAGGGGTAGATTAGTTGACTGTGGATTGTTGGAAGACGCTGAAAAGTTTAAGAAAGTTGCACATGAGATTTGTGGTGAGGGGTATGTTGAAATAGAGGAGGAGACGAAGCCTAGTTGCTTTAATTATTTTTATGTCAAGAAGGGAGAATTGTCTAGCGCTGTAACAAAGATTGGCTGTTTTGTGCTACAAAATGAAGCTGATGTGGAAAAAAAGGCTGCGCTGAGTTTATCGAAAGAAGGGAAAAGTATGTGCAGAAACTTAAACAGTTAACTAAAATATGCGAGCTACCAGATAAGGGCTGGTTAATTATGAAGAAGAAAAAGGGCAAGCTAAAAGATAAAGGATTGTTACAAACAGCTTTGGCTTGGTATAGAACAGCAGAGAATTTGTCAAAGAAGGGTGGGTGGAGGAAGAAAATACAGACAATAAGGGAAAGATGCCATGTTATGTGTATTACAAAGATACTGCTCTCCAGCCACCGCCCGATAATGACGGACGGGCGGACGGACTGTGTACAGTTTTGGGCACCACATTTTAAAAAAGACATAGACAAACTGGAGCAAGTTCAGAGAAGAGCGACCAGAATGGTGACTGGTCTGCAAACCATGTCCTATGAGGAACGGTTGCAGGATTTGGGAATGTTTAGCTTGCAAAAAAGAAGACTGAGAGGAGACTTAATAGCTGTCTACAAATATGTCAAGGGCTGTCACATTGTAGAAGGATCATCTTTATTCTCATTTGCACAAGGAAAGACTAGAAGCAATGGGATGAAACTAAATGAGAGGAGACACAGATTAGATATTAGAAAAAACTTTTTGACAGTTAGGGTGATTAATGAGTGGAACAGGCTGCCACGAGAGGTGGTGAGTTCCCCTTCAATGGACGTCTTCAAACAGAGGCTGGACAGACATCTGTCTGAGATGATCTAGTGAATCCTGCTTTGAGCAGGGGGTTGGACCAGATGACCCAGGAGGTCCCTTCCAACTCTACCATTCTATGATTCTATGATTCTATGATTGACCTGTACAAATTGCAATCAGCAGATTATTGTGTTGCATGTCACGCACCCCGTCCAAGAGGCCCACCCCTCATTACTACCCAAGCCACTACTAGTGCCCCATTCTCATCCTGCAGCGGTCATGTTACTACACCCATTGCATCACCTCCGGCCTCTGACCAGATGTCAGTGGGTGTGCTCCTTCCCAGTGGAACGCACCCTTCCTGTAGTGTGCTGCCTTCTGGTGGCGGCCATCTTGGCACACCCGGAATACAGGCTGCAATACACACTACACCCGGAATGTGTATGAGGAAGATCATCATGATCAGTGTGTGACAGAGCATTAGACGCCAATACGTATGAGAGTGGGGTTGACATCTGTCAAGCCCTTAAAATATGGGCTCAGGATAAGTTGGCTGATCAATCCAGAAATAGGACGCCCGGCCCATGAGACTCACGAGCAAATGTTCATCAGGGCCAGTATTAGCCTCCTCAAGCATCTAGCAAAACTGAATTGTCGAGTCTCAGCCTCGAAACTTCAGGTTTGCCTCGGTCAAGTGGTTTTCTTAGGCCACTGCCTTACTCAGTGTGCCAGACATCTCACAGAAGAAAGAAAAATGGCCATCTACCTGCTACCATTCCCAAAAGATCCCATAGAGCTGCAACGGTTCCTTGGACTATGTACATATTGCAGACAATGGATCCCAGACGCCTCACGTCTGATGCAACCCCTATATGATGCACTAACAGAAGACACTCTGGCTGATGTAAACAACAAGGACCACCAAGAACAGCTGCAACAAGCCTTTGAGCAACTAAAATCAAGGATAATGACAGCCCCTGCCCTTGGAAATCCGGATTATGCTCAACCTTTCCATTTGTATGTCTCTGAGACGGGAGGACATGCAGCCGGGGTACTCACGCAGAGACACTGTACAAAACAGCGCCCAGTTGGTTATTACTCAGCGCATCTGGACCCGGTAGCCAAGGCCTCCCCCAGCTGTCTACGAGCGGTTCACGCCACACAACAGTTACTTGAGAAGATGGCGGACTTCATCCTTGGACATGAGACTCACATTTATGCTCCGCTCTATATTGCGGCTGTTTTGGCTTTACAGCAACCTAAACATCTGTCCACACAGAGACACCTGCGGCTGCCGTGTTCGTTGATTTTGTCAGAAAATGTGAAATTACACCTGTGCACCACCATCAACCCGGCCACCCTGCTACCAGCACCTGAAGGAGAGGGGAAAGAGGCTCCACCGCATGACTGTCTGGAACAAATTACTGCGGAGTCGACTCCACTTGTTTTAGTGGGGGAAGTACCCTTGGATGATCCAGAACTTACGTTATATATGGATGGATCCAGATATGTTGACACCTCTGGCAGGTTTCATACTGGATATGCTGTCACAACTGAAGATACATTGGTAGAGGCTGCAACCTTACTACCGCCAAGAAGCTGGTCTCTGAAGTTGTTTGCCGGTATGGAGTCCCAGAAGTTATCGAAAGTGATCAGGGACCAGTCTTTTCCTCATGTGTATATCAAGAAATACTTACCATGATCGGATAAACAGTGGCGTTACATACTCCTTACCATCCACAGTCAAGTGGCAAGGTGGAGAGATTGAATGGCACACTGAAAAGGCAATTGACCAAAATGATGCAGGAGACTACGGCCCAGTGGCCTGAGCTCCTTCCCATTGCACTATATCACATACGCACCACCCCCATAGGGAAACACAAACTGTCACCCTATGAGATACTATTTGGGTCGCAACCAGCTATAGCTCGATTTACCCCACAACAATTATCAGAAGAAACGGATTATTTTGTACAGTATATGATTCAGCTTGCCAAAGCACTAACTAACACCCATGCGTTAGTATCATCTTCTATTCCAGATCCAGCTGATGTAGAAGGTTGTCATACCCTCAAGCCTGGAGATTATGTGTATGTGAAGAGGCATGTTCGGAAACACGTACTAGAACCATTGTATGACAGACCATACCAAGTGCTCCTGACGACCCCAACAGCAGTAAAACATGAATTTTCTGAATACAAGCCTAGTGATCCAACATGTGGCAATCCGGATGTTGGATATTGTAGCCCCCTTGGACAAATGTCTTCATGGTGTATGTTATCAAATAACACCGTTTTTATCGATTTGGTACATAAATTAGTATTAGAGCACTCTCCTTTATGGGATCTGCCATCAGCCACATATTGGGTCTGTGGGAATAATGCGTATAAATGGCTCCCAGTCGGAGTAGGGGGGACTTGTACGTTGGCTCGGCTAACTCCAGCCACTTATCTTATTCCCCATAGTAAAGTAGATTTGAGAGCCATCCCTCTTCATACCATCTATAAACGTGCTAAGGACAACATCCCACGCCCATCAGGAAGACCTCATTTAGTACAAATGAGTATACCCAATAAGATAGCCAGTACTGTCTTTCTCTACCATATGGTAACACAAATGTGGGACAAATTAGTGGAAGTCACTGACTACTTAGATGACCAGATTTGGAGTGTATTGGAAGTAATTAATACTACTGTTGCAGTGCAGAATCAGCTTATTATAGTAGCTAATCAACATACTTTAGTGCTGGACTATTTGACAGCAGCTCAAGGAGGGATGTGTCAGGTTACAGGCCCAGCCTGTTGTCACTATATTGACCCCGACTCTACCATACTGTTAAAGGCTAAAATGGAAGACATTAGGAAACTCAGGGAAGAATATAACAAACATAATGAATTGACCAAAGACAGTTGGTGGTCTGATACGTTTTCCTTTTTAAATCCTGCTAATTGGTTTAAAGGGATTGGTGGATGGTTTGCTGGAATATTACAAGGAGTGTTGCATATTGCTGCTTGCATCTTGTTAATAAACGTTTTACTAAAACTAGTCTTTTATTGTATCCCAATTTGCATGAGGAAAACCTGCCAGTCATCAGAGAGCAAGGAGAACGCTGTCAACCAACATCCAGTGCTACTATACACAGACCTCCCAGATGTAACCAGCATTGAGGACAAGGATGACAAGGGAATGATGACCTTTACCCGCTTGCCCCGACCAACATCACGTCTGAATATCAGAGCTTTATGATTATATCAACGGACAAGGGGGGGGGGGTGGACATGCCGCAACAGCCTCAATTGGTAACAAATTGGGTGAAGACCAAGGTCCCTCAGGCTCAAACCATGACCCTGGGAAAGCATCTCTATTGTTGATAATAACATAATTTTTAGGGGGGAAATGTAAAGGACATATTGATATTCATGCTAGAGCAACTCCATTTTGTCTGCTTGCTTCAAAATCATGTTATTATACTCTTTGCATAACATACATTCTTTCCTTCTTTCCTCTTGAGTCACATGCAAATTTCCCACACTAACCTTTTCTCTCAAGAACATCCTATGAGACTCCCTGCTCCTATTATCTAGCTAGTCTGAGCCGGGACGTGTAACCTTGTAACTTTCCATCATGCACCGAACGAACGATAATATGACCATATGTGAATTTCCGTAATAATTGTAATAACATTGGTTCAAGCTTGCACACTGCTCAAAAAAATAAAGGGAACACTTAAACAACATAATATAACTACAAGTAAATCAAACTTCTGTGAAATCAAACTGTCCACTTAGGAAGCAACACTGATTGACAATCAATTTCACATGCTGTTGTGCAAATGGAATAGACAATAGATGCAAATTTTTGGCAATTATCAAGACACCCTCAATAAAAGAGTAGTTCTGCAGGTGGGGACCACAGACCACATCTCAGTACCAATGCTTTCTGGCTGATGTTTTGGTCACTTTTGAATGTTGGTTGCGATTTCACACTCGTGGTAGCATGAGACGGACTCTACAACCCACGTAAGTTGCTCAGATAGCGCAGCTCATCCAGGATGGCACATCAATGCGAACTGTGGCAAGAAGGTTTGCTGTGTCTGTCAGCGTAGTGTCCAGAGGCTGGAGGCACTACCAGGAGACAGGCCAGTACACCAGGAGATGTGGAGGGGCCGTAGGAGGGCAACAACCCAGCAGCAGGATCGCTACCTCCGCCTTTGTGCAAGGAGGAACAGGAGGAGCACTGCCAGAGCCCTGCAAAATGACCTCCAGCAGGCCACAAATGTGTATGTGTCTGCACAAACAGTTATAAACCGACCCCATGAGGGTGGTATGAGGGCCCAACATCCACAGATAAGGGTTGTGCTCACAGCCCAACACCGTGCAGGACACTTGACATTTGCCACAGAACACCAGGATTGGCAAAGTCGCCACTGGTGCCCTGTGATCTTCACAGATGAAAGCAGGTTCACACTGAGCACATGTGACAGACGTGACAGAGTCGGGAGACGCCGTGGAGAGCGATCTGCTGCCTGCAACATCCTTCAGCATGACTGGTTTGGCAGTGGGTCAGTAATGGTGTGGGGCGGCCACACAGCCCTCCATGTGCTTGCCAGAGGTAGCCTGACTGCCATTAGGTACCGAGGTGAGATACTCAGACCCCTTGTGAGACCATATGCTGGTGCGGTTGGTCCTGGGTTCCTCCTCATGCAGGACAATGCCAGACCTCATGTGGCTGGAGTGTGTCAGCCGTTCCTGAAAGATGAAGGCATTGAAGCTATGGACTGGCCTGCCCGTTCTCCAGACCTGAATCCGATTGAGCACATCTGGGACATCATGTGTCGCTCCATCCACCAACGTCACGTTGCACCACAGACTGTCCAAGAGTTGGCGGATGCTTTAGTCCAGGTCTGGGAGGAGATCCCACAGGAGACCATCCGTAACCTCATCAGGAGCATGTCCAGGCGTTGTAGGGAGGTCATACAGGCACGTGGAGGCCAGACACAATAGTGAGCCTCATTTTGACTTGTTTTAAGGACATTACATCAAAGTTGGATCAGCCTGTAGTGTGTTTTTCCACTTTAATTTTGTGGGTGACTCCAAATCCAGGCCTCCATTGGTTAATAAATTTGATTTCCATTAATGATTTTTGTGTGATTATGTTGTCAGTACATTCAACTTTGTACAGAACAAAGTATTCAATGAGAATATTTCATTCATTCAGATCTAGGATGTGTTATTTGAGTGTTCCCTTTATTTTTTTGAGCAGTGTAGTATGGCTGTAGGTGATTGGCCATTGATAAACTCAAAACAATATAAAATGCTAAGTAGAAATAAACGGGGTTAGAGATTCTTGAATCCCCCCATACAGAGCTTTGCCTCCGTCTGGTTTTCTGTTGGATTGTGCAATCAACCTTGTAACATAATCATTTGACACACACTTGGTCAACATTGAAGGGTCATTACTGCCCTCCCTCAACAATACTAGGTGCAGGGAACTTTGATTAGTAGCACCACTCCAGCACTGCAATAAAAAATCCCTCTGAAGTAGTGCTTCAAATGCTTCTATGGTTGTGATGAGAAAGGCACAACACTATTGACGGCTGTGGGTATTGTGATGTTGTTACTACATCTGTGATTGGTTGGCTGTTATCCTTGTTTCAGTTTCTGCCTAGTAACGATGAAGTAATGGGGAGGAGGGGACAAGGCGGAAGGAGGGTAGCGCGCGGGTAACGGGGAGAGAAGGGAACGGAAGCAGGAGAATAAAAGTATGGCTGTTTAAACCTACCATTCAGCATCTCTGTGTGGCCTTCTGGAGTTCCTTTCGTCTGCATAACAACACCACAACTGGCGACGAGGAAGCGTTCATCATCAACTAAAGGTATTTCAGCTCTACAACAATGGCCTGTTTACCTGCCTTCCCTGCTTTTGATGTACATCAGTCCCCAGCTAACCTAGCAGCATGTTGGGAGAAATGGCCACAGGTATGGAGGCGGTTTTACCTTGGTGACTCGGCTGGGAAAATCAATGGCAATGGTTTAATAGAAAGTATTTAAGAAAATACCGAATGCATGAAGCGACAACCCGTGGATTAACAATGTCGAGTCACATGCAAAGGTTGCAAGTGATCACACCAGGATTCATCAGATTGCCATTTGACAATGGTTTATGGTCATAAGTCATGTATGCATGCTTGTATATGTGTACAGATGTACATATATGTATCTATATGTGCGGATATTTTTTTGGAGCATATTTATTTTATAATTTCCAGGGTCCCTAATTACTAAAAAGGCTGATCCCCAGCAGCTTTTTCCCACCCCTGCAAACAACTGAAAGGTTTCTCCCTATACACTCACAAAGACCTGTCACTCAAGAGGAGCGGTCGGGGAGAAGCCTCCAGAGACCAACCTTTTTATTCAGTCACCCATGCAGTTTAGTCACGCATGCGGTTGGTCCCCAATGGCTTTTAAAGTATGTTTTTCTCTGAAGCATACACTGCTGAAATCATACAGCCAGTGTCTGATACATGCTGCCCATGGTTCAGGCAACATGTGTCAGCTGTCAGGTTCCATTTAACTGGTACAATGCTAACCAATATTATTTTAGGCAAAGTTCTCACTGCATCTTTGGCTGCTGTCAGGCATATATATGAATGAGGCATATGTCTCAGTGGCCTCAGATTGAATGAATACAGTGGTACTCATTGCAAAAAAAGCATACCACATGGTGGCCCTCTGTTAAAAAAAAAATCACTGCAGTCAGGCTGGAATTTGAGTCTGATATATTCTCCTATAACGTTAAATAATTTATATGCAGCCACATATCAGCCACACAGAGTAGTAGTTATATTTTTTATTTTATTGCATTTTCTACTGTTAAGGAAACTGTTTAAAGGCTCCAGTTGCACCATCCCCACAATAGTGCCTGGTACAGTGTTACCATAAAACGAGCTTGTGGGCCTTCAGCACCAGTCACAGAGCCCCCAGAACAAGGACAACCACAAGGCCACATCACCTGGGCCAGCACAGAGCCCATGTGCAAAGCCAATATAATGGTGTAGCCACAGGGCCACAATTAGTAACAGACACACTGCCCTCTGCAGTACCGGCTACACGTCCTTTCTTCCTGCCTGAAGAAGGATACCAGAGATAAACGGCACTGAGTCATCATTGTGACATCATTTGCCCCATTACCTACAGTACAGACCAAAAGTTTGGACACACCTTCTCATTTAAAGATTTTTCTGTATTTTCATGACTTTGAAAATTGTACATTCACACTGAAGGCATCAAAACTATGAATTAACACACGTGGAATAATATACTTAACAAAAAAGTGTGAAACAACTGAAAATATGTCTTATATTCTAGGTTCTTCAAAGTAGTCACCTTTTGCTTTGATGACTGCTTTGCACACTCTTGGCATTCTCTTGATGAGCTTCAAAAGGTAGTCACCGGAAATGGTCTTCCAACAATCTTGAAGAAGTTCCCAGAGATGCTTAGCACTTGTTGGCCCTTTTGCCTTCACTCTGCGGTCCAGCTCACCCCAAACCATCTCGATTGGGTTCAGGTCTGGTGACTTTGGAGGCCAGGTCATCTGGCGTAGCACCCCATCGCTCTCCTTCTTGATCAAATAGCTCTTACACAGCCTGGAGGTGTGTTTTGGGTCATTGTCCTGTTGAAAAATAAATGATGGTCCAACTAAATGCAAACCGGATGGAATAGCATTCCGCTGCAAGATGCTGTGGTAACCATGCTGGTTCAGTATGCCTTCAATTTTGAATAAATCCCCAACAGTGTCACCAGCAAAGCACCCCCACGCCATCACACCTCCTCCTCCATGCTTCACGGTGGGAACCAGGCATGTAGAGTCCATCCGTTCACCTTTTCTGCGTCGCACAAAGACACAGTGGTTGGAACCAAAGATCTCAAATTTGGACTTATCAGACCAAAGCACAGATTTCCACTGGTCTAATGTCCATTCCTTGTGCTCTTTAGCCCAAACAAGTCTCTTCTGCTTGTTGCCTGTCCTTAGCAGTGGTTTCCTAGCAGCTATTTTACCATGAAGGCCTGCTGCACAAAGTCTCCTCTTAACAGTTGTTGTAGAGATGTGTCTGCTGCTAGAACTCTGTGTGGCATTGACCTGGTCTCTAATCCGAGCTGCTGTTAACCTGCGATTTCTGAGGCTGGTGACTCGGATAAACTTATCCTCAGAAGCACAGGTGACTCTTGGTCTTCCTTTCCTGGGGCAGTCCTCATGTGAGCCAGTTTCTTTGTAGTGCTTGATGGTTTTTGCAACTGCATTTGGGGACACTTTCAAAGTTTGCCCAATTTTTCGGACTGACTGACCTTCATTTCCTAAAGTAATGATGGCCACTCGTTTTTCTTTACTTAGAATTTGTATTATGGCAAGAAAAAAGCAGCTAACAGTCTATTCAGTAGGACTATCAGCTGTGTATACAACAGACTTCTGCACAACACAACTGATGGTCCCAACCCCATTTATAAGGCAAGAAATCCCACTTATTAAACCTGACAGGGCACACCTGTGAAGTGAATTCCATTTCCGGTGACTACCTCTTGAAGCTCATCAAGAGAATGCCAAGAGTGTGCAAAGCAGTCATCAAAGCAAAAGGTGGCTACTTTGAAGAACCTAGAATATAAGACATATTTTCAGTTGTTTCACTCTTTTTTGTTAAGTATATAATTCCACATGTGTTAATTCATAGTTTTGATGCCTTCAGTGTGAATATACAATTTTCAAAGTCATAAAAATACAGAAAAATCTTTAAATGAGAAGGTGTGTCCAAACTTTTGGTCTGTACTGTATGTCACAGTTCAGTTGTAGTAATATAGCATGATGGAGGTTGTAGTGTGGGTCATTAATCAGTAGGAGGTTTTCGATGTCACTTTTCAGGTCGGT
This sequence comes from Phyllobates terribilis, assembly GCF_046119375.1. NCBI lineage: Eukaryota > Metazoa > Chordata > Amphibia > Anura > Dendrobatidae > Phyllobates > Phyllobates terribilis. The sequence continues at coordinate 573,594,296 of NW_027362764.1, forward strand.
GCTGACATATTGCGGATTTTCAGATCTCACCCTCCCGTCATCTTCCTCAGCAACAGGAAAAGAGCAGCTGGTAATGCGTTCACGAGAAGAGTGGAGCTCTGCCCCAGAGAGTGAGTGCGCACCCATGTGTACTGAATGTTACAGCGCACGTGATCTGTAAGATATGCCCTCTGCACTACCTGACCATTTATCGGGCGCCTAAGAGGTTCCATGGACGAAGAGAGCTGTCGTGATTCTGTGAGGAGAAGCAGCCAGAGTGCACAGTGCATACAGATGTGAGGTAGTACTGATAGTAATAGTATATAGTAATGATAGTGGTAGTAGTTATAATAATAGCAATATGTGGCCATACTGCAACCCATAGCTGCCAACTGTCCCAGATTCCTGATTAATTTATGCTCAGTGCATTTGTAGCACCCTGAGGATTCGGCTGCTACAGGGGTATTGCACCTCAACCCAGAGGTGTGGTATTCCACTCCCGGGTAAGGATGGAGTGTGGAGCTGAGCCCAGAAAGCTGCATGCACTACACACATCCCATTTCCGAGGAACAGACCAACGGTACTCCCACTTAGAAATGTGCAGGTACGACCGAGTCTGTTCCTGGCTGGAGTGGGAGGGGGGTGGTACATCCCAGTAGTGTAGGGGCAGATAGGGGGAGCAGCCTGGGTAAAGATAGGAGCTCATTGGGTGCTGGTCACCTGAGCTCACACATAGAGGGAGTATTTAAGGTGGGCACCATCTAAGATCAGGGTCAGTCAGTCAGTCTGTGAGGAGTCAGTCAGCCTCTTGCAGAGAAGCCAGAGGAAGAGGAGCAGAGCAGCCCCAGGCCCAGAGAGAGTGAGAGAGGAGAGTCAGAAGGACCCAGAGAAAACAGGCAGGAACTCTGAGAACCCATATACAAACCTAGGGTGAAGAGTTGGCAAAAGGGTACCGGATCCCAAACTGGTGGGGGCTCAAGCACACCTCAGCCAGAGACCGGAGGCCGTGGGCAGGATCTGCCACGGCCACCCACCACATCCACCCTGAAGGCAAACCACGTGTAGGGTCAGGGAACCCAAGGCCAAGGGTTTCCCAACAGAAGGCCCGAGGGAGCTGGACCTAGGTGGATCCCTGGTGGGGACGGCCAGAAGACAGGACAGGAAGGAGGGCTCAGGGTCACGCTCCGGACTTGCTTGGGGGTTGGCTGAATCCAGGACCTGGTGGACGCAGCACGGCTCGGGTGGTCACTTGAAGCTGGAGTGACCGGAACATCAGCAGTAAGTAAATATCCTAAACTGCACAACCCGACTCTGTCTTTAATTACCATCTGTGCTGCACCACCACAACCCCCATCCTCTGCACCTGACCCCCTGAGGCTATACCCCACCCGTTGGGGGTTATACTATCAAAAGCTGCACCAACACCATCAGCCTCAGCGGACCCTGCTGCAGCGGCGGCCGTAGTGACCGCAATACAACGGGTGGCGTAGTCGACATAAAGAACTTTATAACATCTGTAGGACTGCCACATACTCTGAGCTTGACACCCTGGGCACGGACCGGGTCACAGCCACTCGGAAGACTACAACCCCCATCTGATCCGGCTCCGGGTATTCCCCTAAAGAATATGGCCCAGGGGGCGCGTCAACTTTGGCGTAGTCGGCAGGATAACGTGCCCGCAACACCCGGGTACTGCGTGCCTGAAGAAAAGAACAAGTTTACCTCAAAAAGAAGTCTCCTGCCAGTTCCGGAGGGTCCCCACCATCGGACCTCATCACAGATCGATTCCCGCCGGTTGTCCGCCATTAACAGCTTTTTCCCGCCATCTGCAGAGTTTCCCGCCACTGGGAGACGATTCCCGCCATTTCCAAAGGTTTCCCGCCTTGGAAGAGCGGACGCCATTATGGGCGTGCCAGAGGGTGGCAAGAGGCCGCCTCCCATCGTGGGCCAGGACCGAAAATGGCGCCAAAAGTGGAAACCGCCCCCACCAACAGAGACTGTGATGCTAGAGGTGTCTGTCAGCGTGAAAGAACTGCCCCTGGAGCTGACAATCACCAAGTGGCCCCGGGACCGCCCTCGAAGTGGGAGGACTGAGAAGAAGAGAGCAAAGATGGGTGTCGCATGGAGCAGTCTGGAGAGAGCGCACCCGGAGACAAGAAGCCTAGAGCTGAGTCCAGAAGAAGCTTACCCGGAGATGGGAGAAGAGCAGAGCAGCACCGGCCCGCTGGCCAGGAGCCTGCTGGAGACAACGGAAGGAGAGCAGAGCAGCACCGACCCGTTGGTCAGGAGCCTGCTAGAAGCGACGACCCCACTAGGCTTAGTGGAGGTCTTGGCACAGCTCCCCCGAGATCGGGAGTGTGCACAGACCGCGCTGGAGGGCCTCGCACGGAGGATGGCCCGGGTGCAACGAGAGACGTTGGCGGAGTGGAGCCGAGAGATGGCCCAGCGGACCGAGACTCGTCAGCGGAGCACGCCACCCGAGACGAGGAGACAGACCGCCTCTGAGGATGGCGCAGGAGGACTGAAGGCCGGAGACGGCGCCGAGAAGGGAGCCGAACGAAAGGAGGCAGGTAAAGGGGACGTCTCTACCCCAAACCGGGAAACCGCGTACCTGCCCCAGCTCCCCGTCGCAGAGCCCGAAGTACCCCCTGCCGTGCCCGTAACCGCAACGTCACCGCCGCCGACTAGGCCTCAAACGGGAGCCGCGACCCCTGTGACGTCACACGCCTCGACCCCGAGCGTGACCAAGCAGGAAGTACCACCAGCCTGGTCGCAAGGCCTAGTACCCCCGGGCGCCGCAATCCCAACAGCGCCCCCTACCTCCGCGGAGCCACCGGCCTGGTCGCAGGGCCAAGTAGCCCAGGGCGCCGCCGTCCTTACGGTGCCCTTCACTTTCCAGGTGCCCCAGGCCTGGCCGCAAGGCCTGGGCAACCCGGGCGCCACCACCACCGCGCCCATAAAACCAAGAGTGCCGCATCTGGGAGAAGATCTGTTCGCCCAACATACGTGCCCGGATGGGCAGCCCTTCATATGGCCACCGGAGTTTCACCATCCCCGACTCCGGAAAGAGAGACCCCTAGATGAACCCCTGATCCCGGCTCCAAAGCCCGTAAAGAGGATCTCGCCCCCGCTAGCAGAAGCGCAGTTTGAGTGGGACCCCACCGGAGAAGACCTCATGGGGTTCACTCAGGAGACTCGGGCAGCCGCAGCGGAGCGTGCAGAGTGCTGCCGGCAGCAGCTCGAGGTCTTTGAGAGGGAGCGGAGAGAGAGGCGGGTCCGGGAACAACAAGCCCAGATAAGGAGCGCGGAGCAGAAGAGCCGGGCCAGGAGGAGTCCCCGTGCAGCTCATGGTCCCCCTTCCACCGGGACTGTGATCAAGTTTAATATGCAGCACGGGTGGGGCTTCATCCGAGATCACCGTACCCCAGGCGACGTCTTCGTGACAAGAAGAGACGTTGAGTCCCACCTACCGGAGGGACACAGAGGTCGTGACCTGTATATAGGGGACGAGGTCACCTTCACCCGGCACAAGTGTGCCAAAGGACCCTACGCCCTCCATGTGCATCGCCTGACGGAGGAAGAGCTGCGGTGTGAGGAGGAAGAACAAGAGGACCCGGACGGGTCTGAAGCTAAAGGTAACCACAAAGAAAGAGCAGGAGGACGTCGTCGTTGAGTACGGCAGAGTAGAAGCTGTATATAGTTACCCGTAGGGGTACCAAAGAAACTGTTGCTGATAATATAGTCCCCGTTGGGACCAGCAAGTGTGAACTGTTTACCCGTTTATCCCTTAAATCCCACTGACCGAGGACTGAGAGCGGTCATTCCTCCCTAATACCTGGCCGAGGACTGAGAGCGGCCATATCCCTTGTAAATAGTTGCGCGTCCTAAAGCGCCCCTACTGGTTTTATAGGAAAGCCACGAGTTCCAAAGACTGTCGCACTTTACCCGGTCACACGTTGCACAGTGACCGGAGGAGGAGCCAGAGGCGACGAGAATGTTATTAATATGAAAAGTTTTATGATGATGCTGATATATATATGATATTTTATATGTTTTTATTATGTTGTTTATATGAAAAAAAAAAAAAATGTATGTTTGTGGATGTTTTATATCTTACAGCCCGAGGACGTGCTGTGATTTACCAGGGGGGAATGTAGCACCCTGAGGATTCGGCTGCTACAGGGGTATTGCACCTCAACCCAGAGGTGTGGTATTCCACTCCCGGGTAAGGATGGAGTGTGGAGCTGAGCCCAGAAAGCTGCATGCACTACACACATCCCATTTCCGAGGAACAGACCAACGGTACTCCCACTTAGAAATGTGCAGGTACGACCGAGTCTGTTCCTGGCTGGAGTGGGAGGGGGGTGGTACATCCCAGTAGTGTAGGGGCAGATAGGGGGAGCAGCCTGGGTAAAGATAGGAGCTCATTGGGTGCTGGTCACCTGAGCTCACACATAGAGGGAGTATTTAAGGTGGGCACCATCTAAGATCAGGGTCAGTCAGTCAGTCTGTGAGGAGTCAGTCAGCCTCTTGCAGAGAAGCCAGAGGAAGAGGAGCAGAGCAGCCCCAGGCCCAGAGAGAGTGAGAGAGGAGAGTCAGAAGGACCCAGAGAAAACAGGCAGGAACTCTGAGAACCCATATACAAACCTAGGGTGAAGAGTTGGCAAAAGGGTACCGGATCCCAAACTGGTGGGGGCTCAAGCACACCTCAGCCAGAGACCGGAGGCCGTGGGCAGGATCTGCCACGGCCACCCACCACATCCACCCTGAAGGCAAACCACGTGTAGGGTCAGGGAACCCAAGGCCAAGGGTTTCCCAACAGAAGGCCCGAGGGAGCTGGACCTAGGTGGATCCCTGGTGGGGACGGCCAGAAGACAGGACAGGAAGGAGGGCTCAGGGTCACGCTCCGGACTTGCTTGGGGGTTGGCTGAATCCAGGACCTGGTGGACGCAGCACGGCTCGGGTGGTCACTTGAAGCTGGAGTGACCGGAACATCAGCAGTAAGTAAATATCCTAAACTGCACAACCCGACTCTGTCTTTAATTACCATCTGTGCTGCACCACCACAACCCCCATCCTCTGCACCTGACCCCCTGAGGCTATACCCCACCCGTTGGGGGTTATACTATCAAAAGCTGCACCAACACCATCAGCCTCAGCGGACCCTGCTGCAGCGGCGGCCGTAGTGACCGCAATACAACGGGTGGCGTAGTCGACATAAAGAACTTTATAACATCTGTAGGACTGCCACATACTCTGAGCTTGACACCCTGGGCACGGACCGGGTCACAGCCACTCGGAAGACTACAACCCCCATCTGATCCGGCTCCGGGTATTCCCCTAAAGAATATGGCCCAGGGGGCGCGTCACATTGTATTGTCCAATGCTCTTCCCGAGACTCAAATCAACAATCTCATTTTCGCAGGTAGCAACGCTAGCAATGAGCCACTACCCACAATGATGTAGAGAGGAGAATTTTGTAATCTTGAGCTGTATTGCAGTCAGTGAACCCAGAAGCAGATTTATACTATTAGGCCACGGCCCCGCTATCAGTATTTGATCAGTATTCGGTCAGAATTTTTTCTCAGGAGTGGGAGCTAAAACCAGATGAGGAACAATCAGAGAAAAGGTATAATAGAAACAAGTCACCAATTCTGCATTTATCACCCACTCCTGGTTTTGGTTCCCACTCCTGAGAAAAATTACTGACCAAATACTGACCAAATACTGATAGTGGGGCCGTGGCCTTATAGTGATATTGTGTAGAGAAACATTGTATAAAGCAGTGTATTTCTATGTATTTGTATTCTACAGGCAAAGAAAAAGACTGATTTTTTTATTACAATAATACTACTAAAAATAATGAAAATTAATTACAAGTAATTTTCTCTTTTTTGTGAGTCTCCCCAGGATTTGAATCAAGAACCTCGATAATCACAAGGCAGGGGCTAAAGCTATTGAGCCAGAAGGTCTAGTGATGTTATTAAGAGAATTTTATATACCTGATCTGTATTGCAGCCACTAACCCCACAGGTAGATTATACTAAGACAGAGATACAATGTACAGTGGGTACGGAAAGTATTCAGACCCCTTTAAATTTTTCACTCTTTGTTTCATTGCAGCCATTTGGTAAATTCTAAAAAGTTCATTTTTTTCTCATTAAAGTACACTCTGCACCCCATCTTGACTGAAAAAAAACAGAAATGTAGAAATTTTTGCAAATTTCTTAAAAAAGAAAAACTGAAATGTCACATGCTCCTAAGTATTCAGACCCTTTGCTCAGTATTGAGCAGAAGCACCCTTTTGAGCTAGTACAGCCATGAGTCTTCTTGGGAACTATGCAACAAGTTTTTCACACCTGGATTTGGGGATCCTCTGCCATTCGTCCTTGCAGATCCTCTCCAGTTCCGTCAGGTTGGATGGTGAACATTGGTGGACAGCCATTTTCAGGTCTCTCCAGAGATGTTCAATTGGGTTTAGGTCAGGGCTGTGTCTGGGCAAGTCAAGAATGGTCACAGAGTTGTTCTGAAGCCACTCCTTTGTTATTTTAGCTGTGTGCTTAGGGTCATTGTATAGTTAGAAGGGGCAGAGGTTTTCATCCAGGATATGTCTGTACTTGGCCGCATTCATGTTTCCTTCAATTGCAACCTGTCATCCTGTCCCTGCAGCTGAAAAACACCCCCATAGCATGATGCTGCCACCACCATGTTTCACTGTTGGGATTGTATTGGGCAGGTGATGAGCAGTGCCTGGTTTTCTCCACACATACCGCTTAGAATTATCACCAAAAAGTTCCATCTTCATCTCATCAGACCAGAGAATCTTATTTCTCATAGTCTGGGAGTCCTTCATGTGTTTTTGAGCAAACTCTATGCGGGCTTTCATATGTCTTGCACTGAACAGAGACTTCAGTTGGGCCACTCTGCCATAAAGGCCCGATTGGTGGAGGTTTGCAGTGATAGTTCACTTTGTGGAACTTTCTCCCATTTCTCTACTGCATCTCTGGAGCTCAGCCACAGTGCTCTTGGGGTTCTTCTTTACCTCTCTCACCAAAGCTATTCTCCCACGATTGCTCAGTTTGGCTGGACGGCCAGGTCTAGGAAGACTTCTGGTGGTCCCAAACTTCTTCCATTTAAAGATTATGGAGGCCACTGTGCTCTTAAGAACCTTGAGTAATGCAGAAATTCTTTTGTAACCTTGGCCAGATCTGTGCCTTGCCACAATTCTGTCTCTGAGCTCCTTGGGCAGTTCCTTTGAGCTCATGATTCTCATTTGGTCTGACTTGCACTGTGAGCTGTGAGGTCTTATATAGAGAGGTGTGTGCCTTTCCAAATCAAGTCCTATCAGTTTAATTAAACACATCTGGACTCCAATGAAGGAATAGAACCATCTCAAGGAGGATCACAAGGAAATGGACAGCATGTGACTTAAATATGAGTGTCTGAGCAAAGGGTCTGAATCAGGGCCAGCGCCAGCACCCGGTGCACCCGGGCAAGTATCGGGGCCCTGAGCAGGCAGGGGGCCCACTTGCGGTCGGGCACCCCGCCGGGCTATTGGCGGAGGAGAGCGGTGCCAGCACCCGCCCTTCCCCCCCGCTTGCTCAGGGCCCCAGCAGCCAGATACTTACCTCTCCCCGTGCCTCTGCAAATCTGCTGTCTTCCTGCTGTGCGCTCCCTGTGACGTCTCAGGTCTGATGGCGCTGTCGTCTTTCCACCGCTCCCTCCCCTGAGCCATCACAGGCAGAGCAGAGTGGGACGACGCCGGCGATGCTGGAGTCCAGAGCTGAGCAGCGGCAGCAGGTGAGGAGAAGTGAGGTGAGTATTTGATTTTTTTTTAATGTATGGAGGCACGGGGCATTATATTAGGGGGTGACATCCTGCATGGGGCATTATATGGGGGGGTGACATCCTGCATGGGGCATTATATGGGGGCCAGTATTCCGTACGGAGCGTTAAATGGGGGTCAGTATTCTGTATGGAGCATTTTATGGGGGCCAGTATACTGTGTGGAGCAATTCGCCGGTTTCTGAGCTATTGTGGAATTTACAATAGATATCGCTCATGTAATGTAAGAAGTGAAATCTTTGCATTGTACTATACCTATATTTCACTGCCGTATCTGTGCATCATGAATCGTGGTATGTGTTAAAGGGGTCCACTGAGACTCTTTCGCCCGGGGCCCAGAAAAACCTGGAGCCGGCCCTTGTCTGAATACTTATGACCATGTGATACCATGAGATAACCCCATGCTGCATATCTGACTCTCTTTCCAAACTGTATCTATCTGTCTCCCAGTACATTCCCTGTATCCATTATCTGTTGTGTATCCACTGATCCCTGCTAATTTCATTCTATCTGCCCTTGGTATGTTCGGTCCAATCTGCATGTTCATCACCTCAATCCTTTGATCCCAATACACACTGGTCCCTATCTGTCTGTTTCCTGAATTCATTTAGCCTCTGTGTCCTAATTACTCCCCCTCCCTCTACCCATGCTTTTGTGAACAGTGTCCCTGCGACGCCTCCCCTCCTGCACACCTGACCCACCTAATGTGCTGGCCAGAGCTCCATAAATCAAGCGAACCAAGTCTGGCACAGACGGGTCTGGATTTTAAAGGGTTGTTTTTTAAGGGGCTAAAAATGAAAAATGCCAGAAATGGGCCAGAAGTGACCAGAAGGTATGGATAACTATTAGTGACGAGCGTGCGTGCTCGCCACTGCTCGGTACTCGCCCGAGCATCTCACTGCTCGAGATGCTCGGCGCTCGCCGAGTATTTCCGGGGTTGCTCGGCGGGAGCTCGGGTCTCCTCCCTGCATGTTTGGCGCTCTTTACAGAGCCAATGAACATGCAGGGATTGCCTGCCACTCACTGTAATGTCGTAGCCATGTTGGCATAGCGTCATCGGGTCTATATAACACCTGGCGCCGCCATGCTCGTCACAGTCACTCCGGAATCAGACAATGTAGGAAGAGCTGCTGCTGTGTCAGGGAGAGAGTTGCTTGTGTATTAGGGAGAAAAATCGTACATTACACATATCCATCTTAACAAACAGTCCTTTTGAGGACTAACTAATCCATCTGCAGAGATATCAGGAAGGCAGTGTATAAAGGCAGGCAGGCAGTGTATATAGCAGACTGCAGTGCATATAGCACAAAAGGCTCTATTCCAGTTCTGCCTTCTGCTGCTGTTAGATATTTCTATACAAAGACCCAGGTCTCAGGGGCCAGGAATACTTTTCTTTGGATCTTAATCCTCATTATTTGCTTAAAAAGCAATCCAGAGAACACCGTTTTTCTGTGCCATTTGCTGGTTGGCACTGCAGAATACAGCCAGGTCCTTTCCATATTACAGAGCTAGAAATCCAGCTATTTAAAACTGTGTTTTCTCCGTCAAACGGATCACATATACGTTGGCAGAAAATACTGCCATTTCTGGCCTCCATTAAAAATTTCCTTTAGTGTGTCAGTGAAGCAATTCACAGCAGTTTGCTGTTCAAACTGCTTACCTACAGGCCAGGTATTTAAAACTCTGTTTTATCCATCACACGGATCACATATATGTTGTCAGAAAATACTGCCATTTCTGGCCTCCATTAAAAATTTCTTTCAGTGTGTCAGTGAAGCAATTCATAGCAGTTCGCTGTTCAAACTACTTACCTACAGGCCAGCTATTTGAAACTCTATTTTCTCCGTCACACGGATCACATATAAGTTCGCTCCAAACTCAGTCATTTGTAGTGAGCGTGGAAGATACTGTCCTCCATTTAAAATGGGCAAGGTGACTCGCCCCCTGGGCCGTGGGGCACTCGGATCCGGGCAATAGGGAACGATGGGAGTAGTAGTGGCAACCCGGTTCCGTGGCTCAGGGTGGTCAGGCCAGTGGTAGTCCGTTATATTGATTATGTCCGACTACGCCACCCGTGGATTGCGGTTATTAGAAACCGCCGCTGCATGCAGACCGCTGGGTCTGATGAGGTGTGCAGCTATGGTAGTGTGACTCCCCACGGGAAGAGTGCGGCCCCAGGGCAGTATAGTGGATGGTGGGAGTGATGGTAGTGCTGGAGGAGCAAGGAGCACACAGACAACAGGTTGCAGTCCAGGGTCTTTACTAAACAGGTAGACTGACCCACAAACAGTCCCAGCTAGGAGGGGACCTGGATGTCTGAGAGCAACGGGGAGATTGGCCCTGGTCAGGGTGAGGGTGTAGGCCTACGGTGCTTTCTGCGCTCCTTCTGACTATCTCCTCGTTATAGGGTAACAGCCCACGTTTCCGAGCTTTCCGTGCTTTCTCGCCTGTATGGCCTGCGACGTGGGTTCCTTTCTGCTCCCAGCCTTGTACGGCTTTACTGGTCCCTTCGGTTGTGGCAGGGCCTCCAGGCTTCTTAGGCCAAGGAATGTACAGTCCCTTGCGGGCTGGTTCTCTGCTGGGGGATGTGGAATCCTTCCAGCCTCAGACACCAAAGTCTGGTAAAATTAAGTCTTTTCTCTGCCAAGACAGGCTCTCTTCGCCTCTTGTCTCTGGCTTGTGGCTCTCCTACTGCCACACTTCCTCTTAGGTTACAATGCAACTTTCTGTCCCTGCTCCACTCTGGGACACGTCTCAGAGCTGAGACAGGCAATCCAGTTCTCCCTAACCCTGTCCCCAGTACCAGCTTTTATAGGGGCAGCCTGCTCCCCCTACTGGCCTGAGACAGGAGGCATTGCATGCTAATGTTCCCCTAACCAGAGAACCTCCCCCTTGCTCTCAGACACAGCTTTATTACACTAGTGGCATCCAGGTAGGGTGACACAAAGGCACGTGGCAAGGAACAGGGAACTGGACGAGCTGGTAATGGTGCATGCAGAGGCCGAGGACAAGGCCGTGGGCAAGCTGAAATTGTGCCACAACAAACACCCACATCTTCTCTCCTGACCTTCCTGTCCCAATTTCTAGGGGACCGCAGCACACCACTATTGAACCCAGAGCAGTGTCAAAAGGTTGTTGGTTGGATAGCGGATAATGCTTCCAGTCACTTAGCCACCACCAATACCCTGTCTTCCACACGGTTAAGTCTCAGTAGCCGTGAGTCTGGACCGCATATTCCTCACAATGATCCTTCTTCCTCCCACCATGCCGAGTACCCAGAGACAACTGATCCCACACTTGGACACTCTGAAGAGCTGTTCACTTTTCCATTTATAGATTTCGGGCCTCTTGCCCGGTCCACTTCAAGCGGGGCAAGAGGAGATCGCATGTAGCGATGCCCAAATATTTGAGCAGCCACGGTCACACGAAGGCGACGGTGGAAAAGTGTCACAAGAGGTGGACGATGATGAGACACAATTGCCAGAAAGTCAGGAGGAGGACCAGGGTGCGGAAGTGTAAGACGAGGTGGTGGATGATATAGTAACTGACCCAACCTGGCAGGAAGACATGCAGAGCAAGGACAACAGCACACAGGGGGAGGGAGGCAGAGCACCCCAATAGGTAGGAAGAAGCAGTGTGGTGGCCGCAGACAAAAGGCAGGCAATCATTCCCCGTAACACCAACACGAAGGAAGTTGCCAGTACAACTGTTGGGTCTTCCCGAGTCTGGTTGTTTTTTAAAGACTCTGCCGATAACCTCAAAGAGGCCATTTGCACCACCTGCCAGGCCAGCATCAGCAGGGGTGGCAAAACGACCAGCCTGACCACCACCAGCATGATCAGGCACATGGCAGCAAAGCACCCGACTTTGTGGGCCGAACCCCAGGGTCCAGGAACAGTGTCTGCAGGTGGCACCATTGCTTCTTCCGCTGTTGTGCATGCAAGCCAATCCCCTCTCCATGGTGCATGCGACAATGCCTCCTGCCCTGCACCTGTCATTTCACACTCTCAGCGTTCAGTTGTCCATACCCCAGTCCTTGGAACGCATGCGCAAATATGCAGCCAACGCCCCACAGGCCACACTACTAAATTCTCACAGTTCACGACTGCTTGCGCTCGAAATGTTGCCTTTTAGGCTCGTGGAGAAGGAAGCATTCCGCAACCTGATGGCGGCGGCCATCCCTCGGTACTCAGTCCCCAGCCGCCACTATTTCTCCCGGGGTGCCGTCCCGCATTACACAAGCACGTGTCCCAAAACATTAGCCGTGCCCTTAACAACGCAGTTACAGGGAAAGTCCACCAAACCACGGACACGTGGAAAAGTGCTTGTGGGCAGGGATGGTTCATCTTGCTGATGGCACACTGGGTTAACATAGTGGAAGGCGGGACCCAGTCGGACCTTGGGATGGAACACGTCCTCCCGAAGCCAAGGATTGCGGGCCCTTGGTCAATCAGGGTTGCCCCCACGGTCTACAGCTCCTGCACCTCATCCTCCTCAGCCTCCTCCTCCTCTTCAGCCTCCATCTCCGAAATGACCACATCAGTCACAAGCTGGAAGCACTGCAGCACTGCCTCGGCCAAGCGGCAACAGGCTGTGCTGAAGCTAATATGCTTAGGTGACAAACCGCACAATGCTGAAGAGTTGTGGACAGCTCTTAAAGAGCAGGCAGATCTGTGGCTCACACCGCTGAACCTACAGCCAGGCATTGTTGTGTGTGACAATGGCCGGAACCTGGTGGCAGCTCTGAGGCGAGGCGAGCTCACACACGTACCATGCCTGGCCCATGTGCTTAACCTCGTGGTTCAGCAGTTTCTCAAAACCTAACCGGAGCTGCCGGATCTGATTGTTAAAGTACGCCGTCTGTGTGTCCATTTTAGAAAGTCAGCTACATCTTCCGCTGCCCTTGCCGTGTTTCAGCAGCGTTTGCAGCTTCCGGCTCACAGACTGGTGTGTGATGTCCCCACGCATTGGAACTCTACACTGCAGATGTTGGGAAGGATTTGTGAGTAGAAGAGGGCAGTTGTTGACTACCAGCATCAACAAGACCGACGGTATTCAGTTCAGACTCCAAACATAAGACCTCAGGAGTGGACATGGATGTCAGACATATGTACCATCCTCCAAAACTTTGAGGACTCCACCAAGATGGTGAGCGGCGATGACGCCATAATTAGCGTCACCATCCTACTTCTCTGTCTTCTGAAATGCTCTCTGCTCACAATTGCAGGCGGAGCACAATGAGATGGAGAAAGGAACCATACAGGGTGATTACAGACAGCCAAGCCTCATCTCATCTTATACCAACGTGGATTGGGTGACAATGAATAAGAGGAGGAGGAGGAGGAGGGAGGACAGGAGCTAGTTTCATGCACTATAGACGGTACTACCTGCACAGCTGTCATACCGTCTGTTCAGCATGGATGGCCAGAGGACAGAGAGGAGGAGGAGGAGAGCATGGTCAGTCATCTTCTTGGTGAGGACACGGAAGTCTTGCCTGTTAGCAGTCTGGCACGCATGGCTGAGTTTATGTTACGCTGCCTTTCCCATGACCCTCGCGTTCTCAAAATTTTGGGTGACAGTCATTACTGGTTGGTGACACTTCTAGACCCTCGCTACAAGGAGAACTTTATATCTCATATTCCTGAGGTGGACAGGTCTTCAAAAATGGGGCTGTACCAGAAGGCCCTTGGTGCGGAACTATTAAAAAAATTCCCATCTGAAAACGCTGGCGGCAGAGGGCACACTTCGTTGGACAACCAAGGAGTACAGGCGAGAGAGACACAACTTCAATCAAGCAGAGGCAGGGGAACACTGTCAAAGTTCTGTGAGAGTTTTCTCAGACTCTCCCATCGCACAGGCCCTGAGGCGCGGGGTAGAAGTGCAAAGTTTTGGAAGATGCTGAGGGAGTACCTTGCTGACCGTACTAGCGTCCTCCGTGATTCCTCTGTGCCTTATAATTATTGGGTATCCAAGCTGGATATGTGGAATGAACTGGCTCTCTATGCCTTGGAGGTCCTGGCCTGCCCTGCCGCCAGCGTTGTATCACAGCGGGTTTTTAGTGCCGCTGGTGGAATTATAACTGATAAGCGTATCCGCCTGTCAACTGAAAATGCTGATAGGCTGACTCTTATAAAAATTAACAAGGGCTGGATAGGGCCAGACTTCTCAACACCACCAAATGATAGCAGCCGTAACATAAACTCAAATCCAATGTCTTTTCTTGAGAGGTATATTCCCATGCACCTTTTCACACCCACACATGGGTTTACGCTTCCTGATTTTGGCAATTTTCTCTAGTCCTCTTCCTTCTCCTCATCGTCCACCACCATATCACCAGGGTGACTGTGGTCCGTGATGCAACACCAACATAATTTTTTTAAAGGGTGTTTATGATGCCCGTAAAAAATTTTTTTTATACAGTATGTTCCTCTATACCCCCCAGGGGTAAATGTTTGTCAGCCTATACACTTGTGCATGGGCATTACATGTATAGGAGGCCCGCTCCTTTCTAATGGGAACATTTTTTTATGAGGCCCTCCTACACGTCTCTTCCAAGGGGCATTGAAGTGCCTCCAAATTTTTGGCAGCCCTTGCATAAACTGCATAGGCCAACACTATGGGAGACTCTCTCCTTTCTCCTTGGAATTTGTCGTTACTATGACTCTGCTCTATGTCTCTTTAAATTGTTAGTGGGGTTTTTCCTAAATTTGGTCAGCTGTTGGACTCATTGCATACCCTATAACTGTATAGCAGACTCTCTCCTTTCTAATGGGAGTTTGTCATTACTGTGGACCTGCTTTATGTGGCTTTAAATTCTAAGTGGGGATTTTCCTATAATTGGTCAGCTGTTGGACTCACTGCATACCCTTTACCGGTATAGCAGACCCTCTCCTTTCTAATGGGAACATGTCGCATCTTGTTACTGTGGCCCTGCTCTATGTGTCTTTAAATTCTTAATGGGGTTTTTCCTAAAATTGGTCAGCCGGTGGACTCACTGCATACCCTATAACTGTATAGCAGACCCTCTCCTTTCTAATGGGAACATGTCGTACCTTGTTACTGTGGCCCTGCTCTATGTGTCTTTAAATTTTTAGTGGGGTTTTTCCTAAAATTGGTGAGCCGTTGGACTCACTTCATACCCTATAACCGTATAGCAGACCCTCTCCTTTCTAAAGGGAACATGTCGTACCTTGTTACTGTGGCCCTGCTATATGTGTCTTTAAATTCTTAGTGGGGTTTTTCCTAAAATTAGTCAGCCTTTGGACTCACTACATATCCAATTACTGTATAGCAGACCCTCTCCTTTCTAATGGGAATATGTCGTACCTTGTTACTGTGGCCCTGCTCTATGTGTCTCTAAATTCTTAGTGGGGTTTTTCCTAAAATTGGTCAGCCGTTGGACTCACTGCATACCCTATAACTGTATAGCAGACTCTTTCCTTTCTAATGGGAACATGTCGTACTTGTTACTGTGGCCCTGCTCTGTGTGTCTTTAAATTCTTAGTGGGGTTTTTCCTAAAATTGGTCAGCCGTTGGACTCACTGCATACCCTATAACTGTATAGCAGACCCTCTCCTTTCTAATGGGAACATGTCGTACTTGTTACTGTGGCCCTGCTCTGTGTGTCTTTAAATTCTTAGTGGGGGTTTTTCTAAAATTGGTCAGCCGTTGGACTCACTGCATAACCTATAACTGTATAGCATACTCTCTCCTTTCTAATTGGAACATGTTGGACTTCTTACTGTGGCCTTGCTCTGTGCGTCTTTAAATTCTTAGTGGGGTTTTTCCTAAAATTGGTCAGCCGTTGGACTCACTGCATACCCTATAACTGTATAGCAGACCCTCTCCTTTCTAATGGGAACATGTCGTACCTTGTTTCTGTGGCCCTGCTCTATGTGTCTTTAAATTCTTAGTGGGGGTTTCCCCAAATTTTGGCAGCCCTTGCAGTCACAGCATGGGCATTACCACTATAGGAGACCCGCTCCTTTCTAATGGGAACATTTTTTTTACTGAGACCCTCCTCTATGTCTCTTCAAAGGGGTATTGGGTTGCGTCCAAATTTTTGGCAGCCCTTGCAGTCACTGGATACGCAATAACAGTATAGGAGACCCACTTGTTAATAATGGGAACAACAAAGCATAGCCGACTGATGGCTCTCTAACAATAGCGAGGGCCGACTGCTGGCCTTTTAAGAATAGTAAGGGCTGTCTGATGTCCCTAGAAAAATGGGCTTCATGACTTTCAGATTCCCTCCTTCATAAATAAAAAAGGATGTGTCTGATGATGTGTAACACACATTGCTAGATAAGGTGTTAAAATGTTAAAATGACATTTCCCGGTGAATGCATTTGTCTTAAAAAATAACGTAAAAAAAACAAAACAATAGGATCTTTCTTTAGTATAAAAAACAGCATCACCAATTTAACCTCAATGTAATCACATTGTTCAGCTCCTGCACCTCCTCCTCCATCTCCGAAATGACCACATCAGTCACAAGATGACAGCACTGCAGCACTGCCTTGGCCAAGCGGCAACAGGCTGTACTGAAGATAACATGCTTAATGTTTAATTGACAAACCACCCAGCGCTGCACAGATGTTAAAAGCTGTAACACAGCAGCCTGATCTGTGGCTCTCACCGCTGAAAATACAGTCAGGCATGGTCGTGTGTAACAATGGGTGGAACCTGGTGATGGAGAAATGACAGCCGGAGCAGATACGGTTTTCCTCTATGCCAGTCCTTTCACCGAGCTAAATACAACGCTCAGCAAAAAAAGTTGTGGGCTGGCTCCATACCGTCCCTGGCCACATTCACCTGACCACGTGTTTGTGGATAGGTGGTCCTTCCCAGTAAGTGCACTAGGGAGGGCACGGGTAAAGTTGTGGGATGGAGACAACACTGGGAGAAACAGTGGCGGCTGGGGACCAAGTATGGACACACGGCCCCCGCCGGCATGAGGTTATGAAAAGCTTCCGCCTCCATGAGCCTAAAAGGCCACATTTCAAGTGCAAGAAGCTGTCAAAAATTTGGCAGTATAGTATTGCAGCCTGTGGGTGGGTGGCTGGCTGCATATTTGCACTTGCATTCCAAGGAATGGGGTAGGGACAACTGAACGATGCACTGGGACAAGGACGTGGACGGTGATTGTTGCAAGTCTGCAACGACAGGTGCATGGTGGGAGGTATCTTCCCATGCACCAAGGATCACTTATGATGGGCACACTTTTAGGCAATGACCTGTTTGTCAGAAATGCTTCCAGAGGCCTTCCCCATGCTGCTCCCATGTCTTTACAGCACTGTATGCATGTGTCTGATGATGTGTCACACACCACATGGCCAGATAAGGTTGTAAAATGTTAAAATGACATTTCCCAGTGAATGCATGTGTCTTTGTTGAAAGCAATGCAAAAGTGCAAAAACGCATCAAAATCACTACGCGTGAACATAGCCCAAGGTGTGGAGGAGTATTTTTGGTTTTGGTTATTTATTTTGCCTTATATACAGGTCATTACCCTGGAAAGGATGTTCCTTAATATATTTCCCAGGAAAATCCATTTCGGTTTTGTTTTTGTATGTTTTATTGTGAGTCCGTAAAAGTGGCGTAATATTCTGACAGCGTTGTTGACCGCAGTGACCTGGGAGTCAGAAATGCTTCCAGGGGTCTTCCCCATGCTGTTCACATGTGATTTGAGCACTGTTCCCATTTTGGGCAATTTTTAGGCCCTCTGCAGACCGCCGTGGGGAGCCGCTTGAAAAATGCTCGTGTTTCCCATAGACTTACATGGGGCTCGTTGTTCGGGTTGAGCACCCGAGTATTCCAATTTTCTCGACACAAGCAACGAATACCCGAGAATTTTAGTGCTCACTCATCACTAATAATTATCTACCATTATTAATTAGATTCCCTTTCTGATTCACACCTAACATTCACTATGCTTACATATGCCCTTACTGTCTTTGCCCCACTAATCCTCACTCTCCTTCGCTATCCCTAAACCCCAGCACCCTCTAACCAAATCATCATCTCTCCTTCCCTCCTACCTCCCCACCTAACCTCATCTACAGACCTGCTCCTCAACCTCAGATCGATCCTACCAAAACATAAAACAAGCCGGACACTCTCCTTCTCCCACCTGCTCTCCCTCTCTCTGCTTCTCTTCACTGCTGATGACATATCTCCCAATCCTGTACTCCCACAGCTTGCACCCTCCACCAATTCCCCCACCTATTCCATCAAAACAACTGCAAACTACAGTAACCTCTCTTATGCAAAACCTGATGCCCACCCCGCTGCTCCCTCTCTCTGGAGCACTCTGGAAAGCACGCTGTCTGCAACAGGCTCCATTTTGTCCATGACCTCTTTACCTCTCGTCATCTCTCCTTCCTGGGCATCACGGAGACATGGCTGACACCCTCTGACACTGCCTCCCTTGGTGCGCTGTGTTACGGCGGCCTCCACTTCACCCACACTCCTCGCCCTGGTAACAGACATGGTGGAGGAGTGGGTCGTCTCCTCGCTAACAACTGCACCTTTAGCCCTTCTCCTCCTCTTCCCTCCCTTACTCTCCCTTCTTTTGAAGTCCACTCTGTCCGCATTTTCTCTCCTCCAACCTCCAAATGGCTATCATATACTGACCTCCGGGCCCGATCACTGCCTTTATTGACCAATTATCCTCCTGGCTTCTTTACTTTCTCTCTGCTGACATTCCTACAATCATCGTGGGCAATTTCAACATCCCCACTGACACTCGCCAGTCAGCAGCATCCAAACTCTTGTCACTTACTTCATACTTTGGACTTACTCAGTGGTCCTCCTCAGCCACCCACACAGATGGACACATACTAGACCTTATCTTCACCCGACTCTGCTCCCTATTTAACCTCACAACCTCCCCCCTACCCCTATCTGACCACCATCTACTCACATTCTCATCCCTGTCTTTCTCACCTGTCACCCATGTCTGGCAACTAGCACACCCCCGCAGAAACCTTGCACATCTAGACACTCACACACTCTCTGACTCTGTTTTACCACTGACATCCATATCCTCACTCCATGACACAGACAACGCCACCGGTTTCTACAAGGCCACTCTCGCATCAGCCATTGACTCGGTCGTCCCTCTTGTGCATGGCAGAGCGCGATGAGTCAACAGGCAACCCTGGCACAACAACCTCACTAATCAGCTTTGACAAGCGTCCAGGGTTGCGGAGCGGCATTGGAATAAAACACATACTCAAGATGACTTCACTGCATTCAAACAAGCAACACTCACATTCAAATCAGCACTCACCTCTGCTAAACAGGCCTACTTCACAACCCTCATATCCTCCCTATCCTACAACCCCAAACAGCTATTCAACACTTTTAACTCTCTCCTCCGCCCTCCACTGCCCCCTCCGACCTCCATCATATCTGCTGAGGAGTTTGCCACACACTTCAAATACAAGATTGACCAAACACGGCAAGTCTTTACTGTCCGACCACCACAACCCCTTTGTTTTCCACACCATTTGCCTACCCCCATAACCTCTCTTCCCAACATCACGGAAAGAGACCTTACTCGTCTCCTCTCCAAATCACACCTCACCACATGAGCACTCGACCCCATCCTCCTCCCCAACCTCACCCCCACACTCATCCCATTCCTTACCCATCTCTTCAACCTATCACTATCTTCTGGTACTTTCCCCGCTGCCTTCAAACATGCCACAATCATGCCCATCCTCAAAAAGTCATCCCTCGACTCAACCGCTTTGACCAGCTATCGCCCCATATTGCTGCTCCCATTTGCCTCCAAACTCCTTGAGCAACACGTTCTCGCTGAATTTTCATCCCACTTTTCATCTAACTCTCTCTTCGACAACCGACAATCCGGCTTCCGCCCCCACCATTCCACCGAAATTGCCCTTACCATAATCACCAATGACTTACTTACAGCCAAAGCTAACAGACAATTCTCTGTACTCCTTCTTCTTGATCTGTCCTCTGCTTTCGATACAGTTGACCACTGCCTCCTACTACAGATCCTCTCTTCCTTTGGCGTCAAAGACCTTGCCCTATCTTGGATCTTCTCATACCTTTCTAACCGCACATTTAGCGTCTCCCACTCCCACACTACCTCCTCACCCCGCCCCCTCTCTGTTGGAGTCCCTGAAGGCTCTGTCCTAGGACCCATACTCTTCTCAATCTATACCTTGGCGTGGGACACCTCATAAAATCCCATGGCTTCCAGTACCATCTGTACGCTGATGACACCCAAATCTACCTCTGTGGCCCAGATGTCACCTCTCTGCTGTCCAGAATCCCAGCATGTCTAGCAGCCATATCCACTTTCTTCTCCTCCCGCTACCTGAAGCTCAATGTGGACAAAACTGAACTCATTATCTTTCCCCCATCTCGCATATCTTTCCCACCTGATCTTTCTATCACAATAAATTAAATCACTCTTTCCACTGTACCGACAATCCGCTGCCTCGGAGTAACCCTTGACTCTGCCCTGTCCTTCAAACCCCATATCCAAGCTCTCGCCCCCTCTTGTCGCCTCCAGCTCAAAAATATTTCCAGAATCCGTCCTTTCCTCAACCCTCAATCTACTAAACTGCTTGTGCATGCCCTCATCATCTCCCGCCTTGAGTACTGCAACATTCTCCTCTGTGGCCTACCTGCTAACACTCTCGCACCCCTCCAGTCCATCCTCAGCTCTGCTGCACGACTTGTTCATCTCTCGTCTCGCTACTCCTCTGCTACACCCCTTTGCAAATCCCTTCACTGGCTTCCATTTCCCCAGCGTATCCAGTTCAAACTACTAACACTGAACTACAAAACCATCCATAACCTCTCTCCTCCGTACATCTCTGAACTAATCTCCCGATATATTCCCTCATGTAACCTCCGGTCCTCCCAAGACCTCCTTCTCTCCTCCACACTTATTGTTCCTCACGCAATTGCCTCCAAGATTTCTCCCAAATATCCCCCGTCCTATGGAATTCTGGGCCTCAACATGTCCGATTATCCACCACACCTGGATCCTTCAGACATACCCTGAAAACCCATCTCTTCAAACAAGCTTACAGCCTGCCATGACATTGCTTTCTGCCACCCCCAACACCGGAGCTACTGCAACCCCTCAACCTACTGTCTTCTCCCCCATTCCTGTAGAATGTAAGCCCACAAGGGCAGGGCCCTCTTCCTCTGTAACGTTCTATCATTGTTAGTTTGTTTACTGTAAGCGATATCTGTATTTGGTATGTAACCCCTTATGTACAGCTCCATGAAATCAATGGCGCCATATAAAATAATAATAATAATAATAATAATAATGATATTTCAGTTTTTCTTTTTTAATAAATTTGCAAAAATTTCTACATTTCTGTTTTTTTCCAGTCAAGATGGGGTGCAGAGTGTACTTTAATGAGAAAAAAAAAGAACTTTTTAGAATTTACCAAATGGCTGCAATGAAACAAAGAGTGAAATATTGAAAAGGGTCTGAATACTTTCCATACCCACTGTATATATAGCACTGTATTTTTATGTCTCTGTATTCAAGAGGGAGAATAAAAGAAAGATTTTTTTCTTCCTATAAAACTACTAAAAAATAATGAAAAACAATTACATAAATGTCAATTTTACTGCCCTTTTTTAAAAAGTAATAAACATCACAAATCGGCAAATAACATGGACATATTTGGTGTCTCTGCAATCGTAATGATCCACATAGCACAATGATCAGATTATTTACGGGAATCGGTAAATGGCGTAAATATTGATGTGATTGATATTTTTTCTCTATTAAATCCATAAAAAATGTAATAAAAATGTAAATCATTATATTGTAAGGAGGACCATGGGGGGTGCATTATATTGTGTGGAGGACCTTGGGGGTGCATTATATTGTGTGGAGGATAATGGGGGTGCATTATATTGTGTCAAGGAACATGGGGGTGCATTATATTCTGTGGAGGACCATGGGAGTGCATTATCCTATATGGAGGATTATGAGGGGTGCATTATACTATATGGAGGACTATATGGGGCCCATTATACTATATGGAAGGCAATATGGGGCCATTATAATATTTGAAGGGCTATGTGAGAGCCATTATACTGTATGTCAGCAATTATAAAGTGTGAAGGTTTGTGTGGGGTCCATCATACTGTGTGAAGGGTTGTGATGGGGCCATTATACTGTTTGGAGGGCTAATATGGGCAATTATACAGTGTGGAGAGCTGTGGGGCCATTATACTGTATGTAGGTCCATTATACTGCATGGAGGGCTTTTTTTTAAACTTCTGCTATGGGGCCCCATGATTTCTATGTGCACCTCTGCCAGGTGGATGTGGATATAATGGTCTTAGTTCAAAATTTTGGGAATATAATTGCCACTACTTATAGGGTGTGGGAACAAGACATAAGTCACTCCTTGTCTTTGGGTTTTCGGATAGGATACCACTCCTTAAATCCAAGGAATTGAAAAAGAATCCACAGTCCGAAGATATAACATAACCCACCAATATAACTCTTTATTTGTAGTGCAATCCAAAGAATATCGTTTTGGTATTGAAAGTCAGATTATACACTGTATAAACTTATTTTTTACCAATGTTCTGCTGAAAAATGCAATCTGAGAGTGGAGATCAAACTGACACATGGACATAGTGTCTGTAGTACCGGCTACACGTCCTTTCTTCCTGGCTGCAGGAGGACACCGGAGATTAGCGGAACTGTGTCATCATTGTGACATCATCTGCTCCATCACCTATGTCACAGTAGAAGTTGTTTTAATATAGCATGATGGAGGTTGTAGTGTGGGTCATTAGTACGAGGTCATCGATGTCACTTCTCCAGGTCGGTGCTGACTTGTCATGGATTTGAAGATCTCTATCCTGCTCATCTCTGGACATTACAGCGCTCGTGATCTGTAAGATATGCCCTCTGCTCCACCTGACCATTTATCGGGCGCCTAAGAGGTTCCATGGACGAAGAGAGCTGTCGTGATTCTGTGAGGAGGAGCCGCCGGTGTGTACAGTGCATACAGATGTGAGGTAGTACTGATAGTAATAGTATATAGTAATGATAGTGGTAGTAGTTATAATAATAGTAATATGTGGCCATACTGTAACCTGTCATGGGGGAGACGCCACAGCATGATAAGCAGCAGTGCCTGGTGTTCCTCGTGGTGTGGCTGACATGTATGATACACCCTGGGTTATATTATACAGGATATAATCTCCGGCTACCTGGAAAGCAGAAGTGCTGCTCCTGTGTACAGTCTGTCTGACGTATGTGGCAGTGTGGTCAGTGGCTTCTCACTGTCTCCATGGCAACAGACTGCAAACCGCCACATTACAATGAATACTTTTATGGAAACTGATTAAATGCTCCAGTTGCAGCATCCCCACAATAGTGCCTGGTACAGTGTTACTGACGCGCCCCTGGGCCTGTGTCGCGCTGCGTTGCGCACGCGGGAGCTTACCCGGAGCCGGATCTGTTTAGGGTTGTAGTCTCGTGGCGGTGACCCGGTCCGTGCCCAGGGAGTCAAACTGGACGGCAGTCTGTTAGCGGTAGAAAATGGTTGATGACTACGCCACCCGTTGAATGCAGCCAGGGGGCTGCTGCTGCAGGGCAGACCGCTGAGGCCGGTGGAAGGATGGTGCAGCGTGATAGTATAACCCCCAACGGGAGGGGTATGGCCTCAGGGCAGCCGACGTGGATGATGGGGGTAGCAGGAACCACTCAGAGACGGTATGGTAGCGTTCAGGGTCTTTACTGGTAACAACGATAGACCCTCCCGGAGTACTTGCTAGCGAACGGGGCCTGGTCAGTCCTTGAGCAGATGGGATCTCCCCTGGCCAGGCGTAGTTGTAGGCCTCCCAAGCTGACTGTACTCTTCTGGCTACCTTGCTAGAAGCTGATGTAAGTAGCCCACGTCCCTGAGTGTACCGTGTGGTGCTCACCCGTATGGCCGGTGACTCGGGGCCTTCTAATGGCTTCCGCTCCACGATGGCGGTGCTGGTCCCACGCGTGTGACCGGGCCTTCGGGCTTCTGGGCCAGGGGACCTGAAATCCCCTGCCTGACGGATTCTGCTGCTGGGTAGAAGTTAGTCCCCACAGCCTCGGACTCCGGGTCCGGTAAAGAATCTTCTTAGTCAGGGCGAGCTCTTTAGCTGCCAGCCCCTGACTCCTTGTGACTCTGCTGCTTCCTATGCTGCTCTTGTCTCTACTCTTCCTGGACTCACTAACTCTGCCTCAGCCCCGGGTTTATACAGGGGAAGTTCTTCCCCTCCCAAGGCTGGGCAGGAGGTGTGGCATGCACAGGATCCCTGACCAAAGGACCTCCCACCTGCTCTCAGACGTAATATCTCTATCACTGTGACAACCAGACCCCTGGGGTGTCACACTCCCCCCTAGTGAAATTTAGTACTCCGGGACTAAACACTTTTTAGAAAAATATAACAAGGTATATCAAAGAACAATAAAATACAATAAGGAAACACAATAAGATGGTCACGGATGTCCGCAACCGGGTGCAGTCTTTGAAGAAAAGCAAAGGTGTCCATTTCACCAACACAGGGAGACGTAACCAGGTAGGGGTCTGTCCTACCCCGAGTCCTTAACAGTCTCTAGTCCATCCTGGGTTACGCTCCAACTATATACAAAGGATTCCCGGTAAATCCACCGAAGACTCCTAAAAACAACTAGAAACACAAAATTACACACAAGCAACAATAAACAGGTAAACATTGTAAAACAACTTAAACATTTAGATCCTCCAACGTGCGGGTAACTGGCCTCTAGTGGCCCTAGTGGACCTACGGAGCTGACTGTCTGGCCCTGAACTACAGGGTGTAGGAGCTGTCAAGGGTAAACTGGGCAGCTGTCTACCGGCTCTTTGTCTCACTAGGGGTACGGCAGGCTCACTATAAGCAGAGGGTGGATTCTCCTGTTCCGCTTGGGTGGAGTCTTCTGCCTCCTGGACCGGCTGCTCTTCCAGCTCTACCCGTTGCTCCGTAGGTTCTTGGGATGATGGTTGGAGGAAGGTGAGTACGGGTACCACAACTGCACCATTGACTTGAGTCCAAGACCGAGGGAAGTCCCCGAGCACGGTACTAACCATATCTTCCCTTTCTTCCACGGGTCGATGGTCTTCCTGTTCCTCCTCAGGGTTCCTCAGTTGTTCGGGGCACTTCTTCAGGTGGTCCCGGGATACAATGGCTGTGGTTTCCCCTCCGTCTTTACTGATGGTACAGACCTTCGGGTTCTCGTGGCTTGAGGGCAGTACGGTGTACGGGTCCTTCTCCCACTGGTCGTCCAACTTGTGGAGCCGTCTCTTCCTCTTCAAGACCTGCTCTCCGGGTACCAGGGGAACAGCGGGAGCATACTGGTTGTAAGTCTTCTCTTGTCTTTCCCTAGCCTGACAGAGACTTCGCTCCACGCTCTCCTGTACTTTCCGGTACTGCTGCTGCCTCTCTGTGTCCCAGTCCGTTTCTGGTGAAGTGTCCTCGGGCGTCAGGACTCCCATTTCCAGGTCAACAGGTAACTTACCAGGTCTTGCCCTCATTAGGTAAGCCGGGGTACAGTTGGTGGAACCTACCGGGATGTGGTTGTATAGGTCCACCAGATCGGGCAACTTCTCAGGCCACAGACTGCGTTCTTCCAGGGGCAACGTTTTTAGAAGATCCATTACCACCTGGTTCATTTTCTCACAAAGTCCATTAGTTTGCGGATGGTAGGGTGTCGTCCTTATCTTCCGGCAGCCATACAGATTGCAGAATTCCTGGAAGACCTCCGCTTCAAAGGCAGGTCCCTGGTCCGTCAGCACTTGGTCCGGGTACCCGTGTGGACGGCAAAAGTGCTGCTGGAAGGCTCTAGCTGCTGTTCGAGCCGTTAAGTCCTTGACGGGGACGACAACCAGAAACCGGGAGTAATGATCCACGATGGTTAACGCGTAGACGTAGCCACTTCTGCTGGGGGTCAGTTTTACATGATCCAAGGCTACCAGTTCCAACGGTTGCCGGGTGACGATGGACTGCAGGGGAGTCTTCTGGCTGGCCCGGTCCTTCCTTCTCAGATTGCACGGGCCACAGTCTCTGCACCACTTCTCGATGGTTCCCCTCATGCCTACCCAGTGGAACCGCTCGCGCAGCAGGAACTCCAGCTTTTTCCACCCGAAGTGTCCAGCTCCGTCGTGGTATGCCTCCATCACCATGGCTGCGTCTCTTCGTGGCACCACTACTTGCCAGAGTAGTTCATGCGTCCTGGAGTTAACCATTCTGCGGCACAACTTCCCCTTGTAAAGGAACAGTCGACTCTTCTCTGCCCATAGTTGTTTGGCTTCCTCTGGAGCGTCTGATTCCAGGCTAGCCTCCGGGCGAGTCAGCATCTCCTTCACCAGTCGGACGGCAGGGTCGCTGTCTTGCGTTTCCGCCCAGTTGTAGTGAGGTAAGGGGTTCAACGTAGCAGCCTGCTTACTCCTTACCCGGTGGGAATACTGGATAGTCCCATGACGGTGGAACGCAGGGAGTTCAACTTCTTCCAGTCCCTCCGGATCTTCTCCTCCGTCCGGCAGGTTGGGCATCCTGGACAGGGCGTCCGCGTTGGTATTGGAGCGCCCTGCCCGGTATTTAATTGTGAACTCGTAGTTGGACAGACGGGCCATCCACCTCTGCTCCAGGGCACCGAGTCTTGCCGTGTCCAGGTGTGTCAGCGGGTTGTTATCCGTGTATACGGTGAACCGGGAAGAAGCGAGGTAATGCCTAAAGCGCTCGGTGACTGCCCATACCACGGCCAGGAACTCTAGCTTAAATGAGCTGTAATTTTCGGGGTTCCTTTCGGTGGGTCGCAGTTTTCGGCTGGCATAGGAGATTACTCGTTCTCTCCCCTGCTGAATCTGGGACAGTACGGCTCCTAGCCCGATGTTACTGGCGTCGGTGTAGAGGATGAAGGGCTGGCTATAGTCCGGGTACGCCAAGATTTCATCCCCCGTGAGGGCCATCTTCAGCTGGCGGAAGGACTCTTCTTCTAGCTTTTCCCATTTGAAGGGCGGCTTCTGGTTCTTGGCCTTCCGGGACTGGCCTATCAGGAGGTCCTGCATAGGTGCTGCCTTTTTGGTGAAACCGGGAATAAACCTTCGGTAGTAGCCTACCAACCCTAGGAACTGCCGCACTTCTTTTACGCTGGAGGGGCTTGGCCATCCCTTAATTGCGGTGATCTTATCGGGGTCGGGAGCCACTCCGTCAGCGCTCACCACGTGTCCCAGGTATTGCACCTTTGGTTTCAGGAGGTGACACTTGGAGGGTTTCACCTTTAGGCCGTAACTCGCCAGAGCTTCGAACACCTCCGCCAGGTGTTTCAGGTGGTCCTCATAAGTTTTGGAGTATACGATGACATCGTCCAGGTACAACAGGACCGTCTCGAAGTTTCTGTGGCCCAGACAGCACTCCATTAATCGTTGGAAGGTTCCTGGGGCGTTGCAGAGTCCGAACGGCATGCAGGTGAACTCGCTAAGTCCCATCGGGGTGGTGAATGCGGTCTTCTCCCGGTCCGCCTCTGCTACAGGAACCTGCCAGTACCCGCTAGTGAGATCCAAGGTAGAGAAGAAGTTAGCAGATCTTAAAGCAGCCAATGACTCCTCTATCCTTGGTAAGGGGTACGCATCCTTGTGTGTGATACGGTTGATTTTCCGGTAATCTACACACATCCTCATGGTGTTGTCTTTCTTTTTGACTAAAACTAGTGGGGCTGCCCAGGGGCTACAGCTATCCCGGATTACCCCAGCCTCCTTCATGTCTCTAAGCATCCCCTTGGCGTGTTGGTAATGTGCAGGGGGTACGGGTCGATACCTCTCTTTTATGGGAGGATGATCTCCCGTGGGGATGCGGTGTTCTACCCCCTTGACTCGCCCGAAGTCTAACGGGTGTTTACTAAACACTCTCTCATACTCTTGAACCACCCGATAGACTCCTTGTTTCTGGTGTGAGGGAGTGGAGTCAGTACCCAGATGTAGTTGCTGACACCAGTCCTCCATGTCTTTCTTAGAGCCGTTACCTTCCTCCGGGTGAGATGGAGGCAAGGGTTCCACAGATTGTATAGAATTTTGATTAGTGGTATATAATTTGGCTAGCGTGGCATACCGGGGCAGGTACACTTCCCTCTCCCCGATATTTATTATGCGAACGGGCACCCTCCCATGGCGTACATTGACCACCCCCCGTGCTGTCAAAATGGTGGGCCTACTGTCTGAGTAAACTGGTTCTACCATTGCCTGGTAATCTCTACCTCTCAGACCAATAGCTGCCCGGCACCAAATCATCATTTCACTTTTTGGGGGCATGGCAATAGGAAAAGGGTCACACATTCTTACGCTACCAATCTCACCGCCGGAGAGTTCCACTTGTTGCCGTAGCATCAGTGCCCGGATCTCTTTCTGGAGCACCCGCTGCTCGCCGGAGCTGGCATTCTTGGCAACCTGCTGTAAAAGGAAAATCACCTCTGCAAGACAATTTTCAATTACATTAGTTCCTAGAGTTATTTTTGGGTGACTCTCATGTTTGTCAATATCTACAATGATCAGTCCCTGTGCGGCCAGTTCGACTCTACCAATTTTGATGGTCACCTCTTTAAATCCGATCTGTGGCACGGGCTGACCATTGCTGGCGATGATACTCAAGTCGTCGTCAGGGTAGCGGGTAATATCCGAGTCATTCCAGTACTGCTTGAAGAGCACGTACGGGATGGTGGTGACCTGTGACCCGGTGTCCAGTAGGGCACTCATGGGAATGCCATCCAGTACCACAGGCAAGACTGGACGTCCTCCCACATACCTGTCGCGCCAGTTCGATGGGCCTGGTGATCTTTTTCCTGGGGGTTGGCCCTCTACCCCAGGTTGTGCCCGTTTAAAGAACAGTACCTTTCCATATGTCCGGGTTGATTGCAGCGGCGGCAGATGGGTCGTCCGTCCTCGCTGTATCGGTCACTGGGTCTTCCTCTGGCCGGTGGGGTCCTCCTTGGTCGACGCCACGGGATGTCCTCCGGTCCGGATGCCAGCTGGATCTTCCCTGGAGTGGAAACCTGTAAAGACTGCACAGTTCGGGTTAGCGCAGCAACGCTTTTAGCTAGCTCTTGGACCTGATGGTGTAGGTCTGGAGCCGGGTCATTGTCCAAAGCCTGCGCATCAGCTCCCACAGGCCCTGCTGACAAGGGCGCCGCCTCCTGGTAGTAAGTGGTAGTGGGGCGTCTGTGGGTCACAACGCCACCTGGTGCCGGTTCTCGGAGCACCCGGATGGCTCTGTCCTTGAACTGTGCAAATTCTAGATGAGGGTCCTGTAAGGCCATTGCCCGCAACTGGGTGCGGTGGGCATTGCAATATAAACCCTCTATAAATTGTTCGGTCAACAGCCTGTCCTCGTTTCCCACTCCATTAGGGTCGGTCTGCTTAATGGCCCTCAGGGCCTCTTGTAGGTTGAGTGCATAGTCCCTTATACTCTCATGCGCTCGCTGCTTGCACCCGTAGAATCTAAGTTTAATCTCGGCTGAGGTGCGGGTATCAAAGGTGTCCTTCAGCCGGGTTAGTATCCCTGCGACAGTCTTCCTCCCAGGTGGCCAGGATTTTACTTCCCTTTTGGCTGCCCCAGTTAGTTGGGCCACCAGGATGCTCACTTTTTGCTCTTCTGTGAGGGGGTACACCTGGAAGAGGCTATCCAGCTTTTCTCTAAAGTCATGCAGGGTATGTGACTCCCCTGAGTACTGGGGTAGCCAAGCTGCTCCCGGGATATAGGGCATGGTGAAGGGCATAACTGCAACAGCGGTAGCGCTGGCGGGGGTTGAGGCAGTGGAGCTCTCCTCCGTATCCGACATCTTCCTCCCCCCTAGTGGACCGTGGCCTACCTTGCGATGATCCTGTTCCGTAGGCCGCGGCTCCGCAGTGGATCGTCAGGGTTGAGGACCTTCCGTCGCGCTCCTGTGACATCGGCGTCTGCTGGGCTCCTTCCAGGACCTTACGCAACGTCCGGACGTGAGGCGGGGCTTCAGTTCTCGCGCGCTTTCGGAGTCCACGCCCCTCTTCTTCCCGCGCGGCGTCCTCAAGATGGCGTCCAATGGCGGGAAAACTCCACGGATGGCGGGAAGAAGGCTGAAGATGGCGCCGGATGGCGGGAAACTTCACCGATGGCGGGAAGAAGGCTGAAGATGGCGCCGGATGGCGGGAATCTTCACCGATGGCGGGAATCTTCACCACTGGTAAGTTTGAACAGTCTTTGCTTTTCAGGCACGCAGTACCCGGTGGTTGCGGGCACGTGATCCTGCCGACTACGCCAAAGTTGACGCGCCCCTGGGCCTGTGTCGCGCTGCGTTGCGCACGCGGGAGCTTACCCGGAGCCGGATCTGTTTAGGGTTGTAGTCTCGTGGCGGTGACCCGGTCCGTGCCCAGGGAGTCAAACTGGACGGCAGTCTGTTAGCGGTAGAAAATGGTTGATGACTACGCCACCCGTTGAATGCAGCCAGGGGGCTGCTGCTGCAGGGCAGACCGCTGAGGCCGGTGGAAGGATGGTGCAGCGTGATAGTATAACCCCCAACGGGAGGGGTATGGCCTCAGGGCAGCCGACGTGGATGATGGGGGTAGCAGGAACCACTCAGAGACGGTATGGTAGCGTTCAGGGTCTTTACTGGTAACAACGATAGACCCTCCCGGAGTACTTGCTAGCGAACGGGGCCTGGTCAGTCCTTGAGCAGATGGGATCTCCCCTGGCCAGGCGTAGTTGTAGGCCTCCCAAGCTGACTGTACTCTTCTGGCTACCTTGCTAGAAGCTGATGTAAGTAGCCCACGTCCCTGAGTGTACCGTGTGGTGCTCACCCGTATGGCCGGTGACTCGGGGCCTTCTAATGGCTTCCGCTCCACGATGGCGGTGCTGGTCCCACGCGTGTGACCGGGCCTTCGGGCTTCTGGGCCAGGGGACCTGAAATCCCCTGCCTGACGGATTCTGCTGCTGGGTAGAAGTTAGTCCCCACAGCCTCGGACTCCGGGTCCGGTAAAGAATCTTCTTAGTCAGGGCGAGCTCTTTAGCTGCCAGCCCCTGACTCCTTGTGACTCTGCTGCTTCCTATGCTGCTCTTGTCTCTACTCTTCCTGGACTCACTAACTCTGCCTCAGCCCCGGGTTTATACAGGGGAAGTTCTTCCCCTCCCAAGGCTGGGCAGGAGGTGTGGCATGCACAGGATCCCTGACCAAAGGACCTCCCACCTGCTCTCAGACGTAATATCTCTATCACTGTGACAACCAGACCCCTGGGGTGTCACATTACCATAATATGAACTTGTGGGCCTTCAGTGCCAGTCACAGAGCCCCCAGAACATGGCCAGCCACAAGGCCACAATACCTGGGCTAGCACAGATCCCATGTGCAAGGCTAATATAATGGTGCAGCCACCGGGCCACCATAAATAACAGATACACTGTTCTTTGTAGCACCGGCTACACATCATTTCTTCCTGGCTGCAGGAGGACACTGGAAATAAGCGGCACCGAGTCAACATTGTGACATCATCTGCCCCATTACTATGTCATAGTAGCAGTTTTAGTAATATAGCATGATGGAGGTTGTAGTGCGGGTCATTAGTCAGTAGGGGGTCTTCAATGTCACTTCTCCAAGTTGGTGCTGACATGTTATGAATTTGCATATTTCGCTCGCCTGCCCGTCATCTTCCTCAGCACCAGGAATGGAGCAGCCGGTAACATGTTCACCAGAAGAGCGAAGCTCCGTCCCCAGAGAGTGACTGCGCCCCCCATCCTGCCCGTCACTGGACGTTACAGAGCACGTGATCTGTGAACCCCCCTCTGCATCAGCTGACCACCATTTATCAGGCGCCTGAGCAGTTCCATGGACAATGAGAGCTGTAGTGATTCTATGAGGAGGATGAAATCTCCGGCTACCTGGAGAGCAGAACTGCTGCACCTGTGTCCACACTGTGTGACATTTGTGGCAATGTGTTTTTTTCTTCCTGAATGTGTCCGTTTGTTCAGATGGGCATAGAAATGTGGTCCGCAAAGCCTCTGTTTCTGTCTGAACAGATGGACACTGCAGAAATGCAGTATGAACAGAGCCTTACAGATTTATAAAATATGTCCTAAATATCTGAATATGTATTATTATTATTTATTATTATTTATTTATATAGCACCATTGATTCCATGGTGCTGTACATGTGAAGAGGTTACATACAAAATACATATATCACTTACAGTAACAAATAAACAATGATTGACTGGTACAGTGGGAAGAGGATCCTGTTTTATGTATTAAAACACATATAAACACGTACCCTTTTACTTAACACACGCAGCGAAACAAGGATACATAATGACACACACATACATTAACACACGCAGGTGCACTTTTATGCTGACCCCTTGCAGTTAAGTGATGATTTCCCACTTGAGTATAAACATAATCTATAATATAACCGGGGCTGCGTGTCTCTGTCTGAAGCCTTTATAGACTGCGCAAGCGTGACACACCTGCGCAGTCTGGCTCCAGACAGAAGCACGCATGGAGCCGTTACAGGTAAGAGGAGTGTATGGCGCTGAAGATCACGGTATGCGTAGACACTGAACGCATGCTGCGATCTCCGGCGCCATGCTTTACATAATTACCTGACTGGAAGGAGCGTTGCTGCGGCGCCTCTCTTCGCCGGACACTGGGGCAGGAGTGAGGCGTTGGAATCCGCGCATGCGCATAGCGCTATCCGGCGCCATTTTACTGAAGACACATTTGCAGTGTGTCTTCAGCAAAATGGCGCCGGACAGCACGGTATGGGCACGCGCGTACTCCGGCGTCGCACTCCTCTCCTGGCCTCCAGCAGGACAGGACACAGCTGCACTGGAGCACAGGAAAGAAAGGTGAGTATAAGTGTTTATTTTTTTGTATGTGTCCAGCGTTAAAGGGATGAGCGGTGCCATACATATCAGGATTGGGGGGTGAGGGGGCCACACATACCAGGATTGGAGGATGAAGGGGTCACGCATACCAGAATTGTGGATGAGGGGTGCCATGCATACCGGGATTGGGGATGAGGTGTGCCATGCATACCAGGATTGGGGATGAGGTGTGCCATGCATACCAGGATTGGGGATGAGGGGTGGCATGCTTACCAAGATTGGGGATGAGGTGTGCCATGCATACTAGGATTTGGGATGAGGGGTGGCATGCATACCAGGATTGGGGATGAGGGGTGCCATGCATACCAGGATTGGGGATGAGGGGTGCCATGCATACCGGGATTGGGGATGAGAGGTGCCATGCATACCAGGATTGGGGATGAGGGGTGCCATGCATACCAGGATTGGGGATGAGGGGTACCATACATACCAGAATTGGGGATGAGCGGTGCCATACATACCAGGATTGGGGATGAAGGGTGCCTTGCATACCAAGATTGGGGATGAGGGGGCCATGCATACCAGGATAGGGATGAGGGTACCATGCATACCAGGATAGGGATGTGCGGGGGCCATGCATACCAGGGTTCGGATGAGGGGCCATGCATACCAGGATAGGGATGAGGGGTACCATGTATACCAGGATAGGGATGAGGGGGATCATGCATACCAGGATGAGGGATGGGGTGCCATGCATACCAGGATAGGGCTGAAGGGTACCATTCATACCAGGATGATGGGAACCAACCATACCAGGATGAGGGGTACCATCCATACCAGGATGAGGGGTACCATACATACCACGATAGGGATAAGGGATGGGGTACCATGCATACCAGGATTGGGGGTGAGGGGTGCCATGCATACCAGGATTGGGGGTGAGGGGTGCCATGCATACCAGGATTGGGGGTGAGGGGTGCCATGCATACCAGGATTGGGGGTGAAGGGTGCCATGCATACCAGGATTGGGGATGAGGGGTGCCATGCATACCAGGATGGGGATGAGGGTTGCCATGCATACCAGGATGGGGATGAGGGGTGCCATGCATACCAGGATGGGAATAAGGGGTGCCATGCATACCAGGATAGGGATGATGGGTGCCATGCATACCAGGATAGGATGGTGGGGACAGGATGGGGGCAGCACAAATACCAGGAGGGGGGCATCACATACCAGCATAGGAGACCATATACCAATAAAAATGCTCGCCACCTGGGCGTAGAACGGGTTCAATAGCTAGTATATTATAATACTCTAGTAAGTGTAATTTTTATTGCAAAATGTGTACATAATTATACTCCCAAGATGTGTGATTTTTCATTTCATTTCCATGGGTGAAAAAGGCTGCAAAAACTCTGAAAGAATTGAAATGCTGCATCATTTCATGATTATACTCTATGGGGTTGTTATTTTATGATTATACGCTATGACGTTATTTTATGATTATCCCATATTCTTGTGTTATTTTATATTTACAATCCAGGGGGGCGATTATTTTATGATTGTACTCTATGGGGCTCTATTTTATGATTATACCCTATGGGGATGTTATGATTATACTTTATGGGAGCATTATTTTATGATTATACTCTACGGGAGCATTATTTTATGATTATACTCTATGGGGGGGGGGGGGGCATTATTTTATAATTATAATCCAAGGGATGCTAATTTATGACTATACTCTGTGGGGGCAATATTTTATGATTATTCTTAATGGGGGTTCATTTTACTGCTCCCCTAAGTACAGAGCACTGCATACATTTATATTTTGACTGCAATTACCCGTGTGCCCCACCAGTAATAAAAGTTTTCACATCGCACTCTCCCCTGCATCCCCACCAGTCAGATCAATCAACTCAAACCTACTCCACCCCTTCAGTAGTCAGAAATAGTGGCAGAACTCTTCCATCCCAGCTGCCCCACATAATTCTCACTCTGATGGCAAGAAGCTATTTTTGTTAATTGGTAGGAGTAGGGGGCAAGGAGTGACTCTGTTGTGCAGAAAGTGTTTTTGCCCCTCTCCCTTCTGTGCCAATCGGATGCCTTCAGAGCCAAGAATAATATATTCCTTGTATTTATGACTAACAAAATACCCGCGGCTTTTATCACAGAAATTGATATGTTAAATTGTTGTTACGCTTGCTAAGGTTACATTTTCACTTTCACCCTGAATTTGACATGTTCATAGTTTAAAATTTGTTTTTTCAACTCTTTTTTTGTTAGTTTGGTATTAACAGTTGTTTATTTTTACAAATTTGTTGTAACACTGAAGCGAACAGCAGCTACTTTTTGAACAAATTTTTATGAAATATTAAAATCTACTCTCCTTTCACAAAAACGTAAAAAAATGACTGCAGAGACCCCAAAGCAAAACACCAGGTACTTCCCTCATACCTGTGGAACAAATAAAGGCCCTCAGATGAATTGGTGGTGAAGGTCGGTCACAGCTATACTTATTAATAAATATTTTTTATGGTATAATAATAGCAAGGAAGGCACTTAAAACTTTTGAAGAACTGGACTAGTAACCAAATGCCCTGCAGCACTTTAACAGGCAAGTCAGCCTGCATAATCAAAACATTCAGGTGCTTCCTTTCTTTAATTAATCACCGTTATCAATTCGGTCACTTTGGTGGAACAAAGGTCGTTACCACCCACATGTAAAATCAATATCACTGGACCAGTAACATCTCTCCCAATATCAACGACTTCAGGCTAGACTTAAGATCATTCCAAACCTCTGATGATTCACTATTTTACTTCGATGCCTTTCACCCCACTGTGCTGCCCAGAATATGCAATGATAACCTAACAACCACACAAATGGCCTGACAGAACCTAAAAATCCAAAATGAAGAAAAATTTAATTGATCAATCAAGTCTGATATATATACCAAACAAGCCGAACGCCACCTCCAATCCTTTGAACCTCTGCTTCGGATAAATCCACACTGGCGGCCTCAGTAGCAACCCCAATTTGACAAGAATGTGTCCCGTAATCCCCTGGCTGAACTCCCGCAGCCTCTAAACACCTACAAAAAATTGCCTGCATTTGAAATTTGTTTAGGGAGATCCATCCGTATATCACAAGTAAAATTTACCCCCTACAACCTAAATAATTGTAAACTAATTTAACTGGGCAAACCGAACCCAAAACCGAGTGTAAGGGAACTCAAATGCCCCTACCACTGGGTATTATCCCCAACAGCAACGGCGTCAAATAGTATGACACCCACGGATCTGTTTTTGAAGTGAGAATCAATTCACTAATGCGCAAGGCGCCAAAATTGGAATCGCAAATGCAGCTGACAAAAAAGAGATGACTCAATGTGGAAACAACAACAAACCAAAGGCGTAAGAGAAATCACATGACCCAGCAAGAGGGGGAAATTGGGCGTGTACATTCTGTACTTGGTTGAGACCTCTTCCACCCTTAAACAACCTGTCTATCAAAAAAAGGCCTTAGTAATGCCATCCTATTAATTGAAAATAAAAATCCAAACCAACCCAAAATCCCCCGTCTTATGAAGCTGCAAATTAAACTCGATTTTTACTTCAGCAAGGACTGGCAGCAATGGTCTTCCCTTAATCAAGAGGCACCACCCTTCCCAAGCCTTGCCATAAGATTGCCATGTTGTAGGTGTAATGGAAGATCAAACTAAAGGCATCAGCTGTTTGCCACTCTCTGACAGCCTTTCAGTTAAAAAGCGATAATGCATCAGCAATACTATTAGTGATTCCTGGGATTTGGAGGGCCTTAAACTAGACATTTTGGTGGTGAAGAAAGCTAAGTACCAGGAGAGAGGATGTAGATGAACAATTTATGCAATGAACCACACTAAGGTTGTCACTGCAAAGGCAAACTTTTTATTGTCAAAATGGTCACCCCATATTTCAACCGCTGCAACAATAGGAAAAAGTTCAAACAAAGTAAGGTTTTTGAAAATCATTGGTCCCTCCGTGAATTGTGCCACACATATGCACTCCACTGAACACCAAAGATTGTACCAAAACCCTAAGATCAGCAGTCTCGGTAATGATTGCATTTGTTGGAGTGTATTTTTTTTTTCTTGCTGATTAAGGGACACTGAAACAATGAGTGATAATTTTAAAATGCTCTAATAACTGTTGACATGATTCTGAATCTTTTGAACCCATGAATAGAAATTATCCAAATAATGGGTAGCAGACCTGTTATCAGCCTGAAATCCAACAACCCAATCCAGGAAGCAACTAAAAGATTCAAAATAATGACATGAAATGGAACAACCCATGGGGACAGATTTTATATTGGATTTTGCTAAAAGAACCCAGGCTCCAGCCAAGTAGACAAAGGAGCCCAACGCATCTTCCAACAAGACCCCATCATCAACAAAATCACTGATGGTGTATAATTCGGAATGTGCCCATTTTTTTTTTAACTATTCCCAATGACGAACCTCTAAACTCTCTTTTAGAGGTCCAACAATCCTTCCTAATGCAACCTCTTTATTGATTTTATTAAGGAGGATCTCGTTTTGTTTTCGGGCTGATATCTAGGGGTGTTCTCTGGTTGATTTTAAATTACGAGTGAAATATGGGGTCCTACTAAATTTACACAGGATCTTTGTTAGTATATTGGTCTAACCAAGGGCCCATCGCGGATTTGCTCCTAGTGGTCACCGAATGAGGATTTAGCTGGTAATTTACTTGACGGGCGGGGACAATGCGGTGCTGAATGAGCTCCCCTGTAGGAACAGAAGTACTCAAGTTTTTATTTACATAGCTCGAAAAATGTCTGTGTCCCTCATTAAATAACCAGAATGCTCCTGAGAAATGACCAGTGGCCGCTACTGAAAAGGAGGGCTTTTTTTAAGAAAACATGAACCTGAGCCAAACATCAGTTGCTTTGACCTCCCAACCCATTTTAGGTTGCAAGGCCTGCCACGTCCGGAACTCATCATCATAGCGCCACCAAGCAGTACTGCCATGTGCTTTATAAGAATTATATATCATATCTTGAGATATAAATAACTCAGAACTTCGTTCGAAGTGCTTCTGTCCTATAACGCACATAAAACAGTGAAAGCCTGTAACCAATTAATCATGACTTTTGAAGAGTTTTACTTGCGTCTATCAAAAGGTCTATCAACTGGTCTCCTATCCTTATCAACTGTGGGATTTGCACCTCGGACGCAAATGCGTGAAGCGCTTGGTGCGCTGACCTGAATAATGGTGTCCATGGTGGTGATATGATGAACCAGAAGATGAGGAGCTGGACCCATAGCGTTTACACCTGCCACGTCTGACTCTGTGGGAAGGGGCCGTAGGGAAATTGCCACTAGAGTGTTAACCAGTGGGCACCAATGCATGCAAGTACAGGGGTTAAAGAATCTCTGTTCACCTCACAAAGCTGTGCTCAGCAGCTGTTGGAGTAACCAATGTGCTGATGGGCTGCTGGGGGTTAATTTCATTGGGAGGGGGTTTCTTCTGCAGATGCAGAACTACTACTTCGAGCACCCCTGGGAAAATTTGTCAGGTGCAGGGACACAGGCTGGTGCAAGGTGGCTGTATGGATGTGTGTGGGCGATTGGTGCAGAGACTGAAGGAGGAATTGAAAAGGCGACAGTTGAGGGGCAGGGTGGTAACAATGGCGGTTAGCTAATGGTGCCACGCTACGATAAGGATGTGGGGAAAGAGTGGGTGGGGCTAAACTGTCTTCCCAGCATGCGTCTAAGCGGCAGGCAGTTACTGGAGCAGGAGAGCTGGGGCTTAGCCATGCTGGAGGGCAGGAACACCTTGTGGACCACTGGCCTCCGGACATTGCTTCAGCAGGAGCAGGGAGAAGACTGTTGAGCCCAGAAATAAGGGCTTGTAGCCAGTGCTCACCTTACTGTGCTGTCCGGGCACATACTGCTTGGATGAGGGGGTGAGACATCTCTCTTGCCAAACAGCACTACAGAACGAGCATCTCCGGGTTCCAAATTGAGAAGAGGAGAAGACTGGCTCTGAGGGAACATTTAAGTTAGAGGAAGGGGGTTTACTAGCCATTCCTATTCTCATTGTCCACATTTGGGGGAACATACCACTCATCCAGATAATAGAGGGGTGGGGAGGGAGAAATCATAGAGCATCCCAAAAGGGGGGAAGGGCATGCAGTTAGTGCCACATGCCATCCATAAGAGGGGGACAGCATAGTGCAACCCTTCACCCCTCTCTTTGTCCGTTAACCTATCAATGGTTAACGGACAAAGGAGTAAGATTAATTTACAGATACATAGCTCTCTATTGTAGTGCTTTTTGGCAAACAACGTTTTTCATTTTACCTTCAGGTGCATATATGAAAAGATTTTTGGGGTTACCCACCCTAGAGCAAGCAATGTAGAGTTGACCATGTGAAAAACAAGGGCTCTCCAAATTAATGCCGACTACTTTAAATGATTGACCTTGTGCTTTGTTTATAATCATAGCAAATGCACATTGGATTGGGAACTGCACATGCTTAAAATGGAAAGGCATGTCACTTGCTAGAAAGGTGATACGCGGAATGTAAACATTTTCTCCCTTAAGGTTTTCCATAAGAATAGTGGCTTCAATAACATTGGGCATGAGACTCTTAACTCACATCCTTGTGCCGTTACACAATTTTGGTGGGTCAAAGTTCCTGAGCAACATTATCGGAGCTTGTATTTTTAAGGTGAGCCTATGCAATGGCATTCCAGGAGGCTCCAAAGAATTCAGGAACTCCAATGGGTACATAACGGCTTGTTCACTATCCAACACTGAATCAATGGACATGTAAGTGGTTGCTGGACCCGGCACTCTGCCCTGTATTTGTAGATTTATGGAGCTGACGCTATCATTTTTAGGTGCTAGTATTGCGAGTTCGCAAAACCACTGATGGTTGTTAAAATTGTTACAAATATCAGGGAAAATTTTTCACAAATATCCACATGGATATGACGCGCCCCCTGGGCCATATTCTTTAGGGGGAATATCCGGAGCCGGATCAGATGGGGGTTGTAGTCTTCCGAGTGGCTGTGACCCGGTCCGTGCCCAGGGTGTCAAACTCAGTTGTATGTGGCAGTCCTACAGATGTTACTAAGTTCTTAATGTCGACTACGCCACCCGTTGTGTTGCGGTCACTGTGGCCGCCGCTGCAGCAGGGTCCGCTGAGGCTGGTGGTGTAGGTGCAGCTTTGGTGATATAACCCCCAACGGGTGGGGTATAGCCTCAGGGGGATCAGGTGCAGAGGATGGGAGTTGTGGTGATGCAGGGTAGACGGCAATCAGAGACAGAGTCGGGTTATGCAGTTTAGGATGTTTACTCACTGCTGATGTTCTGGTCACTCCAGCTTCGAGTGACCTCCCGAGCCGTGCTGCGTCCACCAGGTTCTGGATCCAGCCAACCCCCAAATAAGTCCGGAGCGTGACCCTGAGCTCTCCTTCTGTCCTTTCTCTGGCCGTCCCCACTATTGATCCACCCAGGTCCAGCTCCCTCGGGCCTTCTGTTGGGAGACCCTTGGCCTTGGGCTCCCTGACCCTCCACGTGGTATGCCTTCGTGGTGGATGTGGTGGGTGGCCGTGGCAAACGCTGCCCACGGCCTCCGGTCTCTGGCTGGGGTGTGTTTTTGCCCCCACCAGCTTGGGTTCCGGTACCCTGATGCCGACTCTTCACCCGGGGATTTAATTTGGGGTCTTAGAGTCCTTTCTTCTGTTTCCCCCTCTGGGTCTCTCTTTCTCCTCTCTCACTCTGGGTCTCTCTTCTCCTCCGCTCGCTGACTTTCTCTCTGCAACTGACCCTGTTCTTAGTTGGTGCCCACCTTATATACACCCTCTATGTGTGAGCTCAGGTGACCAGCACCCAATGAGCTCCTAACTTTACCCAGGCTGCTCCCCCTATCTGCCCCTACACTACTTGGGATGTACCACCCCCCTCCCACTCCAGCCAGGAACAGACTCGGTCGTACCTGCACATTTCTAAGTGGGAGTACCGTCGGCCTGTTCCTCGGAAATGGGATGTATGTAGTGCATGCAGCCTACCGAGCTCAGTTCCACACTCCTTCCTTACCCGGGAGTGGAATATCACACCTCTGGGTTGAGGTGCAAT
Source organism: Phyllobates terribilis (assembly GCF_046119375.1). Classification (NCBI taxonomy): domain Eukaryota; kingdom Metazoa; phylum Chordata; class Amphibia; order Anura; family Dendrobatidae; genus Phyllobates; species Phyllobates terribilis. The sequence continues at coordinate 573,635,142 of NW_027362764.1, forward strand.
ACCCCTGTAGCAGCCGAATCCTCAGGGTGCTACATTCCCCCCTGGTAAACCACAGCACGTCCTCGGGCTGTAAGACAAAAACATCACAAAACATGCAAAAATTTTCATATAAACATAAACATATAAAACATATAAAACTTTATATAAATTAGCAGCATTAAACATTCTCGTCGTCTCTTGTTCCTCCTCCGGTCACTGGGCAACTGTTGACCGGGCATAGTGCGACAGTTCCTTTCTTTAAGATGATTTAACAGTAAAACCAGTAGGGGGCGCTTTAGGACGCGCAACTATATACAAGGATATGGCCGCTCTCAGTCCTCGGCCAGTTAAGGAGGGAAAGGGAATGGCTGCTCACAGTCCTCAGCCTGTGGGATTAAGGGTAAACGGGTGAACAGTTCACTCAGCTGGTCCCAACGGGGACTATATTAGCAATAACAGTTTCTTTGTACCCCGATCGGGTAACTATTTACAGCACCTGCTCCGCTGTACTCAACAACGTCTTCCTCCTGCTCCTTCTTTGGGGATCTCAGCTTCAGACCCGTCCGGATCCTCTTGCTCTTCCTCCTCACATCGCAGCTCCTCCTCTGTCAGGCGATGCACATGGAGGGCGTAAGGTCCTTTGGCACACTTGTGCCGGGTAAAGGTGACCTCGTCCCCGATATAAAGGTCACGACCTCTGTGCCCCTCCGGCAGATGGGACTCCACATCTCTGCGCGTGACAAAGACGTCGCCGGGGGTGTTGTGGTCTCTGATGAAGCCCCACCCATGCTGCATGTTGAACTTAATTACAGTCCCGGTGGTGCGGGGACTGTGCGCTGCACGGGGGTCCCTCCTGGTTCGGCTCTTCTGCTCGGCGCTCCTTATTTGGGCCTGTTGTTCCCGGACCCGCCTCTCTCTCCGCTCCCTCGCAAACTCCTCGAGCTGCTGTCAGCAGCACTCAGCACGCTCCGCTGCAGCTGCCCTGGTTTCTTGAGTGAACCCCATTAGGTCTTCTCCGTTGGGGTCCCACTCAAATTGGGTCTCTTCAAGCGGGGGCGAGATCCTTATCACGGGCTTCGGAGCCGGAATCAGGGGTGCACACATGGCCCCAACTCTCCTCTGGTGCTCCAGTTCATAATATTTCTGGGGCCAGATGAAAGGCTGCCCGTCCGGCCACGTGTGCTGGGCAAACAAGTCCTCTCCCAGACGCGGCACCCTTGATTTTACGGGTGCGGGCGCGGTGGTGGTGGCGCCCGGGTTGCCCAGGCCTTGCGGCCAGGCCTGGGGCACCTGGAAGGTGAAGGGCACCGTTAGGACGGCGGCGCACTGGGCTACCTGGCCTTGCGGCCAGGCCGGAGGCTCCGCGGAGGTAGGGGGCGCTGTTGGTGATGCGACGCCCGGGAATTCTAGGCCCTGCGACCAGGCTGGTGTTACTTCCTGTTTTGCCACGCTCGGGGTCGGTGCGCATGGCGTCACAGGGGTCGCGGCGGCGGCTTCCGGTTGGGGCCTAGTCTGCGTCGGTGACATGGCGTTTTCGGGCACAGCAGGGGGACTTTCGGGCTCTGCGACGGGGAGCTGGGGCAGGTACGCGGTTTCCCGGTTTGGGGTATAGACGTCCCCTTTACCTGCCTCCATGCGTTCGGCTCCCTTCTCGGCGCCGTCTCCGGCCTTGGGTCCTCCCGCGCCATCCTCAGAGGCGGTCTGTCTCCTCATCTTGGCTGGCGTGCTCCGGGTCTTGGTTTGCTGGGCCATCTCTCGGCTCCACTGCGCCAATGTCTCTCGCTGTACCCGGGCCATCCTCCGTGCGAGGCCCTCCAGGGCAGTCTGTGCACACTCCCGGTCTCGGGGGAGCTGTGCGAGGACCTCCACTAGGCCTAGTGGGGTCGTGGTTTCCAGCAGGCTCCTGACCAATGGGTCGGTGCTGCTCTGCTCTTCTTCCAGCAGGCTCCTGGCCAGCGGGCCGGTGCTGCTCTGCTCTCTCGCCATCTCCGGGTGAGCTCCTCCGATACTCTTCTCCAGGCTTCTTGCCTCCGGGTGCGCTCGCTCTAGACTGCTCCAGGCGGCACCCATCTTTGTTCTCTCCTTTCGTCTCCTCCCACCTCGAGGGCGGTCCCGGGGCCACTTGGTGACTGTCAGCTCCAGGGGCAGTTCTTTCACGCTGACAGACACCTCTAGCATCACAGTCTCTGTTGGTGGGGGCGGTTTCCACTTTTGGCGCCATTTTCGGTCCTGGCCCACGATGGGAGGCGGCCTCTCACCACCCTCTGGCACGCCCATAATGGCGTCCGCTCTGGCAAGGCGGGAAACCTTTGGAAATGGCGGGAATCGCTTCCCAGTGGCGGGAAACTCTGCAGATGGCGGGAAAACGCTGTTAATGGCGGACAACCAGCAGGAATCGATCTGTGATGGAGTCCGATGGCGGGGACCCTCCGGAACCGGCGGGAGACTTCTTTTTGAGGTAAACTCATTCTTTTCTTCAGGCACGCAGTACCCGGTTGTTGTGGGCACGTAATCCTGCCGACTACGCCAAAGTTGACGCGCCCCCTGGGCCATATTCTTTAGGGGGAATATCCGGAGCCGGATCAGATGGGGGTTGTAGTCTTCCGAGTGGCTGTGACCCGGTCCGTGCCCAGGGTGTCAAACTCAGTTGTATGTGGCAGTCCTACAGATGTTACTAAGTTCTTAATGTCGACTACGCCACCCGTTGTGTTGCGGTCACTGTGGCCGCCGCTGCAGCAGGGTCCGCTGAGGCTGGTGGTGTAGGTGCAGCTTTGGTGATATAACCCCCAACGGGTGGGGTATAGCCTCAGGGGGATCAGGTGCAGAGGATGGGAGTTGTGGTGATGCAGGGTAGACGGCAATCAGAGACAGAGTCGGGTTATGCAGTTTAGGATGTTTACTCACTGCTGATGTTCTGGTCACTCCAGCTTCGAGTGACCTCCCGAGCCGTGCTGCGTCCACCAGGTTCTGGATCCAGCCAACCCCCAAATAAGTCCGGAGCGTGACCCTGAGCTCTCCTTCTGTCCTTTCTCTGGCCGTCCCCACTATTGATCCACCCAGGTCCAGCTCCCTCGGGCCTTCTGTTGGGAGACCCTTGGCCTTGGGCTCCCTGACCCTCCACGTGGTATGCCTTCGTGGTGGATGTGGTGGGTGGCCGTGGCAAACGCTGCCCACGGCCTCCGGTCTCTGGCTGGGGTGTGTTTTTGCCCCCACCAGCTTGGGTTCCGGTACCCTGATGCCGACTCTTCACCCGGGGATTTAATTTGGGGTCTTAGAGTCCTTTCTTCTGTTTCCCCCTCTGGGTCTCTCTTTCTCCTCTCTCACTCTGGGTCTCTCTTCTCCTCCGCTCGCTGACTTTCTCTCTGCAACTGACCCTGTTCTTAGTTGGTGCCCACCTTATATACACCCTCTATGTGTGAGCTCAGGTGACCAGCACCCAATGAGCTCCTAACTTTACCCAGGCTGCTCCCCCTATCTGCCCCTACACTACTTGGGATGTACCACCCCCCTCCCACTCCAGCCAGGAACAGACTCGGTCGTACCTGCACATTTCTAAGTGGGAGTACCGTCGGCCTGTTCCTCGGAAATGGGATGTATGTAGTGCATGCAGCCTACCGAGCTCAGTTCCACACTCCTTCCTTACCCGGGAGTGGAATATCACACCTCTGGGTTGAGGTGCAATACCCCTGTAGCAGCCGAATCCTCAGGGTGCTACAGATACATATATGGCACTTCCTAATAATAGAATTCAAAACATCAACTCAGACTTAAAGTGCTAAAGCCAGAGTACTGAAGAGATCCATAGGTTAAAAATACATTTTTACTGAGACACTGTAAAAACAACAATAATAAAAAGCAGAATGTTCTACAGGGAAACTACTGTGGCCAGTACAATAATGATATATGCATCCAAGAGGTATAGAAGGTATGCAAAAAACATCGATAGGGTAATAAATATATAAGTAATGTGATCCCCCGTCTACAATAGAAAATCTATACACTGAACCTGAAGTGACAAAATTAACAAGCAAAGTCCATATATAAAAATTGAAGGATATATGCACAGTATTGGTAGGCATAAAAGGCTGTAAATAGGCCTTAAGATGGTTTAATTAGCACCTCTCTCATTCACACAATATGACAACAAGCACAGAGAAATATTGCTGCACATGGGCTTGGATATTGGCAGAGGCGACTGCCTGATGCAAGGTACAGCAGGTATCGTCGTGTATCCTAATATAATAAGTCATTTATACAATACCTGATGGATGATGTACAGCACCATTTAACTGTGCCTGATTTCATATGACCCTTTAAGACTCCAATATACTAACACCGCAAATTTTTACATATATTATATACCTACTGTGGTAAAGCGGCTTGCTCGGCTGTACACGGAGGTAGACACGGAACACTGTCTCTTTAAGTTTGGGTTGGTTTATTAAAAACATCATAAACCAACCTAGAGTTCATAAAGTAAACACAGCCCATTCGGCATAATGGCATAGCAAAATAAAAACATACAGCACAGTCTGTATATCGGCCGTGGTCCGGCCACTCAGGGTTAACCACACACAGTTTAGTTTTAGCACAACACATGCAAGCTCCTCTCTGGAGCAAGCCTCTCCAGATACTGAACCACACCTGAGTCACAAGGCTGTCTATTTACAGCCCAGACCACACGCTGGAGTGGAGATATGGTGAATGGCCTACCACCCGCACTATAGCCATATATATATATATATATATATACGTACATCCAGATATTTATTATATATACACACAGTATACATATGTACACATAACTCACAGACATCTTGCATTTAACACATTAGCATGTAACAGGCATATTGACAAAATATATATACACACAGAAAAAATAAGGCTGTTTTTTTCCTGAAGAATCTCCGGCTTCAAAAATGATGCGGGTACACCAGTGTCTAAAAACGCTGTGTGCACATACCCTTCAAGGTTTTCTTGACCTTATGAAAAATATACAAAAGGAAGGGATAAAAACAAAATAAAAGATTGTATACTTACCCTCTCCAACACCCATGGCTTCAGTGCAAGGTGCTATAGTGGTCTCTGGCAGGACAGGAAGGTATGATTTACTGTTCCTATCACCTGATATCTGCAGCCAATCTTAGCGCACACTGAAGAATACTTTGTCCTGACAGAGACCACTAGAGCAGCTTGTGCTAAAGGTGCCTGCTTTTTCTATCCCTATTTAAAGTTAGGGTTAGAATTAAGGAAATAATATATACACATAAAAACACCAAAAATGTAATAAAAAGTAAAAAAAAATAATATGTATAACTTTTTATTTTATGTCAAATTTCATCACAAAGCAGAAAAAAATAGAGGGCCATTAGGCAGACTATAATAACATTATTTTTTTTAAATACAATACATGTGCTTTGGGGATAAGTGGTTCAATAATGGACTGGTGGAAAGGACTTAAGGAATGCTAATAGTCCACGGGTGAGAGTGCTCAAAATACTTTTCCAGACACTGGCAACCCATATTATGCCACCATATGGGTCCATACTAAAGTTTGCTATGGGGCACTATGATTTCTCTCTGAACACCTATAGATATATTTTATGGCATTAAAGGATAATTCTCACCTTATTAAGTGAAAGCATATTGCAATGATATCCCATCACATTATGATTGTAGCCATCTGAGTCTTGGCACTGTCACAGGTGTGAGAAGGGAAGAAGCGTGTACTCATGCGAAACAGCTAACCCTGTGACTGAAATAAAGTGCATTTTACTGAAATTGCCAGTGGTGAGCGCTGCTCCTCCTATTTTGGTTAATCCTATTTTTCCTTGTAACTGGGTGTGGTGATAGTGCCAGTATTTTTTCTTTTGGTCATTGTGACCATGTGTGCATAGCACTCTGTCACGATTCAGCAGTCTGCAATCACAAAGAGTGACTAAAGAAATTTGTCTAGAACTCAGTGTTGCAAATAAAAGTGTGTGGCTTGGAAAGTGCATGTGGTCCTCATAGAATTGATTCATATATACTCGCCTCCATTTGTAAAATAGACAAAACATTCCTCCTAAAGAAGTGCTGACATTAACGTTTTTCTCCAAACCTGTGTAAATATTAGTGTACTGTAGTGTCAGTGTGTTAATATACTCGCCCATCGCCGTCTTCTCAGGCATCCAGTGCCGATGTGCTCCTCTTCCGAGTCACCTGATGGCTATTCAGACTATCTGGGTCACACTGTGCTCTGTGTGATCCAGAAGTGACTTTATGGCCATAGCCCCACTATCAGTATTTGGTCAGTATTCGGTTAGTATTTTTTCTCAGAAGTGGGAGCCAAAACCAGGTGAGGAACAATCAGAGAAAAGGTATAATAGAAACAAGTCACCAATTCTGCATTTATCACCCACTCCTGGTTTTGGCTCCCACTACTGAGAAAAAATACTTACCAAATACTGGCCAAATACTGATATTGGGGCCGTGGCCTTACAATGTAAGTCTATGGAGCATCAGAACGAGGCTCAGAGCGAGGCTCCATAGGCTTACATTGTAATATAGACTTCCAGGTCACATACAGAGCAGTGTGACCCCAGTCTGCAGAGCGGTGACGTCACTCAGAAGAGAAGAAGAACGGTGCTGGATACTGGAGAATACGGTGATCAGTGAGTATATTAACACACTGACACTAACAGTTACACAGGATTAGGTGTTAGGGGAAAAAGGTTGATTAAAGTGCTTTTTTAAAGCAAAATATCAGTGACATACAGTTATATCCTTTTTTTGTACTGGACCTGGTTATATTTAGGAATATGAATACAGGAGAATATGTGACTGGTAAATTATATATCAGTGACATATTATGTATGCAAAGCGCTGTGGAATATGTTGGCGCTATATAAAAATAAAGATTATTATTATTGTATTATGCTGTACCACATATACCATCAAAAGTCTGTGCACATATTATAGCACATACAGTATGGAAGTTTCCCCTTGAAGACGTGTATTATTGCAGTGTATTTTGATGCGTAATGTGTTTAGTAATCTACGTTATTAGTGATTGTGTTCTGCCCAGAAGCAGGGCATTAACAGGGGAAGTCAGGGTTAATAGTCAGGACTAGCCCAGAGTGTGAGGGGATAAAAGTGAAGGGACAGAGTGGGTTTCCTGTTAGGAAGTCAGATAAAACCCAGAATGCAGTAGAAACAGACCTATTGTTTGACTAGCGAGCAGAACCACATGAAGTGGGAGTCCCTGAAGTGAGTGAAGACCGAGGCAATGAATCGTGATCCAGGGTAGAGACAAGGAAAAGAGATAGAAGGAGTGAGTGATTCTCCGAAGACAGGATCTGGGGCAGGAAGCCTAGCGGGACTGTTCCTATTTCTTAAGCCAAAGAGGAAACGGGACGAATCAGAGTAGGGAATGCGAGATGAAGAGAATGCCCCGAGTGGTAGTTCCGAGGCATCGGCAAGCAGAGAAGCTAAATAAAGGCCATAGTGGCAGAAGTAGCTTCTCTAAAGGGAAAAGGATGCAGACTCTTGCTTACTGAACTGTAGTGCCATTATTGGGGACAAGGGAAGCTCCCGAAACACTGTTCTGAGTTATAGTGAAGGCAGAGGAACTAACTGAGGCAGAACCGTGAGAGTTTAGGAAGTAAAGAGAGAATGTGTATAAAGATGTTCCTTATGTGAACAGAAATGTCCTTGAAGATTTACACCCGCTATCCACTGTACATATTCCACCTCATGTTATGGTTCAGTGAAACAGTTTATTTTGAGGTGGTGGTCTCCCTCATTGAAGTCTATAACATCCAGTCGTGGCTAGCCTAAGTCCCCGGCACCATGCTGCCTGCACAGACGAAGCCTCCCCGTAGGTAAAGTCCACACACCCAGCCAGGACCTCCATTTTCATGTAGCTTGCCGGGGTGTGAAACACAAGTAGCTTGCCCACGGCTATCTCCCTGCGCCACATTACAACTATACAGGAGAACATGTGCCTGGTATATGATACGCTGTGACTACAGACATCAGATATTATACCAGTCATATACTGTGATACAGACATCAGATGTCATAGTCAGATAATATGTGATGGTATGTATTATACAATATCTGATGTCTGTACTGATAGTATCAGCTGCATATTATCCTGTATGTAACATTGGATGTCTATGTACATAGTATGCTATATCCAGTGTACAGATTTGTATATGATATTCTGTAACTACTGACATCAGATGTGTTATATACAGAAGAATATGTGTCTGGTATATATTATGCTATGAGTACAGACACAGCAGATATTACACCAGCCACATATTTTCATCTATGTAACATCTGATGTCTGTACACACATTATATCACATTCAGTATACAGGATAATATATGACCGATGTATGTCATCTGATGTCTGTAGCCACAGTATATCATACACCAGTGATATATTATCCTGTATACTGGATGTGGTATATTGTGCACAGCCATCAGATGTCATATACAGGTATATTATTTATACTATACTGAATCATTTATTATACCTTCATATATTATCCTCTATATAATATCTAGTGTCTGTAGTCACGCTTTATCATATACCAGTCACATATTATCCTGTATACTGTATATATTATAATATATACACAAACATCTGATGTTATTTACAAGATAATATATGACTGGTATAAAATCTGATATCTATAGTCATAGTATAATATATAATGTCACATATTATCCTGTATATGATGCCTGATGTCTGTGTATATGGTATACCACATATAGTATATGGATTAATATATGATATACAGTGACTACAGACATGAAATGTCATATACAGGAAATATATCATGGTATATATTATACTATGACTACAGACATCAGATATTATAGCAGCTGCATATTATCCTGTATATATCAGATATGTGTGCACACAATATACTACCTCCAGTGTACAGAATAATATATGACTGGTATATTATAAACTATGACAATAGACAGCCAATATTATACTATAAGTAAATTACATAAGATATTATACCATCACATATTGTATATCGATGATTTTTTTCCGCTTTTTTGTGTTCCCCTTGGATTACATCTGATGAAGAAAGAAGATGCTTTTTATCGACGGGTATTTTCTGCTTTTTCGTGCTCCCTTTGGAAAACATCTAATGAAGAAAGAAGATGGATTTTATCGACGAGTATTTTCCGCTTTTTGTTTTCCCTTTGAATTACATCTGATGAAGAAGGAAAATGGTTTTCATCGACTGGTATTTTCCACTTTTTCATGCTCCTGTGGATTACATCTGATGAAAAAAGAAGATGGTTTTTATCGACCAGTATTTTCTGCTTTTTCGTGTTCCTTTGGATTACATCTGATGAATAAAGAAGATAGTTTTTATCGACGAGTATTTTCCACTTTTTCGTTTTCCCTTTGGATTACATCTGATGAATAAAGAAGATGGATTTTATTGACGAGTATTTTCCGCTTTTTTATGTTCCCTTTGGATTACATCTGATCAAAAAAGAAGATGGTTTTTATCGACGAGTATTATCCACATTTTAGTGTTCCCTTTGGATTACATCTGATGAATAAATAAGATGGTTTTTATCGACGAGTATTTTCCACTTTTTTGTTTTCCCTTTGGATTACATCTGATGAAGAAAGAAGATGGTTTTATCGACGAGTATTTTCCGCTTTTTCGTTTTCCCTTTGGATTACATCTGATGAAGAAAGAAGATGGTTTTTATCGACGAGTATTTTCCGCTTTTTCGTTTTCCCTTTGGATTACATCTCATGAAGAAAGAAGATGGTTTTTATCGATGCGTATTTTCAGCTTTTTCCTCTTCCCTTTGGATTACATCTGAAGAAGAAAAAAGATGGGTTTTATCGATGGATATTCATCACTTTTTCATGTTCCCTTTGGATTACAACTGATTACAAAGAAGATGGTTTTTAATCAATGAGTATTTTCCACTTTTTTGTTTTCCCTTTGAGTTACATCTGATGATGAAAGTAGATGGTTTTTATCGACGAGTATTTTCCGCTTTTTCGTTTTCCCTTTGGATTACATCTGATGAAGAAAGAAGATGATTTTTATCGACGAGTATTTTCCGCTTTTTCATGTTCCCTTTGGATTACTTCTGATGAAGAAAGAAGATGGCTTTTATCAACGAGTATTTATCGCTATTTCATGTTCCCTTTGGATTACATCTGATGAAGAAAGAAGATGGTTTTTATCGACGACTATTTTCCGCTTTTTCATTTTCCCTTTGGATTACATCTGATGAAGAAAGAAGATGGTTTTTATCGATGAGTATTTTCCACTTTTTGATTCTCCCTTTGGATTACATCTGATGCAGAGAGAAGATGGTTTTTATCGATGAGTATTTTCAGCTTTTTCCTGTTCCCTTTGGATTACATCTGATGAAGAAAGAAGATGGGTTTTATCGATGGATATTCATCACTTTTTCATGTTCCCTTTGGTTTACAACTGATGAAGAAAGAAGATGGTTTTTATCGACCAGTATTTTCCGCTTTTTCATGTTCTCTTTGGATTACATCTGATGAATAAAGAAGATGGTTTTTATCGACGAGTATTTTCTGCTTTTCCGTGTTCCCTGTGGATTACATCTGATGAAGAAAGAAGATGGTTTTTATCGACGAGTATTTTCCGCTTTTTTGTTTTCCCTTTGGATTACATCTGATGAAGAAAGAAGATGGTTTTTATCGACAAGTATTTTCCGCTTTTTCGTTTTCCCTCTGGATTACATCTGATGAAGAAAGAAGATTGTTTTTATCGATGAGTATTTTCAGCTTTTTCGTGTTCCCTTTGGATTACATCTGAAGAAGAAAAAAGATGGGTTTTATCGATGGATATTCAACACTTTTTCATGTTCCCTTTGGATTACAACTGAAGAAAGAAGATGGCTTTTATTCAATGAGTATTTTCCACTTTTTTGTTTTCCCTTTGAGTTACATCTGATGATGAAAGTAGATGGTTTTTATCGACGAGTATATTCCGCTTTTTAATATTCCCTTTGGATTACTTCTGATGAAGAAAGAAGATGGCTTTTATCAACGAGTATTTATCGCTATTTCATGTTCCCTTTGGATTACATCTAATGAAGAAAGAAGATGGTTTTTATCGACGACTATTGTCCGCTTTTTCATTTTCCCTTTGGATTACATCTGATGAAGAAAGAAGATGGTTTTTATCAACGAGTATTTTCCGATTTTTCGTTTTCCCTTTGGATTACATCTGATGTAGAAAGAAGATGGTTTTTATCGATGAGTATTTTCAGCTTTTTCCTGTTCCCTTTGGATTACATCTGATAAAGAAAGAAGATGGGTTTTATCAATGGATATTCATCACTTTTTCATGTTCCCTTTGGATTACAACTGATGAAGAAAGAAGATGGTTTTTAATCGATGAGTATATTCCGCTTTTTCATATTCCCTTTGAATTACATCTGATGAAGAAAGAAGATGATTTTATCGAAGAGTATTTTCCGCTTTTTCATGTTCCCTTTGAATTACTTCTGATGAAGAAAGAAGATGTTGTTTATCAACGAGTATTTATCGCTGTTTCATGTTCCCTTTGGATTACATCTGATGAAGAAAGAAGATGGTTTTTATCGATGAGTATTTTCAGCTTTTTCCTGTTCCCTTTGGATTACATCTGATAAAGAAAGAAGATGGGTTTTATCAATGGATATTCATCACTTTTTCATGTTCCCTTTGGTTTACAACTGATGTAGAAAGAAGATGTTTTTTATCGACCAGTATTTTCCGCTTTTTCATGTTCTCTTTGGATTACATCTGATGAAGAAAGAAGATGGTTTTTATCAACGAGTATTTTCTGCTTTTTCGTGTTCCCTTTGGATTACATCTGATGAAGAAAGAAGATGGTTTTTATCGACGAGTATTTTCCGCTTTTTTGTTTTCCCTTTGGATTACATCTGATGAAGAAAGAAGATGGCATTTATAGACGAGCATTTTCCGCTTTTTCGTTTTTCCTTTGGATTACATCTGATGAAGAAATAAGATGTTTTATATCAACGAGTATTTTCTGCTTTTTCGTGTTCCCTGTGGATTACATCTGATGAAGAAAGAAGATGGGTTGTATCGATGGATATTCATCACTTTTTCATGTTCCCTTTAGATTACAACTGATGAAGAGAGAAGATGGTTTTTAATCGATGAGTTTTTTCCGCTTTTTTGTTTTCCCTTTGGATTACATCTGATGAAGAAAGAAGATGGTTTTTATCGACGAGTATTTTCCGCTTTTTCGTTTTTCCTTTGGATTACATCTGATGAAGAAAAAAGATGGTTTTTATCGACGAGTATTTTCCGCTTTTTCGTTTTACCTTTGGATTACATCTGATGAAGAAAGAAGATGGTTTTTATCGATGAGTATTTTCAGCTTTTTCCTGTTCCCTTTGGATTACATCTGATGAAGAAAGAAACTTGGTTTTATCGATGGATTTTCATCACTTTTTCATGTTCCCTTTGGATTACAACTGATGAAGAAAGAAGATGATTTTATCGAAGAGTATTTTCCGCTTTTTCATGTTCCCTTTGAATTACTTCTGATGAAGAAAGAAGATGTTGTTTATCAACGAGTATTTATCGCTGTTTCATGTTCCCTTTGGATTACATCTGATGAAGAAAGAAGATGGTTTTTATCGATGAGTATTTTCAGCTTTTTCCTGTTCCCTTTGGATTACATCTGATAAAGAAAGAGGATGGGTTTTATCAATGGATACTCATCACTTTTTCATGTTCCCTTTGGTTTACAACTGATGTAGAAAGAAGATGTTTTTTATCGACCAGTATTTTCCGCTTTTTCATGTTCTCTTTGGATTACATCTGATGAAGAAAGAAGATGGTTTTCATCAACGAGTATTTTCTGCTTTTTCGTGTTCCCTTTGGATTACATCTGATGAAGAAAGAAGATGGTTTTTATCGACGAGTATTTTCCGCTTTTTTGTTTTCCCTTTGGATTACATCTGATGAAGAAAGAAGATGGCATTTATAGACGAGCATTTTCCGCTTTTTCGTTTTCCCTTTGGATTACATCTGATGAAGAAATAAGATGTTTTATATCAACGAGTATTTTCTGCTTTTTCGTGTTCCCTGTGGATTACATCTGATGAAGAAAGAAGATGGGTTGTATCGATGGATATTCATCACTTTTTCATGTTCCCTTTAGATTACAACTGATGAAGAGAGAAGATGGTTTTTAATCGATGAGTTTTTTCCGCTTTTTTGTTTTCCCTTTGGATTACATCTGATGAAGAAAGAAGATGGTTTTTATCGACGAGTATTTTCCGCTTTTTCGTTTTTCCTTTGGATTACATCTGATGAAGAAAGAAGATGGTTTTATCGATGAGTATTTTCCGCTTTTTCGTTTTCCCTTTGGATTACATCTGATGAAGAAAGAAGATGGTTTTTATCGACGAGTATTTTCCACATTTTCGTTTTCCCTTTGGATTACATCTGATGAAGAAAGAAGATGGTTTTATCGACGAGTATTTTCCGCTTCTTCGTTTTCCCTTTGGATTACATCTGATGAAGAAAGAAGATGGTTTTTATCGACGAGTATTTTCCACTTTTTCGTTTTCCCTTTGGATTTCATCTGATGAAGAAAGAAGATGGTTTTTATCTACAAGTATTTTCCGCTTTTTCGTTTTCCCTTTGGATTACATCTCATGAAGAAAGAAGATGGTTTTTATCGATGCGTATTTTCAGCTTTTTCCTCTTCCCTTTGGATTACATCTGAAGAAGAAAACAGATGGGTTTTATCGATGGATATTCATCACTTTTTCATGTTCCCTTTGGATTACAACTGATTACAAAGAAGATAGTTTTTAATCAATGAGTATTTTCCACTTTTTTGTTTTCCCTTTGAGTTACATCTGATGATGAAAGTAGATGGTTTTTATCGAAGAGTATTTTCCGCTTTTTCGTTTTCCCTTTGGATTACATCTGATGAAGAAAGAAGATGATTTTTATCGACGAGTATTTTCCGCTTTTTCATGTTCCCTTTGGATTACTTCTGATGAAGAAAGAAGATGGCTTTTATAAACGAGTATTTATCGCTATTTCATGTTCCCTTTGGATTACATCTGATGAAGAAAGAAGATGGTTTTTATCGACGACTATTTTCCGGTTTTTCATTTTCCCTTTGGATTACATCTGATGAAGAAAGAAGATGGTTTTTATCGATGAGTATTTTCCACTTTTTGATTCTCCCTTTGGATTACATCTGATGCAGAGAGAAGATGGTTTTTATCGATGAGTATTTTCAGCTTTTTCCTGTTCCCTTTGGATTACATCTGATGAAGAAAGAAGATGGGTTTTATCGATGGATATTCATCACTTTTTCATGTTCCCTTTGGTTTACAACTGATGAAGAAAGAAGATGGTTTTTATCGACCAGTATTTTCCGCTTTTTCATGTTCTCTTTGGATTACATCTGATGAAGAAAGAAGATGGTTTTTATCGACGAGTATTTTCTGCTTTTCCGTGTTCCCTGTGGATTACATCTGATGAAGAAAGAAGATGGTTTTTATCGACGAGTATTTTCCGCTTTTTTGTTTTCCCTTTGGATTACATCTGATGAAGAAAGAAGATGGTTTTTGTCGACAAGTATTTTCCGCTTTTTCGTTTTCCCTCTGGATTACATCTGATGAAGAAAGAAGATTGTTTTTATCGATGAGTATTTTCAGCTTTTTCGTGTTCCCTTTGGATTACATCTGAAGAAGAAAAAAGATGGGTTTTATCGATGGATATTCAACACTTTTTCATGTTCCCTTTGGATTACAACTGAAGAAAGAAGATGGCTTTTAATCAATGAGTATTTTCCACTTTTTTGTTTTCCCTTTGAGTTACATCTGATGATGAAAGTAGATGGTTTTTATCGACGAGTATATTCCGCTTTTTAATATTCCCTTTGGATTACTTCTGATGAAGAAAGAAGATGGCTTTTATCAACGAGTATTTATCGCTATTTCATGTTCCCTTTGGATTACATCTGATGAAGAAAGAAGATGGTTTTTATCGACGACTATTGTCCGCTTTTTCATTTTCCCTTTGGATTACATCTGATGAAGAAAGAAGATGGTTTTTATCAACGAGTATTTTCCGCTTTTTCGTTTTCCCTTTGGATTACATCTGATGTAGAAAGAAGATGGTTTTTATCGATGAGTATTTTCAGCTTTTTCCTGTTCCCTTTGGATTACATCTGATAAAGAAAGAAGATGGGTTTTATCAATGGATATTCATAACTTTTTCATGTTCCCTTTGGATTACAACTGATGAAGAAAGAAGATGGTTTTTAATCGATGAGTATATTCCGCTTTTTCATATTCCCTTTGAATTACATCTGATGAAGAAAGAAGATGATTTTATCGAAGAGTATTTTCCGCTTTTTCATGTTCCCTTTGAATTACTTCTGATGAAGAAAGAAGATGTTGTTTATCAACGAGTATTTATCGCTGTTTCATGTTCCCTTTGGATTACATCTGATGAAGAAAGAAGATGGTTTTTATCGATGAGTATTTTCAGCTTTTTCCTGTTCCCTTTGGATTACATCTGATAAAGAAAGAAGATGGGTTTTATCAATGGATATTCATCACTTTTTCATGTTCCCTTTGGTTTACAACTGATGTAGAAAGAAGATGTTTTTTATCGACCAGTATTTTCCGCTTTTTCATGTTCTCTTTGGATTACATCTGATGAAGAAAGAAGATGGTTTTTATCAACGAGTATTTTCTGCTTTTTCGTGTTCCCTTTGGATTACATCTGATGAAGAAAGAAGATGGTTTTTATCGACGAGTATTTTCCGCTTTTTTGTTTTCCCTTTGGATTACATCTGATGAAGAAAGAAGATGGCATTTATAGACGAGCATTTTCCGCTTTTTCGTTTTTCCTTTGGATTACATCTGATGAAGAAATAAGATGTTTTATATCAACGAGTATTTTCTGCTTTTTCGTGTTCCCTGTGGATTACATCTGATGAAGAAAGAAGATGGGTTGTATCGATGGATATTCATCACTTTTTCATGTTCCCTTTAGATTACAACTGATGAAGAGAGAAGATGGTTTTTAATCGATGAGTTTTTTCCGCTTTTTTGTTTTCCCTTTGGATTACATCTGATGAAGAAAGAAGATGGTTTTTATCGACGAGTATTTTCCGCTTTTTCGTTTTTCCTTTGGATTACATCTGATGAAGAAAAAAGATGGTTTTTATCGACGAGTATTTTCCGCTTTTTCGTTTTACCTTTGGATTACATCTGATGAAGAAAGAAGATGGTTTTTATCGATGAGTATTTTCAGCTTTTTCCTGTTCCCTTTGGATTACATCTGATGAAGAAAGAAACTTGGTTTTATCGATGGATTTTCATCACTTTTTCATGTTCCCTTTGGATTACAACTGATGAAGAAAGAAGATGATTTTATCGAAGAGTATTTTCCGCTTTTTCATGTTCCCTTTGAATTACTTCTGATGAAGAAAGAAGATGTTGTTTATCAACGAGTATTTATCGCTGTTTCATGTTCCCTTTGGATTACATCTGATGAAGAAAGAAGATGGTTTTTATCGATGAGTATTTTCAGCTTTTTCCTGTTCCCTTTGGATTACATCTGATAAAGAAAGAGGATGGGTTTTATCAATGGATACTCATCACTTTTTCATGTTCCCTTTGGTTTACAACTGATGTAGAAAGAAGATGTTTTTTATCGACCAGTATTTTCCGCTTTTTCATGTTCTCTTTGGATTACATCTGATGAAGAAAGAAGATGGTTTTCATCAACGAGTATTTTCTGCTTTTTCGTGTTCCCTTTGGATTACATCTGATGAAGAAAGAAGATGGTTTTTATCGACGAGTATTTTCCGCTTTTTTGTTTTCCCTTTGGATTACATCTGATGAAGAAAGAAGATGGCATTTATAGACGAGCATTTTCCGCTTTTTCGTTTTCCCTTTGGATTACATCTGATGAAGAAATAAGATGTTTTATATCAACGAGTATTTTCTGCTTTTTCGTGTTCCCTGTGGATTACATCTGATGAAGAAAGAAGATGGGTTGTATCGATGGATATTCATCACTTTTTCATGTTCCCTTTAGATTACAACTGATGAAGAGAGAAGATGGTTTTTAATCGATGAGTTTTTTCCGCTTTTTTGTTTTCCCTTTGGATTACATCTGATGAAGAAAGAAGATGGTTTTTATCGACGAGTATTTTCCGCTTTTTCGTTTTTCCTTTGGATTACATCTGATGAAGAAAGAAGATGGTTTTATCGATGAGTATTTTCCGCTTTTTCGTTTTCCCTTTGGATTACATCTGATGAAGAAAGAAGATGGTTTTTATCGACGAGTATTTTCCACATTTTCGTTTTCCCTTTGGATTACATCTGATGAAGAAAGAAGATGGTTTTATCGACGAGTATTTTCCGCTTCTTCGTTTTCCCTTTGGATTACATCTGATGAAGAAAGAAGATGGTTTTTATCGACGAGTATTTTCCACTTTTTCGTTTTCCCTTTGGATTTCATCTGATGAAGAAAGAAGATGGTTTTTATCTACAAGTATTTTCCGCTTTTTCGTTTTCCCTTTGGATTACATCTCATGAAGAAAGAAGATGGTTTTTATCGATGCGTATTTTCAGCTTTTTCCTCTTCCCTTTGGATTACATCTGAAGAAGAAAACAGATGGGTTTTATCGATGGATATTCATCACTTTTTCATGTTCCCTTTGGATTACAACTGATTACAAAGAAGATAGTTTTTAATCAATGAGTATTTTCCACTTTTTTGTTTTCCCTTTGAGTTACATCTGATGATGAAAGTAGATGGTTTTTATCGAAGAGTATTTTCCGCTTTTTCGTTTTCCCTTTGGATTACATCTGATGAAGAAAGAAGATGATTTTTATCGACGAGTATTTTCCGCTTTTTCATGTTCCCTTTGGATTACTTCTGATGAAGAAAGAAGATGGCTTTTATAAACGAGTATTTATCGCTATTTCATGTTCCCTTTGGATTACATCTGATGAAGAAAGAAGATGGTTTTTATCGACGACTATTTTCCGGTTTTTCATTTTCCCTTTGGATTACATCTGATGAAGAAAGAAGATGGTTTTTATCGATGAGTATTTTCCACTTTTTGATTCTCCCTTTGGATTACATCTGATGCAGAGAGAAGATGGTTTTTATCGATGAGTATTTTCAGCTTTTTCCTGTTCCCTTTGGATTACATCTGATGAAGAAAGAAGATGGGTTTTATCGATGGATATTCATCACTTTTTCATGTTCCCTTTGGTTTACAACTGATGAAGAAAGAAGATGGTTTTTATCGACCAGTATTTTCCGCTTTTTCATGTTCTCTTTGGATTACATCTGATGAAGAAAGAAGATGGTTTTTATCGACGAGTATTTTCTGCTTTTCCGTGTTCCCTGTGGATTACATCTGATGAAGAAAGAAGATGGTTTTTATCGACGAGTATTTTCCGCTTTTTTGTTTTCCCTTTGGATTACATCTGATGAAGAAAGAAGATGGTTTTTGTCGACAAGTATTTTCCGCTTTTTCGTTTTCCCTCTGGATTACATCTGATGAAGAAAGAAGATTGTTTTTATCGATGAGTATTTTCAGCTTTTTCGTGTTCCCTTTGGATTACATCTGAAGAAGAAAAAAGATGGGTTTTATCGATGGATATTCAACACTTTTTCATGTTCCCTTTGGATTACAACTGAAGAAAGAAGATGGCTTTTAATCAATGAGTATTTTCCACTTTTTTGTTTTCCCTTTGAGTTACATCTGATGATGAAAGTAGATGGTTTTTATCGACGAGTATATTCCGCTTTTTAATATTCCCTTTGGATTACTTCTGATGAAGAAAGAAGATGGCTTTTATCAACGAGTATTTATCGCTATTTCATGTTCCCTTTGGATTACATCTGATGAAGAAAGAAGATGGTTTTTATCGACGACTATTGTCCGCTTTTTCATTTTCCCTTTGGATTACATCTGATGAAGAAAGAAGATGGTTTTTATCAACGAGTATTTTCCGCTTTTTCGTTTTCCCTTTGGATTACATCTGATGTAGAAAGAAGATGGTTTTTATCGATGAGTATTTTCAGCTTTTTCCTGTTCCCTTTGGATTACATCTGATAAAGAAAGAAGATGGGTTTTATCAATGGATATTCATCACTTTTTCATGTTCCCTTTGGATTACAACTGATGAAGAAAGAAGATGGTTTTTAATCGATGAGTATATTCCGCTTTTTCATATTCCCTTTGAATTACATCTGATGAAGAAAGAAGATGATTTTATCGAAGAGTATTTTCCGCTTTTTCATGTTCCCTTTGAATTACTTCTGATGAAGAAAGAAGATGTTGTTTATCAACGAGTATTTATCGCTGTTTCATGTTCCCTTTGGATTACATCTGATGAAGAAAGAAGATGGTTTTTATCGATGAGTATTTTCAGCTTTTTCCTGTTCCCTTTGGATTACATCTGATAAAGAAAGAAGATGGGTTTTATCAATTGATATTCATCACTTTTTCATGTTCCCTTTGGTTTACAACTGGTGTAGAAAGATGTTTTTTATCGACCAGTATTTTCCGCTTTTTCATGTTCTCTTTGGATTACATCTGATGAAGAAAGAAGATGGTTTTTATCAACGAGTATTTTCTGCTTTTTCGTGTTCCCTTTGGATTACATCTGATGAAGAAAGAAGATGGTTTTTATCGACGAGTATTTTCCGCTTTTTTGTTTTCCCTTTGGATTACATCTGATGAAGAAAGAAGATGGCATTTATAGACGAGCATTTTCCGCTTTTTCGTTTTTCCTTTGGATTACATCTGATGAAGAAATAAGATGTTTTATATCAACGAGTATTTTCTGCTTTTTCGTGTTCCCTGTGGATTACATCTGATGAAGAAAGAAGATGGGTTGTATCGATGGATATTCATCACTTTTTCATGTTCCCTTTAGATTACAACTGATGAAGAGAGAAGATGGTTTTTAATCGATGAGTTTTTTCCGCTTTTTTGTTTTCCCTTTGGATTACATCTGATGAAGAAAGAAGATGGTTTTTATCGACGAGTATTTTCCGCTTTTTCGTTTTTCCTTTGGATTACATCTGATGAAGAAAAAAGATGGTTTTTATCGACGAGTATTTTCCGCTTTTTCGTTTTACCTTTGGATTACATCTGATGAAGAAAGAAGATGGTTTTTATCGATGAGTATTTTCAGCTTTTTCCTGTTCCCTTTGGATTACATCTGATGAAGAAAGAAACTTGGTTTTATCGATGGATTTTCATCACTTTTTCATGTTCCCTTTGGATTACAACTGATGAAGAAAGAAGATGGTTTTTAATCGATGAGTATATTCCGCTATTTCATATTCCCTTTGAATTACATCTGATGAAGAAAGAAGATGATTTTATCGAAGAGTATTTTCCGCTTTTTCATGTTCCCTTTGAATTACTTCTGATGAAGAAAGAAGATGTTGTTTATCAACGAGTATTTATCGCTGTTTCATGTTCCCTTTGGATTACATCTGATGAAGAAAGAAGATGGTTTTTATCGATGAGTATTTTCAGCTTTTTCCTGTTCTCTTTGGATTACATCTGATAAAGAAAGAGGATGGGTTTTATCAATGGATACTCATCACTTTTTCATGTTCCCTTTGGTTTACAACTGATGTAGAAAGAAGATGTTTTTTATCGACCAGTATTTTCCGCTTTTTCATGTTCTCTTTGGATTACATCTGATGAAGAAAGAAGATGGTTTTTATCAACGAGTATTTTCTGCTTTTTCGTGTTCCCTTTGGATTACATCTGATGAAGAAAGAAGATGGTTTTTATCGACGAGTATTTTCCGCTTTTTTGTTTTCCCTTTGGATTACATCTGATGAAGAAAGAAGATGGCATTTATAGACGAGCATTTTCCGCTTTTTCGTTTTCCCTTTGGATTACATCTGATGAAGAAATAAGATGTTTTATATCAACGAGTATTTTCTGCTTTTTCGTGTTCCCTGTGGATTACATCTGATGAAGAAAGAAGATGGGTTGTATCGATGGATATTCATCACTTTTTCATGTTCCCTTTAGATTACAACTGATGAAGAGAGAAGATGGTTTTTAATCGATGAGTTTTTTCCGCTTTTTTGTTTCCCCTTTGGATTACATCTGATGAAGAAAGAAGATGGTTTTTATCGACGAGTATTTTCCGCTTTTTCGTTTTTCCTTTGGATTACATCTGATGAAGAAAGAAGATGGTTTTATCGACGAGTATTTTCCGCTTTTTCGTTTTCCCTTTGGATTACATCTGATGAAGAAAGAAGATGGTTTTTATCGACGAGTATTTTCCACTTTTTCGTTTTCCCTTTGGATTACATCTGATGAAGAAAGAAGATGGTTTTATCGACGAGTATTTTCCGCTTTTTCGTTTTCCCTTTGGATTACATCTGATGAAGAAAGAAGATGGTTTTTATCGACGAGTATTTTCCACTTTTTCGTTTTCCCTTTGGATTTCATCTGATGAAGAAAGAAGATGGTTTTTATCTACAAGTATTTTCCGCTTTTTCGTTTTCCCTTTGGATTACATCTCATGAAGAAAGAAGATGGTTTTTATCGATGCGTATTTTCAGCTTTTTCCTCTTCCCTTTGGATTACATCTGAAGAAGAAAACAGATGGGTTTTATCGATGGATATTCATCACTTTTTCATGTTCCCTTTGGATTACAACTGATTACAAAGAAGATGGTTTTTAATCAATGAGTATTTTCCACTTTTTTGTTTTCCCTTTGAGTTACATCTGATGATGAAAGTAGATGGTTTTTATCGACGAGTATTTTCCGCTTTTTCGTTTTCCCTTTGGATTACATCTGATGAAGAAAGAAGATGATTTTTATCGACGAGTATTTTCCGCTTTTTCATGTTCCCTTTGGATTACTTCTGATGAAGAAAGAAGATGGCTTTTATCAACGAGTATTTATCGCTATTTCATGTTCCCTTTGGATTACATCTGATGAAGAAAGAAGATGGTTTTTATCGACGACTATTTTCCGCTTTTTCATTTTCCCTTTGGATTACATCTGATGAAGAAAGAAGATGGTTTTTATCGATGAGTATTTTCCACTTTTTCATTCTCCCTTTGGATTACATCTGATGCAGAGAGAAGATGGTTTTTATCGATGAGTATTTTCAGCTTTTTCCTGTTCCCTTTGGATTACATCTGATGAAGAAAGAAGATGGGTTTTATCGATGGATATTCATCACTTTTTCATGTTCCCTTTGGTTTACAACTGATGAAGAAAGAAGATGGTTTTTATCGACCAGTATTTTCCGCTTTTTCATGTTCTCTTTGGATTACATCTGATGAAGAAAGAAGATGGTTTTTATCGACGAGTATTTTCTGCTTTTCCGTGTTCCCTGTGGATTACATCTGATGAAGAAAGAAGATGGTTTTTATCGACGAGTATTTTCCGCTTTTTTGTTTTCCCTTTGGATTACATCTGATGAAGAAAGAAGATCGTTTTTATCGACAAGTATTTTCCGCTTTTTCGTTTTCCCTCTGGATTACATCTGATGAAGAAAGAAGATTGTTTTTATCGATGAGTATTTTCAGCTTTTTCGTGTTCCCTTTGGATTACATCTGAAGAAGAAAAAAGATGGGTTTTATCGATGGATATTCAACACTTTTTCATGTTCCCTTTGGATTACAACTGAAGAAAGAAGATGGCTTTTAATCAATGAGTATTTTCCACTTTTTTGTTTTCCCTTTGAGTTACATCTGATGATGAAAGTAGATGGTTTTTATCGACGAGTATATTCCGCTTTTTAATATTCCCTTTGGATTACTTCTGATGAAGAAAGAAGATGGCTTTTATCAACGAGTATTTATCGCTATTTCATGTTCCCTTTGGATTACATCTGATGAAGAAAGAAGATGGTTTTTATCGACGACTATTGTCCGCTTTTTCATTTTCCCTTTGGATTACATCTGATGAAGAAAGAAGATGGTTTTTATCAACGAGTATTTCCCGCTTTTTCGTTTTCCCTTTGGATTACATCTGATGTAGAAAGAAGATGGTTTTTATCGATGAATATTTTCAGCTTTTTCCTGTTCCCTTTGGATTACATCTGATAAAGAAAGAAGATGGGTTTTATCAATGGATATTCATCACTTTTTCATGTTCCCTTTGGATTACAACTGATGAAGAAAGAAGATGGTTTTTAATCGATGAGTATATTCCGCTTTTTCATATTCCCTTTGAATTACATCTGATGAAGAAAGAAGATGATTTTATCGAAGAGTATTTTCCGCTTTTTCATGTTCCCTTTGAATTACTTCTGATGAAGAAAGAAGATGTTGTTTATCAACGAGTATTTATCGCTGTTTCATGTTCCCTTTGGATTACATCTGATGAAGAAAGAAGATGGTTTTTATCGATGAGTATTTTCAGCTTTTTCCTGTTCCCTTTGGATTACATCTGATAAAGAAAGAAGATGGGTTTTATCAATGGATATTCATCACTTTTTCATGTTCCCTTTGGTTTACAACTGATGTAGAAAGAAGATGTTTTTTATCGACCAGTATTTTCCGCTTTTTCATGTTCTCTTTGGATTACATCTGATGAAGAAAGAAGATGGTTTTTATCAACGAGTATTTTCTGCTTTTTCGTGTTCCCTTTGGATTACATCTGATGAAGAAAGAAGATGGTTTTTATCGACGAGTATTTTCCGCTTTTTTGTTTTCCCTTTGGATTACATCTGATGAAGAAAGAAGATGGCATTTATAGACGAGCATTTTCCGCTTTTTCGTTTTTCCTTTGGATTACATCTGATGAAGAAATAAGATGTTTTATATCAACGAGTATTTTCTGCTTTTTCGTGTTCCCTGTGGATTACATCTGATGAAGAAAGAAGATGGGTTGTATCGATGGATATTCATCACTTTTTCATGTTCCCTTTAGATTACAACTGATGAAGAGAGAAGATGGTTTTTAATCGATGAGTTTTTTCCGCTTTTTTGTTTTCCCTTTGGATTACATCTGATGAAGAAAGAAGATGGTTTTTATCGACGAGTATTTTCCGCTTTTTCGTTTTTCCTTTGGATTACATCTGATGAAGAAAAAAGATGGTTTTTATCGACGAGTATTTTCCGCTTTTTCGTTTTACCTTTGGATTACATCTGATGAAGAAAGAAGATGGTTTTTATCGATGAGTATTTTCAGCTTTTTCCTGTTCCCTTTGGATTACATCTGATGAAGAAAGAAACTTGGTTTTATCGATGGATTTTCATCACTTTTTCATGTTCCCTTTGGATTACAACTGATGAAGAAAGAAGATGGTTTTTAATCGATGAGTATATTCCGCTATTTCATATTCCCTTTGAATTACATCTGATGAAGAAAGAAGATGATTTTATCGAAGAGTATTTTCCGCTTTTTCATGTTCCCTTTGAATTACTTCTGATGAAGAAAGAAGATGTTGTTTATCAACGAGTATTTATCGCTGTTTCATGTTCCCTTTGGATTACATCTGATGAAGAAAGAAGATGGTTTTTATCGATGAGTATTTTCAGCTTTTTCCTGTTCTCTTTGGATTACATCTGATAAAGAAAGAGGATGGGTTTTATCAATGGATACTCATCACTTTTTCATGTTCCCTTTGGTTTACAACTGATGTAGAAAGAAGATGTTTTTTATCGACCAGTATTTTCCGCTTTTTCATGTTCTCTTTGGATTACATCTGATGAAGAAAGAAGATGGTTTTTATCAACGAGTATTTTCTGCTTTTTCGTGTTCCCTTTGGATTACATCTGATGAAGAAAGAAGATGGTTTTTATCGACGAGTATTTTCCGCTTTTTTGTTTTCCCTTTGGATTACATCTGATGAAGAAAGAAGATGGCATTTATAGACGAGCATTTTCCGCTTTTTCGTTTTCCCTTTGGATTACATCTGATGAAGAAATAAGATGTTTTATATCAACGAGTATTTTCTGCTTTTTCGTGTTCCCTGTGGATTACATCTGATGAAGAAAGAAGATGGGTTGTATCGATGGATATTCATCACTTTTTCATGTTCCCTTTAGATTACAACTGATGAAGAGAGAAGATGGTTTTTAATCGATGAGTTTTTTCCGCTTTTTTGTTTTCCCTTTGGATTACATCTGATGAAGAAAGAAGATGGTTTTTATCGACGAGTATTTTCCGCTTTTTCGTTTTTCCTTTGGATTACATCTGATGAAGAAAGAAGATGGTTTTATCGACGAGTATTTTCCGCTTTTTCGTTTTCCCTTTGGATTACATCTGATGAAGAAAGGAGATGGTTTTTATCGACGAGTATTTTCCACTTTTTCGTTTTCCCTTTGGATTACATCTGATGAAGAAAGAAGATGGTTTTATCGACGAGTATTTTCCGCTTTTTCGTTTTCCCTTTGGATTACATCTGATGAAGAAAGAAGATGGTTTTTATCGACGAGTATTTTCCACTTTTTCGTTTTCCCTTTGGATTTCATCTGATGAAGAAAGAAGATGGTTTTTATCTACAAGTATTTTCCGCTTTTTCGTTTTCCCTTTGGATTACATCTCATGAAGAAAGAAGATGGTTTTTATCGATGCGTATTTTCAGCTTTTTCCTCTTCCCTTTGGATTACATCTGAAGAAGAAAACAGATGGGTTTTATCGATGGATATTCATCACTTTTTCATGTTCCCTTTGGATTACAACTGATTACAAAGAAGATGGTTTTTAATCAATGAGTATTTTCCACTTTTTTGTTTTCCCTTTGAGTTACATCTGATGATGAAAGTAGATGGTTTTTATCGACGAGTATTTTCCGCTTTTTCGTTTTCCCTTTGGATTACATCTGATGAAGAAAGAAGATGATTTTTATCGACGAGTATTTTCCGCTTTTTCATGTTCCCTTTGGATTACTTCTGATGAAGAAAGAAGATGGCTTTTATCAACGAGTATTTATCGCTATTTCATGTTCCCTTTGGATTACATCTGATGAAGAAAGAAGATGGTTTTTATCGACGACTATTTTCCGCTTTTTCATTTTCCCTTTGGATTACATCTGATGAAGAAAGAAGATGGTTTTTATCGATGAGTATTTTCCACTTTTTCATTCTCCCTTTGGATTACATCTGATGCAGAGAGAAGATGGTTTTTATCGATGAGTATTTTCAGCTTTTTCCTGTTCCCTTTGGATTACATCTGATGAAGAAAGAAGATGGGTTTTATCGATGGATATTCATCACTTTTTCATGTTCCCTTTGGTTTACAACTGATGAAGAAAGAAGATGGTTTTTATCGACCAGTATTTTCCGCTTTTTCATGTTCTCTTTGGATTACATCTGATGAAGAAAGAAGATGGTTTTTATCGACGAGTATTTTCTGCTTTTCCGTGTTCCCTGTGGATTACATCTGATGAAGAAAGAAGATGGTTTTTATCGACGAGTATTTTCCGCTTTTTTGTTTTCCCTTTGGATTACATCTGATGAAGAAAGAAGATCGTTTTTATCGATGAGTATTTTCAGCTTTTTCGTGTTCCCTTTGGATTACATCTGAAGAAGAAAAAAGATGGGTTTTATCGATGGATATTCAACACTTTTTCATGTTCCCTTTGGATTACAACTGAAGAAAGAAGATGGCTTTTAATCAATGAGTATTTTCCACTTTTTTGTTTTCCCTTTGAGTTACATCTGATGATGAAAGTAGATGGTTTTTATCGACGAGTATATTCCGCTTTTTAATATTCCCTTTGGATTACTTCTGATGAAGAAAGAAGATGGCTTTTATCAACGAGTATTTATCGCTATTTCATGTTCCCTTTGGATTACATCTGATGAAGAAAGAAGATGGTTTTTATCGACGACTATTGTCCGCTTTTTCATTTTCCCTTTGGATTACATCTGATGAAGAAAGAAGATGGTTTTTATCAACGAGTATTTCCCGCTTTTTCGTTTTCCCTTTGGATTACATCTGATGTAGAAAGAAGATGGTTTTTATCGATGAATATTTTCAGCTTTTTCCTGTTCCCTTTGGATTACATCTGATAAAGAAAGAAGATGGGTTTTATCAATGGATATTCATCACTTTTTCATGTTCCCTTTGGATTACAACTGATGAAGAAAGAAGATGGTTTTTAATCGATGAGTATATTCCGCTTTTTCATATTCCCTTTGAATTACATCTGATGAAGAAAGAAGATGATTTTATCGAAGAGTATTTTCCGCTTTTTCATGTTCCCTTTGAATTACTTCTGATGAAGAAAGAAGATGTTGTTTATCAACGAGTATTTATCGCTGTTTCATGTTCCCTTTGGATTACATCTGATGAAGAAAGAAGATGGTTTTTATCGATGAGTATTTTCAGCTTTTTCCTGTTCCCTTTGGATTACATCTGATAAAGAAAGAAGATGGGTTTTATCAATGGATATTCATCACTTTTTCATGTTCCCTTTGGTTTACAACTGATGTAGAAAGAAGATGTTTTTTATCGACCAGTATTTTCCGCTTTTTCATGTTCTCTTTGGATTACATCTGATGAAGAAAGAAGATGGTTTTTATCAACGAGTATTTTCTGCTTTTTCGTGTTCCCTTTGGATTACATCTGATGAAGAAAGAAGATGGTTTTTATCGATGAGTATTTTCCGCTTTTTTGTTTTCCCTTTGGATTACATCTGATGAAGAAAGAAGATGGCATTTATAGACGAGCATTTTCCGCTTTTTCGTTTTTCCTTTGGATTACATCTGATGAAGAAATAAGATGTTTTATATCAACGAGTATTTTCTGCTTTTTCGTGTTCCCTGTGGATTACATCTGATGAAGAAAGAAGATGGGTTGTATCGATGGATATTCATCACTTTTTCATGTTCCCTTTAGATTACAACTGATGAAGAGTGAAGATGGTTTTTAATCGATGAGTTTTTTCCGCTTTTTTGTTTTCCCTTTGGATTACATCTGATGAAGAAAGAAGATGGTTTTTATCGACGAGTATTTTCCGCTTTTTCGTTTTTCCTTTGGATTACATCTGATGAAGAAAAAAGATGGTTTTTATCGACGAGTATTTTCCGCTTTTTCGTTTTACCTTTGGATTACATCTGATGAAGAAAGAAGATGGTTTTTATCGATGAGTATTTTCAGCTTTTTCCTGTTCCCTTTGGATTACATCTGATGAAGAAAGAAACTTGGTTTTATCGATGGATTTTCATCACTTTTTCATGTTCCCTTTGGATTACAACTGATGAAGAAAGAAGATGGTTTTTAATCGATGAGTATATTCCGCTATTTCATATTCCCTTTGAATTACATCTGATGAAGAAAGAAGATGATTTTATCGAAGAGTATTTTCCGCTTTTTCATGTTCCCTTTGAATTACTTCTGATGAAGAAAGAAGATGTTGTTTATCAACGAGTATTTATCGCTGTTTCATGTTCCCTTTGGATTACATCTGATGAAGAAAGAAGATGGTTTTTATCGATGAGTATTTTCAGCTTTTTCCTGTTCCCTTTGGATTACATCTGATAAAGAAAGAGGATGGGTTTTATCAATGGATACTCATCACTTTTTCATGTTCCCTTTGGTTTACAACTGATGTAGAAAGAAGATGTTTTTTATCGACCAGTATTTTCCGCTTTTTCATGTTCTCTTTGGATTACATCTGATGAAGAAAGAAGATGGTTTTTATCAACGAGTATTTTCTGCTTTTTCGTGTTCCCTTTGGATTACATCTGATGAAGAAAGAAGATGGTTTTTATCGACGAGTATTTTCCGCTTTTTTGTTTTCCCTTTGGATTACATCTGATGAAGAAAGAAGATGGCATTTATAGACGAGCATTTTCCGCTTTTTCGTTTTCCCTTTGGATTACATCTGATGAAGAAATAAGATGTTTTATATCAACGAGTATTTTCTGCTTTTTCGTGTTCCCTGTGGATTACATCTGATGAAGAAAGAAGATGGGTTGTATCGATGGATATTCATCACTTTTTCATGTTCTCTTTAGATTACAACTGATGAAGAGAGAAGATGGTTTTTAATCGATGAGTTTTTTCCGCTTTTTTGTTTTCCCTTTGGATTACATCTGATGAAGAAAGAAGATGGTTTTTATCGACGAGTATTTTCCGCTTTTTCGTTTTTCCTTTGGATTACATCTGATGAAGAAAGAAGATGGTTTTATCGACGAGTATTTTCCGCTTTTTCGTTTTCCCTTTGGATTACATCTGATGAAGAAAGAAGATGGTTTTTATCGACGAGTATTTTCCACTTTTTCGTTTTCCCTTTGGATTACATCTGATGAAGAAAGAAGATGGTTTTATCGACGAGTATTTTCCGCTTTTTCGTTTTCCCTTTGGATTACATCTGATGAAGAAAGAAGATGGTTTTTATCGACGAGTATTTTCCACTTTTTCGTTTTCCCTTTGGATTTCATCTGATGAAGAAAGAAGATGGTTTTTATCTACAAGTATTTTCCGCTTTTTCGTTTTCCCTTTGGATTACATCTCATGAAGAAAGAAGATGGTTTTTATCGATGCGTATTTTCAGCTTTTTCCTCTTCCCTTTGGATTACATCTGAAGAAGAAAACAGACGGGTTTTATCGATGGATATTCATCACTTTTTCATGTTCCCTTTGGATTACAACTGATTACAAAGAAGATGGTTTTTAATCAATGAGTATTTTCCACTTTTTTGTTTTCCCTTTGAGTTACATCTGATGATGAAAGTAGATGGTTTTTATCGACGAGTATTTTCCGCTTTTTCGTTTTCCCTTTGGATTACATCTGATGAAGAAAGAAGATGATTTTTATCGACGAGTATTTTCCGCTTTTTCATGTTCCCTTTGGATTACTTCTGATGAAGAAAGAAGATGGCTTTTATCAACGAGTATTTATCGCTATTTCATGTTCCCTTTGGATTACATCTGATGAAGAAAGAAGATGGTTTTTATCGACGACTATTTTCCGCTTTTTCATTTACCCTTTGGATTACATCTGATGAAGAAAGAAGATGGTTTTTATCGATGAGTATTTTCCACTTTTTCATTCTCCCTTTGGATTACATCTGATGCAGAGAGAAGATGGTTTTTATCGATGAGTATTTTCAGCTTTTTCCTGTTCCCTTTGGATTACATCTGATGAAGAAAGAAGATGGGTTTTATCGATGGATATTCATCACTTTTTCATTTTCCCTTTGGTTTACAACTGATGAAGAAAGAAGATGGTTTTTATCGACCAGTATTTTCCGCTTTTTCATGTTCTCTTTGGATTACATCTGATGAAGAAAGAAGATGGTTTTTATCGACGAGTATTTTCTGCTTTTCCGTGTTCCCTGTGGATTACATCTGATGAAGAAAGAAGATGGTTTTTATCGACGAGTATTTTCCGCTTTTTTGTTTTCCCTTTGGATTACATCTGATGAAGAAAGAAGATGATTTTTATCGACAAGTATTTTCCGCTTTTTCTTTTCCCTCTGGATTACATCTGATGAAGAAAGAAGATTGTTTTTATCGATGAGTATTTTCAGCTTTTTCGTGTTCCCTTTGGATTACATCTGAAGAAGAAAAAAGATGGGTTTTATCGATGGATATTCAACACTTTTTCATGTTCCCTTTGGATTACAACTGAAGAAAGAAGATGGCTTTTAATCAATGAGTATTTTCCACTTTTTTGTTTTCCCTTTGAGTTACATCTGATGATGAAAGTAGATGGTTTTTATCGACGAGTATATTCCGCTTTTTAATATTCCCTTTGGATTACTTCTGATGAAGAAAGAAGATGGCTTTTATCAACGAGTATTGATCGCTATTTCATGTTCCCTTTGGATTACATCTGATGAAGAAAGAAGATGGTTTTTATCGACGACTATTTTCCGCTTTTTCATTTTCCCTTTGGATTACATCTGATGAAGAAAGAAGATGGTTTTTATCGATGAGTATTTTCCACTTTTTCATTCTTCTTTTGGATTACATCTGATGCAGAGAGAAGATGGTTTTTATCGATGAGTATTTTCAGCTTTTTCCTGATCCCTTTGGATTACATCTGATGAAGAAAGAAGATGGGTTTTATCGATGGATATTCATCACTTTTTCATGTTCCCTTTGGTTTACAACTGATGAAGAAGATGGTTTTTATCGACCAGTATTTTCCGCTTTTTCATGTACTCTTTGGATTACATCTGATGAAGAAAGAAGATGGTTTTATCGACGAGTATTTTCCGCTTTTTCGTTTTCCCTTTGGATTACATCTGATGAAGAAAGAAGATGGTTTTTATCGACGAGTATTTTCCACTTTTTCGTTTTTCCTTTGGATTTCATCTGATGAAGAAAGAAGATGGTTTTTATCTACAAGTATTTTCCGCTTTTTCGTTTTCCCTTTGGATTACATCTCATGAAGAAAGAAGATGGTTTTTATCGATGCGTATTTTCAGCTTTTTCCTCTTCCCTTTGGATTACATCTGAAGAAGAAAACAGACGGGTTTTATCGATGGATATTCATCACTTTTTCATGTTCCCTTTGGATTACAACTGATTACAAAGAAGATGGTTTTTAATCAATGAGTATTTTCCACTTTTTTGTTTTCCCTTTGAGTTACATCTGATGATGAAAGTAGATGGTTTTTATCGACGAGTATTTTCCGCTTTTTCGTTTTTCCTTTGGATTACATCTGATGAAGAAAAAAGATGGTTTTTATCGACGAGTATTTTCCGCTTTTTCGTTTTACCTTTGGATTACATCTGATGAAGAAAGAAGATGGTTTTTATCGATGAGTATTTTCAGCTTTTTCCTGTTCCCTTTGGATTACATCTGATGAAGAAAGAAACTTGGTTTTATCGATGGATTTTCATCACTTTTTCATGTCCCCTTTGGATTACAACTGATGAAGAAAGAAGATGGTTTTTAATCGATGAGTATATTCCGCTTTTTCATATTCCCTTTGAATTACATCTGATGAAGAAAGAAGATGATTTTATCGAAGAGTATTTTCCCCTTTTTCATGTTCCCTTTGAATTACTTCTGATGAAGAAAGAAGATGTTGTTTATCAACGAGTATTTATCGCTGTTTCATGTTCCCTTTGGATTACATCTGATGAAGAAAGAAGATGGTTTTTATCGATGAGTATTTTCAGCTTTTTCCTGTTCCCTTTGGATTACATCTGATAAAGAAAGAAGATGGGTTTTATCAATGGATGTTCATCACTTTTTCATGTTCCCTTTGGTTTACAACTGATGTAGAAAGAAGATGTTTTTTATCGACCAGTATTTTCCGCTTTTTCATGTTCTCTTTGGATTACATCTGATGAAGAAAGAAGATGGTTTTTTATCAACGAGTATTTTCTGCTTTTTCGTGTTCCCTTTGGATTACATCTGATGCAGAAAGAAGATGGTTTTTATCGACGAGTATTTTCCGCTTTTTTGTTTTCCCTTTGGATTACATCTGATGAAGAAAGAAGATGGCATTTATAGACGAGCATTTTCCGCTTTTTCGTTTTCCCTTTGGATTACATCTGATGAAGAAATAAGATGTTTTATATCAACGAGTATTTTCTGCTTTTTCGTGCTCCCTGTGGATTACATCTGATGAAGAAAGAAGATGGGTTGTATCGATGGATATTCATCACTTTTTCATTTTCCCTTTAGATTACAACTGATGAAGAGAGAAGATGGTTTTTAATCGATGAGTTTTTTCCGCTTTTTTGTTTTCCCTTTGGATTACATCTGATGAAGAAAGAAGATGGTTTTTATCGACGAGTATTTTCCGCTTTTTCGTTTTTCCTTTGGATTACATCTGATGAAGAAAAAAGATGGTTTTTATCGACGAGTATTTTCCACTTTTTCGTTTTCCCTTTGGATTACATCTGATGAAGAAAGAAGATGGTTTTTATCGATGAGTATTTTCAGCTTTTTCCTGTTCCCTTTGGATTACATCTGATGAAGAAAGAAAATTGGTTTTATCGATGGATTTTCATCACTTTTTCATGTTCCCTTTGGATTACAACTGATGAAGAAAGAAGATGGTTTTTATCGATGAGTATTTTCCACTTTTTCATTCTCCCTTTGGATTACATCTGATGCAGAGAGAAGATGGTTTTTATCGATGAGTATTTTCAGCTTTTTCCTGTTCCCTTTGGATTACATCTGATGAAGAAAGAAGATGGGTTTTATCGATGGATATTCATCACTTTTTCATGTTCCCTTTGGTTTACAACTGATGAAGAAGATGGTTTTTATCGACCAGTATTTTCCGCTTTTTCATGTTCTCTTTGGATTACATCTGATGAAGAAAGAAGATGGTTTTTATCGACGAGTATTTTCTGCTTTTCCGTGTTCCCTGTGGATTACATCTGATGAAGAAAGAAGATGGTTTTTATCGACGAGTATTTTCCGCTTTTTTGTTTTCCCTTTGGATTACATGTGATGAAGAAAGAAGATGGTTTTTATCGACGAGTATTTTCCGCTTTTTCGTTTTTCCTTTGGATTACATCTGATGAAGAAAAAAGATGGTTTTTATCGACGAGTATTTTCCGCTTTTTCGTTTTACCTTTGGATTACATCTGATGAAGAAAGAAGATGGTTTTTATCGATGAGTATTTTCAGCTTTTTCCTGTTCCCTTTGGATTACATCTGATGAAGAAAGAAACTTGGTTTTATCGATGGATTTTCATCACTTTTTCATGTTCCCTTTGGATTACAACTGATGAAGAAAGAAGATGGTTTTTAATCGATGAGTATATTCCGCTTTTTCATATTCTCTTTGAATTACATCTGATGAAGAAAGAAGATGATTTTATCGAAGAGTATTTTCCCCTTTTTCATGTTCCCTTTGAATTACTTCTGATGAAGAAAGAAGATGTTGTTTATCAACGAGTATTTATCGCTGTTTCATGTTCCCTTTGGATTACATCTGATGAAGAAAGAAGATGGTTTTTATCGATGAGTATTTTCAGCTTTTTCCTGTTCCCTTTGGATTACATCTGATAAAGAAAGAAGATGGGTTTTATCAATGGATATTCATCACTTTTTCATGTTCCCTTTGGTTTACAACTGATGTAGAAAGAAGATGTTTTTTATCGACCAGTATTTT
Source organism: Phyllobates terribilis (assembly GCF_046119375.1). Lineage (NCBI taxonomy): Eukaryota > Metazoa > Chordata > Amphibia > Anura > Dendrobatidae > Phyllobates > Phyllobates terribilis. The sequence goes on from NW_027362764.1 coordinate 573,669,204, forward strand.
CCGCTTTTTTGTTTTCCCTTTGGATTACATCTGATGAAGAAAGAAGATAGCATTTATAGATGAGCATTTTCCGCTTTTTCGTTTTCCCTTTGGATTACATCTGATGAAGAAATAAGATGTTTTATATCAACGAGTATTTTCTGCTTTTTCGTGTTCCCTGTGGATTACATCTGATGAAGAGAGAAGATGGGTTGTATCGATGGATATTCATCACTTTTTCATTTTCCCTTTAGATTACAACTGATGAAGAGAGAAGATGGTTTTTAATCGATGAGTTTTTTCCGCTTTTTTGTTTTCCCTTTGGATTACATCTGATGAAGAAAGAAGATGGTTTTTATCGACGAGTATTTTCCGCTTTTTCGTTTTTCCTTTGGATTACATCTGATGAAGAAAAAAGATGGTTTTTATCGACGAGTATTTTCCACTTTTTCGTTTTCCCTTTGGATTACATCTGATGAAGAAAGAAGATGGTTTTTATCGATGAGAATTTTCAGCTTTTTCCTGTTCCCTTTGGATTACATCTGATGAAGAAAGAAAATTGGTTTTATCGATGGATTTTCATCACTTTTTCATGTTCCCTTTGGATTACAACTGATGAAGAAAGAAGATGATTTTATCGAAGAGTATTTTCCGCTTTTTCATGTTCCCTTTGGATTACTTCTGATGAAGAAAGAAGATGGCTTTTATCAACGAGTATTTATCGCTATTTCATGTTCCCTTTGGATTACATCTGATGAAGAAAGAAGATGGTTTTTATCGACGACTATTTTCCGTTTTTTCATTTTCCCTTTGGATTACATCTGATGAAGAAAGAAGATGGTTTTATCGACGAGTATTTTCCGCTTTTTCATGTTCCCTTTGAATTACTTCTGATGAAGAAAGAAGATGTCGTTTATCAATGAGTATTTATCGCTTTTTCATGTTCCCTTTGGATTACATTTGATGAAGAAAGAAGATGGTTTTTATCGACGAGTATTTTCCGCTTTTTCGTTTTCCCTTTGGATTACATCAGAAGAAGAAAGAAGATGGATTTTATCGACGAGTATTTTTCACTTTTTCGTTTTCCGTTTGGATTACATCTGATGAAGAAAGAAGATGGTTTTTATCGATGAGTATTTTCAGCTTTTTCCTGTTCCCTTTGGATTACATCTGATGAAGAAAGAAGATGGGTTTTATCGACGAGTATTTTCCGCTTTTTTGTTTTCCCTTTGGATTACATCTGATGAAGAAAGAAGATGGTTTTTATCGACGAGCATTTTTCCGCTTTTTCGTTTTCCCTTTTGATTGCATCTGATGAAGAAAGAAGATGGATTTTATCGACGATTATTTTCCGCCTTTTCGTTTTCCCTTTGGATTACATCTGATGAAGAAATAAGATGTTTTTTATCGACGAGTATTTTCTGCTTTTTCGTGTTCCTTTTGGATTACATCTGATGAAGAAAGAAGATGGTTTTTTTCGACGATTATTTTCCTCTTTTTCTTTTTCCCGTTGGATTGCATCTGATGAAGAAAGAAGATGGTTTGTATCCATGATTATTTTCCGCTCTTTCGTTTACCTTTGGATTACATCTGAAGAAGAAAAAATATGTTTTTTATCAATGAGTATTTTCAGCTTTATCGTGTTACATTTGGATTACATCTGATAAAGAAAGAAGATGGGTTGTATCGATGGATATTCATCACTTTTTCATGTTCCCTTTGGATTACAACTGATGAAGAAAGAAGATGGTTTTTAATCGAAGAGTTTTTTCCGCTTTTTTTTTCCCTTTGGATTACATCTGATGAAGAAAGAAGATGGATGTTATCGACGATTATTTTACTCTTTTTCGTTTTCCCTTTGGATTACATCTGATGAAGAAAGAAGATGGTTTTTAATCGATGAGTATATTCCGCTTTTTTGTTTTCCCTTTGGATTACATCTAATGAAGAAAGAAGATGATTTTTATCGACGAGTATTTTCCGCTATTTCATGTTCCCTTTGGATTACTTCTGATGAAGAAAGAATATGTCATTTATCAACGAGTATTTATCGCTTTTTCATGTTCCCTTTGGATTACATCTGATGAAGAAAGAAGATGGCTTTTATCGACGAATATTTTCTGCTTTTTCGTTTTCCATTTGGATTACATCTGATGAAGAAAGAAGATGTTTTTTTTCGACATTATTTTCCGCTTTTTCGTTTTCCCTTTGGATTACATCTGAAGAAGAAAGAAGATGGTTTTTATCGATGAGCAGTTTCAGCTTTTTCGTGTTCCCTTTGGATTACATCTGATGAAGAAAGAAGATGGGTTTTATCGATGGATATTCATCACTTTTTTCATGTTCCCTTTGGATTACAACTGATGAAGAAAGAAGATGGTTTTTAATTGACGAGCATTTTCCGCTTTTTTTGTTTCCCTTTGGATTACATCTGATGATGAAAGAAGATGGTTATTATCGACGAGTATTTTCCGATTTTTCGTGTTCCCTTTGGATTACATTTGATTAGTGTTGAGTGAGCACTAAAATGCTCGAGTGCTCGAAGCTCGGGCCAAGCTCACTGTGATACTCGGGTGCTTGACCCAAGCAACGAGCCCAATGTTAGTCTATGGGAGACCCGAGCACTTTTTCGGCGGCACCCCCGGCAGTCTGTAAAAAGCCTAAAAAGTGCCAAAACGATAGTGACAGTGCTCAAATGACATAGGGACAGCATGGGGATCGCCCCAGGAAGCATTTCTGACCCCCAGGTCACTGCTGTCAACAACGTGGTCAGAGGTATTAAGGCACTTTTACGGGCTCACAATAAAACTTTCAAAAACGAAACTGAAACTGCTTTCCTGTGAAATATGTTAAGGAACATCTTTTCCATGGTAAAGACTTCTGTATAAGGTAAAATAAATAACCAAAAACAAAAATACTCCAGCACACCTTGGGCTATGTTCACAAGTAGTATTTTTTATGCGTTTTTGCACTTTTATATTGCTTTCAACCGTGACAAATGCATTCACCGGGAAATGTAATTTTAACATTTAACAACCTTATCTGGCCATGTGCTGTGTGACACATGCATACAGTGCTGAAAAGACATGGGAACAGCATGGGGAAGACCCCTGGAAGCATCTATGACACCCAGGTCACTGCCTAACAGAGTGCCCATCAGAAGTGATCCTTGCCGCATCAGAAGATTCTGACTTGCAACTATCCCCGTGCAAGTCCTTGTCCCAGGGCAGTGTTCAATTGTACCTCCCCCATTCCTTGCAATGCAAGTGCAAGTATGCAAACTGCCACCCACCCACCCCCAGGCTGCAATACCATACTGCTTGTTTGCACTTGAAATTTGGCCTTTTAGGCATGTGGAGGAGGAATCTGGCCACCACGTCACGGCTGCGTCGGAGGCCTGGTATCCATACTCAGTCCCCAGCCGCCCGGCGGCCGGGTGTCCACGCTTGGTCCCCAGCTGCCAGGGAGCAGCCGGGTGTCCATACTCGGTCCCCAGCCGCCCCACGGCCGGGTGCCCACACATGGTCCGCAGCTGCCTGGGTCGGCCGGGTGTCCATAAACGGTCCCCAGCCGCCCTATTTGAAGGACAGCCTAACCACAAACACATGGACAAGTGAATGTGGCCAGGGATGGTCCATCTGACTGACGCCGTCACACTGGGTTAATATTGTGGAAGCCGGGACACAGTTGGACACTGGGATGCAACACGTCCTCCAGACATAGAGGATTGGGGGTCCTGGGTCAATCAGGCTTCAACACAAAGTTCAGAAGGTAGACAGCAGCAGTGGTCGGCCTTCTACACAATGAGTAAATTATTCATGATCAAGATGCCATCCATCTCCTTAGCTTTCTGTTCCTTTGAATGCAAGCGCATGTATGTAGTAACGGCTAGGCCTGAGGTGGTCAGTGTTTTGGCGCATATCCTACCTCCTCCGATGATTGCTGGATGTTTATCTGCTACTATCCCAGTTCTATGACTCCCGTTAAAACAAAGCTTCAGGTGATGAATGATGGATGAGGTGGTGGCAAAGGAGAAAGAGCTGGAGGAACAGGGACCATTCACATCAATATCAGGCCAGTCAACCACACGTGTCTTGTAGGATATGTTTCTGTACCAAAGGGAGTGGTTCGGCTACACAGTTATAGGGCATACAGTGAGTGCAATGCCTACCAAAAATTTCGAGGCACTCCAATGCCCCTTGGAAGTGACATGTAGGTCAGAGGGCCTTAACTAAACCGTTTTTTCCATTTATAGCAACTAGGTCTACTGTACACTGTTGGCCTAAGCAGTGAATGGAAGGCTATCCAAAAATTATGAGGAACTGCAATGCCCCTTGAAACAGACGTGGATTACAGTGTACTAAAAACCTTCTACCCATTATTGGGGAGTGGGTCTCCCTTAGTGTTCGCCTATGCATTGAAAAGCAAAAGCTGACTAAAATTAGGAGGAAATGCAATGCCCGTTGGAAGAGTCGTGGAGGTTAGAGTAAATTAAAAACAACATTTCAATGCCCCTTGGAAAAGCTTTGGAGTTCAGAGTGGTTTGACAAGATGCTTTTAATGCCCCTTGGAAGAGTGGTGGAGGTCACAGTAGTTTAACAAGACGGTTTTAATGCCCCTTGGAAGAGACGTGGAGGTCACAGTAGCTTAACAAAACAGTTTTAATGCCGCTTGGAAGAGTGGTGTAGGTGCAGAGTGGTTTGACAAGATGGTTTTAATGCCCCTTGGAAGAGTGGTGGAGTTCTCAGCAGCTTAATAAGATGGTTTTAATGCCACTTGGAAGAGTGGTGGAGGTCGCAGTAGCTTAACAAGATGCTTTTAATGCCCCTTGGAAGAGACGTGGAGGTCACAGTAGCTTAACAAGACGGTTTTAATGTCCCTTGGAAGAGACGTGGAGGTCAGAGTGGTTTAACAAGACGGTTTTAATGCCCCTTGGAAGAGACGTGGAGGTCAGAGTGGTTTAACAAGATGGTTTTAATTCCCCTTGGAAGAGATGTGGAGGTCACAGTAGCTTCACAATATGGTTTTAACGCCCCTTGGAAGAGACGTGGAGTTGAGAGTGGTTTAACAAGACGGTTTTAATGCCCCTTGGAAGAGACGTGGAGGTCACAGTAGCTTAACAAGACGGTTTAAAAGCCCCTTGGAAGAGTGGTGGAGGTCGCAGTAGCTTAAAAAGACAGTTTTAATGCCCCTTGGAAGAGACGTGGAGGTCACAGTGTAATAAAAAGACAATATCAATGCCCCTTGGAAGAGTGGAGGAGGCCGCAGTAGCTTAACAAGACAGTTTTAATGCCCCTTGGAAGAGACGTGGAGGTCAGAGTGGTTTAAAAAGATGGATTTAATGCCCCTTGGAAGAGACATGGAGGACACAGTAGCTTAACCAGACGGTTTTAATGCCCCTTGTAAGAGACATGGTGTTCAGAGTGGTTTAACAAGATGGTTTTAATGCCCCTTGGAAGAGATGTGGAGGTCACAGTAGCTTAACAAAACGGTTTTAATGCCCCTTGGAAGAGTGGTGGAGGTCTCAGTAGCTTAACAAGACGGTTTTAATGCCCCTTGGAAGAGACGTGGAGGTCACAGTAGCTTAACAAGATGGTTTTAATGCCCCATTGAAGAGACGTGGAGTTCAGAGTGGTTTAACAAGACGGTTTTAATGCCCCTTGGAAAAGTGATGGAGGTCTCAGTAGCTTAACAAGATGATTTTAATGCCCCTTGGAAGAGTGTTGGAGGTCGCAGTAGCTTAACAAGATGGTTTTAATGCCCCTTGGAAAAGACATGGAGGTCACAGTAGCTTAACAAGATGGTTTTAATGTCCCTTGGAAGAGACGTGGAGGTCAGAGTGGTTTAACAAGACAGTTTTAATGCCCCTTGGAAGAGACGTGGAGGTCAGAGTGGTTTAAGAAGACGGTTTTAATGCCCCATGGAAGAGATGTGGAGGTCACAGTAGCTTAACAATACAGTTTTAATGCCCCTTGGAAGAGACGTGGAGTTGAGAGTGGTTTAACAAGACAGTTTTAATGCCCCTTGGAACAGACGTGGAGGTCACAGTAGCTTAACAAGATGATTTTAATGCCCCTTGGAAGAGTGGTGGAGGTCGCAGTAGCTTAACAAGACGGTTTTATTGCCCATTGGAAGAGATGTGGAGGTCACAGTGTAATAAAAAGACAATATCAATGCCCCTTGGAAGAGTGGTGGAGGCCGCAGTAGCTTAACAAGACGGTTTTAATGCCCCTTGGAAGAGACGTGGAGGTCAGAGTGGTTTAACAAGATGGTTTTAATGCCTCTTGGAAGAGTGGTGGAGGTCGCAGTAGCTTAACAAGACGGTTTAATGCACCTTGAAGGAAATGAGAAGTTCAGAGTGGTTTACAAGACGGTTTTAATGCCCCTTGGAAGAGACGTGGAGGTCACATTGGAATAAAAAGACAATTTCAATGCCCCTTGGAAGAGTGGTGGAGGTCGCAGTAGCTTAACAAGACTGTTTTAATGCCCCTTGGAAGAGTGGTGGAGGTCGCAGTAGCTTAACAAGACGGTTTTAATGCCCCTTGAAAGAGACGTGGAGGTCACAGTAGCTTAACAAGATGGTTTTAATGCCCCTTGGAAGAGACGTGGAGTTCAGAGTTGTTTAACAAGACGGATTTAGTGCCCCTTGGAAGAGACATGGAGGTCACAGTAGCTTAACAAGACAGTTTTAATGCCCACTGGAAGAGAGGTGGAGGTCGCTGTAGCTTAACAAGATGCTTTTAGAGCCGCTTGGAAGAGACGTGGAGGTCACAGTGGAATAAAAAGACAATATCAATGCCCCTTGGAAAAGTGTTGCAGGTCACAGTAGCTTAACAAGACGTTTTTAATGCCCCTTGGAAGAGTGGTGGAGGTCACAGTAGCTTAACAAGATGGTTTTAATGTCCCTTGGAAGAGAGGTGAAGGTTGCAGTAGCTTAACAAGACGGTTTTAAAGCCCCTCGGAAGAGAAGTGGAGGTCGCAGTGGAATAAAAAGACAATATCAATGCCCCTTGGAAGAGTGGTGCAGGTCACAGTAGCTTAACAATACGGTTTTAATGCCCCTTGGAAGAGACGTGGAGGTGAGAGTGCTTTAACAAGACGGTTTTAATGCCCCTTGGAAGAGTCGTGGAGGTCACAGTAGCTTAACAAGATGGTTTTAATGCCCCTTGGACGAGACGTGGTGTTTAGAGTGGTTTAACAAGACAGTTTTAATGCCCCTTGGAAGAGACGTGGAGGTCACAGTAGCTTAACAAGATGGTTTTAATGCCCCTTGGAAGAGACGTGGAGTTCAGATTGGTTTAACAAGATGGTTTTAATGCCCCTTGGAAGAGACGTGGAGGTCACAGTAGCTTAGCAAGACGGTTTTAATGCCCCCTGGAAGAGTGGTGAAGGTCGCAGTTGGTTAACAGGATGATTTTAATGCCCCTTGAAAGAGACGTGGAGGTGAGAGTGGTTTAACAAGACGGTTTTAATGCCCTTTGGAAGAGACGTGGAGGTCACAATGTAATAAAAAGACAATATCAATGCCCCTTGGAAGAGTTGTGGAGGTGGCAGTAGCTTAACAAGACGGTTTTAATGCCCCTTGGAAGAGACGTGGAGGACACAGTAGCTTAACAAGACAGTTTTAATGCCCCTTGGGATAGTGGTGGAGGTCGCAGTAGCTTAACAAGACGGTCTTAATGCGCCTTGGAAGAGTCGTGGAGGTCGCAGTAGGTTAACAAGACGGTTTTTATGCCCCTTGTAAGAGTAGTGGAGGTTGCAGTAGCTTAACAAGATGGTTTCAATGCCCTTTGGAAGAGTGGTGGAGGTCGCAGTAGCTTAATGAGTTGCTTTTAATGCCCCTTGGAAGAGACGTGGAGGTCAGAGTGGTTTAACAAGACGGTTTTAATGCAACTTGGAAGAGACGTGGAGGTCAGATTGGTTTAACAAGACAGTTTTAATGCCCCTTGGAAGAGACGTGGAGGTCACAGTAGCTTAACAAGATGGTTTTAATGCCCCTTGGACTAGACGTGGAGTTCATAGTGGTTTAACAAGACAGTTTTAATGCCCCTTGGAAGAGACGTGGAGGACACAGTAGCTTAACAAGACGGTTTTAATGCTCCTTGGTATAGACGTGGAGGTCACAGTGTAATGAAAAGGAAATATCAATGCCCCTTGGAAGAGTGGTGGAGGTCGCAGTAGCTCAACAAGACGGTCTTAATGCGCCTTGGAAGAGTCGTGGAGGTCGCAGTAGGTTAACAAGACGGTTTTTATGCCCCTTGTAAGAGTAGTGGAGGTTGCAGTAGCTTAACAAGATGGTTTCAATGCCCTTTGGAAGAGTGATGGAGGTTGCAGTAGCTTAATGAGTTGGTTTTAATGCCCCTTGGAAGAGACGTGGATTTCAGAGTGGTTTAACAAGACGGTTTTAATGCAACTTGGAAGAGACGTGGAGGTCAGATTGGTTTAACAAGACAGTTTTAATGCCCCTTGGAAGAGACGTGGAGGTCACAGTAGCTTAACAAGATGGTTTTAATGCCCCTTGGACTAGACGTGGAGTTCATAGTGGTTTAACAAGACAGTTTTAATGCCCCTTGGAAGAGACGTGGAGGACACAGTAGCTTAACAAGACGGTTTTAATGCCCCTTGGGAGAGTGGTGGAGGTCGCAGTAGCTTAACAAGATGGTTTTAATGCTCCTTGGTATAGACGTGGAGGTCACAGTGTAATGAAAAGGCAATATCAATGCCCCTTGGAAGAGTGGTGGAGGTCGCAGTAGCTCAACAAGATGGTCTTAATGCGCCTTGGAAGAGTCGTGGAGGTCGCAGTAGGTTAACAAGACGGTTTTTATGCCCCTTGGAAGAGTAGTGGAGGTTGCAGTAGCTTAACAAGATGGTTTCAATGCCCTTTGGAAGAGTGGTGGAGGTCGCAGTAGCTTAATGAGTTGGTTTTAATGCCCCTTGGAAGAGTGGTGGAGTACGCAGTAGCTAAACAAGACGGTTCTAATGCCCCTTGGAAGAGACGTTGAGGTCACAGTAGCTTAACAAGACGGTTTTAATGCCCCTTGGAAGAGACGTGGAGGTCACAGTGGAATAAAAAGACAATATCAATGCCCCTTGGAAGAGTGGTGGAGGTCGCAGTAGCTTAACAAGACTATTTTAATGCCCCTTACAAGAGCCATGCAGTACAGCATATTCAAAACATTATTCCCATTATTGGGGAGTGGGTCTCCCATACTCTTTTGCTATGCCTTTCAAGCAAAAGCTGCCAAAAATTAGGACGGAGGAACTTGGAATGCTGACAAACAAGAGCCATGCAGTACAGCATATTCAAAACATTATTCCCATTATTGGGGAGTGGGTCTCCCATAGTCTTTGCCTATGCCTTCCAAGCAAAAGCTGCCAAAAATTAGGACGGAGGAACTTGCAATGCTGGCAAACAAGAGCCATGCAGTACAGCATATTCAAAACATTATTCCCATTATTGGGGAGTGGGTCTCCCATAATCGTTGCCTATGCCTTCCAAGCAAAAGCTGCCTAAAATTAGGACGGAGGAAATTGCAATGCTGGCAAACAAAAGCCATGCAGTACAGCATATTTAAAATATTATTCCCATTATTGGGGAGTGGGTCTCCCATAGTCTTTGCCTATGCCTTCCAAGCAAAAGGTGCCAAAAATTAGGATGGAGGAACTTGCAATGCTGGCAACACGGACCACGGTCACCCTGGTGGTATAGTGGTGGTGGAGGCTGAGGATAAGAAGAAGAGCAAAAAACAGCCGAAATGAGGAAGCGTATACCCATGTGTGGGTGTGAAGCGGTGCATGGGATTACACCTCCCGAAATAACACAGTGGATTTAACTTTATGTTACTCTGCTGTCATTTGGTGGTGATGAGAAGTCTGTCCCAATCCAGCCCTTGTTCATTTTGATAAGGGTCAGCTTGTCAGCATTTTCAGTTGACAGGCGAGTGTGCTTATCAGTTATAATTCGCCCAGCGGCACTAAAAACACGCTCCGATAACACGCTAGCGGCAGGGCAGGGCAGGACCTCCAAGGTGTACAAAGCGAGTTCATTCCAAGTGTCCAGCTTGGATACCCAATAATTAAAAGGCACAGAGAAAACACGGAGGACGCTGGTATGGTCGGTAAGGTACTCCCTTGAGAGAGTACCCCGCGCCTCAGGGCCTGTAAGCTGGGTGGGTCTCAGAAAACTGTCCCAGAATGTTGACAGTGTTCCCCTGCCTCTGGTGGATTGGAGTTGCGTCTCTCTCACCTGTACGCCTTGGTTGGTCAACGAACTGTGACCTCTGCTGCTAGTGTGTTCAGATGAGAATTTTTTTAACAGTTCCGCAGCAAGGGCCTTCTGGTACTGCCACATTTTTGTATACCTTTCCACCTCAGGAATAAGAGAGTGAAAGTTCTCCTTGTAGAGGGGGTCTAAAAGTGTCACCAACCAGTAATGACTGTCACCCAACATTTTCACAACGCGAGGGTCACGGTTAAGGCAGTGTAACATAAAGTCAGCCATGCATGCCAGACTGGTAACGGGCAAGACTTGCGTGTCCTCACCAAGATGACGACTGACCATGCTCTCCTCCTCCTCCTCCCCCCTGTCCTCATGCCACCCACGCTGAACTGACGGTATGACTGTTGTACAGGTACTACCGTCTGCAGCACATGATACCTGATCCAGTTCTTCCTCCTCCTCCTCCTCTCCCTCATTGTCCCCCAATGCATGTTGGGATGAGATGAGGCTGGGCTGTGTGTAATCGCCTGTTACGGCTTCTTGATCCATCTCATCATACTCTGGCTGCAATGCCTCCTATTTAATTCTATGCAGAGAGCGTTGCAAAAGACAGACAAGTGGGATGCTGACGCTAATGATGGCGTCATCACCACTCACCATCTTGGTGGACTCCTCAAAATTTGTCAGGATGGTACATATGTCAGACATTCAGGTCCACTCCTGAGGTCTTATGTTTGGAGTCTGACCTGAATATCGACGGCCTTGTTGCAGCTGGTACTCCACAACTGCTCTCTTCTGCTCACAAATCCTTTGCAACATGTGGAGGGTAGAGTTCCAACGTGCGGGGACATCACACACCAGTCTGTGTGCTGGAAGCTGCAAACGCTGCTGCAACGCAGCAAGGGCGGCGGAAGCTGTAGCCGACTTCTGAAAATGAGCTGACAGGCGGCGTACTTTGACGAGCAGATCTGGCAACTCGGGGAACGATTTAATAAACCGCTGAACCACGAGGTTAAGCACATGAGCCAGGCATGGTACGTGTCTGATCTCACCTCGACTCAGAGCCGCCACCAGGTAACGGCCATTGTCACACACGACCATGCCTGGATGTAGGTTCAGCGGTCTCAGCCACAGATCTGCCTGCTCTATCACAGCTGTCCACAACTCACAAGCAGTGTGAGGTTTATCACCTAAGCTTATGAGTTTCAGCACAGCCTGTTGCCGCTTGGCTGAGGCAGTACTGCAGTGCTTCCAGCTTGTAACTGATGTGGTGATATCTGAGATGAAGGCTGAACATGAGGAGGAGGAGGAGGATGATGCGCAGGAGCTGTACACTGTGGGGGAAACTCTGACTGACATAGGGCCCGTAATCCTCGGTGTGGGGAGGATGTGTTCCGTCCCAAGGTCTGACTGGGTCCCGGCTTCCACTATGTTTACCCAGTGTGCCGTCAGGGAGCTGTACCGTCCCTGGCCACAACGTGTCCGTTGTCAGGTGGACTCTCCCAGTAACGGCGTTGTTGAGGTCACGGTAGATGTTTTGGGACACGTGCTTGTGTAGTGCGCGGATGGCACACCGGGCAAATTAGTGTCGGCTGGGGACCGCGTACCGAGGGACGGCCACTGCCATAAGGTTGCGGAAGGATTCCGTTTCCACCAGCCTAAAAGGCAGCATTTCCAATGCAAGCAGTCGTGATATGGACAATTGAACGCTGCGGTGGGACGTGGACGTTGGCGTTGATGCTGTTTCTTGAGAAACTGCCATAACAAGAGAAGAGTGAGAGGAGGCGGCATCTTTGCATGCAGTATGGACAGGGGATTTCCTTGCACGCACAACAGGGGGTTCTCTTACACGCACAACAGCGGAAGAAGCAGTGGTGACACCCGCTGACACTGGTCGTGGATCCAGGGGTTCGCCCCACAAAGTCGGGTGCTTTGCTGACATGTGTCTGATCATGCTGGTGGTGGTCAGGCTGGTAGTTTTGTTACCCCTGCTGATGCTGGCATGGGAGGTTGTACAAATGGACTTTTTGGGGTTATCAGCAGAGTCTTTAAAAAAATTCCAGACTCTGGAAGACCTACCGGTTGTACTGGCAGCGTCCCTCATGTTGATGTTACGGGGAACTGTTGTCTGCCTTCTGTGTGCAGCAACCACACTGCTTCTTCCTGCCTGTTGGGGTACTCTACCTCCCTCCCCCTGGGTGCTGCTGGCCTCGCTGTGCGTGTCCTCCTGCCACGTTGGGTCAGTTACTAGATCATCCACCACCTCCTCCTCTTCCACTTGCGCACCAAGATCCTCCTCCTCACTTCGTGGCAATTGTGTCTCGTCATCGTCCACCTCTTGTGACAAATTGCCAGCGTCGACTTCCTCTGGCCATGGCTGTTCAAATATTTGGGCATCGCTACATGGGATCTCCTCTTCCACCACTTCAAGCGGAGCAGGCGAGGGGTCACAAATATGGAAATGGAGCAGTGAACAGCTCTTCAGAGTGTCCAAGTGTGGGATCAGTTGCTGTCTGACGACACTCGTATTGGTGGGAGGAAGGAGCATCAGGGTGAGGAGGACTATAGGGTCGAGACTCACGGCTACTAAAACTTGACCATGTGGAAGACAGACCGGAGGTGGTGGTGCCCAGGTAACTGGAAGTATTATCTGCTATCCAATTAATAACCTGTTCACACTGATCATTTCGCAATACTGGTGTTGTAGTGTTCTTCCCTAGTAATTAGGTCATGAAGTGGGAGCGAGAAGATGTGGCTGTTGGTTGTGGCACATTTTCACCTTGGCCACGACCCCGTCCTCTACACGCACCATCACCAGAAATTCCAGTTCCACATCCCTTGCCATGCGCCTTTCCCATTGTAAATGAAGTAAAATAGCTTACACTCGCACTATCAATGGAAAAAGGGTAGTATAAAGGAGATTAGAACCATGGAACAGGAAAACCACAGTTCTATTTCTCTGGCCTACACCAGAATCTATTAAACAGATATATTTGTGTCTGAACACTCAGCGAGACACTCAATTTTTTTATATTTTATGTAAAAAAGGCAAAAAGGTGGATAGTACAGAGATTTGAACCGTGGAACTGCAAAACCACAGTTCTAGATATCTGGCCTACACCAGAATCTTTTAAACAGATATATTTGTGTCTGAACTGTCAGGGAGACACTATTACTGTTTTTTTTCACAGAAAAATTGCCAAAAGTAGCATAATACAGAGATTTGAACCGTGGTACTGCAAAACCACAGTTCTAGTTATCTGGCCTACACCAGAATCTTTTAAACAGATATATTTGTGTCTGAACAGTCAGCGAGACACTATTACTGTTTTTTTTAAGGACAAAACGGCCAAAAGCTGGATAATACAGAGATTTGAACCGTAGAACTGCAAAACCACAGTTCTAGTTATCTGGCCTACACCAGACTCTTTTAAACAGATATATTGGTGTCTGAAGAGTCACAGACACACTCACTTATTTTTTTTTGGATGGGGGGGTGAATACCAAAAGGTTATTAAGACGCGTATTTGTACAGTCTGACTGAGGAAAAAAAAAATACAGGATTTAGAGGAAAAAAAAAAGGATTTTTCCTGGCTCCTGAGAACAGGGGATAAGTCTAGCAATTTGACCAACAGGAGCACACAGGACTGTAATGCACTGTTTGTTGTATAACCACTGCGTCTCCTATACAGCCTGCCTGCCTGATATCTGGGATGGATATTAGTCCTGAGAAGGACTGTTTGATTTGGCAGGCTTTAGAGACCCTACACTACCTATTTTGCACTATATATATCTCTACTTAACTCAGCAGCACTGACCCTACACTGTCTGATCCCAGGCGACTGTGTCCAAGATGGCGGCGCCCGGTTTTAAATACTCGAGGTGACGCTGTGCAGCCAGCCAATCACTGTAATGACCGCAAACAACATGGCTGCGGCATTACAGTGACTGACTGGCAATCCCTGCATGTTCATTGGCTCTGTAAAGAGCGCCAAACGTGCAGGGCGGAGACCAAAGCTCCCGCCCGAGTAACCCGGAAATGCTCGGTGCTCCCCGAACATCCCGAGTAATGAGATGCTCGGGCGAGTACCGAGCAGAGTCGAGCATACTCGCTCAACACTACATCTGATGAAGAAAGAAGATGATTTTTATCGACGAGTATTTTCCGCTTTTTCATGTTCCCTTTGGATTACTTCTGATGAAGAAAGAAGATGATTTTTATCGACGAGTATTATCCGCTTTTTCGTGTTCCTTTTGGATTGATTACATCTGATGAATAAAGAAGTTGGTTTTTATCGACGAGTATTATCCACTTTTTCGTGTTCCCTTTGGATTACGTCTGATGAAGAAGGAAGATGATTTTTATCGACGATTATTTTCCACTTTTTTGTGTTCCTTTTGGATTACATCTGCTGAAGAAAGAATATGGCTTTTATCGACGATTATTTTCCGCTTTTTCGTGTTTCCTTTGGATTACATCTGATAAAGAGAGAAGATAATTTTTATCGAGTATTTTCTGCTTTTTCATGTTCCCTTTGGATTACATGTGATGAAGAAAGCAGATGATTTTTATCGACGATTATTTTACACTTTTTCGTGTTCCTTTTAGATTACATCTGATGAATAAAGAAGATGATTTTTATCGACAAGTATTTTCCGCTTTTTCATGTTCCCTTTGGATTACATCTGATGATGAAAGAAGATGGTTTTTATCGACGAGTATTTTCCGCTTTTTCGTGTTCCCTTTGGATTACATTTGATGAAGAAAGAAGATGATTTTTATCGACGAGTATTTTACGCTTTTTCGTGTTCCTTTTAGCTTACATGCGATGAATGAAGAAGATGACTTTTATCGACAAGTTTTTTCCTCTTTTTCCTGTTCCCTTTGGATTACATCTGATGAAGAGAGAAGATGGTTTTTATTGACGACTATTTTCCGCTTTTTCGTGTTCCCCTTGGAGTACATCTGATGAAGAAAGAAGATGATTTTTATCGACGAGTATTATCCTCTTTTTCGTGTTCCTTTGGATTACATCTGATGAATAAAGAAGATGTTTTTTTTCGACCATTTTTTTTCCGCTTTTTACTGTTCCCTTTGGATTACATCTGATGATGAAAGAAGATGATTTTTAGCGACGAGTATTTTCCGCTTTTTTATGTTCCCTTTGGATTACATCTGATGAAGAAAGAAGATGGTTTCATTGACGAGTATTTTCACTTTTTCGTTTTGCCTTTGGATTACATCTGATGTAGAAAGAAGATGCTTTTAATCGACGAGTATTTTCTGCTTTTTAGTGTTCCCTTTGGATTACATCTGATGAAGAAAGAAGATGATTTTTATCGACGAGCATTTTCCGCTTTTTAGTAATACTTTTGGATTACATCTGATAAAGAAAGAAGATGGTTTTTATCGACGAGTATTTTCCGCTTTTTCGTTTTCCCTTTGGATTACATCTGATGAAGAAAGAAGATGTTTGTATCGTCGAGTAGGTTCCGCTTGGCGCCACCATGCTCGTCACAGTCACTCCGGAATCAGATAGTGTAGGGAGAGGTGCTGCTGCGTCAGGGAGAGAGTTGCTTGTGTATGTAACGCCTGCTCATGGAACTGTCAGGGCAGCTATCTCAGGAGGAAGTGACAGTGAGTCTGGGGATGAATGGGGACCCTACGGTCAATGGAGCTAAAGATGGACCGAGGACCCATGCCCCATAGGCGCGGACCCTGTAAACCAGACTCCTGAAGTGGAAACACGAAAAAAGGACATTTGTCAGGAGGCGAGTGCACTCTGCCCACAATTGGGGGAGAGTTCAGAAGAGGGACATTTATTGAATGAAGAGATCCATCTGGAGGAGCCCGTTTTTGAGAGACAAGAGTCAGGAGCTGAAGAAGGGGCCCTCTCGGTACACACTCATCCCAAACGGGACACTAGGCCACCCATGATGCTGACCTATGATAGAATGGGACATACCACTGAGGTCCCCAGGTTGATACACCCTAATTCAAATTCTGTTTGGTCTTATTTCCCAGTATCTCCCATGTGTCCAGGTGGTGGTTTGTGTGCATGTAAATTTGGTGTTAGTTAGGATGCCTTAACCCCCATTCATACTTCAGGTGGTGAGTCCTCATGTCATGATAGGACACTTTCAATGACTCACCAGGGGGAGAATGTAACACCTGCACATGGAACTGTCAGGGCAGCTACTGGTATACTGGAACTTACAGCCACTAAGAAGAGCTTTGCAGCTGCTGTTAAGCCGGGACCTACAGACATTAACTGTTTTTCCCCTGAGCTGCAGTGGACTACAATTCCCAGGGACTCTTATTTCAGTCAGATGACACAGCCTGAAAGGATAGAAGGAGAGAGTGTGGATTGGAGGAGGAGGGACTTGGGGGAGGGAGCTGGGCAGGAAGTGAAAGTGAAAGTTGAGAGGAGAAGGAGCGTGGCAGCTTGCTGTGAAAGACGGAGCGGTGTGGATCTGCATTCCTCTACGCTGCAGAGTGTGGCGGCCCCCTCTGAGATACCCGCGCTGCTGGAGAGAGCGCGGTCCTGTCACCCTCTGAAGCAAGTTACATCAAGGACTCGGAGAGTTTTGCCGGCACTCCCACTGTATAAAGGCCTGAATCCTGCCACCCCCAGCTGGTATCCAGAGACCCATCCGACTGTTTGAGACACACAGTGAGTGCCCTTCTGAGACTTGTGGTTCTACCAGCGCTATTTACAGTGAGTACACTACAACCCAGACTATTGACATTAATATTCATCTAAGTGCACCAACGGTTCTAATTTGCGCTCCATCATCCGCGGCAACTGGGCCCCAACGTTTGGACTGAGTTAATACAAAAAGGGAAAACCTGCTATGTTATATTTGCAGGGTCGGAGTAGAAGTAGATTTTGATGTGTATATGACTTTTATAGAGCACCGTTACTTGTATTGTATGTTATTCCTTTACACCCACCTCAATTCTGCTGCATAGTAATAAACCTGTTAAACGGTTTTACTCCTGTTCCCTGTGTGTGTATTGAGCTGTGGCAGGGGCTTCCCAAATCAGCCCCTTGCAGAAGATAACCGTCCTTCTGCAGTCCCAGAGAGAGAGCTCCAATCAAGATTCGGGTGGAGGCATTGCGCCCTAGAGAGGTAAGACCCCCCATAACACCCAGTGTACCGGGTAGCCCAAAAGGGATGTTACAGTGGAGGCACTGCTGAGATCCAGAACTAACAAAGGAGTACTTACTATGGAGACTTTAACAGAGCAAGAAGTGTATTTGTGGTGTGAAGAGATGGATGTTACAGCTAAACAAAGCTTTGCAGTGAGTGGTGAGCTCTGTGATGCGTCTGATGAAGAGATACTGAAAATAGTTAACTGACGCACTGAACTTGCCCACCCTAAAGTGGTCGACCGCAGGAAGGAAAAGGGGGGGCAGTTACCCACAGCCCTCATCTCAACTGGGCAGATCTTGAGGAAAGAATACTTCCCATCCATGATAGCCGTGTCCCCAGAGTATGGTTGACAATGGAAGATCACTTGGCCTACTGAGTCCGAAGTTGAGACCCGGCAACAGGAATCAACCACTCAGCCTAGAAACACTAGTATATGTCCGCCCTCTATTCCACTTAGAGCCAGTCCTGAAGAGACAGCGGCCCCTGCTGATGTGCTTATGACCACTATGGAAAAGTTAGTCAGTCAGTTTGCAAAGATGCAGCCAGAAGGGAACTACCATCGTCTAAGAACTTTCTCGGGTGCCCTCCCCACCCCTGCTGGAGAAGAAGGATATGATACTTGGAGGGATGTCAGTTTACTGTGCTTAGATGAGTGGCCGTGCACTGATGCCATAAAGAAGCAGAGAATAGTAGAAAGTTTGAAGGGTACTGCTATGGAAGTGGTGCAGGCTGCTTGGCGGAGCAAGCCACTAGCAACTTATCAAGATTATATGAGTGCTTTAGAAGATGCTTTTGGATCCCCTGAAGATGCTACTGATCTACTCTATAAACTCCGTACCACCTACCAGCTGCCAGATGAGAAGATGTCCGACTATCTATACCGACTAGATAAGCAGGTTCATAGAATAGTATCTAAAGGTGGAGTCAGCCCTAAAGAAGTTGATCAGTGTTTCGTCTGGAACAAGTACTCAGAGGAGCTCTCAGGCATGATCCAATTGCCCAGCGGATGAGGTCTTGTGATAAAGAGAAGATTCCTGGTTCTTTTCATGAGTTGCTTAAGGAAGTTCGCAAGGAGGAGGTTATTTTGGCCGCAAGAGAGAAGACATCCCCTCGGATGACTACTGTTGCCCTGAAGCCAGCAGCCGACTGCCGAGAGATGGAACTGTTGAAAGTCATCGAGAAACAGGGGGAGCAGATTACACAATTGTTAAGTGCCCAGGCCAAGACAATACAGAGGCTACAAAGTGTTATGCACACGCCCGGACTGACTGGCGTGTGCGTGTTTAGTCATCCCACTGGACCATGAACCGGAGAGTGCCTGGAGGGGCAGAAACCGCCAGAGTGGTAAGTAAGGCAGAGCAGAGATAAACCGCCAAAGCGGTGAGCAAAGACAGAGCAGAGGGGACAGGGCTATGTTCACATGGAACAGACTGGAAGGGAAAGGCAGAACCAGATACACACAAGGTACTTGCAAAGAAGTAGCGAGTGGACTGCAAACTCACAAACAGCGACAACGAGTAGGAGTTAGGTGCAGGTTCAGACACTGCAGAAAAAGGGAGGAAACGGACATAGAGAAAAAACAAGTAACAGGTTAGGAGACAGTTCAGACAGAAACTGTTACTGCAGCGAAATACAGGAACGAGCCTGGGTATACGGCCCCCAGAGGCAGAAACGAACAGGCAAGGAGCGTGTTCAGACTGGCCTGTAAATACAGCCTCCAGGAAGGCGGACAGGCAGGGACCTGTCACATTCAGAGTCAAGGAGCACACTGAATGTTAAAGTTGCTCAGGCATCAGCTTCCAGGTGAAGCTGTTTTAAATATCCAGTGACAGACAGCAATAGGCTGAGGACGCATTAGGGGTGTGCCCACAGCAGCTACAAGAATCAGGAAGTAACCGGGCCGCCGCCCTAAGCAGTCAGAACAGAGACAAACAGACAGCATGAATAGAAGCCAGGCTAGCAGACTGGACTGAAGATCAAGTTTGCGATCTTGCATAGTGAGAGATGGTGCACTATGCAAGCCCGCCACCAGGTATGTCACACAAAGTTCTGCGGAGGTAGCCGAGAAGCAAACCCTGGCTTCAGGAAGCGAGAATGATGACCTCTGTAGAGTAGAGAGTAGGAAACAAGAAGGGTGCTTTGTCTGTGGGAGTCCAGGCCATATAGCTCATCAGTGTCCAAAGAGGTGGAGCTCAAAGAACTCTTCACATTTTCCCCATCACACTCAGAGGCAGTTGGGAAACGGGAAAGGGGGCCAGTAGAACCCCATACTGAGCCCCCATCAGCAACTAAGACCTACTCTACCGCCCCATACAATAGTGCCTCATCGAAAACACTGCCTGAAGGTTTAGTGGGACCAGCCCCACATGTCCCCGCATATTTCAATGGTCAACCTTGTACAGTATTGCTGGATAGCGGGTCTCAAGTGTCCATCATCTTCGAAGGATGGTATAAGAGATATTTATGCAATGTGCCTCTGAAACCGTTGTCTGGACTCGTGGTGTGGGGACTGAGTGAGCACAGCTACCCCTACAGTGGGTACGTGTCCGTGACACTACGATTCCCAAAGACTGTTGTTGGAGTGGATAAAGAGATACCCATCATAGTGCTAATCTGCCCGGAGGCAGAGGCAGATGAGAGACCAACTCCTGTCATAGTGGGAACAAATGCCAACATCTTCCGCACGTTAGCTCAGTGGTGTCGGGAAGTTGGGGGAGAAAATTACTTGCAGACCCTATCCATCCACCCAGTCTGTCTGGAAGCCTATGTGAGAATGGATGAGGAGAAGAGGGAACTACAGCCTGAATGCTTTGACCTTTGTTTTGAAGGAAGTGAGCTGAAAGGAGAAGAGAGGAGGCTGGTCATCGACGGCATGATGATGCGGGGGGCGGCTTTCTCTTTAGGCGAATGGGACATGGGCCTCACCCAAGGAGTAGAGCATTGCATTCGGTTGAAGGATCAAAAGCCTTTCTGAGAGAGATCCCGAAGATTGGCCCCGGCGGATATCGAAGATGTCAGGCAGCATCTACGTGTTATGTTAGACACAGGAGTCATCATAGAGTCTAGTAGCCCCTATGCTTCCCCCATCGTGATAGCTCGAAAAAAAAATGGAGCTATTCGGATGTGTGTGGATTATCGTACCTTGAACAAACGTACGGTCCCTGACCAGTACACTGTGCCCCGAATCGATGAAGCTTTGGATTGCCTGCAAGGGAGCAAATGGTTTTCTGTGTTAGATCTCCGGAGTAGCTACTATCAGATACCCATGTCAAAAGAAGATCAAGAGAAGACCGCTTTTATCTGCCCCATTGGGTTCTTCGAGTTTCAGAGACTGCCTCAAGGACTGACAGGTGCTCCGGCCACTTTTCAGATATGTATGGACAAAGTAGTGGGAGACATGCACTTACTTGAGGTCTTGGTTTATCTAGATGATCTTATTGTTTTTGGGAAGACTCTGGAAGAACACAACCAGCGGTTGTTCAAGGTGCTGGATCGGTTGAAGGAGGCTGGGTTGAAGTTGTCCCTTGACAAGTGCCGGATTTGCCAGACGACTGTGAAATATGTGGGGCACATAGTCAGCAGAGAAGGAATTTCTACCGACCCCGCCAAAGTGGAGGCTGTTGTAAACTGGCCTAAGCCCACCAAACTGAGAGAGCTTAGGTCCTTTTTAGGATTTTGTGGATATTACCGAAGATTTGTACCCCAGTACTCTCGGATTGCGAAGCCATTAACTGCCCTTACCTAGGGGTATCCCCCCTTCCGGGAGGACAGCCCACTCCTCAAGGTCAGGAAAGAGGGTCTACTTCCGAGTTAATGAACTTTTTGGGAAAAGATGGACACCTG
Organism: Phyllobates terribilis; assembly: GCF_046119375.1. Classification (NCBI taxonomy): domain Eukaryota; kingdom Metazoa; phylum Chordata; class Amphibia; order Anura; family Dendrobatidae; genus Phyllobates; species Phyllobates terribilis. Next base: position 573,690,403 of record NW_027362764.1, read on the forward strand.
TATGCGATGAGGCATTCGAGAAACTGAAGTCATGTTTGACCCAAACTCCAGTGTTGGCCTATGCAGACCCCAGTAAACCATATGTGCTACATGTAGATGCTTCTCTCGATGGACTAGGAGGGATTCTCTACCAGGACCATGATGGCTGTCTGCGTCCCGTTTACTACATCAGTCAAGGATTGACTCCCAGTGAACGCAACTACCCAGCTCACAAACTGGAGTTTCTGGCTCTGAAATGGGCTGTAGTGGACACGCTGCATGACTACCTCTATGGGGTACACTTCGTGGTTGATTCCGACAACAATCCATTAACCTACGTGAGAACCACAGCAAAACTGGATGCCACGGGGTACCGATGGCTTGCCACACTCTCTTTGTACGATTTCAGCTTAAAATATCGACCAGGGATCAGTAACATTGATGCACACACACTCTCGCCTGCCTAGGGAACCCTTAAATGAGGAAGAAGAAGGAGGATGGATAGAGGTCCCGGCCCCTGAGGTGAAGACTCTGTGCCATAGACATCAAACTAATGCCCTCCCTATGCAGTGCTGTGTTAAATTCTTAGGAGCATCCAGTGAAGCGCTCCCGTTGTTGTACTGCCGAGTGACAAATGTAACCCCAGACTCTCTCCCTCAACTGACTTGTAATCAAGTCAGAACGGCGCAGCAGGGGGATCGGTCAGTGGGGGTAGTCCGATGGTGGGTTAAGAGGGGCTAGAGGCCCGAAAAGAATGCATTAAGAACAGAGGAGTCTGTCCTGCTGACTCGGCAGCTAGAGTTGCTAGTAGTAAGAAATGGACTACTATACCGGGAGGCAAAGCGCCAAAAGGGAGGAGTCCGTAGACAGCTGGAGTTACCCACCCGATTTCGGAGGATGGTCATGAAGTCCCTGCATGATGATCATCGACTTCTTGGCATCGAGAAGACCACGGGTCTTGTGGCCGACCGATTTTACTGGCCTCGGATGGAAGCGGATATTGAAGAATACTGCAAATCATGCTCCCGGTGTGTGCTGAGAAAAACCTTGCCTTAGAGAACAGGCCCCTTGTGAACATTACCAGTGATGATCCACTTGAGCTAGTGTGCATTGATTTCCTCTCCATCGAGCCTGATGAAAGCAATGTCAGTAATGTGTTAGTGGTCACTGACCATTTCACCCGATATGCCCAAGCCTACCCCACTAAAGATCAAAGGGCAATTACTGTGGCAAAAACACTATGGGAGAAGTTCTTTGTACATTACGGGCTGCCAGCCCGCATCCATACCGATCAAGGAAGAGATTTCGAAATTAGACTAATCAAGGAACTATGCGCCATTTGTGGGATCAAGAAATCCAGAACCACACCATATCACCCCCAAGGGGACCCTCAACCTGAGAGGTTCAACCATACCCTTCTGAGCATGTTAGGCACTTTGGATCCCAGGAAGAAGGGACACTGGAGCAGGCATGTGAGTCAGTTGGTTTATGCCTACAATTGCACCACAAATGAGTCAACTGGATACTCGCCTTATTTCCTCATGTTTGGAAGAAAAGCCCGGCTACCAGTGGATATTAGTTTTGGGACATCCTTTGATAGTTCTAATGGGAAGACCTACTTAAAATATGTGTCCCAGCTACAAGAAGATTTGAAAAAAGCTTACAGATTGGCAGAGCAGGCCTCTGGTTGGTCAGGGAGGCGCAATAAGACTCGCTATGACTGTAGAGTTCGAGAACAAGTTTTACTGCCTGGAGATAGAGTCCTTATTCAACTTCTGGGCCTTCCTGGGAAGCACAAGCTTGCTGATCAGTGGTGTCCTGACCCTAATGTGGTTATGGAGAAGCTGCCCGGTGTAACGGCCTACAGAGTGAAGCCCGAGAAAGGGGGTGGAGCTGTCAAAACCTATCATCGACACCATCTGTTGCCTGTGGGAAAAAACATCCCTTTACCATCATTGCCAACCCAAGGAGGTCATACCACCCTTCCGTGCAATAGGAGAAGTTGTAGGTGTGAACAACCACCCCAGCCTGGGGTAGCCTCAGGAGGAGGTGACAGCGAGTCTGGGGATGAATGGGGACCCTACGGTCAATGGAGCTACAGATGGACCGAGGACCCATGCCCCATAGGCGCGGACCCTGTAAACCAGACTCCTGAAGTGGAAACATGAAAAAAGGACATTTGTCAGGAGGCGAGTGCACTCTGCCCACAATTGGGGGAGAGTTCAGAAGAGGGACATTTATTGAATGAAGAGATCCATCTGGAGGAGCCCGTTTTTGAGAGACAAGAGTCAGGAGCTGAAGAAGGGGCCCTCTCGGTACACACTCATCCCAAACGGGACACTAGGCCACCCATGATGCTGACCTATGATAGAATGGGACATACCACTGAGGTCCCCAGGTTGATACACCCTAATTCAAATTCTGATTGGCCTTATTTCCCAGTATCTCCCATTTGTCCAGGTGGTGGTTTGTGTGCATGTAAATTTGGTGTTAGTCAGGATGCCTTAAACCCTAATCATGTTTCAGGTGATGAGCCTCATGTCGTGATGAGACACTTTCAATGACTCACCAGGGGGAGAATGTAACACCTGCACATGGAACTGTCAGGGCAGCTACTGGTATACTGGAACTTACAGCCACTAAGAAGAGCTTTGCAGCTGCTGTTAAACAGGGACCTACAGACATTAACTGTTTTTCCCCTGAGCTGCAGTGGACTACAATTCCCAGGGACCCTTGTTTCAGTCAGATGACACAGCCTGGAAGGATAGAAGGAGAGAGAGTGGATTGGAGGAGGAGGGACTTGGGGGAGGGAGCTGGGCAGGAAGTGAAAGTGAAAGTTGAGAGGAGAAGGAGAGTGGCAGCTTGCTGTGAAAGACGGAGCGGTGTGGATCTGCATTCCTCTATGCTGCAGAGTGTGGCGGCCCCCTCTGAGATACCCATGCTGCTGGAGAGACCGCGGTCCTGTCACCCTCTGAAGCAAGTTACATCAAGGACTCGGAGAGTTCTGCTGGCACTCCCACTGTATAAAGGCCTGAATCCTGCCACCCCTAGCTGGTGTCCAGAGACCCATCCGACTGTTTGAGACACACAGTGAGTGCCCTTCTGAGACTTATGGTTCTACCAGCGCTATTTACAGTGAGTACACTACAACCCAGACTATTGACATTAATATTCATCTAAGTGCACCAACGGTTCTAATTTGCGAGCCAACATCCGCGGCAACTGGGCCTCAACGTTTGGACTGAGTTAATACAAAAAGGGAAAACCTGCTACGTTATATTTGCAGGGTCGGAGTAGAAGTAGATTGTGATGTGTATATGACTTTTATAGAGCACCATTACTTGTATTGTATGTTATTCCTTTACACCCACCTCAATTCTGCTGCATAGTAATAAACCTGTTAAACGGTTTTACTCCTGTTCCCTGTGTGTGTACTGAGCTGTGGCAGGGGCTTCCCGAATCAGCCCCTGGCAGAAGATAACCGTCCTTCTGCAGTCCCAGAGAGAGAGCTCCAATCAAGATTCGGGTGGAGGCACTGCGCCCTAAAGAGGTGAGACCCCCCATAACACCCAGTGTACCGTGGTAGCCCTAAAGGGGTGTTACATGTATTAGGTAGTGTAGGGAGAAAAATCGTACATTACACATATCCATCTTAACAAACAGTCCTTTTGAGGACTGACTAATCCATCTGCAGAGATATCAGGCAGGTGGTGTATATAGGCAGGCAGGGTATATAGCAGACTGCAGTGCATATAGCACAAGAGGCTCCATTCCAATTCTGCCTTCTGCTGCTGTTAGATATTTCTATACAAAGGCCCAGGTCTCAGGGGCCAGGAATACTTTTCTTTGGATCTTAATCCTCATTATTTGCTTAAAAAGCAATGAAGAGAACACAGTTTTTCTGCGCCATTTGTTGGTTGGCACTGCAGAATACAGCCAGGTCCTTTCCATATTACAGAGCTAGAAATCCCGCTATTTAAAACTGTGTTTTCTCCGTCAGACGGATCACATATACGTTGTCAGAAAATACTGCCATTTCTGGCCTCCATTAAAAATTTCTTTCAGTGTGTCAGTGAAGCAATTCACAGCAGTTTGCTGTTCAAACTACTTACCTAGAGGCCAGGTATTTAAAACTCTGTTTTCTCCATCACACGGATCACATATACATTGTCAGAAAATACTGCCATTTTTGGCCTCAATTAAAAATTTTCTTTAGTGTGTCAGTGAAGCAATTCACAGCAGTTTGCTGTTCAAACTACTTACCTACAGGCCAGGTATTTAAAACTCTGTTTTCTCCATCACACGGATCACATATACGTTGTCAGAAAATACTGCCATTTCTGGCCTCCATTAAAAATTTCTTTCAGTGTGTCAGTGAAGCAATTCACAGCAGTTTGCTGTTCAAACTACTTACCTACAGGCCAACTATTTGAAACTCTACTTTCTCCGTCACACGGATCACATATAAATTCGCTCCAAGCTCAGTCATTTGTAGTGAGCGTGGAAGATACTGTCCTCCATTTAAAATGGGCAAGGCACGTGGCAAGGGACAGGGAACTGGACGTGCTGGTAATGGTGCATGCAGAGGTCGAGGACAAGGCCGTGGGCAAGCTGAAATTGTGCCACAACAAACACCCACATCTTCTCGCCTGACCTTCCTGTCCCAATTTCTAGGGGACCGCAGCACACCACTATTGAACCCAGAGCAGTGTCAAAAGGTTGTTGGTTGGATAGCGGATAATGCTTCCAGTCACTTAGCCACCACCACCACCCTGTCTTCCACACGGTCAAGTCTCAGTAGCCGTGAGTCTGGACCGCATATTCCTCACCCTGATCCTTCTTCCTCCCACCATGCCGAGTACCCAGAGACAACTAATCCCACACTTGGACACTCTGAAGAGCTGTTCACTTTTCCATTTATAGATCGGGCCTCTCGTCCGGTCCACTTGAAGCGGGGCAAGAAGAGATCGCGTGTAGCGATGCCCAAATATTTGAGCAGCCACGGTCACACGAAGGCGACGGTGGGAAAGTGTCACAAGAGGTGGACGATGATGAGATACAATTGCCAGAAAGTCAGGAGGAGGACCAGGGTGCGGAAGTGGAAGACAAGGTGGTGTATGATATAGTAACTGACCCAACCTGGCAGGAGGACATGCAGAGCGAGGAGAGCAGCACACAGGGAGAGGGAGGCAGAGCACCCCAACAGGCAGGAAGAAGCAGTGTGGTGGTCGCACACAAAAGGCAGGCAACCATTCCCCATAACACCAACACAAAGGAAGTTGCCAGTACAACTGTTAGGCCTTCCCAGGTCTGGTTGTTTTTTAACCCCTTTACAACCCAAGGTGGTTTGCACGTTAATGACCAGGCCAATTTTTACAATTCTGACTACTGTCACTTTATGAGGTAATTACTCTGGAATACTTCGACGGATCCCCCTGATTCTGAGATAATTTTTTCGTGACATATTGTACTTCATGATTGTGGTAAAATTTCTTCAATATCACTTGCATTTATTTGTGAAAAAAATGGAAATTTGTCGACAATTTTGAAAATTTTGCAATTTTCAAAATTTTAATTTTTATCCCCTTAAATCAGAGAGATATGTCACACAAAATAGTTAATAAACAACATTTCCCACATGTCTACTTTACATCAGCACAATTTTGGAACCAAATTTTTTTTTTTTATTAGGGAGCTATAAGGGTTAAAATTTGACCAGCGATTTCTCATTTTTCCAACAAAATTTTCAAAACCATTTTTTTAGGGACCACATCACATTTGAAGTCACTTTAAGGGGTCTTTATGACAGAAAATACCCAAAAGTGACACCATTCTAAAAACTGCACCCCTCAAGGTGCTCAAAACCACATTCAAGAACTTAATTAACCCTTAAGGTGCTTCACAGGAATTTTTGGAATGTGGAAGAAAAAAATTAACGTTTAACTTTTTTCACAAAAAGGTTACTTTAGACCCAAGTTTTTTTTATTTTTGCAGGGGTAACAGGAAAAAATGGACCCCAAAATTTGCTTTGCAATTTCCCCTGGGCAGGCAGATACCCCATATGTGGGTAAAAAACACTGTTTGGGCGCATGGCAGGGTTCGGAAGGGAAGGAGCGCTATTTGACTTTTTGAATGTAAAATTTGCTTAATAATTAGCGGACGCCATGTTGCATTTGGGGAGCCCCTGATGTGCCTAAACAGTGGAAACCCCCCACAAGTGACACCATTTTGGAAACTATACCCCTCAGGGAACTTATCTAGAAGTGTGGTCAGCACCTTGAACCCCCAGGTGCTTCACAGAAGTTTATAACATTGAGTCGTAAAAATAAAATGTTCAAATTTTTCCCACAAAAATGTTTTTCAGCCCCCACTTTTGCATTTTCATAAGTGTAAAAGGAGAAATTGCACCATGCAGTTTGTTATGCAATTTCTCCTGAGTAAGCAGATATCCCATATGTGTGGGAAAACCACTGTTTGGGCGCACGGCAGGGTTCAGAAGGGAAGGAGCGCCATTTGACTTTTTGAATGTAAAATTTACTTGAATAATTAGCGGATGTGCCCCTGATGTGCCTAAACAGTGGAAACCCCCCACAAGTGACACCATTTTTGAAACTAGACCCCTCAGGGAACTTATTTAGATGTGTGGTGAGCACCTTGAACCCCCAAGTCCTTTACAGAAGTTTATAACATGGAGCCATGAAAATAAAAAAAATCTAACTTTTTCCACAAAAATGATGTTTTAGCCCCTTTTTTTTATTTTCACAAGGGTAAGAGGAGAATATGGACCCCAAAAACTTTTGTGCAATTTCTCCAGAGTACGCCAATACCCCATATGTGGGGAAACTACAGTGTTTGGGAGCACGGCAGAGTTAAGATGGGAAGGAGCACTGTGTGACTTTTTGAACGCAAAATCGGCTGGTATCGATAGCGGACGCCATGTCGCGTTTGGATGTGCCTAAATAGTGGAAACCCCCCACAAGTGACCCCATTTTGGTAACTAGACCCCTCAAGGATTTTATCAAAGGGTATAGTGAACATTTTGTACCCAGAGGTACGACACAGAATTTGATAACATTAGGTCATCATATTGAATAAGTTGTCATTCGTCATGAGCGCTAGTGCTCACTACTTGAGTTTGCATCGGGTACTCAGGTATGCACCATGTATCGCAGGTGCTCGAGTCCCCATCCGCATGTTTCACTTTTATTAGACACCCCCAAAAAAACATGCGGGGATCCCCACAATGTTTTTTGGCCGCGAAGCATATGGGGCGGATACTCGAGCATGTCACTCGAGCACCTGCGATACTCAATGCATACCCGAGCACCCGATGCAAAGTCAAGTAGCGAGCACTTGCGCTCAACAATAGTTGCCATATCGTCATTTTTTTTTTTTATTTTGAAAAAAAAAACAACCCTAACCCCAACCCCAACACCAACCCCAGCCCTAGCGTTTATTTTTTACGCCGATCCTAGTGTGGTATAAGTGATTAGACGACTTTATTCTTCGGGTCGGTGCGACTACATAGATACCAGAATCATATCGGGTTTTTATGATTGACAGCTGTCACACACTAAAAAACACATATTTTGTAAAATCTAGTTTTTGCATCGGCATATTTTGAGAGCTATAATTTTTCCATATTTTGGCTGACAGAGTCATGTGACGGCTTGTTTTTTGCGGGATGAGTTTTTTTATTGGTGCCATTTTGAGGCATGTGACATTTTTTGATCGCTTTCTATTCCGGTTTTTGGGAGGCAGAATAAACAAAAACCAACAATTCAGGAATTGTTTTTTTTTAATTTTTTTATTCTGCTCCGCGTGTGGTAAAATTGATAAGGTAGCTTTATTCTTTGGGTCAGTACGTTTACAGTGGTACCACATTTATATAGTTTTTCTATGTTTTGGCGCTTTTACACAATAAAAGCTATTTTATAGAAAAAAATATTTTTTGCATCACTTTATTCTGAGAGCTATAACTTTTTATTTTTCAGCTGATGGAGCGGTATGGCGGCTTATTTTTTGTTGGGCGAGATGCCGTTTTCAGCGGTACGATTTTTATTTATATTCGTCTTTTTGATCGCGTGTTATTCCTTTTTTGTTTGGCGGTATGATGATAAAGCATTGTTTTTTGCTTCGTTTTTTATTTTTATTTTTTACCGTGTTCACTGAAGGGGTTAACTAGTGGGACAGTTTTATAGGTCAGGTTGTTCCGGATGCGGTGATACCAAACATGTGTACTTTTATTGTTTTTTGTTTTTTTTCATAATAATATTTATTGATGGGTACATTATATTTTTATTTTTGGTGGATTATTCTTATTTTTTTTTATATATTTTTACAATTTTTTTTTTTTTCACTTACTGACAGTTTTTTTATTTGTATACTTTGTCCCACTATAGGACTTTCACTTTTTTTATTCTCATCGCCTGCATAGCACAGGGATGGAGCACCATCCCTGTGCCATGCAGGCTGTCAGCGCTGCACAGTGAGAAGATAGTTTGGTCATGTACTGCGCATGACCAAAAAATCTTCCTGCTGTTTGGTGACCCGCATGTTGTCATGACGACATCGGGTCGTCATGGCAACATCCGGTAAGCCGCGACAGACAGCGCTGGAGGCTGGAAGAGGAGGTGAGTATACCGATCACCTCCCCTTAGTCACCGCAATGCTGCGATCAATTTCGATTGCATCATTGGGGGGATTAATGTGCAGGGAGCGGTGCCAGACCACTCCCTCCACATTGTCACAGTTGACACCTGGTACTATCAGCTGACACCCGGCGGCGATCGCGCCCGCACAGCCTGTGTGCGCGCGCGATCGCCATGATGTACTAATACGGGTCAGGCTCTTAAAGGCCAGGGCACAGACGCGTATTAGTGCGTCTTGGGCTTTAAAGGGGTTAAAGACTCTGCCGACAACACCAAAAAGGCCATTTGCACCACCTGCCAGGCCAGCATCAGCAGAGTTGGCAAAACGACCAGCCTGACCACCACCAGCATGATCAGACACATGTCAGCAAAGCACCCGACTTTGTGGGCCGAACCCCAGGGTCCAGGAACAGTGTCTGCAGGTGGCACCATTGCTTCTTCCACTGTTGTGCATGCAAGCCAATCCCCTGTCCATGGTGCATGCGAAGATGCCTCCTGCCCTGCACCTGTCGTTGCACACTCGCAGCGTTCAGTTGTCCATACCCCAGTCCTTGGAACGCAAGCGCAAATATGCAGCCAACGCCCCACAGGCCACACTACTAAATTCTCACATTTCAAGACTGCTTGAGCTCAAAATGTTGCCTTTTAGGCTGGTGGAGATGGAAGCATTCCGGAACCTGATGGCGGCGGCCGTCCCTTGGTACTCGGTCCCCAGCCGCCACTATTTCTCCTGGTGTGCCGTCCCCGCATTACACAAGCACGTGTCCCAAAACATTAGCCGTGCCTTCAACAACGCAGTTACCGGGAAAGTCCACCTAACCACGGACACGTGGACAAGTGCTTGTGGGCAAGGATGGTTCATCTCGCTGATGGCACACTGGATTAACATAGTGGAAGCCGGGACCCAGTCGGACCTTGGGACGGAACACGTCCTCCCGACATCAAGGATTGCGGGCCCTAGGTCAATCAGGGTTGCCCCCACGGTCTACAGCTCCTGCACCTCATCCTCCTCAGCCTCCTCCTCCTCATCAGCCTCCATCTCCGAAATGACCACATCAGTCACAAGCTGGAAGCACTGCAGCACTGCCTCGGCCAAGCGGCAACAGGCTGTGCTGAAGCTAATATGCTTAGGTGACAAACCGCACAATGCTGAAGAGTTGTAGACAGCTCTGAAAGAGCAGGCAGATCTGTGGCTCACACCGCTGAACCTACAGCCAGACATGGTCGTGTGTGACAATGGCCGGAACCTGGTGGCAGCTCTGAGGCGAGGCGAGCTCACACACGTACCATGCCTGGCCCATGTGCTTAACCTCGTGGTTCAGCAGTTTCTCAAAACCTACCTGCCGGATCTGCTTGGTAAAGTACGCCGTCTGTGTGCCCATTTTAGAAAGTCAGCTACAGCTTCCGCTGCCCTTGCCGTGTTTCAGCAGCGTTTGCAGCTTCCGGCACACAGACTGGTGTGTGATGTCCCCACGCGTTGGAACTCTACACTGCAGATGTTGGGAAGGATTTGTAAGCAGAGGAGGGCAGTTGTTGAGTACCAGCATCAACAAGTTCAGTTCAGACTCCACACATAAGACCTCAGGAGTGGACATGGATGTCAGACATATGTACCATCCTCCAAAACTTTGAGGACTCCACCAAGATGGTGAGCGGCTATGACGCCATAATTAGCGTCACCATCCCGCTTCTCTGTATTCTGAAACGCTCTCTGCTCACAAAGAGGATGCATTGCAGGAGGAGCATGATGAGATGGACAAGGAACCATATAGGGTGATTACACACAGCCAAGCCTCATCTCATCCCAATGTGGATTGGGTGACAATGAAGAAGAGGAGGAGGAGGAAGGACAGGAGCTAGTTTCATGCACTATAGACGGTACTACCTGCACAGCTGTCATACCGTCTGTTCAGCGTTGATGGCCAGAGGACAGAGAGGAGGAGGAGGAGAGCATGGTCAGTCATCCTCTTGGTGAGGACACGGAAGTCTTGCCTGTTAGCAGTCTGGCACGCATGGCTGAGTTTATGCTACGCTGCCTTTCCCATGACCCTCTCGTTCTCAAAATTTTGGGTGACAGTCATTACTGGTTGGTGACACTTCTAGACCCACGCTTCAAGGAGAACATTATATCCCTTATTCCTGAGGCGGACAGGTCTACAAAAATGGGGCTGTACCAGAAGGCCCTTGGTGCGGAACTATTAAAAAAATTCCCATCTGAAAACGCTGGCGGTAGAGGGCACACTTCGTTGGACAATCAAGGAGTACAGGCGAGAGAGACACAACTTCAATCCAGCAGAGGCAGGGGAACACTGTCAAAGTTCTCGGAGAGTTTTCTCAGACTCTCCCATCGCACGGGCCCTGAGACGCGGGGTACTCTCACAAGTAGTGCAAAGTTTTGGAAGATGCTGAGGGAGTACCTTGCTGACCATACTACGGTCCTCCGTGATTCCTCTGTGCCTTATAATTATTGGGTATCCAAGCTGGATATGTGGAATGAACTGTCTCTCTATGCCTTGCAGGTCCTGGCCTTCCCTGCCGCCAGCGTTTTATCAGAGCGGGTTTTTAGTGCTGCTGGTGGAATTATAACTGATAAGCGCATCCGCCTGTCAACTGAAAATGCTGACAGGCTGACTCTTATAAAAATGAACAAGGGCTGAATTTGGCCAGACTTCTCAACACCACCAAATGATAGCAGCCGTAACATAAACTCAAATCCAGTGTATTTTCTTGGGAGCCTATACACTTGTGCATGGGCATTACATGTATAGGAGGCCCGCTCCTTTCTAATGGGAACATTTTTTATGAGGCCCTCCTCCACGTCTCTTCCAAGGGGCATTGAAGTGCCTCCAAATTTTTGGCAGCCCTTGCATAAACTGCATAGGCCAACACTATGGGAGACTCTCTCCTTTCTAATGGGAATTTGTTGTTACTGTGGCCCTGCTCTATGTCTCTTTAAATTGTTAGTGGGGTTTTTCCTAAATTTGGTCAGCTGTTTACCCTATAACTGTATAGCAGACTCTCTCCTTTCTAATGGAAACATGTTGTACTTGTTACTGTGGCCCTGCTCTGTGTTTCTTTAAATTCTTAGTGGGTTTTTTCCTAAAATTGGTCAGCCGTTGGACTCACTGCATACCCTATAACTGTATAGCAGACCCTGTCCTTTCTAATGGGAACATATCGCACCTTGCTACTGTGGCCCTGCTCTGTGTTTCTTTAAATTCTTAGTGGGTTTTTTCCTAAAATTGGTCAGCCGTTGGACTCACTGCATACTCTATAACTGTATAGCAGACCCTTTCCTTTCTAATGGGAACATGTCATATCTTGTTACTGTGGCTCTGCTCTATGTGTCTTTAAATTCTTAGTGGGGTTTTTCCTAAAATTGGTCAGCCGTTGGACTCACTGCATACCCTATAACTGTATAGCAGACCCTCTCCTTTCTAATGGGAACATGTCGTACCTTGCTACTGTGGCCCTAATCTATGTGGCTTTAAATTCTTAGTGGGGTTTTTCCTAAAATTGGTCAGCCGTTAGATTCACTGCTTACCCTATAACTGTATAGCAGACTCTCTCCTTTTTTAATGGAAACATGTCGTACTTGTTACTGTGGCCCTGCTCTGTGTTTCTTTAAATTCTTAGTGGGTTTTTTCCTAAAATTGGTCAGCCGTTGGACTCACTGCATACCCTATAACTGTATAGCAGACCCTTTCCTTTCTAATGGGAACATGTCATATGTTGTTACTGTGGCCCTGCTCTATGTGTCTTTAAATTCTTAGTGGGGTTTTTCCTAAAATTGGTCAGCCGTTGGACTCACTGCATACCCTATAACTGTATAGCAGACCCTCTCCTTTCTAATGGGAACATGTCGGACTTGTTACTGTGGCCCTGCTCTGTTTTTCTTTAAATTTTTAGTGGGGTTTTTCCTAAAATTGGTCAGCCGTTGGACTCACTGCATACCCTATAACTGTATAGCAGACCTTCTCCTTTCTAATGGGAACATGTCGTACTTGTTACTGTGGCCCTGCTCTGTTTTTCTTTAAATTCTTAGTGGGGTTTTTCCTAAAATTGGTCAGCCGTTGGACTCACTGCATACCCTATAACTATATAGCAGACCCTCTCCTTTCTAATGGGAACATGTCGTACCTTGCTACTGTGGCCCTAATCTATGTGGCTTTAAATTCTTAGTGGGGTTTTTCCTAAAATTGGTCAGCCGTTAGATTCACTGCTTACCCTATAACTGTATAGCAGACTCTCTCCTTTTTTAATGGAAACATGTCGTACTTGTTACTGTGGCCCTGCTCTGTGTTTCTTTAAATTCTTTGTGGGTTTTTTCCTAAAATTGGTCAGCCGTTGGACTCACTGCATACCCTATAACTGTATAGCAGACCCTGTCCTTTCTAATGGGAACATATCGCACCTTGCTACTGTGGCCCTGCTCTATGTGTCTTTAAATTCTTAGTGGGGTTTTTCCTAAAATAGGTCAGCCGGTGGGCTCACTGCTTACCCTATAACTGTATAGCAGACCCTCTCCTTTCTAATGGGAACATTTCGTAACTTGTTACTGTGGCCCTGATCTATGTGGCTTTAAATTCTTAGTGGGATTTTTCCTAAAATTGGTCAGCCGTTGGATTCACTGCATACCCTATAACTGTATAGCAGACTCTCTCCTTTCTAATGGAAACATGTTTTACTTGTTACTGTGGCCCTGCTCTGTGTTTCTTTAAATACTTAGTGGTTTTTTTCCTAAAATTTGTCAGGCGTTGGACTCACTGCATACCCTATAACTGTATAGCAGACCCTTTCCTTTCTAATGGGAACATATCGAACCTTGTTACTGTGGCCCTGCGCTATGTGTCCTTAAATTCTTAGTGGAGTTTTTCCAAAAATTGGTCAGCCGGTGGACTCACTGCATACCCTATAACTGTATAGCACACCCTTTCCTTTCTAATGGGAACATGTCGTACCTTGTTACTGTGGCCCTGATCTATGTGGCTTTAAATTCTTAGTGGGGTTTTTCCTAAAATTGGTCAGCCATTGGATTCACTGCTTACCCTATAACTGTATAGCAGACTCTCTCCTTTCTAATGGAAACATGTCGTACTTGTTACTGTGGCCCTGCTCTGTGTTTCTTTAAATTCTTAGTGGGTTTTTTCCTAAAATTGGTCAGCCGTTGGACTCACTGCATACCCTATAACTGTATAGCAGACCCTCTACTTTCTAATGGGAACATATCACACCTTGCTACTGTGGCCCTGTGCTATGTGTTTTTAAATTCTTAGTGGGGTTTTTCCGAAAATTGGTCAGCCGGTGGACTCACTGCATACCCTATAACTGTGTAGCATACTCTCTCCTTTCTAATGGAAACATGCTGTACTTGTTACTGTGGCCCTGCTCTGTGTTTCTTTAAATCCTTAGTGGGTTTTTTCCTAAAATTGGTCAGCCGTTGGACTCATTGCATACCCTATAACTGTATAGCAGACCCTCTCCTTTCTAATGGGAACATGTCGTACTTGTTACAGTGGCCCTGCTCTGTTTTTCTTTAAATTCTTAGTGGGGTTTTTCCTAAAATTGGTCAGCCGTTGGACTCACTGCATACCCTATAACTGTATACCAGACCCTCTCCTTTCTAATGGGAACATGTCGTACCTTGTTACTGTGGCCCTGATCTATCTTGCTTTAAATTCTTAGTGGGGTTTTTCCTTAAATTGGTCAGCAGTTGGATTCACTGCTTACCCTATAACTATATAGCAGACTCTCTCCTTTCTAATGCAAACATGTCGTACTTGTTACTAAGGCCCTGCTCTGTGTTTCTTTAAATTCTTTGTGGGTTTTTTCCTAAAATTGGTCAGCCGTTGGACTCACTGCATACCCTATAACTGTATAGCAGACCCTCTCCTTTCTAATGGGAACATGTCGTACCTTGTTACTGTGGCCCTGCTCTATGTGTCTTTAAATTCTTAGTGGGGTTTTTCCTAAAATTGGTCAGCCTTTGGACTCACTGCATACCCTATAACTATATAGCATAATCTCTCCTTTCTAATGGGAACATGTTGTACTTCTTACTGTGGCCTTGCTCTGTGCGTCTTTAAATTCTTAGTGGGGTTTTTCCTAAAATTGGTCAGCCGTTGGACTCACTGCATACCCTATAAATGTATAGCTGACCCTTTCCTTTCTAATGGGAACATGTCGTACCTTGTTACTGTGGCCCTGCTCTATGTGTCTTTAAAATCTTAGTAGCCTTTTTCCCAAATTTTGGCAGCCCTTGCAGTCACAGCATGGGTATTACTACTACAGGAGAACCGCTCCTTTATAATGGAAACATTTTTTTTACTGAGACCCTCCTCAATGTCTCTTCAAAGGGGTATTGGGTTACATCCAAATTTTTGGCAGCCCTTGTAGTCACTGGATATGCAATAACAGTTTAGGAAACCCACTTGTTAATAATGGGGACAGCAAAGCATAGCCGGCTGATGGCTCTCTAACAACTGCTGGCCTTTTAAGAATAGTAAGGGCTGTCTGATGTCCCTATAAAAATAGGCTTTATGACTTTCAGAGTCCCTCCATCTTAAATAAAAAAGGATGTGTCTGATGATGTGTAACACACATTGCCAGATAAGGTTTAAAATGTTAAAATGACATTTCCCGGTGAATGCATTTGTCTTAAAAAATAACGTAAAAAAAACAAAACAATAGGATCTTTCTTTAGTATGAAAAATAGCGTCACCAATTTAACCTCAATGTAATCACATTGTTCAGTTCCTGCATCTCCTCCTCCATCTCCAAAATGACCAGATCATTCACAAGCTGACAGCACTGCAGCCAAGCGGCAACAGGCTGTGCTGAAGATAACATGCTTAATGCTTAATTGACAAACCGCCCAGGGCTGCAGAGATGTTAAAAGCTGTAATACAGCAGCCTGATCTGTGGCTCTCACCGCTGAACATACAGTCAGGCATGGTTGTGTGTGACAATGGGCGGAACCTGATGAAGGAGAAATGACAGCCAGAGTAGGTACGGTTTCCCTCTACGCCAGTCCTTTCACCGAGATAAATACAACTCTCAGCAAAAAAAGTTGTGGGCTGGCTCAGTACCGTCCCTGGCCACATTCACCTGTCCATATGTTTGTGGTTAGGCGGTCCTTCCCAGTAAGTGCACTGCGAAGGGCATGGGTAATGTTGTGGGACCAGTGCTTGTGGAAGGCGGAGACGACACCGGGAGAAACAGTGGTGGCTGGGGACCGAGTATGGACACCCGGCCCCCGCTGGCATGAGGTTACGAAAAGCTTCCGCCTCCACGAGCCTAAAAGGCCACATTTCAAGTGCAATCAGCTGTCAAAAATTTGGCAGTATACTATTGCAGCGGGTGGGTGGCTGGCTGCATACTTGCGCTTGCATTCCAAGGAATGGGGCAGGGACAACTGAACGCTGCACTGGGACCTGGACGTGGACGGTGATTGGTGCAAGTCTGCAACGACAGGTGCATGGCGGGAGACATCTTCCCATGCGCCAAGGATCACTTATGATGGGCACACTTTTAGGCAGTGACCTGGGAGTCAATCTTTTCAACACTGTTTGCATGTGTCTGATGATGTGTCACACACCACATGGCCAGATAAGGTTGTAAAATGTTAAAATGACACTTCCCAGTGAATGCATTTGTCTTTGTTGAAAGCAATGCAAAAGTGCAAAAAGGCATCAAAAACGCTATGCGTGAACATAGCCCAAGGTGTGGAGGAGTATTTTTGGTTTTGGTTATTTATTTTGCCTTATATACAAGTCATTACCCTGGAAAGGATGTTCCTGAATATATTTCCCATGAAAATCCATTTTGTTTTTGTTTTTGTATGTTTTATTGTGAGTCCGTAAAAGTGGCGTAATATTCTGACAACGTTGTTGACAGCAGTGACCTGGGAGTCAGAAATGCTTCCAGGAGTCTTCTCCATTCTGTTCCCATGTCATTTGTGCACTGTTCCCATCGATTTGGGCAATTTTTAGGCCCTCTGAAGACCGCCGGGGGGAGCCGCTTATAAAATGCTCGAGTTTCCCATAGACTTACATGGGGCTCGTTACTTGGGTTGAGCACCCGAGTATTTCAATTTTCTCGACCCGAGCAACGAATACCCGAGCATTTTAGTGCTCGCTCATCACTAATAACTATCTACCATTATTAATTATATTCTCTTTCTGATTCACACCTAACATTCACTATGCTTACATATGCCCTTACTGTCTTTGCCCCACTAATCCTCACTCTCCTTCGCTATCCCCAAACCCCAGCACCCTCTAACCAAATCATCATCTCTCCTTCCCTCCTAACTCCCCACCTAACCTCATCTACAGACCTGCTCCTCAACCTCAGATCGATCCTACCAAAACATAAAACAAGCTGGACACTCTCCTTCTCCCACCTGCTCTCCCTCTCTCTGCTTCTCTTCACTGCTGACGACATATCTCCCAATCCTGGACCCCCACAGCTTGCACTTTCCACCAATTCCCCCACCTATTCCATCAAAACAACTGCAAACTACAGTAACTTCTCTGGCGCAAAACCTGATGCCCACCTCGCTGCTCCCTCTCTCTGGAGCACTCTGGAATGCACGCTGTCTGCAACAAGCTCCATTTTGTCCGCGACCTCTTTACCTCTCATCATCTCTCCTTCCTGGGCATCACAGAGACATGGCTGACACCCTTTGACACTGCCTCCCCTGCTGCGCTGTGTTACGGTGGCCTCCACTTCACCCACACTCCTCGCCCTGGTAACAGACATGGTGGAGGAGTGGGTCTTCTCCTCACTAACAACTGCACCATTAGCCCTACTCCTCCTCTTCCCTCCCTTAATCTCCCTTCTTTTGAAGTCCACTCTGTCCGCATTTACTCTCCCTCCAACCTCCAAATGGCTATCATATACTGACCTCCGGGCCCGATCACTGCCTTTATTGACCAATTATCCTCCTGGCTTCTTTACTTTCTCTCTGCTGACATTCCCACAATCATCATGGGTGATTTCAACATCCCCACTGACACTCGCCAGTCAGCAGCATCCAAACTCTTGTCGCTTACTTCATCCTTTGGACTTACTCAGTGGTCCTCCTCAGCCACCCACAGACGGACACATACTAGACCTTATCTTCACCCGACTCTGCTCCCTATTTAACCTCACAACCTTCCCCCTACCCCTTTGTGACCACCATCTACTCACATTCTCATCCCTGTCCTCCTCACCTGTCACCCATGTCCGGAATCTAGTACACCCCCGCAGAAACCTTGCACATCTAGACACTCACACACTCTCTGACTCTGTTCTACCACTGACATCCATATCCTCACTCAATGACACAGACAGCGCCACCGCTTTCTACAAGGCCTCTCTCGCACCAGCCATTGACTCAGTCGGCCCTCTTGTGCATGGCAGAGTGCGACGAGTCGACAGGCAACCCTGGCACAACAACCTCACTAAACAGCTTTGACAAGCGTCCAGGGTTGCGGAGCGGCGTTGGAATAAAACACATACTCAAGATGACTTCACTGCATTCAAACAAGCAACATTCACATTCAAATCAGCACTCACCTCTGCTAAACAGGCCTACTTCACAACCCTCATATCCTCCCTATCCTACAACCCCAAACAGCTATTCAACACTTTTAACTCTCTCCTCCGCCCTTCATTGCCCCCTCTGACCTCCGTCATCTCTGCTGAGGAGTTTGCCACACACATCAAAAACAAGATTGACCAAACATGGCAAGTCTTTACTGTCCGACCACCACAACCCCTTTGTTTTTAACCACACCATTTCCCTACCCCCATAACCTCTCTTCCCATCATCACGGAAAGAGACCTTACTCGTCTCCTCTCCAAATCACACCTCACCACATGTGCACTCGACCCCATCCTCCTCCCCAACCTCACCCCCACACTCTTCTCATCCCTAACCCATCTCTTCAACTTATCACTATCTTCTGGTACTTTCCCAGCTGCTTTCAAACATGCCACAATCATGCCCATCCTCAAAAAGCCATCCCTCGACTCAACCGCCTTGACCAGCTATCTCCCCATATCGCTGCTCCCATTTGCCTCCAAACTCCTTGAGCAACACGTTCACGCTGAACTTTCCTCCCACTTTTCATCTAACTCTCTCTTCGACAACCGAAAATCTGGCTTCCGCCCCCACCATTCCACCGAAATTGCCCTTACCATAATCACCAATGACTTACTTACAGCCAAAGCTAACAGACAATTCTCTGTGCTTCTTCTTCTTGACCTGTCCTCTGCTTTCGATACAGCTGACCACTGCCTCCCACTACAGATCCTCTCTTCCTTTGGTGTCAAAGACCTTGCCCTAACTTGGATCTCCTCATACCTTTCTAACCGCACATTTAGCGTCTCCCACTCCCACACTACCTCCTCACCCCGCCCCCTCTCTGTTGGAGTCCCTCAAGGCTTGGTCCTAGGACCCCTACTCTTCTCAATCTATACCTTGGCGTGGGACACCTCATAAAATCCCATGGCTTCCAGTACCATCTGTATGCTGATGACACCCAGATCTACCTCTCTGGCCCAGATGTCACCTCTCTGCTGTCCAGAATCCCAGCATGTCTAGCAGCCATATCCACTTTCTTCTCCTCCCGCTACCTGAAGCTCAATGTGAACAAAACTGAACTCATTATCTTTCCCCCATCTCACATATCTTTCCCACCTGATCTTTCTATCACAATAAATGACATCACTCTTTCCACTGTACCAACAATCCGCTGCCTCGGAGTAACCCTTGACTCTGCCCTGTCCTTCAAACCCCACATCCAAGCTCTCGCCACCTCTTGTCGCCTCCAGCTCAAAAATATTTCCAGAATCCGTCCTTTCCTCAACCCTCAATCTATTAAACTGCTTGTGCATGCCCTCATCATCTCCCGCCTCGACTACTGCAACATGCTCCTCTGTGGTCTACCTGCTAACATTCTCGCACCCCTCCAGTCCATCCTCAGCTCTACTGCACAACTTGTTCATCTCTCGCCTCGCTACTCCTCTGCTACCCCCCTTTGCAAATCCCTTCACTGGCTTCCATTTCCCCAGCCTATCCAGTTCAAACTACTAACACTGACCTACAAAGCCATCCATAACCTCTCTCCTCCGTACATCTCTGAACTAATCTCCCGATATATACAGTATTCCCTCACGTAACCTCTGGTCCTCCCAAGACCTCCTTCTCTCCTCCACACTTATTGTTCCTCACGCAATCGCCTCCAAGATTTCTCCCGAATATCCCCCGTCCTATGGAATTCTGTGCCTCAACACGTCCAATTATCCACCACACCTGGATCCTTCAGACGGAACCTGAAAACCCATCTCTTCAAACAAGCTTACAGCCTGCCATGACCTTGCTTTCTGCCACCCCCAACACCGGAGCTACTGCAACCCCTCAACCTACTGTCTCCTCCTCCATTCCTGTAGAATGTAAGCCCACAAGGGCAGAGCCCTCTTCCCTCTGTAACGTTCTATCATTGTTAGTTTGTTTACTGTAAGTGATATCTGTATTTGATATGTAACCCCTTATGTACAGCGCCATGGAATCAATGGTGCTATATAAAATAATAATAATAATAATATTTCAGTTTTTATTTTTTAATAAATTTGCAAAAATTTCTACATTTCTGTTTTTTTTTCAGTCAAGATGGGGTGCAGTGTATACTTTAATAAGAAAAAAAAAGAACTTTTTAGAATTTACCAAATGGCTGCAATGAAACAAAGAGTGAAAAATTGAAAGGGGTCTGAATACTTTCCGTACCCACTATATATATAGCAGTGTATTTTTATGTCTCTGTATTCAAGAGGGAGAATAAAAGAAAGATTTTTTTCTTCCTATAAAACTACTAAAAAATAATGAAAAACAATTACATAAATGTAAATTTTACTGCCCTTTTTTAAAAAATAATAAGCATCACAAATCGGCAAATAACATGGACATATTTGGTGTCTCTGTAATCGTAACGATCCACATAGCACAATGATCAGATTATTTACGGGAATCGGTAAATGGAGTAAATATTGATGTGATTGATATTTTTTCTCTATTAAATCCATAAAAAATGTAATAAAAATGTAAATCATTATATTGTATGGAGGACCATGGGGGGTGCATTATATTGTGTGGAGGACCATGGGGGTGCATCCAAGGAATTGAAAAAGAATCCACACTCCGAAGATATAACATAACCCACCAATATAACTCTTCATTTGTAGTGCAATCCAAAGAATATAGTTTTGGTCTTGAAAGTCAGATTATACACTGTATAAACTTATTTTTTACCAATGTTCTGCTGAAAAATGCAATCTGAGAGTGGAGATCAAACTGACACATGGACATAGTGTCTGTAGTACTGGCTACACGTCCTTTCTTCCTGGCTGAAGTAGATGAGCGGAACTGTGTCATCATTGTGACATCATCTGCTCCATCATCTATGTCACAGTAGCAGTTGTTTTAATATAGCATGATGGAGGTTGTAGTGTGGGTCATTAGTCAGTAGGGGGTCTTCAATGTCACTTCTCCAAGTTGGTGCTGACATGTTATGAATTTGCATATTTCGCTGGCCTGCCCGTCATCTTCCTCAGCACCAGGAATAGAGCAGCTGGTAACATGTTCACCAGAAGAGCGAAGCTCCGTCCCCAGAGAGTGACTGCGCACCCCATCCTGCCCGTCACTGGACGTTACAGAGCATGTGATCTGTGAACCCCCCTCTGCATCAGCTGACCACCATTTATCAGGCGCCTGAGCAGGTCCATGGACAATGAGAGCTGTAGTGATTCTATGAGGAGGATGAAATCTCCGGCTACCTGGAGAGCAGAACTGCTGCACCTGTGTCCACACTGTGTGACATTTGTGGCAATGTGTTTTTTTCTTCCTGAATGTGTCCGTTTGTTCACATGGGCATAGAAATGTGGTCTGCAAAGCCTCTGTTTCTGTCTGAACAGATGGACACTGCAGAAATGCAGTATGAACAGAGCCTTACAGATTTATAAAATATGTCCTAAATATCTGAATATGTATTATTATTATTTATTATTATTTATTTATATAGCACCATTGATTCCATGGTGCTGTACACGTGAAGAGGTTACATACAAAATACAGATATCACTTACAGTAACAAATAAACAATGATAGACTGGTACAGTGGGAAGAGGATCCTGTTATGTATTAAAACACATATAAACACGTACCCTTTTACTTAACACACGCAGCGAAACAAGGATACATAATGACACACACATACATTAACTCACGCAGGTGCACTTTTATGCTGACCCCTTGCAGTTAAGTGATGATTTCCCACTTGAGTATAAACATAATCTATAATATAACCGGGGATGCGTGTCTCTGTCTGAAGCCTTTATAGACTGTGCTAGCGTGACACACCTGCGCAGTCTGGCTCCAGACAGAAGCACTCATGGAGCCGTTACAGGTAAGAGGAGTGTATGGCGCTGGAGATCACGGTATGCGTAGACATTGAACGCATGCTGCAATCTCCGGCGCCATGCTTTACATACTTACCTGACTGGGAGGAGCGTTGCTGCTTCGCCTCTCTTCGCCGAACACCGGGGCAGGAGTGAGGCGTCGGGATCAGCGCATGCGCATAGCGCTATCCGGAGCCATTTTACTGAAGACACATTTGCAGTGTGTCTTCAGCAAAATGGCGTCGGACAGCACGGTATGGGCACGCGCGTACTCCGGCGTCGCACTCCTCCCCTGGCCTCCAGCAGGACAGGACACAGCAGCACTGGAGCACAGGGAAGAAAGGTGAGTATAAGTGTTTATTTTTTTGTATGTGTCCAGCGTTAAAGGGATGAGGGGTGCCATATATATCAGGATTGGTGGGTGAGGGGCCACACATACCAGAATTGGGGGATGAGGAGGTCACGCATACCAGGATTGGGGATGAGGGGTGCCATGCATACCAGGATTGGGGATGAGGTGTGCCATGCATACCAGGATTGGGGATGAGGGGTGGCATGCATACCAGGATTGGGGATGAGGTGTGCCATGCATACCAGGATTGGGGATGAGGGGTGCCATGCATAACAGGATTGGGGTTGAGAGGTGCCATGCATACCAGGATTGGGGATGAGGGGTGCCATGCATACCAGGATTGGGGATGAGGGGTACCATACATACCAGAATTGGGGATGAGGGGTGCCATACATACCAGGATTGGGGATGAGGGGTGCCTTGCATACCAAGATTGGGGATGAGGGGGCCATACATACCAGGATAGGGATGATGGGTACCATGCATACCAGGATAGGGATGTGGGGGGGCCATGCATACCAGGGTTCGGATGAGGGGCCATGCATACCAGGATAGGGATGAGGGGTACCATGTATACCAGGATAGGGATGAGGGGGATCATGTATACCAGGATGAGGGATGGGGTGCCATGCATACCAGGATAGGGCTGAAGGGTACCATCCATACCAGGATGATGGGTACCAACCATACCAGGATGAGGGGTACCATACATACCAGGATGAGGGGTAACTTACATACCATGATAGGGAAAAGGGATGGGGTACCATGCATACCAGGATTGGGTGTGAGGGGTACCATGCATACCAGGATTGGGGGTGAGGGGTGCCATGCATACCAGGATTGGGGGAGAGGAGTGCCATGCATTCCAGGATTGGGGGTGAAGGGTGCCATGCATACCAGGATTGGGGATGAGGGGTGCCATGCATACCAGGATGGGGATGAGGGGTGCCATGCATACCAGGATGGGAATAAGGGGTGCCATGCATACCAGGATAGGGATGATGGGTGCCATGCATACCAGGATAGGATGGTGGGGACAGGATGGGGACAACACAAATACCAGGAGGGGGGCATCACATACCAGCATAGGAGACCATATACCAATAAAAATGCTCGCCACCCGGGCGTAGAACGGGTTCAATAGTTAGTATATTATAATACTCTAGTAAGTGTAATTTTTATTTCAAAATGTGTACATAATTATACTCCCAAGATGTGTGATTTTATCTTTAGGGTATGTGCACATATTAAGTATTTGCTGCAGACATTTCTGCATCAAAAACGTGTTTCTTGGCAGGAAAAAAGGCATGAAAACCACACATTTTTTATTCATTTTTTTCCCCCCATTCATTTCAATGGGTGAAAAAGGCTGCAAAAACTCTGAAACAATTGAAATGCTGCAGATTTTATACTTCTACGAATCTGCAAGGAAAAAATAAGCAGAGATATGTGCATGAAATCTCAGAACTCTCACTTTGCTGAGACAGTAAAAGGCTGCACTTTTCATGGCAAAAATGCAACATGTGAATGTACTCATATATTTTAGGGAAGTGTCATTTTATTGCAAAAGGTATATATGAATTACTTACACCCCATGTCATAAAATAAAGCACACTTGGAGTATAATCTTATACACCCCTTGTTGTAAAATTATGCCTTGCTGAAGTTATATGAATATACTCCAGTGGGCATCATTTCATGATTATACTCTATGGGGGTGTTATTTTATGATTATACACTATGGGGTTGTTATTTTATGATTATCCCATATTGTGGTGTTATTTTATATTTACAATCCAGGGGGGTGATTATTTTATAATTGTACTCTATGGGGGCCCTTTTTTATGATTATACCCTATGGGGATGTTATGATTATACTTTATGGGAGCATTATTTTATGATTATACTCTACGGGAGCATTATTTTATGATTATACTCTATGGGGGGGGGGCGTTATTTTATAATATAAGCCAAGGGACGCTAATTTATGATTATACTCTGTGAGGGCAATATTTTATGATTATTCTTAATGGGGGTTCATTTTACTGCTCCCCTAAGGACAGAGCACTGCATACATTTATATTTTGACTGCAATTACCCGCGTGCCCCACCAGTAATAAAAGTTTTCACATCGCACTCTCCCCTGCATCCCCACCAGTCAGATCAATCAACTCAAACCTACTCCACCCCTTCAGTAGTCAGAAATAGTGTTTTTGCCCCTCTCCCTTCTGTGCCAATCGGATGCCTTCAGAGCCAAGAATAATATATTCTTTGTATTTATGACTAACAAAATACCTGCGGTTTTGCTCACAGAAATTGATATGTTAAATTGTTGTTACGCTTGCTAAGGTTACATTTTCACTTTCACCCTGAATTTGACATGTTCATAGTTTAAAATTTGTTTTTTCAACTCTTTTTTTGTTAGTTTGGTATTAACAGTTGTTTATTTTTACAAATTTGTTGTAACACTGAAGCGAACAGCAGCTACTTTTTGAACAAATTTTTACTAAATATTAAAATCTACTCTCCTGTCACAAACACGTAAAAAATGACTGCAGAGACCCCAAAGCAAAACACCAGGTACTTCCCTCCCAACCAATACCCTGTGGAACAAATAAAGGCCCTCAGATGAATTGGTGGTGAAGGTCAGTCACAGCTATACTTATTAATAAATATTTTTTATGGTATAATAATAACAAGGAAGGCACTTAAAACTTCTGAAGAACTGGACTAGTAACCAAATGCCCTGCAGCACTTTAACAGGCAAGTCAGCCTGCATAATCAAAACATTCAGGTGCTTTCTTTCTTTAATTAATCATCGTTATCAATTCGGTCACTTTGTTGGAACAAAGGTCGTTACCACCCACATGTAAAATCAATATCACTGGCCCAATAACATCTCTCCCAATATCGACGACTTCAGGCTAGACTTAAGATCATTCCAAACCTCTGATGATTCACTATTTTACTTCAATGCCTTTCACCCACTGTGCTGCCCAGAATATGCAATGATAACCTAATAACCACACAAATGGCCTGACAGAACCTAAAAATCCAAAATGAAGAAAAATTTAATTGATCAATCAAGTCTGATATATATACCAAACAAGCCGAACGCCACCTCCAAATCCTTTGAACCTCTGCTTCGGATAAATCCACACTGGCGGCCTCAGTAGCAACCCCAATTTGACAAGAATGTGTCCCGTAATCCCCTGGCTGAACTCCCGCAGCCTCTAAACACCTACAAAAAATTGCCTGCATTTGAAATTTGTTTAGGGAGATCCATCCGTATATCACAAGTAAAATTTACCCCCTAGAACCTAAATAATTGTAAACTAATTTAACTGGGCAAACCGAACCCAAAACCGAGTGTAAGGGAACTTAAATGCCCCTACCACTGGGTATTATCCCCAACAGCAACGGCGTCAAATAGTATGACACCCACGGATCTGTTTTTGAAGTGAGAATTAATTCACTAATGCGCAAGGCGCCAAAATTGGAATCGCAAATGCAGCTGACAAAAAAGAGATGACTCAATGTGGAAACAACAACAAACCAAAGGCGTAAGAGAAATCACATGACCCAGCAAGAGGGGGAAATTGGGCGTGTACATTCTGTACTTGGTTGAGACCTCTTCCACCCTTAAACAACCTGTCTAACAAAAAAAGGCCTTAGTAATGCCATCCTATTAATTGAAAATAAAAATCCAAACCAACCCAAAATCCCCCGTCTTATGAAGCTGCAAATTAAACTCGATTTTTACTTCAGCAAGGACTGGCAGCAATGGTCTTCCCTTAATCAAGAGGCACCACCCTTCCCAAGCCTTGCCATAAGATTTCCATGTTGTAGGTGTAATGGGAGATCAAACTAAAGGCATCAGCTGTTTGCCACTCTCTGACAGCCTTTCAGTTAAAACGCGATAATGCATCAGCAATACTATTAGTGATTCCTGGGATTTGGAGGGCCTTAAACTAGACATTTTGGTGGTGAAGAAAGCTAAGTACCAGGAGAGAGGATGGAGATGAACAATTTATGCAATGAACCACACTAAGGTTGTCACTGCAAAAACAAACTTTTTATTGTCAAAATGGTCACCCCATATTTCAACCGCTACAACAATAGGAAAAAGTTCAAACAAAGTAAGGTTTTTGAAAATCCTTGCTCCATCCGTGAATTGTGCCACACATATGCACTCCACTGAACACCAAAGATTGTACCAAAACCCTAAGATCAGCAGTCTCGGTAATGATTGCATTTGTTGGAGTGTATTTTTTTTTTCTTGCTGATTAAGGGACACTGAAACAATGAGTGATAATTTTAAAATGCTCTAATAATGGTTGACATGATTCTGAATCTTTTGAACCCATGAATAGAAATTATCCAAATAATGGGTAGCAGACCTGTTATCAGCCTGAAATCCAACAACCCAATCCAGGAAGCAACTAAAAAGTTCAAAATAATGACATGAAATGGAACAACCCACGGGGACAGATTTGATATTGGATTTTGCTAAAAGATCCCAGGCTCCAGCCAAGTAGACAAAGGAGCCCAACGCATCTTCCAACAAGACCCCATCACCAACAAAGTCACTGATGGTGTATAATTCGGAATGTGCCCATTTTTTTTTTAACTATTCCCAATGACGAAACTCTAAACTCTCTTTTAGAGGTCCAACAATCCTTCCTAATGCAACCTCTTTATTGATTTTATTAAGGAGGATCTCGTTTTGTTTTCGGGCTGATATCTAGGGGTGTTTTCTGGCTGATTTTAAATTACGAGTGAAATATGGGGTCCTACTAAATTTACACAGGATCTTTGAAAGTATATTGGTCTAAACAAGGGCCCATCGCGAATTTGTTCCTAGTGGTCACCGAGTGAGGATTTAGCTGGTAATTTACTTGACGGGCGGGGACAATGCGGTGCTGAATGAGCTCCCCTGTAGGAACAGAACTACTCAAGTTTTTATTTACATAGCTCGAAAAATGTCTGTGTCCCTCATTAAATAACCAGAATGCTCCTGAGAAATGACCAGTGGCCGCTGCTGAAAAGGAGGGCTTTTTTTAAGAAAACATGAACCTGAGCCAAACATCAGTTGCTTTGACCCCCCAACCCATTTTAGGTTGCAAGGCCTGCCACGTCCGGAACTCATCATCATAGCGCCACCAAGCAGTACTGCCATGTGCTTTATAAGAATTATATATCATATCTTGAGATATAAATAACTCAGAATTTCGTTCGAAGTGCTTCTGTCCTATAACGCACATAAAACATTGAAAGCCTGTAACCAATTAATCATGACTTTTGAAGAGTTTTACTTGCGTCTATCAAAAGGTCTATCAACTGGTCTCCTATCCTTATCAACTGTGTGTTGATCCACCAATACTAATGACCAGATGTCACTATAGCTATTTTTCCAATTTTTTTTCCTAATCTTGTCATCTAGATGAGACCCTAGGGTACTAATCCCATAGAAAAGGAATCTTTACGCTAGCTAAGGTACATACAACTTTACCTTCAGGGATTACAGTACAAGTCGGTTGAGAAAACTGTTCCCACAAAGCCTTCAGGGCAGATAAAGAACTGGAATAATCACTTTGCCCCTTTCTCAATAAGTTACATACACCTCCTGTAGGATTTGCACCTCAGACGCAAATGCGTGAAGCGCTTGGTGCGCTGACCTGAATAATGGTGCCCATGGTGGTGATATGATGAACCAGAAGATGAGGAGCTGGACCCATAGCATTTACACCTGCCACGTCTGACTCTGTGGGAAGGGGCCATAGGGAAATTGCCACTAGAGCGTTAACCAGTGGGCACCAATGCATGCAAGTACAGGGGTTAAAGAATCTCTGTTCACCTCACAAAGCTGTGCTCAGCAGCTGTTGGAGTAACCATTGTGCTGATGGGCTGCTGGGGGTTAATTTCATTGGGGGGGGGGGGTTTCTTCTGCAGATGCAGAACTACTACTTCTGGCACCCCTGGGAAAATTTGTCAGGTGCAGGGACACAGGCTGGTGCAAGGTGGCTGTATGGATGTGTGTGGGCGATTGGTGCAGAGACTGATGGAGGAATTGAAAAGGTGACAGTTGAGGGGCAGGGTGGTAACAATGGCGGTTAGCTAATGGTGCCACGCTATGATAAGGATGTGGGGAAAGAGTGGGTGGGGTTAAACTGTCTGCCCAGCATGCGTCTAAGCGGCAGGCAGTTACTGGAGCAGGAGAGCTCGGGCTTAGCCATGCTGGAGGGCAGGAACACCTTGTGGACCACTGGCCTCCGGACATTGCTGCAGCAGAGCAGGTAGAAGACTGTTGAGCCCAGAAATAAGGGCTTGTAGCCAGTGCTCACCTTACTGTGCTGTCCGGGCACATACTGCTTGGATGAGGGGGTGAGACATCTCTCTTGCCAGACAGCACTACAGAACGAGCAACTCCGGGTTCCAAATTGAGAAGAGGAGGAGACTGTCTCTGAGGGAACATTTAAGTTAGAGGAAGGGGGTTTACTAGCCATTCCTATTCTCATTGTCCACATTTGGGGGAACATACCACTCATCCAGATAATAGAGGGGTGGGGAGGGAGAAATCATAGAGCATCCCAAAAGGGGGGAAGGGCATGCAGTTAGTGCCACATGCCATCCATAAGAGGGGGACAGCATAGTGCAACCCTTCACCCCTCTCTTTGTCCGTTAACCTATCAATGGTTAACGGACAAAGGAGTAAGATTGATTTACAGATACATAACTCTCTATTGTAATGCTTTTTGGCAAACAACATTTTTCATTTTACCTTCAGGTGCATATATGAAAAGATTTTTGGGGTTACCCAACCTAGAGCAAGCAATTTAGAGTTGACCATGTGAAAAACAAGGGCTCTCCAAATTAATGCCGACTATTTTAAGTGATTGACCTTGTGCTTTGTTTATAATCATAGCAAATGCACATTGGATTGGGAACTGCACATGCTTAAAATGGAAAGGCATGTCGCTTGCTAGAAAGGAGATACGCGGAATGTAAACATTTTCTCCCTTAAGGTTTTCCATAAGAATAGTGGCTTCAATAACATTGGGCATGAGACTCTTAACTCACATCCTTGTGCCGTTACACAATTTTGGTGGGTCAAAGTTCCTGAGCAACATTATCGGAGCTTGTATTTTTAAGGTGAGCCTATGCAATGGCATTTCAGGAGGCTCCAAAGAATTCAGGAACTCTAATGGGTATATTACGGCTTGTTCACTATGCATGACTGAATCAATGGACATGTAAGTGGTTGCTGGACCCGGCACTTTCCCCTGTATTTGTAGATTTATGGAGCTGACGCTATCATTTTTAGGTGCTAGTATTGCGAGTTCGCAAAACCACTGATGGTTGTTAAAATTGTTACAAATATCAGGGAAAATTTTTCACAAATATCCACATGGATACATATATGGCACTTCCTAATAATAGAATTCAAAACATCAACTCAGACTTAAAGTGCTAAAGCCAGAGTACTGAAGAGATCCATAGGTTAAAAATACATTTTTACTGAGACACTGTAAAAACAACAATAATAAAAAGCAGAATGTCCTACAGAGAAACTACTGTGGCCAATACAATAATGATATATGCATCCAAGAGGTATAGAAGGTATGCAAAAAACATGGATAGGGTAATAAATATATAAGTAATGTGATCCCCCGTCTATAATAGAAAATCTATACACTGAACCTGAAGTGACAAAATTAACAAGCAAAGTCCATATATAAAAATTGAAGGATATATGCACAGTATTGGTAGGCATAAAAGGCTGTAAATAGGCCTTAAGATGGTTTAATTAGCACCTCTCTCATTCACAGAATATGATAACAAGCACAGAGAAATATTGCTGCACATGGGCTTGGATATTGACTGCCTGATGCAAGGTACAGCAGGTATCGTCGTGTATCCTAATATAATGAGTCATTTATACAATACCTGATGGATGATTTACATCACCATTTAACTGTGCCTGATTTCATATGACCCTTTAAGACTCCAATATACTAACACCCCAAATTTTTACATATATTATATACCTACTGTGGTAAAGCGGCTTGCTCGGCTGTACACGGAGGTAGACACGGAACACTGTCTCTTTAAGTTTGGGTTGGTTTATTAAAAACATCATAAACCAACCTAGAGTTCATAAAGTAAACACAGCCCATTCGGCATAATGGCATAGCAAAATAAAAAGATACAGCACAGTCTGTATATCGGCCGTGGTCCGGCCACTCAGGGTTAACCACACACAGTTTAGTTTTAGCACAACACATGCAAGCTCCTCTCTGGAGCAAGCCTCTCCAGATACTGAACCACACCTGAGTCACAAGGCTGTCTATTTACAGCCCAGACCACACGCTGGAGTGGAGATATGGTGAATGGCCTACCACCCGCACTATAGCCATATATATATATATATATATATATATATATATATATATATATACGTACATCCAGACATTTATTATATATACACACAGTATACATATGTACACATAACTCACAGACATCTTGCATTTAACACATTAGCATGTAACAGGCATATTGACAAAATATATATACACACAGAAAAAATAAGGCTGTATTTTTCCTGAAGAATCTCCTGCTTCAAAAATGATGCGGGTACACAAGTGTCTAAAAACGCTGTGTGCACATACCCTTCAAGGTTTTCTTGACCTTATGAAAAATATACAAAAGGAAGGGATAAAAACAAAATAAAAGATTGTATACTTACCCTCTCCAACACCCATGGCTTCAGTGCAAGGTGCTATAGTGGTCTCTGGCGGGACAGGAAGGTATGATTTACTGTTCCTATCACCTGATATCTGCAGCCAATCTTAGCGCACACTGAAGAATACTTTGTCCTGACAGAGACCACTAGAGCAGCTTGTGCTAAAGGTGCCTGCTTTTTCTATCCCTAATTAAAGTTAGGGATAGAATTAAGGAAATAATATATACACATAAAAACACCAAAAATGTAATAAAAAGTAAAAAAAAATAATATGTATAACTTTTTATTTTATGTCAAATTTCATCACAAAGCAGAAAAAATAGAGGGCCATTAGGCAGACTATAATAACATTACTATTTTTAAATACAATATATGTGCTTTGGGGATAAGTGGTTCAATAATGGACTGGTGGAAAGGACTTAAGGAATGCTAATAGTCCACGGGTGAGAGTGCTCAAAATACTTTTCCAGACACTGGCAACCCATATTATGCCACCATATGGGTCCATACTAAAGTTTGCTATGGGGCACTATGATTTCTCTCTGAACACCTATAGATATATTTTATGGCATTAAAGGATAATTCCCACCTTATTAAGTGACAGCATATTGCAATGATATTCCATCACATTATGATTGTACCCATCTGAGTCTTGGAACTGTCACAGGTGTGAGAAGGGAAGAAGCGTGTACTCATGCGAAACAGCTAACCCTGTGACTGAAATAAAGTGCATTTTACTGAAATTGCCAGTGGTGAGTGCTGCTCCTCCTATTTTGGTTAATCCTATTTTTCCTTGTAACTGGGTGTGGTGATAGTGCCAGTATTTTTTCTTTTGGTCATTGTGACCATGTGTGCATAGCACTCTGTCATTATTCAGCAGTCTGCAATCATAAAGAGTGACTAAAGAAATTTGTCTAGAACTCAGTGTTGCAAATAAAAGTGTGTGGCTTGGAAAGTGCATGTGGTCCTCATAGAATTGATTCATATATACTCGCCTCCATTTGTAAAATAGACAAAACAGTCCTCCTAAAGAAGTGCTGACATTAACGTTTTTCTCCAAACCTGTGTAAATATTAGTGTACTGTAGTGTCAGTGTGTTAATATACTCGCCCATCGCCGTCTTCTCAGGCATCCAGTGCCGATGTGCTCCTCTTCCGAGTCACCTGATAGCTATTCAGACTATCTGGGTCACACTGTGCTCTGTGTGATCCAGAAGTGACTTTATGGTCATAGCCCCACTATCAGTATTTGGTCAGTATTCGGTTAGTATTTTTTCTCAGAAGTGGGAGCCAAAACCAGGTGAGGAACAATCAGAGAAAAGGTATAATAGAAACAAGTCACCAATTCTGCATTTATCACCCACTCCTGGTTTTGGCTCCCACTACTGAGAAAAAATACTGACCGAATACTGGCCAAATACTGATATTGGGGCCGTGGCCTTACAATGTAAGTCTATGGAGCATCAGAACGAGGCTCAGAGCGAGGCTCCATAAGCTTACATTGTAATATAGACTTCCAGGTCACATACAGAGCAGTGTAACCCCAGTCTGCAGAGCGGTGACGTCACTCAGAAGAGAAGAAGAGCGGTGCTGGATACTGGAGAATACAGTGATCAGTGAGTATATTAACACACTGACACTAACAGTTACACAGGATTAGGTGTTAGGGGAAAAAGGTTGATTAAAGTGCTTTTTTAAAGCAAAATATCAGTGACATACAGTTATATCCTTTTTTTGTAGTGGACCTGGTTATATTTAGAAATATGAATACAGGAGAATATGTGACTGGTAAATTATATATCAGTGACATATTATGTATGCAAAGCGCTGTGGAATATGTTGGCGCTATATAAAAATAAAGATTATTATTATTGTATTATGCTGTACCACATATACCATCAAAAGTCTGTGCACATATTATAGCACATACAGTATGGAAGTTTCCCCTTGAAGACGTGTATTATTACAGTGTATTTTGATGCGTAATGTGTTTAGTAATCTACGTTATTAGTGATTGATTGTGTTCTGCCCAGAAGCAGGGCATTAACAGGGGAAATCAGGGTTAATAGTCAGGACTAGCCCAGAGTGTGAGGGGATAAAAGTGAAGGGACAGAGTGGGTTTCCTGTTAGGAAGTCAGATAGAACCCAGAATGCAGTAGAAACAGACCTATTGTTTGACTAGCGAGCAGAACCACATGAAGTGGGAGTCCCTGAAGTGAGTGAAGACCGAGGCAATGAATCGTGATCCAGGGTAGAGACAAGGAAAAGAGACAGAAGGAGTGAGTGATTCTCCGAAGACAGGATCTGGGGCAGGAAGCCTAGCGGGACTGTTCCTATTTCTTAAGCCAAAGAGGAAACGGGACGAATCAGAGCAGGGAATACGAGATGAAGAGAATGCCCCGAGTGGTAGTTCCGAGGCATCGGCAAGCAGAGAAGCTAAATAAAGGCCATAGTGGCAGAAGTAGCTCCTCTAAAGGGAAAATGATGCAGACTCTTGCTTACTGAACTGTAGTGCCATTATTGGGGACAAGGGAAGCTCCCGAAACACTGTTCTGAGTTGTAGTGAAGGCAGAGGAACTAACTGAGGCAGAACCGTGTGAGTTTAGGAAGTAAAGAGAGAATGTGTATAAAGATGTTCCTTATGTGAACAGAAACGTCCTTGAAGATTTGCACCCGCTATCCACTGTACATACTCCACCTCACGTTATGGTTCAGTGAAACAGTTTATTTTGAGGTGGTGGTCTCCCTCATTAAAGTCTATAACATCCAGTCATGGCTAGCCTAAGTCCCCGGCACCATTCTGCCTGCAAAGACGAAGCCTCCACGTAGGTAAAGTCCACACACCCAGCCAGGACCTCCATTTTCATGTAGCTTGCCGGGGTGTGAAACACAAGTAGCTTGCCCACGGCTATCTCCCTGCGCCACATTACAACTATACAGGAGAACATGTGCCTGGTATATGATACGCTGTGACTACAGACATCAGATATTATACCAGACATATACTGTGATACAGACATCAGATGTCATAGTCAGATAATATGTGATGGTATGTATTATACAATATCTGATGTCTGTACTGATAGTATCAGCTGCATATTATCCTGTATGTAACATTGGATGTCTATGTACATAGTATGCTATATCCAGTGTACAGATTTGTATATGATATTCTGTAACTACAGACATCAAATGTGTTATATACAGAAGAATATGTGTCTGGCATATATTATACTATGAGTACAGACACAACAGATATTACACCAGCCACATATTTTCATCTATGTAACATCTGATGTCTGTACACACATTATATCACATTCAGTATACAGGATAATATATGACCGATGTATGTCATCTGATGTCTGTAGCCACAGTATATCATACACCAGTGATATATTATCCTGAATACTGGATATGGTATATTGTGCACAGCCATCAGATGTCATATACAGGTATATTATTTATACTATACTGCATCATTTATTATACCTTCATATATTATCCTCTATATAATATCTAGTGTCTGTAGTCACGCTTTATCATATACCAGTCACATATTATCCTGTATACTGTATATATTATAATACATACACAGACATCTGATGTTATGTACAAGATAATATATGACTGGTATAAAATCTGATATCTATAGTGTAGTGCCGGCGTCCCTGCCCTCTGCTAGGCAGGGACGCTGCTCCTCTCACCGCTCTGCTCCGTGCCCGGCTTCCTCCCCCCGCTCTGCTGTCAGCGCGCGCTCCGTCCCGGCGTCCTCCTCCTGCTCTGCTCTCAGCGCGCGCTCCTTCCCGGCCCCTGTGCTTAGGGCGCGCGCGCGCGCGCTCCCCTCCTCTTAAAGGGGCCGCGCGCGCCGCCCTAAAGAGTCCCCGGCCAATGGCCGGAGGACTTCATCATATATAAGGCACCTCCTCCAAAATGGAGGTGCCCGAGCAATGTTGTTTGCACCTGTGTCTCACCTGTGCTTCAGCCCTCAGGTCCCGTTGCCAGTTACCTGCCAGTTTCCTGCTAGTTACCTGCCAGTACCTGCCAGTTACCTGCCTGATTCCTGCCTGAATACTTGTTACCTGTCTGCCAGTCTGAGGTCCGACGGTCTGCCTTACTACTCCTGTCAGTCTGTCTAAGGACCAGCCTGCCCGCTCACCTGGGAGCGCATATCAGCTACCTGCCTGCTTGCCTGAGGTCCGACGGTCTGCCTTACTACTCCGGTCAGTCTGTCTATGGACCAGCTTGCCCGCTCACCTGGGAGCGCTTCTCCGTTATCTGCCTGCTTGCCAGCCCGGAGGCTCCGTTGTCACGTGCTGTGACCACCAGCTATCTCAGAGACTCTTGCCCGCTCACCTGGGAGCGCATCTCCGTTACCTGCCTGCTTGCCAGCCCGGAGGTCCCGTTGTCACGTGCGGTGACCATCAGCTATTCCAGAGACTCTTGCCCGCTCACCTGGGAGCGCTTCTCCGTTACCTACCTGCCTGCCAGCCCGGAGGGTCCGCCGTCACGTGCCGTGACCACCTGCTATTCCAGAGACTCTCGCTTGCTCACCTGGGAGCACACATCTACCACCTGCCTGCTAGCCTACCCGGAGGCTCTGCCATCACAGGTCGTACCTACCCCTTACCCAGAGACTGCCCTGATCACTTGCCGTAACTCCCTGTCCGTTCACCCAGAGACTGCCACCCGCTCCCTTACAAGGGCCGCCCCCTTGTATAGTAGCTCAGAGGTTCCGCCTCCCGGACCCGTTACAGTCCGCCTCCCGGACCCGTTACAGTTTGCTCGGGCCATGGAACCCGGTGGCACCCAAGCTCCCTCGCTCTCGGACCTCGCTCTTGAACTGTCCCGTCAGAGGTCCCAACAGGAGGCCATCCTGGGTCACCTGCGGAATGTTAATACTCGCCTGAACACTCTGTCTGATCCACCAACAACCTCCGCCAGTGCCATATCTTGCAATCCGGCGGCTCCGCTGCTCACTAATACTATGGTATCCTACCCCGGACCCCGGCTTTCTGCACCTCCTCGCTTCGGAGGCGACCCCGTCCAGGCTCGGGGCTTCTTGAATCAGTGCACCCTGCATTTTGAACTTTTGTCCTACCAGTTTAACTCCGACCGGGCCAAAATTGCATTCATCATGTCCCATCTCACCGGGGAGGCCCTGGCCTGGCTGAATCCTCTATGGGAGAGAGGAGACCCCCTGGTGTCCAACTTGCCTGCTTTTCTCACGGCTTTCCGGAAAGTCTTCGACGAACCCGGACGGAAGACCTCATCTGCATCATCGTTGCTACGCCTCCGTCAGGGGAGTCTCACCGTGGGCCAATATGCCATACGGTTCCGTACCCTTGCCTCGGAGCTGGCCTGGGATAACGACGCTCTGGTTTCCGTCTTCTGGGAGGGTCTGTCCGGCCGTATTAAAGATGAACTTGCCGGTCGGGACATTCCTACCACTCTCGATGATTTAATAACTCTTGCCACCCGAATTGACCTACGGTTTCAGGAGCGTGCCAAAGAGGTCACCCGTGAGAGAAGGATTCCACGTTTAGCTCCTACTTTCCAGAAACCCGTCATTCCCTCCATCTCTCCCCAGGTACACTCTCCTGAGCCTATGCAGGTCGACCAGACCAAGATGGTCAAAACCCGTCAGGACTCACGCCGTGCTGAGGGGAGCTGCTTCTACTGTGGCAGTAAGGAGCACCGGATCCGTGCCTGCCCGGAGAGGTCGGGAAACGCCTGTGTCTAGGTTCGCTCAGAGAGGTCCACCTAGACAAGAATAAATCCTCTCCATCCCTGCTGTTGTCAGTTTCGATCATCTACGGGGAGAACCGTTATTTCGAACTAGCCCAACTTGACTCTGGAGCAGCCGGGAACCTTATTTCACAGTCCCTGGTTGAGAAATACCGCATCCCCACCAAACCTCTGGCTGTACCCTTGTCTGTCGCTGCCGTGGATGGGGGCCTCTTACCTCGCCCCATTCAACTCATCACCGAATCCATTACCCTGCAGGTGGGAATGCTGCATTCTGAAAGTATCTCCTTTCATGTTCTGCCTGGACTCTCTCACGCCCTCTTGCTAGGTCTGCCCTGGCTCCAGAGACATGCACCCGTGCTAGACTGGCAAACCGGAGAGGTCCTTCGCTGGGGACAAGACTGTCATAAAACCTGCCTGGTTCCCGTCCATCCCGTCCGTCCCTCTCCTACCCCAGCTAATCTACCTGGACTTCCGATTCCTTATTGGTCTTATGCAGATGTCTTTAATAAAAAGGAGGCAGAGACATTACCACCACATAGACCATACGACTGTCCCATCGATCTGCTACCCGGTACTACTCCTCCCCGTGGGCGTATCTATCCTTTATCCGCTGCTGAGACCCGGTCAATGTCCGAATATATTGAGGAGAATCTGGCCAGAGGATTCATCCGGAAATCTACCTCCCCGGCGGGAGCAGGCTTCTTTTTCGTCAAAAAGAAGGACGGCTCTCTCCGTCCCTGTATAGACTATAGAGGCCTAAACCTGATCACGGTGAAGAATAAGTACCCCCTTCCGCTCATTCCAGAATTATTTGATCGTCTGAGGGGGGCTAGGATCTTCACCAAACTGGACCTTCGTGGGGAGTACAACCTGGTTCGTATTCGTCAGGGGGATGAATGGAAGACGGCATTCAACACCCGGGACGGCCACTATGAATACCTGGTAATGCCCTTTGGTCTCTGTAACGCTCCTGCCGTCTTTCAAGAGTTGGTCAATGACATCTTCCGGGACCTTCTCTACTCCTGCGTAGTGGTGTACCTGGACGACATCTTGGTCTTCTCTCCGGATCTCCAGACTCACCGGAGGGACGTTCGTCAGGTCCTGCTCAGGCTAAGGCAGAACCATCTCTACGCTAAATTTGAGAAGTGCCTCTTTGAGCAGACCTCGCTTCCGTTTCTGGGCTACATTATCTCTCAGACCGGCCTTCAAATGGATCCTGAGAAACTGTCTGCCATCGAGAAATGGCCCCGACCGGAGGGGTTGAAGGCCATTCAGCGTTTCCTGGGCTTCGCCAACTACTACCGCCTCTTCATATCACACTTCTCTTCCCGGACGGCCCCAATTTCTGCGCTCACCCGTAAAGGTACTAATCCCAAAGAGTGGCCACCCGAAGCAGAGGAGGCCTTTCTTTCCCTTAAACAGGCCTTCTCTTCCGCCCCGGTGCTGCATCGCCCAGATGGCAACAAGCAGTTCTTCCTGGAAGTTGACGCCTCCTCCTCTGGAGCCGGAGCGGTACTTACTCAAAAATCATCTTCCGGGAGGATGGTAACTTGTGGCTTCTTCTCTAAACTCTTCTCCTCCTCTGAGCGCAACTATTCCATAGGAGACCGAGAGTTATTGGCCATCAAACTGGCATTGGAGGAGTGGCGTTACCTGCTCGAGGGGGCTCTTCACCCGGTAATAATTTACACTGACCACAAGAACTTGGCTTACCTCCAGCATGCCCAGAGACTTAACCCGCGCCAAGCCCGGTGGTCCTTGTTTTTTGCTCGTTTTGATTTTGTCCTTCATTTTCGCCCGGCTGACAAAAACGTCAAGGCGGATGCCTTGTCTCGATCCTTTCTGGTGTCTGATCTCGAGGAGGATCCGAAACATATCATCGATCCCGCCAGAGTAATGCAGGTGGCTCCCGTGAGTCTAAATCGTCTTCCTCCTGGTAAGACGTTCGTACCAGTACCTGATCGGGAGAAGATTCTACACTGGGGTCATTCGTCTAAACTAGCTGGCCACGCCGGTCAGAAAAAGACCCTCCAGCTTATTACCCGGCACTACTGGTGGCCTAACCTGCACAAGGATGTAATAGACTTTGTTTCTGCCTGTGTGTCCTGCGCCCGCAACAAAGTTCCGAGACACCTGCCGGCCGGCCGCCTCCTACCTCTGCCAGTACCTGCTGCCCCCTGGCAGCATATAGCGATGGACTTCATTACTGATCTGCCCGTCTCTGCCGGTTGTACGGTCATTTGGGTGGTCGCTGACCGCTTCTCCAAGATGGCTCACTTCATTCCACTGCCAGGTCTTCCGTCTGCACCCGAGCTGGCTAAAGACTTTATCCGCCACATCTTCCGTCTTCATGGCCTGCCCCGTCACATCGTGTCGGATCGTGGGGTACAGTTCACTTCCCGTTTCTGGAGAGCCACTTGTAAATTGCTGGACGTCACCCTGGACTTCTCCTCCGCTTACCACCCACAGTCTAATGGTCAAGTGGAGCGGATCAATCAGAACCTGACCAGTTACCTTCGGCACTTCGTTAATGCCCACCATTCTGACTGGGTGGATCTCCTGCCATGGGCCGAATTCTCGTACAACAATCACGAGAGCGAGTCTTCCTCCAAATCCCCGTTTTTTGTAGTCTTCGGTCAGCATCCTCAGATCCCGTTTCCCGTCTCCACCTCGGCGGACAATCCGGCTGCGGAATCTCTTGTTAACAAATTTTCCTCCATATGGGAGAGTACCCGGTCCGCACTCCTTCTGTCATCCGAGCGTATGAAAAGACACGCTGACAAAAAACGTCTGGACCCTCCTCAATTCCGCCCTGGGGATAAAGTCTGGCTCTCGTCCAAATATGTCCGGCTCAAGATCCCTTCCTATAAGTTAGGGCCTCGGTTCATCGGCCCACTGGAGGTCATCAGTCAGATCAACCCGGTGGCCTATAAATTGAAACTCCCGGCCAACTTACGGATCCCTAACTCCTTCCATGTGTCTCTCCTCAAACCTGTGGTACTTAACTCTTTTTCCAAGTCTACAGGTACGCCTCCTGCTCCGGTTTCTGCTGAGGACGAGTTTGAGGTAGAGAACATTCTTGCCACCAAAAGGGTAAGAGGAAAGACCTTTTTCCTGGTAGATTGGAAGGGGTTTGGTCCTGAGGAGAGAACGTGGGAGCCCCGGGAGAACATCCATGCCCCTCTCATCCTAGCTAAATTTCTGTCTGGCCTAAAAAAGGGGGGGCCTAAAGGGGGGGGTACTGTAGTGCCGGCGTCCCTGCCCTCTGCTAGGCAGGGACGCTGCTCCTCTCACCGCTCTGCTCCGTGCCCGGCTTCCTCCCCCCGCTCTGCTGTCAGCGCGCGCTCCGTCCCGGCGTCCTCCTCCTGCTCTGCTCTCAGCGCGCGCTCCTTCCCGGCCCCTGTGCTTAGGGCGCGCGCGCGCTCCCCTCCTCTTAAAGGGGCCGCGCGCGCCGCCCTAAAGAGTCCCCGGCCAATGGCCGGAGGACTTCATCATATATAAGGCACCTCCTCCAAAATGGAGGTGCCCGAGCAATGTTGTTTGCACCTGTGTCTCACCTGTGCTTCAGCCCTCAGGTCCCGTTGCCAGTTACCTGCCAGTTTCCTGCTAGTTACCTGCCAGTACCTGCCAGTTACCTGCCTGATTCCTGCCTGAATACTTGTTACCTGTCTGCCAGTCTGAGGTCCGACGGTCTGCCTTACTACTCCTGTCAGTCTGTCTAAGGACCAGCCTGCCCGCTCACCTGGGAGCGCATATCAGCTACCTGCCTGCTTGCCTGAGGTCCGACGGTCTGCCTTACTACTCCGGTCAGTCTGTCTATGGACCAGCTTGCCCGCTCACCTGGGAGCGCTTCTCCGTTATCTGCCTGCTTGCCAGCCCGGAGGCTCCGTTGTCACGTGCTGTGACCACCAGCTATCTCAGAGACTCTTGCCCGCTCACCTGGGAGCGCATCTCCGTTACCTGCCTGCTTGCCAGCCCGGAGGTCCCGTTGTCACGTGCGGTGACCATCAGCTATTCCAGAGACTCTTGCCCGCTCACCTGGGAGCGCTTCTCCGTTACCTACCTGCCTGCCAGCCCGGAGGGTCCGCCGTCACGTGCCGTGACCACCTGCTATTCCAGAGACTCTCGCTTGCTCACCTGGGAGCACACATCTACCACCTGCCTGCTAGCCTACCCGGAGGCTCTGCCATCACAGGTCGTACCTACCCCTTACCCAGAGACTGCCCTGATCACTTGCCGTAACTCCCTGTCCGTTCACCCAGAGACTGCCACCCGCTCCCTTACAAGGGCCGCCCCCTTGTATAGTAGCTCAGAGGTTCCGCCTCCCGGACCCGTTACAGTCCGCCTCCCGGACCCGTTACATATAGTCATAGTATAATATATAATGTCACATATTATCCTGTATATGATGCCTGATGTCTGTGTATACGGTATACCACATATAGTATATGGATTAATATATGATATACAGTGACTACAGACATGAAATGTCATATACAGGAAATATATCATGGTATATATTATACTATGACTACAGACATCAGATATTATAGCAGCTGCATATTATCCTGTATATATCAGATATGTGTGCACACAATATACTACCTCCAGTGTACAGAATAATATATGACTGGTATATGATAAACTATGACAATAGACAGCCAATATTATACTATAAGTAAATAACATAAGATATTATACAATCACATATTGTATATCGATGATTTTTTTCCGCTTTTTTGTGTTCCCCTTGGATTACATCTCATGAAGAAAGAAGATGCTTTTTATCGACGGGTATTTTCCACTTTTTCATGCTCTTGTGGATTACATCTGATGAAGAAAGAAGATGGTTTTTATCGACCAGTATTTTCCGCTTTTTCGTTACCCTTTGGATTACATCTGATAAATAAAGAAGATAGTTTTTATCGACGAGTATTCTCCACTTTTTCGTTTTCCCTTTGGATTACATCTGATCAATAAAGAAGATAGATTTTATTGACGAGTATTTTCCGCTTTTTTATGTTCCCTTTGGATTACATCTGATCAAAAAAGAAGATGGTTTTTATTGACGAGTATTTTCCACATTTTCGTGTTTTCCCTTTGGATTACATCTGATGAATAAATAAGATGGTTTTTATCGACGAGTATTTTCCACTTTTTCGTTTTCCCTTTGGATTACATCTGATGAAGAAAGAAGATGGTTTTTATCGACGAGTATTTTCCGCTTTTTCGTTTTCCCTTTGGATTTCATATGATGAGGAAAGAAGATGGTTTTTATCTACAAGTATTTTCCGCTTTTTCGTTTTCCCTTTAGATTACATCTCATGAAGAAAGAAGATGGTTTATATCGATGCGTATTTTCAGCTTTTTCCTCTTCCCTTTGGATTACATCTGAAGAAGAAAAAAGATGGGTTTTATCGATGGATATTCATCACTTTTTCATGTTCCCTTTGGACTACAACTGAAGAAAGAAGACGGTTTTTAATCAATGAGTATTTTCCACCTTTTTGTTTTCCCTTTGAGTTACATCTGATGATGAAAGTAGATGGTTTTTATCGACGAGTATTTTCCGCTTTTTAGTTTTCACTTTGGATTACATCTGATGAAGAAAGAAGATGATTTTTATCGACGAGTATTTTCCGCTTTTTCATGTTCCCTTTGGATTACTTCTGATGAAGAAAGAAGATGGCTTTTATCAACGAGTATTTATCGCTATTTCATTTTCCCTTTGGATTACATCTGAAGAAGAAAGAAGATGGTTTTTATCGACGACTATTTTCCGCTTTTTCATTTTCCCTTTGGATTACATCTGATGAAGAAAGAAGATGGTTTTTATCGATGAGTATTTTCCGCTTTTTCGTTCTCCCTTTGGATTACATCTGATGTAGAGAGAAGATGGTTTTTATCGATGAGTATTTTCAGCTTTTTCCTGTTCCCTTTGGATTACATCTGATGAAGAAAGAACATGGGTTTTATTGATGGATATTCATCACTTTTTCATGTTCCCTTTGGTTTACAACTGATGAAGAAAGAAGATGGTTTTAATCGACCAGTATTTTCCGCTTTTTCATGTTCTCTTTGGATTACATCTGATGAAGAAAGAAGATGGTTTTTATCGACGAGTATTTTCTGCTTTTCCGTGTTCGCTTTGGATTACATCTGATGAAGAAAGAAGATGGTTTTTATCGTCGAGTATTTTCTGCTTTTTCGTGTTCCCTTTGGATTACATCTGATGAAGAAAGAAGATGGTTTTTATCGACGAGTATTTTCCGCTTTTTAGTTTTCCCTTTGGATTACATCTGATGAAGAAAGAAGATGATTTTTATCGACGAGTATTTTCCGCTTTTTCATGTTCACTTTGGATTACTTCTGATGAAGAAAGAAGATGGCTTTTATCAACGAGTATTTATCGCTATTTCATTTTCCCTTTGGATTACATCTGATGAAGAAAGAAGATGGTTTTTATCGACGACTATTTTCCGCTTTTTCATTTTCCCTTTGGATTACATCTGATGAAGAAAGAAGATGGTTTTTATCGATGAGTATTTTCCGCTTTTTCGTTCTCCCTTTGGATTACATCTGATGTAGAGAGAAGATGGTTTTTATCGATGAGTATTTTCAGCTTTTTCCTGTTCCCTTTGGATTACATCTGATGAAGAAAGAAGATGGGTTTTATTGATGGATATTCATAACTTTTTCATGTTCCCTTTGGTTTACAACTGATGAAGAAAGAAGATGGTTTTTATCGACCAGTATTTTCCGCTTTTTCATGTTCTCTTTGGATTACATCTGATGAAGAAAGAAGATGGTTTTTATCGACGAGTATTTTCTGCTTTTCCGTGTTCGCTTTGGATTACATCTGATGAAGAAAGAAGATGGTTTTTATCGTCGAGTGTTTTCTGCTTTTTCGTGTTCCCTTTGGATTACATCTGATGAAGAAAGAAGATGGTTTTTATCGACGAGTATTTTCCGCTTTTTAGTTTTCCCTTTGGATTACATCTGATGAAGAAAGAAGATGATTTTTATCGACGAGTATTTTCCGCTTTTTCATGTTCCCTTTGGATTACTTCTGATGAAGAAAGAAGATGGCTTTTATCAACGAGTATTTATCGCTATTTCATTTTCCCTTTGGATTACATCTGATGAAGAAAGAAGATGGTTTTTATCGACGACTATTTTCCGCTTTTTCATGTTCCCTTTGGACTACAACTGAAGAAAGAAGATGGTTTTTAATCAATGAGTATTTTCCACTTTTTTGTTTTCCCTTTGAGTTACATCTGATGATGAAAGTAGATGGTTTTTATCGACGAGTATTTTCCACTTTTTAGTTTTCCCTTTGGATTACATCTGATGAAGAAAGAAGATGATTTTTATTGACGAGTATTTT
Source organism: Phyllobates terribilis (assembly GCF_046119375.1). NCBI lineage: Eukaryota > Metazoa > Chordata > Amphibia > Anura > Dendrobatidae > Phyllobates > Phyllobates terribilis. The sequence continues at coordinate 573,734,708 of NW_027362764.1, forward strand.
CCGCTTTTTCATGTTCCCTTTGGATTACTTCTGATGAAGAAAGAAGATGGCTTTTATCAACGAGTATTTATCGCTGTTTCATCTTCCCTTTGGATTACATCTGATGAAGAAAGAAGATGGTTTTTATCGACGACTATTTTCCGCTTTTTCATTTTCCCTTTGGATTACATCTGATGAAGAAAGAAGATGGTTTTTATCGATGAGTATTTTCCGCTTTTTCGTTCTCCCTTTGGATTACATCTGATGTAGATTGAAGATGGTTTTTATCGATGAGTATTTTCAGCTTTTTCCTGTTCCCTTTGGATTACATGTGATGAAGAAAGAAGATGTGTTTTATTGATGGATATTCATCACTTTTTCATGTTCCCTTTGGTTTACAACTGATGAAGAAAGAAGATGGTTTTTATCGACCAGTATTTTCCGCTTTTTCATGTTCTCTTTGGATTACATCTGATGAAGAAAGAAGATGGTTTTTATCGACGAGTATTTTCTGCTTTTCCGTGTTCGCTTTGGATTACATCTGATGAAGAAAGAAGATGGTTGTTATCGTCGAGTATTTTCTGCTTTTTCGTGTTCCCTTTGGATTACATCTGATGAAGAAAGAAGATGGTTTTTATCGACGAGTATTTTCCGCTTTTTTGTTTTCCCTTTGGATTACATCTGATGAAGAAAGAAGATGGTTTTTATCGACAAGTATTTTCCGCTTTTTCGTTTTCCCTTTGGATTACATCTGATGAAGAAAGAAGATTGTTTTTATCGATGAGTATTTTCAGCTTTTTCGTGTTCCCTTTGGATTACATCTGAAGAAGAAAAAAGATGGGTTTTATCGATGGATATTCAAAACTTTTTCATGTTCCCTTTGGATTACAACTGAAGAAAGAAGATGGCTTTTAATCAATGAGTATTTTCCACTTTTTTGTTTTCCTTTTGAGTTACATCTGATGATGAAAGTAGATGGTTTTTATCGACGAGTTTTTTCCGCTTTTTTGTTTTCCCTTTGGATTACATCTGATGGAGAGAGAAGATGGTTTTTATCGACGAGTATTTTCTGCTTTTTCGTTTTTCCTTTGGATTACATCTGATGAAGAAAGAAGATGATTTTATCGAAGAGTATTTTCCGCTTTTTCATGTTCCCTTTGAATTACTTCTGATGAAGAAAGAAGATGGTTTTTATCGACGAGTATTTTCCGCTTTTTCGTTTTCCCTTTGGATTACATCAGAAGAAGAAAGAAGATAGATTTTATCGACGAGTATTTTCCACTTTTTCGTTTTCCCTTTGGATTCCATCTGATGAAGAAAGAAGATGGTTTTTATTGATGAGTATTTTCAGCTTTTTCCTGTTCCCTTTTGATTACATCTGATGAAGAAAGAAGATGGATTTTATCGACGGTTATTTTCCGCTTTTTCGTTTTCCCTTTGGATTACATCTGATGAAGAAAGAAGATGGTTTTTATCGACGAGTATTTTCTGCTTTTTTGTGTTCCCTTTTGATTACATCTGATGAAGAAAGAAGATGGTTTTTATCGACGAGTATTTTCTGCTTTTATATGTTCCCTTGGATTACATCTGATGAAGAAAGAAGATGGTTTTTATCGACGAGTATTTTCCGCTTTTTTGTTTTCCCTTTGGATTACATCTGATGAAGAAAGAAGATGGTTTTTATCGACAATAATTTTCTGCTTTTTCGTTTTCCCTTTGGATTACATCTGATGAAGAAAGAAGATTGTTTTTATCGATGAGTATTTTCAGCTTTTTTGTGTTCCCTTTGGATTACATCTGAAGAAGAAAAAAGATGGGTTTTATCGATGGATATTCAACACTTTTTCATGTTCCCTTTGGATTACAACTGAAGAAAGAAGATGGCTTTTAATCAATGAGTATTTTCCACTTTTTTGTTTTCCCTTTGAGTTACATCTGATGATGAAAGTAGATGGTTTTTATCGACGAGTATTTTCCGCTTTTTCATGTTCCCTTTGGATTACTTTTGATGAAGAAAGAAGATGGCTTTTATCAACGAGTATTTATCGCTATTTCATGTTCCTTTTGGATTACATCTGATGAAGAAAGAAGATGGTTTTTATCGACGAGTATTTTCTGCTTTTTCGTTTTCCCTTTGGATTACATCTAATGTAGAAATAAGATGGTTTTTATCGATGAGCATTTTCAGCTTTTTCCTGTTCCCTTTGGATTACATCTGATAAAGAAAGAAGATGGGTTTTATCGATGGATATTCATCACTTTTTCATGTTCCCTTTGGTTTACAACTGATGAAGAAAGAAGATGGTTTTTATCAACCAGTATTTTCCGCTTTTTCATGTTCTCTTTGATTACATGTGATGAAGAAAGAAGATGTTTTTTATCGACGAGTATTTTCTGCTTTTTCGTGTTCCCTTTGGATTACATCTGATGAAGAAAGAAGATGGTTTTTATCGACGAGTATTTTCCGCTTTTTTGTTTCCCCTTTGGATTTCATCTGATGAAGAAAGAAGATGGTATTTATAGACGAGCATTTTCCGCTTTTTTGTTTTCCCTTTGGATTACATCTGATGAAGAAAGAAGATGGTTTTTATCGACGAGTATTTTCCGCTTTTTCGTTTTCCCTTTGGATTACATCTGATGAAGAAATAAGATGCTTTATATCAACGAGTATTTTCTGCTTTTTCGTGTTCCCTGTGGATTACATCTGATGAAGAAAGAAGATGGGTTGTATCGATGGATATTCATCACTTTTTCATGTTCCCTTTAGATTACAACTGATGAAGAAAGAAGATGGTTTTTAATCGATGAGTTTTTTCCGCTTTTTTGTTTTCCCTTTGGATTACATCTGATGAAGAAAGAAGATGGTTTTTATCGACGAGTATTTTCCGCTTTTTCGTTTTTCCTTTGGATTACATCTGGTGAAGAAAGAAGATGATTTTTTCGAAGAGTATTTTCCGCTTTTTCATGTTCCCTTTGAATTACTTCTGATGAAGAAAGAAGATGTCGTTTATCAACGAGTATTTATCGCTTTTTCATGTTCCTTTTGGATTACATCTGATGAAGAAAGAAGATGGTTTTTATCGACGAGTATTTTCCGCTTTTTCGTTTTCCCTTTGGATTACATCAGAAGAAGAAAGAAGATGGATTTTATCGACGAGTATTTTCCACTTTTTCGTTTTCCCTTTGGATTACATCTGATGAAGAAAGAAGATGGTTTTTATCGACGAGCATTTTCCGCTTTTTCGTTTTCCCTTTTGATTACATCTGATGAAGAAAGAAGATGGATTGTATCGACGATTATTTTCCGATTTTTTCGTTTTCCCTTTGGATTACATCTGATGAAGAAATAAGATGTTTTTTATCAACGAGTATTTTCTGCTTTTTCGTGTTCCCTTTGGATTACATCTGATGAAGAAAGAAGATGTTTTTTTTCGACGATTATTTTCCTCTTTTTCTTTTTCCCGTTGGATTGCATCTGATGAAGAAAGAAGATGGTTTGTATCGACGATTATTTTCCGCTCCTTCTTTTTCCCTTTGGATTACATCTGAAGAAGAAAAAAGATGGTTTTTATCGATGAGTATTTTCAGCTTTATCGTGTTACATTTGGATTACATCTGATGAAGAAAGAAGATGGGTTGTATCGATGGATATTCATCACTTTTTCATGTTCCCTTTGGACAACAACTGATGAAGAAAGAAGATGTTTTTTAATCGAAGAGTTTTTTCCGCTTTTTTTTTCCCTTTGGATTACATCTGATGAAGAAAGAAGATGGTTGTTATCGATGATTATTTTCCTCTTTTCATTTTCCCTTTGGATTACATCTTATGAAGAAAGAAGATGGCTTTTAATCGATGAGTATATTCCGCTTTTTTGTTTTCCCTTTGGATTACATCTAATGAAGAAAGAAGATGATTTTTATCGACGAGTATTTTCCGCTATGTCATGTTCCCTTTGGATTACTTCTAATGAAGAAAGAATATGGCATTTATCAACGAGTATTTATCGCTATTTCATGTTCCCTTTGGATTACATCTGATGAAGAAAGAAGATGGTTTTTATCAACGAATATTTTCCGCTTTTTCGTTTTCCATTTGGATTACATCTGATGAAGAAAGAAGATGGTTTTTATCGACGAGTATTTTCTGCTTTTTCGTGTTCCCTTTGGATTACATCTGATGAAGAAAGAAGATGGTTTTTATCGACGAGTATTTTCTGCTTTTTCGTGTTCCCTTTGGATTACATCTGATGAAGAAAGAAGATGGTTTTTATCGACGAGTATTTTCCGCTTTTTTTTTTCCCTTTGGAATACATCTGATGAAGAAAGAAGATGGCATTTATAGACGAGCATTTTCCGCTTTTTTGTTTTCCCTTTTAATTACATCTGATGAAGAAAGAAGATGGTTTTTATCGACGAGTATTTTCCGCTTTTTCGTTTTCCCTTTGGATTACATCTGATGAAGAAATAAGATGTTTTATATCAACGAGTAATTTCTGCTTTTTCGTGTTCCCTGTGGATTACATCTGATGAAGAAAGAAGATGGGTTGTATCGATGGATATTCATCACTTTTTCATGTTCCCTTTAGATTACAACTGATGAAGAAAGTAGATGGTTTTTAATCGATGAGTTTTTTCCGCTTTTTTGTTTTCCCTTTGGATTACATTTGATGAAGAAAGAAGATGGTTTTTATCGACGAGTATTTTCCGCTTTTTCGTCTTTCCTTTGGATTACATCTGATGAAAAAAGAAGATGATTTTATCGAAGAGTATTTTCCGCTTTTTCATGTTCCCTTTGAATTACTTCTGATGAAGAAAGAAGATGTCGTTTATCAACGAGTATTTATCGCTGTTTCATGTTCCTTTTGGATTACATCTGATGAAGAAAGAAGATGGTTATTATCGACGAGTATTTTCCGATTTTTCGTGTTCCCTTTGGATTACATTTGATTAGTGTTGAGTGAGCACTAAAATGCTCGAGTGCTCGAAGCTCGGGCCGAGCTCACTGTGATACTCGGGTGCTCGACCCAAGCAACGAGCCCAATGTTAGTCTATGGGAGACCCGAGCACTTTTTCGGCGGCACCCCCGGCAGTCTGTAAAAAGCCTAAAAAGTGCCCAAAACGATAGTGACAGTGCTCAAATGACATAGGGACAGCATGGGGATCGCCCCAGGAAGCATTTCTGACCCCCAAGTCACTGCTGTCAACAACGTGGTCAGAGGTATTAAGCCACTTTTACGGGCTCACAATAAAACTTTCAAAAACGAAACTGAAACTGTTTTCCTGTGAAATATGTTAAGGAACATCTTTTCCATGGTAAAGACTTCTGTATAAGGTAAAATAAATAACCAAAAACAAAAATACTCCTGCACACCTTGGGCTATGTTCGCAAGTAGCATTTTTTATGCGTTTTTGCACTTTTGTATTGCTTTCTACCGTGACAAATGCATTCACCGGGAAATGTAATTTTAACATTTTACAACCTTATCTGGCCATGTGCTGTGTGACACATGCATACAGTGCTGAAAAGACATGGGAACAGCATGGGGAAGACCCTTGGAAGCATCTCTGACACCCAGGTCACTGCCTAACAGTGTGCCCATCAGAAGTGATCCTTGCCGCATCAGAAGATTCTGACTTGCAACTATCCCCGTGAAAGTCCTTGTCCCAGGGCAGTGTTCAATTGTACCTCCCCCATTCCTTGCAATGCAAGTGCAAGTATGCAAACTGCCACCCACCCACCCCCAGGCTGTAATACCATACTGCTTGCTTGCACTTGAAATTTGGCCTTTTAGGCATGTGGAGGAGGAATCTGGCCACCACGTCACGGCTGCGTCGGCGGCCTGGTAACCATACTCAGTCCCCAGCCGCCCGGCGGCCGGGTGTCCACGCTTGGTCCCCAGCTGCCAGGGAGCAGCCGGGTGTCCATACTCGGTCTCAAGCCGCCCCACGGCCGGGTGCCCACACATGGTCCGCAGCTGCCTGGGGGCGGCCGGGTGTCCATAAACGGTCCCCAGCCGCCCTATTTGAAGGACAGCCTAACCACAAACACGTGGACAAGTGAATGTGGCCAGGGATGGTCCATCTGACTGACGCCGTCACACTGGGTTAATATTGTGGAAGCCGGGACACAGTTGGACACTGGGATGCAACACGTCCTCCAGACATAGAGGATTGGGGGTCCTGGGTCAATCAGGCTTCAACACAAAGTTCAGAAGGTAGACAGCAGCAGTGGTCGGCCTTCTACACAATGAGTAAATTATTCATGATCAAGAGGCCATCCATCTCCTTAGCTTTCTGTTCCTTTGAATGCAAGCGCATGTATGTAGTAGCGGCTAGGCCTGAGGTGGTCAGCGTTTTAGCGCATATCCTACCTCCTCCGAGGATTGCTGGATGTTTATCTGCTACTATCCCAGTTCTATGACTCCCGTTAAAACAAAGCTTCAGGTGATGAATGATGGATGAGGTGGTGGCAAAGGAGAAAGAGCTGGAGGAACAGGGACCATTCACATCAATATCAGGCCAGTCAACCACACATGTCTTGAAGGATATGTTTCTGTACCAAAGGGAGTGGTTCGGCTACACAGTTATAGGGCATACAGTGAGTGCAATGCCTACCAAAAATTTCGAGGCACTCCAATGCCCCTTGGAAGTGACATGTAGGTCAGAGGGCCTTAACTAAACCGTTTTTTCCATTTATAGCAACTGGGTCTCCTGTACACTGTTGGCCTAAGCAGTGAATGGAAGGCTATCCAAAAATCATGAGGAACTGCAATGACCCTTGAAACAGACGTGGATTACAGTGTACTAAAAACCTTCTACCCATTATTGGGGTGTGGGTCTCCCTTAGTGTTCGCCTATGCATTGAAAAGCAAAAGCTGACTAAAATTAGGCGGAAATGCAATGCCCGTTGGAAGATTCGTGGAGGTTAGAGTTAATTAAAAACAACATTTCAATGCTCCTTGGAAGAGCTTTGGAGTTCAGAGTGGTTTGACAAGACGCTTTTAATGCCCCTTGGAAGAGTGGTGGAGGTCACAGCAGTTTAACAAGACGGTTTTAATGCCCCTTAGAAGAGACGTGGAGGTCACAGTAGCTTAATAAAACAGTTTTAATGCCGCTTGGAAGAGTGGTGTAGGTTCAGAGTGGTTTGACAAGATGGTTTTAATGCCCCTTGGAAGAGTGGTGGAGTTCTCAGTAGCTTAATAAGATGGTTTTAATGCCCCTTGGAAGAGTGGTGGAGGTCGCAGTAGCTTAACAAGACGCTTTTAATGCCCCTTGGAAGAGACGTGGAGGTCACAGTAGCTTAACAAGACGGTTTTAATGTCCCTTGGAAGAGACGTGGAGGTCAGAGTGGTTTAACAAGACGGTTTTAATGCCCCTTGGAAGAGACGTGGAGGTCAGAGTGGTTTAACAAGATGGTTTTAATACCCCTTGGAAGAGACGTGGAGGTCAGAGTGGTTTAACAAGATGGTTTTAATACCCCTTGGAAGAGATGTGGAGGTCACAGTAGCTTCACAATATGGTTTTAACGCCCCTTGGAAGAGACGTGGAGTTGAGAGTGGTTTAACAAGACGGTTTTAATGCCCCTTGGAAGAGACGTGGAGGTCACAGTAGCTTAACAAGACGGTTTTAAAGCCCCTTGGAAGAGTGGTGGAGGTGGCAGTAGCTTAACAAGACAGTTTTAATGCCCCTTGGAAGAGACGTGGAGGTCAGAGTGGTTTAAGAAGACGGTTTTAATGCCCCATGGAAGAGATGTGGAGGTCACAGTAGCTTAACAATACAGTTTTAATGCCCCTTGGAAGAGACGTGGAGTTGAGAGTGGTTTAACAAGACAGTTTTAATGCCCTTGGAACAGACGTGGAGGTCACAGTAGCTTAAAAAGACGATTTTAATGCCCCTTGGAAGAGTGGTGGAGGTCGCAGTAGCTTAACAAGACGGTTTTAATGCCCCTTGGAAGAGACGCGTAGGTCACAGTGTAATAAAAAGACAATATCAATGCCCCTTGGAAGAGTGGTGGAGGCCGCAGTAGCTTAACAAGACGGTTTTAATGCCCATTGGAAGAGACGTGGAGGTCAGAGTGGTTTAACAAGACGGTTTTAATGCCTCTTGGAAGAGTGGTGGAGGTCGCAGTAGCTTAACAAGACGGTTTAATGCCCCTTGAAGGAAACGTGAAGTTCAGAGTGGTTTACAAGACGGTTTTAATGCCCCTTGGAAGAGACGTGGAGGTCACATTCGAATAAAAAGACAATTTTAATGCCCCTTGGAAGAGTGGTGGAGGTCGCAGTAGCTTAACAAGACTGTTTTAATGCCCCTTGGAAGAGTGGTGGAGGTCGCAGTAGCTTAACAAGACGGTTTTAATGCCCCTTGAAAGAGACGTGGAGGTCACAGTAGCTTAACAAGACGGTTTTAATGCCCCTTGGAAGAGACGTGGAGTTCAGAGTTGTTTAACAAGACGGATTTAGTGCCCCTTGGAAGAGACATGGAGGTCACAGTAGCTTAACAAGACAGTTTTAATGCCCATTGGAAGAGAGGTGGAGGTCGCAGTAGCTTAACAAGATGCTTTTAAAGCCCCTTGGAAGAGACGTGGAGGTCACAGTGGAATAAAAAGACAATATCAATGCCCCTTGGAAAAGTGTTGCAGGTCACAGTAGCTTAACAAGACGTTTTTAATGCCCCTTGGAAGAGTGGTGGAGGTCACAGTAGCTTAACAAGATGGTTTTAATGCCCCTTGGAAGATAGGTGAAGGTCGCAGTAGCTTAACAAGACGGTTTTAAAGCCCCTCGGAAGAGACATGGAGGTCGCAGTGGAATAAAAAGACAATATCAATGCCCCTTGGAAGAGTGGTGCAGGTCACAGTAGCTTAACAATACGGTTTTAATGCCCCTTGGAAGAGACGTGGAGGTGAGAGTGCTTTAAGAAGACGGCTTTAATGCCCCTTGGAAGAGACATGGAGGTCACAGTAGCTTAACAAGATGGTTTTAATGCCCCTTGGAAGAGACGTGGAGTTCAGATTGGTTTAACAAGACGGTTTTAATGCACCTTGGAAGAGACGTGGAGGTCACAGTAGCTTAGCAAGACGGTTTTAATGCCCCCTGGAAGAGTGTTGAAGGTCGCAGTTGCTTAACAGGACGATTTTAATGCCCCTTGAAAGAGACGTGGAGGTGAGAGTGGTTTAACAAGACGGTTTTAATGCCCTTTGGAAGAGATGTGGAGGTCACAATGTAATAAAAAGACAATATCAATGCCCCTTGGAAGAGTTGTGGAGGAGCCAGTAGCTTAACAAGACGGTTTTAATGCCCCTTGGAAGAGACGTGGAGGTCAGAGTGGTTTAACAAGACGGTTTTAATGCAACTTGGAAGAGACGAGGAGGTCAGATTGGATTAACAAGACAGTTTTAATGCCCCTTGGAAGAGACGTGGAGGTCACAGTAGCTTAACAAGATGGTTTTAATGCCCCTTGGACTAGACGTGGAGTTCATAGTGGTTTAACAAGACAGTTTTAATGCCCCTTGGAAGAGACGTGGAGGACACAGTAGCTTAACAAGACGGTTTTAATGCCCCTTGGGAGAGTGGTGGATGTCGCAGTAGCTTAACAAGACGGTTTTAATGCTCCTTGGAAGAGACGTGGAGGTCACAGTGTAATGAAAAGACAATATCAATGCCCCTTGGAAGAGTGGTGGAGGTCGCAGTAGCTTAACAAGACCGTCTTAATGCGCCTTGGAAGAGTCGTGGAGGTCGCAGTAGGTTAACAAGACGGTTTTTATGCCCCTTGGAAGAGTAGTGGAGGTTGCAGTAGCTTAACAAGATGGTTTCAATGCCCTTTGGAAGAGTGGTGGAGGTCGCAGTAGCTTAATGAGATGGTTCTAATGCCCCTTGGAAGAGACGTTGAGGTCACAGTAGCTTAACAAGACGGTTTTAATGCACCTTGGAAGAGACGTGGAGGTCACAGTGGAATAAAAAGACAATATCAATGCCCCTTGGAAGAGTGGTGGAGGTCGCAGTAGCTTAACAAGACTATTTTAATGCCCCTTACAAGAGCCATGCAGTACAGCATATTCAAAACATTATTCCCATTATTGGGGAGTGGGTCTCCCATAGTCTTTGCCTATGCCTTCCAAGCAAAAGCTGCCAAAAATTAGGACGGAGGAACTTGCAATGCTGGCAAACAAGAGCCATGCAGTACAGCATATTCAAAACATTATTCCTATTATTGGGGAGTGGGTCTCCCATAGTCGTTGCCTATGCCTTCCAAGCAAAAGCTGCCTAAAATTAGGACGGAGGAACTTGCAATGCTGGCAAACAAAAGCCATGCAGTACAGCATATTCAAAATATTATTCCCATTATTGGGGAGTGGGTCTCCCATAGTCTTTGCCTATGCCTTCCAAGCAAAAGGTGCCAAAAATTAGGACGGAGGAACTTGCAATGCTGGCAACATGGACCACGGTCACCCTGGTGGTATAGTGGTGGTGGAGGCTGAGGATAAGAAGAAGAGCAAAATACAGCCGAAATGAGGAAGCGTATACCCATGTGTGGGTGTGAAGCGGTGCATGGGAATACACCTCCCGAAATAACACAGTGGATTTAACTTTATGTTACTCTGCTGTCATTTGGTGGTGATGAGAAGTCTGGCCCAATCCAGCCCTTGTTCATTTTGATAAGGGTCAGTTTGTCAGCATTTTCAGTTGACAGGCGAGTGTGCTTATCAGTTATAATTCCCCCAGCGGCACTAAAAACACGCTCCGATAACACGCTAGCGGCAGGGCAGGACCTCCAAGGTGTACAAAGCGAGTTCATTCCAAGTGTCCAGCTTGGATACCCAATAATTAAAAGGCACAGAGAAATCACGGAGGACACTGGTATGGTCGGCAAGGTACTCCCTCACCACCTTTTGAAACTTTCCACTCCTTGTGAGAGTACCCCGCGCCTCAGGGCCTGTAAGCTGGCTGGGTCTCAGAAAACAGAGTGTGGCGGCCGACTCTGAGATACCCACGCTGCTGGAGAGAGCGCGGTCCTGTCACCCTCTGAAGCAAGTTACATCAAGGACTCGGAGAGTTCTGCCGGCACTCCCACTGTATAAAGGCCTGAATCCTGCCACCCCCAGCTGGTGTCCAGAGACCCATCCGACTGTTTGAGACACACAGTGAGTGCCCTTCTGATACTTATGGTTCTACCAGCGCTATTTACAGTGAGTACACTACAACCCAGACTATTGACATTATTATTCATCTAAGTGCACCAACGGTTCTAGTTTGCGAGCCAACATCCGCGGCAACTGGGCCCCAATGTTTGGACTGAGTTAATACAAAAAGGGAAAACCTGCTACGTTATATTTGCAGGGTCGGAGTAGAAGTAGATTGTGATGTGTATATGACTTTTATAGAGCACCATTACTTGTATTGTATGTTATTCCTTTACACCCACCTCAATTCTGCTCTATAGTAATAAATCTGTTAAACGGTTTTACTCCTGTTCCCTGTGTGTGTACTGAGCTGTGGCAGGGGCTTCCCGAATCAGCCCCTGGCAGAAGATAACCGTCCTTCTGCAGTCCCAGAGAGAGAGCTCCAATCAAGATTCGGGTGGAGGCACTGCGCCCTAAAGAGGTGAGACCCCCCATAACACCCAGTGTACCATGGTAGCCCTAAAGGGGGTTACATGTATTAGGTAGTGTAGGGAGAAAAATCGTACATTACACATATCCATCTTAACAAACAGTCCTTTTGAGGACTAACTAATCCATCTGCAGAGATATCAGGCAGGTGGTGTATATAGGCAGGCAGGGTATATAGCAGACTGCAGTGCATATAGCACAAGAGGCTCCTTTCCAATTCTGCCTTCTGCTGCTGTTAGATATTTCTATACAAAGGCCCAGCTCTTAGGGGCCAGGAATACTTTTCTTTGGATCTTAATCCTCATTATTTGCTTAAAAAGCAATGAAGAGAACACAGTTTTTCTGCGCCATTTGTTGGTTGGCACTGCAGAATACAGCCAGATCCTTTCCATATTACAGAGCTAGAAATCCCGCTATTTAAAACTGTGTTTTCTCCGTCAGACGGATCACATATACATTGTCAGAAAATACTGCCATTTCTGGCCTCCATTAAAAATTTCTTTCAGTGTGTCAGTGAAGCAATTCACAGCAGTTTGCTGTTCAAACTACTTACCTACAGGCCAGGTATTTAAAACTCTGTTTTCTCCATCACACGGATCACATATACGTTGTCAGAAAATACTGCCGTTTTTGGCCTCAATTAAAAATTTTCTTTAGTGTGTCAGTGAAGCAATTCACAGCAGTTTGCTGTTCAAACTACTTACCTACAGGCCAGGTATTTAAAACTCTGTTTTCTCCATCACACGGATCACATATACATTGTCAGAAAATACTGCCATTTCTGGCCTCCATTAAAAATTTCTTTCAGTGTGTCAGTGAAGCAATTCACAGCAGTTTGCTGTTCAAACTACTTACCTACAGGCCAGCTATTTGAAACTCTACTTTCTCCGTCACACGGATCACATATAAGTTCGCTCCAAGCTCAGTCATTTGTAGTGAGCATGGAAGATACTGTCCTCCATTTAAAATGGGCAAGGCACGTGGCAAGGGACAGGGAACTGGACGTGCTGGTAATAGTGCATGCAGAGGTCGAGGACAAGGCCGTGGGCAAGCTGAAATTGTGCCACAACAAACACCCACATCTTCTCGCCTGACCTTCCTGTCCCAATTTCTAGGGGACCGCAGCACACCACTATTGAACCCAGAGCAGTGTCAAAAGGTTGTTGGTTGGATAGCGGGTAATGCTTTCAGTCACTTAGCCACCACCACCACCCTGTCTTCCACACGGTCAAGTCTCAGTAGCCGTGAGTCTGGACCGCATATTCCTCACCCTGATCCTTCTTCCTCCCACCATGCCGAGTACCCAGAGACAACTGATCCCACACTTGGACACTCTGAAGAGCTGTTCACTTTTCCATTTATAGATCGGGCCTCTCGCCCGGTCCACTTGAAGCGGGGCAAGAGGAGATCGCGTGTAGCGATGCCCAAATATTTGAGCAGCCACGGTCACACGAAGGCGACGGTGGGAAAGTGTCACAAGAGGTGGACGATGATGAGACACAATTGCCAGAAAGTCAGGAGGAGGACCAGGGTGCGGAAGTGGAAGACAAGATGGTGTATTATATAGTAACTGACCCAACCTGGCAGGAGGACATGCAGAGCGAGGAGAGCAGCACACAGGGAGAGGGAGGCAGAGCACCCCAACAGGCAGGAAGAAGCAGTGTGGTGGTCGCACACAAAAGGCAGGCAACCATTCCCCATAACATCAACACGAAGGAAGTTGCCAGTACAACTGTTAGGCCTTCCCGAGTCTGGTTGTTTTTTAACCCCTTTACAACCCAAGGTGGTTTGCACGTTAATGACCATGCCAATTTTTACAATTCTGACCACTGTCACTTTATGAGGTAATTACTCTGGAATACTTCAACGGATCCCCCTGATTCTGAGATTGTTTTTTCATGGCATATTGTACTTCATGACTGTGGTAAAATTTCTTCGATATCACTTGTGTTTATTTGTGAAAAAAATGGAAATTTGTCGAAAATTTTGAAAATTTTGAAAATTTTGCAATTTTCAAAATTTTAATTTTTATCCCCTTAAATCAGAGAGATATGTCACACAAAATAGTTAATAAACAACATTTCCCACATGTCTACTTTACATCAGCACAATTTTGGAACCAAAATTTTTTTTTTATTAGGGAGCTATAAGGGTTAAAATTTGACCAGCGATTTCTCATTTTTCCAACAAAATTTACAAAACCATTTTTTTAGGGACCACATCATATTTGAAGTCACTTTGAGGGGTCTTTATGACAGAAAATACCCAAAAGTGACACCAGTCTAAAGACTGCACCCCTCAAGGTGCTCAAAACCACATTCAAGAACTTTATTAACCCTTAAGGCGCTTCACAGGAATTTTTGGAATGTGGACGAAAAAAATTAACGTTTAACTTTTTTCACAAAAAGGTTACTTTAGACCCAAGTTTTTTTTATTTTCGCAGGGGTAACAGGAAAAAATGGACCCCAAAATTTGCTTTGCAATTTCCCCTGGGCACGCAGATACCCCTTATGTGGGTAAAAAACACTGTTTGGGCGCACGGCAGGGTTCGGAAGGGAAGGAGCGCTATTTGACTTTTTGAATGTAAAATTTGCTTGAATAATTAGCGGACGCCATGTTGTATTTGGGGAGCCCCTGATGTGCCTAAACAGTGGAAACCCCCCACAAGTGACACCATTTTGGAAACTATACCCCTCAGGGAAATTATCTAGATGTGTGGTGAGCACCTTGAACCCCCAGGTGCTTCACAGAAGTTTATAACATTGAGTCGTAAAAATAAAATGTTCACATTTTTCCCACAAAAATGTTTTTCAGCCCCTACTTTTGCATTTTCATAAGGGTAAAAGGAGGAATTGCACCATGCAATTTGTTGTGCAATTTCTCTTGAGTAAGCAGATATCCCATATGTGTGGGAAAACCACTGTTTGGGCGCACGGCAGGGTTCAGAAGGGAAGGAGCGCCATTTGACTTTTTGAATGTAAAATTTACTTGAATAATTAGCGGATGTGCCCCTGATGTGCCTAAACAGTGGAAACCCCCCACAAGTGACACCATTTTTGAAACTAGACCCCTCAGGGAACTTATTTAGATGTGTGGTGAGCACCTTGAACCCCCAAGTCCTTTACAGAAGTTTATAACATGGAGCCATGAAAATAAAAAAATCAAACTTTTTCCACAAAAATGATGTTTTAGCCCCTTTTTTTTTATTTTCACAAGGGTAAGAGGAGAATATGGACCCCAAAAACTTTTGTGCAATTTCTCCAGAGTACGCCAATACCCCATATGTGGGGAAACTACAGTGTTTGGGAGCACGGCAGAGTTAAGAAGGGAAGGAGCACTGTGTGACTTTTTGAACGCAAAATCGTCTGGAATCGATAGCGGACGACATGTTGCGTTTGGAGATCCCCTGATGTGCCTAAATAGTGGAAACCCCCCACAAGTGACCCCATTTTGGTAACTAGACCCCTCAAGGATTTTATCAAAGGGTATAGTGAACATTTTGAACCCAGAGGTATGACACAGAATTTGATAACTTTAGGTCATCATATTGAATAAGTTGTCATTCGTCATGAGCGCTAGTGCTCACTACTTGAGTTTGCATCGGGTACTCAGGTATGCACCATGTATCGCGGGTGCTCGAGTCCCCGTCCGCATGTTTCACTTTTATTAGACACCCCCAAAAAAACATGCGGGGATCCCCACAATGTTTTTTTGGCCGCGAAGCATATGGGGCGGATACTCGAGCATGTCACTCGAGCACCTGCGATACTCAATGCATACCCGAGCACCCGATGCAAACTCAAGTAGCGAGCACTTGCGCTCAACAATAGTTGCCATATCGTCATCTTTTTTTTTTAATTTTGAAAAAAAAAACAACCCTAACCCCAACCCCAACACCAACCCCAGCCCTAGCGTTTATTTTTTACGCCGATCCTAGTGTGGTATAAGTGATTAGACGACTTTATTCTTCGGGTCGGAGCGACTACAGAGATACCAGAATCATATCGGGTTTTTATGATTGACAGCTGTCACACACTAAAAAACACATATTTTGTAAAATCTAGTTTTTGCATCGCCATATTTTGAGAGCTATAATTTTTCCATATTTTGGCTTGTTTTTTGCGGGATGAGTTTTTTTATTGGTGCCATTTTGAGGAATGTGACATTTTTTGATCGCTTTCTATTCCGGTTTTTGGTAGGCAGAATAAACAAAAACCAACAATTCAGGAATTGTTTTTTTTAATTTTTTTTATTCTGCTCCGCGTGTGGTAAAATGGATAAGGTAGCTTTATTCTTTGGGTCAGTACGTTTACAGCGGTACCACATTTATATAGTTTTTCTATGTTTTGGCGCTTTTACACAATAAAAGCTATTTTATAGAAAAAAATATTTTTTCCATCGCTTTATTCTGAGAGCTATAACTTTTTCTTTTTCAGCTGATGGAGCGGTATGGTGGCTTATTTTTTGCGGGACGAGATGACGTTTTCAGTGGTACCATTTTTATTTATATTCGTCTCTTTGATCGCATGTTATTCCTTTTTTGTTTGGCGGTATGAAGATAAAGCATTGTTTTTTGCTTCGTTTTTTATTTTTATTTTTTACCGTGTTCACTGAAGGGGTTAACTAGTGGGACAGTTTTATTGGTCAGGTTGTTCCGGACGTGGTGATACCAAATATGTGTACTTTTATTGTTTTTTTGTTTTTTTCATAATAATATTTATTGATGGGTACATTATATTTTTATTTTTGGTGGATTATTATTATTATTTTTTTTTTATATTTTTACAATTTTTTTTTTTTCACTCCCTGGCAGGTTTTTTATTTGTATACTTTGTCCCACTATGGGACTTTCACTTTTTTTATTCTCATCGCCTGCATAGCATAGGGATGGAGCACCATCCCTGTGCCATGCAGGCTGTCAGCACTGCACAGTGAGAAGATAGTTTGGTCATGTACTGCGCATGACCAAAAAATCTTCCTGCTGTCTGGTGACCCGGATGTTGTCATGACGACATCGGGTCGTCATGGCAACATCCTGGAAGCCACGGCCGACAGCGCTGGAGGCCGGAAGAGGAGGTGAGTATACCGATCACCTCCCCTTAGTCACAGCAATGCTGCGATCAACTTCGATCGCAGCATTGGGGGGATTAATATACCGGGAGCGGTGCGAGACCACTCCCTCCACATAGTACCGGGGTCAGGCTCTTAAAGCCCAGGGCAAAGACGCGTATTAGTGCGTCTTGGGCTTTAAAGGGGTTAAAGACTCTGCCGACAGCCCCAAAAAGGCCATTTGCACCACCTGCCAGGCCAGCATCAGCAGGGTTGGCAAAACGACCAGCCTGACCACCACCAGCATGATCAGACACATGTCAGCAAAGCACCCGACTTTGTGGGCCGAACCCCAGTGTCCAGGAACAGTGTCTGCAGGTGGCACCATTGCTTCTTCCACTGTTGTGCATGCAAGCCAATCCCCTGTCCATGGTGCATGCGAAGATGCCTCCTGCCCTGCACCTGTCGTTGCACACTCGCAGCGTTCAGTTGTCCATACCCCAGTCCTTGGAACGCAAGTGCAAATATGCAGCCAACGCCCCACAGGCCACACTACTAAATTCTCACATTTCACGACTGCTTGCGCTCGAAATGTTGCCTTTTAGGCTGGTGGAGATGGAAGCATTCCGGAACCTGATGGCGGTGGCCGTCACTCGGTACTTGGTCCCCAGCCGCCACTATTTCTCCCGGTGTGCGGTCCCCGCATTACACAAGCACGTGTCCCAAAACATTAGCTGTGCCCTCAACAACGCAGTTACAGGGAAAGTCCACCTAACCAAGGACATGTGGACAAGTGCTTGTGGGCAGGGATGGTTCATCTCGCTGATAGCACACTGGGTTAACATAGTGGAAGCCGGGACCCAGTTGGACCTTGGGACGGAACACGTCCTCCCGACGCCAAGGATTGCGGGCCCTAGGTCAATCAGGGTTGCCCCCACGGTCTACAGCTCCTGCACCTCATCCTCCTCAGCCTCCTCCTCCTCTTCAGCCTCCATCTCCGAAATGACCACATCAGTCACCAGCGGGAAGCACTGCAGCACTGCCTCGGCCAAGCGGCAACAGGCTGTGCTGAAGCTAATATGCTTAGGTGACAAACTGCACAATGCTGAAGAGTTGTGGACAGCTCTGAAAGAGCAGGCAGATCTGTGGCTCACACCGCTGAACCTACAGCCAGGCATGGTCGTGTGTGACAATGGCCGGAACCTGGTGGCAGCTCTGAGGCGAGGCGAGCTCACACACGTACCATGCCTGGCCCATGTGCTTAACCTCGTGGTTCAGCAGTTTCTCAAAACCTACCCGGAGCTGCCGGATCTGCTTGGTAAAGTACGCCGTCTGTGTGCCCATTTTAGAAAGTCAGCTACAGCTTCCGCCGCCCTTGCCGTGTTTCAGCAGCGTTTGCAGCTTCCGGCTCACAGACTGGTGTGTGATGTCCCCACGCGTGGGAACTCTACACTGCAGATGTTGGGAAGGATTTGTAAGCAGAGGAGGGCAGTTGTTGAGTACCAGCATCAACAAGTTCAGTTCAGACTCCACACATAAGACCTCAGGAGTGGACATGGATGTCAGACATATGTACCATCCTCCAAAACTTTGAGGACTCCACCAAGATGGTGAGCGGCTATGACGCCATAATTAGCGTCACCATCCCGCTTCTCTGTATTCTGAAACGCTCTCTGCTCACAAAGAGGATGCATTGCAGGCGGAGCACGATGAGATGGTGCAAGGAACCATATAGGGTGATTGCACACAGGCAAGCCACATCTCATCCCAACGTGGATTGGGTGACAATGAAGAAGAGGAGGAGGAGGAGGAAGGACAGGAGCTAGTTTCATGCACTATAGACGGTACTACCTGCACAGCTGTCATACCGTCTGTTCAGCGTTGATGGCCAGAGGACAGAGAGGAGGAGGAGAGCATGGTCAGTCATCCTCTTGGTGAGGACACGGAAGTCTTGCCTGTTAGCAGTCTGACACTCATGGCTGAGTTTATGTTACGCTGCCTTTCCCATGACCCTCGCGTTCTCAAAATTTTGGGTGACAGTCATTACTGGTTGGTGACACTTCTAGACCGACGCTACAAGGAGAACTTTATATCCCTTACTCCTGAGGCGGACAGGTCTGCAAAAATGGGGCTGTACCAGAAGGCCCTTGGTGCGGAACTATTAAAAAAATTCCCATCTGAAAACGCTGGCGGCAGAGGGCACACTTCGTTGGACAACCAAGGAGTACAGGCGAGAGACACAACTTCAATCAAGCAGAGGCAGGGGAACACTGTTAAAGTTCTGGGAGAGTTTTCTCAGACTCTCCCATCGCACAGGCCCTGAGGCGCGGGGTACTCTCACAAGAAGTGCAAAGTTTTGGAAGATGCTGAGGGAGTAACTTGCTGACCGTACTACCATCCTCCGTGATTCCTCTGTGCTTTATAATTATTGGGTATCCAAGCTGGATATGTGGAATGAACTGGCTCTCTATGCCTTGGAGGTCCTGGCCTTCCCTGCCGCCAGCGTTGTATCAGAGCGGGTTTTTAGTGCCGCTGGTGGAATTATAACTGATAAGCGCATCCGCCTGTCAACTGAAAATGCTGATAGGCTGACTCTTATAAAAATTAACAAGGGCTGGATAGGGCCAGACTTCTCAACACCACCAAATGATAGCAGCCGTAACATAAACTCAAATCCAGTGTCTTTTCTTGGGAGGTATATTCCCATGGACCTTTTCACACCCACACATGGGTATACGCTTCCTGATTTTGGCTATTTGCTCTTGTCCTCCTCCTTCTCCTCATCCTCCACCACCATATCGCCAGTGTGACCGTGGTCCGTGATGTAACACCCACATAATTTTTTTAAAGGGTGTTTATGATGCCCGTAAAAATTTTTTTTTATACAGTATGTTCATGTAAACCCCTGAGGGGTAAATGTTTGTCAGCCTACACACTTGTGCATGGGCATTACATGTATAGGAGGCCCGCTCCTTTCTAATGGGAACATTTTTTTATGAGGCCCTCCTCCACGTCTCTTCCAAGGGGCATTGAAGTGCCTCCAAATTTTTGGCAGCCCTTGCATAAACTGCATAGGCCAACACTATGGGAGACTCTCTCCTTTCTAATGGGAATTTGTCGTTACTGTGGCCCCTCTCTATGTCTCTTTAAATTGTTAGTGGGGTTTGTCCTAAATTTGGTCAGCCGTTGGACTCACTGCTTACCCTATAACTGTATAGCAAACTCTCTCCTTTCTAAAAGGAATTTGTCGTTACTGTGGCCCTGCTCTATGTCTTTTTAAATTCTTAGTGGGGTTTTTCCTAAAATGGGTCAGCCGTTGGACTCACTGCATACCCTATAACAGTATAGCACACCCTCTACTTTCTAATTGGAACATTTCGTACCTTGTTACTGTGGCCCTGATCTATGTGGCTTTAAATTCTTAGTGGGGTTTTTTCTAAAATTGGTCAGCCATTGGATTCACTGCATACCCTATAACTGTATAGCAGACTCTCTCCTTTCTAATGGAAACATGTCGTACTTGTTACTTTGGCCCTGCTCTGTGTTTCTTTAAATTCTTAGTGGGTTTTTTTCCTAAAATTGGTCAGCTGTTGGACTCACTGCATACCCTATAACTGTATAGCAGACCCTCTCCTTTCTAACCAGGGATTGAAGCTTGAAGAGGACAATTTGCATATTCCAGGTGCCTTCTGGGAAAAGCGAAGAGTCTCCTTCAGCTAGAAGATCGTTGGGTACAGCCGGGACCAGCTGCTTGGAAAGCATCGCCAAACCAGGGATTGAAGCTTGAAGAGGACAATTTGCATATTCCAGGTGCCTTCTGGGAAAAGCGAAGAGTCTCCTTCAGCTAGAAGATCGTTGGGTACAGCCGGGACCAGCTGCTTGGAAAGCATCGCCAAACCAGGGATTGAAGCTTGAAGAGGACAATTTGCATATTCCAGGTGCCTTCTGGGAAAAGCGAAGAGTCTCCTTCAGCTAGAAGATCGTTGCGTACAGCCGGGACCAGCTGCTTGGAAAGCATCGCCAAACCAGGGATTGAAGCTTGAAGAGGACAATTTGCATATTCCAGGTGCCTTCTGGGAAAAGCGAAGAGTCTCCTTCAGCTAGAAGATCGTTGGGTACAGCCGGGACCAGCTGCTTGGAAAGCATCGCCAAACCGCGCGCCTGAATTTGTTTAATTTGTTTATCCTAGGGTATCATAAGAAACCAGACAGACATCAAGTCAGCAGGGACATGGAGCAGCATGGCAGATGTGACAACCTACATGGTGAGCTGCAACATGTGCTACATGTTCACAGATCGACCAGAAGCTGAAACCAACTTCACCTACCAGAAGTGTAGACTACTGACTCTTTTAGAAGAAAAGGTGCGGGGACTGGAAGAAAGAATTGCGACATTAAAACTCATCAAGGAAAATGAAGACTTCCTGGACAGAACAGAAGCGTCACTACTGGTCACGGAAAGTCAAGGAAGCATCAGAGAACCTCCAGAGGCAGACAAGTGGAGGCAAGTGACCAAAAGAAGCAAGAAGACCATGGAGACACCACCAACCACACAACTGAGAAACAGATTCCAAGGACTTGTGGAGGACAAAGATGGCACACCTAAGGATGAGGAACTACCAGCAAGCAAAAAAGAAAAGAGCACCCAGAAACACCCAGAAGCGACAAGAAAAAGGACAGCCAAGAAGGGAAGAAGAGTGGTGGTGGTGGGAGACTCACTACTGAGAGGAACAGAAGCAGCTATCTGCAGACCGTACATAACCGCAAGAGAAGTATGCTGCCTCCCAGGGGCGAAGATCAAGGATGTTACCGATAGGATACCGAAGCTCATCAGTTCCAAGGATGTCCACCCATTTCTTCTGATACATATTGGCACCAATGACACGGCAAAGAAGGACCTACCGACAATCTGCAAGGACTTTGAAGCATTGGGGAAGAAAGTAAAAGAACTGGATGCGCAGGTAGTTTTTTCTTCTATCCTTCCAGTAGACGGGCATGGCGTCAGGAGATGGAACAGGATCCTTGATGTGAACAACTGGCTGAGACTATGGTGCAGACAACAAGGATTTGGATTCCTGGACCACGGTGTGAATTACCTCTATGACGGACTCCTTGCCAGAGACGGACTATACCTCAACAAACCCGGGAAACACACATTCGCCAGGAGACTCGCAACACTCATCAGGAGGGCGTTAAACTAGAAGAAGAGGGGATGGGAAGAAAAACGCCGGACAAGAACATGCAACCAGAGAACATACTAATGAAAGATATGAAGTGCGACAAAGAAGGTCCAAGACAAGATGCTTGGAAGGGAGGTAAGAAAATTTCTAATACAATCCACAGGGAGAAGATTGGAACAAAACAAAATTGTGTAAACTGCGTGCTAGCAAATGCCAGGAGCCTGACAAACAAGATGGATGAACTGGAAGCAGAAATATCTACAGGTAACTATGACATAGTGGGAATAACCGAGACATGGTTAGATGAAAGCTATGACTGGGTAGTTAACTTACAGGGTTACAGTCTGTTTAGAATGGATCGAAGAAGTCGGAAAGGGGGTGGAGTCTGTCTATATGTAAAGACGTGTCTAAAGCCTACAATACGGGAGGATGTATGGGAGGCAAATGAGGAGGTCGAGTCCTTATGGGTGGAGATACATGGGGCAAAAAACAATAACAAAATTATCATAGGAGTCTGTTATAAACCACCAAATATAGCAGAAGCCACGGAAAGTCTATTAATGAGACAAATAGACGAAGTAGCAAAAAATAACGAGGTGATTATTATGGGGGACTTCAACTACCCCGATATAGACTGGGAAACCGAAAGCTGTAGATCTCAGAAAGGAAACAGGTTTCTGTCAATTATCAAAGACAATTATTTGTCACAACTTGTGCAGGAACCAACTAGAGGGACGGCCCTTTTAGACTTAATATTAACTAACAGGCCAGACAGAATAACTGAGGTGCAGGTCGGGGGGCACCTGGGAAATAGTGACCACAACATTATACAATTCCACATGTGCTTCAGTAGGGTGCCCAGCAAGGGAGTCACAAAAACACTGAACTTCAGGAGGGCAAAGTTTGATCAGCTAAGAGATGCCCTTCACCTTATAGACTGGGATAGTATCTTCAGTAATAGGAACACGGATAGAAAATGGGAAATTTTCAAAACAGTCCTACATAGTCACTGTAGAAGGTACATACCTTATGGGAATAAAAGGGCGAGGAATAGGAGGAAGCCAATGTAGCTAAATAAGGAAGTCAAGAGGGCAATGAAAAACAAAAAAAGGGCTTTCGGTAAACTTAAACAAGAAGGCAGCAAGGAAGCGCTAATATCTTATAGGGAAAAAAACTAAATCTGTAAGAAACAAATAAGAATAGCAAAAGAGGAGACAGAGAGACTAATTGCCAAGGAAAGTAAAACGAATCCCAAACTGTTCTTTAACTATATAAACAGTAAAAGGATTAAAACTGATGGCGTTGGCCCATTGAAAAATAACCTGGGTAAAATCATAGAGGGCGATGAGGGTAAAGCAAACCTACTCAATAGCTTCTTCTCCACTGTTTTCACAAAAGAAAACAATTTATCGGAGGAAATGCAGAGTGATAAAGTAAACCCTCCGCTAAATATCACCCACCTAACCCAGGAGGAAGTTCAGAAACGCCTAAATAATATCAAAATAGACAAGTCACCAGGCCCAGATGGCATACACCCCCGGGTACTAAAAGAATTAAGTAATGTGATAGACAGGCCACTGTATCTTATATTCAAGCACTCTTTATGGACAGGGACTGTCCCACTAGACTGGCGCCAAGCAAATGTGGTACCAATATTCAAAAAGGGGTCTAAAAGTGACCCTGGGAACTATAGACCAGTAAGCTTAACGTCTGTTGTGGGTAAATTGTTTGAAGGATTTCTTAGAGATGCTATTATAGAATATCTTAATGATAATAACTGTCTAACTCAATATCAACATGGATTCATGAGGGATCGCTCCTGCCAAACAAACCTGATCGCCTTCAACGAGGAGGTGAGCTCACAGCTGGACCGGGGAGAGTCAGTGGATGTTGTATACCTTGACTTCTCCAAAGCGTTTGATACTGTGCCACACAAAAGGTTGGTATATAAAATGAGAATGCTTGGTCTGGGGGATAATGTGTGCAAGTGGGTAAATAGCTGGCTGAGTGATAGAAAGCAGAGGGTGGTTATCAATGGAGTAAGCTCAGGGTGTGTCAGGGTTACTAGCGGGGTGCCTCAAGGGTCTGTCTTGGGCCCTATATTATTTAATATATTTATTAATGATCTAGTGGAAGGGTTGCATAGTAAAATAGCAATATTTGCAGATGATACTAAACTTTGTAAAGTAGTTAATACAGATGAGGATAGGGCACAGCTACAGGAGGATTTAGATAAATTGGGGAGTTGGGCCAAAAAATGGCAAATGGGGTTTAATGCCGATAAATGTAAGGTCATGCACATGGGAAAGAAAAACAGCAGACACCCATACATATTAAATGGGAAACCGTTGGGGAAATCTGACATGGAGAAGGACCTGGGCGTCTTGGTTAATAGCAAATTAAATTGGAGTGCCCAGTGTCAGGCAGCAGCTGCGAAGGCAAATAGAGTCATGGCATGCATCAGAAGAGGAATAGGGGCATATGATGAGAACATTGTTCTTCCTCTGTATAAAGCACTGGTAAGGCCGCGCTTAGAATATTGTGCACAGTTCTGGGCTCCGGTGTTCAGGAAAGACATACTGGAGCTAGAGAGGGTACAAAGGAGGGCGACTAAGGTAATAAAGGGAATGGAGGGACTAGAATACCCAGAGAGGTTGTCAAAATTAGGCCTATTTACATTGGAAAAGAGAAGGCTTAGGGGAGACCTCATAAACATGTATAAATACATCAGGGGGCAGTACAGAGATCTCTCCCATGACCTGTTTATACCAAGGATGGTGACAAAGACGAGGGGGCACACTATGCGTCTGGAGCAAAGGAGGTTCCTGCACCAGCATAAAAGGGGATTCTTTACGGTCAGAGCCGTGAGACTCTGGAACTCTCTGGGAGAGGAAGTGGCGATGTCCAACTCACTTAATGAGTTCAAGAGAGGCCTGGATGCCTTTCTTGAGAACAATAAAATTACATCTTATGCTTAGTTAATTAATCCAGGGATTTAATCTGACTGCCAGATTGGTGTCGGGAAGTGAATTTTTCCTCAATGATGTAAATTGGCCTATACCGCATGGTATAGGAATAGCGGAATAGCTGCAGTGCACAAGAAATAGGCTGAACTGGATGGACGCTTGTCTTTTTTCAGCCTTATAAACTATGTAACTATGTAATGGGAACATATTGCACCTTGTAACTGTGGCCCTGAGCTATGTGTCTTTAAATTCTTAGTGGGGTTTTTCCTAAAATTGGTCAGCCGTTGGATTCACTGCTTACCCTATAACTGTATAGCAGACTCTTTCATTTCTAATGGAAACATGTCGTACTTGTTACTGTGGCCCTGCTCTGTGTTTCTTTAAATTCTTAGTGTTTTTTTTCCTAAAATTGGTCAGCCGTTGGACTCACTGCATACCCTATAACTGTAAAGTAGACCCTCTCCTTTCTAATGGGAACATATCACACCTTGCTACTGTGGCCCTGCGCTATGTGTCTTTAAATTCTTAGTGGGATTTTTCCTAAAATTGGTCAGCCGGTGGACTCACTGCATACCTTATAACTGTATAGCAGACCCTCTCCTTTCTAATGGGAACATGTCGTACCTTGTTACTGTGGCCCTGATCTATGTGGCTTTAAATTCTTAGTGGGGTTCTTCCTAAAATTGGTCAACCGTTGGATTCACTGCATACCCTATAACTGTGTAGCATACTCTCTCCTTTCTAATGGAAACATGTCGTACTTGTTACTGTGGCCCTGCTCTGTGTTTCTTTAAATTCTTAGTGGGTTTTTTCCTAAAATTGTTCAGCCGTTGGACTCACTGCATACCCTATAACTGTATAGCAGACCCTCTCCTTTCTAATGGGAACATATTGCACCTTGTTACTGTGGCCCTGCGTTATGTGTTTTTAAATTCTTAGTGGGGTTTTTCCTAAAATTGGTCAGCCGGTGGACTCACTGCATACCCTATAACTGTATAGCAGACCCTTTCCTTTCTAATGGGAACATGTCGTACCTTGTTACTGTGGCCCTGCTCTATGTGTCTTTAAATTCTTAGTGGGGATTTTCCTAAAATTGGTCAGCCGTTGGATTCACTGCATACCCTATAACTGTATAGCAGACCCTCTCCTTTCTAATGGGAACTTGTCGTTCCTTGTTACTGTGGCCCTGCTCTGTGTGTCTTTAAATTCTTAGTGGGGTTTTTCCTAAAATTATTCAGCCTTTGGACTCACTGCATACCCTATAACTTTATAGCAGACCCTCTCCTTTCTAATGGGAACATGTCGTACCTTGTTACTGTGGCCCTGCTCTATGTGTCTATAAATTCTTAGTGGGGTTTTTCCTAAAATTGGTCAGCCGTTGGACTCACTGCATACCCTATAACTGTATAGCAGACTCTCTCCTGGCTAATGGGAACATGTCGTACTTGTTACTGTGGCCCTGCTCTATGTGTCTTTAAATTCTTAGTGGGGTTTTTCCTAAAATTGTTCAGCTGTTGGACTAACTGCATACCCTATAACTGTATAGCAGACCCTCTCCTTTCTAATGGGAACATGTCGTACCTTGTTACTGTGGCCCTGCTCTATGTGTCTTTAAATTCTTAGTGGGGTTTTTCCTAAAATTGGTCAGCCATTGGACTCACTGCATACCCTATAACTGTATAGCAGACCCTCTCCTTTCTAATGGGAACATGTCGTACCTTGTTACTGTGGCCCTGCTCTGTGTTTCTTTGAATTCTTAGTGGGGTTTTTCCTAAAATTAGTCAGCCTTTGGACTCACTGCATATCCTATAACTGTATAGCAGACCCTCTCCTTTCTAATGGGAACATGTCGCACCTTGTTACTGCGGCCCTGCTCTATGTGTCTTTAAATTCTTAGAGGGGTTTTTCCTAAAAATTGGTCAGCCGTTGGACTCACTGCATACCCTATAACAGTATAGCAGACCCTCTCCTTTCTAAGGGGAACATGTGGTACCTTGTTACTGTGGCCCTGCTCTATGTGTCTTTAAATTCTTAGTGGGGGTTTTCCTAAAATTGGTCAGCCGGTGGACTCACTGCATACCCTATAACTGTATAGCATACTCTCTCCTTTCTAATGGGAACATGTTGCACTTCTTACTGTGGCCTTGCTCTTTGCGTCTTTAAATTCTTAGTGGGGTTTTTCCTAAAATTGGTCAGCCGTTGGACTCACTGCATACCCTATAAATGTATAGCAGACCTTCTCCTTTCTAATGGGAACATGTCGTACCTTGTTTCTGTGGCCCTGCTCTATGTGTCTTTAAAATCTTAGTTGCCTTTTTCCCAAATTTTGGCAGCCCTTGCAGTCACAGCATGGGTATTACTACTACAGGAGACCCGCTCCTTTATAATGGGAACATTTTTTTTACTGAGACCCTCCTCTATGTCTCTTCAAAGGGGTATTGGGTTGCGTCCAAATTTTTGGCTGCCCTTGCAGTCACTGGATATGCAACACAGTATAGGAAACCCACTTGTTAATAATGGGAACAGCAAAGCATAGCCGACTGATGGCTCTCTAACAATAGCGAGGGCCGACTGCTGGCGTTTTAAGAATAGTTAGGGCTGTCTGATATCCTTATAAAAATAGGCGTTATGACTTTCAGAGTCCCTCCATCATAAATAAAAAAGGATGTGTCTGATGATGTGTAACACACATTGCCAGATAAGGTTGTAAAATGTTAAAATGACATTTCCCGGTGAATGCATTTGTCTTAAAAAATAACGTAAAAAAAATAAAACAATAGGATCTTTCTTTAGTGTAAAAAACAGCATCACCAATTTAACCTCAATGTAATCACATTGTTCAGCTCCTGCACCTCCTCCTCCATCTCCGAAATGACCACATCAGTCACAAGCTGACAACACTGCAGCACTGCCTTGGCCAAGCGGCAACAGGCTGTGCTGAAGATAACATGCTTAATGCTTAATTGACAAACCGCCCAGCGCTGCAGAGATGATAAAAGCTGTATTACAGCAGCCTGATCTGTGGCTCTCACCGCTGAACATACAGTCAGGCATGGTCGTGTGTGACAATGGGTGGAACCTGGTGACAAAGAAATGACAGCCAGAGTAGATACGGTTTCCCTATATGCCAGTCCTTTCACCGAGATAAATACAACTCTCAGCAAAAAAAGATATGGGCTGGCTCCGTACCGTCCCTGGCCACATTCACCTGTCCACATGTTTGTGGTTAGGCGGTCCTTCCCAGTAAGTGCACTGGGAAGGGCACGGGTAATGTTGTGGGACCCGTGCTTGTGGAAGGCGGAGACGACACCGGGAGAAACAGTGGTGGCTGGGGACCGAGTATGGACACCCGGCCCCCGCTAGCATGAGGTTATGAAAAGCTTCCGCCTCCACGAGCCTAAAAGGCCACATTTCAAGTGCAATCAGCTGTCAAAAATTTGGCAGTATAGTATTGCAGCCTGTGGGTGGGTGGCTGGCTGCATACTTGCGCTTGCATTCCAAGGAATGGGGTAGGGACAACTGAACGCTGCACTGGGACATGGACGTGGACGGTGATTGTTGCAAGTCTGCACCGACAGGTGCATGGCGGGAGGCATCTTCCCATGCGCCATGGATCACTTATGATGGGCACACTTTTAGGCAGTGACCTGGGAGTCAATCTTTTCAACACTGTTTGCATGTGGCTGATGATGTGTCACGCACCACATGGCCAGATAAGGTTGTAAAATGTTAAAATGACACTTCCCAGTGAATGCATTTGTCTTTGTTGAAAGCAATGCAAAAGTGCAAAAAGGCATCAAAAACGCTACGCGTGAACATAGCCCAAGGTGTGGAGGAGTATTTTAGGTTTTGGTTATTTATTTTGCCTTATATACAAGTCATTACCCTGGAAAGGATGTTCCTTAATATATTTCCCAGGAAAATCCATTTTGTTTTTGTTTTTGTATGTTTTATTGTGAGTCCGTAAAAGTGGCGTAATATTCTGACAACGTTGTTGACAGCATTGACCTGGGAGTCAGAAATGCTTCCAGGAGTCTTCTCCATGCTGTTCCCATGTCATTTGTGCACTGTTCCCATCGATTTGGGCAATTTTTAGGCCCTCTGCAGACCGCTGGGGGGAGCCGCTTGAAAAATGCTCGAGTTTCCCATAGACTTACATGGGGCTCGTTACTTGGGTTGAGCACCCGAGTATTCCAATTTTCTCAACCCGAGCAATGAATACCTGAGCATTTTAGTGCTCGCTCATCACTAATAACTATCTACCATTATTAAATAGATTCTCTTTCTGATTCACACCTAACATTCACTATGCTTACATATGCCCTTACTGTCTTTGCCCCAATAATCCTCACTCTCCTTCGCTATCCCCAAACCCCAGCACCCTCTAACCAAATCATCATCTCTCCTTCCCTCCTTCCTCCCCACCTAACCTCATCTACAGACCTGCTCCTCAACCTCAGATAGATCCTACCTAAACATAAAACAAGCCGGACACTCTCCTTCTCCCACCTGCTCTCCCTCTCTCTGCTTCTCTTCACTGCTGACGACATATCTACCAATCCTGGACCCCCACAGCTTGCACTTTCCACTAATTCCCCCATCTATTCCATCAAAACAACTGCAAACTACAGTAACTTCTCTTACGCAAAACCTGATGCCCACCCCGCTGCTCCCTCTCTCTGGAGCACTCTGGAATGCACGCTGTCTGCAACAAGCTCCATTTTGTCCACGACCTCTTTACCTCTCGTCATCTCTCCTTCCTGGGCATCACGGAGACATGGCTGACACCCTATGACACTGCTTCCCCTGCTGCGCTGTGTTACAGCGGCCTCCTCTTCACCCACACTCCTCGCCCTGGTAACAGACATGGTGGAGGAGTGGGTCTACTCCTCGCTAACAACTGCACCTTTAGCCCTACTCCTCCTCTTCCCTCCCTTATTCTCCCTTCTTTTGAAGTCCACTCTGTCTGCATTTACTCTCCCTCCAACCTCCAAATGGCTATCATATACTGACCTCCGGGCCCGATCACTGCCTTTATTGACCAATTATCCTCCTGGCATCTTTACTTTATCTCTGCTGACATTCCCACAATCATCATGGGTGATTTCAACATCCCCACTGACACTCGCCAGTCAGCAGCATCCAAACTCTTGTCGCTTACTTCATCCTTTGGACTTACTCAGTGGTCCTCCTCAGCCACCCACACAGACGGACACATACTAGACCTTATCTTCACCCGACTCTGCTCCTTATTTAACCTCACAACCTTCCCCCTACCCCTATCTGACCACCATCTACTCACATTCTTATCCCTGTCCTCCTCACCTGTCACCCATGTCCGGCAACTAGCACACCCCCGCAGAAACCTTGCACATCTAGACACTCACACACTCTCTGACTCTGTTCTACCACTGACATCCATATCCTCACTCCATGACACAGACAGCGCCACCGCTTTCTACAAGGCCACTCTCACACCAGCCATTGACTCGGTCGGCCCTCTTGTGCATGGCAGAGCGTGACGAGTCAACAGGCAACCCTGGCACAACAACCTCACTAAACAGCTTCGACAAGCGTCCAGGGTTGCGGAGCGGCGTTGGAATAAAACACATACTCAAGATGACTTCACTGCATTCAAACAAGCAACATTCACATTCAAATCAGCACTCACCTCTGCTAAACAGGCCTACTTCACAACCCTCATATCCTCTCTATCCTACAACCCCAAACAGCTATTCAACACTTTTAACTCTCTCCTCCGCCCTCCACTGCCCCCTCCGACCTCCATCATCTCTGCTGAGGAGTTTGCCACACAGTTCAAAAACAAGATTGACCAAACACGGCAAGTCTTTACTGTCCGACCACCACAACCCCTTTGTTTTCCACACCATTTCCCTACCCCCATAACCTCTCTTCCCAACATCACGGAAAGAGACCTTACTCCTCTCCTCTCCAAATCACACCTCACCACATGTGCACTCGACCCCATCCTCCTCCCCAACCTCTCCCCCACACTCATCTCATCCCTAACCCATCTCTTCAACCTATCACTATCTTTTGGTACTTTCCCCGCTGCCTTCAAACATGCCACAATCATGCCCATCCTCAAAAAGCCATCCCTCGACTCAACCGCCTTGACCAGCTATCGCCCCATATCGCTGCTCCCATTTGCCTCCAAACTCCTTGAGCAACACGTTCACGCTGAACTTTCCTCCCACTTTTCATCTAACTCTCTCTTCGACAACCGACAATCCGGCTTCCGCCCTCACCATTCCACCGAAATTGCCCTTACCATAATCACCAATGACTTACTTATAGCCAAAGCTAACAGACAATTCTCTGTACTCCTTCTTCTTGACCTGTCCTCTGCTTTCGATACAGTTGACCACTGCCTCCTACTACAGATCCTCTCTTCCTTTGGTGTCAAAGACCTTGCCCTATCTTGGATCTCCTCATACCTTTCTAACCGCACATTTAGCGTCTCCCACTCCCACACTACCTCCTCACCCCGCCCCCTCTCTGTTGGAGTCCCTCAAGGCTCTGTCCTAGGACCCCTACTCTTCTCAATCTATACCTTGGCGTGGGATGCCTCATAAAATCTCATGGCTTCCAGTACCATGTGTACGCTGATGACACCCAGATCTACCTCTCTGGCCCAGATGTCACCTCTCTGCTGTCCAGAATCCCAGCAATGTCTAGCAGCCATATCCACTTTCTTCTCCTCCCGCTACCTGAAGCTCAATGTGGACAACACTGAGCTCATTATCTTTCCCCCATCTCGCAAATCTTTCCCACCTGATCTTTCTATCACAATAAATGAAATCACTCTTTCCACTGTACCGACAATCCGCTGCCTCGGAGTAACCCTTGAATCTGCCTTGTCCTTCAAACCCCACATCCAAGCTCTCGCCACCTCTTGTCGCCTCCAGCTCAAAAATATTTCCAGAATCCGTCCTTTCCTCTACCCTCAATCTACTAAACTGCTTGTGCATGCCCTCATCATCTCCCGCCTTGACTACTGCAACATCCTCCTCTGTGGCCTACCTGCTAACACTCTCGCACCCCTCCACTCCATCCTCAGCTCTGCTGCACGACTTGTTCATCTCTCGCCTCGCTACTCCTCTGCTACCCCCCTTTGCAAATCCCTTCACTGGCTTCCATTTCCCCAGCGTATCCAGTTCAAACTACTAACACTGACCTACAAAGCCATCCATAACCTCTCTCCTCCGTACATCTCTGAACTAATCTCCCGATATATATTCCTTCACGTAACCTCCGGTCCGCCCAAGACCTCCTTCTCTCCTCCACACTTATTGTTCCTCACGCAATCGCCTCCAAGATTTCTCCCGAATATCCCCCATCCTATGGAATTCTGTGCCTCAACACGTCCGATTATCCACCACACCTGGATCCTTCAGACGGAACCTGAAAACCCATCTCTTCAAACAAGCTTACAGCCTGCCATGACCTTGCTTTCTGCCACCCCCAACACCTGAGCTACTGCAACCCCTCAACCTACTGTCTCCTCCCCCATTCCTGTAGAATGTAAGTGACTCGCCCCGTGGGCCTTGGGGCACTCGGGACCGGACTTCAGGGCAATGCTGGGAGTAGTAGTGGCGACCCGGTCCCGTGGCTCAGGGTGGTCAGACCAGTGGTAGTCTACTATGTGCTTTAGGTAATGTCCGACTACGCCACCCGTGGATTGCGGCTATTATGAACCGCCGCTGCAAGGCAGTCCACTGAGGCTGATGGTGTGTGCAGCTGAGGTAGTGTAACTCCCCACGGGAAGAGTGCAGCCCCAGGGCAGTGATCGTGGATGGTGGGGATTGTAGTGCGGGGCGTCCCAGTACCGTTAGTGCTGGCGAGGTAAAATGCACAAAGACAAAGTGTTGCAGTCCAGGGTCTTTTACTCACAGTTCGTATACTCCAAGCCACTTCGGTACCGGTAGTGACTGCCCAAGCCGTGCTGCATCCACCAGGAGAGGGGCTCGGTCAACCCCCAGGCAGTTCAGGTGTATGGCACAGGACTCCCTTCTGTCCTCTCTCTGGCTCGTGCCCCACCAGTGACCAAGCTTTTGTCCAGCTGCCGCAGATCTATGTGGGCAAACGTGGGCCCCGTTTCTCTCTATCCTATATGGTACCTTCCTAGCAAGGTTTAGCAGGGGGTCGCACCAAGTGATGATCACGACCTCCGGTTCTTGGCTGAGGGTAGTTTCTCCTCCACCAATTTGGAATCCGGTACCCTTATTCTGCCTGACCCTTCACCCTATATCTCGTGGGTTCTTAGGGTCCCTTCTGCCTTCTTGCTTCTGAGCCCTTCTACACTTTGGGTACTTCTCTTCCTTTTCTGTTCCTTTCTGTTTCTGTTCCTTTCTTCTGGCTCCGGCCTTCACCCTAGGCCTGCCTCGTGGAGCTGGGCCCAGACTGAGCCACAGCTCCCCGTCAGCCCTCTCTGGCTGAACTCCTTCTCTCACTGAACTCAACCCAGAACTAAGATGGTGCCCACCTTATATACCCTCCCCTAATGTGTGAGCTCAGGTGAACAGCAACCAATGAGCTCCTACCTATGCTCAGAAACCGTCCCCTTCTGCTCCTACATCACTGGGTATTCCTCCCCCCTCCCCACTCCAGCCAGGGACATGGTCTGTCGTGCCTGCATTACTATATAAATTGGAGCACCCTTGAGCTGTCCCCCGGAAATGGGGTGTGTGTGATGCATGCAGCTAACTGAGCCCTGGTCCATACTCCATCCTTACCAGGGAGTGGAATACCACACCTCTGGCAGAGGTGCAATACCCCTGTAGCGGCCGAACCCTCGGGGAGCTACATTAGCCCACAAGGGCAGGGCCCTCTTCCCTCTGTAACGTTCTATCATTGTTAGTTTGTTTACTGTAAGTGATATCTGTATTTGGTATGTAACCCCTTATGTACAGCGCCATGGAATCAATGGTGCTATTTAAAATAATAATAATAATAATAATATTTCAGTTTTTCTTAAATTTGCAAAAATTTCTACATTTCTGTTTTTTTTTTCAGTCAAGACAGGGTGCAGAGTGTACTTTAATGAGAAAAAAAAGAACTTTTTAGAATTTACCAAATGGCTGCAATGAAACAAAGAGTGAAAAATGTAAAGGGGTCTGAATACTTTCCGTACCCACTGTATCTATAGCAGTGTATTTTTATGTCTCTGTATTCAAGAGGGAGAATAAAAGAAAGATTTTTTTCTTCCTATAAAACTACTAAAAAATAATGAAAAACAATTACATAAATGAAAATTTTACTGCCCTTTTTTAAACAATAATAAACATCACAAATAGGCAAATAACATGGACATATTTGGTGTCTCTGTAATCGTAACAATCCACATAGCACAATGATCAGATTATTTACAGGAATCGGTAAATAGCGTAAATATTGATGTGATTGATATTTTTTCTCTATTAAATCCATAAAAAATGTAACAAAAATGTAAATCATTATATTGTATGGAGGACCATGGGGGGTGCATTATATTGTGTGGAGGACCATGGGGGTCCATTATATTGTGTGGAGGACAATGGGGGTACATTATATTCTGTCAAGGAACATGAGGATGCATTATATTCTGTGGAGGACCATGGGAGTGCATTATCCTATATGGAGGATTATGAGGGGCGCATTATACTATATGGAGGACTATATGGGGCCCATTATACTATATGCAAGGCAATATGGGGCCATTATAATATTTGAAGGGCTATGTGAGAGCCATTATACTGTATGTCAGCAATTATAAAGTGTGAAGGTTTGTGTGGGGTCCATCATACTGTGAGAAGGGCTGTGATGGGGCCATTATACTGTTTGGAGGGCTAATACGGGCAATTATACAGTGTGGAGAGGTGTGGGGCCATTATACTGTATGTAGGTCCATTATACTGCATGGAGGGCTTTTTTTTAAACTTCTGCTATGGGGCCCCATGATTTCTATGTGCACCTCTGCCAGGTGGATGTGGATATAATGGTCTTAGTTCAAAATTTTGGGAATATAATTGCCACTACTTATAGGGTGTGGGAACAAGACATAAGTCACTCCTTGTCTTTGGGTTTTCGGATAGGATACCACTCCTTAAATCCAAGGAATTGAAAAAGAATCCACACTCCGAAGATATAACATAACCTACCAATATAACTCTTTATTTGTAGTGCAATCCAAAGAATATAGTTTTGGTCTTGAAAGTCAGATTATACACTGTATAAACTTATTTTTTACTAATGTTCTGCTGAAAAATGCAATCTGAGAGTGGAGATCAAACTGACACATGGACATAGTGTCTGTAGTACTGGCTACACGTCCTTTCTTCCTGGCTGCAGGAGGACACCGGAGATTAGCGGAACTGTGTCATCATTGTGACATCATCTGCTCCATCACCTATGTCACAGTAGCAGTTGTTTTAATATAGCATGATGGAGGTTGTAGTGTGGGTCATTAGTAGGAGGTCATCGATGTCACTTCTCCAGGTCGGTGCTGACTTGTCATGGATTTGAAGATCTCTATCCTGCTCATCACTGGACATTACAGCGCTCGTGATCTGTAAGATATGCCCTCTGCTCCACCTGACCATTTATCGGGCGCCTAAGAGGTTCCATGGACGAAGAGAGCTGTCGTGATTCTGTGAGGAGGAGCCGCCGGTGTGTACAGTGCATACAGATGTGAGGTAGTACTGATAGTAATAGTATATAGTAATGATAGTGGTAGTAGTTATAATAATAGTAATATGTGGCCATACTGTAACCTGTCATGGGGGAGACGCCACAGCATGATAAGCAGCAGTGCCTGGTGTTCCTTGTGGTGTGGCTGACATGTATGATACACCCTGGGTTATATTATACAGGATATAATCTCCGGCTACCTGGAAAGCAGAAGTGCTGCTCCTGTGTACAGTCTGTCTGACGTATGTGGCAGTGTGGTCAGTGGCTTCTCACTGTCTCCATGGCAACAGACTGCAAACCGCCACATTACAATGAATACTTTTATGGGAACTGATTAAATGCTCCAGTTGCAGCATCCCCACAATAGTGCCTGGTACAGTGTTACCATAATATGAACTTGTGGGCCTTCAGTGCCAGTCACAGAGCCCCCAGAACATGGCCAGCCACAAGGCCACAATACCTGGGCTAGCACAGATCCCATGTGCAAGGCCAATATAATGGTGCAGCCACCGGGCCACCATAAATAACAGATACACTGTTCTTTGTAGCACCGGCTACACATCATTTCTTCCTGGCTGCAGGAGGACACTGGAAATAAGCAGCACCGAGTCAACATTGTGACATCATCTGCCCCATTACTATGTCATAGTAGCAGTTTTAGTAATATAGCATGATGGAGGTTGTAGTGCGGGTCATTAGTCAGTAGGGGGTCTTCAATGTCACTTCTCCAAGTTGGTGCTGACATGTTATGAATTTGCATATTTCGCTGGCCTGCCCGTCATCTTCCTCAGCACCAGGAATGGAGCAGCCGGTAACATGTTCACCAGAAGAGCGAAGCTCCGTCCCCAGAGAGTGACTGCGCCCCCCATCCTGCCCGTCACTGGACGTTACAGAGCACGTGATCTGTGAACCCCCCTCTGCATCAGCTGACCACCATTTATCAGGCGCCTGAGCAGTTCCATGGACAATGAGAGCTGTAGTGATTCTATGAGGAGGATGAAATCTCCGGCTACCTGGAGAGCAGAACTGCTGCACCTGTGTCCACACTGTGTGACATTTGTGGCAATGTGTTTTTTTTTCCTGAATGTGTCCGTTTGTTCACATGGGCATAGAAATGTGGTCTGCAAAGCCTCTGTTTCTGTCTGAACAGATGGACACTGCAGAAATGCAGTATGAACAGAGCCTTACAGATTTATAAAATATGTCCTAAATATCTGAATATGTATTATTATTATTTATTATTATTTATTTATATAGCACCATTGATTCCATGGTGCTGTACATGTGAAGAGGTTACATACAAAATACAGATATCACTTACAGTAACAAATAAACAATGATAGACTGGTACAGTGGGAAGAGGATCCTGTTATGTATTAAAACACATATAAACACGTACCCTTTTACTTAACACACGTAGCGAAACAAGGATACATAATGACACACACATACATTAACACACGCAGGTGCACTTTTATGCTGACCCCTTGCAGTTAAGTGGTGATTTCCCACTCGAGTATAAACATAATCTATAATATAACCGGGGCTGCGTGTCTCTGTCTGAAGCCTTTATAGACTGTGCTAGCGTGACACACCTGCACAGTCTGGCTCCAGACAGAAGCACGCATGGAGCCGTTACAGGTAAGAGGAGTGTATGGCGCTGAAGATCACGGTATGCGTAGACGCTGAACACATGCCGCGATCTCCGGCGCCATGCTTTACATACTTACCTGACTGGGAGGAGCGTTGCTGCGGCGCCTCTCTTCGCCGGACACCGGGGCAGGAGTGAGGCGTCGGAATTCGCGCATGCGCATAGCGCTATCCGGCGCCATTTTACTGAAGACACATTTGCAGTGTGTCTTCAACAAAATGGTGCCAGACAGCACGGTATGGGCATGCGCGTACTCCGGCGTCGCACTCCTCCCCTGGCCTCCAGCAGGACAGGACACAGCAGCACTGGAGCACAGGGAAGAAAGGTGAGCATAAGTGTTTAATATTGTGTATGTGTCCAGCGTTAAAGGGATGATGAGTGCCATACATATCAGGATTGGGGGATGAGGGAGCCACACATACCAGGATTGGGGGATGAGGGGATCATGCATACCAAGATTGGGGATGAGGAGTGCCATGCATACCAGGATTGGGGATGAGATGTGCTATGCATACCAGGATTGGGGATGAGGGGTGCCATGCATACCAGGATTGGGGATGAGGGGTGCCATGCATACCAGGATTGGGGATGAGGGGGATCATGCATACCAGGATGAGGGATGGGGTGCCATGCATACCAGGATAGGGCTGAAGCGTACCACCCATACCAGGATGATGGGTACCAACCATACCAGGATGAGGGGTACCATCCATACCAGGATGAGGGGTTCCATACATACCACGATAGGGATAAGGGATGGGGTACCAT
Organism: Phyllobates terribilis; assembly: GCF_046119375.1. Taxonomy (NCBI): domain Eukaryota; kingdom Metazoa; phylum Chordata; class Amphibia; order Anura; family Dendrobatidae; genus Phyllobates; species Phyllobates terribilis. Next base: position 573,772,594 of record NW_027362764.1, read on the forward strand.
GCATACCAGGATTGGGGTTGAGGGGTGTCATGCATACCAGGATTGGGGGTGAGGGGTGCCATGCATACCAGCATTGGGGGTGAGGGGTGCCATGCTTACCAGGATTGGGGGTGAAGGGTGCCATTCATACCAGGATTGGCTATGAAGGGTGCCATGCATACCAGGATGAGGTTGAGCGGTGCTATGCATACCAGGATGGGGATGAGGGGTGCCATGCATACCAGGATGGGTATAAGGGATGCCATGCATACCAGGATAGGGATGATGGGTGCCATGCATACCAGGATAGGATGATGGGGACAGGATGGGGGCAGCACAAATACCAGGAGGGGGGCATCACATACCAGCATAGGAGACCATATACCAATAAAAATGCTCGCCACCCGGGCATAGAACAGGTTCAATAGCTAGTATATTATAATACTCTAGTAAGTGTAATTTTTATTGCAAAATGTGTACATAATTATACTCCCAAGATGTGTGATTTTATCTTTAGGGTATGTGCACATATTAAGTTTTTGCTGCAGACATTTCTTCATCAAATACGTGTTTCTTGGCAGGAAAAAAGACATGAAAACCACACATTTTTTATTCATTTTTTCCCCCCATTCATTTCAATGGGTGAAAAAGGCTGCAAAAACTCTGAAAGAATTGAAATGCTGCAGATTTTATACTTCTACGAATCTGCAAGGAAAAAATAAGCAGAGATATGTGCATGAAATCTCAGAACTCTCACTTTGCTGAGACAGTAAAAGGCTGCACTTTTCATGGCAAAAATGCAACATGTGAATGTACTCATATATTCTAGGGAAGTGTCATTTTATTGCAAAAGGTATATATGAATTACTTACACCCCATGTCATAAAATAAAGCACACTTGGAGTATAATCTTATACACCCCTTGTTGTAAAATTATGCCTTGCTGAAGTTATATGAATATACTCCAGTGGGCATCATTTCATGATTATACTCTATGGGGGTGTTATTTTATGATTATACACCATGGGGTTGTTATTTTATGATTATCCCATATTGTGGTGTTATTTTATATTTACAATCCAGGGGGGCGATTATTTTATGATTGTACTCTATGGGGCTCTATTTTATGATTATACCCTATGGGGATGTTATGATTATACTTTATGGGAGCATTATTTTATGATTATACTCTACGGGAGCATTATTTTATGATTATACTCTATGGGGGGGGGGTGCGTTATTTTATAATTATAAGCCAAGGGACGCTAATTTATAATTATACTCTGTGGGGGCAATATTTTATGATTATTCTTAATGGGGGTTCATTTTACTGCTCCCCTAAGGACAGAGCACTGCATACATTTATATTTTGACTGCAATTACCCGCGTGCCCCACCAGTAAAAGTTTTCACATCGCACTCTCCCCTGCATCCCCACCAGTCAGATCAATCAACTCAAACCTACTCCACCCCTTCAGTAGTCAGAAATAGTGGCAGAACTCTTCCATCCCAGCTGCCCCACATAATTCTCACTCTGATGGCAAGAAGCTATTTTTGTTAACTGGTAGGAGTAGGGGGCAAGGAGTGCCTCTGATGTGCAGAAAGTGTTTTTGCCCCTCTCCCTTCTGTGCCAATCGAATGCCTTCAGAGCCAAGAATAATATATTCTTTGTATTTATGACTAACAAAATACCTGCGGCTTTGCTCACAGAAATTGATATGTTAAATTGTTGTTACGCTTGCTAAGGTTAAATTTTCACTTTCACCCTGAATTTGACATGTTCATAGTTTAAAATTTTTTTTTTTCAACTCTTTTTTTGTTAGTTTGGTATTAACAGTTGTTTATTTTTACAAATTTGTTGTAACACTGAAGCGAACAGCAGCTACTTTTTGAACAAATTTTTATGAAATATTAAAATCTACTCTCCTTTCACAAAAACGTAAAAAAATGACTGCAGAGACCCCAAAGCAAAACACCAGGTACTTCCCTCATACCTGTGGAACAAATAAAGGCCCTCAGATGAATTGGTGGTGAAGGTCGGTCACAGCTATACTTATTAATAAATATTTTTTATGGTATAATAATAACAAGGAAGGCACTTAAAACTTTTGAAGAACTGGACTAGTAGCCAAATGCCCTGCAGCACTTTAACAGGCAAGTCAGCCTGCATAATCAAAACATTCAGGTGCTTCCTTTCTTTAATTAATCACCGTTATCAATTCGGTCACTTTGTTGGAACAAAGGTCGTTACCACCCACATGTAAAATCAATATCACTGGACCAGTAACATCTCTCCCAATATCGACGACTTCAGGCTAGACTTAAGATCATTCCAAACCTCTGATGATTCACTATTTTACTTCAATGCCTTTCACCCCACTGTGCTGCCCAGAAAATGCAATGATAACCTAATAACCACACAAATGGCCTGACAGAACCTAAAAATCCAAAATGAAGAAAAATTTTATTGATCAATCAAGTCTGATATATATACCAAACAAGCCGAACGCCACCTCCAAATCCTTTGAACCTCGGCTTCGGATAAATCCACACTGGCGGCCTCAGTAGCAACCCCAATTTGACAAGAATGTGTCCCGTAATCCCCTGGCTGAACTCCCGCAGCCTCTAAACACCTACAAAAAATTGCCTGCATTTGAAATTTGTTTAGGGAGATCCATCCGTATATCACAAGTAAAATTTACCCCCTACAACCTAAATAATTGTAAACTAATTTAACTGGGCAAACCGAACCCAAAACCGAGTGTAAGGGAACTCAAATGCCCCTACCACTGGGTATTATCCCCAACAGCAACAGCGTCAAATAGTATGACACCCACGGATCTGTTTTTGAAGTTAGAATCAATTCACTAATGCGCAAGGCGCCAAAATTGGAATCGCAAATGCAGCTGACAAAAAAGAGATGACTCAATGTGGAAACAACAACAAACCAAAGGCGTAAGAGAAATCACATGACCCAGCAAGAGGGAGAAATCGGGCGTGTACTTTCTGTACTGGGTTGAGACCTCTTCCACCCTTAAACAACCTGTCTAACAAAAAAAGGCATTAGTAATGCCATCCTATTAATTGAAAATAAAAATCCAAACCAACCCAAAATCCCCCGTCTTATGAAGCTGCAAATTAAACCTGATTTTTACTTCAGCAAGGACTGGCAGCAATGATCTTCCTTTAATCAAGAGGCACCACCCTTCCCAAGCCTTGCCATAAGATTGCCATGTTGTAGGTGTAATGGGAGATCAAACTAAAGGCATCAGCTGTTTGCCACTCTCTGACAGCCTTTCAGTTAAAAAGCGATAATGCATCAGCAATACTATTAGTGATTCCTGGGATTTGGAGGGCCTTAAACTAGACATTTTGGTGGTGAAGAAAGCTAAGTACCAGGAGAGAGTATGTAGATGAACAATTTATGCAATGAACCACACTAAGGTTGTCACTGCAAAAACAAACTTTTTATTGGCAAAATGGTCACCCCATATTTCAACCGCTACAACAATAGGAAAAAATTCAAGCAAAGTAAGGTTTTTGAAAATCCTTGGTCCATCCGTGAATTGTGCCACACATCTGCACTCCACTGAACACCAAAGATTGTACCAAAACCCTAAGATCAGCAGTCTCAGTAATGATTGCATTTGTTGGAGTGTATTTTTTTTTTCTTGCTGATTAAGGGACACTGAAAAAATGAGTGATAATTTTAAAATGCTCTAATAACGGTTGACATGATTCTGAATCTTTTGAACCCATGAATAGAAATTATCCAAATAATGGGTAGCAGACCTGTTATCAGTCTGAAATCCAACAACCCAATCCAGGAAGCAACTAAAAAGTTCAAAATAATGACATGAAATGGAACAACCCATTGGGACAGATTTGATATTGGATTTTGCTAAAAGATCCCAGGCTCCAGCCAAGTAGACAAAGGAGCCCAACGCATCTTCCAAGAAGACCCCATCATCAACAAAATCACTGATGGTGTATAATTCGGAATGTGCAAATTTTTTTTTTAACTATTCCCAATGACGAAACTCTAAACTCTCTTTTAGAGGTCCAACAATCCTTCCTAATGCAACCTATTGATTGATTTTATTAAGGAGGATCTCGTTTTGTTTTCGGGCTGATATCTAGGGGTGTTCTCTGGTTGATTTTAAATTATGAGTGAAATATGGGGTCCTACTAAATTTACACAGGATCTTTGTTAGTATATTGGTCTAACCAAGGGCCCATCGTGGATTTGTTCCTAGTGGTCACCGAGTGAGGATTTAGCTGGTAATTTACTTGACGGGCGGGGACAATGTGGTGCTGAATGAGCTCCCCCGTAGGAACAGAACTACTCAAGTTTTTATTTACATAGCTCGAAAAATGTCTGTGTCCCTCATTAAATAACCAGAATGCTCCTGAGAAATGACCAGTGGCCGCTGCTGAAAAGGAGGGCTTTTTTTAAGAAAACATGAACCTGAGCCAAACATCAGTTGCTTTGACCCCCCAACCCATTTTAGGTTGCAAGACATGCCACGTCCGGAACTCATCATCATAGCGCCACCAAGCAGTACTGCCATGTGCTTTATAAGAATTATATATCATATCTTGAGATATAAATAACTCAGAACTTTGTTCGAAGTGCTTCTGTCCTATAACGCATATAAAACAGTGAAAGCCTGTAACCAATTAATCATGACTTTTGAAGAGTTTTACTTGCTTCTATCAAAAGGTCTATCAACTGGTCTCCTATCCTTATCAACTGTGTGTTGATCCACCAATACTAATGACCAGATGTCACTATAGCTATTTTTCCAATTTTTTTTCCTAATCTTGTCATCTAGATGAGACCCTAGGGTACTAATCCCACAGAAAAGGAATCTTTACGCTAGCTAAGGTACATACAACTTTACCTTCAGGGATTACAGTACTAGTCGGCTGAGAAAACTGTTCCCACAAAGCCTTCAGGGCAGATAAAGAACTGGAATAATCACTTTGCCCCTTTCTCAATAAGTCACATACACCTCCTGTAGGATTTGCACCTCGGACGCAAATGCGTGAAGCGCTTGGTGCGCTGACCTGAATAATGGTGCCCATGGTGGTGATATGATGAACCAGAAGATGAGGAGCTGGACCCATAGCGTTTACACCTGCCACATCTGACTCTGTGGGAAGGGGCCATAGGGAAACTGCCACTAGAGCGTTAACCAGTGGGCACCAATGCATGGAAGTACAGGGGTTAAAGAATCTCTGTTCACCTCACAAAGCTGTGCTCAGCAGCTGTTGGAGTAACCAATGTGCTGATGGGCTGCTGGGGGTTAATTTCATTGGGGGGGGAGTTTCTTCTGCAGATGCAGAACTACTACTTCTGGCACCCCTGGGAAAATTTGTCGGGTGCAGAGACACAGGCTGGTGCAAGGTGGCTGTATGGATGTGTGTGGGCGATTGGTGCAGAGACTGATGGAGGAATTGAAAAGGCGACAGTTGAGGGGCAGGGTGGTAACAATGGCAGTTAGTTAATGGTTCCACGCTATGAGAAGGATGTGGGGAAAGAGTGGGTGGGGCTAAACTGTCTGCCCAGCATGCGTCTAAGCGGCAGGCAGTTACTGGAGCAGGAGAGCTGGGGCTTAGCCATGCTGGAGGGCAGGAACACCTTGTGGACTACTGGCCTCCGGACAATGCTGCAGCAGGAGCAGGGAGAAGACTGTTGAGCCCAGAAATAAGGGCTTGTAGCCAGTGCTCACCTTACTGTGCTGTCCGGGCACATACTGCTTGGATGAGGGGGTGAGACATCTCTCTTGCCAGACAGCACTACAGAACGAGCAACTCGAGGTTCCAAATTGAGAAGAGGAGAAGACTGGCTCTGAGGGAACATTTAAGTTAGAGGAAGGGGGTTTACTAGCCATTCCTATTCTCATTGTCCACATTAGAGGGAACATACCACTCATCCAGATAATAGAGGGGTGGGGAGGGAGAAATCATAAAGCATCCCAAAAGGGGGGAAGGGCATGCAGTTAGTGCCACATGCCATCCATAAGAGGGAGACAGCATAGTGCAACCCTTCACCCTCTCTTTGTCCGTTAACCTATCAATGGTTAACGGACAAAGGAGTAAGATTGATTTACAGATACATAGCTCTCTATTGTAGTGCTTTTTTGCAAACAACATTTTTCATTTTACCTTCAGGTGCATATATGAAAAGATTTTGGGGTTACCCACCCTAGAGCAAGCAATGTAGAGTTGACCATGTGAAAAACAAGGGCTCTCCAAATTAATGCCGACTACTTTAAGTGATTGACCTTGTGCTTTGTTTATAATCATAGCAAATGCACATTGGATTGGGAACTGCACATGCTTAAAATGGAAAGGCATGTCGCTTGCTAGAAAGGAGATACGCGGAATGTAAACATTTTCTCCCTTAAGGTTTTCCATAAGAATAGTGGCTTCAATAACATTGGGCATGAGACTCTTAACTCACATCCTTGTGCCGTTACACAATTTTGGTGGGTCAAAGTTCCTGAGCAACATTATCGGAGCTTGTATTTTTAAAGTGAGCCTATGCAGTGGTATTTCAGGAGGCTCCAAAGAATTCAGGAACTCCAATGGGTACATTACGGCTTGTTCACTATGCATGACTGAATCAATGGACATGTAAGTGGTTGCTGGACCCGGCACTTTCCCCTGTATTTGTAGATTTATGGAGCTGACGCTATCATTTTTAGGTGCTAGTATTGCGAGTTCGCAAAACCACTGATGGTTGTTAAAATTGTTACAAATATCAGGGAAAATTTTTCACAAATATCCACATGGATACATATATGGCACTTCCTAATAATAGAATTCAAAACATCAACTCAGACTTAAAGTACTAAAGCCAGAGTACTGAAGAGATCCATAGGTTAAAAATACATTTTTACTGAGACACTGTAAAAACAACAATAATAAAAAGCAGAATGTTCTACAGGGAAACTACTGTGGCCAATACAATAATGATATATGCATCCAAGAGGTATAGAAGGTATGCAAAAAACATCGATAGGGTAATAAATATATAAGTAATGTGATCCCCCGTCTATAATAGAAAATCTATACACTGAACATGAAGTGGCAAAATTAACAAGCAAAGTCCATATATAAAAATTGAAGGATATATGCACAATATTGGTATGCATAAAAGGCTGTAAATAGGCCTTAAGATGGTTTAATTAGCACCTCTCTCATTCACACAATATGACAACAAGCACAGAGAAATATTGCTGCACATGGGCTTGGATATTGGCAGAGGCGACTGCCTGATGCAAGGTACAGCAGGTATCGTCGTGTATCCTAATATAATAAATCATTTATACAATACCTGATGGATGATGTACAGCACCATTTAACTGTGCCTGATTTCATATAACCCTTTAAGACTCCAATATACTAACTCCCCAAATTTTTACATATATTATATACCTACTGTGGTAAAGCGGCTTGCTCGGCTGTACACGGAGGTAGACACGGAACACTGTCTCTTTAAGTTTCGGGTTGGTTTATTAAAAACATCATAAACCAACCTAGAGTTCATAAAATAAACACAGCCCATTCGGCATAACGGCAAAGCAAAATAAAAACATACAGCACAGTCTGTATATCGGCCGTGGTCCGGCCACTCAGGGTTAACCACACACAGTTTAGTTTTAGTACAACACATGCAAGCTCCTCTCTGGAGCAAGCCTCTCCAGATACTGAACCACACCTGAGTCACAAGGCTGTCTATTTACAGCCCAGACCACACGCTGGAGTGGAGATATGGTGAATGGCCTACCACCCGCACTATAGCCATATATATATATATATATATATATATATATATATATATATATATATATATACGTACATCCAGACATTTATTATATATACACACAGTATACATATGTACACATAACTCACAGACATCTTGCATTTAACACATTAGCATGTAACAGGCATATTGACGAAATATATATACACACAGAAAAAATAAGGCTGCTTATTTCCTGAAGAATCTCCTGCTTCAAAAATGATGCGGGTACACCAGTGTCTAAAAACACTGTGTGCACATACCCTTCAAGGTTTTCTTGACCTTATGAAAAATATACAAAAGGAAGGGATAAAAACAAAATAAAAGATTGTATACTTACCCTCTCCAACACCCATGGCTTCAGTGCAAGGTGCTATAGTGGTCTCTGGCGGGACAGGAAGGTATGATTTACTGTTCCTATCACCTGATATCTGCAGCCAATCTTAGTGCACACTGAAGAATACTTTGTCCTGACAGAGACCACTAGAGCAGCTTGTGCTAAAGGTGCCTGCTTTTTCTATCCCTAATTAAAGTTAGGGTTAGAATTAAGGAAATAATATATACACATAAAAACACCAAAAATGTAATAAAAAGTAAAAAAAAATAATATGTATAACTTTTTATTTTATGTCAAATTTCATCACAAAGCAGAAAAAAATAGAGGGCCATTAGGCAGACTATAATAACACTAGATGGTGGCCCGATTCGAACGCATCGGGTATTCTAGAATTGGTATGCGGCCGACGGGGCGCAATTAGCAGAGCGGCGTTTAAATTTGGTGCCCAAATCGCTGATTGGTCGCGTTAGGCAACCGCGACCAATCAGCAAAGCGGTGTTTAAATTTGGCGGCAATATCGGTGATTGGTCGCGGGCGGCGGCCGCGACCAATCTGCGAACCGTGTTAGTGAGGACTGGAGAGCGTGTTTAAATTTGGCACCAAAATCGCTGATTAGTTGCGACCAATCAGCAGAGCGGTGTTTAAATTTGGCGCCAATACTGCTGATTGGCCGCGGCCGCGACCAATCAGCAGAGCGATACAGAGCGGGGTTTAAATTTGGCACCAAAATCGCTGATTGGTCGCCGTCCGCGACCGATCAGCAGAGCGGTGTTTAAATTTAGCGCCAAAATCGCTGATTGGTCGAGGCCACCGGCCGCGAAAAATCTGCGATTTTGGCGCAAAATTGAAACAACGCTCTGCTGATTGGTCACGGCCGTCAGACGCGACTTATCAGCGACTTTGGGGCCAAATTTAATCCCTGCTCTGCATCGCTCTGCTGATTGGTCGCGGTCGCCGGCCTCGACCAATCAGCAGAGCGGTGTTTAAATTTGGCGCCAAAATCGCTGATTGGTCGCGGGCGGCGGCCGCGACCAATCGGCGAACCGTGTTAGTGAGGAATGGAGAGCGTGTTTAAATTTGGCACCAAAATCACTGATTAGTCGCGACCGCGACCAATCAGCAAAGAGGTGTTTAAATTTGGCTACAATACTGCTGATTGGTCGCGGCCGGCGACCGCGACCAATCAGCAGAGCGATGCAGAGCGGGGTTTAAATTTGGCGCCAAAATCGTTGATTGGTCGCCGGCTGCGACCAATCAGCAGAGCGGTGTTTAAATTTGGCGCCAAAATCGCTGATTAGTCGTGGCTGACGGCCGCGACCAATCAGCAGAGCGTTGTTTAAATTTTGCGCCAATACTGCTGATTGATCTCGGCCAGCGACCGCGATCAATCAGCAGAGCGTTGTTTAAATTTGGCGCCAATCTCGCTGATTGGACGCGTCTGGCGTCCGCGACCAATCAGCAGAGCGTTGTTTAAATTTGGCACCAAGCTCGCTGATTGGTCGCGGCTGGCGTCCGGGACCAATTAGCACAGCAGTGTTTAAATGTGGCGGCAAGATCGGTGATTGGTCGCGGCCGCTATTTAAATGTGGCGCCCAAATCGGTGATTGGTCGCGGGCAGCGGCCGCGACCAATCAGCAGAGCGGTGTTTAACTTTAGGGCCAAGATCACTGATTGGTCGCGTGCGGACAGCGCGACCAATCAGCGAATCGTATTGGTGAGAAGCGGGGAGCGGAATCGTATTAGTGAGGACCGGGGAGCGCCGCTGCCTGTGCGGCTACTTCCGCTGAGAGAACCCGAAACATGAGCGACTGCTCGCAGCAGAAGTATCCCGACCCGCAGCGCCGCTCCCCGGTCTTCCCTTCACACCCTAGCCGCTGATCTCCGCACAGTATCCGCATGGTGTTACAAAGGTCCGGACATTTGTGTTAAAAATCGCTGATTGGTCGTTGGCGCTGCCCGCGACCAATCACCGATTTGGGCGCCAAATTTAAATATCGGCCGCGACCAATCACCGATCTTGGCTCCACATTTAAACACCGCTGTGCTGATTGGTCGCCGACGCTGGGCGCGACCAATCACCGATTTTGGCGCCACATTTAAATAGCGTACGCGACCAATGAGTACAGCGGTGTTTAAATGTGGAGCCAAGATCGGTGATTGGTCGCGGACGATATTTAAATTTGGCGCCCAAATCGGTGATTGGTCACAGGCAGCGCCAGCGACCAATCAGCTATTTTTAACACAAATGTCCGGACCTTTGTAACACCATGCTGATACTGTGGGGACATCAGCGGCTAGGGTGTGAAGGGATGACCGGGGAGCGGCGCTGCGGGTCGGGATACTTCTGCTGCGAGCGCCCGCTCATGTCCCTGGTTCTCGCAGCGGAAGTATCCGCACAGGCAGCGCCGCTCCCCGGTCCTCCCTTCACACCCTAGCCGCTGATGTCCCCACAGTATCCGCATGGTGTTACTAAGGTCCGGACATTTGTGTTAAAAATCGCTGATTGGTCACTGGCGCTGCCCGCGACCAATCACCAATTTGGGCGCCAAATTTAAATATTGGACGCGACCAATCACCGATCTTGGCTCCAGATTTAAACACCGCTGTGCTGATTGGTCGCGGCCGATATTTAAGTTTGGCGCCCAAATCGGTGATTGGTCGCGGGCAGCGCCAGCGACCAATCAGCGATTTTTAACACAAATGTCCGGATCTTTGTAACACCATGCGGATACTGTGGGGACATCAGCGGCTAGGGTGTGAAGGGAGGACCGGGGAGCGGCGCTGCGGGTCGGGATACTTCTGCTGCGAGCGCCCGCTCATGTCCCTGGTTCTCACAGCAGAAGTATCCGCACAGGCAGCGCCGCTGACATCCATGCGGCAAGGGTGTGAAGGGAGGACGGGGAGCGGCGCTGACATCCAATTGGTCGCGGCCGCTATTTAAATGTGCCGCACAAATCGGTGATTGGTCGTGGTCTTGGCCCGCAACCAATCACCGATTTGTGCGGCAAATTTAAATATCGGCCGCGACCAATCACCGATCTTGATTCCACATTTAAACACCGCTGTGTTGATTGGTCGCGGCCGATATTTAAATGTGGCGCCCAAATCGGTGATTGGTCACAGGCAGCGTCCGCGACCAATCAGCACAGCGGTATTTAACTTTTGCGCTAAGATCAGTGATTGGTCGGGTCCGAAGACCGCGACCAATCATCGAATCGTCTTGGTGAGGACCGGGGAGCGGCTGCCTGTGCGGCTACTTCGGCTGCGAGAACCCGGGACATGAGCAGGCGCTCGCAGCAGAAGTATCCCGACCCGCAGCGCCGCTTCCCGGTCCTCCCTTCAGCATGGAGGTCAGCGACGCCGGCGGTCCTTCCGCTGCTACCGGCCGGGAGATGAGCGCCTCGCGCCGCTCATCTCCCGGCTGCATCTCCGTCCCGCAGATGGGTCCGGCGGTCGGGGTCCTTCTGCTGTTACCGGCCGGGAGATGAGCGCCTCGCGGCGCTCATCTCCCGGCTGCATCGCCGCTGAGCTCCGTCCCGCAGATGAGCCGCTAACGGCCGCCATCTTTTTTCAGAAATCCAGCGGAGCTGATTGGCGGCTGCCGGACCAATGAGCGATGCGGGATTTCCTGGACAGACAGACAGACAGACAGACATACAGACAGACAGACAGACAGACGGGATAAGACAATTATATATATAGATTATTTTTTTTAAATACAATACATGTGCTTTGGGGATAAGTGGTTCAATAATGGACTGGTGGAAAGGACTTAAGGAATGCTAATAGTCCACGGGTGAGAGTGCTCAAAATACTTTTCCAGACACTGGCAACCCATATTATGCCACCATATGGGTCCATACTAAAGTTTGCTATGGGGCACTATGATTTCTCTCTGAACACCTATAGATATATTTTATGGCATTAAAGGATAATTCCCACCTTATTAAGTGACAGCATATTGCAATGATATTCCATCACATTATGATTGTACCCATCTGAGTCTTGGAACTGTCACAGGTGTGAGAAGGGAAGAAGCGTGTACTCATGCGAAACAGCTAACCCTGTGACTGAAATAAAGTGCATTTTACTGAAATTGCCAGTGGTGAGTGCTGCTCCTCCTATTTTGGTTAATCCTATTTTTCCTTGTAACTGGGTGTGGTGATAGTGCCAGTATTTTTTCTTTTGGTCATTGTGACCATGTGTGCATAGCACTCTGTCATTATTCAGCAGTCTGCAATCACAAAGAGTGACTAAAGAAATTTGTCTAGAACTCAGTGTTGCAAATAAAAGTGTGTGGCTTGGAAAGTGCATGTGGTCCTCATAGAATTGATTCATATATACTCGCCTCCATTTGTAAAATAGACAAAACAGTACTCCTAAAGAAGTGCTGACATTAACGTTTTTCTCCAAACCTGTGTAAATATTAGTGTACTGTAGTGTCAGTGTGTTAATATACTCGCCCATCGCCGTCTTCTCAGGCATCCAGTGCCGATGTGCTCCTCTTCCGAGTCACCTGATGGCTATTCAGACTATCTGGGTCACACTGTGCTCTGTGTGATCCAGAAGTGACTTTATGGCCATAGCCCCACTATCAGTATTTGGTCAGTATTTTTTCTCAGAAGTGGGAGCCAAAACCAGGTGAGGAACAATCAGAGAAAAGGTATAATACAAACAAGTCACCAATTCTGCATTTATCACCCACTCCTGGTTTTGGCTCCCACTACTGAGAAAAAATACTGACCAAATACTGGCCAAATACTGATATTGGGGCCGTGGCCTTACAATGTAAGTCTATGGAGCATCAGAACGAGGCTCAGAGCGAGGCTCCATAAGCTTACATTTTAATATAGACTTCCAGGTCACATACAGTGCAGTGTAACCCCAGTCTGCAGAGCGGTGACGTCACTCAGAAGAGAAGAAGAGCGGTGCTGGATACTGGAGAATACAGTGATCAGTGAGTATATTAACACACTGACACTAACAGTTACACAGGATTAGGTGTTAGGGGAAAAAGGTTGATTAAAGTGCTTTTTTAAAGCAAAATATCAGTGACATACAGTTATATCCTTTTTTTGTACTGGACCTGGTTATATTTAGGAATATGAATACAGGAGAATATGTGACTGGTAAATTATATATCAGTGACATATTATGTATGCAAAGCGCTGTGGAATATGTTGGCGCTATATAAAAATAAAGATCATTATTATTGTATTATGCTGTACCACATATACCATCAAAAGTCTGTGCACATATTATAGCACATACAGTATGGAAGTTTCCCCTTGAAGACGTGTATTATTACAGTGTATTTTAATGCGTAATGTGTTTAGTAATCTACGTTATTAGTGATTGATTGTGTTCTGCCCAGAAGCAGGGCATTAACAGGGGACGTCACGGTTAATAGTTGAGACTAGCCCAGAGTGTGAGGGGATAAAAGTGAAGGGACAGAGTGGGTTTCCTGTTAGGAAGTCAGATAGAACCCAGAATGCAGTAGAAACAGACCTATTGTTTGACTAGCGAGCAGAACCACATGAAGTGGGTGTCCCTGAAGTGAGTGAAGACCGAGGCAATGAATCGTGATCCAGGGTAGAGACAAGGAAAAGAGACAGAAGGAGTGAGTGATTCTCCGAAGACAGGATCTGGGGCAGGAAGCCTAGCGGGACTGTTCCTATTTCTTAAGCCAAAGAGGAAACGGGACGAATCAGAGCAGGGAATACGAGATGAAGAGAATGCCCCGAGTGGTAGTTCCGAGGCATCGGCAAGCAGAGAAGCTAAATAAAGGCCATAGTGGCAGAAGTAGCTCCTCTAAAGGGAAAATGATGCAGACTCTTGCTTACTGAACTGTAGTGCCATTATTGGGGACAAGGGAAGCTCCCGAAACACTGTTCTGAGTTGTAGTGAAGGCAGAGGAACTAGCTGAGGCAGAACCATGTGAGTTTAGGAAGTAAAGAGAGAATGCGAATAAAGATGTTCCTTATGTGAACAGAAACGTCCTTGAAGATTTGCACCCGCTATCCACTGTACATACTCCACCTCACGTTATGGTTCAGTAAAGCACAGTTTATTTTGAGGTGGTGGTCTCCCTCATTGAAGTCTGTAACATCCAGTCGTGGCCAGCCTAAGTCCCCGGCACCATGCTGCCTGCAAAGACGAAGCCTCCCCGTAGGTAAAGTCCACACACCCAGCCAGGACCTCCATTTTCATGTAGCTTGCCGGGATGTGAAACACAAGTAGCTTGCCCACGGCTATCTCCCTGCGCCACATTACAACTATACAGGAGAACATGTGCCTGGTGTATGATACACTGTGACTACAGACATCAGATATTATACCAGTCGCGTATTATCCTGTATATAACAGTGGATGTCTGTGCACAAGATAGTACAGTATATGACATCAAGTATACAGGAGAATATGTGACTATATGTCATATACTGTGATACAGACATCAGATGTCATAGTCAGATAATATGTGATGGTATGTATTATACAATATCTGATGTCTGTACTGATAGTATCAGCTGCATATTATCCTGTATGTAACATTGGATGTCTATGTACATAGTATGCTATATCCAGTGTACAGATTTGTATATGATATTCTGTAACTACTGACATCAGATGTGTTATATACAGAAGAATATGTGTCTGGTATATATTATACTATGAGTACAGACACAGCAGATATTACACCAGCCACATATTTTCATCTATGTAACATCTGATGTCTGTACACACATTATATCACATTCAGTATACAGGATAATATATGACCGATGTATGTCATCTGATGTCTGTAGCCACAGTATATCATACACCAGTCATATATTATCCTGTATACTGGATGTGGTATATTGTGCACAGCCATCAGATGTCATATACAGGTATATTATTTATACTATACTGCATCATTTATTATACCTTCATATATTATCCTCCATATAATATCTAGTGTCTGTAGTCACGCTTTATCATATACCAGTCACATATTATCCTGTATACTGTATATATTATAATATATACACAGACATCTGATGTTATATACAAGATAATATATGACTGGTATAAAATCTGATATCTATAGTCATAGTATAATATATAATGTCACATAATATCCTGTATATGATGTCTGATGTCTGTGTATACGATATACCACATATAGTATATGGATTAATATATGATATACAGTGACTACAGACATGAAATGTCATATACAGGAAATATATCATGGTATATATTATACTATGAGTACAGACATCAGATATTATAGCAGCTGCATATTATCCTGTATATATCAGATATCTGTGCACACAATATACTACCTCCAGTGTACAGAATAATATATGACTGGCATATGATAAACTATGACAATAGACAGCCAATATTATACTACAAGTCAATAGCATAAGATATTATACCATCACATATTGTATATCGATGATTTTTTTCCGCTTTTTTGTGTTCCCCTTAAATTACATCTCATGAAGAAAGAAGATGCTTTTTATCGACAGGTATTTTCTGCTTTTTCGTGTTCCCATTGGATTACATCTGATGAAGAAAGAAGATGGATTTTATCGACGAGTATTTTCCGCTTTTTTGTTTTCCCTTTGAATTACATCTGATGAAGAAGGAAAATGGTTTCATCGACTGGTATTTTACACTTTTTCATGCTCCTGTGGATTACAACTGATGAAGAAAGAAGATGGGTTTTATCGACCAGTATTTTCCGCTTTTTCGTGTTCCTTTGGATTACATCTGATGATAAAAGAAGATGGTTTTTATCGACGAGTATTTTCCACTTTTTCGTTTTCCCTTTGGATTACATCTGATGAAGAAAGAAGATGGTTTTTATCGACGAGTATTTTCCACTTTTTCGTTTTCCGTTTTGATTACATCTGATGAATAAAGAAGATGGTTTTTATCGACGAGTATTTTCTGTTTTTTCGTTTTCCCTTTGGATTACATCTGATGAAGAAAGATGTTTTTATCGTCAATTATTTTCCTTTTTTTCGTGTTCCCTTTGGATTATATCTGATGAAGAAAGAAGATGATTTTTATCGACGGGTATTATCCGCTTTTTCGTGTTCCTTTTGGATTGGTTACATCTGATGAAGAAAGAAGATGGTTTTTATCGACGAGTATTTATCGCTTTTTCAAGTTCCCTTTGGATTACATGTGATGAAGAAAGAAGATGTTTTTTATCGACGACTATTTTCTGCTTTTTTGTTTTCCCTTTGGATTACATCTGATGAAGAAAGGAGATGGTTTTTATCGACGAGTATTTACCGCTTTTTCGTTTTCCCTTTGGATTACATCTGATGTAGAAAGAAGATGGTTTTTATCTATGAGTATTTTCAGCTTTTTCCTGTTCCCTTTGGATTACATCTGATGAAGAAAGAAGATGGGTTTTATCGATGGTTATTCATCACTTTTTCATGTTCCCTTTGGATTACAACTAATGTAGAAAGAAGATGGTTATTATCGACCAGTATTTCCGCTTTTTCATGTTCTCTTTGGATTACATCTGATGAAGAAAGAAGATGGTTTTTATCGACGAGTATTTTCTGCTTTTTCGTGTTCCCTTTGGATTACATCTGATGAAGAAAGAAGATGGTTTTTATCGACAAGCATTTTCAGCTTTTTCGTTTTCCCTTTGGATTACATCTGATGAAGAAAGAAGATGGTTTTTATCGACGATTATTTTACGCTTTTTCATTTTCCCATTGCATTACATCTGATGAAGAAAGAAAATGGTTTTTATCGACGATTATTTTCCGCTTTTTCATTTTACCTTTGGATTACATCTGATGAAGAAAGAAGATTGGTTTTATCGACAAGTATTTTCCGCTTTTTCGTATTCCTTTTATATTACATCTGATGAAGAAGGAAGATGGTTTTTATCGACGAATATTTTCCGCTTTTTCGTTTTCCCTTTGGATTACATCTGATGAAGAAATTAGATGTTTTTATAGTCAATTATTTTCCGTTTTTTCGTGTTCCCTTTGGATTATATCTGATGAAGAAAGAAGATGATTTTTATCGACGAGTATTATCCGCTTTTTCGCGTTCCTTTTGGATTGATTACATCTGGTGAATAAAAAAGTTGGTTTTTATCGACGAGCATTTCCCACTTTTTAGTTTTCCCTTTGGATTACATCTGATGAAGAAAGAATATGGTTTTTATCGATGAGTATTTTCAGCTTTTTCCTGTTCCCTTTGGATTACATCTGATGAAGAAAGAAGATGGGTTTTATCTATGGATATTCATCACTTTTTCATGTTCCCTTTGGATTTTCTGCTTTTGTGTATTCCCTTTGGATTACATCTGATGATGAAAGAAGATGGTTATTATCGACGAGTATTTTCCGATTTTTCGTGTTTCCTTTGGATTACATTTGATTAGTGTTGAGCGAGCACTAAAATGCTCGGGTGCCCGAAGCTCGGGCCGAGCTCACCGTGATACTCGGGTGCTCGACCCGAGCAATGAGCCCAATGTTAGTCTATGGGAGACCCGAGCATTTTTGCGGTGGCACCCCCGGCAGTCTGTAGAAAGCCTAAAAAGTGCCCAAAACGATAGTGACAGTGCTCAAGTGACATAGGGACAGCATGGGGATCGCCCCAGGAAGCATTTCTGACCCCCAGGTCACTGCTGTCAACAACGTGGTCAGAGGTTTTAAGCCACTTTTACGGGCTCACAATAAAACGTTGAAAAACTAAACTGAAACTGCTTTCCTGTGAAATATGTTAAGGAACATCCTTTCCATGGTAAAGACTTCTGTATAAGGTAAAATAAATAACCAAAAACAAAAATACGCCTCCACACCTTGGGCTATGTTCACAAGTAGCATTTTTTATGCGTTTTTGCACTTTTGTATTGCTTTCAACTGTGACAAATGCATTCACCGGGAAATGTAATTTTAACATTTTACAACCTTATCTTGCCATGTGCTGTGTGACACATGCATACAGTGCTGAAAAGACATGGGAACAGCATGGGGAAGACCCCTGGAAACATCTCTGACACCCATGTCACTGCCTAAAAGTGTGCCCATCAGAAGTGATCCTTGCCGCATCAGAAGATGCAGACTTGCAATTATCCCCATGCAAGTCCTTGTCCCAGGGCAGTGTTCAATTGTACCTCCCCCATTCCTTGCAATGCAAGCGCAAGTATGCAACCTGCCACCAACCCACCCCCAGGCTGCAATACCATACTGCTTGCTTGCTTGCACTTGAAATTGGGCCTTTTAAGCATGTGGAATCTGGCCACCACGTCATGGCTGCGTCCGCGGCCTGGTATCCATACTCAGTCCCTAGCCGCCCGGCGACCGGGTGTCCACGCTTGGTCCCCAGCCGCCAGGGGGCGGCCGGGTGTCCATACTCAGTTCCCAGCCGCCCCACGGCCGGGTGCCCACACACGGACCACAGCCGCCTGGGGGCGGCCGGGTGTCCATAAACGGTCCCCAGCCACCCCTATTTGAAGGACAGCCTAACCACAAACACGTGGACAATTGAATGTGGCCAGGGATGGTCCATCTGACTGACGCCGTCACACTGGGTTAATATTGTGGAAGTCGGGACACAGTTGGACACTGGGATGCAACACGTCCTCCAGACATAGAGGATTGCGGGTCCTGGGTCAATCAGGTTTCAACACAAAGTTCAGAAGGTAAACAGCAGCAGTGGTCGGTCTCCTGCACAATGAGTAAATTATTCATGATCATGAGGCCATCCATCTCCTTAGCTTTCTGTTCCTTGGAATGCAAGCGCATGTATGTAGTAGCGGCTAGGCCTGAGGTGGTCAGCGTTTTGGCGCATATCCTACCTCCTTCGAGGATTGCTGGATGTTTTTCTGCTACTATCCCAGTTCTAGGACTCCCGTTAAAACAAAGCTTCAGGTGATGAATGATGGATGAGGTGGTGGCAAAGGAGAAAGAGCAAGAGGAACAGGGACCATTCACATCAATATCAGGCCAGTCAATCACACATGTCTTGTAGGATATGTTTCTATACCAAAAGGAGCAGTTCGGCTACACAGTTATAGGGCATACAGTGATTGCAATGCCTACCAAAAATTTCGAGGCACTCCAATGCCCCTTAGAAGTGACATGTAGGTCAGAGGGCCTTAACTAAACCGTTTTTTCCATTTATAGCAACTGGGTCTCTTGTACACTGTTGGCCTAAGCAGTGAATGGAAGGCTTTCCAAAAATTATGATGAACTGCAATGCCCCTTGAAACAGACGTGGATTACAGCACACTAAAAACCTTCTACCCATTATTGGGGAGTGGGTCTCCTTTATTGTTCGCCTATGCATTGAAAAGCAAAAGCTGACTAAGCTGACTAAAATTAGGAGGAAATGCAATGCCCGTTGGAAGAGTCGTGGAGGTTAGAGTTAATTAAAAACAACATTTCAATGCCCCTTGGAAGAGCTGTGGAGTTCAGAGTGGTTTAACAAGATGCTTTTAATGCCCCTTGGAAGAGTGGGGGAGGTCACAGTAGTTTAACAAGACGGTTTTAATGCCCCTTGGAAGAGTGGTGGAGGTCAGAGTAGCTTAACAAGACAGTTTTAATGCCCCTTGGAAGAGTGGTGGAGGTCACAGTAGCTTAACAAGACGGTTTTAATGCACCTTGGAAGAGTAATGGAGGTCATAGTGGAATAAAAAGACAATATCAATGCCACTTGGAAGAGTGGTGGAGGTCAAGATAGCTTAACAAGACGGTTTTAATGCCCCTTATAAGAGCTGTGGAGTTCAGAGTGGTTTAACAAGACGGTTCTTATGCCCCTTGGAAGAGTAGTGGAGATCACAGTAGCTTAACAAGACGGTTTTAATGCCCCTTGGAAGAGACGTCGAGGTCACAGTAGCTTAACAAGACGGTTTTAATCCCCCTTGGAAGAGACGTGGAGTACAAACTGGTTTGACAAGATGGTTTTAATGCCCCTTGGAAGAGTGGTGGAGGTCGCAGTAGCTTAACAAGACGCTTTTAATGCCCCTTGGAAGAGACGTGGAGGTCACAGTAGCTTAACAAGACGGTTTTAATGCCCCTTGGAAGAGACGTGGAGTTCAGAGTGGTTTAACAAGATGGTTTTAAGGCCCCTTGGAAGTGTGGTGGAGGTCGAAGTAGCTTAACAAAATGCTTTTAATGACCCTTGGAAGAGACATGGAGGTCACAGTAGCTTAACAAGAAAATTTTAAAGTCCCTTGGAAGAGATGTGGAGGTCAGAGTGGTTTAACAAGACAGTTTTAATGCCCCTTGGAAGAGATGTGGAGGTCAGAGTGGTTTAACAAGACTGTTTTAATGCCCCTTGGAAGAGAAGTGGAGGTCACAGTAGCTTAACAATACGGTTTTAATGCCCCTTGGAAGAGACGTGGAGGTCACAGTAGCTTAACAAGACGGTTTTAATGCCCCTTGGAAGAGAAGTGGAGGTCACAGTGTAATAAAAAGACAATATCAATGCCCCTTGGAAGAGTGGTGGAGGTCGCAGTAGCTTAACAAGACGCTTTTAATGCCCCTTGGAAGAGACGTGGAGGTCACAGTAGCTTAACAAGACAATTTTAATGTCTCTTAGAAGAGACGTGGAGGTCAGAGTGGTTTAACAAGACAGTTTTAATGCCCCTTGGAAGAGATGTGGCGGTCAGAGTGGTTTAACAAGACGGTTTTAATGCCCCTTGGAAGAGATGTGGAGGTCACAGTAGTTTAACAATACGGTTTTAATGCCCCTTGGAAGAGACGTGGAGGTCACAGTAGCTTAACAAGATGGTTTTAATGCCCCTTGGAAGAGAAGTGGAGGTCACAGTGTAATAAAAAGGCAATATCAATGCCCCTTGGAAGAGTGGTGGAGGTCGCAGTAGCTTAACAAGACAGTTTTAATGCCCTTTGGAAGAGACGTGGAGGTCAGAGTGGTTTTACAAGACGGGTTTAATGCCCCTTGGAAGAGACTTGGAGGTCACAGTAGCTTAACAAGACGGTTTTAATGCCCCTTGGAAGAGACGTGGAGTTCAGAGTGGTTTAACAAGACGGTTTTAATGCCCCTTGGAAGAGACGTGGAGGTCACAGTAGCTTAACAAGACGGTTTTAATGCCCCTTGGAAGAATGGTGGAGGTCGCAGTAGTTTAACAAGACGGTTTTAATGCCCCTTGGGAGAGTGGTGGAGGTCGCAGTAGCTTAACATGATGGTTTTAATGCCTCTTGGAAGAGTGGTAGAGGTCGCAGTAGCTTAACAAGACGGTTTTAATGCCCCTTGGAAGAGTGGTGGAGGTTGCTGCAGCTTAACAAGACTGTTTTAATGCCCCTTGGAAGAGACGTGGTGGTCACAGTGTAATAAAAAGACAATATCAATGCCCCTTGGATAAGTGGTGGAGGTCGCAGTAGCTTAACAAGATGGTTTTAATGCAGGTCAGAGGGCCTTAACTAAACCGTTTTTTCCATTTATAGCAACTGGGTCTCTTGTACACTGTTGGCCTAAGCAGTGAATGGAAGGCTTTCCAAAAATTATGAGGAACTGCAATGCCCCTTGAAACAGACATGGATTACAGCGCACTAAAAACCTTCTACCCATTATTGGGGAGTGGGTCTCACTTATTGATCGCCTATGCATTGAAAAGCAAAAGCTGACTAAAATTAGGAGGAAATGCAATGCCCGTTGGAAGAGGTGTGGAGGTTAGAGTTAATTAAAAACAACATTTCAATGACCCTTGGAAGAGCTGTGGAGTTCAGAGTGGTTTAACAAGATGCTTTTCATGCCCCTTGGAAGAGTTGTGGAGGACACAGTAGTTTAACAAGACGGTTTTAATGCCCCTTGGAAGAGTGGTGGAGGTCAGAGTAGCTTAACAAGACAGTTTTAATGCCCCTTGGAAGAGTGGTGGAGGTCACAGTAGCTTAACAAGACAGTTTTAATGCCCCGTGGAAGAGTAATGGAGGTCATAGTGGAATAAAAAGACCATATCATTGTCCCTTGGAAGAGTGGTGGAGGTCACCATAGCTTAACAAGACGGCTTTAATGCCCCTTATAAGAGCTGTGGAGTTCAGAGTGGTTTAACAAGACGGTTCTTATGCCCCTTGGAAGAGTGGTGGAGATCACAGTAGCTTAACAAGACGGTTTTAATGCCCCTTGGAAGAGACGTGGAGGTCACAGTAGCTTAACAAGACGGCTTTAATGCCCCTTGGAAGAGACGTGGAGTTCAGAGTGGTTTAACAAGATGGTTTTAAGGCCCCTTGGAAGTGTGTTGGAGGTCGCAGTAGCTTAACAAAACGCTTTTAATGCCCCTTGGAAGAGACATGGAGGTCACAGTAGCTTAACAAGAAAATTTAAAAGTCCCTTGGAAGAGATGTGGAGGTCAGAGTGGTTTAACAAGACAGTTTTAATGCCCCTTGGAAGAGATGTGGAGGTCAGAGTGGTTTAACTAGACTGTTTTAATGCCCCTTGGAAGAGATGTGGAGGTCACAGTAGCTTAACAATACGGTTTTAATGCCCCTTGGAAGAGACGTGGAGGTCACAGTAGCTTAACAAGACGGTTTTAATGCCCCTTGGAAGAGAAGTGGAGGTCACAGTGTAATAAAAAGACAATATCAATGCCCCTTGGAAGAGTGGTGGAGGTCGCAGTAGCTTAACAAGACGCTTTTAATGCCCCTTGGAAGAGACGTGGAGGTCACAGTAGCTTAACAAGACAATTTTAATGTCCCTTAGAAGAGACGTGGAGGTCAGAGTGGTTTAACAAGACAGTTTTAATGCCCCTTGGAAGAGATGTGGAGGTCAGAGTGGTTTAACAAGACGGTTTTAATGCCCCTTGGAAGAGATGTGGAGGTCACAGCAGTTTAACAATACGGTTTTAATGCCCCTTGGAAGAGACGTGGAGGTCACAGTAGCTTAACAAGACGGTTTTAATGCCCCTTGGAAGAGAAGTGGAGGTCACAGTGTTATAAAAAGGCAATATCAATGCCCCTTGGAAGAGTGGTGGAGGTCGCAGTAGCTTAACAAGACAGTTTTAATGCCCTTTGGAAGAGACGTGGAGGTCAGAGTGGTTTTACAAGACGGTTTTAATGCCCCTTGGAAGAGACGTGGAGGTCACAGTAGCTTAACAAGACGGTTTTAATGCCCCTTGGAAGAGACGTGGAGTTCAGAGTGGTTTAACATGACGGTTTTAATGCCCCTTGGAAGAGACGTGGAGGTCACAGTAGCTTAACAAGACGGTTTTAATGCCCCTTGGAAGAATGGAGGAGGTCGCAGTAGTTTAACAAGACGGTTTTAATGCCCCTTGGGAGAGTGGTGGAGGTCGCAGTAGCTTAACATGATGGTTTTAATGCCTCTTGGAAGAGTGGTAGAGATCGCGGTAGCTTAACAAGACGGTTTTAAAGCCCCTTGGAAGAGTGGTGGAGGTTGCTGCAGCTTAACAAGACTGTTTAATGCCACTTGGAAGAGACGCGGTGGTCACAGTTTAATAAAAAGACAATATCAATGCCCCTTGGATAAGTGGTGGAGGTCGCAGTAGCTTAACAAGATGGTTTTAATGCAGGTCAGAGGGCCTTAACTAAACCGTTTTTTCCATTTATAGCAACTGGGTCTCTTGTACACTGTTGGCCTAAGCAGTGAATGGAAGGCTTTCCAAAAATTATGAGGAACTGCAATGCCCCTTGAAACAGACATGGATTACAGTGCACTAAAAACCTTCTACCCATTATTGGGGAGTGGGTCTCCCTTATTGATCGCCTATGCATTGAAAAGCAAAAGCTGACTAAAATTAGGAGGAAATGCAATGCCCGTTGGAAGAGTCGTGGAGGTTAGAGCTAATTAAAAACAACATTTCAATGACACTTGGAAGAGCTGTGGAGTTCAGAGTGGTTTAACAAGATGCTTTTAATGCCCCTTGGAAGAGTGGTGGAGGACACAGTAGTTTAACAAGACGGTTTTAATGCCCCTTGGAAGAGTGGTGGAGGTCAGAGTAGCTTAACAAGACAGTTTTAATGCCCCTTGGAAGAGTGGTGGAGGTCACAGTAGCTTAACAAGACAGTTTTAATGCCCTTTGGAAGAGACGTGGAGGTCAGAGTGGTTTTACAAGACGGTTTTAATGCCCCTTGGAAGAGAAGTGGAGGTCACAGTAGCTTAACAAGACGGTTTTAATGCCCCTTGGAAGAGATGTGGAGTTCAGAGTGGTTTAACAAGATGGTTTTAATGCCCCTTGGAAGAGACGTGGAGGTCACAGTAGCTTAACAAGACGGTTTTAATGCCCATTGGAAGAATGGTGGAGGTCGCAGTAGTTTAACAAGACGGTTTTAATGCCCCTTGGAAGAATGGTGGAGGTCGCAGTAGTTTAACAAGACGGTTTTAATGCCCCTTGGGAGAGTGGTGGAGGTCGCAGTAGCTTAACAAGACGGTTTTAATGCCCCTTGGAAGAGTGGTGGAGGTTGCTGCAGCTTAACAAGACTGTTTTAATGCCCCTTGGAAGAGACGTGGTGGTCACAGTGTAATAAAAAGACAATATCAATGCCCCTTGGATAAGTGGTGGAGGTCGCAGTAGCTTAACAAGATGGTTTTAATGCAGGTCAGAGGGCCTTAACTAAACCGTTTTTTCCATTTATAGCAACTGGGTCTCTTGTACACTGTTGGCCTAAGCAGTGAATGGAAGGCTTTCCAAAAATTATGAGGAACTGCAATGCCCCTTGAAACAGACATGGATTACAGCGCACTAAAAACCTTCTACCCATTATTGGGGAATGGGTCTCCCTTATTGTTCGCCTATGCATTGAAAAGCAAAAGCTGACTAAAATTAGGAGGAAATGCAATGCCCGTTGGAAGAGTCGTGGAGGTTAGAGTTAATTAAAAACAACATTTCAATGACCCTTGGAAGAGGTGTGGAGTTCAGAGTGGTTTAACAAGATGCTTTTAATGCCCCTTGGAAGAGTGGTGGAGGACACAGTAGTTTAACAAGACGGTTTTAATGCCCCTTGGAAGAGTGGTGGAGGTCAGAGTAGCTTAACAAGACAGTTTTAATGCCCCTTGGAAGAGTGGTGGAGGTCACAGTAGCTTAACAAGACAGTTTTAATGCCCCGTGGAAGAGTAATGGAGGTTATAGTGGAATAAAAAGACCATATCAATGTCCCTTGGAAGAGTGGTGGAGGTCACCATAGCTTAACAAGACGGCTTTAATGCCCCTTATAAGAGCTGTGGAGTTCAGAGTGGTTTAACAAGACGGTTCTTATGCCCCTTGGAAGAGTGGTGGAGATCACAGTAGCTTAACAAGACGGTTTTAATGCCCCTTGGAAGAGACGTGGAGGTCACAGTAGCTTAACAAGACGGTTTTAATGCCCCTTGGAAGAGACGTGGAGTTCAGAGTGGTTTAACAAGATGGTTTTAAGGCCCCTTGGAAGTGTGGTAGAGGTCGCAGTAGCTTAACAAAACGCTTTTAATGCCCCTTGGAAGAGACATGGAGGTCACAGTAGCTTAATAAGAAAATTTTAAAGTCCCTTGGAAGAGATGTGGAGGTCAGAGTGGTTTAACAAGACAGTTTTAATGCCCCTTGGAAGAGATGTGGAGGTCAGAGTGGTTTAACAAGACTGTTTTAATGCCCCTTGGAAGAGATGTGGAGGTCACAGTAGCTTAACAATACGATTTTAATGCCCCTTGGAAGAGACGTGGAGGTCACAGTAGCTTAACAAGACGGTTCTAATGCCCCTTGGAAGAGAAGTGGAGGTCACAGTGTAATAAAAAGACAATATTAATGCCCCTTGGAAGAGTGGTGGAGGTCGCAGTAGCTTAACAAGACAGTTTTAATGCCCTTTGGAAGAGACGTGGAGGTCAGAGTGGTTTTACAAGACGGTTTTAATGCCCCTTGGAAGAGACGTGGAGGTCACAGTAGCTTAATAAGACGGTTTTAATGCCCCTTGGAAGAGACGTGGAGTTCAGAGTGGTTTAACAAGATGGTTTTAATGCCCCTTGGAAGAAACGTGAAGGTCACAGTAGCTTAACAAGACGGTTTTAATGCCCCTTGGAAGAATGGTGGAGGTCGCAGTAGCTTAACAAGACGGTCTTAATGCCCCTTGGCAGAGTGGTGGAGGTCGCAGTAGCTTAACCTGACGGTTTTAATGCCCCTTCAAAGAGTGGTAGAGGTCGCAGTAGCTTAACAAAACGCATTTAATGCCCCTTGGAAGATACGTGGAGGTCACAGTAGCTTAATAAGAAAATTTTATTGTCCCTTGGAAGAGACGTGGAGGTCAGAGTGGTTTAACAAGACAGTTTTAATGCCCCTTGGAAGAGATGTCGAGGTCAGAGTGGTTTAACAAGACGGTTTTAATGCCCCTTGGAAGAGTTGTGGAGGTCACAGTAGCTTAACAATACGGTTTTAATGAGACGTGTAGGTCACAGTACCTTAACAAGACGGTTTTAATGCCACTTGGAAGAGAAGTGGAGGTCACAGTGTAATAAAAAGACAATATCAATGCCCCTTGGAAGAGTGGTGGAGGTCGCAGTAGCTTAACAAGACAATTTTAATGCCCCTTGGAAGAGACGTGGAGGTCAGAGTGGTATTACAAGACGGTTTTAATGCCCCTTGGAACAGACGTGGAGGTCACAGTACCTTAACAAGACGGTTTTAATGCCCCTTGGAAGAGAAGTGGAGGTCACAGTGTAATAAAAAGACAATATCAATGCCCCTTGGAAGAGTGGTGGAGGTCGCAGTAGCTTAACAAGACAGTTTTAATGCCCCTTGGAAGAGACGTGGAGGTCAGAGTGGTTTTACAAGACGGTTTTAATGCCCCTTGGAACAGACGTGGAGGTCACAGTAGCTTAACAAGACGGTTTTAATGCCCCTTGGAAGAGACGTGGAATTCAGAGTGGTTTAACAAGACGGTTTTAATGCCCCTTGGAAGAGACGTGGAGGTCACAGTAGCTTAACAAGACGGTTTTAATGCCCCTTGGCAGAGTGGTGGAGGTCGCAGTAGCTTAATATGACGGTTTTAATGCCTCTTGGAAGAGTGGTAGAGGTCGCAGTAGCTTAACAAAACGGTTTTAATGCCCCTTGGAAGAGACGTGGAGTTCAGAGTGGTTTAACAAGATGGTTTTAATGCCCCTTGGAACAGACGTGGAGGTCACAGTAGCTTAACAAGACTGTTTTAATGCCCCTTGGAAGAGACGTGGAATTCAGAGTGGTTTAACAAGACGGTTTTAATGCCCCTTGGAAGAGACGTGGAGGTCACAGTAGCTTAACAAGACGGTTTTAATGCCCCTTGGCAGAGTGGTGGAGGTCGCAGTAGCTTAACATGACGGTTTTAATGCCTCTTGGAAGAGTTGTAGAGGTCGCAGTAGCTTAACAAGACGGTTTTAATGCCCCTTGGAAGAGACGTGGAGTTCAGAGTGGTTTAACAAGATGGTTTTAATGCCCCTTGGAAGTGTGGTGGAGGTCGCAGTAGCTTAGCAAAACGCTTTTAATGCCCCTTGGAAGAGACGTGGACGTCACAGTAGCTTAACAAGAAAATTTTAATGTCCCTTGAAAGAGACGTGGAGGTCAGAGTGGTTTAACAAGACGGTTTTAATGCCCCTTGGAAGAGATGTGGAGGTCACAGTAGCTTAACTATACGGTTTTAATGCCCCTTGGAAGAGACGTGGAGGTCACAGTAGCTTAACAAGATGGTTTTAATGCCCCTTGGAAGAGAAGTGGAGGTCACAGTGTAATAAAAAGACAATATCAATGCCCCTTGGAAGAGTGGTGGAGGTCGCAGTAGCTTAACAAGACAGTTTTAATGCCCCTTGGAAGAGACGTGGAGGTCAGAGTGGTTTTACAAGACGGTTTTAATGCCCCTTGGAAGAGACGTGGAGGTCACAGTAGCTTATCAAGACGGTTTTAATGCCCCTTGGAAGAGACGTGGAGTTCAGAGTGGGTTAACAAGACGGTTTTAATGCCCCTTGGAAGAGTGGTAGAGGTCACAGTAGCTTAACAAGACGGTTTTAATGCCCCTTGGAAGAGTGGTGGAGGTTGCTGCAGCTTAACAAGATGGTTTAAATGACCCCTGGAAGAGACGTGGAGGTCACAGTGTAATAAAAAGACAATATCAATGCCCCTTGGATAAGTGGTGGAGGTCGCAGTAGCTTAACAAGACGGTTTTAATGCAGGTCAGAGGGCCTTAACTAAACCGTTTTTTTCCATTTATAACAACTGGGTCTCTTGTACACTGTTGGCCTAAGCAGTGAATGGAAGGCTTTCCAAAAACTATGAGGAACTGCAATGCCCCTTGAAACAGACGTTGATTACAGCGCACTAAAAACCTTCTACCCATTATTGGGGAGTGGGTCTCCCTTATTGTTCGCCTATGCATTGAAAAGCAAAAGCTGACTAAAATTAGGAGGAAATGCAATGCCCGTTGGAAGAGTCGTGGAGGTTAGAGTTAATTAAAAACAACATTTCAATGCCCTTGGAAGAGCTGTGGAGTTCAGAGTGGTTTAACAAGATGCTTTTAATGCCCCTTGGAAGAGTGGTGGAGGTCACAGTAGTTTAACAAGACGGTTTTAATGCCCCTTGGAAGAGTGGTGGAGGTCAGAGTAGCTTAACAAGACAGTTTTAATGCCCCTTGGAAGAGTGGTGGAGGTCACCATAGCTTAAAAAGACGGTTTTAATGCCCCTTATAAGAGCTGTGGAGTTCAGAGTGCTTTAAGAAGACGGTTCTTATGCCCCTTGGAAGAGTAATGGAGGTCATAGTGGAATAAAAAGACAATATCAATGCCCCTTGGAAGAGTGGTGGAGGTCGCAGTAGCTTAACAAGACTATTTTAATGCCCCTTACAAGAGCCATGCAGTACAGCAAATTCAAAACTTTATTCCCATTATTGGGAAGTGGTTCTCCCATAGTCTTTGCCTATGCCTTCCAAGCAAAAGGTGCCAAAAATTAGGGCGGAGGAACTTGCAATGCTGGCAACACGGACCATGGTCACCCTGGTGGTATAGTGGTGCTGGAGGCTGAGGATAAGGAGAAGAGCAAAATACAGCGAAAATGCCGAAGCGTATACCCATGTGTGGGTGTGAAGCGGTGAATGGGAATACACCTCCCGAAATAACACAGTGGATTTAACTTATTGTTACTCTGCTGTCGTTTGATGAGAAGTCTGGCCCAATCCAGCCCTTGTTCATTTTGATAAGGGTCAGCTTGTCAGCATTGTCAGTTGACAGGCGAGTGCGCTTATCAGTTATAATTCCCCCAGCGGCACTAAAAACACGCTCCGATAACACGTGGCAGGACAGGCCTGCACCTCCAAGGCGTACAGAGCGAGTTCATTCCAAGTGTCCAGCTTGGATACCCATTAATTAAAATGCACAGAGGAATCACGGAGGACGCTGGTACGGTCGGCAAGGTACTCCCTCACCATCTTTTGAAACTTTCCACTCCTTGTGAGAGTACCCCGCACTTGAGGGCCTGTAAGCTGGGCGGGTCTCAGAAAACTTGTCCCAGAATGTTGACAGTGTTCCCCTGCCTCTGCTGGATTGGAGTTGCGTCTCTCTCGCCTGTACACCTTGGTTGGTCAACAAACTGTGACCTCTGCTGCTAGCGTGTTCAGATGGGAATTTTTTTAACAGTTCTGCAGCAAGGGCCTTCTGGTAATGCCACTTTTTTGTAGACCTTCCCACCTCAGGAATAAGAGAGTGAAAGTTTTCCTTGTAGCGGGGGTCTAAAAGTGTCATCAACCAGTAATGACTGTCACCCAACATTTTCACAACGCGAGGGTCATTGTTAAGGCAGCGTAACATAAAGTCAGCCATGTGTGCCAGACTGGTAACGGGCAAGACTTCCGTGTCCTCACCAAGATGACGACTCATCATGCTCTCCTCCTCCTCCTCCCCCCTGTCCTCAGGCCACCCACGCTGAACCGACGGTATGACAGTTGTACAGGTACTACCGTCTACAGCGCATGATACCAGCTCCTGTTCTTCCTCCTCCTCCTCCTCCTCTCCCTCATTGTCCCCCAATGCACGTTGGGATGAGATGAGGCTGGGCTGTGTGTAATCGCCTGTTACGGCTTCTTGATCCATCTCATCATACTCTAGCTGCAATGCCTCCTATTTAATTCTATGCAGAGAGCGTTGCAAAAGACAGACAAGTGGGATGCTGACGCTAATGATGGCGTCATCATCACTCACCATCTTGGTGGACTCCTCAAAGTTTGTCAGGATGGTACATATGTCAGACATCCAGGTCCACTCCTGAGGTCTTATGTGTGGAGTCTGACCTGAATATCGACGGCCTTGTTGCAGCTGGTACTCCACAACTGCTCTCTTCTGATCACAAATCCTTTGCAACATGTGGAGGGTAGAGTTCCAACGTGTGGGGACATCACACACTAGTCGGTGTGCCGGAA
Organism: Phyllobates terribilis; assembly: GCF_046119375.1. Classification (NCBI taxonomy): domain Eukaryota; kingdom Metazoa; phylum Chordata; class Amphibia; order Anura; family Dendrobatidae; genus Phyllobates; species Phyllobates terribilis. The sequence continues at coordinate 573,803,062 of NW_027362764.1, forward strand.
GCTGCAAACCCTGCTGCAATGCAGCAAGGGCGGCGGAAGCTGTAGCCGACTTCCGAAAATGAGCTGACAGGCGGCGTACTTTGACAAGCAGATCTGGAAACTCGGGGTACGATTTAAGAAACCGCTGAACCACGAGGTTAAGCACATGAGCCAGGCATGGTACGTGTGTGATCTCACCTCGACTCAGAGCCGCCACCAGGTTACGGCCATTGTCACACACGACCATGCCTGGATGTAGGTTCAGCGGTCTCAGCCACAAATCTGCCTGCTCTTTCACAGCTGTTCACAACTCCCAAGCAGTGTGAGGTTTATCACCTAAGCTTATGAGTTTCATCACAGCCTGTTGCCGCTTGGCTGAGGCAGTACTGCAGTGCTTCCAGCTTGTAACTGATGTGGTGATATCTGAGATGGAGGCTGAACATGAGGAGGAGGAGTATGATGATGCGCAGGAGCTGTACACTGTGGGGGAAACTCTGACTGACATAGGGCCCGTAATCCTTGGTGTGGGGAGGATGTGTTCCGTCCCAAGGTCCGACTGGGTCCCAGCTTCCACTATGTTTACCCAGTGTGCCATCAGGGAGATGTACCGTCCCTGGCCACAAGCACATGTCAGCGTGTCCGTTGTCAGGTGGATTCTCCCAGTAACTGCGTTGTTGAGGGCACGGTAGATGTTTTGGGACACGTGCTTGTGTAGTGCGCGGATGGCACACCGGGCAAAATAGTGTCGGCTGTGGACCGAGTACCGAGGGACGGCCACCGCCATAAGGTTGCAGAAGGATTCCGTCTCCACCAGCCTAAAAGGCAGCATTTCCAATGTAAGCAGTCGTGAAATGTGCGAATTTAGGACTGTGGCCTGTGGGGCGTTGGCTGCGAATTTGCGCTTTCGTTCAAAGGTCTGCGATATGGACAACTGAACGCTGCGGTGGGACGTGGACGTGGAAATTGATGCTGTTTCTTGAGATACTGCCATAACAAGTGAAGAGTGAGAGGAGGCGGCATCTTTGCATGCAGTATGGACAGGGGATTTCCTTGCACGCAGAACAGGGGGTTCCCTTACACGCACAACAGCGGAAGAAACAGTGGTGACACCCGCTGACACTGGTCGTGGATCCTGGGGTTCGCCCCACAAAGTCGGTTGCTTTGCTGACATGTGCCTGATCATGCTGGTGGTGGTCAGGCTGGTAGTTTTGTTACCCCTTCTGATGCTGGCATGGCGGGTGGTACAAATGGCCTTTTTGGGGTTATCAGCAGAGTCTTTAAAAAAATTCCAGATTCTGGAAGACCTACCGGTTGTACTGGCAACGTCCCTCGTGTTGGTGTTACGGTGAACTGTTGTCTGCCTTCTGTGTGCGGCCACCACACTGCTTCTTCCTGCCTGTTGGGCTACTCTGCCTCCCTCCCCCTGTGTGCTGCTGGCCTCGCTCTGCGTGTCCTCCTGCCACGTTGGGTCAGTTACTAGATCATCCACCACCTTCTCCTCTTCCACTTTCGCACCATGATCCTCCTCCTCACTTCGTGGCAATTGTGTCTCGTCATCGTCCACCTCTTGTGACAAATTGCCAGCGTCGACTTCCTCTGGCCGTGGCTGTTCAAATATTTGGGCATCGCTACATGGGATCTCCTCTTCCACCACTTCAAGCGGAGCAGGCGAGGGGCACAAATATGGAAATGGACCAGTGAACAGCTCTTCAGAGTGTCCAAGTGTGGGATCAGTAGATGTCTGACGACACTCGTATTGGTGGGAGGAAGGGGCATCTGATTGAGGAGGAGTATGCGGTCGAGACTCACGGCTACTAAACCTTGACCATGTGGAAGACAGACCGGAGGTGGTCGTGCCCAGGTAACTGGAAGTATTATCTGCTATCCAATTAATAACCTGTTCACACTGATCAGTTCGCAATACTGGTGTTGTAGTGTGCTTCCCTAGTAATTCGGTCAAGAAGTGGGAGCGAGAAGATGTGGCTGTTGGTTGTGGCACATTTTCACCTTGGCCACGGCCCCGTCCTCTACACGCACCATCACCAGAACGTCCAGTTCCACATCCCTTGCCACGCGCCTTGCCCATTGTAAATGAAGTAAAATAGCTTACACTCGCACTATCAATGGAAAAAGGGTAATATAAAGGAGATTAGAACCGTGGAAGAGGAAAACCACAGTTCTATTTCTCTGGCCTACACCAGAATCTATTAAACAGATATATTTGTATCTGAACACTGAGCGAGACACTCAATTTTTTTATTTTTTATGTAAAAAAGGCAAAAAGGTGGATAGTACAGAGATTAGAACCGTGGAACTGCAAAACCACAGTGCTAGTTATCTGGCTTACACCAGAATCTTTTAAACAGATATATTTGTGTCTGAACAGTCAGGGAGACACTATTACTGTTTTTTTTTACGGAAAAACGGCCAAAAGCTGGATAATACAGAGATTTGAACCGTAGAACTGCAAAACCACAGTTCTAGTTATCTGGCCTACACCAGACTCTTTTAAACAGATATATTGGTGTCTGAAGAGTCACACACACACTCAATTTTTTTTTTTTTGGGTGGGGGGGGGAATACCAAAAGGTTATTAATTGTATTTGTACAGTCTGACTGAGGAAAAAGAAAAATACAGGATTTAGAGGAAAAAAAAAGGATTTTTCCTGGCCCCTGAGACCGGGGGATAAGTTTAGCAATTTGACTAACAGGAGCACACAGGTCTGTAATGTACTGTTTTTTGGTATAACCACTGCATCTCCTATACAGCCTGCCTGATATCTGGGATGGATATTAGTCCTGAGAAGGACTGTTTGATTTGGCAGGCTTTAGAGACCCTACACTACCTATTTCGCACTATATATCTCTCCTTAACTCAGCAGCACTGACCCTACACTGTCTGATCCCGGGCGACTGTGTCCAAGATGGCGGCGCCCGGTTTTAAATACTCGAGGTGACGCTGTGCAGCCAGCCAATCACTGTAATGACCACAAACAACATGGCTACGGCATTACAGTGACTGACTGGCAATCCCTGCATGTTCATTGGCTCTGTAAAGAGCGCCAAACGTGCAGGGCGGAGACCAAAGCTCCCGCCCGAGTAATCCGGAAATGCTCGGTGCTTGCCAAACATCCCGAGTAGTGAGATGCTCGGGCGAGTACCGAGCAGTGTCGAGCATACTCGCTCAACACTACATCTGATGAAGAAAGAAGATGATTTTTATCGACGAGTATTTTCCACTTTTTCATGTTCCCTTTGGATTACTTCTGATGAAGAAAGAAGATGATTTTTATCGACGAGTATTATCCGCTTTTTCGTGTTCCTTTTGGATTGATTACATCTGATGAATAAAGAAGATGGTTTTTATCGACGAGTATTATCCGCTTTTTCGTGTTCCCTTTGGATTACGTCTGATGAAGAAGGAAGATGATTTTTATCGACGATTTCTTTCCACTTTTTCGTGTTCCTTTTGGATTACATCTGCTGAAGAAAGAAGATGGTTTTTATCGACGATTATTTTCTGCTTTTTCATGTTTCCTTTGGATTACATCTGATAAAGAGAGAAGATGATTTTTATCGACGATTATTTTACACCTTTTCGTGTTCCTTTTAGATTACATCTGATGAATAAAGAAGATGATTTTTATTGACAAGTATTTTCCGCTTTTTCATGTTCCCTTTGGATTACATCTGATGAAGAAAGAAGATGGTTTTTATCGACCAGTATTTTCCTCTTTTTCCTGTTCCCTTTGCATTACATCTGATGATGAAAGAAAATGGTTTTTATACATGAGTATTTTCCGCTTTTTCGTTTTCCCTTTGGATTACATCTGATGAAGAGAGAAGATGGTTTTTATCGACGAGTATTTTCCGCTTTTTCGTTTTCCCTGTGGATTACATCTGGTGAAGAAAGAAGATGTTTTTTATTAACGAGTATTTATTGCTTTTTCGTGTTCCCTTTGGATTACATCTGATGAATAAAGAAGATGGTTTTTATCGACGACTGGTTTCCGCTTTTTTGTTTTCCCTTTGGATTACATCTGATGAAGAAAGAAGATGGTTTTTATCGATGAGTATTTTCAGCTTTTTCGCATTCACTTTGGATTACATCTGATGAAGAAAGAAGATGGGTTTTATCGATAAGTATTCATCACTTTTTCTGGTTCCCTTTCGATTACAACTGTTGAAGAAAGAAGATGGTTTTTAATCGATGAGTATTTTCCGCTTTTTCGTTTACCCTTTGGATTACATCTGATGATGAAAGAAGATGGTTTTTATCGACGAGTATTTTCCGCTTTTTCGTGTTCCCTTTGGATTACATTTGATGAAGAAAGAAGATGATTTCTATTGACGAGTATTTTCCACTTTTTCGTGTTCCTTTTAGATTACATGTGATGAATGAAGAAGATGATTTTTATCGACAAGTTTTTTCCTCTTTTTCCTGTTCCCTTTGGATTACATCTGATGAAGAGAAAAGATGGTTTTTATTGACGACTATTTTCCGCTTTTTCGTGTTCCCCTTGAATTACATCTGATGAAGAAAGAAGATGAGTTTTGTCGACGAGTATTATCCTCTTTTTCGTGTTCCTTTGGATTACATCTAATGAATAAAGAAGATGGTTTTTTTCGACCATTTTTTTCCGCTTTTTACTGTTCCCTTTGGATTACATCTGATGATGAAAGAAGATGATTTTTATCGACGAGTATTTTCCGCTTTTCTATGTTCCCTTTGGATTACATCTGATGAACAAAGAAGATGGTTTTTATCGACAAGTATTTTCACTTTTTCGTTTTCCTTGTGGATTACATCTGATGTAGAATGAAGATGCTTTTTATCAACGAGTATTTTCTGCTTTTTAGTGTTCCCTTTGGATTACATCTGATGAAGAAAGAAGATGATTTTTATCGACGAGCATTTTACGCTTTTTAGTAATACTTTTGGATTACATCTGATGAAGAAAGAAGATGGTTTTTATCGACGAGTATTTTCCGCTTTTTCATTTTCCATTTGGATTACATCTGATGGAGAAAGAAGATGTTTTTATCGTCGAGTATTTTCCGCTTGGTGCCACCATGCTCGTCACAGTCACTCCGGAATCAGATAGTGTAGGGAGAGGTGCTGCTGCGTCAGGGAGAGAGTTGCTTGTGTATGTAACACCTGCACATGGAACTGTCAGGGCAGCTACCTCAGGAGGAAGTGACAGCGAGTCTGGGGATGAATGGGGACCCTACGGTCAATGGAACTACAGATGGACCGAGGACCCATGCCCCATAGGCGCGGACCCTGTAAACTAGACTCCTGAAGTGGAAACACGAGAAAAGGACATTTGTCAGGAGGCGAGTGCACTCTGTCCACAATTGGGGGAGAGTTCAGAAGAGGGACATTTATTGAATGAAGAGATCCATCTGGAGGAGCCTGTTTTTGAGAGACAAGAGTCGGGGGCAGAAGAAGGGGCCCTCTCGGCACACACTCTAGGCCACTAGGCCACCCATGATGCTGACCTATGATAGAATGGGACATACCACTGAGGTCCCCAGGTTGATACACCCTAATTCAAATTCTGTTTGGCCTTATTTCCTAGTATCTCCCATGTGTCCAGGTGGTGGTTTGTGTGCATGTAAATTTGGTGTTAGTCATGATGCCTTAACCCCCATTCATGCTTCAGGTGGTGAGTCCTCATGTCGTGATGGGACACTTTCAATGACTCACCAGGGGGAGAATGTAACACCTGCACATGGAACTGTCAGGGCAGCTACTGGTATACTGGAACTTACAGCCACTAAGAAGAGCTTTGCAGCTGCTGTTAAACCGGGACCTGCAGACATTAACTGTTTTTCCCCTGAGCTGCAGTGGACTACAATTCCCAGGGACCCTTGTTTCAGTCAGTTGACACAGCCTGGAAGGATAGAAGGAGAGAGAGTGGATTGGAGGAGGAGGGACTTGGGGGAGGGAGCTGGGCAGGAAGTGAAAGTTGAGAGGAGAAGGAGCTTGACAGCTTGCTGTGAAAGACGGAGCGGTGTGGATCTGCATTCTTCTACGCTGCAGAGTGTGGTGGCCCCCTCTGAGATACCCGCGCTGCAGGAGAGAGCGCGGTCCTGTGACCCTCTGAAGCAAGTTACATCAAGGACTCAGAGAGTTCTGCCGGCACTCCCTCTGTATAAAGGCCTGAATCCTGCCACCCTCAGCTGGTGTCAAGAGACCCATCCGACTGTTTGAGACACACAGTGAGTGCCCTTCTGAGACTTGTGGTTCTACCAGCGCTATTTACAGTGAGTACACTACAACCCAGACTATTGACATTAATATTCATCTAAGTGCACCAACGGTTCTAATTTGCACGCCATCATCCGCGGCAACTGGGCCCCAACGTTTGGACTGAGTTAATACAAAAAGGGAAAACCTGCTACGTTATATTTGCAGGGTCGGAGTAGAAGTAGATTGTGATGTGTATATGACTTTTATAGAGCACCGTTACTTGTATTGTATGTTATTCGTTTACACCCACCTCAATTCTGCTGCATAGTAATAAACCTGTTAAATGGTTTTACTCCTGTTCCCTGTGTGTGTACTGAGCTGTGGCAGGGGCTTACATCTGATGAAGAGAGAAGATGGTTTTTATCGACGAGTATTTTCCGCTTTTTCGTTTTCCCTGTGGATTACATCTGGTGAAGAAAGAAGATGTTTTTTATTAACGAGTATTTATTGCTTTTTCGTGTTCCCTTTGGATTACATCTGATGAATAAAGAAGATGGTTTTTATCGACGACTGGTTTCCGCTTTTTTGTTTTCCCTTTGGATTACATCTGATGAAGAAAGAAGATGGTTTTTATCGATGGTGTCGGAGTAGAAGTAGATTGTGATGTGTATATGACTTTTATAGAGCACCGTTACTTGTATTGTATGTTATTCGTTTACACCCACCTCAATTCTGCTGCATAGTAATAAACCTGTTAAATGGTTTTACTCCTGTTCCCTGTGTGTGTACTGAGCTGTGGCAGGGGCTTCCCGAATCAGCCCCTGGCAGAAGATAACCGTCCTTCTGCAGTCCCAGAGAGAGAGCTCCAATCAAGATTCGGGTGGAGGCACTGCGCCCTGGAGAGGTGAGACCCCCTATAACACCCAGTGTACCGTGGTAGCCCTAAAGGGGTGTTACAGTGGAGGCACTGCTGAGATCCAGAACTAACACAGGAGTACTTACTATGGAGACTTTAACACAGCAAGAAGTGTATTTGTGGTGTGAAGAGATGGATGTTACAGCTAAACAAAGCTTTGCAGTGAGTGGTGAGCTCTGTGATGCGTCTGATGAAGAGATACTGAAAATAGTTAACTGACGCACTGAACTTGCCCACCCTAAAGTGGTCGACCGCAGGAAGGAAAAGGGGGGACAGTTACCCACAGCCCTGACCTCAACCAGGCAGATCTTGAGGAAAGAATACTTCCCATCCATGATAGCCGTGTCCCCAGAGTATGGTCGACAATGGAAGATCACTTGGCCTACTGAGTCCGAAGTTAAGACCCGGCAACAGGAATCAACCACTCAGCCTAGAAAGACTAGTATATGTCCGCGCTCTATTCCACTTAGAGCCAGTCCTGAAGAGACGGCGCCCCTGCTGATGTGCTTATGACCACTATGGAAAAGTTAGTCAGTCAGTTTGCAAAGATGCAGCCAGAAGGGAACTACCGTCGTCTAAGAACTTTCTCGGTTGCCCTCCCCACCCCTGCTGGAGAAGAAGGATATGATACTTGGAGGGATGTCACTTTACTGTGCTTAGAAGAGTGGCAGTGCACTGATGCCGTAAAGAAGCAGAGAATAGTAGAAAGTTTGAAGGGTACGGCTATGGAAGTGGTGCAGGCTGCTTGGTGGAGCAAGCCACTAGCAACTTATCAAGATTATATGAGTGCTTTAGAAGATGCTTTTGGATCCCCTGAAGATGCTACTTATCTACTCTATAAATTCCGTACCACCTACCAACTGCCAGATGAGAAGATGTCCGACTATCTATACCGGCTAGATAAGCTGGTCCATAGAATAGTATCTAAAGGTGGAGTCAGCCCTAAAGAAGTTGATCAGTGTCATCTGGAACAAGTACTCAGAGAAGCTCTCATGCATGATCCAATTGCCCAGCGGATGAGGTCTTGTGATAAAGAGAAGATTCCTGGTTATTTTCATGAGTTGCTTAAGGAAGTTCGCAAGGAGGAGGTTAATTTGGCCGCAAGAGAGAAGACATCCCCTCGGGTGACTACTGTTGCACTGAAGCCAGCAGCCGACTGCCGAGAGATGGAACTGTTGAAAGTCATCGAGAAACAGGGGGAGCCGATTACACAATTGTTAAGTGCCCAGGCCAAGACAATACAGCGGCTACAAAGTGTTATGCACACGCCCGGACTGACTGGCGTGTGCGTGTTTAGTGATCCCACTGGACCATGAACCGGAGAGTGCCTGGAGGGGCGTAACTACTGTAGGTATCTACCCGATCCGACCAAGGTCGCACGACGGCTAACGACGCCTGTGCACCTGGGAGGAACCCAGCAGAGGGACCAGGTGCGACTCCAGGTCAGACCCCGGACACGGCTGTTGACCCATACCGGGGAACACAGGAACAGGCAGGTTAGAGCACAGGCTGGGTAGGGTCCAGTACAGACTAGGAAACGGGTTCAGAGCCGCAGATGTGGTAATCAAGCAGAGTAAAGCGAAACCGCAGGTGCGGTGAACAAGGCTGAGCAGAGAGAAACCGCAGATGCGGTGGACAAGGTTGAGCAGAGCGAAACCACAAGTGCGGTGGACAAGGCTGAGCAGAGCGAAACCACAAGTGCGGTGGACAAGGCTGAGCAGAGCGAAACCGCAAGTGTGGTGGACAGGGCTGAGCAGAGCGAAACCGCAGATGCGGTGGACAGGGTTCAGCAGAGCGAAACCGCATATGCGGTGGACAAGGCTGAGCAGAGCGAAATCGCAAGTGCGGTGGACAGGGCTGAGCAGAGCGAAATCGGAGATGCGGTAGACAGGGCTGAGCAGAGCGAAACCGCAGATGCGGTGGACCAGGCTGAGCAGAGCGAAACCGCAGATGCGGTGGACAAGGCAGAGCAGAGCGAAACTGCAGATGCGGAGTACAAGGCAGAGCAGAGCAAAACCGCAGATGCGGTGGACAAGGCAGAGCAGAGCGAAACCGCAGATGCGGTGGACAAGGCAGAGCAGAGCGAAACTGCAGATGCGGAGGACAAGGCAGAGCAGAGCAAAACCGCAGATGCGGTGGACAAGGCAGAGCAGAGCAAAACCGCAAGTGCGGTGGACAGGGCTGAGCAGAGCGAAACCGCAGATGCGGTGGACAAGGCAGAGCAGAGCGAAACCGCAGATGCGGTGGACAAGGCTGAGCAGAGCGAAACTGCAGATGCGGAGGACAAGGCAGAGCAGAGTGAAACCGCAGATGCGGTGGAGAAGGCAGAGCAGAGCGAAACCGCAAGTGCGGTGGACAGGGCTGAGCAGAGCGAAACCGCAAGTGCGGTGGACAAGGCTGAGCAGAGCGGGCAGAAACGGCCAGAGCGGTAAGTAAGGCAGAGCAGAGATAAACCGCCAAAGCGGTAAGCAAAGACAGAGCAGAGGGGACAGGGCTCTGTTCACATGGAACAGGCTGGAAGAGAAAGGCAGAACCAGATACACACAAGGTACTTGCAAAGAAGTAGCGAGTGGACTCCAAACTCACAAACAGAAGTACAGCGACAACGAGTAGGAGTTAGCTGCAAGTTCAGACTCTGCAGAAGAAGAGAGGAAACGGACGCAGAGACAAAACAGGTAAGAGGCCAGGGGACAGTTCAGACAAGAACTGTACTGCAACGTAATACAGGAACGAGCCTAGGTAAAGCCAAGTGCTGGTTCAAACACTGCAGCAAAAGGGAGGAAAAGGACATAGAGACAAAACAAGTAACAGGTTAGGAGACAGTTCAGACAGGAACTGTTACTCAACGAAATACAGGAACGAGCCTAGGTAAAGCCAAGTGCTGGTTCAGACACTGCAGAAAAAGGGAGGAAACGGACATAGAGACAAAACAAGTGACAGGTTAGGAGACAGTTCAGACAGGAACTGTTACTGCAGCGAAATACAGGAACGAGCCTGGGTATACGGCCCCCAGAGGCAGAAACGAACAGGCAAGGAGCGTGTTCAGACTGGCCTGGAAATACAGCCTCCAGGAAGGCGGACAGGCAGGGAAAAACAGAACAGGACCTGGCACATTCAGAGTCAAGGAGCACACTGAATGTTAAAGTTGCTCAGGCATTAGCTTCCAGGTGAAGCTGGTTTAAATATCCAGTGACAGACAGCAATAGGCTGAGGACGCATTAGGGGTGTGCCCACAGCAGCTACAAGAATCAGGAAGTAACCGGGCCGCCCCCCTAAACATTCAGAACAGAGACAAAGAGACAGCATGAATAGAAGCCAGGCTAGCAGACTGGACTGAAGATCAAGTTTGCGATCTTGCATAGTGAGAGATGGTGCACTATGCAAGCCCGCCACCAGGTATGTCACAGTACCCCCCCCCTTACGCCTCCTCTTTTTCAAGCCTGCAAGAGTGTTCCACAGAGAATTGGGAGGCCAGTCCTTCTCTTCAAGAGGATTGCCTCTTCTGTCCACTAGAGGAAACGAAACTGGTCTCATCATCTTGGTAACTAGGATGCTTCCTCCCATAAAGCTTCCTCAGCAACGGATGAAGTGGGTGAAGTAACAGGTACAGGGTGTAAGAAAGTCTCTGTCCATTTGTTATCAGGTAGCACCCCAAAGGGTTCAGGAGACAACTGGAGGTCCTCCGCCTGGTTGGAGGGGTGCAGAGACTCGGGGGTAACCACTGCTTCGGGGTACACTTGGTCAAGCTCACTGGACGAAGTGAGCGAGGTATCAGGTACAGGGTGTAGGAAAGTCTCTGTCCATTTGTTATCAGGTAGCACCCCTGAGGGTTCAGTAGACAACTGGAGGTCCTCCGCCTGGTTGAAGGGGTGCAGAGACTCGGGGGTAACCACTGCTTCGGGGTACACTTGGTCAAGCTCAATGGACGAAGTGAGAGAGGTATCAGCTGCAGGGTGTAGGAAAGTCTCTGTCCATTTGTTATCAGGTAGCACCCCGGAGGATTCAGGAGGCAACTGGAGGTCCTCCGCCTGGTTGGAGGGGTGTAGAGACTTGGGGGTATCCACCGCCTCGATGGACGCAAGGCCAGATTTATTAAAGGTGGAGGGTCCATGCTTTGGGACCATCCTCAAACTGGTTTCAGAGATGACATGTCTGTGAGGCGGGACGGTACCTGAAGCCAGATCATTGGTACAATCGTCGAGACTGTGTGGGGACATTGCCTCCGCTTCTCTTCCTTCGGAGACTTCAGCGCACAGCGAGTCAGCGAATAGCAGATCTGGTGAAGAAGAAGACATTGCTGACTGTCCTGAAGATATGGGGACTGGACACCCCTTATACCTTAACAGTCCCCCACGATACACCATGCAAGGTCTCCAGACCTGAGCGGACACTAGATTTCTCAGCTCTGGGCGACTTGTCGGTAAACCAGTCAGCACCTTAAAGGAAAGCTTCTTCAAGTGTAATGCTCCAATCTGGAGCTTAATTTGTACAGACATCTTTTGACTGTTTCTGAGTAGGGCTCGTCCTTCTGCAGACAATGCCCAAACCGGCTTCTGGAATTTTCGGACAGGAATCAGACACTGACTCTTCAAGGCTTTAAGCCCGAAACTTCCGGTTAATCCGAGGATTTCACTTGCCAAGGAGACAGTCATGGTTATCTGTGGAGAGGAAACACCAATGCCCAGGGCAGCCTCTCCTACAGGCCTAATGTCTTGGGATTCTCCAACCTTCACTGGACAAAGACCGTCAGGGGGACTGCAATCTGATTTCGTGACTGAGTTCCGGACTCTGCTTTGCCTGCCGAACATGGTCAACCTTCATGGATTCAGTGCGGGAAGCTGCTTCTGCAGGCTGGGGAACAAGAGGTCTTTGGGAGGACAGAACCTGGCGTGATGATTTGCCTTTACGCCTTGCACGTCTGGACTGCCTCTTGAGGTTGGGAAGAGAAGTATTCTGCGGAGTGTAGTAATCCTATGTGGATTCTGGGTGGGCATCAGTCTCTTCGGACTGGAGAACTGGTGAGCTACCCACACACATTACCCATCGGGACTGCTCCGGGATACTGGGAAGTGAAGCATTAGCAGAGGCTTCAGGATTGGGGTAATCGAAGACCATTAGAAAGGCCACCAGGAAGGCCTGCAGGTCAAGGAAGATAGGATCTCATGCTTCCCATAGGGGGGTGACCCATTTCAAGGCATCACCCGCTAGGTAGGATAACATGAATGCCACTTTAGACCAATCGGTAGAAAAATAGAGAGGGTAGAACTTGAAAGGCAGCATGCATTGCTCCACAAACGCACGGCTTTGTTTAGGATCCCCATAGTACCCTGGCGGATCCGCAGGAACGAGTGCAGAAAGCTCCATTTGGACTGGTGCGTACATCGCCTGGGCCATAGCTAGAGAAATTTTGTTTTTAAATTTATTTATTTTTTAATGCACGTATTCGCTGGACACGGATTCAAAATGTCTCTGAGAGCGAAGGGCCGTGGGGCTCAACGGTAACCATGGCCTGAGCAAACTGTTATGCACACGCCCGGACTGACTGGCGTGTGCGTGTTTAGTGATCCCACTGACCATGAACCGGAGAGTGCCTGGAGGGGCGTAACTAAGTATCTACCCGATCCGACCAAGGTCACACGACGGCTAACTACGCCTGTGCACCTGGGAGGAACCGAGCAGAGGGACCAGGTGCGACTCCAGGTCAGACCCCGGACACGGCTGTTGACCCACACCGGGGAATACAGGAACAGGCAGGTTAGAGCACAGGCTGGGTAGGGTCCAGTACAGACTAGGAGATGGGTTCAGAGCCGCAGATGCGGTAATCAAGCAGAGTAAAGCGAAACCGCAGGTGCGGTGAACAAGGCTGAGCAGAGCGAAACCGCAAGTGCGGTGGACAAGGCTGAGCAGAGCGAAACCGCAAGTGCGGTGGACAGGGCTGAGCAGAGCGAAACCGCAGATGCGGTGGACAGGGCTGAGCAGAGCGAAACTGCAGATGCGGTGGACAAGGCTGAGCAGAGCGAAACCGCAAGTGCAAGTGCGGTGGACAGGGCTGAGCAGAGTGAAACTGCAGATGCGGTGGACAGGGCTGAGCAGAGCGAAACCGCAGATGCGGTGGACAAGGCAGAGCAGAGCGAAACTGCAGATGCGGTGGACAAGGCAGAGCAGAGCGAAACCGCAGATGCGGTGGACAAGGCAGAGCAGAGCGAAACCACAAGTGGGGTGGACAGGGCTGAGCAGAGCAAAACCGCAGATGCGGTGGACAAGGCTAAGCAGAGCGAAACCGCAGATGCGGTGGACAAGGCTGAGCAGAGCGAAACCGCAAGTGCGGTCGACAGGGCTGAGCAGAGCTTAACCGCAGATGCGGTGGACAAGGCTGAGCAGAGCGAAACCACAGATGCGGTGGACAAGGCAGAGCAGAGCGAAACCGCAGATGCGGTGGACAAGGCAGAGTAGGGCGAAACCACAGATGCGGTGGACAAGGCAGAGCAGAGCGAAACCACAAGTGGGGTGGACAGGGCTGAGCAGAGCGAAACCGCAAGTGCGGTGGACAGGGCTGAGCAGAGCGAAACCGCAAGTGCGGTTGACAGGGCTGAGCAGAGCGAAACCGCAGGTGCGGTGGACAAGGCAGAGCAGAGCGAAACCGCAAGTGCGGTGGACAGAGCTGAGCAGAGCGAAACCGCGAGTGCGGTGGACAAGGCTGAGCAGAGCGAGCAGAAACCGCCAGAGCGGTAAGTAAGGCAGAGCAGAGATAAACCGCCAAAGCGGTGAGCAAAGACAGAGCAGACGGGACAGGGCTCTGTTCACATGGAACAAACTGGAAGGGAAACGCAGAACCAGATACACACAAGGTACTTGCAAAGAAGTTGCGAGTGGACTCCAAACTCACAAACAGAAGTACAGCGACAATGAGTAGGAGTTAGGTGCAGGTTCAGACTCTGCAGAAAAAGAGAGGAAACGGACACAGAGACAAAACAGGTAAGAGGCCAGGGGACAGTTCAGACAAGAACTGTACTGCAACGTAATACAGGAACGAGCCTAGGTAAAGCCAAGTGCTGGTTCAGACACTGCAGCAAAAGGGAAGAAACGGACATAGAGACAAAACAAGTAACAGGTTAGGAGACAGTTCAGACAGGAACTGTTACTGCAACGAATTACAGGAACGAGCCTAGGTAAAGCCAAGTGCTGGTTCAGACACTGCAGAAAAAGGGAGGAAACGGACATAGAGACAAAACAAGTGACAGGTTAGGAGACAGTTCAGACAGGAACTGTTACTGCAGCGAAATACAGGAACGAGCCTGGGTATACGGCCCCCAGAGGCAGAAACGAACAGGCAAGGAGCGTGTTCAGACTGGCCTGGAAATACAGCCTCCAGGAAGGCAGACAGGCAGGGAAAAACAGAACAGGACCTGGCACATTCAGAGTCAAGGAGCACACCGAATGTTAAAGTTGCTCAGGCGTCAGCTTCCAGGTGAAGCTGGTTTAAATATCCAGTGACAGACAGCAATAGGCTGAGGACGCATTAGGGGTGTGCCCACAGCAGCTACAAGAATCAGGAAGTAACCGGGCCGCCACCCTAAGCAGTCAGAACAGAGACAAACAGACAGCATGAACAGAAGCCAGGCTAGCAGACTGGACTGAAGATCAAGTCTGCGATCTTGCATAGTGAGAGATGGTGCACTATGCAAGCCCGCCACCAGGTATGTCACACAAAGTGCTGCGGAGGTAGCCGAGAAGCAAACCCTGGCTTCAGGAAACGAGAATGATGACCTCTGTAGAGTAGAGAGTAGGAAACCAGAAGGGTGCTTTGTCTTTGGGAGTCCAGGCCATATAGCTCGTCAGTGTCCAAAGAGGTGGAGCTCAAAGAACTCTTCACATTTTCCCCATCACACTCAGAGGCAGTCAGGAAACGGGAAAGGGGGGCCAGTAGAACCCCATATTGAGCCCCCATCAGCAACTAAGACCTACTCTACCGCCCCATACAATAGTGCCTCATCGAAAACACTGCCTGAAGGTTTAGTGGGACCAGCCCCACATGTCCCCGCATATATCAATGGTCAACCTTGTACAGTAATGCTGGATAGCGGGTCTCAAGTGTCCATCATCTTCGAAGGATGGTATAAGAGATATTTATCCAATGTGCCTCTGAAACCGTTGTCTGGACTCGTGGTGTGGGGACTGAGTGAGCACAGCTACCCCTACAGAGCGTAAGTGTCCGTGACACTACGATTCCCAAAGACTGTTGTTGGAGTGGATAAAGAGATACCCATCATAGCGCTAATCTGCCCAGAGGCAGAGGCAGATGAGAGACCAACACCTGTCATAGTGGGAACAAATGCCAACATCTTCCGTACATTAGCTCAGTGGTGTTGGGAAGTTGGGGGAGAAAATTACTTGCAGACCCTATCCATCCACCCAGTCTGTCTGGAAGCCTATGTGAGAACGGAGGAGGAGAAGAGGGAACTACAGCCTGAAAGCTTTGACCTTTGTTTTGAAGGAAGTGAGCTGAAAGGAGAAGAGAGGAGGCTGGTCATCGACTGCATAATGATGCGCGGGGCGGCTTTCTCTTTAGGCGAATGGGACATGGGCCTCGCCCAAGGAGTAGAGCATCGCATTCGGTTGAAGGATCAAAAGCCTTTCCGAGAGAGATCCCGAAGATTGGCCCTGGCGGATATCGAAGATGTCAGGCAGCATCTACGTGTTATGTTAGACACAGGAGTCATCATAGAGTCTAGTAGCCCCTATGCTTCCCCCATCGTGATAGCTCGAAAACAAAATGGAGCTATTCGGATGTGTGTGGATTATCGTACCTTGAACAAACGTACGGTCCCTGACCAGTACACTGTGCCCCGAATCGATGAAGCTTTGGATTGCCTGCAAGGGAGCCAATGGTTTTCTGTGTTAGATCTCCAGAGTAGCTACTATCAGATACCCATGTCAAAAGAAGATCAAGAGAAGACCGCTTTTATCTGTCCCATTGGGTTCTTCGAGTTTCAGAGACTGCCTCAAGGACAGACAGGTGCTCCGGCCACTTTTCAGAGATGTATGGACAAAGTAGTGGGAGACATGCACTTACTTGACGTCTTGTTTTATCTAGATGATCTTATTGTTTTTGGGAAGACTCTGGAAGAACACAACCAGCGGTTGTTCAAGGTGCTGGATCGGTTGAAGGAGGCTGGGTTGAAGTTGTCCCTTGACAAGTGCCGGATTTGCCAGACGACTGTGAAATATGTGGGGCACATAGTCAGCAGAGAAGGAATTTCCACCGACCACGCCAAAGTGGAGGCTGTTGTAAACTGGCCTAAGCCCACCAAACAGAGGGAGCTTAGGTCCTTTTTAGGATTTTGTGGATATTACTGAAGATTTGCACCCCAGTACTCTCGAATTGCGAAGCCATTAACTGCCCTTACCCAGGGGTATCCCCCCTTCTGGGAGGACAGCCCACTCCTCAAGGTCAGGAAAGAGGGTCTACTTCCGAGTTAATGAACTTTTTGGGAAAAGATGGACACCTGTATGCGATGAGGCATTCGAGAAACTGAAGTCATGTTTGACCCAAACTCCAGTGTTGGCCTATGCAGACCCCAGTAAACCATATGTGTTACATGTAGATGCTTCTCTCGATCGACTAGGAGGGATTCTCTACCAGGACCATGATAGCTGTCTGCGTCCCATTTACTACATTAGTCGAGGATTGACTCCCAGTGAACGCAACTACCCAGCTCACAAACTGGAGTTTCTGGCTCTGAAATGGGCTGTAGTGGACACGCTGCATGACTACCTCTATTGGGTACACTTTGTGGTTCATTCCGACAACAATCCATTAACCTACGTGAGAACCACAGCAAAACTGGATGCCACGGGGTACCGGTGGCTTGCCACACTTTCTTTGTACGATTTCAGCTTAAAATATTGACCAGGGATCAGTAACATTGATGCAGACACACTCTCTTGCCTGCCTAGGGAACCCTTAAATGAGGAAGAAGAAGGAGGATGGATAGAGGTCTCTGCCCCTGAGGTGAAGACTCTGTGCCATAGACATCAAACTAATGCCCTCCCTATGCAGTGCTGTGCTAAATTCTTAGGAGCATCCAGTGAAGCGCTCCCGTTGTTGTACTGCCGAGTGACAAATGTAACTCCAGACTCTCTCCCTCAGCTGACTCGTAATCAAGTCAGAAAGGCGCAGCAGGGGGATCAGGTATAGCCCCAATGTTAGAGTGACTTGATATCAGGTTTATAGGCATATGAATGTGTTACTATAAATTGATAGGCTATATGTGAGTCCAACAAGGCAGTCAAGTTTACATTACTCACTATGCACTATGCACTGTTCACTTTAATTTGATATACAGAAATAATAATTGGATTCCATATTGCTCTTGAAGGATATATATTATCCATAGCTAATCATGTATTTTTGATGTATTTTTGATATATTTTGTATGCATCTCAACGATGTTGGATTAATATACCCCTCACATATCTTTATGTAATCTTTGAATAATGTGTGAGTTAGCTGTGCCCTCTCCTTGCAGCACCATAATATTTTAATATGCAATGTTTAAATAAAGTATCAATTTTTCTGAAAAACTCTGGTCGTATAAGCTCTCTTATTTTTGAGGGCTTTTTCTTGTGAATTAAATTATCAATGGAGTTGGACGTGATGTTCCTGAAATCCTTGTGAGTATATTGTTATTCACACTCTCTCACCTGCCTAGGGAACCCTTAAATGAGGAAGAAGAAGGAGGATGGATAGAGGTCCCTGCCCCTGAGGTGAAGACTCTGTGCCATAGACATCAAACTAATGCCCTCCCTATGCAGTGCTGTGCTAAATTCTTAGGAGCATCCAGTGAAGCGCTCCCGTTGTTGTACTGCCGAGTGACAAATGTAACCCCAGACTCTCTCCCTCAACTGACTCGTAATCAAGTCAGAAAGGCGCAGGAGGGGAATCGGTCGGTGGGGGTAGTCCGATGGTGGGTTAAGAGGGACTGGAGGCCCGAAAAGAATGCATTAAGAACAGAGGAGTCTGTCCTGCTGACTCGGCAGCTAGAGTCGCTAGTAGTAAGAACTGGACTACTATACCGGGAGGCAAAGCGCCAGAAGGGAGGAGTCCGTAGACAGCTGGTGTTACCCCCCCGATTTCGGAGGATGGTCATGAAGTCCCTGCATGATGATCATTGACATCTTGGCATCGAGAAGACCACGGGTCTTGTGGCCGACCGATTTTACTGGCCTCGGATGGAAGCGGATATTGAAGAATACTGCAAATCATGCTCCCGGTGTGTGTTGAGAGAAACCTTGCCTTTGAGAACGGCCCCCCTTGTGAACATTACCAGTGATGGCCCACTTGAGCTAGTGTGCATTGATTTCCTCTCCATCGAGCCTGATGAAAGCAATGTCAGTAATGTGTTAGTGGTCACTGACCATTTCACCCGATATGCCCAAGCCTACCCCACTAAAGATCAAAGGGCAATTACTGTGGCAAAAACACTATGGGAGAAGTTCTTTGTACATTTCGGGCTGCCAGCCCGCATCCATACCGATCAAGGAAGAGATTTCGAAAGTAGACTAATCAAGGAGCTATGCGCCATTTGTGGGATCAAGAAATCCAGAACCACACCATATCACCCCCAAGGGGACCCTCAACCTGAGAGGTTCAACCGTACCCTTCTGAACATGTTAGGCACTTTGGATCACAGGAAGAAGGGACACTGGAGCAGGCATGTGAGTCAGTTGGTTTATGCCTACAATTGCACCACAAATGAGTCAACTGGATACTCGCCTTATTTCCTCATGTTTGGAAGAAAAGCCCGGCTACCAGTGGATATTAGTTTTGGGACATCCTTTGACAGTTCTAATGGGAAGACCTACTTAAAATATGTGTCCCAGCTACAAGAAGATTTGAAAAAAGCTTACAGAATGGCAGAGCAGGCCTCTGGTTGGTCAGGGAGGCGCAATAAGACTCGCTATGACTGTAGAGTTCGAGAACAAGTTTTACTGCCTGGAGATAGAGTCCTTATTCAACTTCTGGGCCTTCCTGGGAAGCACAAGCTTGCTGATCGGTGGTGTCCTGACCCTTATGTGGCTATGGAGAAGCTGCCCGGTGTCCTGGCCTACAGAGTGAAGCCCGAGAAAGATCGACACCATCTGTTGCCTGTGGGAAAAAACATCCCTTTACCACCATTGCCAACCCAAGGAGGTCATACCACCCTTCTGTGCAATAGGAGAAGTCGTAGGTGTGAACAACCACCCCAGCCTGGGGTAGCCTCAGGAGGAAGTGACAGCGAGTCTGGGGATGAATGGAGACCCTACGGTCAATGGAGCTACAGATGGACCGAGGACCATTGCCCCATAGGCGCGGACCCTGTAAACCAGACTCCTGAAGTGGAAACATGAAAAAGTAACATTTGTCCGGAGGCGAGTGCGCTCTGCCCACAATTGGGGGAGAGTTCAGAAGAGGGACATTTATTGAATGAAGAGATCCATCTGGAGGAGCCCGTTTTTGAGAGACAAGAGTCGGGGGCTGAAGAAGGGGCCCTCTCGGTACACACTCGTCCCAAACGGGACACTAGGCCACCCATGATGCTGACCTATAATAGAATGGGACATACCACTGAGGTCCCCAGGTTGATACACCCTAATTCAAATTCTGTTTGGCCTTATTTCCCAGTATCTCCCATGTGTCCAGGTGGTGGTTTGTGTGCATGTAAATTTGGTGTTAGTCAGGATGCCTTAACCCCCATTCATGCTTCAGGTGGTGAGTCCTCATTTTGTGACATTTTCAATGACTCACCAGGGGGAGAATGTAACACCTGCACATGGAACTGTCAGGGCAGCTACTGGTATACTGGAACTTACAGCCACTAAGAAGAGCTTTGCAGCTGCTGTTAAACGGGGACCTACAGACATTAACTGTTTTTCCCCTGAGCTGCAGTGGACTACAATTCCCAGGGACCCTTGTTTCAGTCAGATGACACAGCCTGGAAGGATAGAAGGAGAGAGAGTGGATTGGAAGTGGAGGGACTTGGGGGAGGGAGCTGGGCAGGAAGTGAAAGTGAAAGTTGAGAGGAGAAGGAGCATGGCAGCTTTCTGTGAAAGATGGAGCGGTGTGGATCTGCATTCCTCTACGCTGCAGAGTGTGGCGGACCCCTCTGAGATACCCGCGCTGGTGGACTGAGCGCGGTCCTGTCACCCTCTGAAGTAAGTTACATCAAGGACTCGGAGAGTTCTGCCGGCACTCCCACTGTATAAAGGCCTGAATCCTGCCACCCCCAGCTGGTGTCCAGAGACCCATCCGACTGTTTGAGACACACAGTGAGTGCCCTTCTGAGACTTGTGGTTCTACCAGCGCTATTTACAGTGAGTACACTACAACCCAGACTATTGACATTAATATTCATCTAAGTGCACCAACGGTTCTAATTTGCGCGCCAACATCCGCGGCAACTGGGCCCCAACGTTTGGACTGAGCTAATACAAAAAGGGAAAACCTGCTACGTTATACTTGCAGGGTCGGAGTAGAAGTAGATTGTGATGTGTATATGACTTTTATAGAGCACCATTACTTGTATTGTATGTTATTGCTTTACACCCACCTCAATTCTGCTGCATAGTAATAAACCTGTTAAACGGTTTTACTCCTGTTCCCTGTGTGTGTACTGAGCTGTGGCATGGGCTTCCTGAATCAGCCCCTGGCAGAAGATAACCGTCCTTCTGCAGTCCCAGAGAGAGAGCTCCAATCAAGGTTCGGGTGGAGGCACTGCGCCCTAAAGTGGTGAAACCCCCCATAACACCCAGTGTGCCGTGGTAGCCCTAAAGGGGTGTTACATGTATTAGGTAGTGTAGGGAGAAAAATCGTACATTACACATATCCATCTTAACAAAGAGTCCTTTTGAGGACTAACTAATCCATCTGCAGAGATATCAGGCAGGCAGTGTATATAGGCAGGCAGGGTATATAGCAGACTGCAGTGCATATAGCACAAGAGGCTCCATTCCAATTCTGCCTTCTGCTGCTGTTAGATATTTCTATACAAAGGCCCAGGTCTCAGGGGCCAGGAATACCTTTCTTTGGATCTTAATCCTCATTGTTTGCTTAAAAAGCAATGAAGAGAACAGTTTTTCTGCGCCATTTGTTGGTTGGCACTGCAGAATACAGCCGGGTCCTTTCCATATTACAGAGCTAGAAATCCCGCTATTTAAAACTGTGTTTTCTCTGTCAGACGGATCACATGTATGTTGTCAGAAAATACTGCCATTTCTGGCCTCCATTAAAAATTTCTTTCAGTGTGTCAGTGAAGCAATTCACAGCAGTTTGCTGTTCAAACTAGTTACCTACAGGCCAGGTATTTAAAACTCTGTTTTCTCCATCACACGGATCACATATACGTTGTCAGAAAATATTGCCATTTCTGGCCTCCATTAAAAATTTCTTTCAGTGTGTCAGTGAAGCAATTCACAGCAGTTTGCTGTTCAAACTACTTACCTACAGGCTAGCTATTTGAAACTCTATTTTCTCCGTCACACGGATCACATATAAGTTCGCTCCAAACTCAGTCATTTGTAGTGAGCGTGGAAGATACTGTCCTCCATTTAAAATGGGCAAGGCACGTGGCAAGGGACAGGGAACTGGACGTGCTGGTAATGGTGCATGCAGAGGCCGAGGACAAGGCCGTGGGCAAGCTGAAATTGTGCCACAACAAACACCCTCATATTCTCGTCTGACCTTCCTGTCCCAATTTCTAGGGGACCACAGCACACCACTATTGAACCCAGAGCAGTATCAAAAGGTTGTTGGTTGGATAGCGGATAATGCTTCCAGTCACTTAGCCACCACCACCACCCTGTCTTCCACACGGTCAAGTCTCAGTAGCCGTGAGTCTGGACCGCATATTCCTCACCCTGATCCTTCTTCCTCCCACCATGCCGAGTACCCAGAGACAACTGATCCCACACTTGGACACGCTGAAGAGCTGTTCACTTTTCCATTTATAGATCGGGCCTCTCGTCCGGTCCACTTGAAATGGGGCAAGAGGATATCGCGTGTAGCGATGCCCAAATATTTGAGCAGCCACGGTCACACGAAGGCGACGGTGGGAAAGTGTCACAAGAGGTGGACGATGATGAGACACAATTGCCAGAAAGTCAGGAGGAGGACCAGGGTGTGGAAGTGGAAGACGAGGTAGTGTATGATATAGTAACTGACCCAACCTGGCAGGAGGACATGCAGAGCGAGGACAGCAGCACACAGGGAGAGGGAGGCAGAGCACTCCAACAGGCAGGAAGAAGCAGTGTGGTGGCCGCAGACAAAACGCAGGCAACCGTTCCCCGTAACACCAACACAAAGGAATTTGCCAGTAAAACTGTTAGGTCTTCCCGAGACTGGTTGTTTTTTAACCCCTTTACAACCCAAGGTGGTTTGCACGTTAATGACCAGGCCAATTTTTACAATTCTGACCACTGTCACTTTATGAGGTAATTACTCTGGAACACTTCAACGGATCCCCCTGATTCTGAGAATGTTTTTTCATGACATATTGTACTTCATGATTGTGGTAAAATTTCTTTGATATCACTTGCATTTATTTGTGAAAAAAATGAAAATTTGGCGAAAATTTTGAAAATTTTGCAATTTTGAAAATTTTAATTTTTATCCCCTTAAATCAGAGAGATATGTCACACAAAATAGTTAATAAACAACATTTCCCACATGTCTACTTTACATCAGCACAATTTTGGAACCAAAATTTCTTTTTTATTAGGGAGCTAAAAGGGTTAAAAGTTGACCAGCGATTTCTAATTTTTCCAACAAAATTTACAAAACCAATTTTTCAGGGACCACATCATATTTGATGTCACTTTGAGGAGTCTTTATGACAGAAAATACCCAAAAGTGACACCATTCTAAAGACTGCACCCCTCAAGGTGCTCAAAACCACATTCAAGAACTTTATTAACCCTTAAGGTGCTTCACAGGAATTTTTGGAATGTGGAAGAAAAAAATTAACATTTAACTTTTTTCACAAAAAGGTTACTTTAGACCCAAGTTTTTTTTTATTTTCGCAGGGGTAACAGGAAAAAATGGACCCCAAAATTTGCTGTGCAATTTCCCCTGGGCACGCAGATACCCCATATGTGGGTAAAAAACACTGTCTGGCCGCACGGTAGGGTTTGGAAGGGAAGGAGCGCTATTTGACTTTTTGAATGTAAAATTTGCTTGAATAATTAGGGGACGCCATGTTGCATTTGGGGAGCCCCTGATGTGCCTAAACAGTGGAAACCCCACACAAGTGACACCATTTTGGAAACTAGACCCCTCAGGGAACTTATCTAAATGTGTGGTGAGCACCTTGAACCCCCAGGTGTTTCACAGAAGTTTATAACATTGAGTCGTAAAAATAAAATTTTCACATTTTTCCCACAAAAATGTTTTTCAGCCCCCACTTTTGCATTTTCATAAGGGTAAAAGGAGAAATTGCACCATGCAGTTTGTTGTGCAATTTCTCTTCAGTAAGAAGATATCCCATATGTGTGGGAAAACCACTGTTTGGGTGCACGGCAGGGTTCAGAGGGGAAGGAGCGCCATTTGACTTTTTGAATGTAAAATTTACTTAAATAATTAGCAGATGTGCCCCTGATGTGCCTAAACAGTGGAAACCCCCCACAAGTGACACCATTTTTGAAACTAGACCCCTCAAGGAACTTATCTAGAAGTGTGGTGAGCTCCTTGAACCCCCAAGTCCTTTACAGAAGTTTATAACATGGAGCCATGAAAATAAAAAAATCTAACTTTTTCCACAAAAATGATGTTTTAGTCCCATTTTTTTTATTTTCACAAGGGTAAGAGGAGAAAATGGACCCCAAAAACTTTTGTGCAATTTCTCCTGAGTACGCCAATACCCCATATGTGGGGAAAATACAGTTTTTGTGCACACGGCAGAGTTCAGAAGGGAAGGAGCACTGTGTGACTTTTTGAACGCAAAATCGGTTGGAATCGATAGCGGACGCCATGTCGCATTTGGAGAGCCCCTGATGTGCCTAAATAGTGGAAACACCCCACAAGTGACCCCATTTTGGAAACTACACCCCTCAAGGTATTTTTTCAAAGGGTATAGTGAACATTTTGAACCCAGAGGTACGACACAGAATTTGATAACATTAGGTCATCATATTGAATAAGTTGTCATTAGTCATGAGCGCAAGTGCTCACTACTTGAGTTTGCATCGGGTACTCAGGTATGCACCATGTATCGCGGGTGCTCGAGTCCCCGCCCGCATGTTTCACTTTTATTAGACACCCAAAAAAAACATGCGGGGATCCCCACAATGTTTTTTTGGCCTTGAAGCATATGGGGCGGATACTCGAACATGTCACTCGAGCACCCGCGATACTCAATGCATACCCGAGCACCCGATGCAAACTCAAGTAGCGAGCACTTGCGCTCAACACTAGTTGCCATATCGTCATCTTTTTTTTTTTACTTTTGAAAAAAAAAACAACCCTAACCCCAACCCTAACACCAACCCCAGCCCTAGCGTTTATTTTTTACGCCGTTCCTAGTGTGGTATAAGTGATTAGACGACTTTATTCTTCGGGTCAGTGCGACTACAGAGATACCAGAATCATATCGGGTTTTTCTGATTGACAGCTGTCACACACTAAAAAACACATATTTTGTAAAATCTAGTTTTTGCATCGCCATATTTTGAGAGCTATAATTTTTCCATATTTTGGCTGACAGAGTCATGTGACGGCTTGTTTTTTGCGGGGTGAGTTTTTTTATTGGTGCCATTTTGAGGCATGTGACATTTTTTGATCGCTTTCTATTCCGGTTTTTGGGAGGCTGATTAAACAGAAACCAACAATTCAGGAATTGTTTTTTTATTTTTTTTTTATTCTGCTCCGCGCGTGGTAAAATTGATAAGGTAGCTTTATTCTTCGGGTCAGTAAGTTTACACCGGTACCACATTTCTATCATTTTTCAATGTTTTGGCGCTTTTACACAATAAAAGCTATTTTATAGAAAAAATTATTTTTTGCATCGCTTTATTCTGAGAGCTATAACTTTTTCTTTTTCAGCTGATGGAGCGATATGGCGGCTTATTTTTTGCGGGACGAGATGCCGTTTTCAGCGGTACCATTTTTATTTATATTCGTCTTTTTGATCGCATGTTATTCCTTTTTTGTTTGGCGGTATGATGATACAGCATTGTTTTTTGCTTCGTTTTTTATTTTTATTTTTTATCGTGTTCACTGAAACGGTTAAGTAGTGGGACAGTTTTATAGGTCAGGTTGTTCCGGATGCGACGATACCAAATATGTGTACTTTTATTGCTTTTTGTTTTTTTTCATAATAATATTTATTGATGGGTACATTATATTTCTATTTTTGGTGGATTATTCTTAGTTTTTTTTTAATATATTTTTACAATTTTTTTTTTTTTCACTTTCTGACAGTTTTTTTATTTGTATACTTTGTCCCACTATAGGACTTTCACTTTTTTTATTCTCATCGCCTGCATAGCATAGGGATGGAGCACCATCCCTGTGCCATGCAGGCTGTCAGAACTGCACAGTGAGAAGATAGTTTGGTCATGTACTGCGCATGACCAAAAAAAGCTTCCTGCTGTCTGGTGACCCGGATGTTGTCATGACGACATCGGGTCGTCATGGCAACATCCGGGAAGCCGTGGCAGACAGCGCTGGAGGCCGGAAGAGGAGGTGAGTATACCGATCACCTCCCCTTAGTCACCGCAATGCTGCGATCAACTTCGATCGCAGCATTGGGGGGATTAATGTGCCGGGAGCTGTGCCAGACCACTCCCTCCACATAGTACCAGGTGTCAACTGTGATAATCAGCTGACACCCGGCGGCGATCGCGCCCGCACAGCCTGTGTGCGCGCGCGATCGCCATGATGTACTAATACGGGTCAGGCTCTTAAAGGCCAGGGCACAGACGCGTATTAGTGCGTCTTGGGCTTTAAAGGGGTTAAAGACTCTGCCGACAACACCAAAAAGGCCATTTGCACCACCTGCCAGGCCAGCATCAGCAGGGTTGGCAAAACGACCAGCCTGACCACCACCAGCATGATCAGACACATGTCAGCAAAGCACCCGACGTTGTGGGCCGAACCCCAGGGTCCAGGAACAGTGTCTGCAGGTGGCACCATTGCTTCTTCCACTGTTGTGCATGCAAGCCAATCCCCTGTCCATGGTGCATGCGAAGATGCCTCCTGCCCTGCACCTGTCGTTGCACACTCGCAGCGTTCAGTTGTCCATACCCCAGTCCTTGAACCGCAAGTGCAAATATGCAGCCAACACCCCACAGGCCACACTACTAAATTCTCACATTTCAAGACTACTTGCGCTCGAAATGTTGCCTTTTAGGCTGGTGGAGATGGAAGCATTCCGGAACCTGATGGCGGCGGCCGTCCCTTGGTACTCGGTCCCCAGCCGTCACTATTTCTCCCGGTGTGCCGTCCCCGCATTACACAAGCACGTGTCCCAAAACATTAGCCGTGCCCTCAACAACGCAGTTACCGGTAAAGTCCACCTAACCACAGACACGTGGACAAGTGCTTGTGGGCAAGGATGGTTCATCTCGCTGATGGCACACTGAATTAACATAGTGGAAGCCGGGACCCAGTCGGACCTTGGGACGGAACAAGTCCTCCCGACATCAAGGATTGCGGGCCCTAGGTCAATCAGGGTTGCCCCCACGGTCTACAGCTCCTGTACCTCATCCTCCTCAGCCTCCTCCTCCTCTTCAGCCTCCATCTCCGAAATGACCACATCAGTCATAAGCTGGAAGCACTGCAGCACTGCCTCGGCCAAGCGGCAACAGGCTGTGCTGAAGCTAATATGCTTAGGTGACAAACCGCACAATGCTGAAGAGTTGTTGACAGCTCTGAAAGAGCAGGCAGATCTGTGGCTCACACCGCTGAACCTACAGCCAGGCATGGTCGTGTGTGACAATGGCCGGAACCTGGTGGCAGCTCTGAGGCGAGGCGAGCTCACACACGTACCATGCCTGGCCCATGTGCTTAACCTCATGGTTCAGCAGTTTCTCAAAACCTACCTGCCGGATCTGCTTGGTAAAGTACGCCGTCTGTGTGCCCATTTTAGAAAGTCAGCTACAGCTTCCGCCGCCCTTGACGTGTTTCAGCAGCGTTTGCAGCTTCCGGCTCACAGACTGGTGTGTGATGTCTCCACGCGTTGGAACTCTACACTGCAGATGTTGGGAAGGATTTGTAAGCAGAGGAGGGCAGATGTTGAGTACCAGCATCAACAAGTTCAGTTCAGACTCCACACATAAGACCTCAGGAGTGGACATGGATGTCAGACATATGTACTATCCTCCAAAACTTTGAGGACTCCACCAAGATGGTGAGCGGCTATGACGCCATAATTAGCGTCACCATCCCGCTTCTCTGTATTCTGAAACGCTCTCTGCTCACAAAGAGGATGCATTGCAGGAGGAGCATGATGAGATGGACAAGGGACCATATAGGGTGATTACACACAGCCAAACCTCATCTCATCCCAACGTGGATTGGGTGACAATGAAGAAGAGGAGGAGGAGGAGGAAGGATAGGAGCTAGTTTCATGCACTATAGACGGTACTACCTGCACAGCTGTCATACCGTCAGGTCAGCATTGATGGCCAGAGGACAGAGAGGAGGAGGAGGAGAGCATGGTCAGTCATCCTCTTGGTGAGGACACGGAAGTCTTGCCTGTTAGCAGTCTGGCACGCATGGCTGAGTTTATGCTACGCTGCCTTTCCCATGACCCTCTCGTTCTCAAAATTTTGGGTGCGGAACTATTAAAAAAATTCCCATCTGAAAACGCTGGTGGCAGAGGGCACACTTCGTTGGACAATCAAGGAGTACAGGCGAGAGAGACACAACTTCAATCCAGCAGAGGCAGGGGAACACTGTCAAAGTTCTGGGAGAGTTTTCTCAGACTCTCCCATCGCACAGGCCCTGAGACGCGGGGTACTCTCAGAAGTAGTGCAAAGTTTTGGAAGATGCTGAGGGAGTACCTTGCTGACCGTACTACCGTCCTCCATGATTCCTCTGTGCCTTATAATTATTGGGTATCCAAGCTGGATATGTGGAATGAACTGGCTCTCTATGCCTTGAAGGTCCTGACCTTCCCTGCCGCCAGCGTTTTATCAGAGCGGGTTTTTAGTGCCGCTGATGGAATTATAACTGATAAGCGCATCCGCCTGTCAACTGAAAATGCTGACAGGCTGACTCTTATAAAAATGAACAAGGGTTGAATTTGGCCAGACTTCTCAACACCACCAAATGATAGTAGCCGTAACATAAACTCAAATCCAGTGTATTTTCTTGGGAGGTATATTCCCATGCACCTTTTCACACCCACACATGGGTATACGCTTCCTGATTTTGGCTATTTGCTCTTGTTTTCCTCCTTCTCCTCATCCCCCACCACCATAACACCAGTGTGACCGTGGTCCGTGATGCAACACCCACATAATCTTTTTAAAGGGTGTTTATGATGCCAGTAAAAAAAATTTTTTATACAGTATGTTCATGTAAACCCCTGAGGGGTAAATGTTTGTCAGCCTATACACTTGTGCATGGGCATTACATGTATAGGAGGTTCGCTCCTTTCTAATGGGAACATTTTTTATGAGGCCCTCCTCCACGTCTCTTCCAAGGGGCATTGAAGTGCCTCCAATTTTTTGGCAGCCCTTCAATAAACTGCATAGGCCAACACTATGGGAGACTCTCTCCTTTATAATGGGAATTTGTCGTTACTGTGGCCCTGCTCTATGTCTCTTTAAATTGTTAGTGGGGTTTTTCCTAAAATTGGTCAGCTGTTGGACTCACTGCTTAACGTATAACTGTATAGCAGACTCTCTCCTTTCTAATAGGAATTTGTCATTACTGTGGCCCTGCTCTATGTCTTTTTAAATTCTTAGTGCGGTTTTTCCTAAATTTGGTCAGCCGTTGGACTCACTGCATACCCTATAACTGTATAGCAGACCCTCTCCTTTCTAATGTGAACATGTCGGACTTGTTACTGTGGCCCTGCTCTGTTTTGCTTTCAATTCTTAGTGGGGTTTTTCCGTTGGACTCACTGCATACCCTATAACTGTATAGCAGACCCTCTCCTTTCTAATAGGAACATGTCGTACTTGTTACTGTGGCCCTGCTCTGTGTTTCTTTAAATTCTTAGTGGGTTTTTTCCTAAAATTGGTCAGCCGTTGGACTCACTGCATACCCTATAACTGTATAGCAGACCCTTTCCTTTCTAATGGGAACATGTCGAACCTTGTTACTGTGGCCCTGCGCTATGTGTCCTTAAATTCTTAGTGGAGTTTTTCCAAAAATTGGACAGCCGGTGGACTCACTGCATACCCTATAACTGTATAGCAGACTCTCTCCTTTCTAATGGGAACATGTCGTACCTTGTTACTGTGGCTCTGATCTATGTGGCTTTAAATTCTTAGTGGGGTGTTTCCTAAAATTGGTCAGCCGTTGGATTCACTGCATACCCTATAACTGTGTAGCATACTCTCTCCTTTCTAATGGAAACATGCTGTACTTGTTACTGTGGCCCTGCTCTGTGTTTCTTTAAATTCTTAGTGGGATTTTTCCTAAAATTGGTCAGCCGTTGGACTCATTGCATACCCTATAACTGTATAGCAGACCTTCTCCTTTCTAATGGGAACATGTCGTACTTGTTACTGTGGCCCTGCTCTGTTTTTCTTTAAATTCTTAGTGGGGTTTTTCCTAAAATTGGTCAGCCGTTGGACTCACTGCATACCCTATAACTGTATAGCAGACTCTCTCCTTTCTAATGCAAACATGTCGTACCTTGTTACTGTGGCCCTGATCTATCTTGCTTTAAATTCTTAGAGGGGTTTTTCCTTAAATTGGTCAGCCGTTGGATTCACTGCTTACCCTATAACTATATAGCAGACTCTCTCCTTTCTAATGCAAACATGTCGTACTTGTTACTATGGCCCTGCTCTGTGTTTCTTTAAATTATTTGTGTTTTTTTTCCTAAAATTGGTCAGCCGTTGGACTCACTGCATACCCTATAACTGTAAAGCAGACCCTCCCCTTTCTAATGGGAACATATCGCACCTTGCTCATGTGGCCCTGCTCTATGTGTCTTTAAATTCTTAGTGGGGTTTTTCCTAAAATTAGTGAGCCGTTGGATTAACAGTATACCCTATAACTGTGTAGAATACTCTCTCCTTTCTAATGGAAACATGTCGTACTTGTTACTGTGGCCCTGCTCTGTGTTTCTTTAAATTCTTAGTGTTTTTTTTCCTAAAATTGGTCAGCCGTTGGACTCACTGCATACCCTATAGCTGTATAGCAGACCCTCTACTTTCAAATGGGAACATTTCGTACCTTGTTACTGTGGCCCTGATCTATGTGGCTTTAAATTCTTAGTGGGGTTTTTCCTAAAATTGGTCAGCCGTTGGATTCACTGCATACCCTATAACTGTATAGCAGACTCTCTCCTTTCTAATGAAAAGATGTCGTACTTGTTACTGTGGTCGTGCTCTGTGTTTCTTTAAATTCTTAGTGGGTTTTTTCCTAAAATTGGTCAGCCGTTGGACTCACTGCATACCCAATAACTGTATAGCAGACCCTTTCCTTTCTAATGGGAACATATTGCACCTCGTTACTGTGGCCCTGCGCTATGTGTCTTTAAATTCTTAGTGGGGTTTTTACAAAAATTGGCCAGCCGGTGGACTCACTGCATACCCTATAACTGTATAGCAGACCCTTTCCTTTCCAATGAGATCATGTCGCACCTTGTTACTGTGGCCCTGCTCTATGTGTCTTTAAATTCTTAGTGGGGTTTTTCCCAAAATTGATCAGCCGTTGGACTCACTGCATACCCTATAAATGTATAGCAGACCCTCTCCTTTCTAATGGGAACATGTCGTACCTTGTTAATGTGGCCCTGATCTATTTGCCTGTAAATTCTTAGTGGGGTTTTTACTAAAATTGGTCAGCCGTTGGATTCACTGCTTACCCTATTACTGTATAGCAGACTCTCTCCTTTCTAATGGAAACATGTCGTACTTGTTACTGTGGCCCTGCTTTGTGTTTCTTTAAATTCTTTGTGGGTTTTTTCCTAAAATTGGTCAGCCGTTGGACTCACTGCATACCCTATAACTGTATAGCTGACCCTCTCCTTTCTAATGGGAACATATCGCACCTTGATACTGTGGCCCTGCGCTATGTGTCTTTAAATTCTTAGTGGGGTTTTTCCTAAAATTGGTCAGCCGGTGGTCTCACTGCATACCCTATATCTGTATAGCAGACCCTCTCCTTTCTAATGGGAACATGTCGTTCCTTGTTACTGTGGCCCTGATCTATGTGTCTTTAAATTCTTAGTGGGATTTTTCCTAAAATTGGTCAGCCATTGGATTCACTGCATACCCTATAACTGTGTAGCATACTCTCTCCTTTCTAATGGAAACATCCTGTACTTGTTACTGTGGCCCTGCTCTGTGCTTCTTTAAATTCTTAGTGGGTTTTTTCCTAAAATTGGTCAGCCTTTTTACTCACTGCATACCCTTTAACTGTATAGCAGACCCTCTCCTTTCTAATGGGAACATATTGCACCTTGTTACTGTGGCCCTGCGCTATGTGTTTTTAAAGTCTTAGTTGGGGTTTTCCTAAAATTGGTCAGCCGGTGGACTCACTGCATACCCTATAACTGTATAGCAGACCCTTTCCTTTCTAATGGGAACATGTCGTACCTTGTTACTGTGGCCCTGCTCTATGTGTCTTTAAGTACTTAGTGGGGTTTTTCCTAAAATTGGTCAGCCGTTTTACTCACTGCATACCCTATAACTGTATAGCACACCCTCTCCTTTCTAATGGGAACATGTCGTACCTTGTTACTGTGGCCCTGCTCTGTGTGTCTTTAAATTCTTAGTGGGGTTTTTCCTAAAATTGATCAGCCGTTGGACTCACTGCATACCCTATAACTGTATAGCAGACCCACTCCTTTCTAATGGGAACATGTCGTACTTGTTACTGTGGCCCTGCTCTGTGTTTCTTTAAATTCTTAGTGGGGTTTTTACTAAAATTGGTCAGCCGTTGGACTCACTGCATACCCTATAACTGTATAGCAGACACTCTCCTTTCTAATGGGAACATGTCGTACCTTATTAATGTGGCCCTGCTCTATTTGCCTGTAAATTCTTCGTGGGGTTTTTACTAAAATTGGTCAGCCGTTGGATTCACTGCTTACCCTATTACTGTATAGCAGACTCTCTCCTTTCTAATGGAAACATGTCGTACTTGTTACTGTGGCCCTGCTTTGTGTTACTTTAAAAATTTTGTGGGTTTTTTCCTAACATTGGTCAGCCGTTGGACTCACTGCATACCCTATAACTGTATAGCAGACTCTCTCCTTTCTAATGGGAACATGTCATACTTGTTACTGTGGCCCTGCTCTATGTGTCTTTAAATTTTTAGTGGGGTTTTTCCTAAAATTGTTTAGCCGTTGGACTCACTGCATACCCTATAACTGTATAGCAGACCCTCTACTTTCTAATGGGAACAGGTCGCACCTTGTTACTGTGGCCCTGCTCTATGTGTCTTTAAATTCTTAGTGGGGTTTTTCCTAAAATTGGTCAGCCGTTGGACTCACTGCATACCCTATAACTGTATAGCAGACCCTCTCCTTTCTAAGGGGAACATGTTGTACCTTGTTACTGTGGCGCTGCTCTATGTGTCTTTAAATTCTTAGTGGGGTTTTTCCAAAAATTTGTCAGCCGGTGGACTCACTGCATACCCTATAACTGTATAGCAGACCCTTTCCTTTCTAATGGGATCATGTCGTACCTTGTTACTGTGGCCCTGCTCTATGTGTCTTTAAATTCTTAGTGGGGTTTTTCCTAAAATTGATCAGCCGTTGGACTTACTGCATACCCTACAACTGTATAGCAGACCCTCTCCTTTCTAATGGGAACATGTCGTACCTTATTAATGTGGCCCTGATCTATTTGCCTGTAAATTCTTAGTGGGGTTTTTACTAAAATTGGTCAGCTGTTGGATTCACTGCTTACCCTATAACTGTATAGCAGACTCTCTCCTTTCTAATGGGAACATGTCATACTTGTTACTGTGGCCCTGCTCTATGTGTCTTTAAATTTTTAGTGGGGTTTTTCCTAAAATTGTTTAGCCGTTGGACTCACTGCATACCCTATAACTGTATAGCAGACCCTTTCCTTTCTAATGGGATCATGTCGTACCTTGTTACTGTGGCCCTGCTCTATGTGTCTTTAAATTCTTAGTGGGGTTTTTCCTAAAATTGATCAGCCGTTGGACTCACTGCATACCCTATAACTGTATAGCAGACCCTCTCCTTTCTAATGGGAACATGTCGTACTTGTTACTGTGGCCCTGCTCTGTGTTTCTTTAAATTCTTAGTGGGGTTTTTACTAAAATTGGTCAGCTGTTGGACTCACTGCATACCCTATAACTGTATAGCAGACCCTCTCCTTTCTAATGGGAACATGTCGCACCTTATTAATGTGGCCCTGATCTATTTGCCTGTAAATTCTTAGTGGGGTTTTTCCTAAAATTGGTCAGCCGTTGGATTCACTGCTTACCCTATTACTGTATAGCAGACTCTCTCCTTTCTAATGGAAACATGTCGTACTTGTTACTGTGGCCCTGCTTTGTGTTACTTTAAAATCTTTGTGGGTTTTTTCCTAAAATTGGTCAGCCGTTGGACTCACTGCATACCCTATAACTGTATAGCAGACCCTCTCCTTTCTAAAGGGAACATATCGCACCTTGATGCTGTGGCCCTGCGCTATGTGTCTTTAAATTCTTAGTGGGGTTTTTCCTAAAATTGGTCAGCCGGTGGTCTCACTGCATACCCTATATCTGTATAGCAGACCCTTTCCTTTCTAATGGGAACATGTCGTACCTTGTTACTGTGGCCCTGATCTATGTGGCTTTAAATTCTTAGTGGGGTTTTTCCTAAAATTGGTCAGCCATTGGATTCACTGCATACCCTATAACTGTGTAGCATACTCTCTCCTTTCTAATGGAAACATCCTGTACTTGTTACTGTGGCCCTGCTCTGTGTTTCTTTAAATTCTTAGTGGGTTTTTTCCTAAAATTGGTCAGCCGTTGGACTCACTGCATACCCTATAACTGTATAGCAGACCCTCTCCTTTCTAATGGGAACATATTGCACCTTGTTACATTGGCCCTGCGCTATGTGTTTTTAAAGTCTTAGTGGGGTTTTTCCTAAAAGTGGTCAGCCGTTGGACTCACTGCATACCCTATAACTGTATAGCACACCCTCTCCTTTCTAATGGGAACATGTCGTACCTTGTTACTGTGGCCCTGCTCTGTGTGTCTTTAAATTCTTAGTGGGGTTTTTCCTAAAATTAGTCAGCCTTTGGACTCACTGCATACCCTATAACTGTATAGCAGACCCTCTCCTTTCTAATGGGAACATGTCGTACCTTGTTACTGTGGCCCTGCTCTATGTGTCTCTAAATTCTTAGAGGGGTTTTTCCTAAAATTGGTCAGCCGTTGGACTCACT
This sequence comes from Phyllobates terribilis, assembly GCF_046119375.1. Lineage (NCBI taxonomy): Eukaryota > Metazoa > Chordata > Amphibia > Anura > Dendrobatidae > Phyllobates > Phyllobates terribilis. Next base: position 573,837,723 of record NW_027362764.1, read on the forward strand.
GCATACCCTATAACTGTATAGCAGACTCTCTCCTTTCTAATGGGAACATGTCATACTTGTTAGTGTGGCCCTGCTCTATGTGTCTTTAAATTCTTAGTGGGGTTTTTCCTAAAATTAGTCAGCCTTTGGACTCACTGCATACCCTATAACTGTATAGCAGACCCTCTCCTTTCTAATGGGAACATGCCGTACCTTGTTACTGTGGCCCTGCGCTATGTGTCTTTAAATTCTTAGTGGGGTTTTTCCTAAAATTGGTCAGCCGGTGGTCTCACTGCATACCCTATATCTGTATAGCAGACCCTCTCCTTTCTAATGGGAACATGTCGTACCTTGTTACTGTGGCCCTGATCTATGTGGCTTTAAATTCTTAGTGGGGTTTTTCCTAAAATTGGTCAGCCATTGGATTCACTGCATACCCTATAACTGTGTAGCATACTCTCTCCTTTATAATGGAAACATCCTGTATTGTTACTGTGGCCCTGCTCTGTGTTTCTTTAAATTCTTAGTGGGTTTTTTCCTAAAATTGGTCAGCCGTTGGACTCACTGCATACCCTATAACTGTATAGCAGATCCTCTCCTTTCTAATGGGAACATATTGCACCTTGTTACTGTGGCCCTGCGCTATGTGTTTTTAAAGTCTTAGTGGGGGTTTTCCTAAAATTGGTCAGCCGGTGGACTCACTGCATACCCTATAACTGTATAGCAGACCCTTTCCTTTCTAATGGGAACATGTCGTACCTTGTTACTGTGGCCCTGCTCTATGTGTCTTTAAGTACTTAGTGGGGTTTTTCCTAAAATTGGTCAGTCTTTGGACTCACTGCATACCCTATAACTGTATAGCACACCCTCTCCTTTCTAATGGGAACATGTCGTACCTTGTTACTGTGGCCCTGCTCTGTGTGTCTTTAAATTCTTAGTGGGGTTTTTCCTAAAATTAGTCAGCCTTTGGACTCACTGCATACCCTATAACTGTATAGCAGACCCTCTCCTTTCTAATGGGAACATGTCGTACCTTGTTACTGTGGCCCTGCTCTGTGTGTCTTTAAATTCTTAGTGGGGTTTTTCCTAAAATTAGTCAGCCATTGGATTCACTGCATACCCTATAACTGTGTAGCATACTCTCTCCTTTATAATGGAAACATCCTGTACTTGTTACTGTGGCCCTGCTCTGTGTTTCTTTAAATTCTTAGTGGGTTTTTTCATAAAATTGGTCAGCCGTTGGACTCACTGCATACCCTATAACTGTATAGCAGATCCTCTCCTACTAATGGGAACATATTGCACCTTGTTAATGTGGCCCTGCGCTATGTGTTTTTAAAGTCTTAGTGGGGGTTTTCCTAAAATTGGTCAGCCGGTGGACTCACTGCATACCCTATAACTGTATAGCAGACCCTTTCCTTTCTAATGGGAACATGTCGTACCTTGTTACTGTGGCCCTGCTCTATGTGTCTTTAAGTACTTAGTGGGGTTTTTCCTAAAATTGGTCAGTCTTTGGACTCACTGCATACCCTATAACTGTATAGCACACCCTCTCCTTTCTAATGGGAACATGTCGTACCTTGTTACTGTGGCCCTGCTCTGTGTGTCTTTAAATTCTTAGTGGGGTTTTTCCTAAAATTAGCCAGCCTTTGGACTCACTGCATACCCTATAACTGTATAGCAGACCCTCTCCTTTCTAATGGGAACATGTCGTACCTTGTTACTGTGGCCCTGCTCTATGTGTCTCTAAATTCTTAGTGGGGTTTTTCCTAAAATTGGTCAGCCGTTGGACTCACTGCATACCCTATAACTGTATAGCAGACTCTCTCCTTTCTAATGGGAACATGTCATACTTGTTACTGTGGCCCTGCTCTATGTGTCTTTAAATTTTTAGTGGGGTTTTTCCTAAAATTGTTTAGCCGTTGGACTCACTGCATACCCTATAACGGTATAGCAGACCCTCTACTTTCTAATGGGAACAGGTCGCACATTGTTACTGTGGCCCTGCTCTATGTGTCTTTAAATTCTTAGTGGGGTTTTTCCTAAAATTGGTCAGCCGTTGGACTCACTGCATACCCTATAACTGTATAGCAGACCCTCTCCTTTCTAAGGGGAACATGTTGTACCTTGTTACTGTGGCCCTGCTCTATGTGTCTTTAAATTCTTAGTGGGGTTTTTCCTAAAATTGGTCAGCCGTTGGACTCACTGCATACCCTATAACTGTATAGCAGACCCTCTCCTTTCTAATGGGAACAGGTCGTACCTTGTTACTGTGGCCCTGCAATATGTGTCTTTAAATTCTTAGTGGGGTTTTTCCTAAAATTGGTCAGCCTTTGGACTCACTGCATACCCTATTACTGTATAGCATAATCTCTCCTTTCTAATGGGAACATGTTGTATTTCTTACTGTGGCCTGGCTCTGTGCGTCTTTAAATTCTTAGTGGGGTTTTTCCTAAAATTGATCAGCCGTTGGACTCACTGCATACCCTACAAATGTATAGCTGACCCTCTCCTTTCTAATGGGAACATGTCGTACCTTGTTACTGTGGCCCTGCTCTATGTGTCTTTAAAATCTTAGTAGCCTTTTTCTCAAATTTTGGCAGCCCTTGCAGTCACAGCATGGGTATTACTACTACAGGAGACCTGCTCCTTTATAATGGGAACATTTTTTTTACTGAGACCCTCCTCTATGTCTCTTCAAAGGGGTATTGGGTTGCGTCCAAATTTTTGGCAGCCCTTGCAGTCACTGGATATGCAATAACAGTTTAGGAAACCCACTTGTTAATAATGGGGACTGCAAAGCATAGCCGGCTGATGGCTCTCTAATAATAGCGAGGACCGACTGCTGGCCTTTTAAGAATAGTAAGGGCTGTCTGATGTCCCTATGAAAATAGGCTTTATGACTTTCAGAGTCCCTCCATCTTAAATAGAAAAGGATGTGTCTGATGTTGTGTAACACACATTGCCAGATAAGGTTGTAAAATGTTAAAATGACATTTCCCGGTGAATGCATTTGTCTTAAAAAATAACGTAAAAAAAGCAAAACAATAGGATCTTTCTTTAGTATAAAAAATAGCGCCACCAATTTAACCTAAATGTAATCACATTGTTCAGCTCCTGCACCTCCTCCTCCATCTCCGAAATGACCACATCATTCACAAGCTGACAGCACTGCAGCACTGCCTTGGCCAAGCGGCAACAGGCTGTGCTGAAGATAACATGCTTAATGCTTAATTGACAAACCGCCCAGCGCTGCAGAGATGTTAAAAGCTGTAATACAGCAGCCTAATCTGTGGCTCTCACCGCTGAACATACAGTCAGGCATGGTCGTGTGTGACAATGGGCGGAACCTGGTGACGGAGAAATGACAGCCAGAGTAGGTACGGTTTCCCTCTACGCCAGTCCTTTCACGGAGATAAATACAACTCTCAGCAAAAAAAGTTGTGGGCTGGCTCCGTACCGTCCCTGGCCACATTCACCTGTCCATATGTTTGTGGTTAGGCGGTCCTTCCCAGTAAGTGGTCTGCGAAGGGCACGGGTAATGTTGTGGGACCAGTGCTTGTGGAAGGCGGAGACAACACCGGGAGAAACAGTGGTGGCTGGGGACCGAGTATGGACACCCGGCCCCTGCTGGCATGAGGTTATGAAAAGCTTCCGCCTCCACGAGCCCAAAAGGCCACATTTCAAGTGCAATCAGCTGTCAAAAATTTGGCAGTATAGTATTGCAGCCTGTGGGTGGGTGGCTGGCTGCATACTTGCGCTTGCATTCCAAGGAATGGGGCAGGGACAACTGAACGCTGCACTGGGACATGGACGTGGACAGTGATTGGTGCAAGTCTGCAACGACAGGTGCATGGCGGGAGACATCTTCCCATGCGCCAAGGATCACTTATGATGGGCACACTTTTAGGCAGTGACCTGGGAGTCAATCTTTTCAACACTGTTTGCATGTGTCTGATAGTGTGTCACACACCACATGGCCAGATAAGGTTGTAAAATGTTAAAATGACACTTCCCAGTGAATGCATTTGTCTTTGTTTAAAGCAATGCAAAAGTGCAGAAAGGCATCAAAAACGCTACGCGTGAACATAGCCCAAGGTGTGGAGGAGTATTTTTGGTTTTGGTTATTTATTTTGCCTTATATACAAGTCATTACCCTGGAAAGGATGTTCCTGAATATATTTCCCATGAAAATCCATTTTGTTTTTGTATGTTTTATTGTGAGTCCGTAAAAGTGGCGTAATATTCTGACAACGTTGTTGACAGCAGTGACCTGGGAGTCAGAAATGCTTCCAGGAGTCTTCTCCATGCTGTTCCCATGTCATTTGTGCACTGTTCCCATCGATTTGGGCAATTTTTAGGCCCTCTGCAGACCGCCGGGGGGAGCCGCTTGAAAAATGCTCGAGTTTCCCATAGACTTACATGGGGCTCGTTACTTGGGTTGAGCACCCGAGTATTTCAATTTTCTCGACCCGAGCAACGAATACCCGAGCATTTTAGTGCTCGCTCATCACTAATAACTATCTACCATTATTAAATAGATTCTCTTTCTGATTCACACCTAACATTCACTATGCTTACATATGCCCTTACTGTCTTTGCCCCACTAATCCTCACTCTCCTTCGCTATCCCCAAACCCCAGCACCCTCTAACCAAATCATCATCTCTCCTTCCCTCCTAACCCCCCACCTAACCTCATCTACAGACCTGCTCCTCAACCTCAGATCAATCCTACCAAAACATAAAACAAGCTGGACACTCTCCTCCCACCTGCTCTCCCTCTCTCTGCTTCTCTTCACTGCTGACGACATATCTCCCAATCCTGGACCCCCACAGCTTGCACTTTCCACCAATTCCCCCACCTATTCCATCAAAACAACTGCAAACTACAGTAACTTCTCTTGCGTAAAACCTGATGCCCATCCCGCTGCTCCCTCTCTCTGGAGCACTCTGGAATGCACGCTGTCTGCAACAAGCTCCATTTTGTCCACGACCTCTTTACCTCTCGTCATCTCTCCTTCCTGGGCATCACGGAGACATGGCTGACACCCTCTGACACTGCCTCCCCTGCTGCGCTGTGTTACGGCGGCCTCCACTTCACCCACACTCCTCGCCCTGGTAACAGATATGGTGGAGGAGTGGGTCTTCTCCTCACTAACAACTGCACCTTTAGCCCTACTCCTCCTCTTCCCTCCCTTAATCTCCCTTCTTTTGAAGTCCACTCTGTCCGCATTTACTCTCCCTCCAACCTCCAAATGGCTATCATATACTGACCTCCGGGCCCGATCACTGCCTTTATTGACCAATTATCCTCCTGGCTTCTTTACTTTCTCTCTGCTGACATTCCCACAATCATCATGGGTGATTTCAACATCCCCACTGACACTCGCCAGTCAGCAGCATCCAAACTCTTGTCGCTTACTTCATCCTTTGGACTTACTCAGTGGTCCTCCTCAGCCACCCACAGACGGACACATACTAGACCTTATCTTCACCCGACTCTGCTCCCTATTTAACCTCACAACCTTCCCCCTACCTCTATCTGACCACCATCTACTCACATTCTCATCCCTGTCCTCCTCACCTGTCACCCATGTCCAGAATCTAGCACACCCCCGCAGAAACCTTGCACATCTAGACACTCACACACTCTCTGACTCTGTTCTACCACTGACATCCATATCCTCACTCCATGACACAGACAGCACCACCGCTTTCTACAAGGCCTCTCTCGCACCAGCCATTAACTCGGTCGGCCCTCTTGTGCATGGCAGAGCGCGACGAGTCAACAGGCAACCCTGGCACAACAACCTCACTAAACAGCGTTGACAGGTGTCCAGGGTTGCGGAGCGGCGTTGGAATAAAACACATACTCAAGATGACTTCACTGCATTCAAACAAGCAACATTCACATTCAAATCAGCACTCACCTCTGCTAAACAGGCCTACTTCACAACCCTCATAGCCTCCCTATCCTACAACCCCAAACAGCTATTCAACACTTTTAACTCTCTCCTCCGCCCTCCACTGCCCCCTCTGACCTCCGTCATCTCTGCTGAGGAGTTTGCCACACACATCAAAAACAAGATTGACCAAACACGGCAAGTCTTTACTGTCCGACCACCACAACCCCTTTGTTTTTTACCACACCATTTCCCTACCCCCATAACCTCTCTTCCCATCATCACGGAAAGAGACCTTACTCGTCTCCTCTCCAAATCACACCTCACCACATGTGCACTCGACCCCATTCTCCTCCCCAACCTCACCCCCACACTCTTCTCATCCCTAACCCATCTCTTCAACCTATCACTATCTTCTGGTACTTTCCCAGCTGCCTTCAAACATGCCACAATCATGCCCATCCTCAAAAAGCCATCCCTCGACTCAACCGCCTTGACCAGCTATCTCCCCATATCGCTGCTCCCATTTGCCTCCAAACTCCTTGAGCAACACGTTCACGCTGAACTTTCCTCCCACTTTTCATTTAACTCTCTCTTTGACAACCGAAAATCCGGCTTCCGCCCCCACCATTCCACCGAAATTGCCCTTACCATAATCACCAATGACTTACTTACAGCCAAAGCTAACAGACAATGCTCTGTACTCCTTCTTCTTGACCTGTCCTCTGCTTTCGATACAGTTGACCACTGCCTCCTACTACAGATCCTCTCTTCCTTTGGTGTCAAAGACCTTGCCCTATCTTGGATCTCCTCATACCTTTCTAACTGCACATTTAGCGTCTCCCACTCCCACACTACCTCCTCACCCCGCCCCCTCTCTGTTGGAGTTCCTCAAGACTCGGTCCTAGGACCCCTACTCTTCTCAATCTATACCTTGGCGTGGGACACCTCATAAAATCCCATGGCTTCCAGTACCATCTGTATGCTGATGACACCCAGATCTACCTCTCTGGCCCAGATGTCACCTCTCTGCTGTCCAGAATCCCAGCATGTCTAGCAGCCATATCCACTTTCTTCTCCTCCCGCTACCTGAAGCTCAATGTGGACAAAACTGAACTCATTATCTTTCCCCCATCTCGCATATCTTTCCCACCTGATCTTTCTATCACAATAAATGACATCACTCTTTCCACTGTACCAACAATCTGCTGCCTCGGAGTAACCCTTGACTCTGCCCTGTCCTTCAAACCCCACATCCAAGCTCTCGCCACCTCTTGTCGCCTCCAGCTCAAAAATATTTCCAGAATCCGTCCTTTCCTCAACCCTCAATCTATTAAACTGCTTGTGCATGCCCTCATCATCTCCCGCCTCGACTACTGCAACATCCTCCTCTGTGGTCTACCTGCTAACACTCTCGCACCCCTCCAGTCCATGCTCAGCTCTACTGCACGACTTGTTCATCTCTCGCCTCCCTACTCCTCTGCTACCCCCCTTTGCAAATCCCTTCACTGGCTTCCATTTCCCCAGCGTATCCAGTTCAAACTACTAACACTGATCTACAAAGCCATCCATAACCTCTCTCCTCCGTGCATCTCTGAACTAATCTCCCGATATATATTCCCTCACGTAACCTCTGGTCCTCCAAAGACCTCCTTCTCTCCTCCACACTTATTGTTCCTCACGCAATCGCCTCCAAGATTTCTCCCGAATATCCCCGGTCCTATGGAATTCTGTGCCTCAACACATCCGATTATCCACCACACCTGGATCCTTCAGACGGAACCTGAAAACCCATCTCTTCAAACAAGCTTACAGCCTGCCATGACCTTGCTTTCTGCCACCCCCAACACCGGAGCTACTGCAACCCCTCAACCTACTGTCTCCTCCCCCATTCCTGTAGAATGTAAGCCCACAAGGGCAGGGCCCTCTTCCCTCTGTAAGGTTCTATCATTGTTAGTTTGTTTACTGTAATTGATATCTGTATTTGGTATGTAACCCCTTATGTACAGCGCCATGGAATCAATGGTGCTATATAAAATAATAAGAATAATAATAATATTTCAGTTTTTATTTTTTAATAAATTTGCAAAAATTTCTACATTTCAGTTTTTTTTCAGTCAAGATGGGGTGCAGAGTATACTTTAATAAGAAAAAAAAAAGAACTTTTTTAGAATTTACCAAATGGCTGCAATGAAACAAAGAGTGAAAAATTGAAAGGGGTCTGAATACTTTCCGTACCCACTGTATATATAGCAGTGTATTTTTATGTCTCTGTATTCAAGAGGGAGAATAAAAGAAAGATTTTTTTCTTCCTATAAAACTGCTAAAAAATAATGAAAAACAATTACATAAATGTAAATTTTACTGCCCTTTTTTAAAAAATAATAATCATCACAAATCGGCAAATGACATGGACATATTTGGTGTCTCTGTAATCGTAACGATCCACATAGCACAATGATCAGATTATTTACGGGAATCGGTAAATGGCGTAAATATTGATGTGATTGATATTTTTTCTCTATTAAATCCCTAAAAAATGTAATAAAAATGTAAATCATTATATTGTAAGGAGGACCATGGGGGGTGCATTATATTGTGTGGAGGACCATGGGGGTGCATTATATTGTGTGGAGGACAATGGAGGTGCATTATAATGTGTCAAGGAACATGGGGATGCATTATATTCTGTGGAGGACAATGGGAGTGCATTATCCTATATGGAGGATTATGAGGGGCGCATTATACTATATGGAGGACTATATGGGGCCCATTATACTATATGGAAGGCAATGTGGGGCCATTATAATATTTGAAGGGCTATGTGAGAGCCATTATACTGTATGCCAGCAATTATAAAGTGTGAAGGTTTGTGTGGGGTCCATCATACTGTGTGAAGGGCTGTGATGGGGCCATTATACTGTTTGGAGGGCTAATACGGTAATTATACAGTGTGGAGAGGTGTGGGGCCATTATACTGTATGTAGGTCCATTATACTGCATGGAGGGCTTTTTTTTAAACTTCTGCTATGGGGCCCCATGATTTCTATGTGCACCTCTGCCAGGTGGATGTGGATATAATGGTCTTAGTTCAAAATTTTGGGAATATAATTGCCACTACTTATAGGGTGTGGGAACAAGACATAAGTCACTCCTTGTCTTTGGGTTTTTGGATAGGATACCACTCCTTAAATCCAAGGAATTGAAAAAGAATCCACACTCCGAAGATATAACATAACCCACCAATATAACTCTTTATTTGTAGTGCAATCCAAAGAATATAGTTTTGGTCTTGAAAGTCAGATTATACACTGTATAAACTTATTTTTTTACCAATGTTCTGCTGAAAAATGCAATCTGAGAGTGGAGATTAAACTAACACATGGACATAGTGTCTGTAGTACTGGCTACACGTCCTTTCTTCCTGGCTGCAGGAGGACACCGGAGATTAGCGGAACTGTGTCATCATTGTGACATCATCTGCTCCATCACCTATGTCACAGTAGCAGTTGTTTTAATATAGCATGATGGAGGTTGTAGTGTGGGTCATTAGTAGGAGGTCATCGATGTCACTTCTCCAGGTCGGTGCTGACTTGTCATGGATTTGAAGATCTCTATCCTGCTCATCACTGGACATTACAGTGCTCGTGATCTGTAAGATATGCCCTCTGCTCCACCTGACCATTTATCGGGCGCCTAAGAGGTTCCATGGACGAAGAGAGCTGTCGTGATTCTGTGAGGAGGAGCCGCCGGTGTGTACAGTGCATACAGATGTGAGGTACTACTCATAGTAATAGTATATAGTAATGATAGTGGTAGTAGTTATAATAATAGTAATATGTGGCCATACTGTAACCTGTCATGGGGGAGACGCCACAGCATGATAAGCAGCAGTGCCTGGTGTTCCTCATGGTGTGGCTGACATGTATGATACACCCTGGGTTATATTATACAGGATATAATCTCCGGCTACCTGGAAAGCAGAAGTGCTGCTCCTGTGTACAGTCTGTCTGACGTATGTGGCAGTGTGGTCAGTGGCTTCTCACTGTCTCCATGGCAACAGACTGCAAACCGCCACATTACAATGAATACTTTTATGGAAACTGATTAAATGCTCCAGTTGCAGCATCCCCACAATAGTGCCTGGTACAGTGTTACCATAATATGAACTTGTGGGCCTTCAGTGCCAGTCACAGAGCCCCCAGAACATGGCCAACCACAAGGCCACAATACCTGGGCTAGCACAGATCCCATGTGCAAGGCCAATATAATGGTGCAGCCACCGGGCCACCATAAATAACAGATACACTGTTCTTTGTAGCACCGGCTACACATCATTTCTTCCTGGCTGCAGGAGGACACTGGAAATAAGCAGCACCGAGTCAACATTGTGACATCATCTGCCCCATTACTATGTCATAGTAGCAGTTTTAGTAATATAGCATGATGGAGGTTGTAGTGAGGGTCATTAGTCAGTAGGGGGTCTTCAATGTCACTTCTCCAAGTTGGTGCTGACATGTTATGAATTTGCATATTTCGCTCGCCTGCCCGTCATCTTCCTCAGCGCCAGGAATGGAGCAGCCGGTAACATGTTCACCAGAAGAGCGAAGCTCCGTCCCCAGAGAGTGACTGCGCCCCCCATCCTGCCCGTCACTGGACGTTACAGAGCACGTGATCTGTGAACCCCCCTCTGCATCAGCTGACCACCATTTATCAGGCGCCTGAGCAGTTCCATGGACAATGAGAGCTGTAGTGATTCTATGAGGAGGATGAAATCTCCGGCTACCTGGAGAGCAGAACTGCTGCACCTGTGTCCACACTGTGTGACATTTGTGGCAATGTGTTTTTTTTCCTGAATGTGTCCGTTTGTTCACATGGGCATAGAAATGTGGTCTGCAAAGCCTCTGTTTCTGTCTCAACAGATGGACACTGCAGAAATGCAGTATGAACAGAGCCTTACAGATTTATAAAATATGTCCTAAATATCTGAATATGTATTATTATTATTTATTATTATTTATTTATATAGCACCATTGATTCCATGGTGCTGTACATGTGAAGAGGTTACATACAAAATACATATATCGCTTACAGTAACAAATAAACAATGATAGACTGGTACAGTGGGAAGAGGATCCTGTTATGTATTAAAACACATATAAACACGTACCCTTTTACTTAACACACGCAGCGAAACAAGGATACATAATGACACACACATACATTAACACACGCAGCTGCACTTTTATGCTGACTCCTTGCAGTTAAGTGATGATTTCCCACTCGAGTATAAGCATAATCTATAATATAACCGGGGATGCATGTCTCTGTCTGAAGCCTTTATAGACTGTGCTAGCGTGACACACCTGCGCAGTCTGGCTCCAGACAGAAGCACTCATGGAGCCGTTACAGGTAAGAGGAGTGTATGGCGCTGGAGATCACGGTATGCATAGACATTGAACGCATGCTGCAATCTCCGGCGCCATGCTTTACATACTTACCTGACTGGGAGGAGCGTTGCTGCTTCGCCTCTCTTCGCCGAACACCGGGGCAGGAGTGAGGCGTCGGGATCTGCGCATGCGCATAGCGCTATCCGGAGCCATTTTACTGAAGACACATTTGCAGGGTGTCTTCAGCAAAATGGCGTCGGACAGCACGGTATGGGCACGCGCGTATTCCGGCGTCGCACTCGTCCCCTGGCCTCCAGCAGGACAGGACACAGCAGCACTGGAGCACAGGGAAGAAAGGTGAGTATAAGTGTTTATTTTTTTGTATGTGTCCAGCGTTAAACGGATGAGGGGTGCCATATATATCAGGATTGGTGGGTGAGGGGGCCACACATACCAGGATTGGGGGATGAGGAGGTCACGCATACCAGGATTGGGGATGAGGGGTGCCATGCATACCAGGATTGGGGATGAGGTGTGCCATGCATACCAGGATTGGGGATGAGGGGTGGCATGCATACCAGGATTGGGGATGAGGTGTGCCATGCATACCAGGATTGGGGATGAGGGGTGCCATGCATAACAGGATTGGGGTTGAGAGGCGCCATGCATACCAGCATTGGGGATGAGGGGTGCCATGCATACCAGGATTGGGGATGAGGGGTACCATACATACCAGAATTGGGGATGAGGGGTGTCCTACATACCAGGATTGGGGATGAGGGGTGCCTTGCATTCCAAGATTGGGGATGGAGGGGCCATACATACCAGGATAGGAATGATGGGTACCATGCATACCAGGATAGAGATGTGGGGGGGCCATGCATACCAGGGTTCGGATGAGGGGCCATGCATACCAGGATAGGGATGAGGGGTACCATGTATACCAGGATAGGGATGAGGTGGATCATGCATACCAGGATGAGGGATGGGGTGCCATGCATACCAGGATAGGGCTGAAGGGTACCATCCATACCAGGATGATGGGTACCAACCATACCAGGATGAGGGGTACCATACATACCAGGATGAGGGGTAACTTACATACCATGATAGGGATAAGGGATGGGGTACCATGCATACCAGGATTGGGTGTGAGGGGTGCCATGCATACCAGGATTGGGGGTGAGGGGTGCCATGCATACCAGGATTGGGGGTGAGGAGTGCCATGCATTCCAGGATTGGGGGTGAAGGGTGCCATGCATACCAGGATTGGGAATGAGGGATGCCATGCATACCAGGATGGGGATGAGGGGTGCCATGCATACCAGGATGGGAATAAGGGGTGCCATGCATACCAGGATAGGGATGATGGGTGCCATGCATACCAGGATAGGATGGTGGGGACAGGATGGGGGCAGCACAAATAACAGGAGGGGGGCATCACATACCAGCATAGGAAACCATATACCAATAAAAATGCTCGCCACCCGGGCGTAGAACGGGTTCAATAGTTAGTATATTATAATACTCTAGTAAGTGTAATTTTTATTGCAAAATGTGTACATAATTATACTCCTAAGATGTGTGATTTTATCTTTAGGGTATGTGCACATATTAAGTATTTGCTGCAGACATTTCTGCATCAAAAACGTGTTTCTTGGCAGGAAAAAAGGCATGAAAACCACACATTTTTTATTCATTTTTTTTCCCCCATTCATTTCAATGGGTGAAAAAGGCTGCAAAAACTCTGAAACAATTGAAATGCTGCAGATTTTATACTTCTACGAATCTGCAAGGAAAAAATAAGCAGAGATATGTGCATGAAATCTCAGAACTCTCACTTTGCTGAGACAGTAAAAGGCTGCACTTTTCATGGCAAAAATGCAACATGTGAATGTACTCATATATTCTAGGGAAGTGTCATTTTATTGCAAAAGGTATATATGAATTACTTACACCCCTTGTCATAAAATAAAGCACACTTGGAGTATAATCTTATACACCCCTTGTTGTAAAATTATGCCTTGCTGAAGTTATATGAATATACTCCAGTGGGCATCATTTCATGATTATACTCTATGGGGGTGTTATTTTATGATTATACACTATGGAGTTGTTATTTTATGATTATCCCATATTGTGGTGTTATTTTATATTTACAATACAGGGGGGCGATTATTTTATGATTGTACTCTATGGTGGCTCTATTTTATGATTATACTCTATGGGGATAATATGATTATACTTTATGGGAGCATTATTTTATGATTATACTCTACTGGAGCATTATTTTATGATTATACTCTATGGGGGGGGGGCGTTATTTTATAATTATAAGCCAAGGGACGCTAATTTATGATTATACTCTGTGGGGGCAATATTTTATGATTATTCTTAATGGGGGTTCATTTTACTGCTCCTCTAAGGACAGAGCACTGCATACATTTATATTTTGACTGCAATTACCCGCGTGCCCCACCAGTAATAAAAGTTTTCACATCGCACTCTCCCCTGCATCCCCACCAGTCAGATCAATCAACTCAAACCTACTCCACCCCTTCAGTAGTCAGAAATAGTGGCAGAACTCTTCCATCCCAGCTGCCCCACATAATTCTCACTCTGATGGCAAGAAGCTATTTTTGTTAACTGGTAGGAGTAGGGGGCAAGGAGTGCCTCTGATGTGCAGAAAGTGTTTTTGCCCCTCTCCCTTCTGTGCCAATCGGATGCCTTCAGAGCCAAGAATAATATATTCTTTGTATTTATGACTAACAAAATACCTGCGGCTTTGCTCACAGAAATTGATATGTTAAATTGTTGTTACGCTTGCTAAGGTTACATTTTCACTTTCACCCTGAATTTGACATGTTCATAGTTTAAAATTTGTTTTTTCAACTCTTTTTTTGTTAGTTTGGTATTAACAGTTGTTTATTTTTACTAATTTGTTGTAACACTGAAGCGAACAGCAGCTACTTTTTGAACAAATTTTTATTAAATATTAAAATCTACTCTCCTTTCACAACACGTAAAAAAATGACTGCAGAGACCCCAAAGCAAAACACCAGGTACTTCCCTCCCCACCAATACCCTGTGGAACAAATAAAGGCCCTCAAATGAATTGGTGGTAAAGGTCAGTCACAGCTATACTTATTAATAAATATTTTTTATGGTATAATAATAACAAGGAAGGCACTTAAAACTTTTGAAGAACTGGACTAGTAGCCAAATGCCCTGCAGCACTTTAACAGGCAAGTCAGCCTGCATAATCAAAACATTCAGGTGCTTACTTTCTTTAACCGCTTCCCGACCGCCCACTGTAGATAAACGTCCGCGCTGCCTGGGCTCTGTGCAGCGCGGACGTTTAAAAACGGTGGGTGGTCCCGCAACGCTCAGGACCCCCAGGGTCCTGCAAGCGCTGCAGGAGCGGTGCAGAGCGATAGCTCTGACAGGGAACATCATCGGGACCTGATTGGATCAGGTCCCAGTGATGTTAACCCTTTGCTGTCTTCTATATGCCGCACTCTATAGTGATCGCGGCATATAGAAGACAGCAGGAGGAGAGGGGGTCGTCCACTTACCTCTCGACGACCCCTGATACCTTCCAGGACCTTGGGTTGCTATGGCAGCTGGAGGTCACATGACCGCCTCCAGCTCTGCCATATATGGTGTCCTGCCTGGCTCAGCCTGCAGCCTGCAGCTGAAGCCAGGCAGGAGACTCTGACTGTGAAACAGTCAGTGAAGATCTCATGTAATGTAACATATGTCTATTACGTTACATGAGATCAGGGATCAGAAAAATAAAAATTAATGTCCCATACAGCGACTAAGTAAAAATGTAAAAAAAAGTAAAAAAAAATGTTTTGAAACTGTTAAAAAAAAATACAAAATAAATTAAAATAAATAAATAAAATATTAAACCGATAAATCCGTATATTTGTGCAAAAATAAAAAAAGTACACATATTTGGTATTGCCGCGTCCGAAACAACCCGAGCTATAAAACTGTCACACTAATTAACTCCTTCTGTGCACACCGTAATAAAAATAAATAAAAAACGGAGCAAAAAACTATGCTTTTTCCTCATATTGCCAAACAAAAAGTGGAAAAAAATGCGATCAAAAAGCAAAATGGAAATAAAAATGGTACCGCTGAAAACATCATCTTGTTCCGCAAAAAAAAAGCTGCCATACAGCTCCATCACTTGAAAAATAAAAAAGTTATAGTGCTCAGAATAAAGCAATGCAGAAAAAATATTTTTTCTATAAAATTGTTTTATTGTGTAAAAGCGCCAAAACATAAAAAAAATATACAGTAAGTGTAGTATCGCTGTAAACGTACTGACCCGAAGAATAACGCTGCCTGATCACTTTTACCACACTCAGAACGGCATAAAAAAACCCTCAAAAAACAATTCCTGAATTGTTGGTTTTTGTTCATTTTACCTCCCAAAAAACGGAATAGAAAGCGATCAAAAAATGTCCCGTACCCAAAAATGGTACCAATAAAAATGTCAACTCGTCCCACAAAAAACAAGCCATCACATGACTCTGTCAGCCGAAATATGGAAAAATTCTAGCTCTCAAAATATGGCGATGCAAAAACTAGATTTTGCAAAAAAAAAGCGTCTCTTAGTGTGTGACAGCTGTCAGTTATAAAAACCCGATATAAATCTGGTATCTCTGTAATCGCACCGACCCGAAGAATAAAGTAATCTAATCAGTTATATCACACTTGGAACGGCGTAAAAAAATAAATAAAACCAATTCTTCACCTGCTACTGATTTGTTTATTATGTCTCCCAAAGATCGCAGTATGGCTCGGCACACATTTATCCTGCGCTCTGCGCTGAGCACTTACGCCAGAGTTTCCATGTAAATCTCTGAAATATGTGATTCAGCCGGAACCCATGACGGAAGATTCCCTGTAATGAGGCAGATATAGGCCACTGTGGATGCCGTCTGGCCTGTGATCCCACGGTGTCATTTGTTTTAGGCGTGCATAAAAGTGCGGTTGGCCACAGTTTTGTGCACTTCTGAAAAAAAGGACACCAGTAAACAGAGGCCAGACGGAGTCCAGAGTAACTCTGCTGCTTCATTACAGTGAATGGATCCCGCAGGGGTTTCATCTGAATTACATCACTTGGAAATTTAGATGGAAACCCCGATGTAAGTGCTCAGCCTAGAGCGCCGGATAAATGTTACGTAAAATGTTCCCAATAAAAGCTTCAACTCAGTCCTCAAAAAAAGCTAGTCCCCACTCAGGTCCGTCATCTGTTAAAAATATAAGGGACTTCCAAGTTACTGGTAGCAGAAAGGCTCTGGAAAAGCAAAATGGCCCTTGCCCCCCAAAAGAAATTCAGAAAATTTTGTGCTCCCAAATCCAAATGCCTATTCTACAATAATTTGTTCTCCAATTGTCAAATAGTGCTCCGTCCCCCCCAGATCTCGCCGTATGGCTGAGTGGTACGATACAGCCACATATGGGGTATTGCCACTTTTAGAAGAAATTGTGTGACACATTTCGACACCATTTTTACCCATTGCCCTGTGTGAAAATGTAAAATCTGAGGGTAAAACATTTTTTTGTGGTAAAAATAAAATTATGCTTTTTTTCACTGCCCAATGGTATAAATTTAAAAATGTAAAAATACTCACTACTTCCCTAGATGAATTCCTTGAGAGGTGTAGTTTACAAAATGGGGTCACTTGTGGGGGTTTCTGCTGTTTCGGAATGTCAGCGACACTTCAAATGTGACACGGTGTCTGCTGCCTATCCCAACCAACATAGCGCTCCTTTCTCTTCCGAACTCTGCCGTACACCAAAACAGTGGTTTTCCCTCACATATGGGGTATCAGCGTACTCAGGAGAAATTGTACAACAAATTTCATGGTGCAATTTATCCTATTACCCTTATGATAATGCAAAATTAAGGGATGAAAAACGTTTTTGTGGGAAAAATGTGAAAATTTTATTTTTACAGCTGATTATTATAAACTTCTGTGAAGCACCTTGGGGTTCAAGGTGCTCACCACACATCTAGATAAGTTCCCTAAGGGGTCTAGTTTCCAAAATGGTGTCACTTGGGGGGGGTTTCCTCTGTTTAGGCACATCAGGGGCTCCCCAAATGCAACATGGCGTCTGCTAATTATTCAAACAAATTTTACATTCAAAAAGTCAAATGGTGCTCCTTCCCTTTCAAACCCTGCTGTGCGCCCAAACAGTGGTTTGCCTCCACATATGGGGTATCGGCGTGTTCAGGAGAAATTGCACAACAAATTTCATGGTGCAATTTATCCTATTACCCTTATGATAATGCAAAATTAAGGGATGAAAAACGTTTTTGAGAGAAAAATGTGAACATTTTATTTTTACAGCTCAATATTATAAACTTCTGTGAAGAACCTTGGGGTTCAAGGTGCTCACCACACATCTAGATATGTTCCCTAAGGGGTCGAGTTTCCAAAATGGTGTCACTTGTGGGGGGTTTCCACTGTTTAGGAACATCAGGGGCTCTCCAAACGCAACATGGCGTCTGCTAATTATTCAGACAAATTTTACATTCAAAAAGTCTGATGGCGCTCCTTCCCTTCCGAGCCCTGCTGTGCGCCCAAACAGTGGTTTTCCCTCACATATGAGGTATCAGCGCGCTCAAGAGAAATTGCACAAAAAATGTGGGGTCCATTTTTTCCTGTTACCCCTGTGAAAATAAAAAAAATTGGGTCATTTTTGTGAAAAAAGTTAAATGTTAATTTTTTTCTTCCACATTCCAAAAATTCCTGTGAAGCACCTGAAGGGTTAATAAAGTTCTTGAATGTGGTTTTGAGCACCTTGAGGGGTGAAGTTTTTAGAATGGTGTCACTTTTGGGTATTCTCTGTCATAAAGACCCCTCAAAGTGACTTCAAATATGATATGGTCCCTAAAAAAATGTTTTTGTA
This sequence comes from Phyllobates terribilis, assembly GCF_046119375.1. Classification (NCBI taxonomy): domain Eukaryota; kingdom Metazoa; phylum Chordata; class Amphibia; order Anura; family Dendrobatidae; genus Phyllobates; species Phyllobates terribilis. The sequence goes on from NW_027362764.1 coordinate 573,855,930, forward strand.
AATTTTGTTGGAAAAATGAGAAATCGTTGGCCAATTTTAACCCTTATAGCTCCCTAACAAAAAAAAATTTTGGTTCCAAAATTGTGCTGATGTAAAGTAGACATGTGAAAAATGTTATTTATTAACTATGTTGTGTGACATATCTCTCTGATTTAAGGGCATGAAAATTCAAAGTTTGAAAATTGCAAAATTTTCAAAATTTTCGCCAAATTTCCGATTTTTTCACAAATAAACGCAAGTGATATCAAAGAAATTTTGCCACTATCATGAAGTACAATATGTCATGAAAAAACATTCTCAGAATCAGGGGAATCCGCTGAAGCGTTCCAGAGTAATTACTTCATAAAGTGACAGTGGTCAGAATTGAAAAAATTGGCCCGGTCACGAAGGCAAATACAGGCTCTGGTGCGAAGTGGTTAATTAAACAGCCAAGGAGGATCCTGTGTAATCCTAAACAGGACTCCGACCCTCCCCCATCAGAAACAATGCTTTCTCAACACCATCTTGAATGCCAGATAAGAAAATATCAAGGTCAATGTCTTTAAGATGCAAGCCGTCTGACCTTAGAAGGGATGAATTGTCTCTTTCAAGCTGCAGATGTCTTACTACGACACCAAATTTATAACAAACCAACTTGGACATACGAGCATATATACTACACTGGATTCACTCCACTGCCATACCATCCTGAGCCTCCTGCCATACAGCTCAGAGAACTATCTCAGACCAAACCAGAAGAAGATCAGAGAAGAAACTGAGGAAAAGATTCAGGTCCGATCTCATCATCGTTATCAATTCGGTCACTTTGTTGGAACAAAGGTCGTTACCACCCACATGTAAAATCAATATCACTGGACCAGTAACATCTCTTTCAATATCGACGACTTCAGGCTAGACTTAAGATCATTCCAAACCTCTGATGATTAACTATTTTACTTCAATGCCTTTCACCCCACTGTGCTGCCCAGAATATGCAATGATAACCTAACAACCACACAAATGGCCTGACAGAACCTAAAAATCCAAAATGAAGAAAAATTTAATTGATCAATCAAGTATGATATATATAGCAAACAAGCCGAATGCCACCTCCAAATCCTTTGAACCTCTGCTTCGGATAAATCCACACTGGCGGCCTCAGTAGCAACCCCAATTTGACAAGAATGTGTCCCATAATCCCCTGGCTGAACTCCCGCAGCCTCTAAACACCTACAAAAAATTGCCTGCATTTGAAATTTTTTTAGGGAGATCCATCCGTATATCACAAGTAAAATTTACCCCCTACAACCTAAATAATTGTAAACTAATTTAAGTGGGCAAACCGAACCCAAAACCGAGTGTAAGGGAAATCAAATGCCCCTACCACTGGGTATTATCCCCAACAGCAACGGCGTCAAATAGTATGGCACACACGGATCTGTTTTTGAAGTTAGAATCAATTCACTAATGCGCAAGGTGCCAAAATTGGAATCGCAAATGCAGCTGACAAAAAAGAGATGACTCAATGTGGAAACAACAACAAACCAAAGGCGTAAGAGAAATCACATGACCCAGCAAGAGGGAGAAATCGGGCGTGTACATTCTGTACTCGGTTGAGACCTCTTCCACCCTTAAACAACTTGTCTAACAAAAAAAGGCCTTAGTAATGCCATCCTATTAATTGAAAATAAAAATCCAAACAACCCAAAATCTCCTGTCTTATGAAGCTGCAAATTAAACTCGATTTTTACTTCAGCAAGGATTGGCAGCAATGGTCTTCCCTTAATCAAGAGGCACCACCCTTCCCAAGCCTTACCATAAGATTGCCATGTTGTAGGTGTAATGGGAGATCAAACTAAAGGCATCAGCTGTTTGCCACTCTCTGACAGCCTTTCAATTAAAACGCGATAATGCATCAGCAATACTATTAGCGATTCCTGGGATTTGGAGGGCCTTAAACTAGACATTTTGGTGGTGAAGAAAGCTAAGTACCAGGAGAGAGGATGTAGATGAACACTTTATGCAATGAACCACACTAAGGTTGTCACTGCAAAAACAAACTTTTTATTGCCAAATTGGTCACCCCATATTTCAACCGCTACAACAATAGGAAAAAGTTCAAGCAAAGTAAGGTTTTTGAAAATCCTTGGTCCATCCATGAATTGTGCCACACATCTGCACTCCACTGAACACCAAAGATTGTACCAAAACCCTAAGATCAGCAGTCTCAGTAATGATTGCATTTGTTGGAGTGTATTTTTTTTCTTGCTGATTAAGGGACACTGAAATAATGAGTGATAATTTTAAAATGCTCTAATAATCGTTGACATGATTCTGAATCTTTTGAACCCATGAATAGAAATTATCCAAATAATGGGTAGCAGACCTGTTATCAGCCTGAAATCCAACAACCCAATCAAGGAAGCAACTAAAACGTTCAAAATAATGACAGGAAATGGAACAACCCATTGGGACAGATTTGATATTGGATTTTGCTAAAAGAGCCTAGGCTCCAGCCAAGTAGACAAAGGAGCCCAACGCATCTTCCAACAAGACCCCATCATCAACAGAATCACTGATGGTGTATAATTCGGAATGTGCCCATTTTTTTTTTAACTATTCCCAATGACGAAACTCTAAACTCTCTTTTAGAGGTCCAACAATCCTTCCTAATGCAACCTCTTTATTGATTTTATTAAGGAGGATCTCGTTTTGTTTTCGGGCTGATATCTAGGGTGTTCTCTGGTTGATTTTAAATTACAAGTGAAATATGGGGTCCTACTAAATTTACACAGGATCTTTGTTAGTATATTGGTCTAACCAAGGGCCTCTCGTGGATTTGTTCCTAGTGGTCACTGAGTGAGGATTTAGCTGGTAATTTACTTGATGGGCGGGGACAATGCGGTGCTGAATGAGCTCCCCCGTAGGAACAGAACTACTCAAGTTTTTATTTACATAGCTCGAAAAATGTCTGTGTCCCTCATTAAATAACCAGAATGCTCCAGATCTATAGACAACCACTGCGCGGGGTCCTGCTCCTGAGAAATGACCAGTGGCCGCTGCAGAAAAGGAGGGCTTTTTTTAAGAAAACATGAACCTGAGCCAAACATCAGTTGCTTTGACCCCCCCAACCCATTTTAGGTTGCAAGGCCTGCCACGTCCGGAACTCATCATCGTAGCGCCACCAAGTGGTACTGCCATGTGCTTTATAAGAATTATCTATCATATCTTGATATATAAATAACTCAGAACTTCGTTCCAAGTGCTTCTGTCCTATAACGCACATAAAACAGTGAAAGCCTGTAACCAATTAATCATGACTTTTGAAGACTTTTACTTGCTTATATCAAAAGGTCTATCAACTGGTCTCCTATCCTTATCAACTGTGTGTTGATCCACCAGTACTAATGACCAGATGTCACTATAGCTATTTTTCCATTTTTTTTTCCTAATCTTGTCATCAGATGAGAACCTAGGGGACTAATCCCACAGAAAAGGAATCTTTACGCTAGCTAAGGGACATACAACTTTACCTTCAGGGATTACAGTACTAGTCGGCTGAGAAAACTGTTCCCACAAAGCCTTCAGGGCAGATAAAGAACTGGAATAATCACTTTGCCCCTTTCTCAATAAGTTACATACACCTCCTGTAGGATTTGTGCCTCGGACGCAAATGCGTGAAGCGCTTGGTGCGCTGACCTGAATAATGGTGCCCATGGTGGTGATATGATGAACCAGAAGATGAGGAGCTGGACCCATAGCGTTTACACCTGCCACGTCTGACTCTGCGGGAAGGGGCCATAGGGAAACTGCCACTAGAACGATAACCAGTGGGCACCAATGCATGGAAGTACAGGGGTTAAAGAATCTCTGTTCACCTCACAAAGCTGTGCTCAGCAGCTGTTGGAGTAACCAATGTGCTGATGGGCTGATGGGGGTTAATTTCATTGGGGGGGAGTTTCTTCTGCAGATGCAGAACTACTACTTCTGCCACCCCTGGGAAAATTTGTCGGGTGCAGAGACACAGGCTGGTGCAAGGTGGCTGTATGGATGTGTCTGGGCGATTGGTGCAGAGACTGATGGAGGAATTGAAAAGGCGACAGTTGAGGGGCAGGGTGGTAACAATGGCGGTTAGTTAATGGTTCCACGCTATGAGAAGGATGTGGGGAAAGAGTGGGTGGGGCTAAACTGTCTGCACAGCATGCGTCTAAGCGGCAGGCAGTTACTGGAGCAGGAGAGCTGGGGTTTAGCCATGCTGGAGGGCAGGAACACCTTGTGGACCACTGGCCTCCGGACATTGTTGCAGCAGGAGCAGGGAGAAGACTGTTGAGCCCAGAAATAAGGGCTTGTAGCCAGTGCTCACCTTACTGTGCTGTCCGGGCACATACTGCTTGGATGAGGGGGTGAGACATCTCTCTTGCCAGACAGCACTACAGAACGAGCAACTCCGGGTTCCAAATTGAGAAGAGGAGGAGACTGGCTCTGAGGGAACATTTAAGTTAGAGGAAGGGGGTTTAATAGCCATTCCAGTTCTCATTGTCCACATTAGAGGGAACATACCACTCATCCAGATAATAGAGGGGTGGGGAGGGAGAAATCATAAAGCATCCCAAAATGGGGGAAGGGCGTGCAGTTAGTGCCACATGCCATCCATTAGAGGGGGACAGCATAGTGCAACCCTTCATCCCTCTCTTTGTCCGTTAACCTATCAATGGTTAACGGACAAAGGTTTAAGATTGATTTACAGATACATAGCTCTCTATTGTAGTGCTTTTTTGCAAACAACATTTTTCATTTTACCTTCAGTTGCATATATGAAAAGATTTTTGGGGTTACCCACCCTAGAGCAAGCAATGTAGAGTTGACCATGTGAAAAACAAGGGCTTTCCAAATTAATGCCGACTACTTTAAGTGATTGACCTTGTGCTTTGTTTATAATCATAGCAAATGCACATTGGATTGGGAACTGCACATGCTTAAAATGGAAAGGCATGTCGCTTGCTAGAAAGGAGATACGCGGAATGTAAACATTTTCTCCCTTAAGGTTTTCCATAAGAATAGTGGCTTCAATAACATTGGGCATGAGACTCTTAACTCACGTCCTTGTGCCGTTACACAATTTTGGTGGGTCAAAGTTCCTGAGCAACATTATCGGAGCTTGTATTTTTAAAGTGAGCCTATGCAGTGGTATTTCAGGAGGCTCCAAAGAATTCAGGAACTCCAATGGGTACATTACGGCTTGTTCACTATCCATGACTGAATCAATGCACATGTAAGTGGTTGCTGGACCCGGCACTTTCCCCTGTATTTGTAGATTTATGGAGCTGACGCTATCATTTTTAGGTGTTAGTATTGCGAGTTCGCAAAACCACTGATGGTTGTTAAAATTGTTACAAATATCAGGGAAAATTTTTCACAAATATCCACATGGATACATATATGGCACTTCCTAATAATAGAATTCAAAACATCAACTCAGACTTAAAGTGATAAAGCCAGAGTACTGAAGAGATCCATAGGTTAAAAATACATTTTTACAGAGACACTGTAAAAACAACAATAATAAAAAGCAGAATGTTCTACAGGGAAACTACTGTGGCCAATACAATAATTATATATGCATCCAAAAGGTAGAGAAGGTATGCAAAAAACATGGATAGGGTAATAAATATATAAGTAATGTGATCCCCCGTCTACAATAGAAAATCTATACACTGAACCTGCTAATAGTCCACGGGTGAGGGTGCTCAAAATACTTTTCCAGACACTGGCAACCCATATTATGCCACCATATGGGTCCATACTAAAGTTTGCTATGGGGCGCTATGATTTCTCTCTGAACACCTATAGATATATTTTATGGCATTAAAGGATAATTCCCACCTTATTAAGTGACAGCATATTGCAATGATATTCCATCACATTATGATTGTACCCATCTGAGTCTTGGAACTGTCACAGGTGTGAGAAGGGAAGAAGCGTGTACTCATGCGAAACAGCTAACCCTGTGACTGAAATAAAGTGCATTTTACTGAAATTGACAGTGGTGAGTGCTGCTCCTCCTATTTTGGTTAATCCTATTTTTCCTTGTAACTGGGTGTGGTGATAGTGCCAGTATTTTTTCTTTTGGTCATTGTGACCATGTGTGCATACACTCTGTCACGATTCAGCAGTCTGCAATCACAAAGAGTGACTAAAGAAATTTGTCTAGAACTCAGTGTTGCAAATAAAAGTGTGTGGCTTGTTATGGTTCAGTGAAACAGTTTATTTTGAGGTGGTGGTCTCCCTCATTGAAGTCTATAACATCCAGTCGTGGCCAGCCTAAGTCCCCGGCACCATGCTGCCTGCAAAGACAAAGCGTCCCCGTAGGTAAAGTCCACACACCCAGCCAGGACCTCCATTTTCATGTAGCTTGCCGGGATGTGAAACACCAGTAGCTTGCCCACGGCTATCTCCCTGCGCCACATTACAACTATACAGGAGAACATGTGTCTGGTATATGATACGCTGTGACTACAGACATCAGATATTATACCAGTCATATACTGTGATACAGACATCAGATGTCATAGTCAGATAATATGGGATGGTATGTATTATACAATATCTGATGTCTGTACTGATAGTATCAGCTGCATATTATCCTGTATGTAACATTGGATGTCTATGTACATAGTATGCTATATCCAGTGTACAGATTTGTATATGATATTCTGTAACTACAGACATCAGATGTGTTACATACAGAAGAATATGTGTCTGGTATATATTATACTATGAGTACAGACACAGCAGATATTACACCAGCCACATATTTTCATCTATGTAACATCTGATGTCTGTACACACATTATATCACATTCAGTATACAGGATGATATATGACCGATGTATGTCATCTGATGTCTGTAGCCACAGTATATCATACACCAGTGATATATTATCCTGTATACTGGATGAGGTATATTGTGCACAGCCATCAGATGTCATTTACAGGTATATTATTTATACTATACTGCATCATTTATTATACCTTCATATATTATCCTCTATATAATATCTAGTGTCTGTAGTCGCGCTTTATCATATACCAGTCACATATTATCCTGTATACTGTATATATTATAATACATACACAGACATCTGATGTTATGTACAAGATAATATATGACTGGTATAAAATCTGATATCTATAGTCATAGTATAATATATAATGTCACATATTATCCTGTATATGATGTCTGATGTCTGTGTATACGCTATACCACATATAGTATAGGTATTAATATATGATATACAGTGACTACAGACATGAAATGTCATATACAGGAAATATGTCATGGTATATATTATACTATGACTACAGACATAAGATATTATAGCAGCTGCATATTATCCTGTATATATCAGATATGTGTGCACACAATATACTACCTCCAGCGAACAGAATAATATATGCCTGGTATATGATAAACTATGACAATAGACAGCCAATATTATACTATAAGTAAATAACATAAGATATTATACCATCATATATTGTATATCGATGATTTTTTTCCGCTTTTTCGTTTTCCCTTTGGATTACATTTGATGTAGAAAGAAGATCGTTTTTATCAATGCGTATTTTCCACTTTTACATGTACTCTTTGGATTACATCTGATGAAGAAAGAAGATGCTTTTTATCGACAGGTATTTTCTGCTTTTTCGTGCTCCCTTTGTATTACATCTAATGAAGAAAGAAGATGGATTTTATTGACGAGTATTTTCCGCTTTTTCGTGTTCCCTTTGAGTTACATCTGATGAAGAAGGAAAATGGTTTTCATCGACTGGTATTTTCCACTTTTTCATGCTCCTGTGGATTACATCTGATGAAGAAAGAAGTTGTTTTTTATCTGCAAGTATTTTCCGCTTTTTCCTTTTCCGTTTGGATTACATCTGATGAAGAAAGAAGATGGTTTTTATCGACCAGTATTTTCCGCTTTTTCGTGTTCCTTTGGATTACATCTGATGAATAATCATGTCTTTTTTCGGCGAGCATTTTAAACTTTTTCGTTTTCCCTTTGGATTACATCTGATGAAAAAAGAAGATGGTTTTTATCGACAATTATTTTCTGCATTTTTGTATTCCTTTTATATTACATCTGACGAAAAAAGAACATGGTTTTTATCGACGATTATTTTCCACTTTTTCGTTTTCCCTTTGGATTACATCTGATGAAGAAAGAAGATGGTTTTTATCGACCAGTATTTTCTGCTTTTTCGTGTTCCTTTGGATTACATCTGATGAATAAAGATGTTTTTTTCGACGAGCATTTTCCACTTTTTCGTTTTCCCTTTGGATTACATCTGATGAAGAAAGAAGATGTTTTTGTCGTCGATTATTTTCTGTTTTTTCGTGTTCCCTTTGGATTATATCGGATGAAGAAAGAAGATGATTTTTATCGACGAGTATTATCCGCTTTTTCGTGTTCCTTTTGGATTACATCTGATGAATAAAGAAGATCGTTTTTATCGACGAGCATTTTCCGCTTTTTCGTTTTCCCTTTGGATTACATCTGATGAATAAAGAAGATGGTTTTTATCGATGAGTATTTTCAGCTTTTTCGTGTTCCCTTTGGATTACATCTGATGAAGAAAAAAGATGGGATTTATCGATGGATATTCATCACTTTTTCATGTTCCCTTTGGATTACAACTGATGAAGAAAGAAGATGGATTTTAATAAATGAGTATTTTCTACTTTTTTGTTTTCCCTTTGGATTACATCTGATGATGAAAGTAGATGGTTTTTATCGATGAGTATTTTCCGCTTTTTCGTGTTCCCTTTGGGTTACATCTGATGAAGAAAGAAGATGATTTTTATCGACGAGTATTTTCCGCTTTTTCATGTTCCCTTTGGATTACTTCTGATCAAGAAAGAAGATGGCTTTTATCAACGAGTATTTATCGCTTTTTCATGTTCACTTTGGATTACATCTGATGAAGAAAGAAGATGGTTTTTATCGACGTGTATTTTCGACTTTTTCATTTTCCCTTTAGATTACATCTGATGAAGAAAGAAGACGGTTTTTATTGATGAGTATTTTCAGCTTTTTCCTGTTCCCTTTGGATTACATCTGATGAAGAAAGAAGATGTGTTTTATCGATGGATATTCATCACTTTTTCATGTTCCCTTTGGATTACAACTGATGAGGAAAGAAGAAGGTTTTTATCGACCAGTATTTTCGACTTTTTCATGTTCTCTTTGGATTACATCTGCTGAAGAAAGAAGATGGTTTATATTGACGACTATTTTCTGCTTTTTCGTGTTCCCTTTGGATTACATCTGATGAAGAAAGAAGATGTTTTTTATCGACGAGCATTTTCCGCTTTTTTGTTTTCCCTTTGGATTACTTCTGATGAAGAAAGAAGATGGTTTTTATCGATGAGCATTTTCCGCTTTTTCGTTTTCCCTTTGGATTACATCTGATGAAGAAATAAGATGGTTTTTATCGATGAGTATTTTCTGCTTTTTCGTGTTCCCTTTGGATTACATCTGATGAAGTAAGAAGCTGGTTTTTATCGACATTTATTTTCCGCTTTTTCGTTTTCCCTTTGGATTACATCTGATGAAGAAAGAAGATGGTTTGTATTGACAAGTTTTTTCCGCTTTTTTGTTTTCCCTTTGGATTATATCTGATGAAGAAAGATGATTTTTATCGACGAGAATTTTCCGCTTTTTCATGTTCCCTTTGGATTACATCTGATGAAGAAAGAAGATGGTTTTTATCGACGAGTATTTTCCGCTTTTTCGTGTTCTGTTTGGATTACATGTGATGAAGAAAGAAGATCATTTTTATCGACGAGTATTTTCCGCTTTTCGTATTCCTTTTATATTAAATCTGATGAACAAAGAAGATGGTTTTTATCGACGAGTATTTTCAGCTTTTTCATGTTCAATTTGGATTACATCTGATGAAGAAAGAAGATGGGTTGTATCGATGGATATTCATCACTTTTTCATGTTCCCTTTGCAGTACAACTGATGAAGAACGAAGATGGTTTTTAATCGATGATTTGTTTCCACTGTTTTGTTTTCCCTTTGGATTACATCTGATGAAGAATGAAGATGGTTTTTATCGACGAGTATTTTCTGTTTTTTTGTGTTCCCTTTGGATTACATCTGATGAAGAAAGAAGATGGTTTATATCGACGAGTATTTTCGGCTTTTTCGTGTTCCATTTGGATTATATTTGATGAAGAAAGAAGATGGGTTGTATCGATGGATATTCATCGCTTTTTCATGACTCCCTTTGGATTACAACTGATGAAGAAAAAAGATGGTTTTTAATCGATGAGATTTTCCGCTTTTTTGTTTTCCCTTTGGATTACATCTGATTAAGAAAGAAGATGGTTTTTGTCGACGAGAATTTTCCGCTTTTTCGTTTTTCCTTTGGATTACATCTGATGAAGAAAGAAGATGATTTTTATCGATGAGTATTTTCAGCTTTTTCCTGTTCCCTTTGGATTACATCTGATGAAGAATGAAGATGTGTTTTATCGATAGATATTCATCACTTTTTCATGTTCCCTTTGGATGACAACTGATGAAGAAAGAAGATGGTTTTTATCGACCAGTATTTTCCGCTTTTTCATGTTCTCTTTGGATTACATCTGTATGAAGAAAGAATATGGTATTTATCGACGAGTATTTTCTGCTTTTTCGTGTTACCTTTGGATTACATCTGATGAAGAAAGAAGATGGTTTTTATCGACGAGTATTTTCCACTTTTTCGTTTTCCCTTTGGATTACATCTGATGAAGAAATAATATGTTTTTTATTGACAAGTATTTTCAGCTTTTTCATGTTCTCTTTGGATTACATCTGATGAAGAAAGAAGATGGTTTTTATCGATGATTATTTTCCGCTTTTTCATGTTCCCTTTGGATTACTTCTGATGAAGAAAGAAGATGGCTTTTATCAAAGAGTATTTATCGCTTTTTCATGTTCCCTTTGGATTACATCTGATGAAGAAAGAAGACGGTTTTTATCAATGAGAATTTTCCGCCTTTTCGTTTTCCCTTTGGAATACATCTGAAGAAGAAAGAAGATGGTTTTTATCAATGAGTATTTTCAGCTTTTTCCTGTTCCCTTTGGATTACATCTGGTGAAGAAAGAAGATGTGTTTTATTGATGGATATTCATCACATTTTCATGTTCCCTTTGGATTACAACTGATGAAGAAAGAAGATGGTTTTTTATCGTCCAGTATTTTCCAATTTTTCCTGTTCTCTTTGGATTACATCTGATGAAGAAAGAAGTTGAGTTGTATCGATGGATATTCATCACCTTTTCATGTTCCCTTTGCATTACAACTGATGAAGAACGAAGATGGTTTTTAATCGATGATTTTTTTCCACTGTTTTGTTTTCCCTTTGGATTACATCTGATGAAGAATGAAGATGGTTTTTATCGACGAGTATTTTCTGTTTTTTTTTGTGTTCCCTTTGGATTACATCTGATGAAGAAAGAAAATGGTTTATATCGACGAGTATTTTCGGCTTTTTCGTGTTCCATTTGGATTATATTTGATGAAGAAAGAAGATGGGTTGTATCGGTGGATATTCATCGCTTTTTCATGACTCCCTTTGGATTACAACTGATGAAGAAAAAAGATGGTTTTTAATGGTTGAGTTTTTTCCGTTTTTTTGTTTTCCCTTTGGATTACATCTTATTAAGAAAGAAGATGGTTTTTATCGACGAGAATTTTCCGCTTTTTCGTTTTCCCTTTGGATTACATCTGATGAAGAAAGAAGATGGTTTTTATCGATGAATATTTTCAGCTTTTTCCTGTTCGCTTTGGATTACATCTGATGAAGAAAGAAGATGTGTTTTATCGATAGATATTCATCACTTTTTCATGTTCCCTTTGGATGACAACTGATGAAGAAAGAAGATGGTTTTTATCGACCAGCATTTTCCGCTTTTTCATGTTCTCTTTGGATTACATCTGTATGAAGAAAGAATATGGTATTTATCGACGAGTATTTTCTGCTTTTTCGTGTTACCTTTGGATTACATCTGATGAAGAAAGAAGATGGTTTTTATCGACGAGTTTTTTCCACTTTTTCGTTTTTCCTTTGGATTACATCTGATGAAGAAATAATATGTTTTTTATTGACGAGTATTTTCAGCTTTTTCATGTTCTCTTTGGATTACATCTGATGAAGAAAGAAGATGGTTTTTATCGACGATTATTTTCCGCTTTTTCATGTTCCCTTTGGATTACTTCTGATGAAGAAAGAAGATGGCTTTTATCAAATAGTATCGCTTTTTCATGTTCCCTTTGGATTACATCTGATGAAGAAGGAAGACGGTTTTTATCAATGAGAATTTTCCGCCTTTTCGTTTTCCCTTTGGAATACATCTGAAGAAGAAAGAAGATGGTTTTTATCAGAGTATTTTCAGCTGTTTCCTGTTCCCTTTGGATTACATCTGGTGAAGAAAGAAGATGTGTTTTATTGATGGATATTCATCACTTTTACATGTTCCCTTTAGATTACAACTGATGAAGAAAGAAGATGTTTTTTATCGTCCAGTATTTTCCACTTTTTCCTGTTCTCTTTGGATTACATCTGATGAAGAAAGAAGATGTTTTTTATAGACGAGTATTTTCTGCTTTTTCGTGTTCCCTTTGGATTACATCGGATGAAGAAAAAAGATGGGTTTTATCGACGAGTATTTTCCGCTTTTTTGTTTTCCCTTTGGATTACATCTGATGAAGAAAGAAGATGGTTTTAATTGACGAGTGTTTTCTGCTTTTTCGTGTTCTCTTTGGATTACATCTGATGAAGAAAGAAGATGGGTTTTATCGACGAGTATTTTCCTCATTTTTGTTTTCCCTTTGGATTACATCTGATGAAGAAAGAAGATGGTTTTATCGACGAGTTTTTCCGCTTTTTCATTTTCCCTTTTGATTACATCTGATGAAGAAATAAGATGGTTTTTATCGACGAGTATTTTCTGCTGTTTGATGTTCCCTTCGGATTATGTCTGATGAAGAAAGAAGATGGTTTTTATCGACGAGTATTTTCCGCTTTTTCATTTTCCCTTTTGGATAACATCTGATTAAGAAAGAAGATGGTTTTTATCGACGAGTATTTTCCGCTTTTTGGTTTTCCATTTGGATTACATCTGATGAAGAGAGAAGATGATTTTTATCGACGAGTATTTTCCGCTTTTTCATGTTCCCTTTGGATTACTTCTGAAGAAGAAAGAAAATGGCTTTTATCAAAGAGTATTTATCGCTTTTTCATGTTCCCTTTGGATTACATCTGATGAAGAAAGAAGATGGTTTTTATCGACGAGTATTTTCCGCTTTTTCATTTTCCCTTTTGGATAACATCTGATTAAGAAAGAAGATGGTTTTTATCGACGAGTATTTTCCGCTTTTTCGTGTTCTGTTTGGATTACATGTGATGAAGAAGATCATTTTTATCGACGAGTATTTTCCGCTTTTCGTATTCCTTTTATATTAAATCTGATGAAAAAAGAAGATGGTTTTTATCGCCGAGTATTTTCCGCTTTTTCGTTTTCCCTTTGGATTATATCTGATGAAGAAAGAAGATGGTTTTTATCGATGAGTATTTTCAGATTTTTCATGTTCAATTTGGATTACATCTGATGAAGAAAGAAGATGGGTTGTATCGATGGATATTCATCGCTTTTTCATGTTCCCTTTGCATTACAACTGATGAAGAACGAAGATGGTTTTTAATCGATGATTTTTTTCCACTGTTTTGTTTTCCCTTTCGATTACATCTGATGAAGAATGAAGATGGTTTTTATCGACGAGTATTTTCTGCTTTTTTGTGTTCTCTTTGGATTACATCTGATGAAGAAAGAAGATGGTTTATATCGACGAGTATTTTCCGCTTTTTCGTTTTCCCTTTGGATTACATCTGATGAAGAAAGAAGATGGTTGTTATCGATGAGTATTTTCAGCTTTTTCGTGTTCCATTTGGATTATATCTGATGAAGAAAGAAGATGGGTTGTATCGATGGATATTCATCGCTTTTTCATGACTCCCTTTGGATTACAACTGATGAAGAAAGAAGATGGTTTTTAATCGATGAGTTTTTTCCGCTTTTTTGTTTTCCCTTTGGATTACATCTGATTAAGAAAGAAGATGGTTTTTATCGACGAGAATTTTCCGCTTTTTCGTTTTCCCTTTGGATTACATCTGATGAAGAAAGAAGATGGTTTTTATCGATGAGTATTTTCAGCTTTTTCCTGTTCCATTTGGATTACATCTGATGAAGAAAGAAGATGTGTTTTATCGATAGATATTCATCACTTTTTCATGTTCCCTTTGGATTACAACTGATGAAGAAAGAATATGGTTTTTATCGACCAGTATTTTCCGCTTTTTCATGTTCTCTTTGGATTACATTTGTATGAAGAAAGAATATGGTATTTATCGACGAGTATTTTCTGCTTTTTCGTGTTACCTTTGGATTACATCTGATGAAGAAAGAAGATGGTTTTTATTGACGAGTATTTTCCACTTTTTCGTTTTCCCTTTGGATTACATCTGATGAAGAAATAAGATGTTTTTTATTGACGAGTATTTTCAGCTTTTTCATGTTCTCTTTGGATTACATCTGATGAAGAAAGAAGATGGTTTTTATCGACGATTATTTTCCGCTTTTCCATGTTCCCTTTGGATTACTTCTGATGAAGAAAGAAGATGGCTTTTATCAAAGAGTATTTATCGCTTTTTCATGTTCCCTTTGGATTACATCTGATGAAGAAAGAAGACGGTTTTTATCAATGAGAATTTTCCGCTTTTTCGTTTTCCCTTTGGAATACAGCTGAAGAAGAAAGAAGATGGTTTTTATCAATGAGTATTTTCAGCTTTTTACTGTTCCCTTTGGATTACATCTGGTGAAGAAAGAAGATGTGTTTTATTGATGGATATTCATCACTTTTTCATGTTCCCTTTGGACTACAACTGATGAAGAAAGAAGATGGTTTTTATCGTCCAGTATTTTCCACTTTTTCCTGTTCTCTTTGGATTACATCTGATGAAGAAATAAGATGGTTTTTATCGACGAGTATTTTCTGCTTTTTCATGTTCCCTTTGGATTACATCTGATGAAGAAAAAAGATGGGTTTTATCGACGAGTATTTTCCGCTTTTTTGTTTTCCCTTTGGATTACATCGGATAAAGAAAGAACATGGTTTTTATCGACGAATATTTTCCGCTTTTTCGTTTTCCCTTTGGATTACATCTGATGAAGAAAGAAGATGGTTTTTATCGACAAGTATTTTCTGCTTTTTCATGTTCCCTTTGGATTACATCTGATGAAGAAAGAAGATGGTTTTTATCGACGATTATTTTCCTCTTTTTCGTTTTCCCTTTGGATTACTTCTGATGAAGAAAGAAGATGGCTTTTATCAAAGAGTATTTATCGCTTTTTCATGTTCCCTTTGGATTACATCTGATGAAGAAAGAAGACGGTTTTTATCTATGAGAATTTTCCGCTTTTTCGTTTTCCCTTTGGAATAAATCTGAAGAAGTAAGAAGATGGTTTTTATCAATGAGTATTTTCAGCTTTTTCCTGTTCCCTTTGGATTACATCTGGTGAAAAAAGAAGATGTGTTTTATTGATGGATATTCATCACTTTTTCATGTTCCCTTTGGATTACAACTGATGAAGAAAGAAGATGGTTTTTATCGTCCAGTATTTTCCACTTTTTCCTGTTCTCTTTGGATTACATCTGATGAAGAAATAAGATGGTTTTTATCGACGAGTATTTTCTGGTTTTTCGTGTTCCCTTTGGATTACATCTGATGAAGAAAAAAGATGGGTTTTATTGACGAGTATTTTCCGCTTTTTTGTTTTCCCTTTGGATTACATCGGATGAAGAAAGAAGATGGTTTTTATCGACGAGTATTTTCCGCTTTTCGTTTTCCCTTTGGATTACATCTGATGAAGAAAGAAGATGGTTTTTATCGATGAGTATTTTCTGCTTTTCCATTTTCCCTTTGGATTACATCTGATGAAGAAAGAAGATGGTTTTTATCGACGATTATTTTCCTCTTTTTCGTTTTCCCTTTGGACTACATCTGATGAAGTGAGAAGATGATTTTTATAAACTATTATTTTCCGCTCTTTCATGTTCCCTTTGGATTACTTCTGATGAAGAAAGAAGATGGCTATTATCAAAGAGTATTTATCGCTTTTTCATGTTCCCTTTGAATTACATCTGATGAAGAAAGAAGATGGTTTTTATAGACGAGTATTTTCCGCTTTTTCGTTTTCCATTTGAATTACATCTGAAGAAGAAAGGAGATGGTTTTTATCGATGAGTATTTTCTGCTTTTTCCTGTTCCCTTTGGATTACATCTGATGAGGAAAGAAGATGTGTTTTATCGATAGATATTCATCACTTTTTCATGTTCTCTTTGGTTTACAACTGATGAAGAAAGAAGATGGTTTTTATCGACTAGTATTTTCCCCTTTTTCATGTTCTCTTGGATTACATATGTATAAAGAAAGAAGATGGTATTTATCGATGAGTATTTTCTGCTTTTTCGTGTTCCCTTTGGATTACATCTGATGAAGAAAGAAGACGGCTTTTATCGACGATTATTTTCCGCTTTTTTGTTTTCCCTTTGGATTACATCTGATGAAGAAAGAAGATGGTATTAATCGACGAGTATTTTCCGCTTTTTCGTTTTCCCTTTGGATTACATCTGATGAAGAAATTAGATGGTTTTTATCGACGAGTATTTTCTGCTTTTTCATGTTCCCTTTGGATAACATCTTATGAAGAAAGAAGATGGTTTTTATCAACGATTATTTTCCGCTTTTTGTTTTCCCTTTGGATTACATCTGATGAAGAAAGAAGATGATTTTTATCGACCAGTATTTTCCGCTTTTTCATGTTCCCTTTGGATTACATCTGATGAAGAAAGAAGATGGTTTTTATGGACAAGTATTTTCCGCTCTTTTGTTTTCCCTTTGGAATACATCTGAAGAAGAAAGAAGATGGTTTTTATCGATGAGTATTTTCAGCTTTTTCCTGTTCCCTTTGGATTACATCTTATGAAGAAAGAAGATGTCTTTTATTGATGGATATTCATCACTTTTTCATGTTCCCTTTGGATTAAAACTGATGAAGAAAGAAGATGGTTTTTATTGTCCAGTATTTTCCACTTTTTCATGTTCTCTTTGGATTACATCTGATGAAGAAAGAAGATGGTTTTTATCGACGAGTGTTTTCTGCTTTTTCGTGTTCCCTTTGGATTACATCTGATGAAGAAAGAAGATGGGTTTTATCGACGAGTATTTTCCGCATTTTTGTTTTCCCTTTGGATTACATCTGATGAAGAAAGAAGCTGGTTTTTATCGACGATTATTTTCCGCTTTTTCATTTTCCCTTTGATTAAGTCTGATGAAGAAATAAGATGGTTTTTATCGACGAGTATTTTCTGCTTTTTGATGTTCCCTTCGGATTACGTCTGAAGAAGAAAGAAGATGGCTTTAATAAAAGAGTATTTATCGCTTTTTCATGTTCCCTTTGGATTACATCTGATGAAGAAAGAAGATGGTTTTTATCGACGAGTATTTTCCGCTTTATCATTTTCCATTTGGATTACATCTGATGAAGAAAGAAGATGGGTTTTATTGATGAGTATTTTCAGCTTTTTCCTGTTCTCTTTGGATTACATCTGATGAAGAAAGAAGATGTGTTTTATCGATGGATATTTATCACTTTTTCATGTTCCCTTTGGATTACAACTGATGAAGAAAGAAGATGGTTTTTATCGAACAGTATTTTCCAGTTTTTCATGATCTCTTTGGATTACATCTGATGAAGAAAGAAGATTGTTTTTATCGACGAGTATTTTCTGCTTTTTCGTGTTCCCTTTGGATTACATCAGATGAAGAAAGAAGATGGTTTTTATCGACGAGCATTTTCCGCTTTTTAGTTTTCCCTTTGGATTACATCTGATGAAGAAAGAAGATGGTTTTTATCGACGAGTATTTTCCGCTTTTTCGTTTTCCCTTTGGATTACATCTGATGAAGAAATAAGATGGTTTTTATCGACGAGTATTTTCTGCTTTTTCGTGTTCCCTTTGGATTACATCTGATGAAGTAAGAAGCTGGTTTTTATCTACATTTATTTTCCGCTTTTTGTTTTCCCTTTGGATTATATCTGATGAAGAAAGAAGATGAGTTTTATCGATAGATATTCATCACTTTTTCATGTTTCCTTTGGATTACAACTGATGAAGAAAGAAGATGGTTTTTATCGACCAGTATTTTCCGCTTTTTCGTTTTCCCTTTGGATTACATCTGATGAAGAAAGAACATGGTTTGTATTGACAAGTTTTTTTCCGCTTTTTTGTTTTCCCTTTGGATTACATCTGATGAAGAAAGAACATGATTTTTATCAACAAGTATTTTTTGCTTTTTCATGTTCCCTTTGGATTACTTCTGATGAAGAAAGAAAATGGCTTTTATCAATGAGTATTTATCGCTTTTTCATGTTCTCTTTGGATTACATCTGGTGAAGAAAGGAGATGGTTTTTATCGACTAGTATTTTCCGCTTTTTCATTGTCCCTTTGGATTACATCTGATGAAGAAAGAAGATGGTTTTTATCGACGAGTATTTTCCACTTTTTCGTGTTCCCTTTGGATTACGTCTGATGAAGAAAGAAGTTCATTTTTATCGACGAGTATTTTCCGCTTTTCTTATTCCTTTTATATTACATCTGATGAAGAAAGAAGATGGTTTTTAATCGATGAGTTTTTTTCACTTTTTTGTTTTACATTTAGATTACATCTGATGAAGAATGAAGATGGTTTTTATCGACGAGTATTTTCTGCTTTTTTGTGTTCCCTTTTGATTACATCTGATGAAGAAAGAAGATGGTTTACATCGACGAGTATTTTCCGCTTTTTCGTTTTCCCTTTGTATTACATCTGATGAAGAAAGACGATAGTTTTTATCGTTAGATATTCATCACTTGTTCATGTTCCCTTTGGATTACAACTGATGAAGAAAGAAGATGGTTTTTATCGACCAGTATTTTCCGCTTTTTCATGTTCTCTTTGGATTACATCTGTATGAAGAAAGAAGATGGTAATTATCGACGAGTATTTTCTGCTTTTTCGTGTTCCCTTTGGATTACATCTGATGAAGAAAGAAGATGGTTTTTATCGACGAGAATTTTCCACTTTTTCGTTTTCCCTTTGGATTACATCTGATGAAGAAATAAGATGGTTTTTATCGACGAGTATTTTCTGCTTTTTCATGTTCCCTTTGTATTACATCTGATGAAGAAAGAAGATGGTTTTTATCGACGAGAATTTTCCGCTTTTTCGTTTTCCCTTTGGATTACATTTGATGAAGAGAGAAGATGATTTTTATCGACGAGTATTTTCTGCTTTTTCATGTTCCCTTTGGATTACTTCTGATGAAGAAAGAAGATGGCTTTTATCAAAGAGTATTTATCACTTTTTCATATTCCCTTTGGATTACATCTGATGAAGAAAGAAGATGGTTTTTATGGACAAGTATTTTCCGCTTTTTCGTTTTCCCTTTGGAATACATCTGAAGAAGAAAGAAGATGTTTTTTATCGATGAGTATTTTCAGCTTTTTCCTTTTCCCTTTGGATTACATCTAATGAAGAAAGAAGATGTGTTTTATCGATGGATATTCATCACTTTTTCATGTTCCGTTTGGATTACAACTGATGAAGAAAGAACATGGTTTTTATCGACCAGTCTTTTCAGCTTTTTCATGTTCTCTTTGGATTACATCTGTATGAAGAAAGAAGATGGCATTTATCGACGAATATTTTCTGCTTTTTCGTGTTCCCTTTGGATTACATCAGATGAAGGAAGAAGATGGTTTTTATCGACGAGCATTTTCCGCTTTTTCGTTTTCCCTTTGGATTACATCTGATGAAGAAAGAAGATGGTTTTTAATCGACGAGTATTTTCCGCTTTTTCGCTTTCCCTTTGGATTACATCTGATGAAGGAATAAGATGGTTTTTATCGACGAGTATTTTCTGCTTTTTCGTGTTCCCTTTGGATTACATCTGATGAAGTAAGAAGCTGGTTTTTATCGACATTTATTTTCCGCTTTTTTGTTTTCCCTTTGGATTATATCTGATGAAGAAAGAAGGTGAGTTTTATCGATAGATATTCATCACTTTTTCATGTTCCCTTTGGATTACAACTGATGAAGAAAGAAGATGGTTTTTATCGACCAGTATTTTCCGCTTTTTTGTTTTCCCTTTGGATTATATCTGATGAAGAAAGAAGGTGAGTTTTATCGATAGATATTCATCACTTTTTCATGTTCCCTTTGGATTACAACTGATGAATAAAGAAGATGGTTTTTATCGACCAGTATTTTCCGCTTTTTTGTTTTCCCTTTGGATTACATCTGATTAAGAAAGAACATGGTTTGTATTGACAAGTTTTTTCTGCTTTTTTGTTTTCCCTTTGGATTACATCTGATGAAGAAAGAAGATGATTTTTATCGACGAGTATTTTTTGCTTTTTCATGTTCCCTTTGGATTACTTCTGATGAAGAAAGAAGATGGCTTTTATCAACGAGTAATTATAGCTTTTCTTATTCCTTTTATATTACATCTGATGAACAAAGAAGATGGTTTTTATCGACGAGTATTTTCCGCTTTTTCGTTTTCCCTTTGGATTACATCTGATGAAGAAAGAAGATGGTTTTTAATCGAAGAGTTTTTTCCACTTTTTTGTTTTCCCTTTGGATTACATCTGATGAAGAATGAAGATGGTTTTTATTGACGAGTATTTTCTGCTTTTTTGTTTTCCCTTTGGATTACATCTGATGAAGAAAGAAGATGGTTTACATCGACGAGTATTTTCCGCTTTTTCGTTTTCCCTTTGGATTACATCTGATGAAGAAAGACGATAGTTTTTATCGATGAGTATATTCAGCTTTTTCATGTTCCATTTGGATTATATCTGATGAAGAAAGAAGATGTGTTGTATCTATTGATATTCTTCGCTCTTTCATGATTCCCTTTGGATTACAACTGATGAAGAAAGAAGATGTTTTTTAATCGATGAGTTTTTTCCGCTTTTTTGTTTTCCCTTTGGATTACATCTGATTAAGAAAGAAGATGGTTTTTATCGACGAGAATTTTCCGCTTTTTCGGTTTCCCTTTGGATTACATCTGATGAAGAAAGAAGATGGTTTTTATCTATAAGTATTTTTAGCTTTTTACTGTTCCCTTTGGATTACATCTGATGAAGAAAGAAGATGTGTTTGATCGATAAATATTCATCACTTATTCATGCTCCCTTTGGATTACAACTGATGAAGAAAGAAGATGGTTTTTATCGACCAGTATTTTCCGCTTTTTCATGTTCTCTTTGGATTACATCTGTATGAAGAAAGAAGATGGTAATTATCGACGAGTATTTTCTGCTTTTTTGTGTTCCCTTTGGATTACATCTGATGAAGAAAGAAGATGGTTTTTATCGACGAGAATTTTCCACTTTTTCGTTTTCCCTTTGGATTACATCTGATGAAGAAATAAGATGGTTTTTATCGACGAGTATTCTCTGCTTTTTCATGTTCCCTTTGGATTACATCTGATGAAGAAAGAAGTTGGCTTTTATCAAAGAGTATTTATCGCTTTTTCATGTTCCCTTTGGATTACATCTGATGAAGAAAGAAGATGTTTTTTATCTATAAGTATTTTTATCTTTTTCCTGTTCCCTTTCGATTACATCTGATGAAGAAAGAAGATGTGTTTGATCGATAGATATTCATCACTTATTCATGCTCCCTTTGGATTACAACTGATGAAGGAAGAAGATGGTTTTTATCGACCAGTATTTTCCGCTTTTTCATGTTCTCTTTGAATTACATCTGTATGAAGAAAGAAGATGGTAATTATCGACGAGTATTTTCTGCTTTTTTGTGTTCCCTTTGGATTACATCTGATGAAGAAAGAAGATGGTTTTTATCGACGAGAATTTTCCACTTTTTCGTTTTCCCTTTGGATTACATCTGATGAAGAAATAAGATGGTTTTTATCGACGAGTATTCTCTGCTTTTTCATGTTCCCTTTGGATTACATCTGATGAAGAAAGAAGATGGCTTTTATCAAAGAGTATTTATCGCTTTTTCATGTTCCCTTTGGATTACATCTGATGAAGAAAGAAGATGGTTTTTATCTATAAGTATTTTTAGCTTTTTCCTGTTCCCTTTGGATTACATCTGATGAAGAAAGAAGATGTGTTTGATCGATAGATATTCATCACTTATTCATGCTCCCTTTGGATTACAACTGATGAAGAAAGAAGATGGTTTTTATCGACCAGTATTTTCCGCTTTTTCATGTTCTCTTTGGATTACATCTGTATGAAGAAAGAAGATGATAATTATCGACGAGTATTTTCTGCTTTTATGTGTTCCCTTTGGATTACATCTGATGAAGAAAGAAGATGGTTTTTATCGACGAGAATTTTCCACTTTTTCGTTTTCCCTTTGGATTACATCTGATGAAGAAATAAGATGGTTTTTATCGACGAGTATTCTCTGCTTTTTCATGTTCCCTTTGGATTACATCTGATGAAGAAAGAAGATGGCTTTTATCAAAGAGTATTTATCGCTTTTTCATGTTCCCTTTGGATTACATCTGATGAAGAAAGAAGATGGTTTTTATGGACGAGTATTTTCCGCTTTTTTGTTTTCCCTTTGGATTACATCTGATGAAGAATGAAGATGGTTTTTATTGACGAGTATTTTCTGCTTTTTTGTTTTCCCTTTGGATTACATCTGATGAAGAAAGAAGATGGTTTACATCGACGAGTATTTTCCGTTTTTTCGTTTTCCCTTTGGATTACATCTGATGAAGAAAGACGATAGTTTTTATCGATGAGTATATTCAGCTTTTTCGTGCTCCATTTGGATTATATCTGATGAAGAAAGAAGATGTGTTGTATCTATTGATATTCTTCGCTCTTTCATGATTCCCTTTGGATTACAACTGATGAAGAAAGAAGATGTTTTTTAATCGATGAGTTTTTTCCGCTTTTTTGTTTTCCCTTTGGATTACATCTGATTAAGAAAGAAGATGGTTTTTATCGACGAGAATTTTCCGCTTTTTCGGTTTCCCTTTGGATTACATCTGATGAAGAAAGAAGATGGTTTTTATCTATAAGTATTTTCAGCTTTTTACTGTTCCCTTTGGATTACATCTGATGAAGAAAGAAGATGTGTTTGATCGATAGATATTCATCACTTATTCATGCTCCCTTTGGATTACAACTGATGAAGAAAGAAGATGGTTTTTATCGACCAGTATTTTCCGCTTTTTCATGTTCTCTTTGGATTACATCTGTATGAAGAAAGAAGATGGTAATTATCGACGAGTATTTTCTGTTATTTTGTGTTCCCTTTGGATTACATCTGATGAAGAAAGAAGATGGTTTTTATCGACGAGAATTTTCCACTTTTTCGTTTTCCCTTTGGATTACATCTGATGAAGAAATAAGATGGTTTTTATCGACGAGTATTCTCTGCTTTTTCATGTTCCCTTTGGATTACAACTGATGAAGAAAGAAGATGTTTTTTAATCGATGAGTTTTTTCCGCTTTTTTGTTTTCCCTTTGGATTACATCTGATGAAGAAAGAGGATGGTTTTTATCGATGAGTATTTTCCTTTTTTTCGTGTTCCCTTTGGATTACTTCTGATGAAGAAAGAAGATGGTTTTCATCAACGAGTATTTTCGGCTTTTTCATTTTCCCTTTGGATTACATCTGATGAAGAAAGAAGACTGTTTTTATTGATGAGTAATTTCAGCTTTTTCCTGTTCCCTTTGGATTACATCTGATGAAGAAAGAAGATGTGTTTTATCGATGGATATTCATCACTTTTTCTTGTTCCCTTTGGATTACAACTGATGAAGAAAGAAGATGGTTTTTATCGACCAGTATTTTCCACTTTTTCATGTTGTCTTTGGATTACATCTGATGAAGAAAGAAGATGATTTTTATCGATGAATATTTTCCGCTATTTCATGTTCCCTTTGGATCACTTCTGATGAAGAAAGAAAATGGCTGTTATCAAGGAGCATTTATCTCTTTTTCATGTTCCCTTTGGATTAAATCTGATGAAGAAAGAAGATGGTTTTTATCGACAAGTATTTTCCGCTTTTTCGCTTTCCCTTTGGATTACATCTGATGAAGAAAGAAGATGGTTTTTGTCGATTAGTATTTTCCGATTTTTGGTTTTCCCTTTTTATTACATCTGAAGAAGAACGAAGATGTTTTTTATCGACGAGTATTTTCAGCTTTTTCCTCTTCCCTTTGGATTACATTTGATGAAGAAAGAAGATGGGTTTTATCGATGGATACTCATCACTTTTTCATGTTCCCTTTGGATTACAACTGATGAAGAAAGAAGATGGTTTTTAATCGACGAGCTTTTTCCGCTTTTTTGTTTTCCCTTTGGATTACATCTGATGATGAAAGAATATGGTTATTATCGACGGGTATTTTCCGCTTTTTCGTGTTCCCTTTGGATTACATTTGATTAGTGTTGAGCAAGCACTATAATGCTCGGGTGCTCGAATCTCGGGCCGAGCTCACCGTGATACTTCGGTGATCGACCCGAGCAACGAGCCCATTAGTCTATGGGAGACCCGAGCATTTTTGCGGCGGCACCCCTGGCAGTCTGTATAAAGCCTAAAAAGTGCCCAAAACGATAGTGACAGTGCTCAAATGACATAGGGACAGCATGGGGATTGCCCCAGGAACATTTCTGACCCCAAGGTCACTGCTGTCAACATCGTGGTCAGAGGTATTAAGCCACTTTTACGGGCTCACAATAAAACGTTCAAAAACGAAACTGAAACTGCTTTCCTGTTAAATATGTTAAGGAACATCCTTTCCATGGTAAAGAGTTCTGTATAAGGTAAAATAAATAACCAAAAGCAAAAATACTCCTCCACACCTTGGGCTATGTTTACAAGCAGCCTTTTTTATGCATTTTTGTACTTTTGACAAATGCACTCACCGGGAAATGTAATTTTAACATTTTACAACCTTATCTGGCCATGTGCTGTGTGACACATGCATACAGTGCTGAAAAGACATGGGAACAGCATAGGGAAGACACCTGGAAGCATCTCTGACACCCAGGTCACTGCATAAATGTGTGACCATCAGAAATGATCCTTGCCGCATCAGAATATGCAGACTTGCAACTATCTCCGTGCAAGTCCTTGTCCCAGGGCAGTTTTCAATTTTACCTCCCCCATTCCTTACAATGCAAGCGCAAGTATGCAGCCTGCCACCCACCCACCCCCAGGCTGCAATACCATACTGCTTGCTTGCACTTGAAATTGGGCGTTTTAGGCATGTGGAGGCGGAATCTGGCCACCACATCATGGCTGCATCGGCGGCCTGGTATCCATACTCAGTCCTCAACCGCCCGGCAGCTGGGTGTCCACGCTTGGTCCCAAGCCGCCTGGGGGCGGCCGGGTGTCCGTACATGGTCCCCAGCCAACCCTATTTGAAGGACAGCCTAACCACAAACACGTGGACAAGTGAATGTGGCCAGGGATGGTCCATCTGACTGACGCCGTCACACTGGGTTAATATTGTGGAAGCTGGGACCCAGTTGGACACTGGGATGCAACACGTCCTCCAGACATAGAGGATTGCGGGTCCTGGGTCAATCAGGCTTCAACACAAAGTTCAGAAGGTAGACAGCAGCAGTGGTCGGCTTCCTACACAATGAGTAAATTATTCATGATCATGAGGCCATCTATCTCCTTAGCTTTCTGTTCCTTGGAATGCAAGCGCATGTATGTAGTAGCAGCTGGGCCTGAGGTGGTCAGCATTTTGGTGCATATCCTTCCTCCTCCGAGGATTGCTGGATGTTTTTCTGCTACTATCCCAGTTCTATGACTTCCGTTAAAACAAAGCTTCAGGTGATGAATGATGGATGAGATGGTGGCAAAGGAGAAAGTGCAGGAGGAACAGGGACCATTCACATCAATATCAAGCCAGTCAACCACACATGTCTTGTAGGATATGTTTCTGTACCAAAAGGAGCGGTTCGGCTACACAGTTATAGGGCATACAGTGAGTGCAATGCCTACCAAAAATTTCGAGGCACTCCAATGCCCCTTGGAAGTGACATGGAGGTCAGAGGGCCTTAACTAAACCGTTTTATCCATTTATAGCAACTGGGTCTCCTGTACACTGTTGGCCTAAGCAGTGAATGGAAGGCTTTCCAAAAATTATGAGGAACTGCAATGCACCTTGAAACAGACATGGATAACAGCATAATAAAAACCTTCTACCCATTATTGGGGAGTGGGCCTCCCTTAGTGTTCGCCTATGCATCGAAAAGCAAAAGCTGACTAAAATTAGGAGGAAATGCAATGCCCGTTGGAAGAGTCGTGTAGGTTAGAGTTGATTAAAAACAACATTTCAATGCCCCTTGGAAGAGCAGTGGAGTTCAGAGTGGTTTAACAAGATGCTTTTAATGCCCCTTGGAAGAGTGGAGGAGGTCACAGTAGTTTAAAAAGACGGTTTTAATGCCCCTTGGAAGAGTGGTGGATGTCGCAGTGGAATAAAAAGACAATATCAATGTCCCTTGGAAGAGTGGTGGATGTCACAGTAACTTAACAAGATGGTTTTAATGCCCCTTGGAGAAGACGTGGAGGTCAAAGTAGCTTAACAAGATGGTTTTAATGGCCCTTGGAAGAGACGTGGAGGTCACAGTGTAATAAAAAGACAATATCAGTGCCCCTTGGAAGAGTGGTGGAGGTTGCAGTAGCTTAACAAGATGGTTTTAATGCCCCTTGGAGGAAACGTGGATGTCAGAGTGGTTTAACAAGGTTTTAATGCCCCTTGGAAGAGACGTGGAGGTCAGAGAAGTTAAACAAGATGGTTTTAATGCCCCTTGGAAGAGACGTGGCGGTCACAGTAGCTTAACAAGACGGTTTTAATGCGCCTTGAAGAGATATGGAGTTCAGAGTTGTTTAGCAAGACGGTTTTAATGCCCCTTGGAAGAGACGTGGAGGTCACAGTGTAATGAAAAGACAATATCAATGCCCCTTGGAGGAGTGGTGGAGGTCGCAGTAGCTTAACAGGATGGTTTTAATGCCCCTTGGAAGAGTGGTGGAGGTCACAGTAGCTTAACAAGACGGTTTTAATGCCCCTTGGAAGAGTAGTGGAGGGCGCAGTAGCTTAACAAGATGGTTTTAATGCCCCTTGGAAGAGTGGTGGAGTTCACAGTAGCTTAACGAGATGGTTTTAATGTCCCTTGGAAGAGACGTGGAGGTCACAGTGGAATAAAAAGACAATATCAATGCCCCTTGGAAGAGTGGTGGAGGTCGCAGTAGCTTAAAAAGACTATTTTAATGCCTCTTGGAAGAGTGGTGGAGGTCGCAGTAGCTTATCAAGACGGTTTTAATGCCCCTTGGAAGAGTGGTGGAGGTCGCATCAGCTTAACAAGACGGTTTTAATGCCTCTTGCAAGAGTGATGGAGGTCGCAGTAGCTTAACAAGAAGGTTTTAATGCCGCTTGGAAGAGACGTGGAGTTCAGAGTGGTTTAACAAGACGGTTTTAATACCCCTTGGAAAAGACATGAAGGTCACAGTGGAATAAAAAGACAATATCAATGCCCCTTGGAAGAGTGGTGGAGGTCGCGGTAGCTTAACAAGATGTTTTTAATGCCCCTTGGAAGAGACGTGGAGGTCACAGTCGCTTAACAAGACGATTTTAATGCCCCTTGGAAGAGACGTGGAGTTCAGAGTGGTTTAACAAGACGGATTTAATGCCCTTTGGAAGAGTGGTGGAGGTGGCAGTAGCTTAACAATACATTTTTAAAGCCCCTTGGAAGAGACATGGAGGTCACAGTGGAATAAAAAGACAATATCAATACCCCTTGGAATAGTGGTGGAGGTCGCAGTAGCTTAATAAGACGTTTATAATGGCCCTTGGAAGAGTGGTGGAGGTCGCAGTAGCTTAACTAGACGTTTTTAATGCCCCTTGGAAGAGAGGTGGAAGTCGCAGTAGCTTAAAAAAACGGTTTTAATGCCCCTTGGAAGAGATATGTAGGTCAAAGTAGCTTAACAAGACGGTTTTAATGCCCCTTGGAAGAGTGGTGGAGGTCGCAGTAGCTTAACAAGACACTTTTAAAGCCCCTTGGAAGAGACATGGAGGTCACAGTGGAATAAAAAGACAATATCAATGCCCCTTGGAATAGTGGTGGAGGTTGCAGTAGCTTAATAAGACAATTTTAATGCCCCTTGAAAGAGTGTTGGAGGTCGCAGTAGCTTAAGAAGACGGTTTTAATGCCCCTTGGAAGAGACGTGGAGGTCACAGTAGCTTAACAAGACGGTTCTAATGCCCCATGGAAGAGACGTGGAGGTCGCAGTAGAAAAACAAGGCGATTTTAAAGCCTCTTGGAAGAGTGGTGGAGGTCGCTGTAGCTTAACAAGATGGTTTTAATGCCCCTTGGAAGAGTGGTGGAGGTCGCAGCAGCTTAACAAGATGGATTTAATGCCTCTTGCAAGAGTGGTGGAGGTCGCAGTAGATTAACAATACGGTTTTAAAGCCCCTTGGAAGAGACGTGGAGGTCACAGTGTAATAAAAAGACAATATCTATGCCCCTTGGAAAAGTGGTGGAGGTCGCAGTAGCTTAACAAGACGGTTTTAATGCCCCTTGGAAGAGATGTGGAGGTCACAGTAGCTTACCAAGATGGTTTTAATGCCCCTTGGAAGAGTAGTGGAGGTAGCAGTAGCTTAACAAGATGGTTTTAATGCCCCTTGGAAGAGTGGTGGAGGTCGCAGTAGCTTAACGATAAGGATTTAATGCCCCTTGGAAGAGATGTGGAGGTCACAGTCGAATAAAAAGACAATATCAATGCCCCTTGGAAGAGTGGTGTAGATCGCAGTAGCTTAACAATACGGTTTTAATGCCCCTTGGAAGAGACGTGGATTTCACAGTAGCTTAACAAGACGGTTTTAATGCCCCTTGGAAGAGACGTGAAGTTCAGAGTGTTTTAACAAGACGGCTTTAATGCCCCTTGGAAGAGACGTGGAGGTCACAGTAGCTTAACAAGACGGTTTTCATGCCCCTTGGAAGAGTGGTGGAGGTCGCAATAGCTTAACAAGACACTTTTAAAGCCCCTTGGTAGAGAAGTGGAGGGCACAGTGGAATAAAAAGACAATATCAATGCCCCTTGGAATAGAGGTGGAAGTCGCAGTACCTTAATAAGACGTTTTTAATGCCCCTTGGAAGAATGGTTGAAGACGCAGTAGCTTAACAAGACGGTTTTAATGCCCCTTGGAAGAGACGTGGAAGTCACAGTAGCTTAACAAGATGGTTTTAATGCCCCTTGGAAGAGTGGTGGAGGTCGCAGTAGCTTAACAAGACAGTTTTAATGCCCCTTGGAAGAGTGTTGGAGGTCGCAGCAGCGTAACAAGAATGTTTTAATGCCCCTTGGAAGAGTGGTGGAGGTCGCAGTAGCTTAACAAGACGGTTTTAATGCCCCTTGGAAGAGACGTGGAGGTCACAGTAGCTTAACAAGAAGGTTTTAATGCCCCTTGGAAGAGTGGTGGAGGTCGCAGTAGCTCAACAAGACGGTTTTAAAGCCGCTTGGAAGAGACGTGGAGGTCAAAGTGGAATAAAAAGACAATATCTATGCCCTTTGGAAGAGTGGTGGAGGTCGCAGTAGCTTAACAAGACGGTTTCAATGACTCCTGGAAGAGTGGTGGAGGTCGCAGTAGCTTAACAGAATGGTTTTAATGTCCCTTGGAAGAGACATGGAGGTCACAGTAGCTTAACAAGACTGTTTAATGCCCCTTGGAAGAGACGTAGAGGTCAGAGTGGTTTAACTAGATGGTTATAATGCCCCTTGGAAGAGTCGTGGAGGTCACAGTAGCTTAACAAGATGGTTTTAATGCCCCTTGGACGAGACGTGGTGTTTAGAGTGGTTTAACAAGACAGTTTTAATGCCCCTTGGAAGAGACGTGGAGGTCAGAGTAGCTTAACAAGATGATTTTAATGCCCCTTGGAAGAGTGGTGAAGGTCGCAGTAGCTTAACAAGACGGTTTTTATTGCCCCTTGGAAGAAACGTGGAGGTCAGAGTGGTTTAACAAGACGGTTTTAATGCCCTTTGGAAGAGACGTGGAGGTCACAGTGTAATAAAAATATAATATCAATACTAGTGTTGAGCCACCCCCGTAGTGTTCGAGTTCGGTTCGGTTCGTCGAACACCCGTGTGTTCGCCGAACTGTTCGTCGAACTGTTCGTCGAACACCTTCGAACACCGTTAAAACCAATGGCAGGCAAACAAAAACACATAGAAACACATAGAAAACACCTTCAAAGGTGTCCAAAAGCTGACAAACTGCTCAGAAGACACAACTAACACATGGAAAAGTGACAAGTACATATAGTCATGCGAAAAGAAAAGAGGTGGAGGAGTAAAAGGAGGGGGAGACACAGATATAGGCATGTCATGCCCTTCTAAAATCCAAAAAGTGAGAAGCCGAGACGGCCAGTCCGCTCCTGCCCGTGCCACCTCCGTGTCGTCGGGTTTGTGCCAGAGCCGCGGTGAACCCTGACGGCCAGCCCCCCTCTCCCAATACCGGTGCCTGTCCGCTGGTGGGTCGAGAGAGCCCCCCTGTGGTGGAGGCAGCTCTAAGCTTTTTAATTTAAATTGTCCCTCTAATTTGAATGAATACACTTTAAATCCATTTACAAGGATCTATTGGAGGGCAAGTCTCATGCCAGCAGCCGCGTAATTCCAGCTCCAGTAGCGTCCACTAAAGCTGCTGCAGTTAAAAAGCTTTTATAAGGATCGAGCTCGGCTGTCCACCGCAAGGCATCCTAGTGCCAGTCCCAGCCCCTATGCCTTGGGGTGCCTCCTGATGCTCTTCACTAAGTATCCCGTGGTCCCGAAGCATTTCCTTTGAAAAAATTAAGTGTCCAAACTACAGGTGGTGTAGCTTGCTTAACAGCCGGGATAATCCGCTGACTAGCAGACACTGCTACTAGGCACAAAGTATTTCCTGGGCTAGATGCAGTTAAAAATTTGTAAGTAGATACTCTCGTTGGATGCTGAGAAAGCATTCCATAGAGTCTCCTGGCACGCCATATATGATTCTCTTAAAAAGCTTGGGGTAGGGGTCTAGGGGACCCTTTTATAGCCAAAATCACGGCCCTGTATCACAATACGTCACCTAGGCTGAAGATAAATGGAACTGTAGCACCGAGGGCTCGGTTGCTACAGACGTATTGCACCTCACCCAGAGGTGTGATATCTCACTCTCAGATAAGGATGGAGTGTGGATCAGGACCCGACACCTGCATGCATTACACCACATTGCCGTGGGGCAGGGCGACCAATATGCCCCTGAGATGGGCACGACAGTCCCTGTCCCTGGCTGGAGTGGGGGGAGGGAACACTGAGGAAGGGGAACCCTGCAGTGCAGGAGCAGGGAGGAAGCAGTTCCTGGGTGCATTGAGAAGGGAGTATAAAAGGTGGGCACCATCTTAGTTCAGTGCAGAGAAGTCTGAGCAGAAGTGGCAGGGAGCAGGGGCTTTGCATGAGCTCTGCTCCGGAGGCGGGCCTAGTAACAGAGGCCCAGGCCTGCAAGAGGGAGAAGGAAGGAAGAGGAGCGGAGAAGGCTCCAGGAACGAGGAATGAAGGGATCCCAGGGGTGCGGACGGGCGAGTCGCCACCGCACGCCCGAATCCACCTGCGTGGAGGGGTCAGGCCAAAGGGGGAGACCGGTCCCCGAACTAGTGGAGGCAGGAAACGACCCTCAGCTAGAAACCGGAGGCTCTGACATTTTATGTGGCGCAGCCCCTTGCTCCACCCGCTAGGAAGGCACCACATAGGGTCAGGGAAACTGGCGCCAAGTTTACCAAGAGGAGGCCCGAGGCAGCCGGACAGAAGTGTTGGTAAGAAAGGCCAGACAAAGGACACACAAAGGGGGTCCTGTGAAGCGCTCCAAAGTTATCTGGGAGTTGTCTGAGCCCCTCACCTGGTGAGCACAGTACGACGTGGGCAGCCGTTACCTGCAGACGTGGTCTGGATAATAAGAACTGTGAGTAAAGGCCCTGAACTGCATCACTGACTCCGTGTCTTTACTGCTGCTGCCCTGCACCATCACCCCCATCCTCCGCATACACTGCCCTGAGGCTATACTCCTCCCGTGGGGAGTTATGCTACGCTCTGCTGCACCCACAACACCAGCCTTAGCGGTCTGCCCTGTAGCGGCGGTTCACTCTGACCGCAATCCACGGGTGGCGTAGTCGGACATTTAAACATCAAAACCACATAAATAGTTCCGCCACTGGTTTGACCGCCCTGAGCCACGGAACCGGATCGCCGCCACGAAGACTACAACCACCAGCATCCACCAAAAAGGGTCCGGCTCCGGGTGTCCCAAGGCCCAGGGGGTGCGTCAGAACATTTTCATCACCTTTCACAATCACCAATGGGACAAGGCAGGGATGTCCTCTGTCCCCTCTCTTATACATCCTAGTGACGGAGCACCTGCTCTCATCAATTCGCCATAACCCCAATATTAGGTGGATTGAGGTGGGAGGCACCGAGTACAAGTGCTCTCTATTTGCTGATGATGTCCTAGTATATATCACTCAATCACATATATCCATCCCTGCTGTTATGGCTGAAATAGATCACTTTGTTACATGGTAAAATTTTAAAATCAATGCAGCGAAGTCTGAGGCCCTCGATGTCTCCCTCCCTAAATCCATATAGGATTCCATCCAGTCCAACTTTCCCTTTGCCTGGCCCTCACAGGGTATCAAATACTTAGGAATTCCTATTCATAGAGACCTCTCCCATCTATGTTATCTTAATTTTGGGCCCTTTATTGAACAATTCCATACAGACCACGGTTGGCAAGTTAGAACTGTAAGATTCACTACGTGAACCACTGGTGTTTTGTGGAAAAGCACATGTACACCGCGTTCCAAATTATTATGCAAAAAGTGTTTAGGAGTGATAAGGGAAGAATTTGTTTGTTTGTCAGTTAAACTCATTGATGGTGATGTGTGTCAGGGCTCTTTATATCACTAAGCTATTGCAGACACCTGTGCTAATTAGTTTGGCAGGTGTGTCCAATGAAAGGCAAGACTACTTAAGAAGGCTCTCTCACATTATTAAGCAGCCTACATTTTCTGCCAAAATGGGAAAGAAAAAGGATGTGTCGACTGCTGAGAAGCAACAAATTGTGGAGTGTTTAGGTCAAGGCATGACTACAATCAACATTGTGCGATGATCAGGATGAAGTGTCTTGGCAATCAAGAAGTATGTAGCTGATTCACAGTACACACGTGTGCGTGCTGATAAGGGCAAATTGAGGACTCTTTCCTACAGGCAATTACGTCAGGTTGAAAGAGCAGCGGCAAAAAAGCCTTGTCATAGCAGCAGACAAGTTTTTGAAGCTGCTTGTGCCTCCAACGTCCCCCGAACAACAAGATGCAGGGTCCTTCAGAGGTTTGCAGCTGTGCATACGCCATCCTGTCGACCTCCTCTATCCACTTCACACAAGCAGAAACGGCTCCAGTGGGCCAAACATTACATGAAGACTGATTTCAAAACTGTTTTGTTCACGGATGAGTGCCGTGCAGCGCTCGATGGTCCAGATGAATGGAGTGGAGGATGGCTGGTTGATGGACACCCCACGCAAACACGGCTACAGCGCCAACAAGGAGGAGGTGGAGTAATGTTTTGGGCTGGAATCATGGGGAGAGAGATTGTCGGCCCCTTTAGGATCCCTGAAGGCGCTAAAGATGAACTCCATAATGTATGTGGATTTTCTCAAACAGCACTTCCTGCCATGGTTCAAGAAGAAGAACCGTGTATTTCACAGCAAGATCATTTTTCTGCATGATAATGCACCATCTCATGCTGCACATAAAACATCTGCATCTCTGGCTGATATGGGCATAAAAGGGGACAAACTTATGGTGTGACCCCCATGCTCCCCTGACCTCTACCCCATTCAGAACCTTTGGAGCATCATTAAAAGGAGTGTCTATGATGGCGGGAGGCAGTTCACATCTAAGCAACAGCTCTGGGAGGGTATTCTGTCCTCATGCAAAACAATTGAAGCAGAAACCATCCAAAACCTGACAAATTCAATGGACGAGAGAGTTCAGAAGCTCCTTTCGAACAAGGGGTCCTATGTGAAAATGTAACATCACCTAGAATAAAGTTTTGAGTTGAAAACTGTTTGATTTCAGTTTCTAACAACCTGCTAATGCTTATAATTTCAAAAATGACCATTTTTTTGGTCTTTATTAAAATGAAAAGGTTGATCGAAAAGTTTGGGGGATCTAAGAGTGTGGCAACCCAGTAGTCATGATTACTTCGAATTCTGACAATATGAGGGTCATGCTGCAGGTAGTGCAGCAAGAAGGCACTTATGTGTCTTGCGCATCTCGGAGCCCCAAAATTATTTTCCGGGCTAGATGCAGC
Organism: Phyllobates terribilis; assembly: GCF_046119375.1. Classification (NCBI taxonomy): domain Eukaryota; kingdom Metazoa; phylum Chordata; class Amphibia; order Anura; family Dendrobatidae; genus Phyllobates; species Phyllobates terribilis. Next base: position 573,890,460 of record NW_027362764.1, read on the forward strand.
TAAAAATTATTTTTAATTTTAAATCTGGTGAAGCTTATTATAGATGGCCTAATAGGATCAGTGCTGCACACTGCTACAAAGCCCAAATTATTTTCCAGTCAAGATACAGATAAACATGATTAGTAATTTGAAAGCTTAAAACGGTTGGTAGGGTGATTTTAACCAATCATCAAGCTTTTACTCTCCCCAGGATGACACAGGGGTAGAAAAGTCGTTTCGGATCCATGATTTGTTCATCTTTATGAACGTGAGTCTGTCTACATTATCAGTGGAGAGCCGCGTGCGCTTATCTGTCAGCACACCACCAGCAGCGCTGAACACACGTTCAGACAGAACGCTGGCTGCGGGGCATGACAAGATCTCCAAGGCGTAAGTGGCTAGCTCCGGCCATTTATCCAGATTGGAAGCCCAAAAAGAGCAAGGGTCCAGTGACACAGTCGTGGCTTCAATGTTTACTTGGAGATACTCCTGTACCATCGTCTCTAGGCGTTGACTATGTGTCAGACTTCTTGTCTCCTGTGGCCTTGCAAAGGATGGGCTAAAAAAGTGGTGAAATGATTCCGCAAAATTGATGTTACCAGCAGATACTGTGGTTCTGTTACGGTTTGAGTGCTGAACACTTGACGGTCCCACGGTTGGCAAGTTGGAACTGTGAGATTCACTACGTGCACCACTGGTATTTTGTGGAAAAGCACATGTAAGATTCTGCAACAGTCTCTGCTGATACTCCTGCATGCGTGCATCCCTTTCTATGGCAGGAATAATTTCTGCAAATTTACTTTTGTACCGGGGATCTAACAGTGTGGCAACCCAGTAGTCAGGATTATTTCTAATTCTCACAATTCGAGGGTCATGTTGCAGGTAGTGCAGCAAGAAGGCACTCATGTGTGTTGCGCATCCAGGAGCACCAAGTCCCTGTTGTGTTGGTGGCGAGGTAACAATCATGCTTCCTTCCTCTGTCCTCTCCCCCCAACCTCGCACAACAGAAATGTGATCAAGGTCTCCCTCATCTGATGAGTCTTCCATCAGTTCGTCCTCCACTTCTTCCTGGGCTCCTGCACCTTCCTCACTAGTTTGGCTGCTACCATGCGCCCTGGTAAAATCATCTCCCCCACCCTCACATGCCTGCCGCCCTGGTGCTGCCGACCGTCTGGACCTTGCAGATGTTAGCCCTTCCGCATACAACTCCTCCTCCTCTACTTCCTCCACCTCCTCTTGTGCCACCACCTGACTCCGAATTCTGTTTAACATGTGCTCCAGCATGTAAATCACCGGAATAGTCATGCTGATAATGGCATCGTCAGCACTAAACATCTTCGTCGCCATTTCAAAACTGTGCAGAAGGGTGCATAGGTCCCTGATCTGAGACCACTCCTCCAGCGTGATTTGCCCCACCTCTGAATCTCGTTGGCCCAGGCTATACGTCAGAACGTATTGCACCAGGGCTTGTCGGTGCTGCCACAGTCACTGCAACATGTGCAGAGTTGAATTCCACTGGGTAGGCACATCGCATTTTAGCCGGTGAAGTGGCAGGCCCAACGACTTCTGTAGAGATGTAAGTCGCTGAGCTGCGGGATGCGAACGGCGGAAGTGAGCACACAGCGACCGTGCCCTCTGCAGAAGGCCATCTAGTCTGGGATAGTGGGCTAAAAATTGCTGGACAACCAGTTTCAACACGTGAGCCATACAAGGCACGTGTGTGACATTGCCCCGGCGAAGGGCCGCACCCAGGTTTGCAGCATTGTCGCACACGGCCTTCCCTGGTTTCAGGTCCAGTGGAGACAACCATTCATGAAATTGGCTCTCCAGAGCTGACCACAACTCCTCAGCTGTGTGACTCACATTTCCCAGACATTTCAATGTAAAAACCGCCTGATGACGTTGAGCCCTACTGCCAGCATAGTAAGGAGATGTGCAGGATCCCTTCTGCGCAGTTAGAAAGCTTGTGGCATGACCAGACAGGCTTTGGGTGCAGGTGGAAGACCGAGAGGAGGTTGAGGAGGCAGAAGCAGTGGAGGAAAAATGACATAAAGAGGATTGACGCACAACTCGTGGGGACGGCAAGACTTGGACAGCAGCCCCTTGTCCTGCTGTCACCATAGTTACCCAGTGCCCAGTCAGCGACATGTAACGCCCCTGTCCATGCCTACTCGTCCAAGTGTCTGTGGTGAAATGCACCCTGTCACACACAGAGTTTCTCAAAGAAGCGGTGATGTTGTGTGCGACATGCTGGTGGAGCGCAGGCACACCTTTCTTTGAGAAGTAGTGCCGACTGGGCATCTGGTACTGGGGCACTGCGACGGACATAAGGTCTCGAAAATCCTCTGTGTCCACCAGGCGGAAAGGCAGCATTTCTGTAGCCAAGAGCTTGCAGATGGTGAAATTCAACCTCTTAGCTTTCTCATGGCTAGGAGGAAATGGTCTTTTACTTGTCCACATCTGAGGGACTGAGGGCTGGCTATTGTGCTTAGACGGGGTTGATAAGGGTGTCCCCGGCAAACTGCCGGTCTGTGAGGAAGATGCAGGCGGACATGTTAGGTTGCCTTGATCCAAAGGTGGTGCTATCGATGTCGGACAGCGCTCAAGACCAGCTGGTGTTACCACCTCCAAAGAAAATGATGACCTGCCAATCACGCTGGCTGTTGCGGGTAAAGAGGTGGCAGGTCTGCGCCCCAAAACAGGTGTGACTGCTGTCCCCCCAGTCACAGAGGATGAAGAGGCCGCGGATGCACAAGATATGGCAGACGGTGGTTGGCCCGGCCGGCTAGACCGCATTGTAGCACACTGAGCTTCCCACTGCAACTTATGCTTCATGTCCATGTGCCGGTTCATGCATGAAGTACTCAAACTATGTATTTTTTGGCCTCTACTTAGCTTTTGTTGACAAATGTTACAGATAACACGAGTTGGGTCATCTTTATCGATCTGAAAAAATGCCCAGGCTATGCAAGGCTTAGCACCCATGCGACCTGAAGAGCCACCACGACTTGTGGTGAGAGGCAGAGTTGTGTTTGAGGATGCAGTTGTTGACGTGCTTCCAGTACTACGTCTCTGTCCAGGAAGGCGCAACCTGACCTCGTCGTCACTAGCATCTTCCTCCACCTCCTCTGCTGACCTCATCTCTTGGCTGACTGTGGGTTGACAGTAAGTGGGATCTCCGACCTCATCATCATCACCCTGTGCGTTATCACACCCGTCGTCCTCAGAGCCAACCTGTTCCTGCCCTGACAAAAAACTAAAGTTGTCGCTCCAATCAGGTATTTGAGTCTTATCATCGTCTTCCTCATTGTCTCCACCAACAGGAGTTACAGTTTGGGAATGAGGGTCTACATTATGGTCAGAACCTTCTGCGTCTGGTCCTGGATCCGACTCATAAAGATTCTGGGCATCAGTGCAGATCATTTCCTCGTCTGGATTCACAGAAGCGCTGGAGTCGACCTCTGATTCCCAGGCTATAGTATGAGTAAACAGCTCTGCAGACTCAACCATCTGTTCTACCTCATACTCAGACGGGCAGCTGGAGATTTGGGAGCTGTGAGGAAGCAAGTGCGATTTGGGTGACACCTTTGAGGACTGGAGTATTTGTGATGTTGAAGTTGATGTGGAGGAGAGCCCACTTAAAGGAGCACTTGATATCCGTTGAAGCACCTGCTGTTTTTGTGCCTCATCTGGAATTTGTAGCGATTGGCGTGGCCGTAAGAAAGGGATCTTATCACATTGTCCGCTAAAAGAAGTAGACATTTTAGTTTGGCTGGAAGATGGTCTTTCTTCTGCACCTACCCCACGGACACAACCTTTTTTCCCCTTCCCAACACGCCTATTCCCCTTTCCACCAGCAGCAGGCCTTTTTCCACTCATTTTGGTGGTTAACTAATTCACAACTCTGGAGTTGTTTGCACAAAAAAACAATGGATGGTAACCGAGCAGAGCTGAGTGGCCAAACTGTGGTATTAGGCCAAAACTATTGGCTGGGTTAGATGCAGAAAGAAATTATTTTTAATTTGCAACCTGATGGAGGTCAGTATAGATGGACTAATAGACCAAGTCCCACACACTGCTAGAAGCCCAAATATTTTTTCAGAGCTAGATGCAGAAAAAAATTATTTTTAATTTGCAACCTGATGGAGGTCAGTATAGATGGACTAATAGACCAAGTCCCACACACCGCTAGAAGCCCAAATATTTTTTCAGAGCTAGATGCAGAAAAAAATTATATTCAATTTGCAACCTGCTGGACGTCAGTATAGAAGGACTAATAGAACAAGTCCCACACACTGCTAGAAGCCCAAATATTTTTTCAGAGCTAAATGAAGAAAAAAATTATTTTTAATTTGCAACCTGATGGAGGTCAGTATAGATGGACTAATAGACCAAGTCCCACACACTGCTAGAAGCCCAAATATTTTTTCAGAGCTAGATGCAGAAAAAAATTATTTTTAATTTGCAACCTGATGGAGGTCAGTATAGATGGACTAATAGACCAAGTCCCACACACCGCTAGAAGCCCAAATATTTTTTCAGAGCTAGATGCAGAAATTTTTTTTATTCAATTTGCAACCTGATGGAGGTCAGTATAGATGGACTAATAGACCAAGTCCCACACACTGCTAGAAGCCCAAATATTTTTTCAGAGCTAGATGCAGAAAAAAATTATTTTTAATTTGCAACCTGATGGAGGTCAGTATAGATGGACTAATAGACCAAGTCCCAAACACTGCTAGAAGCCCAAATATTTTTTCAGAGCTAGATGCAGAAAAAAAATATTTTTAATTTGCAACCTGATGGAGGTCAGTATAGATGGACTAATAGAACAAGTCCCACACGCTGCTAGAAGCCCAAATATTTTTTCAGAGATAAATGAAGAAAAAAATTATTTTTAATTTGCAACCTGATGGAGGTCAGTATAGATGGACTAATAGACCAAGTCCCACACACTGCTAGAAGCCCAAATATTTTTTCAGAGCTAGATGCAGATAAAAATTATTTTTAATTTTCAACCTGATGGAGGTCAGTATAGATGGACTAATAGACCAAGTCCCACACACCGCTAGAAGCCCAAATATTTTTTCAGAGCTAGATGCAGAAAAAAATTATATTCAATTTGCAACCTGCTGGAGGTCAGTATAGAAGGACTAATAGAACAAGTCCCACACACTGCTAGAAGCCCAAATATTTTTTCAGAGCTAAATGAAGAAAAAAATTATTTTTAATTTGCAACCTGATGGAGGTCAGTATAGATGGACTAATAGACCAAGTCCCACACACTGCTAGAAGCCAAAATATTTTTTCAGAGCTAGATGCAGAAAAAAATTATATTCAGTTTGCAACCTGATGGAGGTCAGTATAGATGGACTAATAGAATGATGCTTTGCCCAAAAGATTTTACTTCACTAGGTGCAGTAAAAAAATTGGTATTCTATACACAGGTGGTATATCTTGCAACACAGATAGGCTACTCCACTGACTAACACACTCTGCAATAGGCCAAAAAGGATTAGCTTTGCTAGATTCAGCCAAATGCTGTGAAAAAAACTTGCACAGCACTGGCACAGACCTGCCTGGCAAAAACTGATAGGAACTGATGTAACCTAGTCCTGAAAAGGACTCCAATTACAATTAGTCTTTACTCCCACAATCTATCTATTTAAGAGCACAGACCTGCCTGATAAAAGTCGTAGGAAATGCTGTAACCTAGTCCTTAAAAGGACTGCAATCACAACTATTCCCTACTCCCAAGCTATCTGTATATTTGTGCGAAAATTGGCTTGAAATTAACAAGGTATAGCGCACACAGCAACAGCGGTGCCGTCTAACACGCAGCTGCAGCAGTGAGAAAATGGTGGCGACGGGGAAAATGGCTTGGTCTTATAGGGCAAGGACATGTGACATACACTGCCAATCACACATGCCCTTGCTTGTGTGAAAAAAAGCACTTCGCTCCGTGTGTGCGCTGCTGATAGGCTGACAGATTGCACCTCCCCACTGCAAATGCGGGAAAGAGAAAAAAAAATGGAGATCTTCATAGTTCCTGCAGAGATCCATCCCCTGCCCCTCCCCCCGCCCCGCTGTACACTCAAACTGCGTATTAACATTAATTTTCATCATTACTGAGAAAAAATCCAGTTATGATTTTGGTGCACGAACAGTTATCGAACATAACCTCGAACAGCCGAATTTTTCTCAAATTGTTCGTGTTCGCCGACCGGCTCGAACACCGCCCAAAACAGCTCGAATTTGAGATTGGCGAACAGTTCGAGTAGAACAACGCTCATCTCTAATCAATACCCCTTGGAAGAGTGATGGAGGTCGCAGTAGCTTAACAAGATGGTTATAATGCCCCTTTGAAGAGACGTGGAGGTCAGAGTAGTTTAACAAGATGGTTTTAATGCCCGTTGGAAGAGTGGTGAAGGTCGCAGTAGCTTAACAAGATGGTTTTAATGCCCCTTGGAAGAGACGTGGAGGACAGAGTGGTTTAACAAGACGGTTTTAATGCCCTTTGGAAAAGACGTGGAGGTCACAGTGTAATAAAAAGATAATATCAATGCCCCTTGGAAGAGTAGTGGAGGTCGCAGTAGCTTAGCAAGACGGTTTTAATTCCCATTTGAAGAGACGTGGAGGTCAGAGTGGTTTAACGAGATGGTTTTAATGCCCCTTGGGAGAGACATGGAGGTCACAGTTGCTTAACAAGATGGTTTTAATGCCCCTTGGAAGAGTTGTGGAGGTAGCAGCAGCTTAAAAAGACGGTTTTAATGGATCTTGGAAGAGTGGTGGAGGTCGCAGTAGCTTAACAAGACAGTTTTAATACCCCTTGGAAGAGACGTGGAGGTCACAGTGTAATAAAAAGACAATATCAATGCCCCTTCGAAGAGTGGTGAAGGTCGCAGTAGCTTAACAGGATGGTTTTAATGCCTCTTGGAAAAGTAGTGGAGGTCGCAGTAGCTTAACAAGAAGGTTTTAATGCCGCTTTGAAGAGACGTGGAGTTCAGAGTGGTTTAACATGACGGTTTTAATGCCCCTTGGAAGAGACGTGGAGGTCACAGTGGAATAAAAAGACAATATCAATGCACCTTGGAAGAGTGGTGGAGGTCGCAGTAGCTTAAAAAGACTGTTTTAATGCCCCTTGGAAGAGTGGTGGAGGTCGCAGTAGCTTAACCAGATGGTTTTAATGCCCCTTCGAAGAGACGAGGAGGTCACAGTAGCTTATCAAGACGGACTTAATGCCGCTTGGAAGAGACGTGGAGTTCAGAGTGGTTTAACAAGACGTATTTAATGCCCCATGGAAGAGTGGTGGAGGTCGCAGTAGCTTAACAAGACACTTCTAAAGCCCCTTGGAAGAGACGTGGAGGTCACAGTGGAATAAAAAGACAATATCAATGCCCCTTGGGATAGTGGTGGAGGTCGCAGTAGCTGAATAAGACGTTTTCAATGACCCTTGGAAGAGTGGTGGAGGTCGCAGAAGCTTAACAAGACATTTTTAATGCCCCTTGGAAGAGTGGTGGAAGTCGCAGTAGCTTAACAAGAAGTTTTTAATGTCCCTTGGAAGAGACGTGGAGTTCAGAGTGGTTTAACAAGACGGTTTTAATGCCCCTTGGAAGAGACGTGGAGGTTACAGTAGCCTAACAAGATGGTTTTAATGCCAATTGGAAGAGACGTGGAGGTCACAGTGTAATAAAAAGACAATATCAATGCCCCTCGGAAGAGTGGTGGAGGTCGCAATAGCTTAACACGACGGTTTTAATGCCCCTTGGAAGAGACGTGGAGGTCAGAGTGGTCTAACAAGATGGTTTTAATGCCCCTTGGAAGAGACGTGTAGGTCACAGTAGCTTAACAGGACGGCTTTAATGCCCCTTGGAGGAGAAGTGGAGTTCAGAATGGCTTGACAAGATGGTTTTAATGCCCCTTGAAAGAGTAGTGGAGCTCGCAGTAGCTTAACGAGACGGTTTTAAAGCCCCTTGGAAGAGACTTGGAGGTCACAGTGGAATAAAAAGACAATATCAATGCCCCATGGAAGAGTTTTGGAGGTCGCAGTAGCTTAACAAGATGGTTTTAATGCCCCTAGGAAGAGACGTGGAGGTCAGAGTGGTCTAACAAGATGGTTTTAATGCCCCTTGGAAGAGACGTGGAGTTCAGTCTGGCTTAACAAGACGGTTTTAATGCCCCTTAGAAGAGTAGTGGAGCTCGCAGTAGCTTAACGAGACGGTTTTAATGCCCCTTGGAAGAGACGTGGAGTTCAGAGTGGTTTAACAAGACGGTTTTAATGCCTTTTGGAAGAGACTTGGAGGTCACAGTAGATTAACAAGACGGTTTTAACGCCCCTTGGAAGAGACATGGAGGTCAGAGTGGTTTAACAAGATGGTTTTAATGCCACTTGGAAGAGAATTGGAGGTCACAGTAGCTTAAAAAGATGGTTTTAATGCCCCTTGGAAGAGTGGTGGAGGTCTCAGTAGCCTAACAAGACAGTTTTAATGCCCCTTGGAAGAAATGTGGAGGTCACAGTGTAATAAGAAGACAATATCAATGCCCCTTGGAAAAGTGGTGGAGGTCGCAGTAGCTTAACAAGACGGTTTTAATGCCCCTTGGAGGAGTGGTGGAGGTCACAGTAGCTTAACAAGACGGTTTTAATGCCCCTTGGAAGAGTAGTGGAGGTAGCAGTAGCTTAACAACATGGTTTTAATGCCCCTTGGAAGAGTGGTGGGGGTCGCAGTAGCTTAACGAGATGTTTTTAATGTCCCTTGGAAGAGACGTGGAGTTCAGAGTGGTTTAACAAGACGGTTTTAATGCCCCTTGGAAGAGACGTGGAGGTCACAGTAGCCTAACAAGATGGTTTTAATGCCAATTGGAAGAGACGTGGAGGTCACAGTGTAATAAAAAGACAATATCAATGCCCCTTGGAATAGTGGTGGAGGTCGCAGTAGCTTAACAAGACGGTTTTAATGCCCCTTGGACGAGACGTGGAGTTCAGAGAGGTCTAACAAGACGGTTTTAATGCCCCTTGGAAGAGACGTGTAGGTCAGAGTGGTTTAACAAGATGGTTTTAATGCCCCTTGGAAGAGACATGGAGGTCACAGCAGCTTAACAGGACGGCTTTAATGCCCCTTGGAGGAGACGTGGAGTTCAGAGTGGCTTAACAAGATGGTGTTAATGCCCCTTGGAAGAGTAGTGGAGCTTGCAGTAGCTTAACGAGACGGTTTTAAAGCCCCTTGGAAGAGACGTGGAGGTCACAGTGGAATAAAGAGACAATATCAATGCCCCATGGAAGCGTTTTGGAGGTCGCAGTAGCTTAACAAGACGGTTTTAATGCCCCTTGGAAGAGACGTGGAGGTCAGAGTGGTCTAACAAGATGGTTTTAATGCCCCTTGGAAGAGACGTGGAGTTCAGTTTGGCTTAACAAGACTGTTTAAATGCCCCTTGGAAGAGTAGTGGAGCTCGCAGTAGCTTAACGAGACGGTTTTAATGCCCTTTGGAAGAGACGTGGAGTTCAGAGTGGTTTAACAAGACGGTTTTAATGCCTTTTGGAAGAGACTTGGAGGTCACAGTAGCTTAACAAGATGGTTTTAATGCCCCTTGGAAGAGACGTGGAGGTCACAGTGTAATAAAAACACAATATCAATGCCCCTTGGAAGAGTGGTGGAGGTAGCAGCAGCTTAACAAGACGGTTTTAATGCCCCTTGGAAGAGACTTGGAGTTCAGAGTGGCTTAACAAGACTTTTTTAATGCCCCTTGGAAGAGTAGTGGAGGCTGCAGTAGCTTAGCAAGATGGTTTTAATGCCCCTTGGAAGAGTCGTGGAGGTCGCAGTAGCTAAACGAGACGGTTTTAATGCCCAATTGGAAGAGACGTGGAGGTCACAGTGTAATAAAAACACAATATCAATGCCTCTTGGAAGAGTGGTGGAGGTCGCAGTAGTTTAACAAGACAGTTTTAATGCCCCTTGGAAGAGATGTGGAGGTCAGAGTGGTTTAACAAGACGGTTTTAATGCCCCTTGGAAGAGACTTGGAGGTCAAAGTAGCTTAACAAGACGGTTTTAATACCCCTTGGAAGAGTGGTGGAGGTCGCAGTAGCTTAACACGACAGTTTTAATGCCACTTGGAAGAGACGTGGAGGTCAGAGTGGTTTAACAAGAGGTTTTTAATGCACTTTGGAAGAGATTTGGAGGTCACAGTTGCTTAACAAGATGGTTTTAATGCCCCTTGGAAGAGACGTGGAGTTCAGAGTGGTTTAACAACACTGTTTTAATGCCCCTTGGAAGAGACGTGGAGGTCACAGTAGCTTAACAAGATGGCTTTAATGCCCTTTGGAAGAGTGGTGAAGGTCGCAGTAGCTTAACAAGATGGTTTTAATGCCCCTTGGATGAACGAGGAGGTCAGAGTGGTCTAAGAAGACGGTTTTAATGCCCTTTGGAAGAGACGTGGAGGTCACAGTGTAATAAAAAGACATTATCAATGCCCCTTGGAAGAGTGGTGGAGGTAGCAGTAGCTTAACAAGACGGTTTTAATGCCCCTTGGAAGAGACTTGGAGTTCAGAGTGGCTTAACAAGATGGTTTTAATGCCCCTTGGAAGAGACGTGGAGGTCACAGTGTAATAAAAACACAATATCAATGCCCCTTGGAAGAGTGGTGGAGGTAGCAGTAGCTTAACAAGACGGTTTTAATGCCCCTTGGAAGAGACTTGGAGTTCAGAGTGGCTTAACAAGACTTTTTTAATGCCCCTTGGAAGAGTAGTGGAGGCTGCAATAGCTTAGCAAGATGGTTTTAATGCCCCTTAGAAGAGTCGTGGAGGTCGCAGTAGCTAAACGAGACGGTTTTAATGCCCAATTGGAAGAGACGTGGAGGTCACAGTGTAATAAAAACACAATATCAATGCCTCTTGGAAGAGTGGTGGAGGTCGCAGTAGTTTAACAAGACAGTTTTAATGCCCCTTGGAAGAGACGTGGAGGTCAGAGTGGTTTAACAAGACGGTTTTAATGCCCCTTGGAAGAGACTTGGAGGTCAAAGTAGCTTAACAAGACGGTTTTAATACCCCTTGGAAGTGTGGTGGAGGTCGCAGTAGCTTAACAAGACAGTTTTAATGCCACTTGGAAGAGACGTGGAGGTCAGAGTGGTTTAACAAGAGGTTTTTAACGCACTTTGGAAGAGATTTGGAGGTCACAGTAGCTTAACAAGATGGTTTTAATGCCCCTTGGAGGAGACGTGGAGTTCAGAGTGGTTTAACAACACTGTTTTAATGCCCCTTCGAAGAGACGTGGAGGACACAGTAGCTTAACAAGATGGCTTTAATGCCCTGTGGAAGAGTGGTGAAGGTCGCAGTAGCTTAACAAGATGGTTTTAATGCCCCTTGGATGAACGAGGAGGTCAGAGTGGTCTAACAAGACGGTTTTAATGCCCTTTGGAAGAGACGTGGAGGTCACAGTGTAATAAAAAGACATTATCAATGCCCCTTGGAAGAGTGGTGGAGGTCGCAGTAGCTTAACAAGATGGTTTTAATGCCCTTTGGAAGAGTGGTGAAGGTCGCAGTAGCTTAACAAGATGGTTTTAATGCCCCTTGGATGAACGAGGAGTTCAGAGTGGTTTAACAAGACGGTTTTAATGCACCTTGGAAGAGACGTGGAGATCACAGTAGCTTAACAAGATGGTTTTAATGCCCCTTGGAAGAGACGTGGAGGTCACAGTGTAATAAAAACACAATATCAATGCCCCTTGGAAGAGTGGTGGAGGTCGCAGTAGCTTAACAAGGCGGCTTTAATGCCCCTTAGAAGAGTGGTGGAGGTCGCAAGAGCTTAACAAAACGGTTTTAATGCCCCTTGGATGAACGAGGAGGTCAGAGTGGTCTAACAAGACGGTTTTAATGCCCTTTGGAAGAGACGTGGAGGTCACAGTGTAATAAAAAGACATTATCAATGCCCCTTGGAAGAGTGGAGGAGGTCGCAGTAGGTTAACAAGATGGTTTTAATGCCCCTTGGAAGAGTTGTGGAGGTCGCAGTAGCTTAACGAGATTGTTTTAATGCCCCATGGAAGAGACGTGGAGTTCAGAGTGGTTTAACAAGACTGTTTTAATGCCACTTGGAAGAGACGTGGAAGTCACGGTAGCTTAACAAGATGGTTTTAATGCCCCTTGGAAGAGACGTGGAGGTCACAGTGTAATAAAAAGACAACATCAATGCCCCTTGGAAGAGTGGTGGAGTTCGCAGTAGCTTAACCAGACGGTTTTAATGCCCCTTGGAAGAGACATGGAGGTCAGAGTGGTTCAACAAAACGGTTTTAATGCCTCTTGGAAGAGACGTGGAGGTCAGAGTGGTTTAACAAGACGGTTTTAACTCCCCTTGGAAAAGACATGGAGGTCAGAGTGGTTTAACAAGACGGTTTTAATGCCCCTTGGAGGAGACGTGGAGGTCAAAGTAGTTTAACCAGATGGTTTTAATGCCCCTTGGAAGAGTGGTGGCGGTCTCAGTAGCTTAACAAGACAGTTTTAATGCCCCTTGGAAGAAATGTTTAGGTCACAGTGTAATAAAAAGACAATATCAATGCCCATTGGAAAAGTGGTGGAGGTCGCAGTAGCTTAACAAGATGGTTTTAATGCCTCTTGGAGGAGTGGTGGAGATCACAGTAGCTTAACAAGATGGTTTTAATGCCCCTTGGAAGAGTATTGGAGGTTGCAGTAGCTTAACAAGATGGTTTTAATGCCCCTTGGAAGAGACGTGGATTTCAGAGTTGTTTAACAAGATGGTTTTAATGCCCCTTGGAAGAAACGTGAAGGTCACAGTAGCCTAACAAGATGGTTTTAATGCCAACTGAAAGAGACGTGGAGGTCACAGTGTAATAAAAAGACAATACAATGCCCCTTGGAAGAGTGGTGGAGGTCGCAGTAGCTTAACAAGACGGTTTTAATACCCCTTGGAAGAGACGTGGAGGTCAGAGAGGTCTAACAAGACGGTTATAATGCCCCTTTGAAGAGACGTGTAGGTCAGAGTGGTTTAACAATATGGTTTTAATGCCCCTTGGAAGAGACGTGGAGGTCACAGTAGCTTAACAGGACGGCTTTAATGCCCCTTGGAAGAGACGTGGAGTTCAGAGTGGCATAACAAGACGGTTATATTGCCCCTTGGAAGAGTAGTGGAGCTCGCAGTAGCTTAACGAGACAGTTTTAATGCCCCTTGGAAGAGACGTGGAGTTCAGAGTGGTTTAACAAAACGGTTTTAATGCCTTTTGGAAGAGACTTGGAGGTCACAGTAGCTTAACAGGACGGTTCTAATGCCCCTTGGAAGAGACGTGGAGTTCAGAGTGGCTTAACAAGACGGTTTTAATGCCCCTTGAAAGAGTAGTGGAGGTCGCAGTAGCTTAGTAAGATGGTTTTAATGCCCCATGGAAGAGTCGTGGAGGTCGCAGTAGCTTAACGAGACGGTTTTAATGCCCCTTGGAAGAGACATGGAGTTCAGAGTGGTTTAACAAGATGATTTTAATGCCCCTTGGAAGAGACGTGGAGGTCACAGTAGCTTAACAAGATGGTGTTAATGCCCCTTGGAAGAGACGTTGAGGTCACAGTGTAATAAAAACACAATATCAATGCCCCTTGGAAGAGTGGTGGAGGTCGCAGTAGCTTAACAAGACGGCTTTAATGCCCCTTAGAAGAGTGGTGGAGGTCGCAAGCGCTTAACAAAACGGTTTTAATGCCCCTTGGAAGAGACGTGTAGATCACAGTGTAATAAGAAGACAATATCAATGCCCCTTGGAGGAGTGGTGGAGGTCGCAGTTGCTTAACAAGACGGTTTTAATGCCCCTTGGAAGAGTGGTGGAGGTCACTGTAGCTTAACTAGACGGTTTTAATGCCCATTGGAAGAGTAGTGGAGGTCGCAGTAGATTAAAAAGATGGCTTTAATGCCACTTGGAAGAGTGGTGAAGGTCACAGTAGCTTAACGAGATGGTTTTAATGCACCTTGGAAGAGACGTGAGGTCACAGTGGAATAAAAAGACAATATCAATGCCCCTTGGAAGAGTGTTGGACGTCGCAGTAGCTTAACAAGACGGTTTTAATGCCCCTTGGAAGAGACAAGGTGGTCACAGTAGCTTAACATGACGGTTTTAATGCCCCTTGGAAGAGACGTGGAGTTCAGAGTGGTTTAACAAGACGGATTTAATGCCCCTTGGAAGAGACGTGGAGGTCACAGTCACTGAACAAGACGGTTTTAATGCCCCTTCGAAGAGACGTGTAGATCACAGTGTAATAAAAAGACAATATCAATGCCCCTTGGAGGAGTGGTGGAGGTCGCAGTAGCTTAACAAGACGGTTTTAATGCCCCTTGGAAGAGTGGTGGAGGTCACTGTAGCTTAGCTAGATGGTTTTAATGCCCCTTGGAAGAGTAGTGAAGGTCGCAGTAGCTTAACAAGATGTTTTTAATGCCCCTTGGAAGAGTGGAGGTCGCAGTAGCTTAAGGAGAAGATTTTAATGCCCTTTGGAAGAGACGTGGAGGTCACAGTGGAATAAAAAGACAATATCAATGCCCCTTGGAAGAGTGATGGAGGTCGCAGTAGCTTAAGAAGACTGTTTTAATGCCCCTTGGAAGAGTGGTGGAGGTCGCAGTTGCTTAACAAGACGGTTTTAATGCCCCTTGGAAGAGACGTGGAGGTCACAGTAGCTTAACATGACGGTTTTAATGCCCCTTGGAAGAGACGTGGAGTACAGAGTGGTTTAAAAAGACGGATTTAATGCCTCTTGGGAGAGACGTGGAGGTCACAGTAGTTTAACAAGACGGTTTTAATGCCCCTTGGAAGAGTGGTGGAGGTCACAGTAGCTTAACAAGACACTTTAAAGCCCCTTGGAAGAGACGTGGAGGTCGCAGTGGAATAAATAGACAATATCAATGCCCCTTGGAATTGTGGTGGAGGTCGCAGTAGCTTAATAAGATGTTTTTAATGCCTCTTGGAAGAGTGGTGGAGGTCGCAGTAGCTTAACAAGACGGTTTTAATGCCCCTTGGATGAGTTGTGGAGGGCGCAGTAGCTTAAGAAGATGGTTTTAATGCCTCTTGTAAGAGACGTGGAGTTAACAGTAGCTTAACGAGACGGTTTTAATGCCCATTGGAAGAGTGGTGGAGGTCGCAGTAGCTTAACAAAACGGTTTTAAAGCCCCTTGGAAGAGACATGGAGGTCACAGTGTAATAAAAAGACAATATCAATGCCCCTTGGAAGAGTGGTGGAGGTCGCAGTAGATTAACCAAATGGTTTTAATGACACTTGGAAGAATGGTGGAGGTGTCAGTAACTTAACAACACGGTTTTAATGCCTCTTGGAAGAGTGGTGGAGGTCGCAGTAGCTTAACAAGACGGTTTTAATGCCCCTTGGATGAGTTGTGGAGGGCGCAGTAGCTTAAGAAGATGGTTTTAATGCCTCTTGTAAGAGACGTGGAGTTAACAGTAGCTTAACGAGACGGTTTTAATGCCCATTGGAAGAGTGGTGGAGGTCGCAGTAGCTTAACAAGACGGTTTTAAAGCCCCTTGGAAGAGACGTGGAGGTCACAGTGTAATAAAAAGACAATATCAATGCCCCTTGGAAGAGTGGTGGAGGTCGCAGTAGATTAACCAAAAGGTTTTAATGACACTTGGAAGAATGGTGGAGGTGTCAGTAACTTAACAAAACGGTTTTAATGCCCCTTGGAAGAGACGTGGAGGTCACAGTAGCTTAACAAGACAGTTTTAATGCCCCTTGGAAGAGACGTGGAGGTCACAGTAGCTTAACAAGACTGTTTTAATGCCCCTTGGAAGAGTGGTGGAGGTCGCAGTTGCTTAACAAGACGGTTTTAATGCCCCTTGGAAAAGATGTGGAGGTCACAGTAGCTTAACATGACGGTTTTAATGCCCCTTGGAAGAGACGTGGAGCACAGAGTGGTTTAAAAAGACGGTTTTAATGGACCTTGGAAGAGAATTGGAGGTCACAGTAGCTTAACAAGATGGTTTTAATGCCCTTTGGAAGAGTGGTGAAGGTCTCAGTAGCTTAACAAGACGGTTCTAATGCCCCTTGGAAGAGACGTGGAGGTCAGAGTGGTCTAACAAGATGGTTTTAATGCCCTTTGGAAGAGACGTGGAGGTCACAGTGTAATAAAAAGACATTATCAATGCCCCCTGGAACAGTGGTGGAGGTTGCAGTAGCTTAACAAGATGGGTTTAATGCCCCTTGTAAGAGACGTGGAGGTCAGAGTGGTCTAACAAGACGGTTTTAATGCCCCTTGGAAGAGACTTGTAGGTCAGAGTGGTTTAACAAGATGGTTTTAATGCCCCTTGGAATAGACGTTGAGGTCACAGTAGCTTAACAGGATGGCATTAATGCCCCTTGGAAGAGACGTGGCGTTCAGAGTGGCTTACAAGATGCTTTTAATTCCCCTTGAAAGAGTAGTGGAGCTCTAAGTAGCTTAACGAGACGGATTTAATGTCCATTGGAAAAGACGTGGAGTTCAGAGTGGTTTAACAAGACAGTTTAATGCCTTTTGGAAGAGACTTGGAGGTCACAGTAGCTTAACAGGACGGCTTTAATGCCCCTTGGAAGAGTGGAGGAGGTCACTGTAGCTTAACTAAACAGTTTTAATGCCCCTTGGAAGAGTAGTGTATTTCGCAGTAGCTTTACAAGATGGTTTTAATGCCCATTGAAAGAGACGTGGAAGTCACAATGGAATGAAAAGACAACATCAATGCCCCTTGGTAGAGTGGTGGAGGTCGCAGTAGCTTAACAAGACTGTTTTAATGCCCCTTGGAAGAGTGGTGGAGGTCGCAGTAGCTTAACAAGACGGTTTTAATGCCCCTTAGAATAGACATGGTGGTGACAGTAGCTTAACATGACGGTCTTAATGCCCCTTGGAAGATACTTGGAGGTCACAGTAGCTTAACAAGGCGGTTTTGATGCTCCTTGGAAGAGTGGTGGAGGTCGCAGTAGCTTAAGACACTTTTAAAGCCCCTTGGAAGAGACGTGGAGGTCACAGTGGAATAAAAAGACAATATCAATGCCCCTTGGAATAGTGGTGGAGGTCGCAGTAGCTCAATAAGACATTTTTAATGACCGTTGGAAGAGTGGTGGAGGTCGCAGTAGCTTAACAAGACGGTTTTAAAGCCCCTTGGAAGAGACGTGGAGGTCACAATGGAATAAAAAGACAATATCAATGCCCCTTGGAAGAGTGGTGGAGGTCGCAGTAGCTTAACAAGACGGATATAATGCCCCTTTGAAGAGACGTGGAGGTCAGAGTAGTTTAACAAGATGGTTTTAATGCCCCTTGGAAGAGACGTGGAGGGCAGAGTGGTTTAACAAGACGGTTTTAATGCCCTTTGGAAGAGAAGGGGAGGTCACAGTGTAATAAAAAGATAATATCAATGCCCCTTGGAAGAGTGGTGGAGGTCGCAGTAGCTTAGCAAGATGGTTTTAATTCCCTTATGAAGAGACGTGGAGGTCAGAGTGGTTTAACGAGATGGTTTTAATGCCCCTTGGGAGAGACATGGAGGTCACAGTAGCTTAACAAGATGGTTTTAATGCCCCTTGGAAGAGTTGTGGAGGTCGCAGCAGCTTAAAAAGACGGTTTTAATGGATCTTGGAAGAGTGGTGGAGGTCGCAGTAGCTTAACAAGACAGTTTTAATGACCCTTGGAACAGACGTGGAGGTCACAGTGTAATAAAAAGACAATATCAATGCCCCTTGGAAGAGTGGTGAAGGTCGCAGTAGCTTAACAGGATGGTTTTAATGCCTCTTGGAAAAGTAGTGGAGGTCGCAGTAGCTTAACAAGAAGGTTTTAATGCCGCTTTGAAGAGACGTGGAGTTCAGAGTGGTTTAACATGACGGTTTTAATGCCCCTTGGAAGAGACGTGGAGGTCACAGTGGAATAAAAAGACAATATCAATGCACCTTGGAAGAGTGGTGGAGGTCGCAGTAGCTTAAAAAGACAGTTTTAATGCCCCTTGGAAGAGTGGTGGAGTTCAGAGTGGTTTAACAAGACGTATTTAATGCCCCATGGAAGAGTGGTGGAGGTCGCAGTAGCTTAACAAGACACTTCTAAAGCCCCTTGGAAGAGACGTGGAGATCACAGTGGAATAAAAAGACAATATCAATGCCCCTTGGAATAGTGGTGGAGGTCGCAGTAGCTGAATAAGACGTTTTCAATTACCCTTGTAAGAGTGGTGGAGGTCGCAGAAGCTTAACAAGACATTTTTAATGCCCCTTGGAAGAGTGGTGGAAGTCGCAGTAGCTTAACAAGATGGTTTTAATGCCTCTTGGAAGAGTAGTGGAGGTCGCAGTAGCTTAACAAGATGGTTTTAATGCCCCTTGGAAGAGTCTTGGGGGTCGCAGTAGCTTAACGAGATGTTTTTAATGCCCCTTTGAAGAGACGTGGAGGTCTCAGTAGCCTAACAAGATGGTTTTAATGCCAATTGGAAGAGACGTGGAGGTCACAGTGTAATAAAAAGACAATATCAATGCCCCTCGGAAGAGTGGTGGAGGTCGCAGTAGCTTAACACGACGGTTTTAATGCCCCTTGGAAGAGACGTGGAGGTCAGAGTGGTCTAACAAGACGGTTTTAATGCCCCTTGGAAGAGACGTGTAGGTCAGAGTGGTTTAACAAGATGGTTTTAATGCCCCTTGGAAGAGACGTGGAGGTCACAGTAGCTTAACAGGATGGCTTTAATGCCCCTTGGAAGAGACGTGGACTTCAGAGTGGCTTACAAGATGCTTTTAATGCCCCTTGGAAGAGTAGTGGAGCTCGAAGTAGCTTAACGAGACGGATTTAATGTACCTTGGAAGAGACGTGGAGTTCAGAGTGGTTTAACAAGACAGTTTAATGCCTTTTGGAAGAGACTTGGAGGTCACAGTAGCTTAACAGGACGGCTTTAATGCCCCTTGGAAGAGTGGTGGAGGTCACTGTAGCTTAACGAAACGGTTTTAATGCCCCTTGGAAGAGTAGTGGATTTCGCAGTAGCTTTACAAGATGTTTTTAATTCCCCTTGGAAGAGTGGTGGAAGTCGCAGTAGGTTAACGAGACGGTTTTAATGCCCCTTGAAAGAGACGTGGAGGTCACAATGGAATGAAAAGACAACATAAATGCCCCTTGCTAGAGTGGTGGAGGTCGCAGTAGCTTAACAAGACTGTTTTAATGCCCCTTGGAAGAGTGGTGGAGGTCGCAGTAGCTTAACAAGACGGTTTTAATGCCCCTTGGAATAGACGTGGTGGTGACAGTAGCTTAACATGACAGTCTTAATGCCCCTTGGAAGATACTTGGAGGTCACAGTAGCTTAACAAGGCGGTTTTGATGCTCCTTGGAAGAGTGGTGGAAGTCGCAGTAGGTTAACGAGACGGTTTTAATGCCCCTTGAAAGAGACGTGGAGGTCACAATGGAATGAAAAGACAACATCAATGCCCCTTGGTAGAGTGGTGGAGGTCGCAGTAGCTTAACAAGACACTTTTAAAGCCCCTTGGAAGAGACGTGGAGGTCACAGTGGAATAAAAAGACAATATCAATGCCCCTTGGAATAGTGGTGGAGGTCGCAGTAGCTCAATAAGACATTTTTAATGACCCTTGGAAGAGTGGTGGAGGTCGCAGTAGCTTAACAAGACGGTTTTAATGACCCTTGGAAGAGTGGTGGAGGTGGCAGTAACTTAACAAGACGGTTTTAATGCCCCTTTGAGAAGTGTCGGAGGTCGCAGTAGCTTAACAACACGGTTTTAATGCCCCTTGGAGGAGACGTGGAGGTCACAGTAGCTTAACAAGACAGTTTTGATGCCCCTTGGAAGAGACGTGGAGGTCAGAGTGGTTTAACAAGAGGTTTTTAATGCTCCTTGGAAGAGACGTGGAGGTCACAGTAGCTTAACAAGATGGTTTTAATGCCCTTTGGAAGAGTGGTGGAGGTTACTGTAGCTTAACTAAAAGGTTTTAATGCCTCTTGGAAGAGTAGTGGATTTCGCAATAGCTTAACAAGAAGGTTTTGATGCCCCTTGGAAGAGTGGTGGAGGTCACAGTAGCTCAACAAGACGGTTTTAAAGCCGCTTGGAAGAGACGTGGAGGTCACAGTGGAATAAAAAGACAATATCTATGCCCTTTGGAAGAGTGGTGGTGGTCGCAGTAGCTTAACAAGACGGTTTCAATGACTCTTGGAAGAGTGGTGGAGGTCGCAGTAGCTTAACAGAACGGTTTTAATGTCCCTTGGAAGAGACATGGAGGTCACAGTAGCTTAACAAGACTGTTTTAATGCCCCTTGGAAGAGACGTGGAGGTCAGAGTGGTTTAACTAGATGGTTTTAATGCCCCTTGGAAGAGTCGTGGAGGTCACAGTAGCTTAACAAGATGGTTTTAATGCCCCTTGGACGAGACGTGGTGTTTAGAGTGGTTTAACAAAACGGTTTTAATGCCCCTTGGAAGACACGTGGAGGTCAGAGTGGTTTAACAAGAGGTTTTTAATGCTCCTTGGAAGAGACGTGGAGGTCACAGTAGCTTAACAAGATGGTTTTAATGCCCTTTGGAAGAGTGGTGGAGGTTACTGTAGCTTAACTAAAAGGTTTTAATGCCTCTTGGAAGAGTAGTGGATTTCGCAATAGCTTAACAAGAAGGTTTTGATGCCCCTTGGAAGAGTGGTGGAGGTCACAGTAGCTCAACAAGACGGTTTTAAAGCCGCTTGGAAGAGACGTGGAGGTCACAGTGGAATAAAAAGACAATATCTATGCCCTTTGGAAGAGTGGTGGTGGTCGCAGTAGCTTAACAAGACGGTTTCAATGACTCTTGGAAGAGTGGTGGAGGTCGCAGTAGCTTAACAGAACGGTTTTAATGTCCCTTGGAAGAGACATGGAGGTCACAGTAGCTTAACAAGACTGTTTTAATGCCCCTTGGAAGAGACGTGGAGGTCAGAGTGGTTTAACTAGATGGTTTTAATGCCCCTTGGAAGAGTCGTGGAGGTCACAGTAGCTTAACAAGATGGTTTTAATGCCCCTTGGACGAGACGTGGTGTTTAGAGTGGTTTAACAAAACGGTTTTAATGCCCCTTGGAAGACACGTGGAGGTCAGAGTAGCTTAACAAGATGATTTTAATGCCCCTTGGAAGAGTGGTGAAGGTCGCAGTAGCTTAACAAGACGGTTTTAATGCTCCTTGGAAGAAACGTGGAGGTCAGAGTGGTTTAAGAAGACGGTTTTAATGCCTCTTGGAAGAGACATGGAGGTCACAGTGTAATAAAAATATAATATCAATACCCCTTGGAAGAGTGATGGAGGTCGCAGTAGCTTAACAAGACGGTTATAATGCCCCTTTGAAGACACGTGGAGGTCAGAGTAGTTTAACAAGATGGTTTTAATGCCCCTTGGAAGAGTGGTGAAGGTCGCAGTAGCTTAACAAGATGGTTTTAATGCCCCTTGGAAGAGACGTGGAGGACAGAGTGGTTTAACAAGACGGTTTTAATGCCCTTTGGAAGAGACGTGGAGGTCACAGTGTAATAAAAAGATAATATCAATGCCCCTTGGAAGAGTGGTGGAGGTCGCAGTAGCTTAGCAAGACGGTTTTAATTCCCTTTTGAAGAGACGTGGAGGTCAGAGTGGTTTAACGAGATGGTTTTAATGCCCCTTGGGAGAGACATGGAGGTCACAGTAGCTTAACAAGATGGTTTTAATGCCCCTTGGAAGAGACGTGGAGGACACAGTGGAATAAAAAGACAATATCAATGACCCTTGGAAGAGTGGTGGAGGTCGCAGAAGCTTAACAAGACATTTTTAATGCCCCTTGGAAGAGTGGTGGAAGTCGCAGTAGCTTAACAAGATGGTTTTAATGCCTCTTGGAAGAGTAGTGGAGGTCGCAGTAGCTTAACAAGATGGTTTTAATGCCCCTTGGAAGAGTGGTCGGGGTCGCAATAGCTTAACGAGATGTGTTTAATGTCCCTTGGAAGAGACGTGGAGTTCAGAGTGGTTTAACAAGACGGTTTTAATGCCCCTTGGAAGAGACGTGGAGGTCACAGTAGCCTAACAAGATGGTTTTAATGCCAATTGAAAGAGACGTGGAAGTCACAGTGTAATAAAAAGACAATATCAATGCCCCTCGGAAGAGTGGTGGAGGTCGCAGTAGCTTAACACGACGGTTTTAATGCCCCTTGGAAGAGACGTGGAGGTCAGAATGGTCTAACAAAACGGTTTTAATGCCCCTTGGAAGAGACGTGTAAGTCAGAGTGGTTTAACAGGACGGCTTTAATGCCCCTTGGAGGAGAAGTGGAGTTCAGAATGGCTTGACAAGATGGTTTTAATGCCCGTTGGAAGAGTAGTGGAGCTCGCAGTAGCTTAACGAGACGGTTTTAAATCCCCTTGGAAGAGACGTGGAAGTCACAGTGGAATAAAAAGACAATATCAATGCCCCATGGAAGAGTTTTGGAGGTCGCAGTAGCTTAACAAGATGGTTTTAATGCCCCTAGGAAGAGACGTGGAGGTCAGAGTGGTCTAACAAGATGGTTTTAATGCCGCTTGGAAGAGACGTGGAGTTCAGTTTGGCTTAACTAGACGGTTTTAATGCCCCTTGGAAGAGTAGTGGAGCTCGCAGTAGCTTAACGAGACGGTTTTAATGCCCCTTGGAAGAGACGTGGAGTTCAGAGAGGTTTAACAAGACGGTTTTAATGCCTTTTGGAAGAAACTTGGAGGTCACAGTAGATTAACAAGACGGTTTTAACGCCCCTTGGAAGAGACATGGAGGTCAGAGTGGTTTAACAAGATGGTTTTAATGCCACTTGGAAGAGACGTGGAGGTCACAGTAGCTTAACAAGACGGTTTTAATGCCCCTTGAAAGAGTGGTGGAGGTCTCAGTAGCCTAACAAGACAGTTTTAATGCCCCTTGGAAGAAATGTGGAGGTCACAGTGTAATAAGAAGACAATATCAATGCCCCTTGGAAAAGTCGTGGAGGTCGCAGTAGCTTAACAAGACGGTTTTAATGCCCATTGGAGTACCCTATATTTATTATGCAACTTTGCTTTACATTTATATATAATGATGGTAGGGTATGAGATATATTTTTGTCTTTTGTAGGTTTTGCTTCTTTTTGCTAGTGTGAACATGCTCCTATTTCTTGCATGTCTACCATCTTAGACCTCAGTTCACATTGCTTGGTTTTTTGTCTTGTTTGCATTCTGTGCAATTTAAGGGTGTGGCATCCCCTTTGTTGAGCTGATTAGTATATATGTAGCTTACCACGGGCCTAGGTGGTCTGGAGTTGGGACCCGGTCCTATTTGTCTACCCTTTTATATGATTTACTTCAACTTTGATATACAGTAAGGTTTTTAATATAGGCAGTATAGGTACCGTCCCAATTTAGGGTCACCTTGCCGCTGGTGGGACGGCTTGTATACTTTTTTTGATCAAAAATAGTTCACTAAGTACCCTATATTTATTATGCAACTTTGCTTTACATTTATATATAATGATGGTAGGGTATGAGATATATTTTTGTCTTTTGTAGGTTTTGCTTCTTTTTGCTAGTGTGAACAGGCTCCTATTTCTTGCATGTCTACCATCTTAGACCTCAGTTCACATTGCTTGGTTTTTTGTCTTGTTTGCATTCTGTGCAATTTAAGGGTGTGGCATCCCCTTTGTTGAGCTGATTAGTATATATGTAGCTTACCACGAGCCTAGGTGGTCTGGAGTTGGGACCCGGTCCTATTTGTCTACCCTTTTATATGCATTACTTCAACTTTGATATACAGTAAGGTTTTTAATATAGGCAGTATAGGTACCGTCCCAATTTAGGGTCACCTTGCCGCTGGTGGGACGGCTTGTATACTTTTTTTTGATCAAAAATAGTTCACTAAGTACCCTATATTTATTATGCAACTTTGCTTTACATTTATATATAATGATGGTAGGGTATGAGATATATTTTTGTCTTTTGTAGCCATTGGAGGAGTGGTGGAGGTAACAGTAGCTTAGCAAGACGGTTTTAATGCCCCTTGGAAGAGTAGTGAAGTTCGCAGTAGCTTAACAAGATGGTTTTAATGCCCCTTGGAAGAGTGGTGGGGGTCGCAGTAGCTTAACGAGATGTTTTTAATGTCCCTTGGAAGAGACGTGGAGTTCAGAGTGGTTTAACAAGACGGTTTTAATGCCCCTTGTAAGAGACGTGGAGGTCACAGTAGCCTAACAAGATGGTTTTAATGCCAATTGGAAGAGACGTGGAGGTCACAGTGTAATAAAAAGACAATATCAATGCCCCTTGGAAGAGTGGTGGAGGTCGCAGTAGCTTAACAAGACGGTTTTAATGCCCCTTGGACGAGACGTGGAGGTCAGAGTGGTCTAACAAGACGGTTTTAATGCCCCTTGGAAGAGACGTGGAGGTCACAGTAGCCTAACAAGATGGTTTTAATGCCAATTGGAAGAGACGTGGAGGTCACAGTGTAATAAAAAGACAATACAATGCCCCTTGGAAGAGTGGTGGAGGTCGCAGTAGCTTAACAGGACGGTTTAAATACCCCTTGGAAGAGAGGGGGAGGTCAGAGTGGTCTAACAAGACGGTTATAATGCCCCTTGGAAGAGACGTGTAGGTCAGAGTGGTTTAACAAGATGGTTTTAATGCCCCTTGGAAGAGACGTGGAGGTCACAGTAGCTTAACAGGACGGCTTTAATGCCCCTTGGAAGAGACGTGGAGTTCAGAGTGGCTTAACAAGACGTTTATAAAGCCCCTTGGAAGAGTAGTGGAGCTCGCAGTAGCTTAACGAGACGGTGTTAATGCCCCTTGGAAGAGACGTGGAGTTCAGAGTGGTTTAACAAGACGGTTTTAATGCCTTTTGGAAGAGACTTGGAGGTCACAGTAGCTTAACAGGACGGTTCTAATGCCCCTTGGAAGAGATGTGGAGTTCAGAGTGGTTTAACAAGATGATTTTATTGCCCCTTGGAAGAGAAGTGGAGGTCACAGTAGCTTAACAAGATGGTGTTAATGCCCCTTGGAAGAGACGTTGAGGTCACAGTGCAATAAAAACACAATATCAGTGCCCCTTCGAAGAATGGTGGAGGTCGCAGTAGCTTAACAAGACGTCTTTAATGCCCCTTGGAAGAGTGGTGGAGGTCGCAGTAGCTTAAGAAGACGGTTTTAATACCCCTTGGAAGAGACGTGGAGGTCAGAGTGGTCTAACAAGACAGTTATAATGCCCCTTGGAAGAGACGTGTAGGTCAGAGTGGTTTAACAAGATGGTTTTAATGCCCCTTGGAAGAGACGTGGAGGTCACAGTAGCTTAACAGGACGGATTTAATGCCCCTTGGAAGAGACGTGAAGTTTAGAGTAGTTTAACGAGACTGTTTTAATGCCCCTTAGAAGAGACGTGGAGTTCAGAGTGGTTTAACAAGAAGGTTTTAATGCCTTTTCGAAGAGACTTGGAGGTGACAGTATCTTAACAGGACGGTTCTAATGCCCCTTGGAAGAGACGTGGAGTTCAGAGTGGCTTAACAAGACGGTTTTAATGCCCCTTGGAAGAGTAGTGGAGGTCACAGTAGCTTAGTAAGATGGTTTTAATGCCCCTTGGAAGAGTCGTGGAGGTCGCAGTAGCTTAGCGAGACGGTTTTAATGCCCCTTGGAAGAGACATGGAGTTCAGAGTGGTTTAACAAGATGATTTTAATGCCCCTTGGAAGAGACGTGGAGGTCACAGTAGCTTAACAAGATGGTGTTAATGCCCCTTGGAAGAGACGTGGAGGTCACAGTGTAATAAAAACACAATATCAATGCCCTTGGAAGAGTGGTGGAGGTCGCAGTAGCTTAACAAGACGGCTTTAATGCCCCTTGGAAGAGTGGTGGAGGTCGCAGTAGCTTAATAAGACGGTTTTAATACCCCTTGGAAGAGACGTGGAGGTCACAGTAGCTTAACAGGACGGCTTTAATGCCCCTTGGAAGAGACGTGGAGTTCAGAGTGGCTTAACAAGACGGTTATAATGCCCCTTGGAAGAGTAGTGGAGCTCGCCGTTGCTTAACGAGACGGTTTTAATGCCCCTTGGAAGAGACGTGGAGTTCAGAGTGGTTTAACAAGACGGTTTTAATGCCTTTTGGAAGAGACTTGGAGGTCACAGTAGCTTAACAGGATGGTTCTAATGCCCCTTGGAAGAGACGTGGAGTTCAGAGTGGCTTAACAAGACGGTTTTAATGCCCCTTGGAAGAGTAGTGGAGGTCGAAGTAGCTTAGTAAGATGGTTTTAATGCTCCTTGGAAGAGTCGTGGAGGTCGCAGTAGCTTAGCGAGACGGTTTTAATGCCCCTTGGAAGAGACATGGAGTTCAGAGTGGTTTAACAAGATGATTTTAATGCCCCTTGGAAGAGACGTGGAGGTCACAGTAGCTTAACAAGATGGTGTTAATGCCCCTTGGAAGAGACGTTGAGGTCACAGTGTAATAAAAACACAATATCAATACCCCTTGGAAGAGTGGTGGAGGTCGCAGTAGCTTAACAAGATGGCTTTAATGCCCCTTAGAAGAGTGGTGGAGGTCGCAAGAGCTTAACAAAACGGTTTTAATGCCCCTTGGAAGAGACGTGTAGATCACAGTGTAATAAGAAGACAATATCAATGCCCCTTGGAGGAGTGGTGGAGGTCGCAGTAGCTTAACAAGACGGTTTTAATGCCCCTTGGAAGAGTGGTGGAGGTCACTGTAGCTTAACTAGACGGTTTTAATGCCCCTTGGAAGAGTAGTGGAGGTCGCAGTAGCTTAACGAGACGGTTTTAATGCACCTTGGAAGAGACGTGAGGTCACAGTGGAATAAAAAGACAATATCAATGCCCCATGGAAGAGTGTTGGACGTCGCAGTAGCTTAACAAGACGGTTTTAATGGCCCTTGGAAGAGACGAGGTGGTCACAGTAGCTTAACATGACGGTTTTAATGCCCCTTGGAAGAGACGTGGAGTTCAGAGTGGTTTAACAAGACGGATTTAATGCCCCTTGGAAGAAATGTGTAGGTCACAGTAGCTGAACAAGACGGTTTTAATGCCCCTTCGAAGAGACGTGTAGATCACAGTTTAATAAAAAGACAATATCAAAGCCCCTTGGAGGAGTGGTGGAGGTCGCAGTAGCTTAACAAGACGGTTTTAATGCCCCTTGGAAGAGTGGTGGAGGTCACTGTAGCTTAGCTAGATGGTTTTAATGCCCCTTGGAAGAGTAGTGAAGGTCGCAGTAGCTTAACAAGATGTTTTTAATGCCCCTTGGAAGAGTGGTGGAGGTCGCAGTAGCTTAAGGAGAAGGTTTTAATGCCCTTTGGAAGAGACGTGGAGGTCACAGTGGAATAAAAAGACAATATCAATGCCCCTTGGAAGAGTGGTGGAGGTCGCAGTAGCTTAACAAGACTGTTTTAATGCCCCTTGGAAGAGTGGTGGAGGTCGCAGTTGCTTAACAAGACGGTTTTAATGCCCCTTGGAAGAGACGTGGAGGTCACAGTAGCTTAACATGACGGTTTTAATGCCCCTTGGAAGAGACGTGGAGTACAGAATGGTTGAAAAAGACGGATTTAATGCCCCTTGGGAGAGACGTGGAGGTCACAGTAGCTTAACAAGACGGTTTTAATGCCCCTTGGAAGAGTGGTGGAGGTCACAGTAGCTTAACAAGACACTTTAAAGCCCCTTGGAAGAGACGTGGAGGTCGCAGTGGAATAAATAGACAATATCAATGCCCCTTGGAATCGTGGTGGAGGTCGCAGTAGCTTAATAAGATGTTTTTAATGCCTCTTGGAAGAGTGGTGGAGGTCGCAGTAGCTTAACAAGACGGTTTTAATGCCCCTTGGATGAGTGGTGGAGGTCGCAGTAGCTTAAGAAGACGGTTTTAATGCCTCTTGGAAGAGATGTGGAGTTCACAGTAGCTTAACAAGACGGTTTTAATGCCCCTTGGAAGAGTGGTGGAGGTCGCAGTAGCTTAACAAGACGGTTTTAAAGCCCCTTGGAAGAGACGTGAAGGTCACAGTGTAATATAAAGACAATATCAATGCCCCTTGGAAGAGTGGTGGAGGTCGCAGTAGCTTAACCAAATGGTTTTAATGACCCTTGGAAGAGTGGTGGAGGTGTCAGTAACTTAACAAGACGGTTTTAATGCCCTTTGGAAAAGTGGTGGATTTTGCAGTAGCTTAACAACACGGTTTTAATGCCCCTTGGAAGAGACGTGGAGGTCACAGAAGCTTAACAAGACAGTTTTAATGCCCCTTGGAAGAGACGTGGAGGTCACAGTAGCTTAACAAGACTGTTTTAATGCCCCTTGGAAGAGTGGTGGAGGTCGCAGTTGCTTAACAAGACGGTTTTAATGCCCCTTGGAAGAGATGTGGAGGTCACAGTAGCTTAACATGACGGTTTTAATGCCCCTTGGAAGAGACGTGGAGCACAGAGTGGTTTAAAAAGACGGATTTAATGCCCCTTGGGAGAGACGTGGAGGTCACAGTAGCTTAACAAGACTGTTTTAAAGCCCCTTGGAAGAGTTGTGGAGGTCGCAGTTGCTTAACAAGACGGTTTTAATGCCCCGTGGAAGAGACGTGGAGGTCACAGTAGCTTAACATGACGGTTTTAATGCCACTTGGAAGAGATGTGGAGTACAGGGTGGTTTAAAAAGACGGATTTAATGCCCCTTGGGAGAGACGTGGAGGTCACAGTAGCTTAACAAGACGGTTTTAATGCCCCTTGGAAGAGTGGTGGAGGTCGCAGTAGCTTAACAAGACACTTTAAAGCCCCTTGGAAGAGACGTGGAGGTCACAGTGGAATAAATAGACAATATCAATGCCCCTTGGAATCGTGTTGGAGGTCGCAGTAGCTTAACAAGACGGTTTTAATGCCCCTTGGATGAGTGGTGGAGGTCGCAGTAGCTTAAGAAGACGGTTTTAATGCCTCTTGGAAGAGACGTGGAGTTCACAGTAGCTTAACGAGACGGTTTTAATGCCCCTTGGAAGAGTGGTGGAGGTCGCAGTAGCTTAACAAGACGGTTTTAAAGCCCCTTGGAAGAGACGTGGAGGTCACAGTGTAATAAAAAGACAATATCAATGCCCCTTGGAAGAGTGGTGGAGGTCGCAGTAGCTTAACCAAATGGTTTTAATGACCCTTGGAAGAGTGGTGGAGGTGTCAGTAACTTAACAAGACTGTTTTAATGCCCCTTGGAAAAGTGGTGGAATTTGCAGTAGCTTAACAACACGGTTTTAATGCCCCTTCGAAGAGACGTGGAGGTCACAGTAGATTAACAAGACAGTTTTAATGCCCCTTGGAAGAGACGTGGAGGTCACAGTAGCTTAACAAGATTGTTTTAATGCACCTTGGAAGAGACGTGGAGTTCAGAGTGGTTTAACAAGACGGTTTTAATGGCCCTTGGAAGAGACTTGGAAGTCACAGTAGCTTAACAAGATGGTTTTAATGCCCTTTGGAAGAGTGGTGAAGGTCGCAGTAGCTTAACAAGACGGTTCTAATGCCCCTTGGAAGAGACGTGGAGGTCAGAGTGGTCTAACAAGACGGTTTTAATGCCCTTTGGAAGAGATGTGGAGGTCACAGTGTAATAAAAAGACATTATCAATGCCCCCTGGAACAGTGGTGGAGGTTGCAGTAGCTTAACAAGATGGGTTTAATGCCCCTTGTAAGAGACGTGGAGGTCAGAGTGGTCTAACAAGACGGTTTTAATGCCCCTTGGAAGAGACTTGTAGGTCAGAGTGGTTTAACAAGATGGTTTTAATGCCCCTTGGAAGAGACTTTGAGGTCACAGTAGCTTAACAGGATGGCTTTAATGCCCCTTGGAAGAGACGTGGAGTTCAGAGTGGCTTACAAGATGCTTTTAATGCCCCTTGGAAGAGTAGTGGAGCTCGAAGTAGCTTAACGAGACGGATTTAATGTCCCTTGGAAGAGACGTGGAGTTCAGAGTGGTTTAACAAGACAGTTTAATGCCTTTTGGAAGAGACTTGTAGGTCACAGTAGCTTAACATTAGAGATGAGCGTTGTTCTACTCGAACTGTTCGCCAATCTCAAATTCGAGTTGTTTTGGGCGGTGTTCGAGCCGTTCGGCGAACACGAACGATTTGAGAAAAATTCGGCTGTTCGAGGTTATGTTCGATAACTGTTCGTGCACCAAAATCATAACTGGATTTTTTCTCAGTAATGATGAAAATTAATGTTAATACGCAGTTTGAGTGTACAGCGGGGTGAGGGGAGGGGCAGGGGATGGATCTCTGCAGGAATAATGAAGATCTCCATTTTTTTTTCTCTTTCCCGCATTTGCAGTGGGGAGATGCAGTCTGTCAGCCTATCAGCAGCGCACACACGGAGCGAACTGCTGTTTTTCACACAAGCAAGGGCATGTGTCATTGGCAGTGTATGTCACATGTCCTTGCCCTATAAGACCAAGCCATTTTCCCCGTCGCCACCATTTTCTCACTGCTGCAGCTGCGTGTTAGACGGCACCGCTGTTGCTGTGTGCGCTACACCTTGTTAATTTCAAGCCAATTTTCGCACAAATCTACAGATAGCTTGGGAGTAGGGAATAGTTGTGATTGCAGTCCTTTTAAGGACTAGGTTACAGCATTTCCTACGACTTTTATCAGGCAGGTCTGTGCTCTTAAATAGATAGATTGTGGGAGTAAAGACTAATTGTAATTGCAGTCCTTTTCAGGACTAGGTTACATCAGTTCCTATCAGTTTTTGCCAGGCAGGTCTGTGCCAGTGCTGTGCAAGTTTTTTTCACAGCATTTGGCTGAATCTAGCAAAGCTAATCCTTTTTGGCCTATTGCAGAGTGTGTTAGTCAGTGGAGTAGCCTATCTGTGTTGCAAGATATACCACCTGTGTATAGAATACCAATTTTTTTACTGCACATAGTGAAGTAAAATCTTTTGGGCATAGCATCATTCTATTAGTCCATCTATACTGACCTCCATCAGGTTGCAAATTGAATATAATTTTTTTCTGCATCTAGCTCTGAAAAAATATTTGGCCTTCTAGCAGTGTGTGGGACTTTCTCTATTAGTCCATCTATACTGACCTCCATCAGGTTGCAAATTAAAAATAATTTTTATCTGCATCTACCTCTGAAAAAATATTTGGGCTTCTAGCTGTGTGTGGGACTTGTTCTATTAGTCCATCTATACTGACCTCCATCAGGTTGCAAACTGAATATAATTTATTTCTGCATCGAGCTCTGAAAAAATATTTGGCCTTCTAGCAGTGTGTGGGACTTTCTCTATTAGTCCATCTATACTGACCTCCATCAGGTTGCAAATTAAAAATAATTTTTATCTGCATCTACCTCTGAAAAAATATTTGGCCTTCTAGCAGTGTGTGGGACTTTCTCTATTAGTCCATCTATACTGACCTCCATCAGGTTGCAAATTAAAAATAATTTTTATCTGCATCTACCTCTGAAAAAATATTTGGGCTTCTAGCTGTGTGTGGGACTTGTTCTATTAGTCCATCTATACTGACCTCCATCAGGTTGCAAACTGAATATAATTTTTTTCTGCATCTAGCTCTGAAAAAATATTTGGCCTTCTAGCAGTGTGTGGGACTTTCTCTATTAGTCCATCTATACTGACCTCCATCAGCTTGCAAATTAAAAATAATTTTTATCTGCATCTAGCTCTGAAAAAATATTTGGCCTTCTAGCAGTGTGTGGGACTTTCTCTATTAGTCCATCTATACTGACCTCCATCAGGTTGCAAATTAAAAATAATTTTTATCTGCATCTACCTCTGAAAAAATATTTGGGCTTCTAGCTGTGTGTGGGACTTGTTCTATTAGTCCATCTATACTGACCTCCATCAGGTTGCAAACTGAATATAATTTTTTCTGCATCTAGCTCTGAAAAAATATTTGGGCTTCTAGCTGTGTGTGGGACTTGTTCTATTAGTCCATCTATACTGACCTCCATCAGGTTGCAAATCGAATATAATTTTTTTCTGCATCTAACCCAGCCAATAGTTTTGGCCTAATACCACAGTTTGGCCACTCAGCTCTGCTCGGTTCCCATCCATTGTTTTTTTGTGCAAACAACTCCAGAGTTGTGAATTAGTTAACCACCAAAATGAGTGGAAAAAGGCCTGCTGCTGGTGGAAAGGGGATTAGGTGTGTTGGGAAGGGGAAAAAAGGTTGTGTCCGTGGGGTAGGTGTTAAAGCAACAGTAACATCTGCAGAAGAAAGACCATCTTCCAGCCAAACTAAAATGTCTACTTCTTTTAGCGGACAATGTGATAAGATCCCTTTCTTACGGCCACGCCAATCGCTACAAATTCCAGATGAGGCACAAAAACAGCAGGTGCTTCAACGGATATCAAGTGCTCCTTTAAGTGGGCTCTCCTCCACATCAACTTCAACATCACAAATACTCCAGTCCTCAAAGGTGTCACCCCAATCGCACTTGCTTCCTCACAACTCCCAAATCTCCAGCTGCCCGTCTGAGTATGAGGTAGAACAGATGGTTGAGTCTGCAGAGCTGTTTACTCATACTATAGCCTGGGAATCAGAGGTCGACTCTAGCGCTTCTGTGAATCCAGACGAGGAAATGATCTGCACTGATGCCCAGAATCTTTATGAGTCGGATCCAGGACCAGACGCAGAAGGTTCTGACCATAATGTAGACCCTCATTCCCAAACTGTAACTCCTGTTGGTGGAGACAATGAGGAAGACGATGATGAGACTCAAATACCTGATTGGAGCGACAACTTTAGTTTTTTGTCAGGGCAGGAACAGGTTGGCTCTGAGGATGACGGGTGTGATAACGCACAGGGTGATGATGATGAGGTTGGAGATCCCACTTACTGTCAACCCACAGTCAGCCAAGAGATGAGGTCAGCAGAGGAGGTGGAGGAAGATGCTAGTGACGACGAGGTCAGGTTGCGCCTTCCTGGACAGAGACGTAGTACTGGAAGCACGTCAACAACTGCATCCTCAAACACAACTCTGCCTCTCACCACAAGTCGTGGTGGCTCTTCAGGTCGCATGGGTGCTAAGCCTTGCATAGCCTGGGCATTTTTTCAGATCGATAAAGATGACCCAACTCGTGTTATCTGTAACATTTGTCAGCAAAAGCTAAGTAGAGGCCAAAAAATACATAGTTTAAGTACTTCATGCATGAACCGGCACATGGACATGAAGCATAAGCTGCAGTGGGAAGCTCAGTGTGCTACAATGCGGCCTAGCCGGCCGGGCCAACCACCGTCTGCCATATCTTGTGCATCCGCGGCCTCTTCATCCTCTGTGACTGGGGGGACAGCAGTCACACCTGTTTTGGGGCGCAGACCTGCCACCTCTTTACCCGCAACAGCCAGCGTGATTGGCAGGTCATCATTTTCTTTGGAGGTGGTAACACCAGCTGGTGTTGAGCGCTGTCCGACATCGATAGCACCACCTTTGGATCAAGGCAACCTAACATGTCCGCCTGCATCTTCCTCACAGACCGGCAGTTTGCCGAGGACACCCTTATCAACCCCGTCTAAGCACAATAGCCAGCCCTCGGTCCCTCAGATGTGGACAAGTAAAAGACCATTTCCTCCTAGCCATGAGAAAGCTAAGAGGTTGAATTTCACCATCTGCAAGCTCTTGGCTACAGAAATGCTTCCTTTCCACCTGGTGGACACAGAGGATTTTCGAGACCTTATGTCCGTCGCAGTGCCCCAGTACCAGATGCCCAGTCGGCACTACTTCTCAAAGAAAGGTGTGCCTGCGCTCCACCAGCATGTCGCACACAACATCACCGCTTCTTTGAGAAACTCTGTGTGTGACAGGGTGCATTTCACCACTGACACTTGGACGAGTAGGCATGGACAGGGGCGTTACATGTCGTTGACTGGGCACTGGGTAACTATGGTGACAGCAGGACAAGGGGCTGCTGTCCAAGTCTTGCCGTCCCCACGAGTTGTGCATCAATCCTCTTTATGTCAAAGTTCCTCCACTGCTTCTGCCTCCTCAACCTCCTCTCGGTCTTCCACCTGCACCCAAAGCCTGTCTGGTCATGCCACAAGCTTTCTAACTGCGCAGAAGGGATCCTGCACACCTCCTTACTATGCTGGCAGTAGGGCTCAACGTCATCAGGCGGTTTTTACTTTGAAATGTCTGGGAAATGTGAGTCACACAGCTGAGGAGTTGTGGTCAGCTCTGGAGAACCAATTTCATGAATGGTTGTTTCCACTGGACCTGAAACCAGGGAAGGCCGTGTGCGACAATGCTGCAAACCTGGGTGCGGCCCTTCGCCGGGGCAATGTCACACACGTGCCTTGTATGGCTCACGTGTTGAACCTGGTTGTCCAGCAATTTTTAGCCCACTATCCCAGACTAGATGGCCTTCTGCAGAGGGCACGGTCGCTGTGTGCTCACTTCCGCCGTTCGCATCCCGCAGCTCAGTGACTTACATCTCTACAGAAGTCGTTGGGCCTGTCACTTCACCGGCTAAAATGCGATGTGCCTACCCGGTGGAATTCAACTCTGCACATGTTGCAGCGACTGTGGCAGCACCGACAAGCCCTGGTGCAATACGTTCTGACGTATAGCCTGGGCCAACGAGATCCAGAGGTGGGGCAAATCACGCTGGAGGAGTGGTCTCAGATCAGGGACCTATGCACCCTTCTGCACAGTTTTGAAATGGCGACGAAGATGTTTAGTGCTGACGATGCCATTATCAGCATGACTATTCCGGTGATTTACATGCTGGAGCACATGTTAAACAGAATTCGGAGTCAGGTGGTGGCACAAGAGGAGGTGGAGGAAGTAGAGGAGGAGGAGTTGTATGCGGAAGGGCTAACATCTGCAAGGTCCAGACGTCGGCAGCACCAAGGCGGCAGGCATGTGAGGGTGGGGGAGATGGTTTTACCAGGGCGCATGGTAGCAGCCAAACTAGTGAGGAAGGTGCAGGAGCCCAGGAAGAAGTGGAGGACGAACTGATGGAAGACTCATCAGATGAGGGAGACCTTGATCACATTTCTGTTGTGCGAGGTTGGGGGGAGAGGACAGAGGAAGGAAGCATGATTGTTACCTCGCCACCAACACAACAGGGACTTGGTGTTCCTGGATGCGCAACACACATGAGTGCCTTCTTGCTGCACTACCTGCAACATGACCCTCGAATTGTGAGAATTAGAAATAATCCTGACTACTGGGTTGCCACACTGTTAGATCCCCGGTACAAAAGTAAATTTGCCGAAATTATTCCTGCCATAGAAAGGGATGCACGCATGCAGGAGTATCAGCAGAGACTGTTGCAGAATCTTACATGTGCTTTTCCACAAAACA
Organism: Phyllobates terribilis; assembly: GCF_046119375.1. Taxonomy (NCBI): domain Eukaryota; kingdom Metazoa; phylum Chordata; class Amphibia; order Anura; family Dendrobatidae; genus Phyllobates; species Phyllobates terribilis. The sequence goes on from NW_027362764.1 coordinate 573,925,624, forward strand.
CCAGTGGTGCACGTAGTGAATCTCACAGTTCCAACTTGCCAACCGTGGGACCGTCAAGTGTTCAGCACTCAAACCGTAACAGAACCACAGTATCTGCTGGTAACATCAATTTTGCGGAATCATTTCACCACTTTTTTAGCCCATCCTTTGCAAGGCCACAGGAGACAAGAAGTCTGACACATAGTCAACGCCTAGAGACGATGGTACAGGAGTATCTCCAAGTAAACATTGAAGCCATGACTGTGTCACTGGACCCTTGCTCTTTTTGGGCTTCCAATCTGGATAAATGGCCGGAGCTAGCCACTTACGCCTTGGAGATCTTGTCATGCCCCGCAGCCAGCGTTCTGTCTGAACGTGTGTTCAGCGCTGCTGGTGGTGTGCTGACAGATAAGCGCACGCGGCTCTCCACTGATAATGTAGACAGACTCAAGTTCATAAAGATGAACAAATCATGGATCCGAAACGACTTTTCTACCCCTGTGTCATCCTGGGGAGAGTATGATTGGTTAAAATCACCCTACCAACCGTTTTAAGCTTTCAAATTACTAATCATGTTTATCTGTATCTTGTCTGGAAAATAATTTGGGCTTTGTAGCAGTGTGCAGCACTGATTCTATTAGGCCATCTATAATAAGCTCCACCAGATTTAAAATTACTAATCATGTTTATCTGTATCTTGGCTGGAAAATAATTTGGGCTTTGTAGCAGTGTGCATCACTGATCCTATTATGCCATCTATACTAAGCTCCACCAGATTTAAAATTAATAATAATTTTTAGCTGCATCTAGCCCGGAAAATAATTTTGGGGCTCCGAGATGCGCAAGACACATACCTACCTGCACTACCTGCAACATGACCCTCATATTGTCAGAATTCGAAGTAATCATGACTACTGGGTTGCCACACTCTTAGATCCCCCAAACTTTTCGATCAACCTTTTCATTTTAATAAAGACCAAAAAAATTGTCATTTTTGAAATTAAAAGCATTAGCAGGTTATTAGAAACTGAAATCAAACAGTTTTCAACTCAAAACTTTATTCTAGGTGATGTTACATTTTCACATAGGACCCCTTGTTCGAAAGGAGCTTCTGAACTCTCTCGTCCATTGAATTTGTCAGGTTTTGGATGGTTTCTGCTTCAATTGTTTTGCATGAGGACAGAATACCCTCCCAGAGCTGTTGCTTAGATGTGAACTGCCTCCCGCCATCATAGACACTCCTTTTGATGATGCTCCAGAGGTTCTGAATGGGGTAGAGGTCAGGGAAGCATGGGGGTCACACCATAAGTTTGTCCCCTTTTATGCCCATATCAGCCAGAGATGCAGATGTTTTATGTGCAGCATGAGATGGTGCATTATCATGCAAAAAAATGATCTTGCTGTGAAATACACGGTTCTTCTTCTTGAACCATGGCAGGAAGTGCTGTTTGAGAAAATCCACATACATTATGGAGTTCATCTTTAGCGCCTTCAGGGATCCTAAAGGGGCCGACAATCTCTCTCCCTATGATTCCAGCCCAAAACATTACTCCACCTCCTCCTTGTTGGCGCTGTAGCCGTGTTTGCGTGGGGTGTCCATCAACCAGCCATCCTCCACTCCATCCATCTGGACCATCGAGCGCTGCACGGCACTCATCAGTGAACAAAACAGTTTTGAAATCAGTCTTCATGTAATGTTTAGCCCACTGGAGCCGTTTCTGCTTGTGTGAAGTGGATAGAGGAGGTCGACAGGATGGCGTATGCACAGCTGCAAACCTCTGAAGGACCCTGCATCTTGTTGTTCGGGGGACGTTGGAGGCACCAGCAGCTTCAAAAACTTGTCTGCTGCTATGACAAGGCTTTTTTGCCGCTGCTCTTTTAACCTGATGTAATTGCCTGTAGGAAAGAGTCCTCAATTTGCCCTTATCAGCACGCACACGTGTGTACTGTGAATCAGCTACATACTTCTTGATTGCCAAGACACTTCATCCTGATCATCGCACAATGTTGATTGTAGTCATGCCTTGACCTAAACACTCCACAATTTGTTGCTTCTCAGCAGCCGACACATCCTTTTTCTTTCCCATTTTGGCAGAAAATGTAGGCTGCTTAATAATGTGAGACAGCCTTCTTAAGTAGTCTTGCCTTTCATTGGACACACCTGCCAAACTAATTAGCACAGGTGTCTGCAATTGCTTACAGTGATATAAAAAGCCCTGACACACATCACCATCAATGAGTTTAACTGACAAACAAACAAATTCTTCCCTTATGACTCCTAAACACTTTTTGCATAATAATTTGGAACACAGTGTGCATGTGCTTTTCCACAAAACACCAGTGGTTCACGTAGTGAATCTTACAGTTTTAACTTGCCAACCGTGGTCTGTATGGAGTTGTCCAATAAAGGGCCCAAAATTAAGATAACATAGATGGGAGAGGTCTCTATGAATAGGAATTCCTAAGTATTTGATACCCTGTGAGGGCCAGGCAAAGGGAAAGTTGGACTGGATGGAATCCTATATGGATTTGGGGAGGGAGACATCGAGGGCCTCAGACTTCGCTGCATTGATTTTAAAATTTGACCATGTAACAAAGTGATCTATTTCAGCCATAACAGCATGGATGGATATATGTGATTGAGTGATATATACTAGGACATCATCAGCAAATAGAGAGCACTTGTACTCGGTGCCTCCCACCTCAATCCACCTAATATTGGGGTTATGGCGAATTGATGAGAGCAGGTGCTCCGTCACTAGGATGTATAAGAGAGGGGACAGAGGACATCCCTGCCTTGTCCCATTGGTGATTGTGAAAGGTGATGAAAATGTTCTGATGCACCCCCTGGGCCTTGGGACACCCGGAGCCGGACCCTTTTTGGTGGATGCTGGTGGTTGTAGTCTTCGTGGCGGCGACCCGGTTCCGTGGCTCAGGGTGGTCAAACCAGTGGCGGAACTATTTATGTGATTTGATGTTTAAATGTCCGACTACGCCACCCGTGGATTGCGGTCAGAGTGAACCGCCGCTGCAGGGCAGACCGCTGAGGCTGGTGTTGTGGGTGCAGCAGAGCGTAGCATAACTCCCCACGAGAGGAGTATAGCCTCAGGGCAGTGTATGCGGAGGATGGGGGTGATGGTGCAGGGCAGCAGCAGTAACGACACGGAGTCAGTGATGCAGTCCAGGGCCTTTACTCACAGTTCTTATTATCCAGACCACGTCTGCAGGTAACGGCTGCCCACGTCGTACTGTGCTCACCAGGTGAGGGGCTCAGACAACTCCCAGATAACTTTGGAGCGCTTCACAGGACCCCCTTTGTGTGTCCTTTGTCTGGCCTTTCTTACCAACCCTTCTGTCCGGCTGCCTCGGGCCTCCTCTTGGTAAACTTGGCGCCAGTTTCCCTGACCCTATGTGGTGCCTTCCTAGCGGGTGTAGCGAGGGGCTGCGCCACATAAAATGTCACAGCCTCCGGTTTCTAGCTGAGGGCCGTTTCCTGCCTCCACTAGTTTCGGGGACCGGTCTCCCCCTTTGGCCTGACCCCTCCACGCAGGTGGATTCGGGCGTGCGGTGGCGACTCGCCAGTCCGCACCCCTGGGATCCCTTCATTCCTCGTTCCTGGAGCCTTCTCCGCTCCTCTTCCTTCCTTCTCCCTCTTCCAGGCCTGGGCCTCTGTTACTAGGCCCGCCTCCGGAGCAGAGCTCATGCAGAGCCCCTGCTCCCTGCCACTTCCGCTCAGACTTCTCTGCACTGAACTAAGAAGGTGCTCACCTTTTATACTCCCTTCTCAATGCACCCAGGAACTGCTTCCTCCCTGCTCCTGCACTACAGGGTTCCCCTTCCTCAGTGTTCCCTCCCCCCACTCCAGCCAGGGACAGGGACTGTCGTGCCCATCTCAGAGGCATATTGGTCGCCCTGCCCCACGGCAATGTGGTATAATGCATGCAGGTGTCGGGTCCTGATCCACACTCCATCCTTACCTGAGAGTGAGATATCACATCTCTGGGTGAGGTGCAATACCTCTGTAGCAACCGAGCCCTCAGGGTGCTACAGTTCCATTTATCTTCAGCCTAGGTGACGTATTGTGATACAGGGCCGTGATTTTGGCTATAAAAGGGTCCCCTAGACCCCTACCCCAAGCTTTTTAAGAGAATCATATATGGCGTGCCAGGAGACTCTATGAAATGCTTTCTCAACATCCAACGAGAGTATCTAATTACAAATTTTTAACTGCATCTAGCCCAGGAAATACTTTGTGCCTAGTAGCAGTGTCTGCTAGTCAGCGGATTATCCCGGCTGTTAAGCAAGCTACACCACCTGTAGTTTGGACACTTAATTTTTTCAAAGGAAATGCTTCGGGACCACGGGATACTCAGTGAAGAGCATCAGGAGGCACCCCAAGGCATAGGGGCTGGGACTGGCAGTAGGATGCCTTGCGGTGGACAGCCGAGCTTGATCCTTATAAAAGCTTTTTAACTGCAGCAGCTTTAGTGGATGCTACTGGAGCTGGAATTACGCGGCTGCTGGCATGAGACTTGCCCTCCAATAGATCCTTGTAAATGGATTGAAAGTGTACTCATTCAAATTAGAGAGACAATTTAAATTAAAAAGCTTAGAGCTGCCTCCACCACAGGGGGGCTCGCTCGACCCACCAGCGGACAGGCACCAGTATTGGGAGAGGGGGGCTGGCCGTCAGGGTTCACCGCGGCTCTGGCACAAACCCGGCGACACGGAGGTGGCACGGGCAGGAGCGGACTGAACGTGTCAGCTTCTCACTTTTTGGATTTTAGAAGGGCATGACATGCCTATATCTGTGTCTCCCCCTCCTTTTACTCCTCCACCTCTTTTCTTTTCGCATGACTATATGTACTTGTCACTTTTCCATGTGTTAGTTGTGTCTTCTGAGCAGTTTGTCAGCTTTTGGACACCTTTGAAGGTGTTTTCTATGTGTTTCTATGTGTTTTTGTTTGCCTGCCATTGGTTTTAATGGTGTTCGAAGGTGTTCGACGAACAGATCGACGAACAGTTCGGCGAACACACGGGTGTTCGTCGAACCGAACCGAACTCGAACACTACGGGGGTGGCTCAACACTACTTAACAGGACGGTTTTAATGCCCCTTGGAAGAGTAGTGGATTTCGCAGTAGCTTTACAAGATGGTTTTAATTCCCCATGGAAGAGTGGTGGAAGTCGCAGTAGGTTAACGAGACGGTTTTAATGCCCCTTGAAAGATACGTGGAGGTCACAATGGAATGAAAAGACAACATCAATGCCCCTTGGAAGAGTGGTGGAGGTCGCAGTAGCTTAACAAGACTGTTTTAATGCCCCTTGGAAGAGTGGTGGAGGTCGCAGTAGCTTAACAAGACGGTTTTAATGCCCCTTGGAAGAGACGTGGAGGTCACAGTGGAATAAAAAGACAATATCAGTGCCCCTTGGAAGAGTGGTGGAGGTCGCAGTAGCTTAACAAGACGGTTTTAATGACCCTTGGAAGAGTGGTGGAGGTGGCAGTAACTTAACAAGACACTTTTAAAGCCCCTTGGAAGAGACGTGGAGGTCACAGTGGAATAAAAAGACAATATCAATGCCCCTTGGAATAGTGGTGGAGGTCGCAGTAGCTCAATAAGACATTTTTAATGACCCTTGGAAGAGTGGTGGAGGTCGCAGTAGCTTAACAAGATGGTTTTAAAGCCCCTTGGAAGAGACGTGGAGGTCACAGTGGAATAAAAAGACAATATCAATTCCCCTTGGAAGAGTGGTGGAGGTCACCGTAGCTTAACAAGACAGTTTTAATGCCCCTTGGAAGAGACGTGGAGGTCAGAGTGGTTTAACAAGAGGTGTTTAATGCTCCTTGGAAAAGACGTGGAGGTCACAGTAGCTTAACAAGATGGTTTTAATGTCCTTTGGAAGAGTGGTGGAGGTTACTGTAGCTTAACTAAAAGGTTTTAATGCCTCTTGGAAGAGTAGTGGATTTCGCAGTAGCTTAACAAGATGGTTTTAATTCCCGTTGGAGGAGTGGTGGAGGTCGCAGTAGGTTAACGAGACGGTGTTAATGCCCCTTGAAAGAGACGTGGAGGTCACAATGGAATAAAAAGACAATATCAATGCCCCTTGGAAGAGTGGTGGAGGTGGCAGTAACTTAACAAGACGGTTTTAATGCCCGTTTGAGAAGTGGTGGAGGTCGCAGTAGCTTAACAACACAGTTTTAATGCCCCTTGGAGGAGACGTGGAGGTCACAGTAGCTTAACAAGACAGTTTTAATGCCCCTTGGAAGAGACGTGGAGGTCAGAGTGGTTTAACAAGAAGTTTTTAATTCCTCTTGGAAGAGACGTGGAGGTCACAGTAGCTTAACAAGATGGTTTTAATGCCCTTTGGAAGAGTGGTGAAGGTCGCAGTAGCTTAACAAGATGGTTTTAATGCCCCTTAGAAGAGACGTGGAGGTCGGAGTGGTCTAATAAGATGGTTTTAATGCCCTTTGGAAGAGACGTGGAGGTCACAGTGTAATAAAAAGACATTATCAATGCCTCTTGGAAGAGTGGTGGAGGTCGCAGTAGCTTAACACGACGGTTTTAAAGCCCCTTGTAAGAAACGTGGAGGTCAGAGTGGTTTAACAAGATGGTTTTAATGCCCCTTGGAAGAGACATGGAGGTCAGAGTTGTTTAACAAGACGGTTTTAATGTCCCTTGGAAGAGACGTGGAGGTCACAGTAGCTTAACAAGATGGTTTTAATGCCCCTCGGAAGAGACATGGATGTCACAGTAGCTTAACAGAACGGTTTTAATGCCCCTTGGAAGAGACGTGGAGTTCAGAGGGGCTTAACAAGACGATTTTAATGCCCCTTGGAAGAGTAGTGGAGGTCGCAGTAGCTTAACAAGATGGTTTTAATGCCCCTTGGAAGAGTGGTGGAGGTCGCAGTAGCTTAACGAGACGGTTTTAACACCCCTTGGAAGAGACGTGGAGTTCAGAGTGGTGTAACAAGACTGTTTTAATGCCACTTGGAAGAGACGTGGAGGTCACAGTAGCTTAACAAGATGGTTTTAATGCCCCTTGGAAGAGACGTGGAGGTCACAGTGTAATAAAAAGACAACATCAATGCCCCTTGGAAGAGTGGTGGAGTTCGCAGTATCTTAACCAAACGGTTTTAATGCCCCTTGGAAGAGACATGGAGGTCAGAGTGGTTCAACAAAACGGTTTTAAAGCCACTTGGAAGAGACGTGGAGGTCAGAGTGGTGTAACAAGACTGTTTTAATGCCACTTGGAAGAGACGTGGAGGTCACAGTAGCTTAACAAGATGGTTTTAATGCCCCTTGGAAGAGACGTGGAAGTCACAGTGTAATAAAAAGACAACATCAATGCCCCTTGGAAGAGTGGTGGAGTTCGCAGTATCTTAACCAAACGGTTTAAATGCCCCTTGGAAGAGACATGAAGGTCAGAGTGGTTCAACAAAACGCTTTTAATGCCTCTTGGAAGAGACGTGGAGGTCACCGTAGCTTAACAAGATGGTTTTAATGCCCCTTGGAAGAGACGTTGAGGTCACAGTGCAATAAAAACACAATATCAATGGCCCTTGGAAGAGCGGTGGAGGTCGCAGTAACTTAACAAGACGGCTTTAATGCCCCTTTGAAGAGAGGTGGAGGTCGCAACAGCTTAACAAAATGGTTTTAATGCCCCTTGGAAGAGACGTGTAGATCACAGTGTAATAAAAAGCCAATATCAATACCCCTTGGAGGAGTGGTGGAGGTCGCAGTAGCTTAACAAGACGGTTTTAATGCCCCTTGGAAGAGTGGTGGAGGTCACTGTAGCTTAACTAGACGGTTTTAATGCCCCTTGGAAGAGTAGTGGAGGTCGCAGTAGATTAAAAAGATTGTTTTAATGCCCCTTGGAAGAGTGGTGAAGGTCGCAGTAGCTTAACGAGACGGTTTTAATGCCCCTTGGAAGAGACGTGGAGGTCGCAGTGGAATAAAAAGCAATATCAATGCCCCTTGGAAGAGTGGTGTAGGTCGCAGTAGCTTAACATGACGGTTTTAATGCCCCTCGGAAGAGACGTGCAGTTCAGAGTGGTTTATCAAGACGGATTTAATGCCCCTTGGAAGAGACGTGGAGATCACTGTAGCTTAACAAGGCAGTTTTAATGCCCCTTGGAAGAGACGTGTAGATCACATTGTAATAAAAAGACAATATCAATGCCCCTTGGAGGAGTGGTGGAGGTCGCAGTAGCTTAACAAGACGGTTTTAATGCCCCTTGGAAGAGTGGTGGAGGTCACTGTAGCTTAACTAGACGGTTTTAATGCCCCTTGGAAGAGTAGTGGAGGTCGCAGTAGCTTAACAAGATGGTTTTAATGCCCCTTGGAAGAGTGGTGGAGGTCGCAGTAGCTTAACGAGACGGTTTTAATACCCCTTGGAAGAGACGTGGAGTTCAGAGTGGTGTAACAAGACTGTTTTAATGCCACTTGGAAGAGACGTGGAGGTCACAGTAGCTTAACAAGATGGTTTTAATGCCCGTTGGAAGAGACGTGGAGGTCACAGTGTAATAAAAAGACAACATCAATGCCTCTTGAAAGAGTGGTGGAGTTCGCAGTATCTTAACCAAACGGTTTTAATGCCCCTTGGAAGAGACATGGAGGTCAGAGTGGTTCAACAAAATGGATTTAAAGCCCCTTGGAAGAGACGTGGAGGTCAGAGTGGTTTAACAAGACGGTTTTAACGCCCCTTGGAAGAGATATGGAGGTCAGAGTGGTTTAACAAGACGGTTTTAATTCCCCTTGGAAGAGACGTGGAGGACACAGTAGCTTAACAAGACGGTTTTAATGCCCCTTGGAAGAGTGGTGGAGGTCTCAGTAGCTTAACAAGATGGTTTTAATGCCCCTTGGAGGAGTGGTGGAGGTCACAGTAGCTTAGCAAGACGGTTTTAATGCCCCTTGGAAGAGTAGTGGAGGTCGCAGTAGCTTAACAAGATGGTTTTAATGCCCTTTGGAAGAGACGTGGAGGTCACAGTGTAATAAAAAGACATTATCAATGACTCTTGGAAGAGTGGTGGAGGTCGCAGTAGCTTAACACGACGGTTTTAAAGCCCCTTGTAAGAAACGTGGAGGTCAGAGTGGTTTAACAAGATGGTTTTAATGCCCCTTGGAAGAGACATGGAGGTCAAAGTTGTTTAACAAGACGGTTTTAATGTCCCTTGGAAGAGACGTGGAGGTCACAGTAGCTTAACAAGATGATTTTAATGCCCCTTGAAAGAGACGTGAAGTTCAGAGTGGTTTAACAAGATGGTTTTAATGCCCCTCGGAAGAGACATGGATGTCACAGTAGCTTAACAAAACGGTTTTAATGCCCCTTGGAAGAGTCGTGGAGTTCAGAGGGGCTTAACAAGACGATTTTAATGCCCCTTGGAAGAGTAGTGGAGGTCGCAGTAGCTTAACAAGATGGTTTTAATGCCCCTTGGAAGAGTGGTGGAGGTCGCAGTAGCTTAACGAGACGGTTTTAATACCCCTTGGAAGAGACGTGGAGTTCAGAGTGGTGTAACAAGACTGTTTTAATGCCACTTGGAAGAGACGTGGAGGTCACAGTAGCTTAACAAGATGGTTTTAATGCCCCTTGGAAGAGACGTGGAGGTCACAGTGTAATAAAAAGACAACATCAATGCCCCTTGGAAGAGTGGTGGAGTTCGCAGTATCTTAACCAAACGGTTTTAATGCCCCTTGGAAGAGACATGGAGGTCAGAGTGGTTCAACAAAACGGTTTTAAAGCCACTTGGAAGAGACGTGGAGGTCAGAGTGGTGTAACAAGACTGTTTTAATGCCACTTGGAAGAGACGTGGAGGTCACAGTAGCTTAACAAGATGGTTTTAATGCCCCTTGGAAGAGACGTGGAGGTCACAGTGTAATAAAAAGACAACATCAATGCCTCTTGAAAGAGTGGTGGAGTTCGCAGTATCTTAACCAAACGGTTTTAATGACCCTTGGAAGAGACATGGAGGTCAGAGTGGTTCAACAAAACGGATTTAAAGCCCCTTGGAAGAGACGTGGAGGTCAGAGTGGTTTAACAAGACGGTTTTAACGCCGCTTGGAAGAGATATGGAGGTCAGAGTGGTTTAACAAGACGGTTTTAATGCCCCTTGGAAGAGACGTGGAGGACACAGTAGCTTAACAAGACGGTTTTAATGCCCCTTGGAAGAGTGGTGGAGGCCTCAGTAGCTTAACAAGATGGTTTTAATGCCCCTTGGAGGAGTGGTGGAGGTCACAGTAGCTTAGCAAGACGGTTTTAATGCCCCTTGGAAGAGTAGTGGAGGTCGCAGTAGCTTAACAAGATGGTTTTAATGCCCCTTGGAAGAGTGGTGGGGGTCGCAGTAGCTTAACGAGATGTTTTTAATGCCCCTTGGAAGAGATGTGGACTTCAGAGTGGTTTAACAAGACGGTTTTAATGCCCCTTGGAAGAGACGTGGAGGTCACAGTAGCCTAGCAAGATGGTTTTAATGCCAATTGGAAGAGACATGGAGGTCACAGTGTAATAAAAAGACAATATCAATGCCCCTTGGAAGAGTGGTGGAGGTCGCAGTAGCTTAACAGGACGGTTTTAATGCCCCTTGGAAGAGACGTGGAGGTCAGAGTGGTTTAACAGGATGGTTTTAATGCCCCTTGGAAGAGACGTGGAGGTCACAGTAGCTTAACATGATGGCTTTAATACCCCCTGGAAGAGACGTGGAGTTCAGAGTGGCTTAACAAAATGGTTTTAATGCCCCTTGGAAGAGTAGTGGAGCTCGCAGTAGCTTAATGAGACGGTTTTAATGCCCCTTGGAAGAGACGTGGAGTTCAGAGTGGTTTATCAAGACGGTTTTAATGCCTTTTGGAAGAGACTTGGAGGTCACAGTTGCTTAACAGGATGGTTCTAATGCCCCTTGGAAGAGATGTGGAGTTGAGAGACGCTTAACAAGACGGTTTTAATGCTCCTTGGAAGAGTAGTGGAGGTCGCAGTAGCTTAGCAAGATGGTTTTAATGCCCCTTGGAAGAGTCGTGGAGGTCGCAGTAGCTTAACGAGACGGTTTTAATGCCCCTTGGAAGAGACATGGAGTTTAGAGTGGTTTAACAAGATGGTTTTAATGCCTCTTGGAAGAGACGTGGAGGTCACAGTAGCTTAACAGGACGGCTTTAATACCCCTTGGAAGAGACGTGGAGTTCAGAGTAGCTTAACAAGATGGTTTTAATGCCCCTTGGAAGAGTAGTGGAGCTCGCAGTAGCTTAATGAGACGGTTTTAATGCCCCTTGGAAGAGACGTGGAGTTCAGAGTGGTTTAACAAGACGGTTTTAATGCCTTTTGGAAGAGACTTGAAGGTCACAGTTGCTTAACAGGACGGTTCTAATGCCCCTTGGAAGAGATGTGAAGTTGAGAGAGTTTTAACAAGACGGTTTTAATGCTCCTTGGAAGAGTAGTGGAGGTCGCAGTAGCTTAGCAAGATGGTTTTAATGCCCCTTGGAAGAGTCGTGGAGGTCGCAGTAGCTTAACGAGACTTTTTTAATGCCCCTTGGAAGAGACATGGAGTTTAGAGTGGTTTAACAAGATGGTTTTAATGCCTCTTGGAAGAGACGTGGAGGTCACAGTAGCTTAACAAGATGGTTTTAATGCCCCTTGGAAGAGACGTTGAGGTCACAGTGTAATAAAAACACAATATCAATGGCCCTTGGAAGAGTGGTGGAGGTCGCAGTATCTTAATCAAACGGTTTTAATGCCCCTTGGAAGAGACATGGAGGTCAGAGTGGTTCAACAAAACGGTTTTAAAGCCCCTTGGAAGAGACGTGGAGGTCAGAGTGGTTTAACAAGAAGGTTTTAACGCTCCTTGGAAGAGACATGGAGGTCAGAGTGGTTTAACAAGACGGTTTTAATGCCCCTTGGAAGAGACGTGGAGGACACAGTAGCTTAACAAGACGGTTTTAATGCCCCTTGGAAGAGTGGTGGAGGTCTCAGTAGCTTAACAAGATGGTTTTAATGCCCCTTGGAGGAGTGGTGGAGGTCACAGTAGCTTAGCAAGACGGTTTTAATGCCCCTTGGAAGAGTAGTGGAGGTCGCAGTAGCTTAACAAGATGGTTTTAATGCCCCTTGGAAGAGTGGTGGGGGTCGCAGTAGCTTAACGAGATGTTTTTAATGCCCCTTGGAAGAGATGTGGACTTCAGAGTGGTTTAACAAGACGGTTTTAATGCCCCTTGGAAGAGACGTGGAGGTCACAGTAGCCTAGCAAGATGGTTTTAATGCCAATTGGATGAGACATGGAGGTCACAGTGTAATAAAAAGACAATATCAATGCCCCTTGGAAGAGTGGTGGAGGTTGCAGTAGCTTAACAGGACGGTTTTAATGCCCCTTGGAAGAGACGTGGAGGTCAGAGTGGTTTAACAAGATGGTTTTAATGCCCCTTGGAAGAGACGTGGAGGTCACAGTAGCTTAACAGGACGGCTTTAATACCCCTTGGAAGAGACGTGGAGTTCAGAGTGGCTTAACAAGATGGTTTTAATGCCCCTTGGAAGAGTAGTGGAGCTCGCAGTAGCTTAATGAGACAGTTTTAATGCCCCTTGGAAGAGACGTGGAGTTCAGAGTGTTTTAACAAGACGGTTTTAATGCCTTTTGGAAGAGACTTGAAGGTCACAGTTGCTTAACAGGACGGTTCTAATGCCCCTTGGAAGAGATGTGGAGTTGAGAGAGGCTTAACAAGACGGTTTTAATGCTCCTTGGAAGAGTAGTGGAGGTCGCAGTAGCTTAGCAAGATGGTTTTAATGCCCCTTGGAAGAGTCGTGGAGGTCGCAGTAGCTTAACGAGACGGTTTTAATGCCCCTTGGAAGAGACATGGAGTTTAGAGTGGTTTAACAAGATGGTTTTAATGCCTCTTGGAAGAGACGTGGAGGTCACAGTAGCTTAACAAGATGGTTTTAATGCCCCTTGGAAGAGACGTTGAGGTCACAGTGTAATAAAAACACAATATCAATGGCCCTTGGAAGAGTGGTGGAGGTCGCAGTAACTTAACAAGATGGCTTTAATGCCCCTTTGAAGAGAGGTGGAGGTCGCAACAGCTTAACAAAATGGTTTTAATGCCCCTTGGAAGAGACGTGTAGATCACAGTGTAATAAAAAGACAATATCAATGCCCCTTGGAGGAGTGGTGGAGGTCGCAGTAGCTTAACAACACGGTTTTCATGCCCCTTGGAAGAGTGGTGGAGGTCACTGTAGCTTAACTAGATGGTTTTAATGCCCCTTGGAAGAGTAGTGTAGGTTGCAGTAGATTAAAAAGATTGTTTTAATGCTCCTTGGAAGAGTGGTGAAGGTCGCAGTAGCTTAACGAGACGGTTTTAATGCCCCTTGGAAGAGACGTGGAGGTCGCAGTGGAATAAAAAGCAATATCAATGCCCCTTGGAAGAGTGGTGTAGGTCGCAGTAGCTTAACATGACGGTTTTAATGCCCATCGGAAGAGACGTGCAGTTCAGAGTGGTTTATCAAGACGGATTTAATGCCCCTTGGAAGAGACGTGGAGATCACTGTAGCTTAACAAGACAGTTTTAATGCCCCTTGGAAGAGACCTGTAGATCACATTGTAATAAAAAGACAATATCAATGCCCCTTGGAGGAGTGGTGGAGGTAACAGTAGCTTAACAAGACGGTTTTAATGCCCCTTGGAAGAGTGGTGGAGGTCACTGTAGCTTAAGTAGACGGTTTTAATGCCCCTTGGAAGAGTAGTGGAGGTCGCAGTAGATTAAAAAGATTGTTTTAATGCCCCTTGGAGGAGTGGTGAAGGTCGCAGTAGCTTAACGAGACGGTTTTAATGCCCCTTGGAAAAGACGTGGAGGTGGCAGTGGAATAAAAAGCAATATCAATGCCCCTTGGAAGAGTGGTTTAGGTCGCAGTAGCTTAACATGACGGTTTTAATGCCCCTCGGAAGAGACGTGTAGTTCAGAGTGGTTTAACAAGACGGATTTAATGCCCCTTGGAAGAGACGTGGAGATCACTGTAGCTTAACAAGACTATTTTAATGCCCCTTGGAAGAGACGTGTAGATCACATTGTAATAAAAAGACAATATCAATGCCCCTTGGAGGAGTGGTGGAGGTCGCAGTAGCTTAACAAGACGGTTTTAATGCCCCTTGGAAGAGTGTTGGAGGTCACTGTAGCTTAGCTAGGCGGTTTTAATGCCCCTTGGAAGAGTAGTGGAGGTCGCAGTAGCTTAACAAGATGGTTTTAATGCCCCTTGGAAGAGTGTTGGAGGTCGCAGTAGCTTAAGGAGACGGTTTTATTGCCCCTTGGAAGAGACATGGATGTCACAGTGGAATGAAAAGACAATATCAATGCCCCTTGGAAGAGTGGTGGAGGTCGCAGTAGCTTAACAAGACTGTTTTAATGCCCCTTGGAAGAGTGGTGGAGGTCGCAGTTGCTTAACAAGACGGTTTTAATGCATATATATAATCGTCTTATCCCGTCTGTCTGTCTGTCTGTCTTTCTGTCTGTCCTGGAAATCCCGCGTCTCTCATTGATCCGGCTGCGGCCAATCAGCGCCGCGGGATTTCTGAAAAAAGATGGCGGCCGTTAGCGGCTCATGTGCGCAACGGACGTCAGCGGCGATGCATTGGGGAGATGAGCGGCGCTAGCAGCACAACTACCCCGACCGGCGCCGCTGACCTCCATGCAGCTAACGTCGGAAGATCAGCGGCTTGGCCCGCTGATCTCCCGACAGCAAGTGAGAACGGAGGACCGGGGAGCGACGCCGCCGCTCGGGATGCTTCGGCTTCTCGCAGCAGAAGGAGCCGCACAGGCAGCGCCGCTCCCCGGTCCTCGCTAATACGGAGCCGCCCAAGCAGCGCCGCTGCCGGGCCCACACTAATACGACGCTGATTGGTCGCGGTGGCCGGCCGCGACCAATCAGCTAGATGTGTGGCAAATTTTAAACGCCGCTCTGCTGATTGGTAGCGGCCGGCCACCGCGACCAATCAGCGAGATGACCGGCAAATGTAAACGCCGCTCTGCTGATTAATCGCGGCCGGCCACTGCGACCAATGAGCGGGATAGGCGGCAAATTTAAACGCCGCTCTGCTGATTGGTCGCGGTGGCCGGCAGACCGCGACCAATCATTGAGATGGGCGGCAAATTTAAACGCCGCTCTGCTGATTGGTCGCGGTGGCCAGCCGCGACCAATCAGCGAGATGGGCTGCAAATTTAAACGCCGCTCTGCTGATTAGTCGCGGTGGCCGGCCGCGACCAATCAGCGAGATGGGCGGCAAATTTAAACGCCGCTAGGCTGATAGGTCACGGTGGCCGGCCATGACCAAACAGCGAGATGGGCGGCAAATTTAAACGCCGCTCTGCTGATTGGTCACGGAGGCCGGCTGCGACCAATCAGCGAGATGGGCGGCAAATTTAAACGCCGCTCTGCTGATTGGTCACGGAGGCCGGCCGCGACCAATCAGCGAGATGGCCGGCAAATTTAAACGCCGCTCTGCTGATTAATCGCGGCCGGCCACTGCGACCAATGAGCGAGATGGCCGGCAAATTTAAACGCCGCTCTGCTGATTGGTCGCGGTGGCGGACCGCGACCAATCAGCGAGATGGGCGGCAAATTTAAACGCCGCTCTGCTGATTGGTCGCAGGCGGCCACCGCGACCAATGAGCGAGATGGCCGGCAAATTTAAACGCCACTCTGCTGATTGGTCGCAGTGGCCGGCCGTGACCAATCAGCGAGATGGGCGACAAATTTAAACGCCACTCTGCTGATTGGTCGCGGTGGCCGACCGCGACCAATCAGCGAGATGGGCAGCAAATTTAAACGCCGCTGTGCTGATTGGTCGCGGTGGCCGGCCGTGACCAATCAGCGAGATGGCCGGCAAATTTAAACGCCGCTCTGCTGATTAGTCGCGGTGGCCGGCCGCGACCAATCAGCGAGATGGGCTTCAAATTTAAACGTCGCTCTCCTGATTGGTCGCGGCCGGCTGCCGCGAGCAATCAGCGAGATGGGCGGCAAATTTAAACGCCGCTCTGCTGATTGGTCGCAGCCGACTACCGCGAGCAATCAGTGAGATGGGCGGCTAATTTAAAGCCGCTCTGCTGATTGGTCGCGCCGGCCACTGCGACCAATCAGCGAGATGGCCGGCAAATTTAAACGCCGCTCTGCTGATTGGTCGCGGTGGCCGGCCGCGACCAATGAGCGAGATGGGCGGCAAATTTAAAAGCCGCTCTGCTGATTGGTCGCGGTGGACGACCGCGACCAATCAGCGAGATGTGCGGCAAATTTAAACGCCGCTGTGCTGATTGGTCGCGGTGGCCGGCCGCAACCAATCAGCGAGATGGGCGGCAAATTTAAACGCCGCTGTGCTGATTGGTCGCGGTAGCCGGCCGCGACCAATCAGCGAGATGGGCGGCAAATTTAAACGCCGCTCTGCTGATTGGTCGCAGCCGGCCACCGCGACCATTCAGCGAGATGGCTGGCAAATTTAAACGCCGCTCTGCTGATTGGTCGCATTGGCCGGCCGCGACCAATGAGCGAGATGGGCGTCAAATTTAAACGACGCTCTGCTGATTAATCGCGGCCTGCCACTGCGACCAATCAGCGAGATGGGCGTCAAATTTAAATGCCGCTTTGCTGATTGGTCGCTGTGGCCGGCTACCGCGACCAATCAGCGAGATGGGCGGCAAATTTAAACGCCGCTCTGCTGATTGGTCGCAGCCGGCCACCGCGACCAATCAGCGAGATGTCCGGCAAATTTAAACGCCGCTCTGCTGATTAATCGCGGCCGGCCACCACGAACAATCAGCGAGATGGGCGGCAAGTTGAAACGCCTTTCTGCTGATTGGTCGCGGCCGGCCACCGCGTCCAATGAGCGAGATGGGCGGCAAATTTAAACGCTGCTCTGCTGATTGGTCGCGGTGGCCGGCCGCGACCAATGAGTGAGATGGGCTGCAAATTTAAACGCCGCTCTGCTGATTGGTCGCGGTGGACGACCGCGACCAATCAGCGAGATGGGTGGCAAATTTAAACGCCGCTGTGCTGATTGGTCGCGGTGGCTGGCCGCGACTAATCAGCGAGATGGGCGGCAAATTTAAATGCCGCTCTGCTGATTTGTCGCGGTAGCCGGCCGCGACCAATCAGCGAGATGTGCGGCAAATTTAAATGCCGCTGTGCTGATTGGTCGCGGTGGCCGGCCGTGACCAATCAGCGAGATGGGCGGCAAATTTAAACGCCACTCTGCTGATTGGTCGCGGCCGGCTGCCGCGACCAATCAGCAAGATGGGCGGCAAATTTAAACCCCGCTCTGCTGATTGGTCGCAGCCGGCCACCGCGACCAATCAGCGAGATGGCCGGCAAATTTAAACGCAGCTCTGCTGATTGGTCGCGTTGGCCTGCCGCGACCAATGAGCGAGATGGTTGGCAAATTTAAACGCCGCTCTGCTGATTAATCGCGGCCTGCCACCGCGACCAATCAGCGAGATGGGGGGCAAATTTAAACGCCGCTTTGCTGATTGGTCGCGGTGGCCGGCTACCGCGACCAATCAGCGAGATGGGCGGCAAATTTAAAAGCCGCTCTGCTGATTGGTCGTGGCCGGCCGCGACCAATCAGCGAGATGGGCGGCAAATTTAAACGCCGCTCTGATGATTGGTCGCGGTGGCCGGCCGCGACCAATGAGCGAGATGGGCGGCAAATTTAAACGCCTCTTTGCTGATTGGTCGCAGCCGACCACCGTGACCAATCAGCGAGATGGCCGGCAAATTTAAACGCAGCTCTGCTGATTGGTCGCGTTGGCCAGCCGCGACCAATGAGCGAGATGTGTGGCAAATTTAAACGCCGCTCTGCTGATTAATCGCGGCCTGCCACCGCGACCAATCAGCGAGATGGGCGGCAAATTTAAACGCTGCTTTGCTGATTGGTCGCGGTGGCCAGCTACCGCGACCAATCAGCGAGATGGGCGGCAAATTTAAAAGCCGCTCTGCTGATTGGTCGTGGCCGGCCGCGACCAATCAGCGAGATGGGCGGCAAATTTAAACGCAGCTTTGCTGATTGGCCGCGGTGGCCGGCTACCGCGACCAATCAGCGAGATGGGCGGCAAATTGAAAAGCCGCTCTGCTGATTGGTCGTGGCCGGCCGCGACCAATCAGCAAGATGGGCGGCAAATTTAAACGCCGCTCTGCTGATTGGTCGCAGCCGGCCACCGTGACCAATTAGCGAGATGGCCGGCAAATTTAAACGCCGCTCTGCTGATTGGTCGCGTTGGCCGGATGCGACCAATGAGCGAGATGGGCGGCAAATTTAAACGCCGACTGCTCATTAATCGAGGACTGCCACCGCGACCAATCAGCGAGATGGGCGGCAAATTTAAACGCTGCTCTGCTGATTGGTCGCGGTGGCCGGCTACCGCGACCAATCAGCGAGATGGGCGGCAAATTTAAACGCCGCTCTGCTGATTGGTCGCAGCCGGCCACCGCGACCAATCAGCGAGATGTCCGGCAAATTTAAACGCCGCTCTGCTGATTAATCGCGGCCGGCCACCGCGACCAATCAGCGAGATGGGCGGCAAATTTAAACGTTGCTCTGCTGATTGGTCGCGGTGACCGGCCGCGACCAATGAGTGAGATGGGCGGCAAATTTAAACGCCGCTCTGCTGATTGGTCACGGTGGACGACCGCGACCAATCAGCGAGATGGGCGGCAAATTTAAACGCCGCTGTGCTGATTGGTCGCGGTGGCTGGCCGCGACTAATCAGCGAGATGGGCGGTAAATTTAAACGCCGCTCTGCTGATTTGTTGCGGTGGCCGGCCGCGACCAATCAGCGAGATGGGCGGCAAATTTAAATGCGCTGTGCTGATTGGTCGCGGTGGCCGGCCGTGACCAATCAGCGAGATGGGCGGCAAATTTAAACGCCGCTCTGCTGATTGGTCGCGGCCGGCTGCCGCGACCAATCAGCGAGAAGGGCGGCAAATTTAAACGCCGCTCTGCTGATTGGTCGCAGCCGGCCACCGCGACCAATCAGCGAGATGGCCGGCAAATTTAAACGCCGCTCTGATGATTGGTCGCAGTGGCCGGCCGCGACCAATGAGCGAGATGGGCGGCAAATTTAAACGCCTCTTTGCTGATTGGTCGCAGCCGACCACCGTGACCAATCAGCGAGATGGCCGGCAAATTTAAACGCCGCTCTGCTGATTGGTCGCGTTTGCCGGCCGCAACCAATGAGCGAGATGGGCGGCAAATTTAAACGCCGCTCTGCTCATTAATCGCGGACTGCCACCGCGACCAATCAGCGAGATGGGCAGCAAATTTAAACGCTGCTCTGCTGATTGGTCGCGGTGGCCGGCTACCGCGACCAATCAGCGAGATGGGCGGCAAATTTAAACGCCGCTCTGCTGATTGGTCGAGGCCGGCCGTGACCAATCAGCGAGATGGGTGGCAAATTTTAACGCCACTCTGCTGATTGGTCGCAGCCGGCCACCGCGACCAATCAGCGAGATGTCCGGCAAATTTAAACGCCGCTCTGCTGATTAATCGCGGCCGGCCACCGCGACCAATCAGCGAGATGGGCGGCAAGTTTAAACGCCGCTCTGCTGATTGGTCGTGGCTGGCCACCGCGACCAATCAGCGAGATGGGCGACAAATTTAAACGCCGCTCTGCTGATTGGTCGCAGCCGGCCACCCCGACCAATCAGCGAGATGGCCGGCAAATTTAAATGCCGCTCTGCTGATTGGTCGCGGTGGCCGGCCGCGACCAATGAGCGAGATGGGTGGCAAATTTAAACGCCGCTCTGCTGATTGGTCGCAGCCGGCAACTGTGACCAATCAGCGAGATGGCCGGCAAATTTAAACGCCGCTCTGCTGATTGATCGCGTTGGCCGGCTACCGCGACCAATCAGCGAGATGGGCAGCAAATTTAAACGCCGCTTTGCTCATTAATTGCGGCCTGCCACCGCGACCAATCAGCGAGATGGGCGGCAAATTTAAACGCTGCTCTGCTGATTGGTCGCGGTGGCCGGCTACCGCGACCTATCATCGAGATGGGCGGCAAATTTAAACGCCGCTCTGCTGATTGGTCGTGGCCGGACGCGACCAATCAGCGAGATGGGCGGCAAATTTAAACGCCGCTCTGCTGATTGGTCGCAGCCGGCCACCGCGACCAATCAGCGAGATGTCCGGTAAATTTAAACGCCGCTCTGCTGATTAATCGCGGCCGGCCACCGCGACCAATCAGCGAGATGGGCGGCAAATTTAAACGCTGCTCTGCTGATTGGTCGCGGTGACCGGCCGCGACCAATGAGTGAGATGGGCGGCAAATTTAAACGCTGCTCTGCTGATTGGTCACGGTGGACGACCGCGACCAATCAGCGAGATGGGCGACAAATTTAAACGCCGCTGTGCTGATTGGTCGCGGTGGCTGGCCGCGACTAATCAGCGAGATGGGCGGTAAATTTAAACGCCGCTCTGCTGATTTGTCGCGGTGGCCGGCCGTGACCAATCAGCGAGATGGGCGGCAAATTTAAACGCCGCTCTGCTGATTGGTCGCGGCCGGCTGCCGCGACCAATCAGCGAGAAGGGCGGCAAATTTAAACGCCGCTCTGCTGATTGGTCGCAGCCGGCCACCGCGACCAATCAGCGAGATGGCCGGCAAATTTAAACGCCGCTCTGATGATTGGTCGCGGTGGCCGGCCGCGACCAATGAGCGAGATGGGCGGCAAATTTAAACGCCTCTTTGCTGATTGGTCGCAGCCGACCACCGTGACCAATCAGCGAGATGGCCGGCAAATTTAAACGCAGCTCTGCTGATTGGTCGCGTTGGCCAGCCGCGACCAATGAGCGAGATGTGTGGCAAATTTAAACGCCGCTCTGCTGATTAATCGCGGCCTGCCACCGCGACCAATCAGCGAGATGGGCGGCAAATTTAAACGCTGCTTTGCTGATTGGTCGCGGTGGCCAGCTACCGCGACCAATCAGCGAGATGGGCGGCAAATTTAAAAGCCGCTCTGCTGATTGGTCGTGGCCGGCCGCGACCAATCAGCGAGATGGGCGGCAAATTTAAACGCCGCTCTGCTGATTGGTCGCAGCCGGCCACCGTGACCAATTAGCGAGATGGCCGGCAAATTTAAACGCCGCTCTGCTGATTGGTCGCGTTGGCCGGATGCGACCAATGAGCGAGATGGGCGGCAAATTTAAACGCCGACTGCTCATTAATCGCGGACTGCCACCGCGACCAATCAGCGAGATGGGCGGCAAATTTAAACGCTGCTCTGCTGATTGGTCGCGGTGGCCGGCTACCGCGACCAATCAGCGAGATGGGCGGCAAATTTAAACGCCGCTCTGCTGATTGGTCGCAGCCGGCCACCGCGACCAATCAGCGAGATGTCCGGCAAATTTAAACGCCGCTCTGCTGATTAATCGCGGCCGGCCACCGCGACCAATCAGCGAGATGGGCGGCAAATTTAAATGTTGCTCTGCTGATTGGTCGCGGTGACCGGCCGCGACCAATGAGTGAGATGGGCGGCAAATTTAAACGCCGCTCTGCTGATTGGTCACGGTGGACGACCGCGACCAATCAGCAAGATGGGCGGCAAATTTAAACGCCGCTGTGCTGATTGGTCGCGGTGGCTGGCCGCGACTAATCAGCGAGATGGGCGGTAAATTTAAACGCCGCTCTGCTGATTTGTTGCGGTGGCCGGCCGCGACCAATCAGCGAGATGGGCGGCAAATTTAAATGCGCTGTGCTGATTGGTCGCGGTGGCCGGCCGTGACCAATCAGCGAGATGGGCGGCAAATTTAAACGCCGCTCTGCTGATTGGTCGCGGCCGGCTGCCGCGACCAATCAGCGAGAAGGGCGGCAAATTTAAACGCCGCTCTGCTGATTGGTCGCAGCCGGCCACCGCGACCAATCAGCGAGATGGCCGGCAAATTTAAACGCCGCTCTGATGATTGGTCGCAGTGGCCGGCCGCGACCAATGAGCGAGATGGGCGGCAAATTTAAACGCCTCTTTGCTGATTGGTCGCAGCCGACCACCGTGACCAATCAGCGAGATGGCCGGCAAATTTAAACGCAGCTCTGCTGATTGGTCGCGTTGGCCAGCCGCGACCAATGAGCGAGATGTGTGGCAAATTTAAATGCCGCTCTGCTGATTAATCGCGGCCTGCCACCGCGACCAATCAGCGAGATGGGCGGCAAATTTAAACGCTGCTTTGCTGATTGGTCGCGGTGGCCAGCTACCGCGACCAATCAGCGAGATGGGCGGCAAATTTAAAAGCCGCTCTGCTGATTGGTCGTGGCCGGCCGCGACCAATCAGCGAGATGGGCGGCAAATTTAAACGCAGCTTTGCTGATTGGTCGCGGTGGCCGGCTACCGCGACCAATCAGCGAGATGGGCGGCAAATTGAAAAGCCGCTCTGCTGATTGGTCGTGGCCGGCCGCGACCAATCAGCAAGATGGGCGGCAAATTTAAACGCCGCTCTGCTGATTGGTCGCAGCCGGCCACCGTGACCAATTAGCGAGATGGCCGGCAAATTTAAACGCCGCTCTGCTGATTGGTCGCGTTGGCCGAATGCGACCAATGAGCGAGATGGGCGGCAAATTTAAACGCCGACTGCTCATTAATCGCGGACTGCCACCGCGACCAATCAGCGAGATGGGCGGCAAATTTAAACGCTGCTCTGCTGATTGGTCGCGGTGGCCGGCTACCGCGACCAATCAGCGAGATGGGCGGCAAATTTAAACGCCGCTCTGCTGATTGGTCGAGGCCGGCCGCTACCAATCAGCGAGATGGGTGGCAAATTTTAACGCCGCTCTGCTGATTGGTCGCAGCCGGCCACCGCGACCAATCAGCGAGATGTCCAGCAAATTTAAACGCCGCTCTGCTGATTAATCGCGGCCGGCCACCGCGACCAATCAGCGAGATGGGCGGCAAGTTTAAACGCCGCTCTGCTGATTGGTCGTGGCCGGCCACCGCGACCAATCAGCGAGATGGGCGACAAATTTAAACACCGCTCTGCTGATTGGTCGCAGCTGGCCACCGCGACCAATCAGCGAGATGGCCGGCAAATTTAAATGCCGCTCTGCTGATTGGTCGCGGTGGCCGGCCGCGACCAATGAGCGAGATGGGCGGCAAATTTAAACGCCGCTCTGCTGATTGGTCGCAGCCGGCCACCGCGACCAATCAGCGAGATGGCCGGCAAATTTAAACGCAGCTCTGCTGATTGGTCGCGTTGGCCAGCCACGACCAATGAGCGAGATGTGTGGCAAATTTAAACGCCGCTCTGCTGATTAATCGCGGCCTGACACCGCGACCAATCAGCGAGATGGGCGGCAAATTTAAACGCTGCTTTGCTGATTGGTTGCGGTGGCCAGCTACCGCGACCAATCAGCGAGATGGGCGGCAAATTTAAAAGCCGCTCTGCTGATTGGTCGTGGCCGGCCGCGACCAATCAGCGAGATGGGCGGCAAATTTAAACGCAGCTTTGCTGATTGGTCGCGGTGGCCGGCTACCGCGACCAATCAGCGAGATGGGCGGCAAATTGAAAAGCCGCTCTGCTGATTGGTCGTGGCCGGCCGCGACCAATCAGCAAGATGGGCGGCAAATTTAAACGCCGCTCTGCTGATTGGTCACAGCCGGCCACCGTGACCAATTAGCGAGATGGCCGGCAAATTTAAACGTCGCTCTGCTGATTGGTCGCGTTGGCCGGATGCGACCAATGAGCGAGATGGGCGGCAAATTTAAACGCCGACTGCTCATTAATCGCGGACTGCCACCGCGACCAATCAGCGAGATGGGCGGCAAATTTAAACGCTGCTCTGCTGATTGGTCGCGGTGGCCGGCTACCGCGACCAATCAGCGAGATGGGCGGCAAATTTAAACGCCGCTCTGCTGATTGGTCGCAGCCGGCCACCGCGACCAATCAGCGAGATGTCCGGCAAATTTAAACGCCGCTCTGCTGATTAATCGCGGCCGGCCACCGCGACCAATCAGCGAGATGGGCGGCAAATTTAAACGTTGCTCTGCTGATTGGTCACGGTGGACGACCGCGACCAATCAGCGAGATGGGCGGCAAATTTAAACGCCGCTGTGCTGATTGGTCGCGGTGGCTGGCCGCGACTAATCAGCGAGATGGGCGGTAAATTTAAACGCCGCTCTGCTGATTTGTTGCGGTGGCCGGCCGCGACCAATCAGCGAGATGGGCGGCAAATTTAAATGCGCTGTGCTGATTGGTCGCGGTGGCCGGCCGTGACCAATCAGCGAGATGGGCGGCAAATTTAAACGCCGCTCTGCTGATTGGTCGCGGCCGGCTGCCGCGACCAATCAGCGAGAAGGGCGGCAAATTTAAACGCCGCTCTGCTGATTGGTCGCAGCCGGCCACCGCGACCAATCAGCGAGATGGCCGGCAAATTTAAACGCCGCTCTGATGATTGGTCGCAGTGGCCGGCCGCGACCAATGAGCGAGATGGGCGGCAAATTTAAACGCCTCTTTGCTGATTGGTCGCAGCCGACCACCGTGACCAATCAGCGAGATGGCCGGCAAATTTAAACGCCGCTCTGCTGATTGGTCGCGTTTGCCGGCCGCAACCAATGAGCGAGATGGGCGGCAAATTTAAACGCCGCTCTGCTCATTAATCGCGGACTGCCACCGCGACCAATCAGCGAGATGGGCAGCAAATTTAAACGCTGCTCTGCTGATTGGTCGCGGTGGCCGGCTACCGCGACCAATCAGCGAGATGGGCGGCAAATTTAAACGCCGCTCTGCTGATTGGTCGAGGCCGGCCGTGACCAATCAGCGAGATGGGTGGCAAATTTTAACGCCACTCTGCTGATTGGTCGCGGTGGCCGGCTGCGACCAATCAGCGAGATGTCCGGCAAATTTAAACGCCGCTCTGCTGATTAATCGCGGCCGGCCACCGCGACCAATCAGCGAGATGGGCGGCAAGTTTAAACGCCGCTCTGCTGATTGGTCGTGGCTGGCCACCGCGACCAATCAGCGAGATGGGCGACAAATTTAAACGCCGCTCTGCTGATTGGTCGCAGCCGGCCACCCCGACCAATCAGCGAGATGGCCGGCAAATTTAAATGCCGCTCTGCTGATTGGTCGCGGTGGCCGGCCGCGACCAATGAGCGAGATGGGCGGCAAATTTAAACGCCGCTCTGCTGATTGGTCGCAGCCGGCAACTGTGACCAATCAGCGAGATGGCCGGCAAATTTAAACGCCGCTCTGCTGATTGATCGCGTTGGCCGGCTACCGCGACCAATCAGCGAGATGGGCAGCAAATTTAAACGCCGCTTTGCTCATTAATTGCGGCCTGCCACCGCGACCAATCAGCGAGATGGGCGGCAAATTTAAACGCTGCTCTGCTGATTGGTCGCGGTGGCCGGCTACCGCGACCTATCATCGAGATGGGCGGCAAATTTAAACGCCGCTCTGCTGATTGGTCGTGGCCGGACGCGACCAATCAGCGAGATGGGCGGCAAATTTAAACGCCGCTCTGCTGATTGGTCGCAGCCGGCCACCGCGACCAATCAGCGAGATGTCCGGTAAATTTAAACGCCGCTCTGCTGATTAATCGCGGCCGGCCACCGCGACCAATCAGCGAGATGGGCGGCAAATTTAAACGCTGCTCTGCTGATTGGTCGCGGTGACCGGCCGCGACCAATGAGTGAGATGGGCGGCAAATTTAAACGCTGCTCTGCTGATTGGTTACGGTGGACGACCGCGACCAATCAGCGAGATGGGCGGCAAATTTAAACGCCGCTGTGCTGATTGGTCGCGGTGGCTGGCCGCGACTAATCAGCGAGATGGGCGGTAAATTTAAACGCCGCTCTGCTGATTTGTCGCGGTGGCCGGCCGTGACCAATCAGCGAGATGGGCGGCAAATTTAAACGCCGCTCTGCTGATTGGTCGCGGCCGGCTGCCGCGACCAATCAGCGAGAAGGGCGGCAAATTTAAACGCCGCTCTGCTGATTGGTCGCAGCCGGCCACCGCGACCAATCAGCGAGATGGCCGGCAAATTTAAACGCCGCTCTGATGATTGGTCGCGGTGGCCGGCCGCGACCAATGAGCGAGATGGGCGGCAAATTTAAACGCCTCTTTGCTGATTGGTCGCAGCCGACCACCGTGACCAATCAGCGAGATGGCCGGCAAATTTAAACGCAGCTCTGCTGATTGGTCGCGTTGGCCAGCCGCGACCAATGAGCGAGATGTGTGGCAAATTTAAACGCCGCTCTGCTGATTAATCGCGGCCTGCCACCGCGACCAATCAGCGAGATGGGCGGCAAATTTAAACGCTGCTTTGCTGATTGGTCGCGGTGGCCAGCTACCGCGACCAATCAGCGAGATGGGCGGCAAATTTAAAAGCCGCTCTGCTGATTGGTCGTGGCCGGCCGCGACCAATCAGCGAGATGGGCGGCAAATTTAAACGCCGCTCTGCTGATTGGTCGCAGCCGGCCACCGTGACCAATTAGCGAGATGGCCGGCAAATTTAAACGCCGCTCTGCTGATTGGTCGCGTTGGCCGGATGCGACCAATGAGCGAGATGGGCGGCAAATTTAAACGCCGACTGCTCATTAATCGCGGACTGCCACCGCGACCAATCAGCGAGATGGGCGGCAAATTTAAACGCTGCTCTGCTGATTGGTCGCGGTGGCCGGCTACCGCGACCAATCAGCGAGATGGGCGGCAAATTTAAACGCCGCTCTGCTGATTGGTCGCAGCCGGCCACCGCGACCAATCAGCGAGATGTCCGGCAAATTTAAACGCCGCTCTGCTGATTAATCGCGGCCGGCCACCGCGACCAATCAGCGAGATGGGCGGCAAATTTAAACGTTGCTCTGCTGATTGGTCGCGGTGACCGGCCGCGACCAATGAGTGAGATGGGCGGCAAATTTAAACGCCGCTCTGCTGATTGGTCACGGTGGACGACCGCGACCAATCAGCGAGATGGGCGGCAAATTTAAACGCCGCTGTGCTGATTGGTCGCGGTGGCTGGCCGCGACTAATCAGCGAGATGGGCGGTAAATTTAAACGCCGCTCTGCTGATTTGTTGCGGTGGCCGGCCGCGACCAATCAGCGAGATGGGCGGCAAATTTAAATGCGCTGTGCTGATTGGTCGCGGTGGCCGGCCGTGACCAATCAGCGAGATGGGCGGCAAATTTAAACGCCGCTCTGCTGATTGGTCGCGGCCGGCTGCCGCGACCAATCAGCGAGAAGGGCGGCAAATTTAAACGCCGCTCTGCTGATTGGTCGCAGCCGGCCACCGCGACCAATCAGCGAGATGGCCGGCAAATTTAAACGCCGCTCTGATGATTGGTCGCAGTGGCCGGCCGCGACCAATGAGCGAGATGGGCGGCAAATTTAAACGCCTCTTTGCTGATTGGTCGCAGCCGACCACCGTGACCAATCAGCGAGATGGCCGGCAAATTTAAACGCAGCTCTGCTGATTGGTCGCGTTGGCCAGCCGCGACCAATGAGCGAGATGTGTGGCAAATTTAAACGCCGCTCTGCTGATTAATCGCGGCCTGCCACCGCGACCAATCAGCGAGATGGGCGGCAAATTTAAACGCTGCTTTGCTGATTGGTCGCGGTGGCCAGCTACCGCGACCAATCAGCGAGATGGGCGGCAAATTTAAAAGCCGCTCTGCTGATTGGTCGTGGCCGGCCGCGACCAATCAGCGAGATGGGCGGCAAATTTAAACGCAGCTTTGCTGATTGGTCGCGGTGGCCGGCTACCGCGACCAATCAGCGAGATGGGCGGCAAATTGAAAAGCCGCTCTGCTGATTGGTCGTGGCCGGCCGCGACCAATCAGCAAGATGGGCGGCAAATTTAAACGCCGCTCTGCTGATTGGTCGCAGCCGGCCACCGTGACCAATTAGCGAGATGGCCGGCAAATTTAAACGCCGCTCTGCTGATTGGTCGCGTTGGCCGAATGCGACCAATGAGCGAGATGGGCGGCAAATTTAAACGCCGACTGCTCATTAATCGCGGACTGCCACCGCGACCAATCAGCGAGATGGGCGGCAAATTTAAACGCTGCTCTGCTGATTGGTCGCGGTGGCCGGCTACCGCGACCAATCAGCGAGATGGGCGGCAAATTTAAACGCCGCTCTGCTGATTGGTCGAGGCCGGCCGCTACCAATCAGCGAGATGGGTGGCAAATTTTAACGCCGCTCTGCTGATTGGTCGCAGCCGGCCACCGCGACCAATCAGCGAGATGTCCAGCAAATTTAAACGCCGCTCTGCTGATTAATCGCGGCCGGCCACCGCGACCAATCAGCGAGATGGGCGGCAAGTTTAAACGCCGCTCTGCTGATTGGTCGTGGCCGGCCACCGCGACCAATCAGCGAGATGGGCGACAAATTTAAACGCCGCTCTGCTGATTGGTCGCAGCTGGCCACCGCGACCAATCAGCGAGATGGCCGGCAAATTTAAATGCCGCTCTGCTGATTGGTCGCGGTGGCCGGCCGCGACCAATGAGCGAGATGGGCGGCAAATTTAAACGCCGCTCTGCTGATTGGTCGCAGCCGGCCACCGCGACCAATCAGCGAGATGGCCGGCAAATTTAAACGCAGCTCTGCTGATTGGTCGCGTTGGCCAGCCACGACCAATGAGCGAGATGTGTGGCAAATTTAAACGCCGCTCTGCTGATTAATCGCGGCCTGACACCGCGACCAATCAGCGAGATGGGCGGCAAATTTAAACGCTGCTTTGCTGATTGGTTGCGGTGGCCAGCTACCGCGACCAATCAGCGAGATGGGCGGCAAATTTAAAAGCCGCTCTGCTGATTGGTCGTGGCCGGCCGCGACCAATCAGCGAGATGGGCGGCAAATTTAAACGCAGCTTTGCTGATTGGTCGCGGTGGCCGGCTACCGCGACCAATCAGCGAGATGGGCGGCAAATTGAAAAGCCGCTCTGCTGATTGGTCGTGGCCGGCCGCGACCAATCAGCAAGATGGGCGGCAAATTTAAACGCCGCTCTGCTGATTGGTCACAGCCGGCCACCGTGACCAATTAGCGAGATGGCCGGCAAATTTAAACGTCGCTCTGCTGATTGGTCGCGTTGGCCGGATGCGACCAATGAGCGAGATGGGCGGCAAATTTAAACGCCGACTGCTCATTAATCGCGGACTGCCACCGCGACCAATCAGCGAGATGGGCGGCAAATTTAAACGCTGCTCTGCTGATTGGTCGCGGTGGCCGGCTACCGCGACCAATCAGCGAGATGGGCGGCAAATTTAAACGCCGCTCTGCTGATTGGTCGAGGCCGGCCGCTACCAATCAGCGAGATGGGTGGCAAATTTTAACGCCGCTCTGCTGATTGGTCGCAGCCGGCCACCGCGACCAATCAGCGAGATGTCCGGCAAATTTAAACGCCGCTCTGCTGATTAATCGCGGCCGGCCACCGCGACCAATCAGCGAGATGGGCGGCAAGTTTAAACGCCGCTCTGCTGATTGGTCGTGGCCGGCCACCGCGACCAATCAGCGAGATGGGCGACAAATTTAAACGCCGCTCTGCTGATTGGTCGCAGCCGGCCACCGCGACCAATCAGCGAGATGGCCGGCAAATTTAAATGCCGCTCTGCTGATTGGTCGCGGTGGCCGGCCGCGACCAATGAGCGAGATGGGCGGCAAATTTAAACGCCGCTCTGCTGATTGGTCGCAGCCGGCAACTGTGACCAATCAGCGAGATGGCCGGCAAATTTAAACGCCGCTCTGCTGATTGGTCGCGTTGGCCGGCTACCGCGACCAATCACGAGATGGGCAGCAAATTTAAACGCCGCTCTGCTGATTAATCGCGGCCTGCCACCGCGACCAATCAGCCAGATGGGCGGCAAATTTAAACGCTGCTCTGCTGATTGGTCGCGGTGGCCGGCTACCGCGACCAATCAGCGAGATGGGCGGCAAATTTAAACGCCGCTCTGCTGATTGGTCGCAGCCGGCCACCGCGACCAATCAGCGAGATGTCCGGCAAATTGAAACGCCGCTCTGCTGATTAATCGCGGCCGGCCACCGCGACCAATCAGCGAGATGGGCGGCAAATTGAAACGCCTTTCTGCTCATTGGTCGCTGCCGGCCACCGCGACCAATGAGCGAGATGGGCGGCAAATTTAAACGCCGCTCTGCTGATTGGTCGCGGCCGGCTACCGCGACCAATGAGCGAGATGGGCGGCAAGTTTAAACGCCGCTCTGCTGATTGGTCGTGGCCGGCCACCGCGACCAATCAGCGAGATGGGCGACAAATTTAAACGCCGCTCTGCTGATTGGTCGCAGCCGGCCACCGCGACCAATCAGCGAGATGGCCGGCAAATTTAAATTCCGCTCTGCTGATTGGTCGCGGTGGCCGGCCGCGACCAATGAGCGAGATGGGCGGCAAATTTAAACGCCGCTCTGCTGATTGGTCGTGGCCGGCCGCAACCAATCATCGAGATGGGCGGCAAATTTAAACGCCGCTCTGCTGATTGGTCGCGGCCGGCTACCGCGAGCAATCAGCGAGATGGACGGCAAATTTAAACGCCGCTCTGCTGATTGGTCGCGCCGGCCACTGCGACCAATTAGAGAGATGGGCGGCAAATTGAAACGCTTTTCTGCTCATTGGTCGCTGCCGGCCACCGCGACCAATCAGCGAGATGGGCGGCAAGTTTAAACGCCGTTCTGCTGATTGGTCGTGGCCGGCCACCGCGACCAATCAGCGAGATGGGCGACAAATTTAAACGCCGCTCTGCTGATTGGTCGCAGCCGGCCACCGCGACCAATCAGCGAGATGGCCGGCAAATTTAAATGCCGCTCTGCTGATTGGTCGCGGTGGCCGGCCGCGACCAATGAGCGAGATGGGCGGCAAATTTAAATGCCGCTCTGCTGATTGGTCGCAGCCGGCAACCGTGACCAATCAGCGAGATGGCCGGCAAATTTAAACGCCGCTCTGCTGATTGGTCGCGTTGGCCGGCTACCGCGACAATCAGCGAGATGGGCAGCACATTTAAACGCCGCTCTGCTGATTAATCGCGGCCTGCCACCGCGACCAATCAGCGAGATGGGGGGCAAATTTAAACGCTGCTCTGCTGATTGGTCGCGGTGGCCGGCTACCGCGACCAATCAGCGAGATGGGCGGCAAATTTAAACGCCGCTCTGCTGATTGGTCGTGGCCGGCCGCGACCAATCAGCGAGATGGGCGGCAAATTTAAACGCCGCTCTGCTGATTAATCGCGGCCGGCCACCGCGACCAATCAGCGAGATGGGCGGCAAACTGAAACGCCTTTCTGCTCATTGGTCGCTGCCGGCCACCGCGACCAATGAGCGAGATGGGCGGCAAATTTAAAAGCCGCTCTGCTGATTAATCACGGCCTGCCACAGCGACCAATCAGCGAGATGGCCGGCAAATTGAAACGCCGCTCTGCTGATTGGTCGCGGTGGCCGGCCGCGACCAATGAGCGAGATGGGCGGCAAATTTAAACGCCGCTCTGCTGATTAATCGCGGCCTGCCACAGCGACCAATCAGCGAGATGGCCGGCAAATTTAAACGCCGCTCTGCTGATTCGTCGCGGTGGCCGGCTGCGACCAATCAGCGAGATGGGCGGCAAATTTAAACGCCGCTCTGCTGATTGGTCGCGGCTGGCTACCGCGAGCAATCAGCGAGATGTGCGGCAAATTTAAACGCCGCTCTGCTGATTGGTCGCGGCCGGCTACCGCGAGCAATCAGCGAGATGGACGGCAAATTTAAACGCCGCTCTGCTGATTGGTCGCGCCGGCCACTGCGACCAATTAGAGAGATGGGCGGCAAATTTAAACGCTGCTGTGCTGATTGGTCGCGGTGGCCGGCCGCGACCAATGAGCGAGATGGGCGGCAAATTTAAACGCCGCTCTGCTGATTGGTCGCGGTGGCCGGCCGTGACCAATCAGCGAGATGGGCGACAAATTTAAACGCCACTCTGCTGATTGGTCGCGGTGGCCGACCGCGACCAATCAGCGAGATGGGCAGCAAATTTAAACGCCGCTGTGCTGATTGGTCGCAGCCGGCCACCGTGACCAATCAGCGAGATGTCCGGCAAATTTAAACGCCGCTCTGCTGATTAATCGCGGCCGGCCACCGCGACCAATCAGCGAGATGGGCGGCAAATTGAAACGCTTTTCTGCTCATTGGTCGCTGCCGGCCACCGCGACCAATCAGCGAGATGGGCGGCAAGTTTAAACGCCGTTCTGCTGATTGGTCGTGGCCGGCCACCGCGACCAATCAGCGAGATGGGAGACAAATTTAAACGCCGCTCTGCTGATTGGTCGCAGCCGGCCACCGCGACCAATCAGCGAGATGGCCGGCAAATTTAAATGCCGCTCTGCTGATTGGTCGCGGTGGCCGGCCGCGACCAGTGAGCGAGATGGGCGGCAAATTTAAACGCCGCTCTGCTGATTGGTCGCAGCCGGCAACCGTGACCAATCAGCGAGATGGCCGGCAAATTTAAACGCCGCTCTGCTGATTGGTCGCGTTGGCCGGCTACCGCGACCAATCAGCGAGATGGGCAGCACATTTAAACGCCGCTCTGCTGATTAATCGCGGCCTGCCACCGCGACCAATCAGCGAGATGGGGGGCAAATTTAAACGCTGCTCTGCTGATTGGTCGCGGTGGCCGGCTACCGCGACCAATCAGCGAGATGGGCGGCAAATTTAAACGCCGCTCTGCTGATTGGTCGTGGCCGGCCGCGACCAATCAGCGAGATGGGCGGCAAATTTAAACGCCGCTCTGCTGATTAATCGCGGCCGGCCACCGCGACCAATCAGCGAGATGGGCGGCAAATTGAAACGCCTTTCTGCTCATTGGTCGCTGCCGGCCACCGCGACCAATGAGCGAGATGGGCGGCAAATTTAAACGCCGCTCTGCTGATTAATCACGGCCTGCCACAGCGACCAATCAGCGAGATGGCCGGCAAATTGAAACGCCGCTCTGCTGATTGGTCGCGGTGGCCGGCCGCGACCAATGAGCGAGATGGGCGGCAAATTTAAACGCCGCTCTGTTGATTAATCGCGGCCTGCCACAGCGACCAATCAGCGAGATGGCCGGCAAATTTAAACGCCGCACTGCTGATTCGTCGCGGTGGCCGGCTGCGACCAATCAGCGAGATGGGCGGCAAATTTAAACGCCGCTCTGCTGATTGGTCGCGGCTGGCTACCGCGAGCAATCAGCGAGATGTGCGGCAAATTTAAACGCCGCTCTGCTGATTGGTCGCGGCCGGCTACCGCGAGCAATCAGCGAGATGGACGGCAAATTTAAACGCCGCTCTGCTGATTGGTCGCGCCGGCCACTGCGACCAATTAGAGAGATGGGCGGCAAATTTAAACGCTGCTGTGCTGATTGGTCGCGGTGGCCGGCCGCGACCAATGAGCGAGATGGGCGGCAAATTTAAACGCCGCTCTGCTGATTGGTCGCAGCCGGCCACCGCGACCAATTAGAGAGATGGGCGGCAAATTTAAATGCTGCTGTGCTGATTGGTCGCGGTGGCCGGCCGTGACCAATCAGCGAGATGGGCGGCAAATTTAAACGCCGCTCTTCTGATTGGTCGCGGAGGCCGACCGCGACCAATCAGCGAGATTGGTGCCAAATTTAAACACCGCTGTGTTGACTGGTCGCTGCCGCCGGCCGACCGCGACCAATCAGTGAGATTGGCGCCTAACTTAAACAACGCTCTGCTGATTGGTCGATTTTATCGCCAAATTTAAACAAGCTCTCCGATCCTCACTAACACAGTTCGCTGATTGGTCGCGGCCGCCATCCGTGACCAATCACCGATATTTCCGCCAAATTTAAACACCGTTTTGCTGATTAGTCGCGGTTGCCGTCGGCGACCAATCAGCGATTTTGGCGCCAAATTTAAACAACGTTCTGCTGATTGCGCCCGATCGGCCGCATACATATTCTAGAATAACCGATGCGATAGAATCGGGCCACCATCTAGTATTGAATAAGTTGTCATTCGTCATGAGCGCAAGTGCTCACTAATTGAGTTTGCATCGGGTACTCAGGTATGCACCATGTATCGCGGGAACTCGAGTCCCCGCCCGCATGTTTCACTTTTATTAGACACCCCCAAAAAAACATGCGGGGATCCCCACAATGTTTTTTGGCCGCGAAGCATATGGGGCGGATACTCGAGCATGTCACTCGAGCACCCGCGATACTCAATGCATACCCGAGCACCCGATGCAAACTCAAGTAGCGAGCACTTGCGCTCAACAATAGTTGCCATATCGTCATCTTTTTTTTTTACTTTTGAAACAAAAAACAACCCTAACCCCAACCCTAACACCAACCCCAGCCCTAGCGTTTATTTTTTACGCCGTTCCAAGTGTGGTATAAGTGATTAGACGACTTTATTCTTCGGGTCGGTGCGACTACAGAGATACCAGAATCATATCGGGTTTTTATGATTGACAGCTGTCACACACTAAAAAACACATATTTTGTAAAATCTAGTTTTTGCATCGCCCTATTTTGAGAGCTATAATTTTTCCATATTTTGGCTGACAGAGTCATGTGACGGCTTGTTTTTTGCGGGATGAGTTTTTTTATTGGTGCCATTTTGAGGCATGTGAAATTTTTTGATCGCTTTCTATTCCGGTTTTAGGGAGGCAGAATAAACAAAAACCAACAATTCAGGAATTGTTTTTTTTTAAATTTTTTTATTCTGCTCCACGTGTGGTAAAATTGATAAGGTAGCTTTATTCTTCGGGTCAGTACGTTTACAGCGGTACCACATTTATATGGTTTTTCTATGTTTTGGCGCTTTTACACAATAAAAGCTATTTTAGAGAAAAAATTATTTTTTGCATCGCTTTATTCTGAGAGCTATAACTTTTTCTTTTTCAGCTGATGGAGCGATATGGTGGCTTATTTTTTGCGGGACGAGATGACGTTTTCAGCGGTACCATTTTTATTTATATTCGTCTTTTTGATCGCATGTTATTCCTTTTTTGTTTGGCGGTATGATGATAAAGCATTGTTTTTTGCTTCGTTTTTTATTTTTATTTTTTACCGTGTTCACTGAAGGGGTTAACTAGTGGGACAGTTTTATAGGTCAGATTGTTCCAGACGTGAGAAGATAGTTTGGTCATGTACTGCGCATGACCAAAAAATCTTCCTGCTGTCTGGTGACCCGGATGTTGTCATGACGACATCGGGTCGTCATGGCAACATCCTGGAAGCCGCGGCAGACAGCGCTGGAGGCCGGAAGAGGAGGTGAGTATACCGATCACCTCCCCTTAGTCACCGCAATGCTGCAATCAACTTCGATCGCAGCATTGGTGGGATTAATGTGCCGGGAGCGGTGCGAGACCAATCCCTCCACATTGTACCGGGTGTCAACTGTGACAATAAGCTGACACCCGGCGGCGATCGCGCCCGCACAGCCTGTGTGCGCACGCGATCGCCGTGATGTACTAATTCGGGTCAGGCTCTTAAAGCCCAGGGTACAGACGCGTATTAGTGCGTCTTGGGCTTTAAAGGGGTTAAAGACTCTGCCGACAACCCCAAAAAGGCCATTTGCACCACCTGCCAGGCCAGCATCAGCAGGGTTGGCAAAACGACCAGCCTGACCACCACCAGCATGATCAGACACATGTCAGCAAAGCACCCGACTTTGTGGGCCGAACCCCAGGGTCCAGGAACAGTGTCTGCTGGTGGCACCATTGCTTCTTCCACTGTTGTGCATGCAAGCCAATCCCCTGTCCATGATGCATGCGAAGATGCCTCCTGCCCTGCACCTGTCGTTGCACACTCGCAGCGTTCAGTTGTCCATACCCCAGTCCTTGGAACGCAAGCGCAAATATGCAGCCAACGCCCCACAGGCCACACTACTAAATTCTCACATTTCACGACTGCTTGCGCTCGAAATGTTGCCTTTTAGGCTGGTGGAGATGGAAGCATTCCGGAACCTGATGGCGGCGGCCGTCCCTCGGTGCTTGGTCCCCAGCTGCCACTATTTCTCCCGGTGTGCCGTCCCCGCATTACACAAGCACATGTCCCAAAACATTAGCTGTGCCCTCAACAACGCAGTTACCGGGAAAGTCCAGCTAACCACGGACATGTGGACAAGTGCTTGTGTGCAGGGATGGTTCATCTCGCTGATGGCACACTGGGTTAACATAGTGGAAGCCGGGACCCAGATGGACCTTGGGATGGAACACGTCCTCCCAACGCCAAGGATTGCAGGCCCTAGGTCAATCAGGGTTGCCCCCACGGTCTACAGCTCCTGCACCTCATCCTCCTCAGCCTCCTCCTCCTCCTCTTCAGCCTCCATCTCCGAAATGACCACATCAGTCACCAGCTGGAAGCACTGCAGTACTGCCTCTGCCAAGCGGCAACAGGCTGTGCTGAAGCTAAAATGCTTAGGTGACAAACTGCACAATGTTGAAGAGTTGTGGACAGCTCTGAAAGAGCAGGCAGATCTGTGGCTCACACCGCTGAACCTACAGCCAGGCATGGTCGTGTGTGACAATGGCCGGAACCTGGTAGCTGCTCTGAGGCGAGGCGAGCTCACACACGTACCATGCCTGGCCCATGTGCTTAACCTCGTGGTTCAGCAGTTTCTCAAAACCTACCCAGAGCTGCCGGATCTGCTTGGTAAAGTACGCCGTCTGTGTGCCCATTTTAGAAAGTCAGCTACAGCTTCCAACGCCCTTGCCGTGTTTCAGCAGCATTTGCAGCTTCCGGCTCACAGACTGGTGTGTGATGTCCCCACGCGTTGGAACTCTACACTGCAGATGTTGGGAAGGATTTGTAAGCAGAGGAGGGCAGTTGTTGAGTACCAGCATCAACAAGTTCAGTTCAGACTCCACACATAAGACCTCAGGAGTGGACATGGATGTCAGACATATGTACCATCCTCCAAAACTTTGAGGACTCCACCAAGATGGTGAGCGGCTATGACGCCATAATTAGCATCACCATCCCGCTTCTCTGTATTCTGAAACGCTCTCTGCTCACAAAGAGGATGCATTGCAGACGGAGCACAATTAGATGGTGCAAGGAACCATATAGGGTGATTACACACAGCCAAGCTTCATCTCATCCCAACGTGGATTGGGTGACAATGAAGAAGAGGAGGAGGAGGAGGAGGAAGGACAGGAGCTAGTTTCATGCACTATAGATGGTACTACCTGCACAGCTGTCATACCGTCTGTTCAGCGTTGATGGCCAGAGGACAGAGAGGAGGAAGAGAGCATGGTCAGTCATCCTCTTGGTGAGGACACGGAAGTCTTGCCTGTTAGCAGTCTGGCACGCATGGCTGAGTTTATGTAACGCTGCCTTTCCCATGAGCCTCGCGTTCTCAAAATTTTGGGTGACAGTCATTACTGGTTGGTGACACTTCTAGACCCACGCTACAAGGAGAACTTTATATCCCTTATTCCTGAGGCGGACAGGTCTGCAAAAATGGGGCTGTACCAGAAGGCCCTTGGTGCGGGACTATTAAAAAAATTCCAAACTGAAAACGCAGGCGGCAGAGGGCACACTTCGTTGGACAACCAATGAGTACAGGCGAGAGAAACACAACTTCAATCCAGCAGAGGCAGGGGAACACTGTCAAAGTTCTGGGAGAGTTTTCTCAGACTCTCCCATCGCACAGGCCCTGAGGCGCGGGGTACTCTCAAAAGAAGTGCAAAGTTTTGGAAGATGCTGAGGGAGTAACTTGCTGACCGTACTACCGTCCTCCGTGATTCCTCTGTGCCTTATAATTATTGAGTATCCAAGCTGGATATGTGGAATGAACTGTCTATGCCTTGGAGGTCCTGGCCTGCCCTGCCGCCAGCGTTTTATCAGAGCGGGTTTTTAGTGCCGCTGGTGGAATTATAACTGATAAGCGCATCCGCCTGTCAACTGAAAATGCTGACAGGCTGACTCTTATAAAAATGAACAAGGGCTGGATAGGGCCAGACTTCTCAACACCACCAAATGATAGCAGCCGTAACATAAACTCAAATCCAGTGTCTTTTCTTGGTATATTCCCATGCACCTTTTCACACCCACACATGGGTATACGCTTCCTGATTTTGGCTATTTGCTCTTGTCCTCCTCCTTCTCCTCATCCTCCACCACCATATCACCAGTGTGAACGTGGTCCGTGATGCAACACCCACATAATTTTTTTAAAGGGTGTTTATGATGCCCGTAAAAAAAAAATTTTTATACAGTATGTTCATGTAAACCCCTGAGGGGTAAATGTTTGTCAGCCTATACACTTGTGCATGGGCATTACAAGTATAGGAGGCCCGCTCCTTTCTAATGGGAACATTTTTTTATGAGGCCCTCCTCCACGTCTCTTCCAAGGGGCATTGAAGTGCCTCCAAATTTTTGGCAGCCCTTGCATAATCTGCATAGGCCAACACTATGGGAGACTCTCTCCTTTCTAATGGGAATTTGTCGTTACTGTGGCCCTTCTCTATGTCTCTTTAAATTGTTTGTGGGGTTTTTCCTAAATTTGGTCAGCTGTTGGACACACTGCTTACCCTATAACTGTATAGCAGACTCTCTCCTTTCTAATAGGAATTTGTTGTTACTGTGGCCCTGCTCTATGTCTTTTTAAATTCTTAGTGGGGTTTTTCCTAAAATTGGTCAGCCGTTGGACTCACTGCATTCCCTATAACTGTATAGCAGACCCTCTCCTTTCTAATGGGAACATGTTGTACCGTGTTACTGTGGCCCTGCTCTATATTTTTTTTAATTCTTAGTGGGGTTTTTCCTAAAATTTGTCAGCCTTTGGACTCACTGCATACCCTATAACTGTATAGCAGACTTTCTCCTTTCTAATGGGAACATGTTGTACTTGTTACTGTGGCCCTGCTCTGTGTGTCTTTAAATTGTTAGTGCTGTTTTTCCTAAAATTGGTCTGCCGTTGGACTCACTGCATACCCTATAACTGTATAGCAGACCCTCTCCTTTCTTATGGGAACATGTCGTACCTTGTTACTGTGGCCCTGCTCTATGTGTCTTTAAATTCTTAGTGGGGTTTTTCCAAAAATTGGTCAGCCGGTGGACTCACTGCATACCCTATAACTGTATAGCAGACCCTTTCCTTTCTAATGGGAACATGTCGTACCTTGTTACTGTGGACCTGCTCTATGTGTCTTTAAATTCTTAGTGGGGCATTTCCTAAAATTGGTCAGCCGTTGGACTCATTGCATACCCTATAACTGTATAGCAGACCCTCTCCTTTCTAATGGGAACATGTCGTACCTTGTTACTGTGGCCCTGATCTATGTGGCTTTAAATTCTTAGTGGGGTTTTTCCTAAAATTGGTAAGCCGTTGGATTCACTGCTTACCCTATAACTGTATAGCAGACTCTTTCCTTTCTAATGGAAACATGTCGTACTTGTTACTGTGGCCCTGCTCTGTGTTTCTTTAAATTCTTAGTGTTTTTTTTCCTAAAATTGGTCAGCCGTTGGACTCACTGCATATCCTATAACTGTATAGCAGACCCTTTCCTTTCTAATGGGAACATATCGCACCTTGCTACTGTGGCCCTGCGCTATGTGTCTTTAAATTCTTAGTGGGGTTTTTCCTAAAATTGGTCAGCCGGTGGACTCACTGCATACGCTATAACTGTAGAGCAGACCCTTTCCTTTCTAATGTGAACATGTCGTACCTTGTTACTGTGGCCCTGCTCTATGTGTCTTTAAATTCTTAGTGGGGTTTTTCCTAAAATTGGTCAGCCGTTGGACTCACTGCATACCCTATAACTGTATAGCAGACCCTCTCCTTTCTAATGGGAACATGTCGTACCTTGTTACTGTGGCCCTGCTCTGTGTGTCTTTAAATTCTTAGTGGGGTTTTTCCTAAAATTATTCAGCCTTTGGACTCACTGCTTAACCTATAACTGTATAGCAGACCCTCTCCTTTCTAATGGGAACATGTCGTACCTTGTTACTGTGGCCCTGCTCTATGTGTCTCTAAATTCTTAGCCGGGTTTTTCCTAAAATTGGTTAGCCGTTGAACTCACTGCATACCCTATAACTGTATAGCAGACTCTCTCCTGTCTAATGGGAACATGTCGAACTTGTTACTGTGGCCCTGCTCTATGTGTCTTTAAATTCTTAGTGGGGTTTTTCCTAAAATTGTTCAGCCATTGGACTAACTGCATACCCTATAACTGTATAGCAGACCTTCTCCTTTCTAATGAGAACATGTCGTACCTTGTTACTGTGGCCCTGCTCTGTGTGTCTTTAAATTCTTAGTGGTGTTTTTCCTAAAATTAGTCAGCCTTTGGACTCACTGCATATCCTATAACTGTATAGCAGACCCTCTCCTTTCTAATCGGAACATGTCGTACCTTGTTACTGTGGCCTTGCTCTATGTGTCTCTAAATTCTTAGTGGGGTTTTTCCTAAAATTGGTCAGCCGTTGGACTCACTGCATACCCTATAACTGTATAGCAGACTCTCTCCTGTCTAATGGGAACATGTCGTACTTGTTACTGTGGCCCTGCTCTATGTGTCTTTAAATTCTTAGTGGGGTTTTTCCTAAAATTGTTCAGCCGTTGGACTAACTGCATTCCCTATAACTGTATAGCAGACCCTCTCCATTCTAAGGGGAACATGTCGTACCTTGTTACTGTGGCCCTGCTCTATGTGTCTTTAAATTCTAAGTTGGGGTTTTCCTAAAATTGGTCAGCCGTTGGACTCACTGCATACCCTATAACTGTATAGCATACTCTCTCCTTTCTAATGGGAACATGTTGCACTTCTTACTGTGGCCTTGCTCTGTGCGCCTTTAAATTCTTAGTGGGGTTTTTCCTAAAATTCGTCAGCCGTTGGACTCACTGCATACCCTATAAATGTATAGCAGACCTTCTCCTTTCTAATGGGAACATGTGGTACCTTGTTTCTGCGGCCCTGCTCTATGTGTCTTTAAAATCTTAGTTGCCTTTTTCCCGAATTTTGTCAGTCCTTGTAGTCACAGCATGGATATTACTACTACAGGAGACCCGCTCCTTTATAATGGGAACATTTTTTTTACTGAGACCCTCCTCTATGTCTCTTCAAAGGGGTATTGGGTTGCGTCCAAATTTTTGGCAGCTCTTGCAGTCACTGGATATGCAACAACAGTATAGGAAACCCACTTGTTATTAATGGGAACAGCAAAGCATAGCCGACTGATGGCTCTCTAACAATAGCG
Source organism: Phyllobates terribilis (assembly GCF_046119375.1). NCBI lineage: Eukaryota > Metazoa > Chordata > Amphibia > Anura > Dendrobatidae > Phyllobates > Phyllobates terribilis. The sequence goes on from NW_027362764.1 coordinate 573,966,711, forward strand.
AGGGCCGACTACTGGCCTTTTAAGAATAGTAAGGGCTGTCTGATGTCCCTATAAAAATAGGCTTTATGACTTTCAGAGTCCCTCCATCATAAATAAAAAAGGATGTGTCTGATGATGTGTAACACACATTGCCAGATAAGGTTGTAAAATGTTAAAAAGACATTTCCCGGTGAATGCATTTGTCTTAAAAAATAACGTAAAAAAAACAAAACAATAGGATCTTTCATTAGTATAAAAAACAGCATCACCAATTTAACCTCAATGTAATCACATTGCTCAGCTCCTGCACCTCCTCCTCCATCTCCGAAATGACCACATCAGTCACAAGCTGACAACACTGCAGCACTGCCTTGGCCAAGCGGCAACAGGCTGTGCTGAAGATAACATGCTTAATGCTTAATTGACAAACCGCCCAGCGCTGCAGAGATGTTAAAAGCTGTAATACAGCAGCCTGATCTGTGGCTCTCACCGCTGAACATACAGTCAGGCATGGTCGTGTGTGACAATGGGCGGAACCTGGTGACGAAGAAATGACAGCCAGAGTAGATACGGTTTCCCTCTATGCCAGTCCTTTCAGCGAGATAAATACAACTCTCAGCAAAAAAAGATATGGGCTGGCTCCGTACCGTCCCTGGCCACATTCACCTGTCCACATGTTTGTGGTTAGGCGGTCCTTCCCAGTAAGTGCACTGGGAAGGGCACGGGTAATGTTGCGGGACCCATGCTTGTGGAAGGCGGAGACGACACCGGGAGAAACAGTGGTGGGTGGGGACCGAGTATGGACACCCGGCCCCCGCTAGCATGAGGTTATGAAAAGCTTCCGCCTTCACGAGCCTAAAAGGCCACATTTCAAGTGGAAGCAGCTGTCAAAAATTTGGCAGTAAAGTATTGCAGCCTGTGGGTGGGTGGCTGGCTGCATACTTGCGCTTGCATTCCAAGGAATGGGGTGGGGACAACTGAACGCTGCACTGGGACATGGACGTGGACGGTCGTCTGCAACGACAGGTGCATGGCGGGAGGCATCTTCCCATGCGCCAAGGATCACTTATGATGGGCACACTTTTAGGCAGTGACCTGGGAGTCAATCTTTTCAACACTGTTTGCATGTGTCTGATGATGTGTCACACACCACATGGCCAGATAAGGTTGTAAAATGTTAAAATGACACTTCCCAGAGAATGCATTTGTCTTTGTTGAAAGCAATGCAAAAGTGCAAAAAGGCATCAAAAACGCTACGCGTGAACATAGCCCAAGGTGTGGAGGAGTATTTTTGGTTTTGGTTATTTATTTTGCCTTATATACAAGTCATTACCCTGGAAAGGATGTTCCTGAATATATTTCCCAGGAAAATCCATTTTGGTTTTGTTTTTGTATGTTTTATTTTGAGTCCGTAAAAGTGGCGTAATATTCTGACAAAGTTGTTGACAGCAGTGACCTGGGAGTCAGAAATGCTTCCAGGAGTCTTCTCCATGCTGTTCCCATGTCATTTGTGCACTGCTCCCATCGATTTTGGCAATTTTTAGGCCCTCTGCAGACCGCTGGGGGGAGCCACTTGAAGAACGCTCAAGTTTCCCATAGACTTACATGGGGCTCGCTACTTGGGTTGAGCACCCCAGTATTCCAATTTTCTCAACCCGAGCAACGAATACCCGAGCATTTTAGTGCTCGCTCATCACTAATAACTATCTACCATTATTAAATAGATTCTCTTTCTGATTCACACCTAACATTCACTATGCTTACATATGCCCTTACTGTCTTTGCCCCACTAAACCTCACTCTCCTTCGCTATCCCCAAACCCCAGCACCCTCTAATCAAATCATCATCTCTCCTTCCCTCCTACCTCCCCACCTAACCTCATCTACAGACCTGCTCCTCAACCTCAGATAGTTCCTACCAAAACATAAAACAAGCCGGACACTCTCCTTCTCCCACCTGCTCTCCCTCTCTCTGCTTCTCTTCACTGCTGACGACATATCTCCCAATCCTGGACCCCCACAGCTTGCACTTTCCACCAATTACCCCACCTATTCCATCAAAACAACTGCAAACTACAGTAACTTCTCTTACGCAAAACCTGATGCCCACCCCGCGGCTCCCTCTCTCTGGAGCACTCTGGAATGCACGCTGTCTGCAACAAGCTCCATTTTGTCCACGACCTCTTTACCTCTCGTCATCTCTCCTTCCTGGGCATCACGGAGACATGGCTGACACCCTATGACACTGCCTCCCCTGCTGCGCTGTGTTACAGCGGCCTCCTCTTCACCCACACTCCTCGCCCTGGTAACAGACATGGTGGAGGAGTGGGTCTACTCCTCGCTAACAACTACACCTTTAGCCCTACTCCTCCTCTCCCCTCCCTTATTCTCCCTTCTTTTGAAGTCCACTCTGTCCGCATTTACTCTCCCTCCAACCTCCAAATGGCTATCATATACTGACTTCCGGGCCCGATCACTGCCTTTATTGACCAATTATCCTCCTGGCTTCTTTACTTTCTCTCTGCTGACATTCCCACAATCATTATGGGCGATTTCAACATCCCCACTGACACTCGCCAGTCAGCAGCATCCAAACTCTTGTCGCTTACTTCATCCTTTGGACTTACTCAGTGGTCCTCCTCAGCCACCCACACAGACGGACACATACTAGACCTTATCTTCACCAGACTCTGCTCCCTATTTAACTTCACAACCTTCCCCCTACCCCTATCTGACCACCATCTACTCACATTCTTATCCCTGTCCTCCTCACCTGTCACCCATGTCCGGCAACTAGCACACCCCCGCAGAAACCTTGCACATCTAGACACTCACACACTCTCTGACTCTGTTCTACCACTGACATCCATATCCTCACTCAATGACACAGACAGCGCCACCGCTTTCTACAAGGCCACTCTCACACCAGCCATTGACTCGGTTGGCCCTCTTGTGCATGGCAGAGCATTACGAGTCAACAGGCAACCCTGGCACAACAACCTCACTAAACAGCTTCGACAAGCGTCCAGGGTTGCGGAGCAGCGTTGGAATAAAACACATACTCAAGATGACTTCACTGCATTGAAACAAGCAACATTCACATTCAAATCAGCACTCACCTCTGCCTACTTCACAACCCTCATATCCTCCCTATCCTACAACCCCAAACAGCTATTCAACACTTTTAACTCTCTCCTCCGCCCTCCACTGACCCCTCCGACCTCGGTCATCTCTGCTGAGGAGTTTGCCACACACTTCAAAAACAAGATTGACCAAACACGGCAAGTCTTTACTGTCCGACCACCACAACCCCTTTGTTTTCCACACCATTTCCCTACCCCCATAACCTCTCTTCCCAACATCACGGAAAGAGACCTTACTCGTCTCCTCTCCAAATCACACCTCACCACATGTGCACTCGATCCCATCCTCCTCCCCAACCTCTCCCCCACACTCATCTCATCCCTAACCCATCTCTTCAACCTATCACTATCTTCTGGTACTTTCCCCGCTGCCTTCAAACATGCCACAATCATGCCCATCCTCAAAAAGCCATCCCTCGACTCTACCGCCTTGACCAGCTATCGTCCCATATCGCTGCTCCCATTTGCCTCCAAACTCCTTGAGCAACACGTTCACGCTGAACTTTCCTCCCACTTTTCATCTAACTCTCTCTTCGACAAACGACAATCCGGCTTCCGCCCCCACCATTCCACCGAAATTGCCCTTACCATAATCACCAATGACTTACTTACAGCCAAAGCTAACAGACAATTCTCTGTACTCCTTCTTCTTGACCTGTCCTCTGCTTTCGATACAGTTGACCACTGCCTCCTACTACAGATCCTCTCTTCCTTTGGTGTCAAAGACCTTGCCCTATCTTGGATCTCCTCATACCTTTCTAACTGCACATTTAGCGTCTCCCATTCCCACACTACCTCCTCACCCTGCCCCCTCTCTGTTGGAGTCCCTCAAGGCTCTGTCCTAGGACCCCTACTCTTCTCAATCTATACCTTGGCGTGGGACAGCTCATAAAATCCCATGGCTTCCAGTACCATGTGTACGCTGATGACACCCAGATCTACCTCTCTGGCCCAGATGTCACCTCTCTGCTGTCCAGAATCCCAGCATGTCTAGCAGCCATATCCACTTTCTTCTCCTCCAACTACCTGAAGCTCAATGTGGACAAAACTGAACTCATTATCTTTCCCCCATCTCGCATATCTTTCCCACCTGATCTTTCCATCACAATAAATGACATCACTCTTTCCACTGTACCGACAATCCACTGCCTCGGAGTAACCCTTGACTCTGCCCTGTCCTTCAAACCCCACATCCAAGCTCTCGCCACCTCTTGTCGCCTCCAGCTCAAAAATATTTCCAGAATTCATCCTTTCCTCAACCCTCAATCTACTAAACTGCTTGTGCATGCCCTCATCATCTCCCGCCTCGACTACTGCAACATCCTCCTCTGTGGCCTACCTGCTAACACTCTCGCACCCCTCCAGTCCATCCTCAGCTCTGCTGCACGACTTGTTCATCTCTCGTCTCGCTACTCCTCTGCTACCCCCCTTTGCAAATCCCTTCACTGGCTTCCATTTCCCCAGCGTATCCAGTTCAAACTACTAACACTGACTTACAAAGCCATCCATAACCTCTCTCCTCCGTACATCTCTGAACTAATCTCCCGATATATATTCCCTCACGTAACCTCCGGTCCTCCCAAGACCTCCTTCTCTCCTCCACACTTATTGTTTCTCACGCAATCGCCTCCAAGATTTCTCCCGAATATCCCCCGTCCTATGGAATTCTGTGCCTCAACACGTCCGATTATCCACCACACCTGGATCCTTCAGACGGAACCTGAAAACCCATCTCTTCAAACAAGCTTACAGCCTGCCATGACCTTGCTTTCTGCCACCCCCAACACCAGAGCTACTGCAACCCCTCAACCTACTGTCTCCTCCCCCATTCCTGTAGAATGTAAGTGACTCGCCCCCTGGGCCTTGGGGCACTCGCGACCGAACTTCAGGGCAATGCTGGGAGTAGTAGTGGCGACCTGGTCCCGTGGCTCAGGATGGTCAGACCAGTGGTAGTCTACTATGTGCTTTAGGTAATGTCCGACTACGCCACCCATGGATTGCGGCTATTATGAACCGCCGCTGCAAGGCAGTCCACTGAGGCTGATGGTGTGTGCAGCTGAGGTAGTGTAACTCCCCACGGGAAGAGTGCAGCCCCAGGGAAGTGAGCGTGGATGGTGGGGATTGTAGTGCGGGGCGTCCCAGTACCGTTAGTGCTGGCGAGGTAAAAAGCACAAAGACAACGTGTTGCAGTCCAGGGTCTTTTACTCACAGTTCAAATACTCCAAGCCATTTCGGTACCGGTAGTGACTGCCCAAGCAGTGCTGCGTCCACCAGGTGAGGGGCTCGGTCAACCCCCAGGCAGTTCAGGAGTATGGCACAGGACTCCCTTCTGTCCTCTCTCTGGCTCGTGCCCCACCAGTGACCAAGCTTTTGTCCAGCTGCCGCGGATCTATGCGGGCAAACGTGGGCCTCGTTTCCCGCTATCCTATATGGTGCCTTCCTGGCAAGGTTTAGCAGGGGGTCGCACCAAGTGATGATCACAATCTCCGGTTCTTGGCTGAGGGTAGTTTCTCCTCAACCAATTTGGGATCCGGTACTCTTATTCTGCTTGACCCTTCACCCTATATCTCGTGGGTTCTTAGGGTCCCTTCTGCCTTCTTGTTTCTGAGCCCTTCTACACTTTGGGTACTTCTCTTCCTTTTCTGTTCCTTTCTGTTTCTGTTCCTTTCTTCTGGCTCTGGCCTTCACCCTAGGCCTGCCTCGTGGAGCTGGGCCCAGACTGAGCCACATCTCCCTGTCAGCCCTCTCTGGCTGAACTCCTTCTCTCACTGAACTCAACCCAGAACTAAGATGGTGCCCACCTTATATACCCTCCCCTAATGTGTGAGCTCAGGTGACCAGCAACCAATGAGCTCCTACCTATGCTCAGAAACCGTCCCCTTCTGCTCCTACATCACTGGGTATTCCTCCCCCCTCCCCACTACAGCCAGGGACATGGTCTGTCGTGCCTGCATTACTATATAAATGGGAGCACCGTTGAGCTGTCTCCCGGAAATGGGGTGTGTGTGATGCATGCAGCTAACTGAGCCCTGGTCCATACTTCATCCTTACCCGGGAGTGGAATACCACACCTCTGGCAGAGGTGCAATACCCCTGTAGCGGCCGAACCCTCGGGGCGCTACATTAGCCCACAAGGGCAGGGCCCTCTTCCCTCTGTAACGTTCTATCATTGTTAGTTTGTTTACTGTAAGTGATATCTGTATTTGGTATGTAACCCCTTATGTACAGCGCCATGGAATCAATGGTGCTATTTAAAATAATAATAATAATAATATTTCAGTTTTTCTTAAATTTGCAAAAATTTCTACATTTCTGTTTTTTTTTCAGTCAAGATGGGGTGCAGAGTGTACTTTAATGAGAAAAAAAAAGAACTTTTTAGAATTTACCAAATGGCTGCAAGGAAACAAAGAGTGAAAAATTTAAAGGGGTCTGAATACTTTCCGTATCCACTGTATATATAGCAGTGTATTTTTATGTCTCTGTATTCAAGAGGGAGAATAAAAGAAACATTTTTTTCTTCCTATAAAACTACTAAAAAAAATGAAAAACAATTACATAAATGTAAATTTTACTGCCCTTTTTTAAACAATAATAAACATCACAAATCGGCAAATAACATGGACATATTTGGTGTCTCTGTAATCGTAACGATCCACATAGCACAATGATCAGATTATTTACAGGAATTGGTAAATGGCGTAAATATTGATGTGATTGATATTTTTTCTCTATTAAATCCATAAAAAATGTAATAAAAATGTAAATCATTATATTGTATGGAGGACCATGGGGGGTGCATTATATTGTGTGGAGGACCATGGGGGCGCATTATATTGTGTGGAGGACAATGGGGGTGCATTCTATTCTGTCAAGGAACATGGGGATGCATTATATTCTGTGGAGGACCATGGGAGTGCATTATCCTATATGGAGGATTATGAGGGGTGCATTATACTATATGGAGGACTATATGGGGCCCATTATACTATATGGAAGGCAATATGGGGCCATTATAATATTTGAAGGGCTATGTGAGAGCCATTATACTGTATGTCAGCAATTATAAAGTGTGAAGGTTTGTGTGGGGTCCATCATACTGTGTGAAGGGCTGTGATGGGGCCATTATACTGTTTGGAGGGCTAATACGGGCAATTATACAGTGTGGAGAGGTGTGGGGCCATTATACTGTATGTAGGTCCATTATACTGCATGGAGGGCTTTTTTTTAAACTTTTGCTATGGGGCCCCATGATTTCTATGTGCACCTCTGCCAGGTGGATGTGGATATAATGGTCTTAGTTCAAAATTTTGGGAATATAATTGCCACTACTTATAGGGTGTGGGAACAAGACATAAGTCACTCCTTGTCTTTGGGTTTTCGGATAGGATACCACTCCTTAAATCTAAGGAATTGAAAAAGAATCCACACTCCGAAGATATAACATAACCCACCAATATAACTCTTTATTTGTAGTGCAATCCAAAGAATATAGTTTTGGTCTTGAAAGTCAGATTATACACTGTATAAACTTATTTTTTACTAATGTTCTGCTGAAAAATGCAATCTGAGAGTGGAGATCAAACTGACACATGGACATAGTGTCTGTAGTACCGGCTACACGTCCTTTCTTCCTGGCTGCAGGAGGACACCGGAGATTAGCGGAACTGTGTCATCATTGTGACATCATCTGCTCCATCACCTATGTCACAGTAGCAGTTGTTTTAATATAGCATGATGGAGGTTGTAGTGTGGGTCATTAGTAGGAGGTCATCGATGTCACTTCTCCAGGTCGGTGCTGACTTGTCATGGATTTGAAGATCTCTATCCTGCTCATCTCTGGACATTACAGCGCTCGTGATCTGTAAGATATGCCCTCTGCTCCACCTGACCATTTATCGGGCACCTAAGAGGTTCCATGGACGAGGAGAGCTGTCGTGATTCTGTGAGGAGGAGCCGCCGGTGTGTACAGTGCATACAGATGTGAGGTACTACTGATAGTAATAGTATATAGTAATGATAGTGGTAGTAGTTATAATAATAGTAATATGTGGCCATACTGTAACCTGTCATGGGGGAGACGCCACAGCATGATAAGCAGCAGTGCCTGGTGTCCTGGGTTATATTATACAGGATATAATCTCCGGCTACCTGGAAAGCAGAAGTGCTGCTCCTGTGTACAGTCTGTCTGACGTATGTGGCAGTGTGGTCAGTGGCTTCTCACTGTCTCCATGGCAACAGACTGCAAACCGCCACATTACAATGAATACTTTTATGGAAACTGATTAAATGCTCCAGTTGCAGCATCCCCACAATAGTGCCTGGTACAGTGTTACCATAATATGAACTTGTGGGCCTTCAGTGCCAGTCACAGAGCCTCCAGAACGTGGCCAGCCACAAGGCCACAATACCTGGGCTAGCACAGATCCCATGTGCAAGGCCAATATAATGGTGCAGCCACCGGGCCACCATAAATAACAGATACACTGTTCTTTGTAGCACCGGCTACACATCATTTCTTCCTGGCTGCAGGAGGACACTGGAAATAAGCGGCACCGAGTCAACATTGTGACATCATCTGCCCCATTACTATGTCATAGTAGCAGTTTTAGTAATATAGCATGATGGAGGTTGTAGTGCGGGTCATTAGTCAGTAGGGGGTCTTCAATGTCACTTCTCCAAGTTGGTGCTGACATGTTATGAATTTGCATATTTCGCTCGCCTGCCCGTCATCTTCCTCAGCACCAGGAATGGAGCAGCCGGTAACATGTTCACCAGAAGAGCGAAGCTCCGTCCCCAGAGAGTGACTGCGCCCCCCATCCTGCCCGTCACTGGACGTTACAGAGCACGTGATCTGTGAACCCCCTCTGCATCAGCTGACCACCATTTATCAGGCGCCTGAGCAGGTCCATGGACAATGAGAGCTGTAGTGATTCTATGAGGAGGATGAAATCTCCGGCTACCTGGAGAGCAGAACTGCTGCACCTGTGTCCACATTGTGTGACATTTGTGGCAATGTGTTTTTTTTTCCTGAATGTGTCCGTTTGTTCACATGGGCATAGAAATGTGGTCTGCAAAGCCTCTGTTTCTGTCTGAACAGATGGACACTGCAGAAATGCAGTATGAACTGAGCCTTACAGATTTATAAAATATGTCCTAAATATCTGAATATGTATTATTATTATTTATTATTATTTATTTATATAGCACCATTGATTCCATGGTGCTGTACATGTGAAGAGGTTACATACAAAATACAGATATCACTTACAGTAACAAATAAACAATGATAGACTGGTACAGTGGGAAGAGGATCCTGTTATGTATTAAAACACATATAAACACGTACCCTTTTACTTAACACACGCAGCGAAACAAGGATACATAATGACACACACATACATTAACACACGCAGGTGCACTTTTATGCTGACCCCTTGCAGTTAAGTGATGATTTCCCACTTGAGTATAAACATAATCTATAATATAACCGGGGATGCGTGGTCTCTGTCTGAAGCCTTTATAGACTGCGCAAGCGCGACACACCTGCGCAGTCTGGCTCCAGACAGAAGCACGCATGGAGCCGTTACAGGTAAGAGGAGTGTGTGACGCTGAAGATCACGGTATGCGTAGACACTGAACGCATGCTGCAATCTCCGGCGCCATGCTTTACATACTTACCTGACTGGGAGGAGCGTTGCTGCGGCACCTCTCTTCGCCAGACACCGGGGCAAGAGTGAGGCGTCGAAATCCGCGCATGCGCATAGCGCTATCCGGCGCCATTTTACTGAAGACACATTTGCAGTGTGTCTTCAGCAAAATGGTGCCAGACAGCACGGTGTGGGCACGCGCGTACTCCGGCGTCGCACTCCTCCCCTGGCCTCCAGCAGGACAGGACACAGCAGCACTGGAGCACAGGGAAGAAAGGTGAGTATAAGTGTTTATTTGTTTGTATGTGTCCAGCGTCAAAGGGATGAGGGGTGCCATACATATCAGGATTGGGGGGTGAGGGGGCCACACATACCAGGATTGGGGGATGAGGGGTCTCGCATACCAGGATTGGGGATGAGGGGTGCCATGCATACCAAGATTGGGGATGAGGTGTGCCATGCATACCAGGATTGGGGATGAGGGGTGGCATGCATACCAGGATTGGGGATGAGGTGTGCCATGCATACCAGGATTGGGGATGAGGGGTGGCATGCATACCAAGATTGGGGATGAGGTGTGCCATGCATACCAGGATTGGGGATGAGGGGTGGCATGCATACCAGGATTGGGGATGAGATGTGCCATGCATACCAGGATAGGATGGTGGGGACAGGTTGGGGGCAGCACAAATACCAGGAGGGGGGCAGCACAAATACCAGGATTGGGGGTGTGGGGTGCCATGCATACCAGGATTGGGGGTGAGGGTTGCCATGCATACCAGGATTGAGGGTGAAGGATGCCATGCATACCAGGATTGGGGATGAGGGGTGCCATGAATACCAGGATGGGGATGAGAGGTGCCATGCATACCAGGATGGGGATGAGGGGTGCCATGCATACCACGATGGGGGATGAGGAGTGGCATGCATACCAGGATTGGGGATGAGGTGTGCCATGCATAGCAGGATTTGGGATGAGGGGTGGCATGCATACCAGGATTGGGGATGAGGGGTGGCATGCATACCAGGATTGGGGATGAGATGTGCCATGCATACCAGGATAGGATGGTGGGGACAGGTTGGGGGCAGCACAAATACCAGGAGGGGGGCAGCACAAATACCAGGATTGGGGGTGTGGGGTGCCATGCATACCAGGATTGGGGATGAGGGTTGCCATGCATACCAGGATTGAGGGTGAAGGATGCCATGCATACCAGGATTGGGGATGAGGGGTGCCATGAATACCAGGATGGGGATGAGGGGTGCCATGCATACCAGGATGGGGATGAGGGGTGTCATGCATACCAGGATGGGAATAAGGGGTGCCATGCATACCAGGATAGGGATGATGGGTGCCATGCATACCAGGATAGGATGGTGGGGACAGGATGGGGGCAGCACAAATACCAGGAGGGGGGCATCACATACCAGCATAGGAGACCATATACCAGTAAAAATGCTCGCCACCCGGGCGTAGAACGGGTTCAATAGCTAGTATATTATAATACTCTAGTAAGTGTAATTTTTATTGCAAAATGTGTACATAATTATACTCCCAAGATGTGTGATTTTATCTTTAGGGTATGTGCACATATTTTGTATTTGCTGCAGACATTTCTGCATCAAAAACGTGTTTCTTGGCAGGAAAAAAGGCATGAAAGCCACATATTTTTTATTCATTTTTTTCCCCCCATTCATTTCAATGGGTGAAAAAGGCTGCAAAAACTGAAAGAATTGAAATGCTGCAGATTTTATACTTCTACGAGTCTGCAAGGAAAAAATAAGCAGAGATATGTGCATGAAATCTCAGAACTCTCACTTTGCTGAGACAGTAAAAGGCTGCACTTTTCATGGCAAAAATGCAACATGTGAATGTACTCATATATTCTAGGGAAGTGTCATTTTATTGCAAAAGGTATATATGAATTACTTACACCCCATGTCATAAAATAAAGCACACCTGGAGTACAATCTTATACACCCCTTGTTGTAAAATTATGCCTTGCTGAAGTTATATGAATATACTCCAGTGGGCATCATTTCATGATTATACTCTATGGGGGTGTTATTTTATGATTATACACTATGGGGTTGTTATTTAATGATTATCCCATATTACAATCCAGGGGGGCGATTATTTTATGATTGTACTCTATGGGGCTCTATTTTATGATTATACCCTATGGGGATGTTATGATTATACTTTATGGGAGCATTATTTTATGATTATACTCTACGGGAGCATTATTTTATGATTATACTCTATGGGGAGGGGGCGTTATTTTATAATTATAAGCCAAGGGACGCTAATTTATGATTATACTATGTGGCGGCAATATTTTATGATTATTCTTAATGGGGGTTCATTTTACTGCTCCCCTAAGGACAGAGCACTGCATACATTTATATTTTGACTGCAATTACCCGCGTGCCCCACCAGTAATAAAAGTTTTCACATCGCACTCTCCCCTGCATCCCCACCAGTCAGATCAATCAACTCAAACCTACTCCACCCCTTCAGTAGTCAGAAATAGTGGCAGAACTCTTCCATCCCAGCTGCCCCACATAATTCTCACTCTGATGGCAAGAAGCTATTTTTGTTAACTGGTAGGAGTAGGGGGCAAGGAGTGCCTCTGATGTGCAGAAAGTGTTCTTGCCCCTCTCCCTTCTGTGCCAATCGGATGCCTTCAGAGCCAAGAATAATATATTCTTTGTATTTATGACTAACAAAATACCTGCGGCTTTGCTCACAGAAATTGATATGTTAAATTGTTGTTACGCTTGCTAAGGTTAAATTTTCACTTTCACCCTGAATTTGACATGTTCATAGTTTAAAATTTGTTTTTTTCAACTCTTTTTTTGTAAGTTTGGTATTAACAGTTGTTTATTTTTACAAATTTGTTGTAACACTGAAGCGAACAGCAGCTACTTTTTGAACAAATTTTTATTAAATATTAAAATCTACTCTCCTTTCACAAACACGTAAAAAAATGACTGCAGAGACCCCAAAGCAAAACACCAGGTACTTCCCTCCCCACCAATACCCTGTGGAACAAATAAAGGCCCTCAGATGAATTGTTGGTGAAGGTCGGTCACAGCTATAATTATTAATAAATATTTTTTATGGTATAATAATAACAAGGAAGGCACTTAAAACTTTTGAAGAACTGGACTAGTAGCCAAATGCCCTGCAGCACTTTAACAGGCAAGTCAGCCTGCATAATTAAAACATTCAGGTGCTTCCTTTCTTTAATTAAATAGCCAAGGAGGATCCTGTGTAATCCTAAACAGGACTCCGACCCTCCCCCATCAGAAACAATGCTTTCTCAACACCGTCTTGAATGCCAGATAAGAAAATATCAAGGTCAATGTCTTTAAGATGCAAGCCGTCTGACCTTAGGAGGGATGAATTGTCTCTTTCAAGCTGCAGATGTCTTACTACAACACCAAATTTATCACAAACCAACTTGGACATACGAGCATATATAGTACACTGGATTCACTCCACCGCCATTCCATCCTGAGCCTCCTGCCATACAGCTCAGAGAACTATCTCGGACCAAACCAGAAGAAGTTCAGAGAAGAAACTGAGGAAAAGATGCAGGTCCAATCTCATCATCGTTATCAATTCGGTCACTTTGTTGGAACAAAGGTCGTTGCCACCCACATGTAAAATCAATATCACTGGACCAGTAACATCTCTCCCAATATCGACGACTTCAGGCTAGTCTTAAGATCATTCCAAACCTCTGATGATTCACTATTTTACTTCAATGCCTTTCACCCCACTGTGCTGCCCAGAATATGCAATGATAACCTAACAACCACACAAATGGCCTGACAGAACCTAAAAATCCAAAATGAAGAAAAATTTAATTGATCAATCAAGTCTGATATATATACCAAACAAGCCGAACGCCACCTCCAATCCTTTGAACCTCGGCTTCAGATAAATCCACACTGGCGGCCTCAGTAGCAACCCCAATTTGACAAGAATGTGTCCCGTAATCCCCTGGCTGAACTCTCGCAGCCTCTAAACACCTACAAAAAATTGCCTGCATTGGAAATTTGTTTAGGGAGATCCATCCGTATATCACAAGTAAAATTTACCCCCTACAACCTAAATAATTGTAAACTAATTTAACTGGGCAAACCAAACCCAAAAGCGAGTGTAAGGGAACTCAAATGCCCCTACCACTGGGTGTTATCCCCAACAGCAACGGCGTCAAATAGTATGACACCCTCTGTTTTTGAAGTTAGAATCAATTCACTAATGCGCAAGGCGCCAAAATTGGAATCGCAAATGCAGCTGACAAAAAAGAGATGACTCAATGTGGAAACAACAACAAACCAAAGGCGTAAGATAAATCACATGACCCAGCAAGAGGTAGAAATCGGGCGTGTACATTCTGTACTGGGTTGAGACCTCTTCCACCCTTAAACAACCTGTCTAACAAAAAAAGGCCTTAGTAATGCCATCCTATTAATTGAAAACAAAAATCCAAACCAACCCAAAATCCCCCGTCTTATGAAGCTGCAAATTAAACCTGATTTTTACTTCAGCAAGGACTGGCAGCAATGGTCTTCCCTTAATCAAGAGGCACCACCCTTCCCAAGCCTTACCATAAGATTGCCATGTTGTAGGTGTAGTGGGAGATTAAACTAAAGGCATCAGCTGTTTGCCACTCTCTGACAGCCTTTCAATTAAAACGCGATAATGCATCAGCAATACTATTAGCGATTCCTGGGATTTGGAGGGCCTTAAACTAGATATTTTGGTGGTGAAGAAAGCTAAGTACCAGGAGAGAGGATGTAGATGAACAATTTATGCAATGAACCACACTAAGGTTGTCACTGCAAAAACAAACTTTTTATTGGCAAAATGGTCACCCCATATTTCAACCGCTACAACAATAGGAAAAAGTTCAAGCAAAGTAAGGTTTTTGAAAATCCTTGGTCCATCTGTGAATTGTGCCACACATCTGCACTCCACTGAACACCAAAGATTGTACCAAAATCCTAAGATCAGCAGTCTCACTAATGTTTGCATTTGTTGGAGTGTATTTTTTTTTTTCTTGCTGATTAAGGGACACTGAAACAATGAGTGACAATTTTAAAATGCTCTAATAACCGTTGACATGATTCTGAATCTTTTGAACCCATGAATAGAAATTATCCAAATAATGGGTAGCAGACCTGTTATCAGCCTGAAATCCAACAACCCAATCCAGGAAGCAACTAAAAAGTTCAAAATAATGACATGAAATGGAACAACCCATTGGGACAGATTTGATATTGGATTTTGCTAAAAGAGCCCAGGCTCCAGCCAAGTAGACAAAGGAGCCCAACGCATCTTCCAACAAGAACCCATCATCAACAGAATCACTGATGGTGCATAATTCGGAATGTGCCCATTTTTTTTTTAACTATTCCCAATGACGAAACTCTAAACTCTCTTTTAGAGGTCCAACAATCCTTCCTAATGCAACCTCTTTATTGATTTTATTAAGGAGGATCTCGTTTTGTTTTCGGGCTGATATCTAGGGGTGTTCTCTGGTTGATTTTAAATTACGAGTGAAATATGGGGTCCTACTAAATTTACACAGGATCTATGTTAGTAAATTGGTCTAACCAAGGGCCCCTCGCGGATTTGTTCCTAGTGGTCACCGAGTGAGGATTTAGCTGGTAATTTACTTGATGGGCGGGGACAATGTGGTGCTGAATGAGCTCCCCCATAGGAACAGAACTACTCAAATTTTTATTTACATAGCTCGAAAAATGTCTGTGTCCCTCATTAAATAACCAGAATGCTCCAGGTCCATAGCTCCTGAGAAATGACCAGTGGCCGCTGCTGAAAAGGAGGGCTTTTTTTAAGAAAACATGAACCTGTGCCAAACATCAGTTGCTTTGACCCCCCAACCCATTTTAGGTTGCAAGGCCTGCCACGTCCGGAACTCATCATCATAGCGATACTGCCATGTGCGTTATAAGAATTATACATAATATCTTGATATATAAATAACTCAGAACTTCGCTCCAAGTGCTTCTGTCCTATAACGCACATAAAACAGTGAAAGCCTGTAACCAATTAATCATGAATTTTGAAGAGTTTTACTTGCTTCTATCAAAAGGTCTATCAACTGGTCTCCTATCCTTATCAACTGTGTGTTGATCCACCAATACTAATGACCAGATGTCACTATAGCTATTTTTCCAATTTTTTTTCCTAATCTTGTCATCTAGATGAGACCCTAGGGGACTAATCCCACAGAAAAGGAATCTTTATGCTAGCTAAGGGACATACAACTTTACCTTCAGGGATTACAGTACTAGTCGGCTGAGAAAGCTGTTCCCACAAAGCCTTCAGGGCAGATAAAGAACTGGAATAATCACTTTGCCCCTTTCTCAATAAGTTACATACACCTCCTGTAGGATTTGCACCTCGGACGCAAATGCGTGAAGCGCTTGGTGCGCTGACCTGAATAATAGTGCCCATGGTGGTGATATGATGAACCAGAAGATGAGGAGCTGGACCCATAGCGTTTACACCTGCCACGTCTGACTCTGTGGGAAGGGGCCATAGGGAAACTGCCACTAGAGCGTTAACCAGTGGGCACCAATGCATGGAAGTACAGGGGTTAAAGAATCTCTGTTCACCTCACAAAGCTGTGCTCAGCAGCTGTTGGAGTAACCAATGTGCTGATTGGCTGCTGGGGGTTAATTTCATTGGGGGGGGAGTTTCTTCTGCAGATGCAGAACTACTACTTCTGGCACCCCTGGGAAAATTTGTTGAGTGCAGAGACACAGGCTGGTGCAAGGTGGCTGTATGGATGTGTGTGGGCGATTGGTGCAGAGACTGATGGAGGAATTGGAAAGGCGACATTTGAGGGGCAGGGTGGTAACAATGACGGTTAGCTAATGGTGCCACGCTATGAGAAGGATGTAGGGAAAGAGTGGGTGGGGCTAAACTGTCTGCCCAGCATGCGTCTAAGCGGCAGGCAGTTACTGGAGCAGGAGAGCTGGGGCTTAGCCATGCTGGAGGGCAGGAACACCTTGTGGACTACTGGCCTCCGGACATTGCTGCAGCAGGAGCAGGGAGAAGACTGTTGAGCCCAGAAATAAGGGCTTGTAGCCAGTGCTCACCTTACTGTGCTGTCCGGGCACATACTGCTTGGATGAGGGGGTGAGACATCTCTCTTGCCAAACAGCACTACAGAACGAGTATCTCCGGGTTCCAAATTGAGAAGAGGAGGAGACTGGCTCTGAGGGAACATTTAAGTTAGAGGAAGGGGGTTTACTAGCCATTCCTGTTCTCATTGTTCACATTAGAGGGAACATACCACTCATCCAGATAATAGAGGGGTGGGGAGGGAGAAATCATAAAGCATCCCAAAAGGGGGGAAAGGCATGCAGTTAGTGCCACATGCCATCCATAAGAGGGAGACAGCATAGTGCAACCCTTCATCCCTCTCTTTGTCCGTTAACCTATCAATGGTTAACGGACAAAGGAGTAAGATTGATTTACAGATACATAGCTCTCTATTGTAGTGCTTTTTGGCAAACAACATTTTTCATTTTACCTTCAGGTGCATATATGAAAAGATATTTGGGGTTACCCACCCTAGAGCAAGCAATGTAGAGTTGACCATGTGAAAAACAAGGGCTCTCCAAATTAATGCCGAGTAACATAGTAACATAGTAACATAGTTTTTAAGGTTGAAGGAAGACTAAGTCCATCTAGTTCAACCCATATCCTAACTTGTTGATCCAGAGGAAGGCAAAAAAAAACCATGTGGCAAACACTAAGCTCCACATTGGGGAAAAAAATTCCTTCCCAACTCCATACGACAATCAGACTAGTTCCCTGGATCAATGCCCTATCAAGGAATCTAGTATTTATAACCTGTAATATTATACTTTTCAAGAAAGGCATCCATGCCCTTCTTAAATTTTAACAGTGAATCACTCATTACAACATCATGCAGCAGAGAGTTCCATAGTCTCACTGCTCTTACAGTAAAGAATCCCCGTCTGTGATTATGATTAAACCTTCTTTCCTCCAGACGTAGAAGATGCCCCCTTGTCCCCGTCTCAGGCCTCAGAGTAAAAAGATCAGTAGAAAGGTCTTTGTACTGTCCCCTCATATACTTGTACATAGTAATAAGATCACCCCTAAGCCTTCTTTTTTCCACAGTAAATAACCCCAAGTGTAATAACCTGTCTTGGTATTGCAGACCCCCCAGTCCTCTAATAACCTTGGTCGCTCTTCTCTGCACCCGCTCTAGTTCAGCTATGTCTTTCTTATACACCGGAGACCAGAACTGTACACAGTATTCTAAGTGTGGTCGCACTAATGACTTGTATAGAGGTAAAATTATGTTCTCCTCATGAGCATCTATGCCTCTTTTAATGCATCCCATTATTTTATTTGCCTTTGCAGCAGCAGCCTGACACTGGCCACTAAACGTGAGCTTGTCGTCCACCAATACACCCAGGTCTTTTTCAGTTACAGTTTTGCCCAGTGTTTTACAATTAATCATATAATTATACATTTTATTTCCTCTGCCCAAGTGCATTACCTTACATTTATCCCCGTTAAAGCTCATTTGCCATTTATCAGCCCAAGCTTCTAGTTTACATAGATCCTCCTGTAATATAAAATTATCCTCCTCTGTATTGATTACCCTGCAGAGTTTAGTGTCATATGCAAATATTGAAATATTATTCTGTATGCCCCCTACAAGGTCATTAATAAATATGTTAAAAAGAAGGGGGCCCAATACTGACCCCTGTGGTACCCCACTGTTAATTAAGACCCAGTCTGAGTGTTTTCCATTAATAACCACCCTTTGTTTCCTATCACTGAGCCAATTCTTAACCCACATACATATATTTTCCCCTATCCCCATTGTTCTCATTTTATGTATCAACCTTTTGTGTGGAACCATATCAAAAGCTTTTGAAAAGTCCATATACACAACATCCACGGCATTTCCTTGGTCCAGTCCGGAACTTGCCTCCTCATTAAAACTGATCAGATTAGTTTGACAGGAGCGGTCCCTCGTAAACCCATGTTGATATTGGGTCATGAGGTTATTCTTCTTCAGATACTCTATTATAGCATCTCTTAGGAAACCCTCCAGGATTTTACCCACAGTAGAGGTTAAGCTTACTGGCCTATAATTT
The DNA here is from genome assembly GCF_046119375.1 of Phyllobates terribilis. NCBI lineage: Eukaryota > Metazoa > Chordata > Amphibia > Anura > Dendrobatidae > Phyllobates > Phyllobates terribilis. The sequence continues at coordinate 573,985,666 of NW_027362764.1, forward strand.
CCAAGTTCAGTTTTTGTCCCCTTTTTGAATATTGGCACCACATTTGCTATACGCCAGTCCTGTGGTACAGACCCTGTTATTATGGAATCTTTAAAGATTAAAAATAATGGTCTATCTATGACGTTACTTAATTCCTGCAGTACTCGCGGGTGTATCCCATCTGGGCCCGGGGATTTGTCAACTTTAGTGATTTTTAGATGCCGCCGTACTTCCTGCTGGGTTAAGCAAGTGACATTTAATGGAGAATTTTTGTTATCACTAATCATGTTTTCTGTCATGCGATTTTCTTGTGTAAATACGGTTGAAAAAAAATCATTTAGCATATTGGCTATTGGAGTACTTTAAATGATTGACCTTGTGCTTTGTTTATAATCATAGCAAATGCACATTGGATTGGGAACTGCACATGCTTAAAATGGAAAGGCATGTCACTTGCTAGAAAGGAGATACGTGGAATGTAAACATTTTCTCCCTTAAGGTTTTCCATAAGAATAGTGGCTTCAATAACATTGGGCATGAGACTCTTAACTCACATCCTTGTGCCGTTACACAATTTTGGTGGGTCAAAGTTCCTGAGCAACATTATCGGAGCTTGTATTTTTAAGGTGAGCCTATGCAGTGGTATTTCAGGAGGCTCCAAAGAATTCAGGAACTCCAATGGGTACATTAAGGCTTGTTCACTATCCATGACTGAATCAATGGACATGTAAGTGGTTGCTGGACCCGGCACTCTCCCCTGTATTTGTAGATTTATGGAGCTGACGCTATCATTTTTAGGTGCTAGTATTGCGAGTTCGCAAAACCACTGATGGTTGTTAAAATTGTTACAAATATCAGGGAAAATTTTTCACAAATATCCACATGGATACATATATGGCACTTCCTAATAATAGAATTCAAAACATCAACTCAGATTTAAAGTGCTAAAGCCAGAGTACTGAAGAGATCCATAGGTTAAAAATACATTTTTACTGAGACACTGTAAAAGCAACAATAATAAAAAGCAGAATGTTCTACAGGGAAACTACTGTGGCCAGTACAAAAATGATATATGCATCCAAAAGCTATAGAAGGTATGCAAAAAACATGGATAGGGTAATAAATATATAAGTAATGTGATCCCCCGTCTACAATAGAAAATCTATACACTGAACCTGAAGTGACAAAATTAACAAGCAAAGTCCATATATAAAAATTGAAGGATATATGCACAGTATTGGTAGGCATAAAGGCTGTAAATAGGCCTTAAGATGGTTTAATTAGCACCTCTCTCATTCACACAATATGACAACAAGCACAGAGAAATATTGCTGCACATGGGCTTGGATATTGGCAGAGGCGACTGCCTGATGCAAGGTAAAGCAGGTATCGTCGTGTATCCTAATATAATAAGTCATTTATACAATACCTGATGGATGATGTACAGCACCATTTATCTGTGCCTGATTTCATATAACCCTTTAAGACTCCAATATACTAACACCCCAAATTTTTACATATATTATATACCTACTGTGGTAAAGCGGCTTGCTCGGCTGTACACGGAGGTAGACACGGAACACTGTCTCTTTAAGTTTCGGGTTGGTTTATTAAAAACATCATAAACCAACCTAGAGTTCATAGAGTAAACACAGCCCATTCGGCATAACGGCAAAGCAAAATAAAAAGATACAGCACAGTCTGTATATCGGCCGTGGTCCGGCCACTCAGGGTTAACCACACACAGTTTAGTTTTAGCACAACACATGCAAGCTCCTCTCTGGAGCAAGCCTCTCCAGATACTGAACCACACCTGAGTCACAAGGCTGTCTATTTACAGCCCAGACCACACGCTGGAGTGGAGATATGGTGAATGGCCTACCACCCGCACTATAGCCATATACAGTGCTGGCCAAAAGTATTGGCACCCCTGCAATTCTGTCAGATAATACTCAGTTTCTTCCTGAAAATGATTGCAATCACAAATTCTTTGGTATTATTCTCTTCATTTAATTTGTCTTCAATGAAAGAAACACAAAAAGAATTGTCCTAAAGCCAAATTGGATATAATTCCACACCAAACCTAAAAAAGGGGGTGGACAAAAGTATTGACACCCTTTGAAAAATCATGTGATGCTTCTCTAATTCGTGTAATTAACAGCACCTGTAACTTACCTGTGGCACCTAACAGGTGTTGGCAATAACTAAATCACACTTGCAGCCAGTTAACATGGATTAAAGTTGACTCAACCTCTGTCCTGTGTCCTTGTGTGCACCACATTGAGCATGGAGAAAAGAAAGAAGACCAAAGAACTGTCTGAGGACTTGAGAAACCAAATTGTGAGGAAGCATGAGCAATCTGAAGGCTACAAGTCCATCTCCAAAAACCTGAATGTTCCTGTGTCTTCCGTGCGCAGTGTCATCAAGAAGTTCAAAGCCTATGGCACTGTGGCTAACCTCTCTAGATGTGGACGGAAAAGAAAAATTGACGAGAGATTTCAACGCAAGATTGTGCAGATGGTGGATAAAGAACCTCGACTAACATCCAAACAAGTTCAAGCTGCCCTGCAGTCCGAGGGTACAACAGTGTCAGCCTGTACTATCTGTCGACGTCAGAATGAAAACGGACTGTATGGTAGGATACCCAGGAAGACCCCACTTCTTACCCCGATACATAAAAAAGCCAGGCTGGAGTTTGCCAAAACTTACCTGAGAAAGCCTAAAACGTTTTGGAAGAATGTTCTCTGGTCAGATGAGACAAAAGTAGAGCTTTTTGGGAAAAAGCATCACCATAGAGTGTACAGGAAAAAAAAAGAGGCATTCAAAGAAAAGAACACGGTCCCTACAGTCAAACATGGCGGAGGTTCCCTGATGTTTTGGGGTTGTTTGCTGCCTCTGGCACTGGACTGCTTGACCGTGTGCATGGCATTATGAAGTCTGAAGACTACCAACAAATTTTGCAGCAAAATGTAGGGCCCAGTGTGAGAAAGCTGGGTCTCCCTCAGAGGTCATGGGTCTTCCAGCAGGACAATGACCCAAAACAAACTTCCAAAAGCACTATAAAATGGTTTGAGAGAAAGCACTGGAGACTTCTAAGGTAGCCAGCAATGAGTCCAGACCTGAATCCCATAGAACACCTGTGGAGAGATCTCAAAATGGCAGTATGGAGAAGACACCCTTCAAATATCAGGGACCTGGAGCAGTTTGCCAAAGAAGAATGGTCTACAATTTCAGCAGAGCATTGTAAGAAACTCATTGATGGTTACCGGAAGCGGTTGTTCGCAGTTATTTTGGCTAAAGGTTGTGCAACCAAGTATTAGGCTGAGGGTGCCAATACTTTTGTCTGGCCCTTTTTTGTAGTTTTGTGTGAAATGATCAATGATTTGATTTTTGCTTCATTCTCTTTTGTGTTTTTTACTTGCAAGCAAATTAAATGAAGAGAATAATAGTAAAGAATTTGTGATTGCAATCATTTTCAGGAAGAAACTGAGTATTATCTGACAGAATTGCAGGGGTGCCAATACTTTTGGCCAGCACTGTATATATATATATATATATATATATATATATATATATATATATATATATATATATATACATATACGTACATCCAGATATTTATTATATATACACACAGTATACATATGTACACATAACTCACAGACATCTTGCATTTAACACATTAGCATGTAACAGGCATATAGATAAAATATATATACACACAGAAAAAATAAGGCTGTTTTTTTCCTGAAGAATCTCCTGCTTCAAAAATGATGCGGGTACACCAGTGTCTAAAAACACTGTGTGCACATACCCTTCAAGGTTTTCTTGACCTTATGAAAAATATACAAAAGGAAGGGATAAAAACAAAATAAAAGATTGTATACTTACCCTCTCCAACACCCATGGCTTCAGTGCAAGGTGCTATAGTGGTCTCTGGCGGGACAGGAAGGTAGGATTTACTGTTCCTATCACCTGATATCTGCAGCCAATCTTAGCGCACACTGAAGAATACTTTGTCCTGACAGAGACCACTAGAGCAGCTTGTGCTAAAGGTGCCTGCTTTTTCTATCCCTAATTAAAGTTAGGGTTAGAATTAAGGAAATAATATATACACATAAAAACACCAAAAATATAATAAAAAGTAAAAAAAAATAATATGTATAACTTTTTATTTTATGTCAAATTTCATCACAAAGCAGAAAAAAAATAGAGGGCCATTAGGCAGACTATAATAACATTATTATTTTTAAATACAATACATGTGCTTTGGGGATAAGTGGTTCAATAATGGACTGGTGGAAAGGACTTAAGGAATGCTAATAGTCCACGGGTGAGGGTGCTCAAAATACTTTTCCAGACACTGGCAACCCATATTATGCCACCATTTGGGTCCATACTAAAGTTTGCTATGGGGCACTATGATTTCTCTCTGAACATCTATAGATATATTTTATGGCATTAAAGGATAATTCCCCCTTATTAAGTGAAAGCATATTGCAATGATATTCCATCACATTATGATTGTAGCCATCTGAGTCTTGGCACTGTCACAGGTGTGAGAAGGGAAGAAGCGTGTACTCATGAGAAACAGCTAACCCTGTGACTGAAATAAAGTGCATTTTACTGAAATTGACAGTGGTGAGTGCTGCTCCTCCTATTTAGGTTAATCCTATTTTTCCTTGTAACTGGGTGTGGTGATAGTGCCAGTATTTTTTCTTTTGGTCATTGTGACCATGTGTGCATAGCACTCTGTCACGATTCAGCAGTCTGCAATCACAAAGAGTAACTAAAGAAATTTGTCTAGAACTCAGTGTTGCAAATAAAAGTGTGTGGCTTGGAAATTGCATGTGGTCCTCATAGAATTGATTCATATATACTCGCCTCCATTTGTAAAATAGACAAAACAGTCCTCCTAAAGAAGTGCTGCCATTAACGTTTTTCTCCAAACCTGTGTAAATATTAGTGTACTGTAGTGTCAGTGTGTTAATATACTCGCCCATCGCCGTCTTCTCAGGCATCCAGTGCCGATGTGCTCCTCTTCCGAGTCACCTGATGGCTATTCAGACTATCTGGGTCACACTGTGCTCTGTGTGATCCAGAAGTGACTTTATGGCCATAGCCCCACTATCAGTATTTGGTCAGTATTTTTTCTCAGAAGTGGGAGCCAAAACCAGGTGAGGAACAATCAGAGAAAAGGTATAATAGAAACAAGTCACCAATTCTGCATTTATCACCCCCTCCTGGTTTTGGCTCCCACTACTGAGAAAAAATACTTACCAAATACTGGCCAAATACTGATATTGGGGCCGTGGCCTTACAATGTAAGTCTATGGAGCATCAGAACGAGGCTCAGAGCGAGGCTCCATAGGCTTACATTGTAATATAGACTTCCAGGTCACATACAGAGCAGTGTGACCCCAGTCTGCAGAGCGGTGACGTCACTCAGAAGAGAAGAAGAGCGGTGCTGGATACTGGAGAATACGGTGATCAGTGAGTATATTAACACACTAACACTAACAGTTACACAGGATTAGGTGTTAGGGGAAAAAGGTTGATTAAAGTGCTTTTTTAAAGCAAAATATCAGTGACTGAGGCTGTGTGCCCACGTAGCATTTTTCAAGCGTATATGCTGCGGAATTTCCGCAGCGTAAACGCTTGAAAAACGCATATATATCCGCACCCCATGGTCCCCAATGGGATTCCGCAAGTTCTATGCACATGCTGCGGATTTTTCCGCAGCGTTTATGCCGCGTTCAAAAATCCGCAGCATGTCATTTAATTTTGCGTTTCCGCAAGCGGAATTGCCTTTGTCCAATGCATAAAAAACGCAAGGCAATTCCGCATGTGGAAAACGCGTGATAAACGCGCGAAAAATGCGCGATAAACGCGTGCGGAATTCCGCATGCGTTTTTCCAGGAGAGGACTTGCATTTATGCAGCAGAAATTTTCTGCTTCATAAATGCAACGTGGCCACATAGCCATACAGTTATATCCTTTTTTTGTAGTGGACCTGGTTATATTTAGGAATATGAATACAGGAGAATATGTGACTGGTAAATTATATATCAGTGACATATTATGTATGCAAAGCACTGTGGAATATGTTGGCGCTATATAAAAATAAAGATTATTATTATTGTATTATGCTGTACCACATATACCATCAAAAGTCTGTGCACATATTATAGCACATACAGTATGGAAGTTTCCCCTTGAAGACGTGTATTATTGCAGTGTATTTTGATGCGTAATGTGTTTAGTAATCTACGTTATTAGTGATTGATTGTGTTCTGCCCAGAAGCAAGGCATTAACAGGGGAAGTCAGGGTTAATAGTCAGGACTAGCCCAGAGTGTGAGGGGATAAAAGTGAAGGGACAGTGTGGGTTTCCTGTTAGGAAGTCAGATAGAACCCAGAATGCAGTAGAAACAGACCTATTGTTTGACTAGCGAGCAGAACCACATGAAGTGGGAGTCCCTGAAGTGAGTGAAGACCGAGGCAATGAATCGTGATCCAGGGTAGAGACAAGGAAAAGAGATAGAAGGAGTGAGTGATTCTCCGAAGACGGGATCTGGGGCAGGGAGCCTAGCGGGACTGTTCCTATTTCTTAAGCCAAAGAGGAAACGGGACGAATCAGAGCAGGGAATACGAGATGAAGAGAATGCCCCGAGTGGTAGTTCCGAGGCATCGGCAAGCAGAGAAGCTAAATAAAGGCCCTAGTGGCAGAAGTAGCTCCTCTAAAGGGAAAAGGATGCAGACTCTTGCTTACTGAACTGTAGTGCCATTATTGGGGACAAGGGAAGCTCCCGAAACACTGTTCTGAGTTGTAGTGAAGGCAGAGGAACTAACTGAGGCAGAACCGTGAGAGTTTAGGAAGTAAAGAGAGAATGTGTATAAAGATGTTCCTTATGTGAACAGAAACGTCCTTGAAGATTTACACCCGCTATCCACTGTACATACTCCACCTCACGATATGGTTCAGTGAAACAGTTTATTTTGAGGTGGTGGTCTCCCTCATTGAAGTCTATAACATCCAGTAGTGGCCAGCCTAAGTCCCCGGCACCATGCTGCCTGCAAAGACGAAGCCTCCCCGTAGGTAAAGTCCACACACCCAGCCAGGACCTCCATTTTCATGTAGCTTGCCAGGGTGTGAAACACAAGTAGCTTGCCCACGGCTATCTCCCTGCCACATTACAACTATACAGGAGAACATGTGCCTGGTATATGATACGCTGTGACTACAGACATCAGATATTATATCAGTCGCGTATTATCCTGTATTTAACAGTGGATGTCTGTGCACAACATAGTACAGTATATTACATCAAGTATACAGGAGAATATGTGACTATATGTCATATACTGTGATACAGACATCAGATGTCATAGTCAGATAATATGTGATGGTATGTATTATACAATATCTTATGTCTGTACTGATAGTATCAGCTGCATATTATCCTGTATGTAACATTGGATGTCTATGTACATAGTATGCTATATCCAGTGTACAGATTTGTATATGACATTCTGTAACTACAGACATCAGATGTGTTATATACAGAAGAATATGTGTCTGGTATATATTATACTATGAGTACAGACACAGCAGATATTACACCAGCCACATATTTTCATCTATGTAACATCTGATGTCTGTACACACATTATATCACATTCAGTATACAGGATAATATATGACCGATGTATGTCATCTGATGTCTGTAGCCACAGTATATCATACACCAGTCATATATTATCCTGTATACTGGATGTGGTATATTGTGCACAGCCATCAGATGTCATATACAGGTATATTATTTATACTATACTGCATCATTTATTATACCTTCATATATTATCCTCTATATAATATCTAGTGTCTATAGTGACGCTTTATCATATACCAGTCACATATTATCCTGTATACTGTGTATATTATAATATATACACAAACATCTGATGTTATATACAAGATAATATATGACTGGTATAAAATCTGATATCTATAGTCATAGTATAATATATAATGTCACATATTATCCTGTATATGATGCCTGATGTCTGTGTATACGGTATACCACATATAGTATATGGATTAATATATTATATACAGTGACTACAGACATGAAATGTCATATACAGGAAATATATCATGGTATATATTATACTATGACTACAGACATCAGATATTATAGCAGCTGCATATTATCCTGTATATATCAGATATCTGTGCACACAATATACTACCTCCAGTGTCCAGAATAATATATGACTGGTATATGATAAACTATGACAATAGACAGCCAATATTATACTATAAGTAAATAACATAAGATATTATACCATAACATATTGTATATCGATGATTTTTTTCCGCTTTTTTGTGTTCCCCTTGGATTACATCTGATGAAGAAAGAAGATGCTTTTTATCGACGGGTATTTTCTGCTTTTTCGTGCTCCCTTTGGATTACATCTAATGAAGAAAGAAGATGGATTTTATCAACGAGTATTTTCCGCTTTTTGTTTTCCCTTTGAATTACATCTGATGAAGAAGGACAATAGTTTTCATCGACTGGTATTTTCCACTTTTTCATGCTCCTGTGGATTACATCTGATGAAGAAAGAAGATGGTTTTTATCGACCAGTATTTTCCGCTTTTTCGTGTTCCTTTGGATTACATCTGATAAATAAAGAAGATAGTTTTTATCGACGAGTATTTTCCACTTTTTCGTTTTCCCTTTGGATTACATCTGATGAATAAAGAAGATGGATTTTATTGATGAGTATTTTCCGCTTTTTTATGTTCCCTTTGGATTACATCTGATCAAAAAAGAAGATGGTTTTTATCTACGAGTATTTTTCGCTTTTTCGTTTTCCCTTTGGATTACATCTGATGAAGAAAGAAGATGGTTTTTATCTACGAGTATTTTCCGCTTTTTCCTCTTCCCTTTGGATTACATCTGAAGAAGAAAAAAGATGGGTTTTATCGATGGATATTCATCACTTTTTCATGTTCCCTTTGGATTACAATTGAAGAAAGAAGATGGTTTTTAATCAATGAGTATTTTCCACTTTTTTGTTTTCCCTTTGGATTACATCTGATGAAGAAAGAAGATGGGTTTTATCAACGAGTATTTTCCGCTTTTTCATTTTCCCTTTGGATTACATCTGATGAAGAAAGAAGATGTTTTTTTATCGATGAGTATTTTCCGCTTTTTCGTTCTCCCTTTGGATTACATCTGATGTAGAGAGAAAATGTTTTTTATCGATGAGCATTTTCAGCTTTTTCCTGTTCCCTTTGGATTACATCTGATGAAGAAAGAAGATGGATTTTATCGATGGATATTCATCACTTTTTCATGTTCCCTTTGGTTTACAACTGATGAAGAAAGAAGATGGTTTTTATCGACCAGTATTTTCCGCTTTTTCGTTCTCCCTTTGGATTACATCTAATGAAGAAAGAAGATGGGTTTTATCGATGGATATTCATCACTTTTTCATGTTCCCTTTGGATGACATCTGATGAAGAAAGAAGATGGTTTTTATCGACGAGTATTTTCCGCTTTTTTGTTTTCCCTTTGGATTACATCTGATGAAGAAAGAAGATGGTTTTTATCGACAAGTATTTTCCGCTTTTTCGTTTTCCCTTTGGATTACATCTGATGAAGAAAGAAGATGGTTTTTATCGATGAGTATTTTCAGCTTTTTCGTGTTCGCTTTGGATTACATCTGAAGAAGAAAAAAGATGGGTTTTATCGATGGATATTCATCACTTTTTCATGTTCCCTTTGGATTACAACTGAAGAAAGAAGATGTCTTTTAATCAATGAGTATTTTCCACTTTTTTTGTTTTCCCTTTGAGTTACATCTGATGATGAAAGTAGATGGTTTTTATCGACGAGTATTTTCCGCTTTTTCATTTTCCGTTTGGATTACATCTGATGAAGAAAGAAGATGATTTTTATCGACGAGTATATTCCGCTTTTTCATGTTCCCTTTGGATTACTTCTGATGAAGAAAGAAGATGGCTTTTATCAACGAGTATTTTCCGCTTTTTCATTTTCCCTTTGGATTACATCTGATGTAGAAAGAAGATGGTTTTTATCGATGAGTATTTTTAGCTTTTTCCAGTTCCCTTTGGATTACATCTGATAAAGAAAGAAGATGGGTTTTATCGATGGATATTCATCACTTTTTCATGTCCCCTTTGGTTTACAACTGATGAAGAAAGAAGATGTTTTTTATCGACCAGTATTTTCCGCTTTTTAATGTTCTCTTTGGATTACATCTGATGAAGAAAGAAGATGGTTTTTATCGACGAGTATTTTCAGCTTTTTCGTGTTCCCTTTGGATTACATCTGATGAAGAAAGAAGATGTTTTTTATCGACGAGTATTTTCCGCTTTTTCGTTTTCCCTTTGGATTACATCTGATGAAGAAATAAGATGTTTTATATCAACGAGCATTTTCTGCTTTTTTGTGTTCCCGGTGGATTACATCTGATGAAGAAAGAAGATGGGTTGTATCGATGGATATTCATTACTTTTTCATGTTCCCTTTAGATTACAACTGATGAAGAAAGAAGATGGTTTTTAATCGATGAGTTTTTTCCGCTTATTTGTTTTCCCTTTGGATTACATCTAATGAAGAAAGAAGATGATTTTTATCGACGAGTATTTTCTGCTTTTTCTTTTTCCCTTTGGATTACATCTGATGAAGAAAGAAGATGGTTTTTATCGATGAGTATTTTCAGCTTTTTCCTGTTCCCTTTGGATTACTTCTGATGAAGAAACAAGATTGGTTTTATCGATGGATTTTCATCACTTTTTCATGTTCCCTTTGGATTACAACTGATGAAGAAAGAAGATGTTTTTTAATCGGTGAGTATAGTCCGCTTTTTCGTGTTCCCTTTGGATTACATCTGATGAAGAAAGAAGATGATTTTATCGAAGAGTATTTTCCGCTTTTTCATGTTCCCTTTGAATTACTTCTGATGAAGAAAGAAGATGTCTTTTATCAACGATTATTTATCGCTTTTTCATGTTCCCTTTGGATTACATCTGATGAAGAAAGAAGATGGTTTTTATCGACGAGTATTTTCCGCTTTTTCCTTTTCCCTTTGGATTACATCAGATGATGAAAGAAGATGGTTTTTATCGACGAGTATTTTCCACTTTTTCGTTTTCCCTTTGGATTACATCTGCTGAAGAAAGAAAATGGTTTTTATCGATGAGTATTTTCAGCTTTTTCATGTTCCCTTTGGATTACATCTGATGAATAAAGAAGATGGGTTTTATCGACGAGTATTTTACGCTTTTTTGTTTTCCCTTTGGATTACATCTGATGAAGAAAGAAGATGGTTTATATCGACGAGCATTTTCCGCTTTTTCGTTTTCCCTTTTGATTACATCTGATGAAGAAAGAAGATGGATTTTATCGACGATTATTTTCCGCTTTTTCGTTTTCCCTTTGGATTACATCTGATGAAGAAATAGGATGTTTTTTATCGACGAGTATTTTCTGCTTTTTCGTGTTCCCTTTGGATTACATCTGATGAAGAAAGAAGATGGTTTTTATCGATTATTTTCCTCTTTTCTTTTTCCCGTTGGATTGCATCTGATGAAGAAAGAAGATGGTTTGTATCGATGAGTATTTTCCGCTCTTTCATTATCCCTTTGGATTACATCTGAAGAAGAAAAAAGATGGTTTTTATTGATGAGTATTTTCAGCTTTTTCCTGTTCCCTTTGGATTACGTCTGATGAAGAAAGAAGATTGGTTTTATCGATGGATTTTGATCACTTTTTCCTGTTCCCTTTGGATTACAACTGATGAAGAAAGAAGATGGTTTTTAATCGATGAGTATATTCCCCTTTTTCGTGTTCCCTTTGGATTACATCTGATGAAGAAAGAAGATGATTTTATCGAAGAGTATTTTCCGCTTTTTCATGTTCCCTTTGAATTACTTCTGAGGAAGAAAGAAGATGTCTTTTATCAACGAGTATTTATCGCTTTTTCATGTTCCCTTTGGATTACATCTGATGAAGAAAGAAGATGGTTTTTATCGACGAGTATTTTCCACTTTTTCGTTTTCCCTTTGGATTACATGTGATGAAGAAAGAAGATGGTTTTTATCGATGAGTATTTTTAGCTTTTTCCTGTTCCCTTTGGATTACATCTGATGAAGAAAGAAGATGGGTTTTATCGATGAGTATTTTCCGCTTTTTTGATTTCCCTTTGGATTACATCTGATGAAGAAAGAAGATGGTTTTTATCGACGAACATTTTCCGTTTTTTTGTTTTCCCTTTTGATTACATCTGATGAAGAAAGAAGATGGATTTTATCGACGATTATTTTCCGCTTTTTCGTTTTCCCTTTGGATTACATCTGATGAAGAAAGAAGATGGTTTTTATCGACGATTATTTTCCTCTTTTTCTTTTTCCCGTTTGATTGCATCTGATGAAGAAAGAAGATGGTTTGTATCGACGATTACTTTCCGCTCTTTCGTTTTCCCTTTGGATTACATCTGAAGAAGAAAAAAGATGGTTTTTATCGATGAGTATTTTCAGCTTTATCGTGTTACATTTGGATTACATCTGATGAAGAAAGAAGATGGGTTGTATCGATGGATATTCATCACTTTTTCATGTTACCTTTGGATTACAACTGATGAAGAAAGAAGATGGTTTTTAATCGATGAGTTTTTTCCGCTTTTTTTTTCCCTTTGGATTACATCTGATGAAGAAAGAAGATGGTTTTTATCGACGATTATTTTCCTCTTTTTCATTTTCCCTTTGGATTACATCTGATGAAGAAAGAAGATGGTTTTTATCGACGAGTATTTTCCGCTTTTTCGTTTTCCCTTTGGATTACATCTGATGAAGAAAGAAGATGGTTTTTATCGATAAGTATTTTCAGCTTTTTCCAGTTCCGTTTGGATTACATCTGATGAAGAAAGAAGATTGGTTTTATCGATGGATATTTATCACTTTTTCATGTTCCTTTTGGATTACAACTGATGAAGAAAGAACATGTTTTTTTTAATCTATGAGTATATTCCGTTTTTTTGTTTTCCCTTTGGATTACATCTAATGAAGAAAGAAGATGATTTTTATCGACGAGTATTTTCTGCTATTTCATGTTCCCTTTGGATTACTTCTGATGAAGAAAGAATATGGCATTTATCAAGGAGTATTTATCGCTTTTTCATGTTCCCTTTGGATTACATCTGATGAAGAAAGAAGATGGGTTTTATCGATGGATATTCATCACTTTTTCATGTTCCCTTTGGATTACAACCGATGAAGAAAGAAGATGGCTTTTAATTGACGAGCATTTTCCGTTTTTTTGGTTTCCCTTAGGATTACATCTGATGATAAAAGAAGATGGTTATTATCGACGAGTATTTTCCGATTTTTCGTGTTCCCTTTGGATTACATTTGATTAGTGTTGAGTGAGCACTAAAATGCTCGAGTGCTCGAAGCTCGGGCCGAGCTCACTGTGATACTCGGGTGCTCGACCCAAGCAACGAGCCCAATGTTAGTCTATGGGAGACCCGAGCACTTTTTCGGTGGCACCCCCGGCAGTCTGTAAAAAGCCTAAAAAGTGCGCAAAACGATAGTGACAGTGCTCAAATGACATAGGGACAGCATGGGAATCGCCTCAGGAAGCATTTCTGACCCCCAGGTCACTGCTGTCAACAACGTGGTCAGAGGTATTAAGCCACTTTTACGGGCTCACAATAAAACATTCAAAAACGAAACTGAAACTGCTTTCCTGTGAAATACGTTAAGGAACATCTTTTCCATGGTAAAGACTTCTGTATAAGGTAAAATAAATAACCAAAAACAAAAATACTCCTCCACACCTTGGGCTATGTTCACAAGTAGTATTTTTTATGCGTTTTTGCACTTTTGTATTGCTTTCAATCGTGACAAATGCATTCACCGGGAAATGTAATTTTAACATTTTACAACCTTATCTGGCCATGTGCTGTGTGACACATGCATACAGTGCTGAAAAGACATGGGAACAGCATGGGGAAGACCCCTGGAAACATCTCTGACACCCAGGTCACTGCCTAACAGTGTGCCCATCAGAAGTGATCCTTGCCGCATCAGAAGATTCTGACTTGCAACTATCCCTGTGCAAGTCCTTGTCCCAGGGCAGTGTTCAATTGTACCTCCCCCATTCCTTGCAATGCAAGTGCAAGTATGCAACCTGCCACCCACCCACCCCCAGGCTGCAATACCATACTGCTTGCTTGCTTGCACTTGAAATTTGGACTTTTAGGCATGGGGAGGAGGAATCTGGCCACCACGTCACGGCTGTGTCGGCGGCCGGGTATCCATACTCAGTCCCCAGCCGCCCCACGGCCGGGTGCCCACACATGGTCCGCAGCTGCCTGGGGGCACCCGGGTGTCCATAAACGGTCCCCAGCCGCCCTATTTGAAGGACAGCCTAACCACAAACACGTGGACAAGTGAATGTGGCCAGGGATGGTCCATCTGACTGATGCCGTCACACTGGGTTAATATTGTGGAAGCCGGGACACAGTTGGACACTGGGATGCAACACGTCCTCCAGACATAGAGGATTGCGGGTCCTGGGTCAATCAGGCTTCAACACAAAGTTCAGAAGGTAGACAGCAGCAGTGGTCGGCCTCCTACACAATGAGTAAATTATTCATGATCAAGAGGCCATCCATCTCCTTAGCTTTCTGTTCCTTTGAATGCAAGCGCATGTATGTAGTAGCGGATAGGCCTGAGGTGGTCAGCATTTTAGCGCATATCCTACCTCCTCCGAGGATTGCTGGATGTTTATCTGCTACTATCCCAGTTCTATGACTCCCGTTAAAACAAAGCTTCAGGTGATGAATGATGGATGAGGTGGTGGCAAAGGAGAAAGAGCAGGAGGAACAGGGACCATTCACATCAATATCAGGCCAGTCAACCACACATGTCTTGTAGGATATGTTTCTGTACCAAAGGGAGTGGTTTGGCTACACAGTTATAGGGCATACAGTGAGTGCAATGCCTACCAAAAATTTCGAGGCACTCCAATGCCCCTTGGAAGTGACATGTAGGTCAGAGGGCCTTAACTAAACCGATTTTTCCATTTATAGCAACTGGGTCTCCTGTACACTGTTGGCCTAAGTAGTGAATGGAAGGCTATCCAAAAATTATGAGGAACTGCAATGCCCCTTGAAACAGACGTGGATTACAGTGTACTAAAAACCTTCTACCCATTATTGGGGAGTGGGTCTCCCTTAGTGTTCGCCTATGCATTGAAAAGCAAAAGCTGACTAAAATTAGGAGGAAATGCAATGCTCGTTGGAAAAGTCGTGGAGGTTAGAGTTAATTAAAAACAACATTTCAGTGCCCCTTGGAAGAGCTGTGGAGTTCAGAGTGGTTTAACAATACGATTTTAATGCCCCTTGGAAGAGTGGTGGAGGTCACAGTAGTTTAACAAGACGGATTTAATGCCCCTTGGAAGAGACGTGGAGGTCACAGTAGCTTAACAAGACAGTTTTAATGCCGCTTGGAAGAGACGTGTAGGTTCAGAGAGGTTTGACAAGATGGTTTTAATGCCCCTTGGAAGAGTGGGGAAGTTCTCAGTAGCTTAATAAGTTGGTTTTAATGCCCCTTGGAAGAGACGTTGAGGTCACAGTAGCTTCACAATATGGTTTTAACGTCCCTTGGAAGAGACGTGGAGTTGAGAGTGGTTTAACAAGACGGTTTTAATGCCCCTTGGAAGAGACGTGGAGGTCACAGTAGCTTAACAAGACGGTTTTAAAGCCCCTTGGAAGAGTGGTGGAGGTCGCAGTAGATTAACAAGACAGTTTTAATGCTCCTTGGAAGAGACGTGGAGGTCACAGTGTAATAAAAAGACAATATCAATGCCCCTTGGAAGAGTGGAGGAGGACGTAGTAGCTTAACAAGACAGTTTTAATGCCCCTTGGAAGAGACGTGGAGGTCAGAGTGGTTTAAAAAGATGGATTTAATGCCCCTTGGAAGAGACATGGAGGTCACAGTAGCTTAACAAGACGGTTTTAATGCCCGTTGTAAGAGACATGGTGTTTAGAGTGGTTTAACAAGATGGTTTTAATGCCCCTTAGAAGAGACGTGGAGGTCACAGTAGCTTAACAAGACGGTTTTAATGCCCCTTGGAAGAGTGGTGGAGGTTGCAGTAGCTTAACAAGACGGTTTTAATGCCCCTTGGAAGAGACGTGGAGGTCACAGTAGCTTAACAAGATGGTTTTAATGCCCCTTGGAAGAGACGTGGAGTTCAGAGTGGTTTAACAAGATGGTTTTAATGCCCCTTGGAAGAGCGGTGGAGGTCTCACTAGCTTAACAAGATGGTTTTAATGCCCCTTGGAAGAGTGGTGGAGGTCGCAGTAGCTTAACAAGATGGTTTTAATGCCCCTTGGAAGAGACGTGGAGGTGACAGTAGCTTAACAAGATGGTTTTAATGTCCTTTGGAAGAGACGTGGAGGTCAGAGTGGATTAACAAGACTGTTTTAATGCCCCTTGGAAGAGACGTGGAGGTCACAGTAGCTTAACAAGACGGTTTTAATGCCCCTTGGAAGAGACGTGGAGGTGACAGTAGCTTAACAAGATGGTTTTAATGCCCCTTGGAAGAGTGGTGGAGGTCGCAGTATCTTAACAAGACAGTTCGAATGCCCCTTGGAAGAGTGGTGGAGGTCGCAGTAGCTTAACAGGACGGTTTTAATGCCTTTTGGAAAAGTGGTGGAGGTCGCAGTAGCTTAACAAGACGGTTTTAATGCCCCTTGGAAGAGTGGTGGAGATAGCAGCAGATTAACAAGACGGTTTTAATGCCTCTTGTAAGAGTGGTGGAGGTCGCAGTAGCTTAACAAGATGGTTTTATTGCCACTTGGAAGAGGGGTGGAGGTCGCAGTAGCTTAAGAAGACGGTTTTGTTGCCCCTTGGAAGAGTGGTGGAGGTCCCAGTAGCTTAACAAGATGGTTTTAATTCCACTTGGAAGAGACGTGGAGTTCAGAGTGGTTTACAAGATGGTTTTAATGCCCCTTGGAAGAGACGTGGAGGTCACAGTGGAATAAAAAGACAACATCAATGCCCCTTGGAAGAGGGGTGGAGGTCGCAGTAGCTTTACAACACTGTTTTAATGCCCCTTGGAAGAGTGGTGGAGGTCACAGTAGCTTAACAAGATGGTCTTAATGCCCCTTGAAAGAGACGTGGAGGTTACAGTAGCTTAACAAGACGGTTTTAATGCCCCTTGGAAGAGACGTGGAGTTCAGAGTGGTTTAAAAAGACGGATTTAGTGCCCCTTGGAAGAGACGTGGAGGTTGCAGTAGCTTAACAAGATGCTTTTAAAGCCCCTTGGAATAGACGTGGAGGTCACAGTGGATTAAAAAGACAATATCAATGCCCCTTGGAAGAGTGGTGGAGGTCACAGTAGCTTAACAAGAAGGTTTTAATGCCCCTTGGAAGAGTGGTGGAGGTCGCAGTATCTTAACAAGACGGTTTTAATGCCCCTTGGAAGAGACTTGGAGGTCACAGTAGCTTAACAAGACATTTTTAATGCCCCTTGGAAGAGAGGTGAAGGTCGCAGTAGCTTAACAAGATGGTTTTAAAGCCTCTTGGAAGAGACGTGGAGGTCGCAGTGGAATACAAAGACAACATCAATGCCCCTTGGAAGAGTGGTGCAGGTCGCAGTAGCTTAACATGACGGTTTTAATGCCCTTTGGAAGAGTGGTGGAGGTCGCAGTAGCTTAACAAGACAGTTTTATTGCCCCTTGGAAGAGTGGTGGAGGTCGCAGTAGCTTAACAAAATGGTTTTAATGCCCCATGGAAGAGACGTGAAGGTCACAGTTGCTTAACAAGACGGTTTTAATGCCCCTTGAAAGAGACGTGGAGGTCACAGTAGCTTAACAAGACGGTTTTAATGCCCCTTGGAAGAGATGTGGAGTTCAGAGTGGTTTAACAAGACGGATTTAGTGCCCCTTGGAAGAGACGTGGAGGTCAGAGTAGCTTAAAAAGACAGTTTTAATGCCCATTGGAAGAGTGGTGGAGGTCGCAGTAGCTTAACAAGATGCTTTTAGAGCCCCTTGGAAGAGACGTGGAGGTCACAGTGGATTAAAAAGACAATATCAATGCCCCTTGGAAGAGTGGTGGAGGTTACAGTAGCTTAACAAGATGTTTTTAATGCCGTTTGAAAGAGTGGTGGAGGTCAAAGTAGCTTAACAAGAATATTTTAATGCCCCTTGGAAGAGTGGTGGAGGTCGCAGTATCTTAACAAGACGGTTTTAATGCCCCATGGAAGAGACGTGGAGGTCACAGTAGCTTAACAAGACGTTTTTAATGCCCCTTGGAATAGAGGTGGAGGTCGCTGTAGCTTAACAAGATGGTTTTAAATCCTCTTGGAAGAGACGGGGAGGTCGCAGTGGAATAGAAAGACAATAACAATGTCCCTTGGAAGAATGGTGCAGGTCGCAGTAGCTTAACAAGACGGTCTTAATGCCCCTTGGAAGAGTGGTGGAGGTCGCAGAAGCTTAACAAGACGGTTTTATAGCCCCTTGGAAGAGTGGTGAAGGTCGCAATAGCTTAACAAAACGGTTTTAATGCCCCATGGAAGAGACGTGGAGGTCACAGTTGCTTAACAAGACGGTTTTAACGCCCCTTGGAAGAGACGTGGAGGTCAGAGTGCTTTAACAAGACGGTTTTAATGCCCCTTGGATGTGAAGGTCACAGTACCTTAACAATACGGTTTTAATGCCCCTTGGAAGAGACGTGGAGTTCAGAGTGGTCTAACAAGACGGATTTAATGCCCCTTGGAAGAGTGGTGGAGGTCTCAGTAGCTTAACAAGATGGTTTTAATGCCCCTTGGAAGAGTGGTGGAGGTTGCAGTTGCTTAACAAGATGGTTTTAATGCCCCTTGGAAGGGACGTGGAGGTCACAGTAGCTTAACAAGACGGTTTTAATGTCCCTTGGAAGAGACGTGGAGGTCAGAGTGGTTAACAAGACGGTTTTAATGCCCCTTGGAAGAGACGTGGAGGTCAGAGTGGTTTAACAAGACGGTTTTAATGCCCCTTGGATGTGAAGGTCACAGTACATTAACAATACGGTTTTAATGCCCCTTGGAAGAGACGTGAAGTTGAGAGTGGTTTAACAAGACGGTTTTAATGCCCCTTGGAAGAGACGTGGAGGTCACAGTAGCTTAACAAGATGGTTTTAATGCCCCTTGGAAGAGTGGTGGAGGTCGCAGTAGCTTAACAAGGTGGTTTTAATGCCCCTTGGAATAGACGTGAAGGTCACAGTGTAATAAAAAGACAATATCAATGTCCATTGGAAGAGGGGTGGAGGCCGCAGTAGCTTAACAAGACGGTTTTAATGCCCCTTGGAAGAGACGTGGAGGTCAGAGTGGTTTAACAAGACGGTTTTAATGCCCCTTGGATGTGAAGTTCACAGCTCCTTAACTATATGGTTTTAATGCCCCTTGGAAGAGACGTGAAGTTGAGAATGGTTTAACTAGACGGTTTGAATGCCCCTTGGATGTGAAGGTGACAGTACCTTAACAATACAGTTTTAATGCCCCTTCGAAGAGACGTGGAGTTGAGAGTCGTTTAACAAGACGGTTTTAATGCCCCTTGGAAGAGACTTGGAGGTCGCAGTAGCTTAACAAGACTGTTTTAATGCCCCTTGGAAGAGACGTGGAGGTCACAGTGTAATAAAAAGACAATATCAATGCCCCTTGGAAGAGTGGTGGAGGCCACAGTAGCTTAACAAGACGGTTTTAATGCCCCTTGGAAGAGACGTGGAGGTCAGAATGGTTTAACAAGACAGTTTTTATGCCCCTTGGAAGAGACGTGGAGGTCAGAGTGGTTTAACAAGATGGTTTTAAGGCCCCTTGGAAGAGACGTGGAGGTCACAGAAGCTTAACAAGATGGTTTTAATGCCCCTTGGAAGAGACGTGGAGTTCAGAGTGGTTTAATAAGATGGTTTTAATGCCCCTTGGAAGAGACGTGGAGGTCACAGTAGCTTAAAAAGACGGTTTTAATGCCCCTTGGAAGAGTGGTGGAGGTCGCAGTTGCTTAACAAGACAGTTCTAATGCCCCTTGGAAGAGTGGTGGAGGTCGCAGAAGCTTAACAAGACGGTTTTAATGCCCCTTGGTAGTGTGGTGGATTTAGCAGCAGCTTAACAAGACGTTTTTAATGCCTCTTGGAAGAGTGGTGGAGATTGCAGTAGCTTATCAAGACGGTTTAAAGCCCCTTGAAGGAAACGTGAAGTTCAGAGTGGTTTACAAGACGGTTTTAATGCCCCTTGGAAGAGACGTGGAGGTCACAGTGGAATAAAAAGACAATTTCAATGCCCCTTGGAAGAGTGGTGGAGGTCGCAGTTGTTATGATCTGCTACAGGGACTAAGGAAAGACAGGAGATCTGTCCCTACTATAGAACTAAACTAGATCCCTACGATGTAACGGGGAACCTGATCCTGCGATCAGACCCGCTAAAGTCCTCGGCTAGTCTGTACGAAGACCTATAGATGTGAGGGAGGGATCCCTACAAGAACTAGGGACTGGGATAAGTTGGACACCTCCTAGCAGAAATAGTAGCAGTCAAAGACAAACACACAACAAAAAGCATAGAGGTCAGAAGACCTAGCAAAACTAACAGAGAATGGCAACAGAGCACCAAGCTAGCTCAAGAGTAGTAAATACAATGAAGTCCAGCAAGGCCAGGAGGGCGGAGCCGGATTAAATAGGCAAAAATGGTCATGTGACTAGCAAACTAAAAAAAACCTAACAGTAGAGTTCTAACAGTACCCCCTCTTCTAAGAGGATCCTCCGGATCCCCTAGGCCCAGGCTTACCAGGAAACCTCCTGTGAAACGCTCTGACAAGTCTGGAAGCAGAAACATCATCCGCCCTCACCCATGAGTTATCCTCAGGTCCGAAACCCTTCCAAGCGACGAGATACTGCAAACTCCCTCTATACCGTCTAGAATTTAGGATGCGCGAAATTTCATATTCCCCGTCCCCCACCACCGGAGGAACAGTGGCAGAGGCGTCACCATCCGACACATCAGCTTTTTTCAACAGAGAAACATGAAACACCGTGTTAATCTTCCAGGACGTAGGAACCTCCAACCTAACAGCAGATTGGTTAACTATCTGAAGCACCTTAAAGGGCCCTACGAACTTGGGACCCAATTTTTTAGAAGGAATCCTTAATCGCAGATTCTTAGAGGACAACCAAACCATGTAACCAACAGCAAACAAAACCTCTTGCCGTTTCCTATCAAAGTACCTCTTAGATTTTTTGTAAGCCTCCTGAAGATTACCACGCACATCCGTCCAAACTCTCTCCAAATCACCGGAAAAACTCTCCTCCTCAGGCACAGCCGAAACGAATTTGGAGAATGACCCAAAAGACGGATGTCTCCCAGAACAACAAAAAAAAGGCGAACACCCAGCAGAAGAGGATGTATGGTTGTTAAGAGCAAATTCAGCAAGTGGCAGAAACTCAGAACACCCCTCTTGATTGTCTGCCACAAAACAATGCAAGAACTGCTCAACATCCTGGTTCTTCCTTTCTGTCTGGCCATTAGACTCAGGATGATATCCGGATGAAAACGACAAATGAACTCCCAACCTGTCACAAAAGGCATGCCAAAAACGAGCCACGAACTGAGGTCCCCTATCAGAAACAATGTCAGTAGGAACACCATGTAGTCTGACAATTTCCTTGACAAAGGCCTTAGCGAGTGTCTTAGCGCAAGGCAGTTTGATGAAGGGAACCAAGTGACACATCTTGCTAAAACGGTCCACGACCACTCAGATGACCGTGAAACCTTCAGAGGGGGGAAGGTCAGTAATAAAGTCCATAGCCAGATGTGTCCAAGGTGCACTAGGAACCTCCAGAGGGCAAAGCAACCCCGCAGCAGGAGCATGCGAAGACTTGGATCTAGCACACACAGTACATTGGCGCACCCACTTAATGACTTCCTTCTGCCATCCAGGCCACCAAAAACTGCGACCCACAAGTCTCTTGGTCTCAGAAATTCCTGGATGACCTGCCAACCGAGACTCATGACACTCAACAAACAAATCTCTCCTAAAGGTCCTAGGCACAAACAACCTCCCATGGGGAGTGTTAGATGGGGCATTCTCCTGAGCTTTAAGAATCTCATCCACCAAAACGGAGTCCAAAGCAGCAATCACAACACCTTCTTGTAAAATGCTCTCCTCTTCCTCCTCAACACCGACCATGGTAGAAAAGCTGCGAGACAAAGCATCCGCTTTAACATTCTTGGTACCCGGGATGTAAGTAACGGAAAAATTAAACCGCGAGAAAAAAAGTGCCCACCTAGCCTGACGGGCATTCAAGCGCTTGGCAGCATCAAGATAGATCAGATTTTTATGATCAGTGAAAACCTGAATGGGAAATTCAGCACCTTCCAAGAGGTGACGCCAGTGTTCAAATGCGAGTTTAATCGCCAGCAATTCCCGATTACCAATATCGTAATTAAGTTCAGTCTCAGAAAATTTTTTTGAAAAAAAGGCACAGGGATGTACTCCATCCTTGTTTTCCTGAGACAACACTGCACCAACCCCCACCGAAGAAGCATCAACCTCAACCAAAAACGGCTTAGTCACATCAGGCTGCATAAGGATGGGAGCAGAGGTGAACCTCTCCTTTAGAAACACAAAAGCTTCAATGGCCTCAGAAGTCCACTGAACCGCATTAGCACCTTTCCTGGTGAGATCGGTCAGCGGTTTGACAATAATAGAAAATTTTTTTATAAATTTTCTGTAATAATTGGTGAAACCCATAAACCTCTGTATCGATTTCAAACCAATAGGCCTAGGCCATTCCTGCACAGCTTGAACTTTAACCGGGTCCATCTCAAAACCATCACTGGAGATAATGTAGCCCAAAAAACTAATTCTCTGTACAGCGAATTCACATTTCTCCAGCTTAGCAAAAAGCGAATTGTCCATTAATAACTGTAATACCTCACGTACGCTCCGCCAATGAGACTCCAGATCAGGCGAATAAATCAGAATATCATCCAAATGCACAACCACATTTTTGCCGATTAAAGGTCTAAGGATGTCATTAATAAGATTCTGAAAAAATGCTGGAGCATTGGTAAGACCAAAAGGCATCACCAGATTCTCAAAATGACCCACAGGAGTGTTAAAAGCAGTCTTCCATTCATCACCCTCCTTCATGCGCAACAAATTGTATGCCCCCCGGAGATCAATTTTAGAGAACCACTTGGCCCCCACTAACTGGTTAAATAAATCAGGAATCAATGGCAGTGGGTAAGGATTGCGTACAGTAATTTTATTAATCTCACGAAAGTCCAGACAAGGACGTAAACCGCCATCTTTTTTTTTTACAAAAAAAAATCCAACAGCCACAGGAGACTTGGAAGGCCTAATGTGACCGGCGGCCAAGCTTGTCTGTATGTATTCCTCCAAAGCCTTTCTCTCAGGAATAGTAAGATTAAATAAACGACTTTTAGGAAGAGTCGCTCCAGGGACAAATTCAATGGTACAATCATAGTCTCTATGGGGAGGCAAAATTTGTGACTCCTCCTCAGAAAAAACTCTCCAAAACTCCTGAATAGGTACAGGTAATTCCCCTTTTTCCACTGTAGCAATACGTCCGTTACAACACTTGTCATAACACTTAGGGCTCCAGGACTTAATTTCATTGGTAGACCAATCCAGTACAGGATTGTGCAATTTTAACCAGGGTAACCCCAATATTACTGGAGAAGGCAAACTATCCAATACTACCAAATCCAAATTCTCTTGGTGAATACCATTAATAGTGAGGGGAAATTCACAGACCTTATGAGTAACACTCTTCAAGGGAGAGCCATCAACAGAAACCACAGCAATAGGGGATGACAAAGTTTTATGTTCTAATCTAAGTTTTTCCAAGAATCCCCCATCAATCACATTCAGAGTAGAACCACAATCCACAAATACCAGAAATTCAATTAATTCATCCTGAGCAGCGGTAGTAGCAGATAGGAATACTCCCTTAGAATTTAAACAGGCAATGCGTGCATGACTGACCATTTTTTTTTCTTTCTTCATACGAAGCACACAGTTCTTAATAAAATGACCAGAATTTCCGCAATAGAAGCACAAGCCTTCAGAAAGCCTGCGGTCTTTTTCCTGAGAGCGGGGTGCCATCGCCCCAATCTCCATCGGCTCTCCATTGTCAGCACAGACCCTCTCAGGACTCGGAGCTGACATAGCAGAGGATTTGCTCTCATTAACCCTTGCACGCAGTCTCCTGTCCACCCATATAGCTAATTGCATTGCCTCCTGCAAGTTTCCAGGTGTGGGATAAGCAATCAGTAAATCCTTAACCCTTTCACCTAGCCCTGCAAGAAACAAGCTTTTCAAAGCTGAATCGTTCCACCCCACCTGGGCCGACCACCGACGGAAGTGAGAACAATATTTTTCCACATTACCTGATCCCTGCCTCAAACGTCTCAATTCAGACTCAGCAGATGAGACACGATCAGGATCATCGTACAACAAACCCAAAACAGAAAAAAAACTATCCACTGATCTAAAGCACGGATCACTAGGTTGGAGAGAGAAGGCCCATCCCTGAGGATCTTTGCGCAAAAGTGACATTATGAACCCTATGCGCTGTGATTCATCATCAGAGGATCCGGGTCTCAAATGAAAATACAATAAACAAGCATTTTTAAAAGAAAAAAAATCTTGTTGTTCGCCAAAAAATAAATCAGGCAGACGTACCTTTGGTTCCACAAAATGTGCTCCAGAACAGCTACTCACGTGTTGTTGGAGCTTGGCCACCTCCAGAGAGAGTCCCTGCAAGCGTTGAGCCAAATCTTGAACCGAGACCATGATAGAAAACTGGAGGTCTTTCCTTAGAGAAAATTTTTTTTTTTCTTTTAGGGCTGGACTTACTGTTATGATCTGCTACAGGGACTAAGGAAAGACAGGAGATCTGTCCCTACAATAGAACTAAACTAGATCCCTACGATGTAACGGGGAACCTGATCCTGCGATCAGACCCGCTAGTCTGTACGAAGACCTATAGATGTGAGGGAGGGATCCCTACAAGAACTAGGGACTGGGATAAGTTGGACAAGCATAGAGGTCAGAAGACCTAGCAAAACTAACAGAGAATGGCAACAGAGCACCAAGCTAGCTCAAGAGTAGTAAATACAAAGAAGTCCAGCAAGGCCAGGAGGGCGGAGCCGGATTAAATAGGCAAAAATGGTCATGTGATCAGCAAACTAAAAAAACTAAAAAAAACCTAACAGGAGAGTTCTAACAGCAGTAGCTTAACAAGACTGTTTTAATGCCCCTTGGAAGAGTGGTGGAGGTCGCAGTAGCTTAACAAGATGGTTTTAATGCCCCTTGAAAGAGACGTGGAGGTCACAGTAGCTTAATAAGACGTTTTAATGCCCCTTGGAAGAGACGTGGAGTTCAGAGTTGTTTAACAAGACGGATTTAGTGCCCCTTGGAAGAGACATGGAGGTCAGAGTAGCTTAACAAGACAGTTTTAATGCCCATTGGAAGAGTGGTGGAGGTCGCAGTAGCTTAACAAATGCTTTTAAAGCCCCTTGGAAGAGACGTGGAGGTCACAGTGGAATAAAAAGACAATATCAATGCCCCTTGTTGCAGGTCACAGTAGCTTAACAAGACGTTTTTAATGCCCCTTGGAAGAGTGGTGGAGGTCACAGTAGCTTAACAAGAAGGTTTTAATGCCCCTTTGAAGAGTGGTGGAGGTCACAGTAGCTTAACAACACGTTTTAAATGCCCCTTGGAAGAGTGGTGGAGGTCACAGTAGCTTAACAAGAAGGTTTTAATGCCCCTTGGAAGAGAGGTGGAGGTCGCAGTAGCTTAACAAGAGGGTTTTAAAGCCCCTTGGAAGAGACGTGGAGGTCGCAGTGGAATAAAAAGACAATATAAATGCCCCTTGGAAGAGTGGTGCAGGTCACAGTAGCTTAACAATACTGTTTTAATGCCCCTTGGAAGAGACATGGAGGTGAGAGTGCATTAACAAGTTGGTTTTAATGCCCCTTGGAAGAGACGTGGAGGTCACAGTAGCTTAACAAGATGGTTTTAATGCCCCTTGGAAGAGACGTGGAGTTCAGATTGGTTTAACAAGACGGTTTTAATGCCCCTTGGAAGAGACGTGGAGGTCACAGTAGCTTAGCAAGACTGTTTTAATGCCCCCTAGAAGAGTGGTGAAGGTCGCAGTTGCTTAACAGGACGATTTTAATGCCCCTTGAAAGAGACGTGGAGGTGAGAGTGGTTTAACAAGACGGTTTTAATGCCCTTTGAAAGAGATGCGGAGGTCACAGTGTAATAAAAAGACAACATCAATGCCCCTTGGAAGAGTTGTGGAGGTCACAGTAGCATAACAAGATGGTTTTAATGCCCCTTGGACTAGACGTGGAGTTCAGATTGGTTTAACAAGACAGTTTTAATGCCCCTTGGAAGAGACGTGGAGGACACAGTAACTTAACAAGACGGTTTTAATGCCCCTTGGGAGAGTGGTGGAGGTCGCAGTAGCTTAACAAGACGGTTTTAATGCTCTTTGGAAGAGACGTGGAGGTCACAGTGTAATAAAAAGACAATATCAATGTCCCTTGGAAGAGTGGTGGAGGTCGCAGTAGCTTAACAAGATGGTCTTAATGCCCCTTGGAAGAGTCGTGGAGGTCGCAGTAGGTTAACAAGACTGTTTTTATGCCCCTTGGAAGAGTAGTGGAGGTTGCAGTAGCTTAACAAGATGGTTTCAATGCCCCTTGGAAGAGTGGTGGAGGTCACAGTTGCCTAATGAGATGGTTTTAATGCCCCTTGGAAAAGTGGTGGAGTACGCTGTAGCTAAACAAGACGTTTTTAATGCCCCTTGGAAGAGACGTTGAGGTCACAGTAGCTTAACAAGACGGTTTTAATGCCCCTTGGAAGAGACGTGGAGGTCACAGTGGAATAAAAAGACATTATCAATGCCCCTTGGAAGAGTGGTGGAGGTCGCAGTAGCTTAACAAGACTATTTTAATGCCCCTTACAAGAGCCATGCAGTACAGCATTTTCAAAACATTATTCCCATTATTGGGGAGTGGGTCTCCTATAATCTTTTCCTATGCCTTTCAAGCAAAAGCTGCCAAAAATTAGGACGGAGGAACTTGCAATGCTGGCAAACAAGAGCCATGCAGTACAGCATATTCAAAACATTATTCCCATTATTGGGGAGTGGGTCTCCCATAGTCGTTGCCTATGCCTTCCAAGCAAAAGCTGCCTAAAATTAGGACGGAGGAACTTGCAATGCTGGCAAACAAAAGCCATGCAGTAAAGCATATTCAAAACATTATTCCCATTATTGGGGAGTGGGTCTCCCATAGTCTTTGCCCATGCCTTCCAAGCAAAAGGTGCCAAAAATTAGGAAGGAGGAACTTGCAATGCTGGCAACACGGACCATGGTCACCCTGGTGGTATAGTGGTGGTGGAGGCTGAGGATAAGAAGAAGAGCAAAATACAGCCGAAATGAGGAAGCGTATACCCATGTGTGGGTGTGAAGCGGTGAATGGGAATACACCTCCCGAAATAACACAGTGGATTTAACTTTATGTTACTCTGCTGTCATTTGGTGTTGATGAGAAGTCTGGCCCAATCCAGCCCTTGTTCATTTTGATAAGGGTCAGCTTGTCAGCATTTTCAGTTGACAGGCGAGTGTGCTTATCAGTTATAATTCCCCCAGCGGCACTAAAAACACGCTCCGATAACACGCTAGCGGCAGGGCAGGGCAGGACCTCCCAGGTGTACAAAGCGAGTTCATTCCAAGTGTCCAGCTTGGATACCCAATAATTAAAAGGCACAGAGGAATCACGGAGGATGCTGGTATGGTTGGCAAGGTACTCCCTCACCACCTTTTGAAACTTTCCACTCCTTGTGAGAGTACCCCGCGCCTCAGGGCCTGTAAGCTGGGTGGGTCTCAGAAAACTGTCCCAGAATGTTGACAGTGTTCCCCTGCCTCTGCTGGATTGGAGTTGCGTCTCTCTCGCCTGTACGCCTTGGTTGGTCAACGAACTGTGACCTCTGCTGCTAGTGTGTTCAGATGGGAATTTTTTTAACAATTCCGCAGCAAGGGCCTTCTGGTACTGCCACATTTTTGTATACCTTTCCACCTCAGGAATAAGAGAGTGAAAGTTCTTCTTGAAGCGGGGGTCTAAAAGTGTCACCAACCAGTAATGACTGTCACCCAACATTTTCACAACGCGAGGGTCACGGTTAAGGCAGTGTAACATAAAGTCAGCCATGCATGCCAGACTGGTAACGGGCAAGACTTCCGTGTCCTCACCAAGATGACGACTGACCATGTTCTCCTCCTCCTCCTCCCCCCTGTCCTCAGGCCACCCACGCTGAACTGACGGTATGACAGTTGTACAGGTACTACCATCTGCAGCACATGATACCAGATCCAGTTCTTCCTCCTCCTCCTCCTGTCCCTCAGTGTCCCCCAATGCACGTTGGGATGAGATGAGGCAGGGCTGTGTATAATCGCCTGTTACGACTTCTTGTTCCATCTCATCATACTCTGGCTGCAATGCCTCCTATTTAATTCTATGCAGAGAGCGTTGCAAAAGACAGACAAGTGGGATGCTGACGCTAATGATGGCGTCATCGCCACTCACCATCTTGGTGGACTCCTCAAAGTTTGTCAGGATGGTACATATGTCAGACATCCAGGTCCACTCCTGAGGTCTTATGTGTGGAGTCTGACCAGAATATCGACGGCCTTGTTGCAGCCGGTACTCCACAACTGCTCTCTTCTGATCACAAATCCTTTGCAACATGTGGAGGGTAGAGTTCCAACGTGCGGGGACATCACACACCAGTCGGTGTGCTGGAAGCTGCAAACGCTGCTGCAACGCAGCAAGGGCGGCGGAAGCTGTAGCCGACTTCTGAAAATGAGCTGACAGGCGGCGTACTTTGACGAGCAGATCTGGCAACTCGGGGAACGATTTAATAAACCGCTGAACCACGAGGTTAAGCACATGAGCCAGGCATGGTACGTGTGTGATCTCACCTCGACTCAGAGCCGCCACCAGGTAAAGGCCATTGTCACACATGACCATGCCTGGATGTAGGTTCAGCGGTCTCAGCCACAGATCTGCCTGCTCTATCACAGCTGTCCACAACTCACAAGCAGTGTGAGGTTTATCACCTAAGCTTATGAATTTCAGCACAGCCTGTTGCCGCTTGGCTGAGGCAGTACTGCAGTGCTTCCAGCTTGTAACTGATGTCGTGATATCTGAGATGGAGGCTGAACATGAGGAGGAGGAGGAGGAGGATGCGCAGGAGCTGTACACTGTGGGGGAAACTCTGACTGACATAGGGCCCGTAATCCTCGGTGTGGGGAGGATGTGTTCCATTCCAAGGTCCGACTGGGTCCCGGCTTCCACTATGTTTACCCAGTGTGCCGTCAGGGAGATGTACCATCCCTGACCACAAGCACGTGTCAACGTGTCCGTTTTCAGGTGGACTCTCCCAGGAACTGCGTTGTTGAGGGCACGGTAGAAGTTTTGGGACACGTGCTTTTGTAGTGCGCGGATGGCACACCGGGCAAAATAGTGTCGGCTGGGGACCGAGTACCGAGGGACGGCCACTGCCATAAGGTTGCGGAAGGATTCCGTCTCCACCAGCCTAAAAGGCAGCATTTCCAATGCAAGGAGTCGTGAAATGTGCGAATTTAGGACTGTGGCCTGTTGGGCGTTGGCTGTGAATTTGCGCTTTAGTTCAAAGGTCTGGGATATGGACAAGTGAACGCTGCGGTGGGACGTGGACGTGGACGTTGATGCTGTTTCTTGAGAAACTGCCATAACAAGTGAAGAGTGAGAGGAGGCGGCATCTTTGCATGCAGTATGGACAGGGGATTTCCTTGCACGCACAACAGGGGGTTCTCTTACACGCACAACAGCGGAAGAAGCAGTGGTGACACCCGCTGACACTGGTCATGGATCCTGGGGTTCGCTCCACAAAATCGGGTGCTTTGCTGACATGTGTCTGATCATGCTGGTGGTGGTCAGGCAGGTAGTTTTGTTACCCCTGTTGATGCTGGCATGGGAGGTGGTACAAATGGCCTTTTTGGGGTTATCAGCAGAGTCTTTAAAAAAATTCCAGACTCTGGAAGACCTTCCGGTTGTACTGACAGCGTCCCTCATGTTGGTGTTACGGGGAACTGTTGTCTGCCTTCTGTGTGCGGCAACTACACTGCTTCTTCCTGCCTGTTGGGGTACTCTGCCTCCCTCCCCCTGGGTGCTGCTGGCCTCGCTGTGCGTGTCCTCCTGCCAAGTTGGGTCAGTTACTAGATCATCCACCACCTCCTCCTCTTCCACTTGCGCACCAAGATCCTCCTCCTCACTTCGTGGCAATTGTGTCTCGTCATCGTCCACCTCTTGTGACAAATTGCCAGCGTCGACTTCCTCTGGCCGTGGCTGTTCAAATATTTGGGCATCGCTACATGGGATCTCCTCTTCCACCACTTCAAGCGGAGCAGGCGAGGGGTCACAAATATGGAAATGGACCAGTGAACAGCTCTTCAGAGTGTCCAAGTGTGGGATCAGTTGCTGTCTGACGACACTCGTATTGGTGGGAGGAAGGAGCATCAGGGTGAGGAGGAGTATAGGGTCAAGACTCACGGCTACTAAAACTTGACCGTGTGGAAGACAGAACGGAGGTGGTGATGCCCAGGTAACTGGAAGTATTATCTGCTATCCAATTAATAACCTGTTCACACTGATCATTTCGCAATACTGGTGTTGTAGTGTGCTTCCCTAGTAATTAGGTCAAGAAGTGGGAGCGAGAAGATGTGGCTGTTGGTTGTGGCACATTTTCACCTTGGCCACGGCCCCGTCCTCTACACGCACCATCACCAGAACGTCCTGTTCCACATCCCTTGCCACGCGCCTTGCCCATTGTAAATGAAGTAAAATAGCTTACACTCGCACTATCAATGGAAAAAGGGTAATATAAAGGAGATTAGAACCGTGGAAGAGGAAAACCACAGTTCTATTTCTCTGGCCTACACCTGAATCTATTAAACAGATATATTTGTGTCTGAACACTGAGCGAGGCACTCAATTTTTTTATTTTTTTATGTAAAAAAGGCAAAAAGGTGAATAGTACAGAGATTTGAACCGTGGAACTTCAAAACCAGAGTTCTAGTTATCTGGCCTACACCAGAATCTTTTAAACAGATATATTTGTGTCTGAACTGTCAGGGAGACACTATTACTGTTTTTTTTTACGGAAAAAATGCCAAAAGCAGCATAATACAGAGATTTGAACCGTGTAACTGCAAAACCACAGTTCTAGTTATCTGGCCTACACCAGAATATTTTAAACAGATATATTTGTGTCTGAACAGTCAGCGAGACACTATTACTGTTTTTTTTTAGGACAAAATGGCCAAAAGCTGGATAATACAGAGATTTGAACCGTAGAACTGCAAAACCACAGTTCTAGTTATCTGGCCTACACCAGACTCTTTTAAACAGATATATTGGTGTCTGAAGAGTCTGTACAGTCTGACTGAGGAAAAAAAAATACAGGATTTAGAGGAAAAAAAAAAGGATTTTTCCTGAGACCAGGGGTTAAGTCTAGCAATTTGACCTACAGGAGCACACAGGACTGTAATGCACTGTTTGTTGGTATAACCACTGCGTCTCCTATACAGCCTGCCTGCCTGATATGTGGGATGGATATTAGTCCTGAGAAGGACTGTTTGATTTGACAGGCTTTAGAGACCCTACACTCTTTTTGGAAGTGCATTGAGGTGAAGGGTACATTGCTGGAAAAGGAAGAAAAAAAAAAAAAAAAAAAACTCTTTAAATCTCTTAGTTTGCGAGTGTGAACGAGCTGCGCGTGTCCGGAGCGTAAGTGTGAACGAAAGTAAGTGTGTGACTTGTTTTTCAGTGAAGAGGTATTTGGGAATCCTGCAGAAAATACCTGTGTGAATTGCGGTGAGTGCTGCATTGTGACCTGCTGAGTGCTTTTCTACCTGTTTAGATTTATTGGGCTTTTTAAAACCTATTTTCTCACTACAATTTTAGTTTCTTAGTTTACTACCTGTGTATTTAAGGGTTAACTACATTGCACTAAAATCCTGAGGTGTAGATTTACTCACAAGGGGTTAATTAAGGGGAAGGGGTCATAATTAAGGGTTTATAAGGGGCAGCTGGTTGGACATCAAGTCCTTTGGAAGTGCATTGAGGTGAAGGGTACATTGCTGGAAAAGGAAGAAAAAAAAAAAAAAAAAAACTCTTTAAATCTCTTAGTTTGCGAGTGTGAACGAGCTGCGTGTGTCCGGAGCGTAAGTGCGAACGAAAGTAAGTGTGTGACTTGTTTTTCAGTGAAGAGGTATTTGGGAATCCTGCAGAAAATACCTGTGTGAATTGCGGTGAGTGCTGCATTGTGACCTGCTGAGTGCTTTTCTACCTGTTTAGATTTATTGGGCTTTTTAAAACCTATTTTCTCACTACAGTTTTAGTTTCTTAGTTTACTACCTGTGTATTTAAGGGTTAACTACATTGCACTAAAATCCTGAGGTGTAGATTTACTCACAAGGGGTTAATTAAGGGGAAGGGGTCATAATTAAGGGTTTATAAGGGGCAGCTGGTTGGACATCAAGTCCTCTGGAAGTGCATTGAGGTGAAGGGTACATTGCTGGAAAAGGAAGAAAAAACAAAAACAAAAAAAAACTCTTTAAATCTCTTAGTTTGCGAGTGTGAACGAGCTGCGTGTGTCCGGAGCGTAAGTGCGAACGAAAGTAAGTGTGTGACTTGTTTTTCAGTGACTTTGGATTCAGGGAGTTTGGAAGGGAGGACTTAGGACTGAATTGCTGACTGTATTTCATTCTTTCTTTACTTTACTTTTTACTTAATTAATCCACCTGACCTACTTATCTGATTCCCCCGTCCATACTTGATACTTAATTGATCCCCCGTCCATACTTAACTGATCCCCCGCCGATATCTAATTGATACACTTGCACATCCCTAATTGATCCCCGTCCATACACCTATATATAAATAATTGTGTTTTGTACTTGTATATATATACTGACTGTATCCCCATATTTAGAATGACGTCCATTTTGGCCGGAGCCGTGCAGTGTACATCTTGCGCAATGTATGCATTCCGTGAGCAACCGCTCGAGAATCCATACTGCTGCGAGAGATGTGAGCATATCGTGCACTTGGAAGCCCAAATTCTGGATCTAAGTGCTCAGATAGCGGAACTGAGGAGCATCGACAACATGGAACGGAGTTTGCTGCTCACCGAGCAGACACTCAATGGGTCAATACTGGGGGTGGAGCATAGAGGGGAAGTGCAGGCTGAACAGGCAGGGAGCTGGATAACAGTTAGGAGGGATAGAGGGAAGAAGTATAGGAAGGCTGGTTCAGAACCGGCATTATTGGAGCACGACAGATCCTCTGACTGCCGGGGGAGTGTATGCTCCAGTAATGAGGGGGAGGGGGGAAGTGTAGGGCAGGCAAGACAGGTTCTGGTAGTGGGTGACTCTATTATTAGGGGGACAGACAGGGCAATCTGTCACAAAGACCGGGATCACCGAACGGTGTGCTGTCTCCCTGGCGCTCGAGTCCGGCACATCGCGGATCGGGTTGACAGGTTACTGGGTGGGGCTGGCGAAGACCCAGCGGTCATGGTCCACATCGGCACCAATGACAAAGTGAGTGGTAGATGGAGGGTCCTTAAAAATGATTTCAGGGACCTAGGTAGGAAGTTTAGGGCAAGGACCTCCAAGGTAGTTTTCTCAGAAATACTACCAATCCCGCGAGCCACACAGGAGCACCAACGGGAAGTTAGGGAGGTGAATAAGTGGCTAAAGAGTTGGTGCAAGGCAGAAGGGTTTGGGTTCATGGAGAACTGGGCCGACTTCGCGGTCGGCTACAGGCTCTACCGTAGGGACGGGCTGCACCTCAATGGGGAGGGTGCAGCGGTGCTGGGGAAGAAGATGGCTAATAGGTTGGAGGAGTTTTTAAACTAGAGACGGGGGGGGGGAAACCAAGGAAATAGGTGGGATGTGAGGCAAGCAAGGGGGAAGGGGAGAAGTGAATATAATGAGGGTGGAGAGGGGGGTGGGGATAGTACAGTTAGATCGTTAGAGAAGAATAGGATGCTAAATAACCCCAAAGTTTTATCTTGCATGCTGACCAACGCAAGAAGCCTGACCAATAAGGCGGATGAGCTGCAGGCGCTTATATCGGAGGAGAGGTATGACATCGTAGGTATAACAGAGACTTGGCTAGACGATAGCTACGACTGGGGGGTAAATTTATTAGATTATAGTTCATTTAGAAGGGACCGGAAACAGGGGAAAGGCGGAGGAGTCTGCTTATATGTAAAGTCATGTCTAAAACCCAGACTAAGGGAAGATATAGGAGAGGGAGAAGAGGGGGTCGAGTCCATGTGGGTAGAGATAGAGGGGGCAAAAAATAATAATAAAATATTACTGGGGGTCTGCTATAAGCCACCAAATATAAGAGAGGAGAATGAGAATCTGCTATTAGGACAAATAGACAAAGTAGCAAAACATAATGAAGTGATTGTAATGGGGGATTTCAACTACCCGGATATTGACTGGGAAACAAAAACCTGTAGATCTCAGAAAGGAAAAAGGTTCTTGACAAATATTAAGGATAATTATCTCTCCCAACTAGTGCAGGAACCAACGAGAGGGAAGGCCGAGTTGGACTTAATATTGACTAATAGGCCTGATAGAATAACTGAGGTACAGATAGCGGGGCACCTAGGTAATAGCGACCATAATATTATCGACTTCAAAATGCCCTTCAGTAGGGTTATCAATAAGGGAACAACAAAAACATTAAACTTTAGGAGGGCGAAGTTTGATCAGCTGAAAGAAAGCCTTCAACTTATTGACTGGGAAAAGTTCTTAATCAAAGGAATACGAATAGTAAATGGGAAACCTTCAAAAGAATTCTGAATACTCAGTGCGAGAGATATATACCGTATGGGAATAAAAGGGCCAGAAATAAGAGGAAACCAATATGGTTAAACAAGAACGTAAAAGGGGCGTTAAATAGCAAAAAAGAGGCATTCAAGAGATTAAAACAGGAAAACAGTAAGGAGGCACTAATGTGTTACAAGGAAAAAACGAGAACCTGTAAAAAAACAAATAAAAATAGCGAAGGAGGAAACAGAGAGACGTATTGCTAGGGAAAGTAGATCAAATCCCAAACTGTTCTTTACGTATATAAATAGTAAAAGGATTAAATCGGATAATATTGGACCGGTAAAAAGTGAGGAAGGCAAAATCATAGAGAAAGATGAGGATAAAGCTAATCTATTAAATAATTTTTTTTCGACAACTTTCACAAAGGAAATCGAACTAACAGGAGAAATGAGAAGTGACAAACTTAATCCTCCACTAAGTATGACAAATCTAACCCAAGTTGGGGTACAGAAACGCCTCAGTAACATTAAAATAAACAAATCACCAGGACCTGATGGCATACACCCACGGGTACTAAGGGAACTAAGTAATGTGATAGACAGACCGTTATATCTTATATTTAAGGACTCTGTTGAGACTGGGTCTGTGCCACTTGATTGGCGACAGGCGAATGTAGTGCCAATATTCAAAAAGGGAGCGAAAAGTGACGCCGGAAACTATCGGCCGGTGAGTCTGACGTCCGTTGTGGGCAAAATTTTTGAAAGCTTCATTAAAGAGGCAATTACGGAGCATCTTGATGCTAATAATCTTTTAATCCCGAACCAACATGGATTCATGAGGAATCGCTCCTGCCAAACAAACCTGATTGACTTCTACGAGGAGGTTAGCTCTCGAGTAGATCAGGGGGAACCAGTGGATGTCGTGTATCTCGACTTCTCAAAAGCGTTCGATAGCGTGCCACATAATAGGTTGGTATACAAAATGAGAATGATGGGGCTGGGGGAAAATGTCTGCAAGTGGGTAGCTAACTGGCTAAAGGATAGAAGGCAGAGGGTGGTTATAAATGGAATATACTCAGATTGGGTAAGCGTCACTAGTGGGGTACCTCAGGGGTCTGTACTAGGCCCAATGGTATTTAATATCTTTATTAACGACATAGTCAATGGGATAAATAGTAAAATATCAATATTTGCAGATGACACAAAGTTATGTAAAACAATTAATACAAAAGAGGACAGTGCAGACCTACAGAGGGATTTGGATAAGCTGGGTAGGTGGAGCATTAAATGGCAAATGAGGTTTAACGAGGAGAAATGTAAGGTCATACATATGGGAAGGAAAAATGGAAGTCACCAGTACTCACTGAATGGGAAATCATTGGGGAATTCAGAGATGGAGAAGGACTTGGGCATCTTGATTGATAGCAAACTAAATTGGAGTGCCCATAGTCAGGCCGCTGCTGTAAGGGCAAACAGGGTAATGGGATGTATCAGAAGAGGTATAGCTGCAAAGGATGAGAACATTGTTCTTCCACTGTACAAAGCACTGGTCAGACCACACTTGGAATACTGTGCTCAGTTATGGGCCCCAATATATAGAAAGGATATAAATGAGCTTGAAAAGGTACAAAGGAGGGCAACAAAATTAATAAAGGGAATGGAGGAACTGCAATACCCAGAGAGGTTGGCAAAACTAGAACTATTCAGCCTGGAAAAGAGAAGGTTGAGGGGGGACATAATAAATGTGTACAAATATGTTAGGGGACAGTATAGAGATCTTGCCCGGGATTTGTTCAAAAGGAGGGATATTATGGTAACAAGAGGGCACTCACTAAGACTGGAAGAGAAAAGGTTTCAGCACCAGCATAGGAAGGGGTTCTTTACGGTAAGAGCAGTGAGAATATGGAATTCACTGAGTGAGGAGACGGTAATGTCGGATTCACTACACCAGTTCAAGCGGGGACTGGATGCATTTCTAGATACCAGGCAGATTTCAGCATATACTTAAAAATAAAATAAAATAGTAGGTTGATACAGGGATTTATTCTGACTGCTGGTTTCAGAGTCGGGAGGGAATTTTTCCTCAGGTGAAGATTGGCCAAATCATTTGGGGTTTTTGCCCTCCTCTGGATCAACTTTAGCAATTACAGAACTAACAGGTCGAACTTGATGGACGCAAGTCTTTATTCGGCTTTACAAACTATGTTACTATGTTACTATGTTACACTACCTATTTTGCACTATATATCTCTCCTTAACTCAGCAGCACTGACCCTACACTGTCTGATCAAAGGCGACTGTGTCCAAGATGGCGGCGCCCGGTTTTAAATACTCGAGGTGACGCTGTGCAGCCAGCCAATCACTGTAATGACCACAAACAACATGGCTGCGGCATTACAGTGACTGACTGGCAATCCCTGCATGTTCATTGACTCTGTAAAGAGCGCCAAACGTGCAGGGCGGAGACCAAAGCTCCCGCCCGAGTAACCCGGAAATGCTCGGTGCTCCCCGAACATCTCGAGTAATGAGATGCTCGGGCGAGTACCGAGCAGTGTTGAGCATACTCGCTCAACACTACATCTGATGAAGAAAGAAGATGATTTTCATCGATGAGTATTTTCCGCTTTTTCATGTTCCCTTTGGATTACTTCTGATGAAGAAAGAAGATGATTTTTATTGACGAGTATTATCCGCTTTTTCGTGTTCCTTTTGGATTGATTACATCTGATGAATAAAGAAGTTGGTTTTTATTGACGAGTATTATCCACTTTTTCGCGTTCCCTTTGGATTATGTCTGATGAAGAAGGAAGATGATTTTTATCGACGATTATTTTCCACTTTTTCGTGTTCCTTTTGGATTACATCTGCTGAAGAAAGAAGATGATTTTTATCGACGATTACTTTACACTTTTTCGTGTTCCTTTTAGATTACATCTGATGAATAAAGAAGATGATTTTTATCGACAAGTATTTTCTGCTTTTTCGTTTTCCCTTTGGATTATATCTGATGAAGAGAGAAGATGGTTTTTATCGACGAGTATTTTCCGCTTTTTCATTTTCCCTGTGGATTACATCTTGTGAAGAAAGAAGATGGTTTTTATTAACGAGTATTTATCGGTTTTTCGTGTTCCCTTTGGATTACATCTGATGAATAAAGAAGATGGTTTTTATCGACGACTGTTTTCCGCTTTTTCGTTTTCGCTTTGGATTACATCTGATGAAGAAAGAAGATGGTTTTTATCGATGAGTATTTTCAGCTTTTTCGTGTTCCCTTTGGATTACATCTGATGAAGAAAGAAGATGGGTTTTATCGATAAGTATTCATCACTTTTTCATGTTCCCTTTCGATTACAACTGATGAAGAAAGAAGATGGTTTTTGATCGATGAGTATTTTCCGCTTTTTCGTTTTCCCTTTGGATTACATCTGATGATGAAAGAAGATGGTTTTTATCGACGAGTATTTTCCGCTTTTTCGTGTTCCCTTCGGATTACATTGGATGAAGAAAGAAGATGATTTTTATCGACGAGTATTTTACGCTTTTTCGTGTTCCTTTTAGCTTACATGTGATGAATGAAGAAGATGACTTTTATCGAAAAGTTTTTTCCTCTTTTTCCTGTTCCCTTTGGATTACATCTGATGAAGAGAGAAGATGGTTTTTATTGACGAGTATTTTCAGCTTTTTCGTGTTCCCCTTGGATTACATCTGATGAACAAAGAAGATGATTTTTATCGACGAGTATTATCCTCTTTTTCGTGTTCCTTTGGATTACATCTGATGAATAAAGAAGATGTTTTTTTTCGACCATTTTTTTCCGCTTTTTACTGTTCGATTTGGATTACATCTGATGATGAAAGAAGATGATTTTTATCGACGAGTATTTTCTGCTTTTTAGTGTTCCCTTTGGATTACATCTGATGAAGAAAGAAGATGATTTTTATCGACGAGTATTTTCCGCTTTTTAGTAATACTTTTGGATTACATCTGATAAAGAAAGAAGATGGTTTTTATCGACGAGTATTTTCCGCTTTTTCGTTTTCCCTTTGGATTACATCTGATGAAGAAGAAGATGTTTTTATCGTCGAGTATGTTCCGCTTGGCGCCACCATGCTCGTCACAGTCACTCCGGAATCAGATAGTGTAGGGAGAGGTGCTGCTGCGTCAGGGAGAGAGTTGCTTGTGTATGTAACACCTGCACATGGAACTGTCAGGGCAGCTATCTCAGGAGGAAGTGACAGCGAGTGTGGGGATGAATGGGGACCCTATGGTCAATGGAGCTACAGATGGACCGAGGATCCATGCCCCATAGGCGCGGACCCTGTAAACTAGACTCCTGAAGTGGAAACACGAAAAAAGGACATTTGTCAGGAGGCGAGGGCGCTCTGCCCACAATTGGGGGAGAGTTCAGAAGAGGGACATTTATTGAATGAAGAGATCCATCTGGAGGAGCCCATTTTTGAGAGACAAGAGTCAGGAGCTGAAGAAGGGGCCCTCTCGGTACACACATCCCAAACGGGACACTAGGCCACCCATGATGCTGACCTATGATAGAATGGGACATACCACTGAGGTCCCCAGGTTGATACACCCTAATTCAAATTCTGTTTGGTCTTATTTCCCAGTATCTCCCATGTGTCCAGGTGGTGGTTTGTGTGCATGTAAATTTGGTGTTAGTCAGGATGCCTTAACCCCCATTCATGCTTCAGGTGGTGAGTCCTCATGTCCTGATAGGACACTTTCAATGACTCACCAGGGGTAGAATGTAACACCTGCACATGGAACTGTCAGGGCAGCTACTGGTATACTGGAACTTACAGCCACTAAGAAGAGCTTTGCAGCTGCTGTTAAACCGGGACCTACAGACATTAACTGTTTTTCCCCTGAGCTGCAGTGGACTACAATTCCCAGGGACTCTTGTTTCAGTCAGATGACACAGCCTGGAAGGATAGAAGGAGAGAGTGTGGATTGGAGGAGAAGGGACTTGGGGGAGAGAGCTGGGCAGGAAGTGAAAGTGAAAGTTGAGAGGAGAAGGAGCGTGGCAGCTTGCTGTGAAAGACGGAGCGGTGTGGATCTGCATTCCTCTACGCTGCAGAGTGTGGCGGCCCCCTCTGAGATACCCGCGCTGCTGGAGAGAGCGCGGTCCTGTCACCCTCTGAAGCAAGTTACATCAAGGACTCGGAGAGTTCTGCCGGCACTCCCACTGTATAAAGGCCTGAATCCTGCCACCCCCAGCTGGTGTCCAGAGACCCATCCGACTGTTTGAGACACACAGTGAGTGCCCTTCTGAGACTTGTGGTTCTACCAGCGCTATTTACAGTGAGTACACTACAACCAAGACTATTGACATTAATATTCATCTAAGTGCACCAACGGTTCTAATTTGCGCACCATCATCCGCGGCAACTGGGCCCCAACGTTTGGACTGAGTTAATACAAAAAGGGAAAACCTGCTATGTTATATTTGCAGGGTCGGAGTAGAAGTAGATTTTGATGTGTATATGACTTTTATAGAGCACCGTTACTTGTATTGTATGTTATTCCTTTACACCCACCTCAATTCTGCTGCATAGTAATAAACCTGTTAAACGGTTTTACTCCTGTTCCCTGTGTGTGTACTGAGCTGTGGCAGGGGCTTCCCGAATCAGCCCCTGGCAGAAGATAACCGTCCTTCTGCAGTCGCAGAGAGAGAGCTCCAATCAAGATTCGGGTGGAGGCACTGCGCCCTAGAGACGTGAGACCCCCCATAACACCCAGTGTACCGGGTAGCCCTAAAGGGATGTGACGCGCCCCTGGGCCTGTGTCGCTCTGCGTTGCGCATGCGGGAGCTTACCCGGAGCCGGATCTCTTGAGGGTTGTAGTCTCGTGGCGGTGATCCGGTCCGTGCCCAGGGAGTCAGACTAAGTGGCGCTGTATCAGCGGTAGATGTTGGACGACTACGCCACCCGTTGAGTACAGCTAAGGAGCTGCTGCTGCAGGGCAGACCGCTGAGGCCGGTGGTAGGATTGTGCAGCGTGATAGTATAACCCCCAACGGGAGGGGTATGGCCTCAGGGCAGCCGACGTGGATGATGGGGGTAGCAGGAATCACTCAGAGATGATGCGGTGTGATTCAGGGTCTTTACTGGTGACAAAGATAGACCCTCCCGGAGTACTGGCTAGCGATCGGGGCCTGGTCAGTCCTTGAGCAGATGGGATCTCCCCTGGCCAGGCGGAGTTGTAGGCCTCCCAAACTGACTGCACTCTTCTGGCTACCTTGCTAGAGGCGGGTATAAGTAGCCCACGTCCCTGAGTGCACCGTGTGGTGCTCACCCGCATGGCCGGTGACTCGGGGCCTTCTAGTAGCTTCCGCTCCACGACGGCGGCGCTGGTCCCATGCGTGT
The DNA here is from genome assembly GCF_046119375.1 of Phyllobates terribilis. Lineage (NCBI taxonomy): Eukaryota > Metazoa > Chordata > Amphibia > Anura > Dendrobatidae > Phyllobates > Phyllobates terribilis. The sequence continues at coordinate 574,027,017 of NW_027362764.1, forward strand.
GACCGTGCCTTCGGGTTTCTTGGCCAGAGGACCTGAAATCCCCTGCCTGACGGATTCTGCTGCTGGGTAGGAGTTAGTCCCCACAGCCTCGGACTCCGGGTCCGGTAAGAAATCTTCTCAGTCAGGGCGTGCTCTGCAGCTGCCAGCCCCTGACTCCTTGTAGCACTGCTCCCACAGAGCTCCTGTTGTTTCTTCCCATAGCTGCTTCTCTTCTCTGTCTCTACTTCTGGCATGGCCCAGGAGCTGGGCCCAGCCGGAGCCACAGCTCCCTGTCAGCCCTCCTGGCTGCACTCTCCCTCTGAACTCCCTAACCCTGCCTCAGCCCCAGGTTTATATAGGGGAAGTTCTTCCCCTTCCAGGACTGGGCAGGAGGTGTGGCATGCATAGGATTCCTGACCAAGAGACCTCCCACCTGCTCTCAGACATAACATTGCTGTTACTGTGGAAACCAGACCCCTGGGGTGCCACATTCCCCCCTAGTGAAATTTAGTACTCCGGGACTAAACATATTTTTAGAAAAACATAACAAGGTATAAACAATAATAATACAATAAGAAAAACACATAAAGATGGTTACGGCGTGTCCGCAACCGGGTGCAGTTTTGAAGAAAAGCAAGGTGTCCATTTCACCGAAACAGGGAGACCTAACCAGGTAGGGGTCTGTCCTGCCCCGAGTCCTTAACAGTCTTTAGTCCATTCCTGGGTTACGCTCCAACCATGTACAAAGGATTCCCGGTAAATCCACCAAGGACTCCCATAAATTACTAGAAACACATAATTATTTACAGGATATGGCCGCTCTCAGTCCTCGGCCAGTGGGGATAAGGAATGGCTGCTCACAGTCCTCAGCCTGGTTTAAGATAGGGGCACATGGGGAACAATTCACTAATCCCAACGGGGACCATATTTTAATTAGCAGCAGTCCTTGTACCCTTACGGGTAACTATTTACAGCTCTTTATTCACGCTACTTCCCTTCAGTAGCTATGTCCTCTTTGTGCTCCCTCCTGAGGGTAGTCCTCAGACCCGTCCGGGTCCTCTCGGCTTTCCTCGTATTGGTAGTACTGCAGCTCCTCCTCGGTTAGCTGGGTTAGTATCTCTGCGACAGTCCTCCTCCCAGGTGGCCAGGACTTTACCTCCCTTTGGGCTGCCCCGGTTAATTGGGCCACCAGGATGCTCACTTTTTGCTCCTCTGTGAGGGGGTACACCTGGAAGAGGCTATCCAGCTTTTCTCTAAAGTCATGCAGGGTATGTGACTCCCCTGAGTACTGGGGTAGCCAGGCTGCCCCCGGGATATAGGGCATGGTGAAAGACATGACCGCAACAGCGGTGGCGCTGGCGGGGGTTGAAGCGGTGAAGCTCTCCTCCGTATCCGACATCCTTCTCCCCCCTAGTGGACCGTGGCCTACCTTGCGATGATCCTCTTCCGTAGGCCGCGGCTCCGCAGTGGATCGTCAGGGTTGAGGACCTTCCGTCGCGCTCCTGTGACGTCGGCGTCTGCTGGGCTCCTTCCAGGACCTTACGCAACGTCCGGACGTGGGGCGGGGCTTCAGTTCTCGCGCGCTTTCGGAGTCCACGCCCCTCTTCTTCCCGCGCGGCGTCCTCAAGATGGCGTCCAATGGCGGGAAAACTCCACGTATGGCGGGAAGAAGGCCGAAGATGGCGCCGGATGGCGGGAAAACTCCACCGATGGCGGGAAGGAAGCGGAAGATGGCGCCGGATGGCGGGAATCTTCACCACAGGTAAGTTTGAACAGTCTTTTTCAGGCACGCAGTACCCGGTGGTTGCAGGCACGAAATCCTGCCGACTACGCCAAAAGTTGACGCGCCCCTGGGCCTGTGTCGCGCTGCGTTGCGCATGCGGGAGCTTACCCGGAGCCGGATCTCTTGAGGGTTGTAGTCTCGTGGCGGTGATCCGGTCCGTGCCCAGGGAGTCAGACTAAGTGGCGCTGTATCAGCGGTAGATGTTGGACGACTACGCCACCCGTTGAGTACAGCTAAGGAGCTGCTGCTGCAGGGCAGACCGCTGAGGCCGGTGGTAGGATTGTGCAGCGTGATAGTATAACCCCCAACGGGAGGGGTATGGCCTCAGGGCAGCCGACGTGGATGATGGGGGTAGCAGGAATCACTCAGAGACGATGCGGTGTGATTCAGGGTCTTTACTGGTGACAAAGATAGACCCTCCCGGAGTACTGGCTAGCGATCGGGGCCTGGTCAGTCCTTGAGCAGATGGGATCTCCCCTGGCCAGGCGGAGTTGTAGGCCTCCCAAACTGACTGCACTCTTCTGGCTACCTTGCTAGAGGCGGGTATAAGTAGCCCACGTCCCTGAGTGCACCGTGTGGTGCTCACCCGCATGGCCGGTGACTCGGGGCCTTCTAGTAGCTTCCGCTCCACGACGGCGGCGCTGGTCCCATGCGTGTGACCGTGCCTTCGGGTTTCTTGGCCAGAGGACCTGAAATCCCCTGCCTGACGGATTCTGCTGCTGGGTAGGAGTTAGTCCCCACAGTCTCGGACTCCGGGTCCGGTAAGAAATCTTCTCAGTCAGGGCGAGCTCTGCAGCTGCCAGCCCCTGACTCCTTGCAGCACTGCTCCCACAGAGCTCCTGTTGTTTCTTCCCATAGCTGCTTCTCTTCTCTGTCTCTACTTCTGGCATGGCCCAGGAGCTGGGCCCAGCCGGAGCCACAGCTCCCTGTCAGCCCTCCTGGCTGCACTCTCCCTCTGAACTCCCTAACCCTGCCTCAGCCCCAGGTTTATATAGGGGAAGTTCTTCCCCTTCCAGGACTGGGCAGGAGGTGTGGCATGCATAGGATTCCTGACCAAGAGACCTCCCACCTGCTCTCAGACATAACATTGCTGTTACTGTGGAAACCAGACCCCTGGGGTGCCACAGATGTTACAGTGGAGGCACTGCTGAGATCCAGAACTAACACAGGAGTACTTACTATGGAGACTTTAACAGAGCAAGAAGTGTATTTGTGGTGTGAAGAGATGGATGTTACAGCTAAACAAAGCTTTGCAGTGAGTGGTGAGCTCTGTGATGCGTCTGATGAAGAGATACTGAAAATAGTTAACTGACGCACTGAACTTGCCCACCCTAAAGTGGTCGACCGCAGGAAGGAAAAGGGGGGACAGTTACCCACAGCCCTGATCTTAACTGGGCAGATCTTGAGGAAAGAATACTTCCCATCCATGATAGCCGTGTCCCCAGAGTATGGTTGACAATGGAAGATCACTTGGCCTACTGAGTCCGAAGTTGAGACCCGGCAACAGGAATCAACCACTCAGCCTAGAAAGACTAGTATATGTCCGCCCTCTATTCCACTTAGAGCCAGTCCTGAAGAGACAGCGGCCCCTGCTGATGTGCTTATGACCACTATGGAAAAGTTAGTCAGTCAGTTTGCAAAGATGCAGCCAGAAGGGAACTACCATCGTCTAAGAACTTTCTCGGGTGCCCTCCCCACCCCTGCTGGAGAAGAAGGATATGATACTTGGAGGGATGTCACTTTACTGTGCTTAGATGAGTGGCAGTGCACTGATGCCGTAAAGAAGCAGAGAATAGTAGAAAGTTTGAAGGGTACTGCTATGGAAGTGGTGCAGGCTGCTTGGCGGAGCAAGCCACTAGCAACTTATCAAGATTATATGAGTGCTTTAGAAGATGCTTTTGGATCCCCTGAAGATGCTACTGATCTACTCTATAAACTCCGTACCACCTACCAACTTCCAGATGAGAAGATGTCCGACTATCTATACCGACTAGATAAGCTGGTTCATAGAATAGTATCTAAAGGTGGAGTCAGCCCTAAAGAAGTTGATCAGTGTTTCGTCTGGAACAAGTACTCAGAGGAGCTCTCACGCATGATCCAATTGCCCAGCGGATGAGGTCTTGTGATAAAGAGAAGATTCCTGGTTCTTTTCATGAGTTGCTTAAGGAAGTTCGCAAGGAGGAGGTTATTTTGGCCGCAAGAGAGAAGACATCCCCTCGGGTGACTACTGTTGCCCTGAAGCCAGCAGCCAACTGCCGAGAGATGGAACTGTTGAAAGTCATCGAGAAACAGGGGGAGCAGATTACACAGTTGTTAAGTGCCCAGGCCAAGACAATACAGAGGCTACAAAGTGTTATGCACACGCCCGGACTGACTGGCGTGTGCGTGTTTAGTCATCCCACTGGACCATGAACCGGAGAGTACCTGGAGGGGCAGAAACCGCCAGAGTGGTAAGTAAGGCAGAGCAGAGATATACCGCCAAAGCGGTGAGCAAAGACAGAGCAGAGGGGACAGGGCTCTGTTCACATGGAACAGACTGGAAGGGAAAGGCAGAACCAGATACACACAAGGTACTTGCAAAGAAGTAGCGAGTGGACTGCAAACTCACAAACAGCGACAACGAGTAAGAGTTAGGTGCAGGTTCAGACTATGCAGAAAAAGAGAGGAAACGGACACAGAGACAAAACAAGTAAGAGGCCAGGGGACAGTTCAGACAAGAACTGTACTGCAACATAATACAGGAACGATCCTAGGTAAAGCCAAGTGCTGGTTCAGACACTGCAGCAAAAGGGAGGAAACGGACATAGAGACAAAACAAGTTTCAGGTTAGGAGACAGTTCAGACAGGAACTGTTACAGCAACGAAATACGGGAACGAGCCTAGGTAAAGCCAAGTGCTGGTTCAGACACTGCAGAAAAAGGGAGGAAACGGACATAGAGACAAAACAAGTAACAGGTTAGGAGACAGTTCAGACAGGAACTGTTACTGCAGCGAAATACAGGAACGAGCCTGGGTATACGGCCCTCAGAGGCAGAAATGAACAGGCAAGGAGCGTGTTCAGACTGGCCTGGAAATACAGCCTCCAGGAAGGTGGACAGGCAGGGAAAAACAGAACAGGACCTGGCACATTCAGAGTCAAGGAGCACACTGAATGTTAAAGTTGCTCAGGCATCAGCTTCCAGGTGAAGCTGGTTTAAATATCCAGTGACAAACAGCAATAGGCTGAGGACGCATTAGGCGTGTGCCCACAGCAGCTACAAGAATGAGGAAGTAACCGGGCCGCCGCCCTAAGCAGTCAGAACAGAGACAAACAGACAGCATGAATAGAAGCCAGGCTAGCAGACTGGACTGAAGATCAAGTTTGTGATCTTGAATAGTGAGAGATGGTGCACTATGCAAGCCCTCCACCCGGTATGTCACAGTACCCCCCACTTACGCCCCCTCTTTTTCAAGCCTGCTAGAGTGTTCCGCAGAGAATTGGGAGGCCAGTCCTTCTCTTCGAGAGGATTGCCTCTTCTGTCCACTAGAGGAAACGAAACTGGTCTCATCATCTTGGTAACTAGGATGCTTCCTCCCATCAAGCTTCCTCAGCAACGGATGAAGTGGGTGAAGTACCAGGTACAGGGTGTAAGAAAGTCTCTGTCCATTTGTTATCAGGTAGCACCCCAAAGGGTTCAGGAGAAAACTGGAGGTCCTCCGCCTGGTTGGAGGGGTGCAGAGACTCGGGGGTAACCACTGCTTCGGGGTACACTTGGTCAAGCTCACTGGATGAAGTGAGCGAGGTATCAGGTACAGGGTGTAGGAAAGTCTCTGTCCATTTGTTATCAGGTAGCACCCCGGAGGGTTCAGGAGACAACTGGACGTCCTCTGCCTGGTTGAAGGGGTGCAGAGACTTGGGGGTAACCACTGCTTCGGGGTACACTTGGTCAAGCTCACTGGATGAAGTGAGCGAGGTATCAGGTACAGGGTGTAGGAAAGTCTCTCTCCATTTGTTATCAGGTAGCACCCCGGAGGATTCAGGAGGCAACTGGAGGTCCTCTGCCTGGTTGGAGGGGTGCAGAGACTTGGGGGTATCCACCGCCTCAATGGACGCAAGGCCAGATTTATTAAAGATGGAGGGTCCATGCTTTGGGACCATCCTCAAACTGGTTTCAGAGATGACATGTCTGTGAGGCGGGACGGTACCTGAAGCCAGATCATTGGTACAATCGTCGAGACTGTGTGGGGACATTGCCTCCGCTTCTCTTCCTTCGGTGACTTCAGCGCACAGCGAGTCAGCGACTAGCAGATCTGGTGAAGAAGAAGAAGACATTGCTGACTGTCCTGAAGATATGGGGACTGGACACCCCTTGTACCTTAACAGTCCCCCACGATACACCATGCAAGGTCTCCAGACCTGAGCGGACACTAGATTTGTCAGCTCTGGACGACTTGTGGGTAAACCAGTCAGCACCTGAAAGGAAAGCTTCTTCAAGTGTAATGCTCCAATCTGGAGCTTAATTTGTACAGACATCTTTTGACTGTTTCTGAGTAGGGCTCGTCCTTCAGCAGACAATGCCCAAACCGGCTTCTGGAGTTTTTGGACAGGAATCAGACACTGACTCTTCAAGGCTTTAAGCCTGAAACTTTCGGTTAATCCGAGGCTTTCACTTGCCACGGAGACAGTCATGGTCATCTGTGGAGAGGAAACACCCATGCCCAGGGCAGCCTCTCCTACAGTCCTAATGTCTTGGGATTCTCCAACCTTCACTGGACAAAGACCGTCAGGGGGACCCAAACAACCACAGCGGGACATCAATCCGATTTCGTGACTGAGTTCTGGACTCTGCTTTGCCTGCCGAACATGGTCAACCTTCATGGATTCAGTGCGGGTAGCTGCTTCTGCAGGCTGGGGAACAAGAGGTCTTTGGGAGGACAGAACCTGGCGTGATGATTTTCCTCTACGCCTTGCACATCTGGACTGCCTCTTGAGGTTGGGAAGAGAAGTATTCTGCGGAGAGTAGTCATCCTGTGTGGATTCTGGGTGGGCATCAGTCTCTTCGGACTGGAGAACTGGTGAGCTACCCACACACATTACCCATCGGGGCTGCTCCGGGATACTGGGATGTGAAGCATTAGCAGAGGCTTCAGGATTGGGGTCATCGAAGACCATTAGAAAGGCCACCAGGAAGGCCTGCAGGTCAAGGACGATAGGATCTCATGCTTTCCATAGGGGGGTGACCCATTTCAAGGCATCACCCGCTAGGTAGGATAACATAAATGCCACTTTAGACCAATCAGTAGGAAAATAGAGAGGGTAGAACTTGAAATGCAGCATTCATTGCTCCACAAACGCACGGCTTTGTTTAGGATCCCCATAGTACCGTGGCGGATCCGCAGGAACGAGAGCAGAAAGCTCCATTTGGACTGGTGCGTACATCGCCTGGGCAATAGCTAGAGAAAATTTTGTTTTTAAATTTATTTATTTTTTAATGCACGTATTCGCTGGACACGGATTCAAAATGTCTCTGAGAGCGAAGGGCCGTGGGGCTCAACGGGAACCATGGCCTGAGCAAACTGTTAAGCACACGCCCGGACTGACTGGCGTGTGCGTGTTTAGTGATCCCACTGGACCATGAACCAGAGAGTGCCTGGAGGGGCATAACTAAGTATCTACCCGATCCGACCAAGGTCGCACGATGGCTAACTACGCCTGTGCAACAGGGAGGAACCGAGTAGAGGGACCAGGTGCGACTCCAGGTCAGACCACAGACATGGCTGTTGATCCACACCAGGGAATACAGGAACAGGCAGGTTAGAGCACAGGCTGGGTAGGGTCCAGTACAGACTAGGAGACGGGTTCAGAGCCGCAGATGCGGTAATCAAGCAGAGTAAAGTGAAACCGCAGGTGCGGTAAACAAGGCTGAGCAGAGCGAAACCGCAGATGCGGTGGACAAGTCTGAGCAGAGCGAAACCGCAAGTGCGGTGGACAAGGCTGAGCAGAGCGAAACTGCAAGTGCGGTGGACAAGATTGAGCAGAGCGAAACCACAAGAGCGGTGGACAGGGTTGAGCAGAGCGAAACTGCAGATGCGGTGGACAGGGCTGAGCAGATCGAAACCGCAAGTGCGGTGGACAAGGTTGAGCAGAGCGAAACCACAAGTGCGGTGGACAAGGCTGAGCAGAGCGAAACCGCAAGTGCGGTGGACAAGGTTGAGCAGAGCGAAACCACAAGTGCGGTGGACAGGACTGAGCAGAGCGAAACCGCAGATGCGGTGGACAAGGCTGAGCAGAGCGAAACCGCAAGTGCGGTGGACAGGGCTGAGCAGAGTGAAATCACAGATGCGGTGGACAGGGCTGAGCAGAGCGAAACCGCAGATGCGGTGGACAAGGCTGAGCAGAGCGAAACTGCAGATGCGGTGGACAAGGCAGAGCAGAGCGAAACCACAAGTGCGGTGGACAGGGCTGAGCAGAGCGAAACCACAAGTGCGGTGGACAGGGCTGAGCAGAGCGAAACCGCAGATGCGGTGGACAAGGCACAGCAGAGCGAAACCGCAAGTGCGGTGGACAGGACTGAGCAGAGCGAAACCGCAAGTGCGGTGGACAGGGCTGAGCAGAGTGAAACTGCAGGTGCGGTGGACAAGGCAAAGCAGAGCGAAACCACAAGTGCGGTGGACAGGGCTGAGCAGAGCGAAACCGCAAGTGCGGTGGACAAGGCTGAGCAGAGTGAAACCGCAAGTGCGGTGGACAAGGCAGAGCAGAGCGAAACCGCAGATGCGGTGGACAAGGCAGAGCAGAGCGAAACCACAAGTGCGGTGGACAAGGCAGAGCAGAGCGAAACCACAAGTGCGGTGGACAGGGCTGAGCAGAGCGAAACCACAAGTACGGTGGACTGGGCTGAGCAGAGCGAAACCGCAGATGAGGTGGACAAGGCTGAGCAGAGCGAAACCGCAGATGCCGTGGACAAGGCAGAGCAGAGTGAAACCGCAGATGCCGTGGACAAGGCAGAGCAGAGTGAAACCGCAGATGTGGTGGACAAGGCAGAGAAGAGCGAAACCACAAGTGCGGTGGACAAGGCTGAGCAGAGCGAAACCGCAGGTGCGGTGGACAAGGCAGAGCAGAGCGAAACCGCAAGTGCGGTGGACAAGACTGAGCAGAGCGAAACCGCAAGTGCGGTGGACAAGGCTGAGCAGAGCGGGCAGAAACCGCCAGAGCGGTAAGTAAGGCAGAGCAGAGATAAACCGCCAAAGCGGTGAGCAAAGACAGAGCAGAGGGGACAGGGCTCTGTTCACATGGAACAGACTGGAAGGGAAAGGCAGAACCAGATACACACAAGGTACTTGCAAAGAAGTAGCGAATGGACTCCAAACTCACAAACAGAAGTACAGCGACAACGAGTAGGAGTTAGGTGCAGGTTCAGACTCTGTAGAAAAAGAGAGGAAACGGACACAGAGACAAAACAGGTATGAGGCCAGGGGACAGTTCAGACAAGAACTGTAAAGCAACGTAATACAGGAACGAGCCTAGGTAAAGCCAAGTGCTGGTTCAGACACTGCAGCAAAAGGGAGGAAACGGACATAGAGACAAAATAAGTAACAGGTTAGGAGACAGTTCAGACAGGAACTGTTATAGCAACGAAATACAGGAACGAGCCTAGGTAAAGCCAAGTGCTGGTTCAGACACTGCATTAAAAGGGAGGAAACGGACATAGAGACAAAACAAGTAACAGGTTAGGAGACAGTTCAGACAGGAACTGTTACTGCAGCGAAATACAGGAACGAGCCTGGGTATACGGCCCCCAGAGGCAGAAACGAACAGGCAAGGAGCGTGTTCAGACTGGCCTGGAAATACAGCCTCCAGGAAGGCAGACAGGCAGGGAAAAACAGAACAGGACCTGGCACATTCAGAGTCAAGGAGCACACTGAATGTTAAAGTTGCTCAGGCATCAGCTTCCAGGTGAAGCTGGTTTAAATATCCAGTGACAGACAGCAATAGGCTGGGGACGCATTAGGGGTGTGCCCACAGCAGCTACAAGAATCAGGAAGTAACCGGGCCGCCGCCCTAAGCAGTCAGAACAGAGACAAACAGACAGCATGAATAGAAGCCAGGCTAGCAGACTAGACTGAAGATCAAGTTTGCGATCTTGCATAGTGAGAGATGGTGCACCTACAAGCCCGCCACCAGGTATGTCACACAAAGTGCTGCGGAGGTAGCCGAGAAGCAAACCCTGGCTTCAGGAAGCGAGAATGATGACCTCTGTAGAGTAGAGAGTAGGAAACCAGAAGGGTGCTATGTCTGTGGGAGTCCAGGCCATATAGCTCATCAGTGTCCGAAGAGGTGGAGCTCAAAGAACTCTTCACATTTTCCCCATCACACTCAGAGGCAGTCGGGAAACGGGAAAGGGGGGCCAGTAGAACCCCATACTGAGCCCCCATCAGCAACTAAGACCTAATCTACCGCCCCATTCAATAGTGCCTCATCGAAAACACTGCCTGAAGGTTTAGTGGAACCAGCCCCACATGTCCCCGCATATTTCAATGGTCAACCTTGTACAGTATTGCTGGATAGCGGGTCTCAAGTGTCCATCATCTTCGAAGGATGGTATAAGAGATATTTATGCAATGTGCCTCTGAAACCGTTGTCTGGACTCGTGGTGTGGGGACTGAGTGAGCACAGCTACCCCTACAGAGGGTACGTGTCCGTGACACTACGATTCCCAAAGACTGTTGTTGGAGTGGATAAAGAGATACCCATCATAGCGCTAATCTGCCCGGAGGCAGAGGCAGATGAGAGACCAACACCTGTCATAGTGGGAACAAATGCCAACATCTTCCGTACGTTAGCTCAGTGGTGTTGGGAAGTTGGGGGAGAAAATTACTTGCAGACCTTATCCATCCACCCAGTCTGTCTGGAAGCCTATGTGAGAACGGAGGAGGAGAAGAGGGAACTACAGCCTGAAAGCTTTGAGCTTTGTTTTGAAGGAAGTGAGCTGAAAGGAGAAGAGAGGAGGCTGGTCATCGACGGCATGATGATGCGGGGGGCGGCTTTCTCTTTAGGCGAATGGGACATGGGCCTCGCCCAAGGAGTAGCGCATTGCATTCGGTTGAAGGATCAAAAGCCTTTCCGAGAGAGATCTCGAAGATTGGCCCCGGCGGATATCAAAGATGTCAGGCAGCATCTATGTGTTATGTTAGACACAGGAGTCATCATAGAGTCTAGTTGCCCCTATGCTTCCCCCATCGTGATAGCTCGAAAAAAAAATGGAGCTATTCGGATGTGTGTGGATCATCGTACCTTGAACAAACGTACGGTCCCTGACCAGTACACTGTGTCCCGAATCGATGAAGCTTTGAATTGCCTGCAAGGGAGCCAATGGTTTTCTGTGTTAGATCTCCGGAGTAGCTACTATCAGATACCCATGTCAAAAGAAGATCAAGAGAAGACCGCTTTTATCTGCCCCATTGGGTTCTTCGAGTTTCAGAGACTGCCTCAAGGACTGACAGGTGCTCCGGCCACTTTTCAGAGATGTATGGACAAAGTAGTGGGAGACATGCACTTACTTGAGGTCTTGGTTTATCTAGATGATCTTATTGTTTTTGAGAAGACTCTGGAAGAACACAACCAGCGGTTGTTCAAGGTGCTGGATCGGTAGAAGGAGGCTGGGTTGAAGTTGTCCCTTGACAAGTGCCGGATTTGCCAGACGACTATGAAATATGTGGGGCACATAGTCAGCAGAGAAGGAATTTCCACCGACCCCGCCAAAGTGGAGGCTGTTGTAAACTGGCCTAAGCCCACCAAACTGAGGGAGCTTAGGTCCTTTTTAGGATTTTGTGGATATTACTGAAGATTTGTACCCCAGTACTCTTGGATTGCGAAGCCATTAACTGCCCTTACCCAGGGGTATCCCGCCTTCCGGGAGGACAGCCCACTCCTCAAGGTCAGGAAAGAGGGTCTACTTCCGAGTTAATGAACTTTTTGGGAAAAGATGGACACCTGTATGCGATGAGGCATTTGAGAAACTGAAGTCATGTTTGACCAAAACTCCATGGTTGGTCTATGCAGACCCCAGTAAACCATATGTGCTACATGTAGATGCTTCTCTCGATGGACTAGGAGGGATTCTCTACCAGGACCATGATGGGTGTCTGCGTCCCGTTTACTACATTAGTCAAGGATTGACTCCCAGTGAACGCAACTACCCAGCTCACAAACTGGAGTTTCTGGCTCTGAAATGGGCTGTAGTGGACACGCTGCATGACTACCTCTATGGGGTACACTTCGTGGTTCATTCCGACAACAATCCATTAACCTACGTGAGAACAACAGCAAAACTGGATGTCACGGGGTACCGGTGGCTTGCCACACTCTCTTTGTACGATTTCAGCTTAAAATAGGCCTGCCTAGGGAACCCTTAAATGAGGAAGAAAAAGGAGGATGGATAGAGGTCCCGGCCCCTGAGGTGAAGACTCTGTGCCATAGACATCAAACTAATGCCCTCCCTATGCAGTGCTGTGCTAAATTCTTAGGAGCATCCAGTGAAGCGCTCCCATTGTTGTACTGCCGAGTGACAAATGTAACCCCAGACTCTCTCGTCAACTGACTTGTAATCAAGTCAGAACGGCGCAGCAGGGAGATCGGTCAGTGGGGGAAGTCCGATGGTGGGTTAAGAGGGGCTGGAAGCCCGAAAAGAATGCATTAAGAACAGAGGAGTCTGTCCTGCTGACTCGGCAGCTAGAGTCGCTAGCAGTAAGAAATGGACTACTATACCGGGAGGCAAAGCGCCAGAAGGGAGGAGTCCGTAGACAGCTGGAGTTACCTACCCGATTTCGGAGGATGGTCATGAAGTCCCTGCATGATGATCATGGACATCTTGGCATCGAGAAGACCACGGGTCTTGTGGCCGACCGATTTTACTGGCCTCGGATGGAAGCGGATATTGAAGAATACTGCAAATCATGCTCCCGGAGTGTGTTGAGAAAAACCTTGCCTTTGAGAACAGCCCCCTTGTGAACATTACCAGTGATGACCCACTTGAGCTAGTGTGCATTGATTTCCTCTCCATCGAGCCTGATGAAAGCAATGTCAGTAATTTGTTAGTGGTCACTGACCATTTCACCCGATATGCCCAAGCGTACCCCACTAAAGATCAAAGGGCAATTACTGTGGCAAAAACACTATGGGAGAAGTTCTTTGTACATTACGGGCTGCCAGCCCGCATCCATACCGATCAAGGAAGAGATTTCGAAAGTAGACTAATCAAGGAACTATGCACCATTTGTGGGATCAAGAAATCCAGAACCACACCATATCACCCCCAAGGGGACCCTCAACCTGATAGGTTCAACCATACCCTTCTGAACATGTTAGGCACTTTCGATCCCAGGAAGAAGGGACACTGGAGCAGGCATGTGAGTCAGTTGGTTTATGCCTACAATTGCACCACAAATGAGTCAACTGGATACTCGCCTTATTTCCTCATGTTTGGAAGAAAAGCCCGGCTACCAGTGGATATTAGTTTTGGGACATCCTTTGATGGTTCTAATGGGAAGACCTACTTAAAATATGTGTCCCAGCTACAAGAAGATTTGAAAAAAGCTTACAGATTGGCAGAGCAGGCCTCTGGTTGGTCAGGGAGGCGCAATAAGACTCGCTATGACTGTAGAGTTCGAGAACAAGTTTTACTGCCTGGAGATAGAGTCCTTATTCAACTTCTGGGCCTTCCTGGGAAGCACAAGCTTCCTGATCGTTGGTGTCCTGACCCTAATGTGGTTATGGAGAAGCTGCCCGGTGTCCCGGCCTACAGAGTGAAGCCCGAGAAAGGGGGTGGAGCTGTCAAAACCTATCATCGACACCATCTGTTGCCTGTGGGAAAAAACATCCCTTTACCACCATTGCCAACCCAAGGAGGTCATACCACCCTTCCGTGCAATAGGAGAAGTTGTAGGTGTGAACAACCACCCCAGCCTGGGGTAGCCTCAGGAGGAGGTGACAGCGAGTCTGGGGATGAATGGGGACCCTACGGTCAATGGAGCTTCAGATGGACCGAGGACCCATGCCCCATAGGAGCGGACCCTGTAAACCAGACTCCTGAAGTGGAAACACAAAAAAAGACATTTGTCAGGAGGCGAGTGCGCTCTGCCCACAATTGGGGGAGAGTTCAGAAGAGGGACATTTATTGAATGAAGAGATCCATCTGGAGAAGCCAGTTTTTTAGAGACAAGAGTCGGGGGCTGAAGAAGGGGCGCTCTCGGTACACACTCGTCACAAACGGGACACTAGGCCACCCATGATGCTGAACTATAATAGAATGGGACATACCACTGAGGTCACCAGGTTGATACACCCTAATTCAAATTCTGTTTGGCCTTATTTCCCAGTATCTCCCATGTGTCCAGGTGGTGGTTTGTGTGCATGTAAATTTGGTGTTAGTCAGGATGCCTTAACCCCTATTCATGTTTCAGGTGATGAGTAGTGTTGAGCCAACCCCGTAGTGTTCGAGTTCGGTTCGGTTCGTCGAACACCCGTGTGTTCGCCGAACAGTTCGTCGAACTGTTCGTCGAACACCTTCGAACACCGTTAAAACCAATGGCAGGCAAACAAAAACACATAGAAACACATAGAAAACACCTTCAAAGGTGTCCAAAAGCTGACAAACTGCTCAGAAGACACAACTAACACATGGAAAAGTGACAAGTACATATAGTCATGCGAAAAGAAAAGAGGTGGAGGAGTAAAAGGAGGGGGAGACACAGATATAGGCATGTCATGCCCTTCTAAAATCCAAAAAGTGAGAAGCCGAGACGGCCAGTCCGCTCCTGCCCGTGCCACCTCCGTGTCGCCGGGTTTGTGCCAGAGCCGCGGTGAACCCTGACGGCCAGCCCCCCTCTCCCAATACTGGTGCCTGTCCGCTGGTGGGTCGAGAGAGCCCCCCTGTGGTGGAGGCAGCTCTAAGCTTTTTAATTTAAATTGTCCCTCTAATTTGAATGAATACACTTTAAATCCATTTACAAGGATCTATTGGAGGGCAAGTCTCATGCCAGCAGCCGCGTAATTCCAGCTCCAGTAGCGTCCACTAAAGCTGCTGCAGTTAAAAAGCTTTTATAAGGATCGAGCTCGGCTGTCCACCGCAAGGCATCCTAGTGCCAGTCCCAGCCCCTATGCCTTGGGGTGCCTCCTGATGCTCTTCACTAAGTATCCCGTGGTCCCGAAGCATTTCCTTTGAAAAAATTAAGTGTCCAAACTACAGGTGGTGTAGATTGCTTAACAGCCGGGATAATCCGCTGACTAGCAGACACTGCTACTAGGCACAAAGTATTTCCTGGGCTAGATGCAGTTAAAAATTTGTAAGTAGATACTCTCGTTGGATGCTGAGAAAGCATTCCATAGAGTCTCCTGGCACGCCATATATGATTCTCTTAAAAAGCTTGGGGTAGGGGTCTAGGGGACCCTTTTATAGCCAAAATCACGGCCCTGTATCACAATACGTCACCTAGGCTGAAGATAAATGGAACTGTAGCACTGAGGGCTCGGTTGCTACAGACGTATTGCACCTCACCCAGAGGTGTGATATCTCACTCTCAGATAAGGATGGAGTGTGGATCAGGACCCGACACCTGCATGCATTACACCACATTGCCGTGGGGCAGGGCGACCAATATGCCCCTGAGATGGGCACGACAGTCCCTGTCCCTGGCTGGAGTGGGGGGAGGGAACACTGAGGAAGGGGAACCCTGCAGTGCAGGAGCAGGGAGGAAGCAGTTCCTGGGTGCATTGAGAAGGGAGTATAAAAGGTGGGCACCATCTTAGTTCAGTGCAGAGAAGTCTGAGCAGAAGTGGCAGGGAGCAGGGGCTCTGCATGAGCTCTGCTCCGGAGGCGGGCCTAGTAACAGAGGCCCAGGCCTGCAAGAGGGAGAAGGAAGGAAGAGGAGCGGAGAAGGCTCCAGGAACGAGGAATGAAGGGATCCCAGGGGTGCGGACGGGCGAGTCGCCACCGCACGCCCGAATCCACCTGCGTGGAGGGGTCAGGCCAAAGGGGGAGACCGGTCCCCGAACTAGTGGAGGCAGGAAACGACCCTCAGCTAGAAACCGGAGGCTCTGACATTTTATGTGGCGCAGCCCCTTGCTCCACCCACTAGGAAGGCACCACATAGGGTCAGGGAAACTGGCGCCAAGTTTACCAAGAGGAGGCCCGAGGCAGCCGGACAGAAGTGTTGGTAAGAAAGGCCAGACAAAGGACACACAAAGGGGGTCCTGTGAAGCGCTCCAAAGTTATCTGGGAGTTGTCTGAGCCCCTCACCTGGTGAGCACAGTACGACGTGGGCAGCCGTTACCTGCAGACGTGGTCTGGATAATAAGAACTGTGAGTAAAGGCCCTGAACTGCATCACTGACTCCGTGTCGTTACTGCTGCTGCCCTGCACCATCACCCCCATCCTCCGCATACACTGCCCTGAGGCTATACTCCTCCCGTGGGGAGTTATGCTACGCTCTGCTGCACCCACAACACCAGCCTTAGCGGTCTGCCCTGTAGCGGCGGTTCACTCTGACCGCAATCCACGGGTGGCGTAGTCGGACATTTAAACATCAAAACCACATAAATAGTTCCGCCACTGGTTTGACCGCCCTGAGCCATGGAACCGGATCGCCGCCACGAAGACTACAACCACCAGCATCCACCAAAAAGGGTCCGGCTCCGGGTGTCCCAAGGCCCAGGGGGTGCGTCAGAACATTTTCATCACCTTTCACAATCACCAATGGGACAAGGCAGGGATGTCCTCTGTCCCCTCTCTTATACATCCTAGTGACGGAGCACCTGCTCTCATCAATTCGCCATAACCCCAATATTAGGTGGATTGAGGTGGGAGGCACCGAGTACAAGTGCTCTCTATTTGCTGATGATGTCCTAGTATATATCACTCAATCACATATATCCATCCCTGCTGTTATGGCTGAAATAGATCACTTTGTTACATGGTAAAATTTTAAAATCAATGCAGCGAAGTCTGAGGCCCTCGATGTCTCCCTCCCTAAATCCATATAGGATTCCATCCAGTCCAACTTTCCCTTTGCCTGGCCCTCACAGGGTATCAAATACTTAGGAATTCCTATTCATAGAGACCTCTCCCATCTATGTTATCTTAATTTTGGGCCCTTTATTGAACAATTCCATACAGACCACGGTTGGCAAGTTAGAACTGTAAGATTCACTACGTGAACCACTGGTGTTTTGTGGAAAAGCACATGTACACCGCGTTCCAAATTATTATGCAAAAAGTGTTTAGGAGTGATAAGGGAAGAATTTGTTTGTTTGTCAGTTAAACTCATTGATGGTGATGTGTGTCAGGGCTCTTTATATCACTGTAAGCAATTGCAGACACCTGTGCTAATTAGTTTGGCAGGTGTGTCCAATAAAGGCAAGACTACTTAAGAAGGCTCTCTCACATTATTAAGCAGCCTACATTTTCTGCCAAAATGGGAAAGAAAAAGGATGTGTCGGCTGCTGAGAAGCAACAAATTGTGGAGTGTTTAGGTCAAGGCATGACTACAATCAACATTGTGCGATGATCAGGATGAAGTGTCTTGGCAATCAAGAAGTATGTAGCTGATTCACAGTACACACGTGTGCGTGCTGATAAGGGCAAATTGAGGACTCTTTCCTACAGGCAATTACGTCAGGTTGAAAGAGCAGCGGCAAAAAAGCCTTGTCATAGCAGCAGACAAGTTTTTGAAGCTGCTTGTGCCTCCAACGTCCCCCGAACAACAAGATGCAGGGTCCTTCAGAGGTTTGCAGCTGTGCATACGCCATCCTGTCGACCTCCTCTATCCACTTCACACAAGCAGAAACGGCTCCAGTGGGCCAAACATTACATGAAGACTGATTTCAAAACTGTTTTGTTCACGGATGAGTGCCGTGCAGCGCTCGATGGTCCAGATGAATGGAGTGGAGGATGGCTGGTTGATGGACACCCCACGCAAACACGGCTACAGCGCCAACAAGGAGGAGGTGGAGTAATGTTTTGGGCTGGAATCATGGGGAGAGAGATTGTCGGCCCCTTTAGGATCCCTGAAGGCGCTAAAGATGAACTCCATAATGTATGTGGATTTTCTCAAACAGCACTTCCTGCCATGGTTCAAGAAGAAGAACCGTGTATTTCACAGCAAGATCATTTTTCTGCATGATAATGCACCATCTCATGCTGCACATAAAACATCTGCATCTCTGGCTGATATGGGCATAAAAGGGGACAAACTTATGGTGTGACCCCCATGCTCCCCTGACCTCTACCCCATTCAGAACCTTTGGAGCATCATTAAAAGGAGTGTCTATGATGGCGGGAGGCAGTTCACATCTAAGCAACAGCTCTGGGAGGGTATTCTGTCCTCATGCAAAACAATTGAAGCAGAAACCATCCAAAACCTGACAAATTCAATGGACGAGAGAGTTCAGAAGCTCCTTTCGAACAAGGGGTCCTATGTGAAAATGTAACATCACCTAGAATAAAGTTTTGAGTTGAAAACTGTTTGATTTCAGTTTCTAACAACCTGCTAATGCTTATAATTTCAAAAATGACCATTTTTTTGGTCTTTATTAAAATGAAAAGGTTGATCGAAAAGTTTGGGGGATCTAAGAGTGTGGCAACCCAGTAGTCATGATTACTTCGAATTCTGACAATATGAGGGTCATGCTGCAGGTAGTGCAGCAAGAAAGCACTTATGTGTCTTGCGCATCTCGGAGCCCCAAAATTATTTTCCGGGCTAGATGCAGCTAAAAATTATTTTTAATTTTAAATCTGGTGAAGCTTATTATAGATGGCCTAATAGGATCAGTGCTGCACACTGCTACAAAGCCCAAATTATTTTCCAGTCAAGATACAGATAAACATGATTAGTAATTTGAAAGCTTAAAACGGTTGGTAGGGTGATTTTAACCAATCATCAAGCTTTTACTCTCCCCAGGATGACACAGGGGTAGAAAAGTCGTTTCGGATCCATGATTTGTTCATCTTTATGAACGTGAGTCTGTCTACATTATCAGTGGAGAGCCGCGTGCGCTTATCTGTCAGCACACCACCAGCAGCGCTGAACACACGTTCAGACAGAACGCTGGCTGCGGGGCATGACAAGATCTCCAAGGCGTAAGTGGCTAGCTCCGGCCATTTATCCAGATTGGAAGCCCAAAAAGAGCAAGGGTCCAGTGACACAGTCGTGGCTTCAATGTTTACTTGGAGATACTACTGTACCATCGTCTCTAGGCGTTGACTATGTGTCAGACTTCTTGTCTCCTGTGGCCTTGCAAAGGATGGGCTAAAAAAGTGGTGAAATGATTCCGCAAAATTGATGTTACCAGCAGATACTGTGGTTCTGTTACGGTTTGAGTGCTGAACACTTGACGGTCCCACGGTTGGCAAGTTGGAACTGTGAGATTCACTACGTGCACCACTGGTATTTTGTGGAAAAGCACATGTAAGATTCTGCAACAGTCTCTGCTGATACTCCTGCATGCGTGCATCCCTTTCTATGGCAGGAATAATTTCTGCAAATTTACTTTTGTACCGGGGATCTAACAGTGTGGCAACCCAGTAGTCAGGATTATTTCTAATTCTCACAATTCGAGGGTCATGTTGCAGGTAGTGCAGCAAGAAGGCACTCATGTGTGTTGCGCATCCAGGAGCACCAAGTCCCTGTTGTGTTGGTGGCGAGGTAGCAATCATGCTTCCTTCCTCTGTCCTCTCCCCCCAACCTCGCACAACAGAAATGTGATCAAGGTCTCCCTCATCTGATGAGTCTTCCATCAGTTCGTCCTCCACTTCTTCCTGGGCTCCTGCACCTTCCTCACTAGTTTGGCTGCTACCATGCGCCCTGGTAAAATCATCTCCCCCACCCTCACATGCCTGCCGCCCTGGTGCTGCCGACCGTCTGGACCTTGCAGATGTTAGCCCTTCCGCATACAACTCCTCCTCCTCTACTTCCTCCACCTCCTCTTGTGCCACCACCTGACTCCGAATTCTGTTTAACATGTGCTCCAGCATGTAAATCACCGGAATAGTCATGCTGATAATGGCATCGTCAGCACTAAACATCTTCGTCGCCATTTCAAAACTGTGCAGAAGGGTGCATAGGTCCCTGATCTGAGACCACTCCTCCAGCGTGATTTGCCCCACCTCTGAATCTCGTTGGCCCAGGCTATACGTCAGAACGTATTGCACCAGGGCTTGTCGGTGCTGCCACAGTCGCTGCAACATGTGCAGAGTTGAATTCCACCAGGTAGGCACATCGCATTTTAGCCGGTGAAGTGGCAGGCCCAACGACTTCTGTAGAGATGTAAGTCGCTGAGCTGCGGGATGCGAACGGCGGAAGTGAGCACACAGCGACCGTGCCCTCTGCAGAAGGCCATCTAGTCTGGGATAGTGGGCTAAAAATTGCTGGACAACCAGGTTCAACACGTGAGCCATACAAGGCACGTGTGTGACATTGCCCCGGCGAAGGGCCGCACCCAGGTTTGCAGCATTGTCGCACACGGCCTTCCCTGGTTTCAGGTCCAGTGGAGACAACCATTCATGAAATTGGTTCTCCAGAGCTGACCACAACTCCTCAGCTGTGTGACTCACATTTCCCAGACATTTCAATGTAAAAACCGCCTGATGACGTTGAGCCCTACTGCCAGCATAGTAAGGAGGTGTGCAGGATCCCTTCTGCGCAGTTAGAAAGCTTGTGGCATGACCAGACAGGCTTTGGGTGCAGGTGGAAGACCGAGAGGAGGTTGAGGAGGCAGAAGCAGTGGAGGAAAAATGACATAAAGAGGATTGACGCACAACTCGTGGGGACGGCAAGACTTGGACAGCAGCCCCTTGTCCTGCTGTCACCATAGTTACCCAGTGCCCAGTCAGCGACATGTAACGCCCCTGTCCATGCCTACTCGTCCAAGTGTCTGTGGTGAAATGCACCCTGTCACACACAGAGTTTCTCAAAGAAGCGGTGATGCTGTGTGCGACATGCTGGTGGAGCGCAGGCACACCTTTCTTTGAGAAGTAGTGCCGACTGGGCATCTGGTACTGGGGCACTGCGACGGACATAAGGTCTCGAAAATCCTCTGTGTCCACCAGGCGGAAAGGCAGCATTTCTGTAGCCAAGAGCTTGCAGATGGTGAAATTCAACCTCTTAGCTTTCTCATGGCTAGGAGGAAATGGTCTTTTACTTGTCCACATCTGAGGGACCGAGGGCTGGCTATTGTGCTTAGACGGGGTTGATAAGGGTGTCCCCGGCAAACTGCCGGTCTGTGAGGAAGATGCAGGCGGACATGTTAGGTTGCCTTGATCCAAAGGTGGTGCTATCGATGTCGGACAGCGCTCAAGACCAGCTGGTGTTACCACCTCCAAAGAAAATGATGACCTGCCAATCACGCTGGCTGTTGCGGGTAAAGAGGTGGCAGGTCTGTGCCCCAAAACAGGTGTGACTGCTGTCCCCCCAGTCACAGAGGATGAAGAGGCCGCGGATGCACAAGATATGGCAGACGGTGGTTGGCCCGGCCGGCTAGACCGCATTGTAGCACACTGAGCTTCCCACTGCAACTTATGCTTCATGTCCATGTGCCGGTTCATGCATGAAGTACTCAAACTATGTATTTTTTGGCCTCTACTTAGCTTTTGCTGACAAATGTTACAGATAACACGAGTTGGGTCATCTTTATCGATCTGAAAAAATGCCCAGGCTATGCAAGGCTTAGCACCCATGCGACCTGAAGAGCCACCACGACTTGTGGTGAGAGGCAGAGTTGTGTTTGAGGATGCAGTTGTTGACGTGCTTCCAGTACTACGTCTCTGTCCAGGAAGGCGCAACCTGACCTCGTCGTCACTAGCATCTTCCTCCACCTCCTCTGCTGACCTCATCTCTTGGCTGACTGTGGGTTGACAGTAAGTGGGATCTCCGACCTCATCATCATCACCCTGTGCGTTATCACACCCGTCGTCCTCAGAGCCAACCTGTTCCTGCCCTGACAAAAAACTAAAGTTGTCGCTCCAATCAGGTATTTGAGTCTTATCATCGTCTTCCTCATTGTCTCCACCAACAGGAGTTACAGTTTGGGAATGAGGGTCTACATTATGGTCAGAACCTTCTGCGTCTGGTCCTGGATCCGACTCATAAAGATTCTGGGCATCAGTGCAGATCATTTCCTCGTCTGGATTCACAGAAGCGCTGGAGTCGACCTCTGATTCCCAGGCTATAGTATGAGTAAACAGCTCTGCAGACTCAACCATCTGTTCTACCTCATACTCAGACGGGCAGCTGGAGATTTGGGAGCTGTGAGGAAGCAAGTGCGATTTGGGTGACACCTTTGAGGACTGGAGTATTTGTGATGTTGAAGTTGATGTGGAGGAGAGCCCACTTAAAGGAGCACTTGATATCCGTTGAAGCACCTGCTGTTTTTGTGCCTCATCTGGAATTTGTAGCGATTGGCGTGGCCGTAAGAAAGGGATCTTATCACATTGTCCGCTAAAAGAAGTAGACATTTTAGTTTGGCTGGAAGATGGTCTTTCTTCTGCACCTACCCCACGGACACAACCTTTTTTCCCCTTCCCAACACGCCTATTCCCCTTTCCACCAGCAGCAGGCCTTTTTCCACTCATTTTGGTGGTTAACTAATTCACAACTCTGGAGTTGTTTGCACAAAAAAACAATGGATGGTAACCGAGCAGAGCTGAGTGGCCAAACTGTGGTATTAGGCCAAAACTATTGGCTGGGTTAGATGCAGAAAAAAATTATTTTTAATTTGCAACCTGATGGAGGTCAGTATAGATGGACTAATAGACCAAGTCCCACACACCGCTAGAAGCCCAAATATTTTTTCAGAGCTAGATGCAGAAATTTTTTTTATTCAATTTGCAACCTGATGGAGGTCAGTATAGATGGACTAATAGACCAAGTCCCACACACTGCTAGAAGCCCAAATATTTTTTCAGAGCTAGATGCAGAAAAAAATTATTTTTAATTTGCAACCTGATGGAGGTCAGTATAGATGGACTAATAGACCAAGTCCCACACACCGCTAGAAGCCCAAATATTTTTTCAGAGCTAGATGCAGAAAAAAATTATATTCAATTTGCAACCTGCTGGACGTCAGTATAGAAGGACTAATAGAACAAGTCCCACACACTGCTAGAAGCCCAAATATTTTTTCAGAGCTAAATGAAGAAAAAAATTATTTTTAATTTGCAACCTGATGGAGGTCAGTATAGATGGACTAATAGACCAAGTCCCACACACTGCTAGAAGCCCAAATATTTTTTCAGAGCTAGATGCAGAAAAAAATTATTTTTAATTTGCAACCTGATGGAGGTCAGTATAGATGGACTAATAGAACAAGTCCCACACGCTGCTAGAAGCCCAAATATTTTTTCAGAGATAAATGAAGAAAAAAATTATTTTTAATTTGCAACCTGATGGAGGTCAGTATAGATGGACTAATAGACCAAGTCCCACACACTGCTAGAAGCCCAAATATTTTTTCAGAGCTAGATGCAGAAAAAAATTATTTTTAATTTGCAACCTGATGGAGGTCAGTATAGATGGACTAATAGACCAAGTCCCACACACTGCTAGAAGCCCAAATATTTTTTCAGAGCTAGATGCAGAAAAAAATTATTTTTAATTTGCAACCTGATGCAGGTCAGTATAGATGGACTAATAGAACAAGTCCCACACGCTGCTAGAAGCCCAAATATTTTTTCAGAGATAAATGAAGAAAAAAATTATTTTTAATTTGCAACCTGATGGAGGTCAGTATAGATGGACTAATAGACCAAGTCCCACACACTGCTAGAAGCCCAAATATTTTTTCAGAGCTAGATGCAGAAAAAAATTATTTTTAATTTGCAACCTGATGGAGGTCAGTATAGATGGACTAATAGACCAAGTCCCACACACCGCTAGAAGCCCAAATATTTTTTCAGAGCTAGATGCAGAAAAAAATTATATTCAGTTTGCAACCTGATGGAGGTCAGTATAGATGGACTAATAGAATGATGCTATGCCCAAAAGATTTTACTTCACTAGGTGCAGTAAAAAAATTGGTATTCTATACACAGGTGGTATATCTTGCAACACAGATAGGCTACTCCACTGACTAACACACTCTGCAATAGGCCAAAAAGGATTAGCTTTGCTAGATTCAGCCAAATGCTGTGAAAAAAACTTGCACAGCACTGGCACAGACCTGCCTGGCAAAAACTGATAGGAACTGATGTAACCTAGTCCTGAAAAGGACTCCAATTACAATTAGTCTTTACTCCCACAATCTATCTATTTAAGAGCACAGACCTGCCTGATAAAAGTCGTAGGAAATGCTGTAACCTAGTCCTTAAAAGGACTGCAATCACAACTATTCCCTACTCCCAAGCTATCTGTATATTTGTGCGAAAATTGGCTTGAAATTAACAAGGTATAGCGCACACAGCAACAGCGGTGCCGTCTAACACGCAGCTGCAGCAGTGAGAAAATGGTGGCGACGGGGAAAATGGCTTGGTCTTATAGGGCAAGGACATGTGACATACACTGCCAATCACACATGCCCTTGCTTGTGTGAAAAAAAGCACTTCGCTCCGTGTGTGCGCTGCTGATAGGCTGACAGATTGCACCTCCCCACTGCAAATGTGGGAAAGAGAAAAAAAAATGGAGATCTTCATTGTTCATGCAGAGATCCATCCCCTGCCCCTCCCCCCGCCCCGCTGTACACTCAAACTGCGTATTAACATTAATTTTCATCATTACTGAGAAAAAATCCAGTTATGATTTTGGTGCACGAACAGTTATCGAACATAACCTCGAACAGCCGAATTTTTCTCAAATTGTTCGTGTTCGCCGACCGGCTCGAACACCGCCCAAAACAGCTCGAATTTGAGATTGGCGAACAGTTCGAGTAGAACAACGCTCATCTCTAGTGATGAGTCCTCATGTCTTGATGAGACACTTTCAATGACTCACCAGGGGGAGAATGTAACACCTGCATATGGAACTGTCAGGGCAGCTACAGGTATACTGGAACTTACAGCCACTAAGAAGAGCTTTGCAACTGCTGTTAAACAGGGACCTACAGACATTAACTGCTTTCCCGCTGAGCTGCAGTGGACTACAATTCCCAGGGACCCTTGTTTCAGTCAGATGACACAGCCTGGAAGTATAGAAGGAGAAAGAGTGGATTAGAGGAGGAGGGACTTGGGGGAGGGAGCTGGGCAGGAAGTGAAAGTGAAAGTTGAGAGGAGAAGGAGCGTGGCAGCTTGCTGTGAAAGACGGAGCGGTGTGGATCTGCATTCCTCTACGCTGCAGAGTGTGGCGGCCCCCTCTGAGATACCCATGCTGCTGGAGAGAGCGCGATCCTGTCACCCTCTGAAGTAAGTTTCATCAAGGACTCGGAGAGTTCTGCCGGCACTCCCACTGTATAAAGGCCTGAATCCTGCCACCCCCAGCTGGTGTCCAGAGACCCATCCGACTGTTTGAGACACACAGTGAGTGTCCTTCTGAGACTTATGGTTCTACCAGCGCTATTTATAGTGAGTACACTACAACCCAGACTATTGACATTAATATTCATTTAAGTGCACCAACGGTTCTAATTTGCGCGTCAACATCAGAGACAACTGGGACCCAAAGTTTGGACTGAGTTAATACAAAAAGGGAAAACCTGCTACGTTATATTTGCAGGGTCAGAGTAGAAGTAGATTGTGATGTGTAAATGACTTTTATAGAGCACCATTACTTGTATTGTATGTTATTCCTTTACACCCACCTCAATTCTGCTGCATAGTAATAAACCTGTTAAACGGTTTTACTCCTGTTCCCTGTGTGTACTGAGCTGTGGCAGGGGCTTCCCGAATCAGCCCTGGCAGAAGATAACCGTCCTTCTGCAGTCCCAGAGAGAGAGCTCCAATCAAGATTCGGGTGGAGGCACTGCGCCCTAAAGAGGTGAGACCCCCCATAACACCCAGTGTACCGTGGTAGCCCTAAAGGGGTGTTACATGTATTAGGTAGTGTAGGGAGAAAAATCGTACATTACACATATCCATCTTAACAAACAATCCTTTTGAGAACTAACTAATCCATCTGCAGAGATATCAGGCAGGCGGTGTATATAGGCAGGCAGGGTATATAGCACACTGCAGTGCATATAGCACAAGAGGCTCCATTCCAATTCTGCCTTCTGCTGCTGTTAGATATTTCTATACAAAGGCCCAGGTCTCAGGGGCCAGGAATACTTTTCTTTGGATCTTAATCCTCATTATTTGCTTAAAAAGCAATGAAGAGAACACTGTTTTTCTGCGCCATTTGTTGGTTGGCACTGCAGAATACAGGCAGGTCCTTTCCATATTACAGAGCTAGAAATCCTGCTATTTAAAACTGTGTTTTCTCCGTCAGACGGATCACATATACGTTGTCAGAAAATACTGCCATTTCTGGCCTCCATT
Source organism: Phyllobates terribilis (assembly GCF_046119375.1). NCBI lineage: Eukaryota > Metazoa > Chordata > Amphibia > Anura > Dendrobatidae > Phyllobates > Phyllobates terribilis. The sequence continues at coordinate 574,053,210 of NW_027362764.1, forward strand.
AAAAATTTCTTTCAGTGTGTCAGTGAAGCAATTCACAGCAGTTTGCTGTTCAAACTACTTACCTACAGGCCAGGTATTTAAAACTCTGTTTTCTCCTTCACACGGATCACATATACGTTGTCAGAAAATACTGCCATTTTTGGCCTCAATTAAAAATTTTCTTTAGTGTGTCAGTGAAGCAATTCACAGCAGTTTGCTGTTCAAACTACTTACCTACAGGCCAGGTATTTAAAACTCTGTTTTCTCCATCACACGGATCACATATACGTTGTCAGAAAATACTGCCATTTCTGGCCTCCATTAAAAATTTCTTTCAGTGTGTCAGTGAAGCAATTCACAGCAGTTTGCTGTTCAAACTACTTACCTACAGGCCAGCTATTTGAAACTCTATTTTCTCCGTCACACGGATCACATATAAGTTCGCTCCAAGCTCAGTCATTTGTAGTGAGCGTGGAAGATACTGTCCTCCATTTAAAATGGGCAAGGAACGTGGCAAGGGAAAGGGAACTGGACGTGCTGGTAATGGTGCATGCAGAGGTCGAGGACAAGGCCGTGGGCAAACTGAAATTGTGCCACAACAAACACCCACATCTTCTCGCCTGACCTTCCTGTCCCAATTTCTAGGGGACCGCAGCACACCACTATTGAACCCAGAGCAGTGTCAAAAGGTTGTTGGTTGGATAGCGGATAATGCTTCCAGTCACTTAGCCACCACCACCACCCTGTCTTCCACACGGTCAAGTCTCAGTAGCCGTGAGTCTGGACCGCATATTCCTCACCCTGATCCTTCTTCCTCCCACCATGCCGAGTACCCAGAGACAACTGATCCCACACTTGGACACTCTGAAGAGCTGTTCACTTTTCCATTTATAGATCGGGCCTCTCGCCCGGTCCACTTGAAGCGGGGCAAGAGGAGATCGCGTGTAGCGATGCCCAAATATTTGAGCAGCCACGGTCACACGAAGGCGACGGTGGGAAAGTGTCACAAGAGGTGGACGATGATGAGACACAATTGCCAGAAAGTCAGAAGCAGGACCAGGGTGCGGAAGTGGAAGACAAGGTGGTGTATGATATAGTACCTGACCCAACCTGGCAGGAGGACATGCAGAGCGAGGAGAGCAGCACACAGGGAGAGGGAGGCAGAGCACCCCAACAGGCAGGAAGAAGCAGTGTGGTGGCCGCAGACAAAAGGCAGGCAACCGTTCCTCATAACACCAACACGAAGGAAGTTGCCAGTACAACTGTTAGGCCTTCCCGAGTCTGGTTGTTTTTTAACCCCTTTACAACCCAAGGTGGTTTGCACGTTAATGACCAGGCCAATTTTTACAATTCTGACCACTGTCACTTTATGAGGTAATTACTCTGGAACACTTCAACGGATCCCCCTGATTCTGAGACTGTTTTTTCGTGACACATTGTACTTCATGATTGTGGTAAAATTTCTTCAATATCACTTGCATTTATTTATGAAAAAAACGGAAATTTGTCGAAAATTTAGAAAATTTTGCAATTTTCAAAATTTTAATTTTTAGCCCCTTAAATCAGAGAGATATGTCACACAAAATAGTTAATAAACAACATTTCCCACATGTCTACTTTACATCAGCACAATTTTGGAACCAACATTTTTTTTTTATTAGGGAGCTATGAAGGTTAAAAGTTGACCAGCGATTTCTCATTTTTCCAACAAAATTTACAAAACCATTTTTTTAGGGACCACATCATATTTGAAGTCACTTTGAGGGGTCTTTATGACAGAAAATACCCAAAAGTGACACCATTCTAAAGACTGCACCCCTCAAGGTGCTCAAAACCACATTCAAGAACTTTATTAACCCTTAAGGTGCTTCACAGGAATTTTTGGAATGTGGAAGAAAAAAATTAACGTTTAACTTTTTTCACAAAAAGGTTACTTTAGACCCAAGTTTTTTTTATTTTCGCAGGGGTAACAGGAAAAATGGACCCCAAACTTTGCTTTGCAATTTCCCCTGGGCACGCAGATACCCCATATGTGGGTAAAAACACTGTTTGGGCGCACGGCAGGGTTCGGAAGGGAAGGAGCGCTATTTGACTTTTTGAATGTAAAATTTGCTTGAATAATTAGCGGACGCCATGTTGCATTTGGGGAGCCCCTGATGTGCCTAAACAGTGGAAACCCCCCACAAGTGACACCATTTTGGAAACTATACTCCTCAGGGAACTTATCTAGATGTGTGGTGAGCACCTTGAACCCCCAGGTGCTTCACAGAAGTTTATAACATTGAGTCGTAAAAATAACATTTTCACATTTTTCCCACAAAAATGTTTTTCAGCCCCCACTTTTGCATTTTCATAAGGGTAAAAGGAGAAATTGCACCATGCAGTTTGTTATGAAATTTCTCCTGAGTAAGCAGATATCCCATATGTGTGGGAAAACCACGGTTTGGGCGCACGGCAGGGTTCAGAGGGGAAGGAGCGCCATTTGACTTTTTAAATGTAAAATTTACTTGAATGTGCCCCTGAGGTGCCTAAACAGTGGAAACCCCCCACAAGTGACACCATTTTTGAAATTAGACCCCTCAGGGAACTTATTTAGATGTGTGTTGAGCACCTTGAACCCCCAAGTCCTTTACAGAAGTTTATAACATGGAGCCATGAAAATAAAAAAATCAAACTTTTTCCACAAAAATGATGCTTTAGCCCATTTTTTTTATTTTCACAAGGGTAAGAGGAGAATATGGACCCCAAAAACTTTTGTGCAATTTCTCCTGAGTACGCCAATACCCCATATGTGGGGAAATTACAGTGTTTGGGAACACGGCAGAGTTAAGAAGGGAAGGAGCACTGTGTGACTTTTTGAACGCAAAATCGGCTGGAATCGATAGCGGACGCCATGTCGCGTTTGGAGTTCCCCTGATGTGCCTAAATAGTGGAAACCCCCCACAACCCCATTTTGGTAACTACACCCCTCAAGGATTTTATCAAAGGGTATAGTGAACATTTTGAACCCAGAGGTACGACACAGAATTTGATAACATTAGGTCATCATTAGTGTTGAGCCACCCCCGTAGTGTTCGAGTCCGGTTCGGTTCGTCGAACACCCGTGTGTTCGCCGAACTGTTCGTCGAACTGTTCGTCGAACACCTTCGAACACCGTTAAAACCAATGGCAGGCAAACAAAAACACATAGAAACACATAGAAAACACCTTCAAAGGTGTCCAAAAGCTGACAAACTGCTCAGAAGACACAACTAACACATGGAAAAGTGACAAGTACATATAGTCATGCGAAAATAAAAGAGGTGGAGGAGTAAAAGGAGGGGGAGACACAGATATAGGCATGTCATGCCCTTCTAAAATCCAAAAAGTGAGAAGCCGACACGGCCAGTCCGCTCCTGCCCGTGCCACCTCCGTGTCGCCGGGTTTGTGCCAGAGCCGCGGTGAACCCTGATGGCCAGCCCCCCTCTCCCAATACTGGTGCATGTCCGCTGGTGGGTCGAGCGAGCCCCCCTGTGGTGGAGGCAGCTCTAAGCTTTTTAATTTAAATTGTCTCTCTAATTTGAATGAATACACTTTAAATCCATTTACAAGGATCTATTGGAGGGCAAGTCTCATGCCAGCAGCCGCGTAATTCCAGCTCCAGTAGCGTCCACTAAAGCTGCTGCAGTTAAAAAGCTTTTATAAGGATCGAGCTCGGCTGTCCACCGCAAGGCATCCTACTGCCAGTCCCAGCCCCTATGCCTTGGGGTGCCTCCTGATGCTCTTCACTGAGTATCCCATGGTCCCGAAGCATTTCCTTTGAAAAAATTAAGTGTCTAAACTACAGGTGGTGTAGCTTGCTTAACAGCCGGGATAATCCGCTGACTAGCAGACACTGCTACTAGGCACAAAGTATTTCCTGGGCTAGATGCAGTTAAAAATTTGTAATTAGATACTCTCGTTGGATGCTGAGAAAGCATTCCATAGAGTCTCCTGGCACGCCATATATGATTCTCTTAAAAAGCTTGGGGTAGGGGTCTAGGGGACCCTTTTATAGCCAAAATCACGGCCCTGTATCGCAATACGTCACCTAGGCTGAAGATAAATGGAACTGTAGCACCCTGAGGGCTCGGTTGCTACAGACGTATTGCACCTCACCCAGAGGTGTGATATCTCACTCTCAGGTAAGGATGGAGTGTGGATCAGGACCCGACACCTGCATGCATTACACCACATTGCCGTGGGGCAGGGCGACCAATATGCCCCTGAGATGGGCACGACAGTCCCTGTCCCTGGCTGGAGTGGGGGGAGGGAACACTGAGGAAGGGGAACCCTGTAGTGCAGGAGCAGGGAGGAAGCAGTTCCTGGGTGCATTGAGAAGGGAGTATAAAAGGTGGGCACCATCTTAGTTCAGTGCAGAGAAGTCTGAGCAGAAGTGGCAGGGAGCAGGGGCTCTGCATGAGCTCTGCTCCGGAGGCGGGCCTAGTAACAGAGGCCCAGGCCTGGAAGAGGGAGAAGGAAGGAAGAGGAGCGGAGAAGGCTCCAGGAACGAGGAATGAAGGGATCCCAGGGGTTCGGACGGGCAAGTCGCCACCGCACGCCCGAATCCACCTGCGTGGAGGGGTCAGGCCAAAGGGGGAGACCGGTCCCCGAACTAGTGGAGGCAGGAAACGACCCTCAGCTAGAAACCGGAGGCTCTGACATTTTATGTGGCGCAGCCCCTCGCTACACCCGCTAGGAAGGCACCACATAGGGTCAGGGAAACTGGCGCCAAGTTTACCAAGAGGAGGCCCGAGGGAGCCGGACAGAAGTGTTGGTAAGAAAGGCCAGACAAAGGACACACAAAGGGGGTCCTCTGAAGTGCTCCAAAGTTATCTGGGAGTTGTCTGAGCCCCTCACCTGGTGAGCACAGTACGATGTGGGCAGCCGTTACCTGCAGACGTGGTCTGGATAATAAGAACTGTGAGTAAAGGCCCTGGACTGCATCACTGACTCCGTGTCGTTACTGCTGCTGCCCTGCACCATCACCCCCATCCTCCGCATACACTGCCCTGAGGCTATACTCCTCCCGTGGGGAGTTATGCTACGCTCTGCTGCACCCACAACACCAGCCTCAGCGGTCTGCCCTGTAGCGGCGGTTCACTCTGACCGCAATCCACGGGTGGCGTAGTCGGACATTTAAAAACCAAAACCACATAAATAGTTCCGCCACTGGTTTGACCGCCCTGAGCCACGGAACCGGGTCGCCGCCACGAAGACTACAACCACCAGCATCCACCAAAAAGGGTCCGGCTCCGGGTGTCCCAAGGCCCAGGGGGTGCGTCAGAACATTTTCATCACCTTTCACAATCACCAATGGGACAAGGCAGGGATGTCCTCTGTCCCCTCTCCTATACATCCTAGTGACGGAGCACCTGCTCTCATCAATTCGCCATAACCCCAATATTAGGTGGATTGAGGTGGGAGGCACCGAGTACAAGTGCTCTCTATTTGCTGATGATGTCCTAGTATATATCACTCAATCACATATATCCATCCATGCTGTTATGGCTGAAATAGATCACTTTGTCACATGGTAAAATTTTAAAATCAATGCAGCGAAGTCTGAGGCCCTCGATGTCTCCCTCCCCAAATCCATATAGGATTCCATCCAGTCCAACTTTCCCTTTGCCTGGCCCTCACAGGGTATCAAATACTTAGGAATTCCTATTCATAGAGACCTCTCCCATCTATGTTATCTTAATTTTGGGCCCTTTATTGAACAATTCCATACAGACCACGGTTGGCAAGTTAGAACTGTAAGATTCACTACGTGAACCGCTGGTGTTTTGTTGAAAAGCACATGTACACCGCATTCCAAATTATTATGCAAAAAGTGTTTAGGAGTGATAAGGGAAGAATTTGTTTGTTTGTCAGTTAAACTCATTGATGGTGATGTGTGTCAGGGCTCTTTATATCACTGTAAGCAATTGCAGACACCTGTGCTAATTAGTTTGGCAGGTGTGTCCAATGAAAGGCAAGACTACTTAAGAAGGCTCTCTCACATTATTAAGCAGCCTACATTTTCTGCCAAAATGGGAAAGAAAAAGGATGTGTCGGCTGCTGAGAAGCAACAAATTGTGGAGTGTTTAGGTCAAGGCATGACTACAATCAACATTGTGCGATGATCAGGATGAAGTGTCTTGGCAATCAAGAAGTATGTAGCTGATTCACAGTACACACGTGTGCGTGCTGATAAGGGCAAATTGAGGACTCTTTCCTACAGGCAATTACGTCAGGTTGAAAGAGCAGCGGCAAAAAAGCCTTGTCATAGCAGCAGACAAGTTTTTGAAGCTGCTTGTGCCTCCAACGTCCCCCGAACAACAAGATGCAGGGTCCTTCAGAGGTTTGCAGCTGTGCATACGCCATCCTGTCGACCTCCTCTATCCACTTCACACAAGCAGAAACGGCTCCAGTGGGCCAAACATTACATGAAGACTGATTTCAAAACTGTTTTGTTCACGGATGAGTGCCGTGCAGCGCTCGATGGTCCAGATGGATGGAGTGGAGGATGGCTGGTTGATGGACACCCCACGCAAACACGGCTACAGCGCCAACAAGGAGGAGGTGGAGTAATGTTTTGGGCTGGAATCATGGGGAGAGAGATTGTCGGCCCCTTTAGGATCCCTGAAGGCGCTAAAGATGAACTCCATAATGTAAGTGGATTTTCTCAAACAGCACTTCCTGCCATGGTTCAAGAAGAAGAACCGTGTATTTCACAGCAAGATCATTTTTCTGCATGATAATGCACCATCTCATGCTGCACATAAAACATCTGCATCTCTGGCTGATATGGGCATAAAAGGGGACAAACTTATGGTGTGACCCCCATGCTCCCCTGACCTCTACCCCATTCAGAACCTTTGGAGCATCATTAAAAGGAGTGTCTATGATGGCGGGAGGCAGTTCACATCTAAGCAACAGCTCTGGGAGGGTATTCTGTCCTCATGCAAAACAATTGAAGCAGAAACCATCCAAAACCTGACAAATTCAATGGACGAGAGAGTTCAGAAGCTCCTTTCGAACAAGGGGTCCTATGTGAAAATGTAACATCACCTAGAATAAAGTTTTGAGTTGAAAACTGTTTGATTTCAGTTTCTAACAACCTGCTAATGCTTATAATTTCAAAAATGACCATTTTTTTGGTCTTTATTAAAATGAAAAGGTTGATCGAAAAGTTTGGGGGATCTAAGAGTGTGGCAACCCAGTAGTCATGATTACTTCGAATTCTGACAATATGAGGGTCATGCTGCAGGTAGTGCAGCAAGAAGGCACTTATGTGTCTTGCGCATCTCGGAGCCCCAAAATTATTTTCCGGGCTAGATGCAGCTAAAAATTATTTTTAATTTTAAATCTGGTGGAGCTTATTATAGATGGCCTAATAGGATCAGTGCTGCACACTGCTACAAAGCCCAAATTATTTTCCAGTCAAGATACAGATAAACATGATTAGTAATTTGAAAGCTTAAAACGTTTGGTAGGGTGATTTTAACCAATCATCAAGCTTTTACTCTCCCCAGGATGACACAGGGGTAGAAAAGTCGTTTCGGATCCATGATTTGTTCATCTTTATGAACGTGAGTCTGTCTACATTATCAGTGGAGAGCCGCGTGCGCTTATCTGTCAGCACACCACCAGCAGCGCTGAACACACGTTCAGACAGAACGCTGGCTGAGGGGCATGACAAGATCTCCAAGGCGTAAGTGGCTAGCTCCGGCCATTTATCCAGATTGGAAGCCCAAAAAGAGCAAGGGTCCAGTGACACAGTCGTGGCTTCAATGTTTACTTGGAGAAACTCCTGTACCATCGTCTCTAGGCGTTGACTATGTGTCAGACTTCTTGTCTCCTGTGGCCTTGCAGAGGATGGGCTAAAAAAGTGGTGAAATGATTCCGCAAAATTGATGTTACCAGCAGATACTGTGGTTCTGTTACGGTTTGAGTGCTGAACACTTGACGGTCCCACGGTTGGCAAGTTGGAACTGTGAGATTCACTACGTGCACCACTGGTATTTTGTGGAAAAGCACATGTAAGATTCTGCAACAGTCTCTGCTGATACACCTGCATGCGTGCATCCCTTTCTATGGCAGGAATAATTTCTGCAAATTTACTTTTGTACCGGGGATCTAACAGTGTGGCAACCCAGTAGTCAGGATTATTTCTAATTCTCACAATTCGAGGGTCATGTTGCAGGTAGTGCAGCAAGAAGGCACTCATGTGTGTTGCGCATCCAGGAGCACCAAGTCCCTGTTGTGTTGGTGGCGAGGTAACAATCATGCTTCCTTCCTCTGTCCTCTCCCCCCAACCTCACACAACAGAAATGTGATCAAGGTCTCCCTCATCTGATGAGTCTTCCATCAGTTCGTCCTCCACTTCTTCCTAGGCTCCTGCACCTTGATCACTAGTTTGGCTGCTACCATGCGCCCTGGTAAAACCATCTCCCCCACCCTCACATGCCTGCCGCCTTGGTGCTGCCGACCTTCTGGACCTTGCAGATGTTAGCCCTTCCGCATACAACTCCTCCTCCTCTACTTCCTCCACCTCCTCTTGTGCCACCACCTGACTCCGAATTCTGTTTAACATGTGCTCCAGCATGTAAATCACCGGAATAGTCATGCTGATAATGCCATCGTCAGCACTAAACATCTTCGTCGCCATTTCAAAACTGTGCAGAAGGGTGCATAGGTCCCTGATCTGAGACCACTCCTCCAGCGTGATTTGCCCCACCTCTGAATCTCGTTGGCCCAGGCTATACGTCAGAACGTATTGCACCAGGGCTTGTCGGTGCTGCCACAGTCGCTGCAACATGTGCAGAGTTGAATTCCACCGGGTAGGCACATCGCATTTTAGCCGGTGAAGTGGCAGGCCCAACGACTTCTGTAGAGATGTAAGTCGCTGAGCTGCGGGATGCGAACGGCGGAAGTAAGCACACAGCGACCGTGCCCTCTGCAGAAGGCCATCTAGTCTGGGATAGTGGGCTAAAAATTGCTGGACAACCAGGTTCAACACGTGAGCCATACAAGGCACGTGTGTGACATTGCCCCGGCGAAGGGCCGCACCCAGGTTTGCAGCATTGTCGCACACGGCCTTCCCTGGTTTCAGGTCCAGTGGAGACAACCATTCATGAAATTGGTTCTCCAGAGCTGACCACAACTCCTCAGCTGTGTGACTCACATTTCCCAGACATTTCAATGTAAAAACCGCCTGATGACGTTGAGCCCTACTGCCAGCATAGTAAGGAGGTGTGCAGGATCCCTTCTGCGCAGTTAGAAAGCTTGTGGCATGACCAGACAGGCTTTGGGTGCAGGTGGAAGACCGAGAGGAGGTTGAGGAGGCAGAAGCAGTGGAGGAACTTTGACATAAAGAGGATTGACGCACAACTCGTGGGGACGGCAAGACTTGGACAGCAGCCCCTTGTCCTGCTGTCACCATAGTTACCCAGTGCCCAGTCAGCGACATGTAACGCCCCTGTCCATGCCTACTCGTCCAAGTGTCTGTGGTGAAATGCACCCTGTCACACACAGAGTTTCTCAAAGAAGCGGTGATGTTGTGTGCGACATGCTGGTGGAGTGCAGGCACACCTTTCTTTGAGAAGTAGTGCCGACTGGGCATCTGGTACTGGGGCACTGCGACGGACATAAGGTCTCGAAAATCCTCTGTGTCCACCAGGCGGAAAGGCAGCATTTCTGTAGCCAAGAGCTTGCAGATGGTGAAATTCAACCTCTTAGCTTTCTCATGGCTAGGAGGAAATGGTCTTTTACTTGTCCACATCTGAGGGACCGAGGGCTGGCTATTGTGCTTAGACGGGGTTGATAAGGGTGTCCCCGCAAACTGCCGGTCTGTGAGGAAGATGCAGGCGGACATGTTAGGTTGCCTTCATCCAAAGGTGGTGCTATCGATGTCGGACAGCGCTCAACACCAGCTGGTGTTACCACCTCCAAAGAAAATGATGACCTGCCAATCACGCTGGCTGTTGCGGGTAAAGAGGTGGCAGGTCTGCGCCCCAAAACAGGTGTGACTGCTGTCCCCCCAGTCACAGAGGATGAAGAGGCCGCGGATGCACAAGATATGGCAGACGGTGGTTGGCCCGGCCGGCTAGGCCGCATTGTAGCACACTGAGCTTCCCACTGCAACTTATGCTTCATGTCCATGTGCCGGTTCATGCATGAAGTACTCAAACTATGTTTTTTTTGGCCTCTACTTAGCTTTTGCTGACAAATGTTACAGATAACACGAGTTGGGTCATCTTTATCGATCTGAAAAAATGCCCAGGCTATGCAAGGCTTAGCACCCATGCGACCTGAAGAGCCACCACGACTTGTGGTGAGAGGCAGAGTTGTGTTTGAGGATGCAGTTGTTGACGTGCTTCCAGTACTACGTCTCTGTCCAGGAAGGCGCAACCTGACCTCGTCGTCACTAGCATCTTCCTGAACCTCCTCTGCTGACCTCATCTCTTGGCTGACTGTGGGTTGACAGTAAGTGGGATCTCCGACCTCATCATCATCACCCTGTGCGTTATCACACCCGTCGTCCTCAGAGCCAACCTTTTCCTGCCCTGACAAAAAACTAAAGTTGTCGCTCCAATCAGGTATTTGAGTCTTATCATCGTCTTCCTCATTGTCTCCACCAACAGGAGTTACAGTTTGGGAATGAGGGTCTACATTATGGTCAGAACCTTCTGCGTCTGGTCCTGGATCCGACTCATAAAGATTCTGGGCATCAGTGCAGATCATTTCCTCGTCTGGATTCACAGAAGCGCTGGAGTCGACCTCTGATTCCCAGGCTATAGTATGAGTAAACAGCTCTGCAGACTCAACCATCTGTTCTACCTCATACTCAGACGGGCAGCTGGAGATTTGGGAGCTGTGAGGAAGCAAGTGCGATTTGGGTGACACCTTTGAGGACTGGAGTATTTGTGATGTTGAAGTTGATGTGGAGGAGAGCCCACTTAAAGGAGCACTTGATATCCGTTGAAGCACCTGCTGTTTTTGTGCCTCATCTGGAATTTGTAGCGATTGGCGTGGCCGTAAGAAAGGGATCTTATCACATTGTCCGCTAAAAGAAGTAGACATTTTAGTTTGGCTGGAAGATGGTCTTTCTTCTGCAGATGTTACTGTTGCTTTAACACCTACCCCACGGACACAACCTTTTTTCCCCTTCCCAACACGCCTATTCCCCTTTCCACCAGCAGCAGGCCTTTTTCCACTCATTTTGGTGGTTAACTAATTCACAACTCTGGAGTTGTTTGCACAAAAAAACAATGGATGGTAACCGAGCAGAGCTGAGTGGCCAAACTGTGGTATTAGGCCAAAACTATTGGCTGGGTTAGATGCAGAAAAAAATTATTTTGAATTTGCAACCTGATGGAGGTCAGTATAGATGGACTAATAGAGAAAGTCCGACACACTACTAGAAGGCCAAATATTTTTTCAGAGGTAGATGCAGAAAAAAATATATTCAGTTTGCAACCTGATGGAGGTCAGTATAGATGGACTAATACAACAAGTCCCGCACACAGCTAGAAGCCCAAATATTTTTTCAGAGGTACTGTAGATGCAGATAAAAATTATTTTTAATTTGCAACCTGATGGAGGCCAGTATAGATGGACTAATAGAGAAAGTCCGACACACTACTAGAAGGCCAAATATTTTTTCAGATGTAGATGCAGAAAAAAATATATTCAGTTTGCAACCTGATGGAGGTCAGTATAGATGGATTAATAGAACAAGACCCACACACAGCTAGAAGCCCAATATTTTTTCAGAGGTAGATGCAGAAAAAAATATATTCAGTTTGCAACCTGATGGAGGTCAGTATAGATGGACTAATAGAACAAGTCCCACACACTGCTAGAAGCCCAAATATTTTTTCAGAGGTACTGTAGATGCAGATAAAAATTAGTTTTAATTTGCAACCTGATGGAGGTCAGTATAGATGGACTAATAGAATGATGCTATGCCCAAAAGATTTTACTTCACTAGGTGCAGTAAAAAAATTGGTATTCTATACACAGGTGGTATATCTTGCAACACAGATAGGCTACTCCACTGACTAACACACTCTGCAATAGGCCAAAAAGGATTAGCTTTGCTAGATTCAGCCAAATGCTGTGAAAAAAACTTGCACAGCACTGGCACAGACCTGCCTGGCAAAAACTGATAGGAACTCATGTAACCTAGTCCTGAAAAGGACTGCAATTACAATTAGTCTTTACTCCCACAATCTATCTATTTAAGAGCACAGACCTGCCTGATAAAAGTCGTAGGAAATGCTGTAACCTAGTCCTTAAAAGGACTGCAATCACAACTATTCCCTACTCCCAAGCTATCTGTATATTTGTGCAAAAATTGGCTTGAAATTAACAAGGTATAGCGCACACAGCAACAGCGGTGCCGTCTAACACGCAGCTGCAGCAGTGAGAAAATGGTGGCGACGGGGAAAATGGCTTGGTCTTATAGGGCAAGGACATGTGACATACACTGCCAATGACATGCCCTTGCTTGTGTGAAAAAAAGCACTTCGCTCCGTGTGTGCGCTGCTGATAGGCTGACAGATTGCACCTCCCCACTGTAAATGCGGGAAAGAGAAAAAAAAATGGAGATCTTCATTGTTCCTGCAGAGATCCATCCCCTGCCCCTCCCCCCACCCCGCTGTACACTCAAACTGCGTATTAACATAAATTTTCATCATTACTGAGAAAAAATCCAGTTATGATTTTGGTGCACGAACAGTTATCGAACATAACCTCGAACAGCCGAATTTTTCTCAAATTGTTCGTGTTCGCCGAACGGCTCGAACACCGCCCAAAACAGCTCGAATTTGATATTGGCGAACAGTTCGAGTAGAACAACGCTCATCTCTAGTCATCATATTGAATAAGTTGTCATTCGTCATGAGCGCAAGTGCTCACTACTTGAGTTTGCATCGGGTACTCAGGTATGCACCATGTATCGCGGGTGCTCGAGTCCCCGCCCGTATGTTTCACTTTTATTAGACACCCCCAAAAAAACATGCGGGGATCCCCACAATGTTTTTTTGGCCGCGAAGCATATGGGGCGGATACTCGAGCATGTCACTCGAGCACCCGCGATACTCAATGCATACCCGAGCAGCCGATGCAAACTCAAGTAGCGAGCACTTGCGCTCAACAATAGTTGTCATATCGTCATCTTTTTTTTTTACTTTTGAAAAAAAACCCAACCCCAACCCCAACACCAGCCCCAGCCCTAGCGTTTATTTTTTACGCTGTTCCTAGTGTGGTATAAGTGACTAGACGACTTTATTCTTCAGGTCGGTGCGACTACAGAGATACCAGAATCATATCGGGTTTTTATGATTGACAGCTGTCACACACTAAAAAACACATATTTTGTAAAATCTAGTTTTTGCATCGCCATATTTTGAGAGCTATAATTTTTCCATATTTTGGCTGACAGAGTCATGTGACGGCTTGTTTTTTGCGGGATGAGTTTTTTTAGATGTGCCATTTTGAGGCATGTGACATTTTTTGATTGCTTTCTATTCCGTTTTTTGGGAGGCAGAATAAACAAAAACCAACAATTCAGGAATTGTTTTTTTTAAATTTTTTTATTCTGCTCCGCGTGTGGTAAAATTGATAAGGTAGCTTTATTCTTCAGGTCAGTACGTTTACAGCGGTACCACATTTATATAGTTTTTCTATGTTTTGGCGCTTTTACACAATAAAAGCTATTTTATAGAAAAAAATATTTTTTGCATCGCTTTATTCTGAGAGCTATAACTTTTTCTTTTTCAGCTGATGGAGCGGTATGGTAGCTTATTTTTTGCGGGACGAGATGACGTTTTCAGCGGTACCATTTTTATTTATATTCGTCTTTTTGATCGCATGTTATTCCTTTTTTGTTTGGCGGTATGATGATAAAGCATTGTTTTGTGCTTGGTTTTTTTTTTTATTTTTTACCGTGTTCACTGAAGGGGTTAACTAGTGGGAAAGTTTTATAGGTCAGGTTGTTCCGGACGTGGCGATACCAAATATGTGTACTTTTATCGTTTTTTTTTTTTTTCATAATAATATTTATTGATGGGTACATTATATTTTTATTTTTGGTGGATTATTATTATTATTATTTTTTTTTTTATATTTTTGCAATTTTTTTTTTCTTCTCTTTCTGACAGTTTTTTTATTTGTATACTTTGTCCCACTATAGGACTTTCACTTTTTTTATTCTCATCGCCTGCATAGCATAGGGATGGAGCACCATCCCTGTGCCATGCAGGCTGTCAGCACTGCACAGTGAGAAGATAGTTTGGTCATGTACTGCGCATGACCAAAAAGTCTTCCTGCTGTCTGGTGACCCGGATGTTATCATGACGACATCAGGTCGTCATGGCAACATCCTGGAAGCCGCGGCAGACAGCGCTGGAGGCCGGAAGAGGAGGTGAGTATACCGATCACCTCCCCTTAGTCACCGCAATGCTGCGATCGAAGTTCGATCGCAGCATTGGGGGGATTAATGTACCGGGAGCGGTGCGAGACCACTCCCTCCACATAGTACCGGGTGTCATCTGTGACAATCAGCTAACACCCGGCGGTGATCGCGCCCGCACAGCCTGTGTGCGCGTGCGATTGCCATGATGTACTAATACGGGTCAGGCTCTTAAAGCCCAGGGCACAGACGCGTATTAGTGCGTCTTGGGCTTTAAAGGGGTTAAAGTCTCTGCCGACAACCCCAAAAACGCCATTTGCACCACCTGCCAGGCCAGCATCAGCAGGGTTGACAAAACGACCAGCCTGACCACCACCAGCATGATCAGACACATGTCAGCAAAGCACCCGACTTTGTGGGCCGAACCCCAGGGTCCAGGAACAGTGTCTGCAGGTGGCACCATTGCTTCTTCCACTGTTGTGCATGCAAGCCAATCCCCTGTCCATGGTGCATGCGAAGATGCCTCCTGCCCTGCACCTGTCGTTGCACACTCGCAGCGTTCAGTTGTCCATACCCTAGTCCTTGGAACGCAAGCACAAATATGCAGCCAACGCCCCACAGGCCGCACTACTAAATTCTCACATTTCACGACTGCTTGCGCTCGAAATGTTGCCTTTTAGTCTGGTGGAGATGGAAGCATTCCGGAGCCTGATGGCGGCGGCCGTCCCTCGGTACTAGGTCCCCAGCCGCCACTATTTCTCCCGGTGTGCCGTCCCCGCATTACACAAGCACGTGTCCCAAAACATTAGCTGTGCCCTCAACAACGCAGTTACCAGGAAAGTCCACCTAACCACGGACATGTGGACAAGTGCTTGTGGGCAGGGATGGTTCATCTCGCTGATGGCACACTGGGTTAACATAGTGGAAGCCGGGACCCAGTTGGACCTTGGGACGGAACGCGCCCTCCCGACGCCAAGGATTGCGGGCCCTAGGTCAATCAGGGTTGCCCCCACGGTCTACAGCTTTTGCACCTCATCCTCCTCAGCCTCCTCCTCCTCTTCAGCCTCCAACTCCGAAATGACCACATCAGTCACCAGCTGGAAGCACTGCAGCACTGCCTCAGCCAAGCGGCAACAGGCTGTGCAGAAGCTAATATGCTTAGGTGACAAACTGCACAATGCTGAAGAGTTGTGGACAGCTCTGAAAGAGCAGGCAGATCTGTGGCTCACACCGCTGAACCTACAGCCAGGCATGGTCGTGTGTGACAATGGCCGGAACCTGGTGGCAGCTCTGAGGCGAGGCGAGCTCACACACGTACCATGCCTGGCCCATGTGCTTAACCTCGTGGTTCAGCAGTTTCTTAAAACCTACCCGGAGCTGCCAGATCTGCTTGGTAAAGTACGCCGTCTGTGTGCCCATTTTAGAAAGTCAGCTACAGCTTCCGCTGCCCTTGCCGTGTTTCAGCAGCGTTTGCAGCTTCCGGCTCACAGACTGGTGTGTGATGTCCCCACGCGTTGGAACTCTACACTGCAGATGTTGGGAAGGATTTGTAAGCAGAGGAGGGCAGTTGTTGAGTACCAGCATCAAAAAGTTCAGTTCAGACTCCACACATAAGACCTCAGGAGTGGACATGGATGTCAGACATATGTACCATCCTCCAAAACTTTGAGGACTCCACCAAGATGGTGAGCGGCTATGATGCCATAATTAGCATCACCATCCCACTTCTCTGTATTCTGAAACGCTCTCTGCTCACAAAGAGGATGCATTGCAGGCGGAGCACGATGAGATGGAGCAAGGAACCATATAGGGTGATTACACACAGCCAAGCCTCATCTCATCCCAACGTGGATTGGGTGACAATGAAGAAGAGGAGGAGGAAGGACAGGAGCTAGTTTCATGCACTATAGACGGTACTACCTGCACAGCTGTCATACCGTATGTTCAGCGTTGATGGCCAGAGGACAGAGAGGAGGAGGAGAGCATGGTCAGTCATCCTCTTGGTGAGGACAGGGAAGTCTTGCCTGTTAGCAGTCTGGCACGCATGGCTGAGTTTATGTTACGCTGCCTTTCCCATGACCCTCGCATTCTCAAAATTTTGGGTGACAGTCATTACTGGTTGGTGACACTTCTAGACCCACGCTACAAGGAGAACTTTATATCCCTTATTCCTGAGGCGGACAGGTCTGCAAAAATGGGGCTGTACCAGAAGGCCCTTGGTGCGGAACTACTAAAAAAATTCCCATCTGAAAATGCTGGCGGCAGAGGGCACACTTCATTGGACAACCAAGGAGTACAGGCGAGAGAAACACAACTTCAATCCAGCAGAGGCAGGGGTACACTGTCAAAGTTCTGGGAGAGTTTTCTCAGACTCTCCCATCGCACAGGCCCTGAGGCGTGGGGTACTCTCACAAGAAGTGCAAAGTTTTGGAAGATGCTGAGGGAGTAACTTGCTGACCGTACTACCGTCCTCCGTGATTCCTCTGTGCCTTATAATTATTGGGTATCCAAGCTGGATATGTGGAATGAACTGGCTCTCTATGCCTTGGAGGTCCTGGCCTGCCCTGCCGCCAGCGTTTTATCAGAGCGGGTTTTTAGTGCCGCTGATGGAATTATAACTGATAAGCGCATCCGCCTGTCAACTGAAAATGCTGACAGGCTGACTCTTATAAAAATTAACAAGGGCTGGATAGGGCCAGACTTCTCAACACCACCAAATGATAGCAGCCGTAACATAAACTCAAATCCAGTGTCTTTTCTTGGGAGGTATATTCCCATGGACCTTTTCACACCCACACATGGGTATACACTTCCTGATTTTGGCTATTTGCTCTTGTCCTCCTCCTTCTCCTCATACTCCACCACCATATCACCAGTGTGACCGTGGTCCGTGATGCAACACCCACATAATTTTTTTAAAGGGTGTTTATGATGCCCGTAAAAAAATTTTTTTATACAGTATGTTCATGTAAACCCCTGAGGGGTAAATGTTTGTCATCCTATATACTTGTGCATGGGCATTACAAGTATAGGAGGCCCGCTCCTTTCTAATGGGAAAATTTTTTATGAGGCCCTCCTCCTCGTCTCTTCTAAGGGGCATTTAAATGCTTCCAAATTTTTGTCAGCCCTTGCATAAACTGCATAGGCCAACACTATGGGAGACTCTCTCCTTTCTAATGGGAATTTGTCGTTACTGTGGCCCTTCTCTATGTCTCTTTAAATTGTTAGTGGGGTTTTTCCTAAATTTGGTCAGCCGTTGGACTCACTGCTTACCCTATAACTGTATAGCAGACTCTCTCCTTTCTAAAAGGAATTTGTCGTTACTGTGGCCCAGCTCTATGTCTTTTTAAATTCTTAGTGCGGTTTTTCCTAAAATTGGTCAGCCGTTGGACTCACTGCATACCCTATAACTGTATAGCAGACCCTCTCCTTTCTAATGGGAACATGTCGCACCTTGTTACTGCGGCCCTGCTCTATGTTTTTTTAAATTCTTAGTGGGGTTTTTCCCAAAATTTGTCAGACTTTGGACACACTGCATACCCTATAACTGTCTTGCAGACTTTCTCCTTTCTAATGGGAGCATGTCGTACTTGTTACTGTGGCCCTGCTCTGTGTGTCTTTAAATTGTTAGTGCTGTTTTTCCTAAAATTGTTCTGCTGCTGAACTCACTGCATACCCTATAACTGTATAGCAGACCCTCTACTTTCTAATGGGAACATGTCGTACCTTGTTACTGTGGCCCTGCTCTATGTTTTTTTAAATTGTTAGTGGGATATTTCCTAAAATTTGTCAGCCTTTGGACTCACTGCATACCCTATAACTGTATAGCAGACTCTCTCCTTTCTAATGGGAACATGTCGTACTTGTTTCTGTGGCCCTGCTCTGTGTTTCTTTAAATTCTTAGTGGGGTTTTTCCTTAAATGGGTCAGCCGTTGGACTCACTGCATACCCTATAACTGTATAGCACACCCTCTACTTTCTAATTGGAACATTTCGTACCTTGTTACTGTGGCCCTGATCTATGTGGCTTTAAATTCTTAGTGGGTTTTTACCTAAAATTGGTCTGCCGTTGGACTCACTGCATACCCTATAACTGTATAGCAGACTCTCTCCTGGCTAATGGGAACATGTCGTACTTGTTACTGTGGCCCTGCTCTATGTGTCTTTAAATTCTTAGTGGGGTTTTTCGTAAAATTGTTCAGCTGTTGGACTAACTGCATACCCTATAACTGTATAGCAGACCCTCTCCTTTCTAATGGGAACATGTCGTACCTTGTTACTGTGGCCCTGCTCTATGTGTCTTTAAATTCTTAGTGGGGTTTTTCTTACAATTGGTCAGCCGTTGGACTCACTGCATACCCTATAACTGTATAGCAGACCCTCTCCTTTATAATGGGAACATATCGCATCTTGTTACTGTGGCCCTGCGCTATGTGTCTTTAAATTCTAAGTGGGGTTTTTCCAAAAATTGGTCAGCCGGTGGACTCACTGCATACCCTATAACTGTATAGCAGACCCTTTCCTTTCTAATGGGAGCATGTCGTACCTTGTTACTGTGGCCCTGCTCTATGTGTCTTTAAATTCTTAGTGGGGTTTTTCTTAAAATTGGTCAGACGTTGGACTCACTGCATACCCTATAACTGTACAGCAGACTCTCTCCTTTCTAATGTGAACATGTCGTACTTGTTACTGTGGCCCTGCTCTATGTGTCTTTAAATTCTAAGTGGGGTTTTTCCTAAAATTGTTCAGCCGTTGGACTAACTGCATACCCTATAACTGTATAGCAGACCCTCTCCTTTTTAATGGGAACATGTCGCACCTTGTTACTGTGGCCCTGCTCTATGTGGCTTTAAATTCTTAGTGGGGTTTTTCCTAAAATTGGTCAGCCAGTGGACTCACTGCATACCCTATAACTGTATAGCATACTCTCTCCTTTATAATGGGAACATGTTGCACTTCTTACTGTGGCCTTGCTCTGTGCGTCTTTAAATTCTTAGTGGGGTTTTTCCTAAAATTGGTCAGCCGTTGGACTCACTGCATAGCCTATAAATGTATATCAGACCTTCTCCTTTCTAATGGGAACATGTCGTACCTTGTTTCTGTGGCCCTGCTCTATGTGTCTTTAAAATGTTAGTTGCCTTTTTCCCAAATTTTGGCAGCCCTTGCAGTCACAGCATGGGTATTACTACTACAGGAGACTCGCTCCTTTATAATGGGAACATTTTTTTTACTGAGACCCTCCTCTATGTCTCTTCAAAGGGGTATTGGGTTGCGTCCAAATTTTTGGCAGCCCTTGCAGTCACTGGTTATGCAACAACAGTAGAGGAAACCCACTTGTTAATAATGGGAACAGCAAAGCATAGCCGACTGATGGCTCTCTAACAATAGCGAGGGCCGACTGCTGGCCTTTTAAGAATAGTAAGGGCTGTCAGATATCCCTATAAAAATAGGCTTTATGACTTTCAGAGTCCCTCCATCATAAATAAAAAAGGATGTGTCTGATGATGTGTAACACACATTGCCAGATAAGGTTGTAAAATGTTAAAATGACATTTCCCGGTGAATGCATTTGTCTTAAAAAATAACGTAAAAAACCCCAAAACAATAGGATCTTTCTTTAGTATAAAAAACAGCATCACCAATTTAACCTCAATGTAATCACATTGTTCAGCTCCTGCACCTCCTCCTCCATCTCCGAAATGACCACATCAGTCACAAGCTGACAACACTGCAGCACTGCCTTGGCCAAGCAGCAACAGGCTTAATTGACAAACCGCCCAGCGCTGCAAAGATGTTAAAAGCTGTATTACAGCAGCCTGATCTGTGGCTCTCACCGCTGAACATACCGTCAGGCATGGTCGTGTGTGACAATGGGCGGAACCTGGTGACGAAGAAATGACAGCAAGAGTAGATACGGTTTCCCTCTATGCCAGTCCTTTCACCGAGATAAATACAACTCTCAGCAAAAAAAGATATGGGCTGGCTCCGTACCGTCCCTGGCCACATTCACCTGTCCACATGTTTGTGGTTAGGCGGTCCTTCCCAGTAAGTGCACTGGGAAGGGCACTGGTAATGTTGTGGGACCCGTGCTTGTGGAAGTCGGAGACGACACCGGGAGAAACAGTGGTGGCTGGGGACCGAGCATGGACACCCAGCCCCCGCTAGCATGAGGTTTTGAAAAGCTTCCGCCTCCACGAGCCTAAAAGGCTACATTTCAAGTGCAAGCAGCTGTCAAAAATTTGGCAGTATAGTATTGCAGCCTGTGGGTGGGTGGCTGCATACTTGCGCTTGCATTCCAAGGAATGGGGTAGGGACAACTGAACACTGCACTGGGACATGGACGTGGACGGTGATTGTTGCAAGTCTGCAACGACAGGTGCATGGCGGGAGGCATCTTCCCATGCGCCAAGGATCACTTATGATGTGCACACTTTTAGGCAGTGACCTGGGAGTCAATCTTTTCAACACTGTTTGCATGTGTCTGATGATGTGTCACGCACCACATGGCCAGATAAGGTTGTAAAATGTTAAAATGACACTTCCCAGTGAATGCATTTGTCTTTGTTGAAAGCAATGCAAAAGTGCAAAAAGGCATCAAAAACGCTACGCGTGAACATAGCCCAAGGTGTGGAGGAGTATTTTAGGTTTTGGTTATTTATTTTGCCTTATATACAAGTCATTACCCTGGAAAGGATGTTCCTGAATATATTTCCCAGGAAAATCCATTTTGTTTTTGTTTTTGTATGTTTTATTGTGAGTCCGTAAAAGTGGCGTAATATTCTGACAACTTTGTTGACAGCATTGACCTGGGAGTCAGAAATGCTTCCAGGAGTCTTCTCCATGCTGTTCCCATGTCATTTGTGCACTGTTCCCATCGATTTGGGCAATTTTTAGGCCCTCGGCAGACCGCTGGGGGGAGCCGCTTGAAAAATGCTCGAGTTTCCCATAGACTTACATGGGGCTCGTTACTTGGGTTGAGCACCCGAGTATTCCAATTTTCTCAACCTGAGCAACGAATACCCGAGCATTTTAGTGCTCTCTCATCACTAATAACTATCTACCATTATTAAATAGATTCTCTTTCTGATTCACACCTAACATTCACTATGCTTACATATGCCTTTACTGTCTTTGCCCCACTAATCCTCACTCTCCTTCGCTATCCCCAAACCCCAGCACCCTCTAACCAAATCATCATCTCTCCTTCCCTCCTACCTCCCCACCTAACCTCATCTACAGACCTGCTCCTCAACCTCAGATAGATCCTACCAAAACATAAAACTAGCCGGACACACTCCTCCTACCTGCTCTCCCTCTCTCTGCTTCTCTTCACTGCTGACGACATATCTCCCAATCCTGGACCCCCACAGCTTGCACTTTCCACCAATTCCCCCATCTATTCCATCAAAACAACTGCAAACTACAGTAACTTCTCTTGCGTAAAACCGGATGCCCACCCCGCTGCTCCCTCTCTCTGGAGCACTCTGGAATGCACGCTGTCTGCAACAAGCTCCATTTTGTCCACGACCTCTTTACCTCTCGTCATCTCTCCTTCCTGGGCATCACGGAGACATGGCTGACACCCTATGACACTGCCTCCCCTGCTGCGCTGTGTTACACATGGTGGAGGAGTGGGTCTACTCCTCGCTAACAACTGCACCTTTAGCCCTACTCCTCCTCTTCCCTCCCTTATTCTCCCTTCTTTTGAAGTCCACTCTGTCCCCATTTACTCTCCCTCCAACCTCCAAATGGCTATCATATACTGACCTCCGGGCCCGATCACTGCCTTTATTGACCAATTATCCTCCTGGCTTCTTTACTTTATCTCTGCTGACATTCCCACAATCATCATGGGCGATTTCAACATCCCCACTGACACTCGCCAGTCAGCAGCATCCAAACTCTTGTCGCTTACTTCATCCTTTGGACTTACTCAGTGGTCCTCCTCAGCCACCCACACAGATGGACACATACTAGACCTTATCTTCACCTGACTCTGCTCCCTATTTAACCTCACAACCTTCCCCCTACCCCTATCTGACCACCTTCTACTCACATTCTTATCCCTGTCCTCCTCACCTGTCACCCATGTCCGGCAACTAGCACACCCCCGCAGAAACCTTGCACATCTAGACACTCACACACTCTCTGACTCTGTTCTACCACTGACATCCATATCCTCTCTCCATGACACAGACAGCGCCACCGCTTTCTACAAGGCCACTCTCACACCAGCCAATGACTCGGTCGGCCCTCTTGTGCATGGCAGAGCGTGACGAGTCAACAGGCAACCCTGGCACAACAACCTCACTAAACAGCTTTGACAAGCGTCCAGGGTTGCGGAGCGGAGTTGGAATAAAACACATACTCAAGATGACTTCACTGCATTCAAACAAGCAACATTCACATTCAAATCAGCACTCACCTCTGCTAAACAGGCCTACTTCACAACCTTCATATCCTCCCTATCCTACAACCCCAAACAGCTATTCAACACTTTTAACTCTCTCCTCCGCCCTCCACTGCCCCATCCGACCTCCGTCATCTCTGCTGAGGAGTTTGCCACACACTTCAAAAACAAGATTGACCAAACACGGCAAATCTTTACTGTCCGACCAACACAATCCCTTTGTTTTCCACACCATTTCCCTACCCCCATAACCTCTCTTCCCAACATCACGGAAAGAGACCTTACTCGTCTCCTCTCCAAATCACACCTCACCACATGTGCACTCGACCCCATCCTCCTCCCCAACCTCTCCCCCACACTCATCTCATCCCTAACCCATCTCTTCAACCTATCACTATCTTCTGGTACTTTCCCCGCTGCCTTCAAACATGCCACAATCATGCCCATCCTCAAAAAGCCATCCCTCGACTCAACCACCTTGACCAGCTATCGCCCCATATCGCTGCTCCCATTTGCCTCCAAACTCCTTGAGCAACACGTTCACGCTGAACTTTCCTCCCACTTTTCATCTAACTCTCTCTTCGACAACCGACAATCCGCCTTCCGCCCTCACCATTCCACCGAAATTGCCCTTACCATAATCACCAATGACTTACTTATAGCCAAAGCTAACAGACAATTATCTGTACTCCTTCTTCTTGACCTGTCCTCTGCTTTCGATACAGTTGACCACTGCCTCCTACTACAGATCCTCTCTTCCTTTGGTGTCAAAGACCTTGCCCTATCTTGGATCTCCTCATACCTTTCTAACCGCACATTTAGCGTCTCCCACTCCCACACTACCTCCTCACCCCGCCCCCTCTCTGTTGGAGTCCCTCAAGGCTCTGTCCTAGGACCCCTACTCTTCTCAATCTATACCTTGGCGTGGGATGCCTCATAAAATCTCATGGCTTCCAGTACCATGTGTACGCTAATGACACCCAGATCTACCTCTCTGGCCCAGATGTCACCTCTCTGCTGTCCAGAATCCCAGCAATTTCTAGCAGCCATATCCACTTTCTTCTCCTCCCACTACCTGAAGCTCAATGTGGACAAAACTGAACTCATTATCTTTCCCCCATCTCGCATATCTTTCCCACCTGATCTTTCTATCACAATAAATGACATCACTCTTTCTACTGTACCGACAATCTGCTGCCTCGGAGTAACCCTTGACTCTGCCCTGCCCTTCAAGCCCAACATCCAAGCTCTCGCCACCTCTTGTCGCCACCAGCTCAAAAATATTTCCAGAATCCGTCCTTTCCTCAACCCTCAATCTACTAAACTGCTTGTGCATGCCCTCATCATCTCCCGCCTCGACTACTGCAACATCCTCCTCTGTGGCCTACCTGCTAACACTCTCGCACCCCTCCAGTCCATCCTCAGCTCTGCTGCACGACTTGTTCATCTCTCGCCTCGCTACTCCTCTGCTACCCCCCTTTGCAAATCCCTTCACTGGCTTCCATTTCCCCAGCGTATCCAGTTCAAACTACTAACACTGACCTACAAAGCCAACCATAACCTCTCTCCTCCGTACATCTCTGAACTAATCTCCCGATATATATTCCTTCACGTAACCTTCGGTCCTCCCAAGACCTCCTTCTCTCCTCCACACTTATTGTTCCTCACGCAATCGCCTCCAAGATTTCTCCCGAATATCCCCCGTCCTATGGAATTCTGTGCCTCAACAAGTCCGATTATCCACCACACCTGGATCCTTCAGACGGAACCTGAAAACCCATCTCTTCAAACAAGCTTACAGCCTGCCATGACCTTGCTTTCTGACACCCCCAACACCGGAGCTACTGCAACCTCTCAACCTACTGTCTCCTCCCCCATTCCTGTAGAATGTAAGTGACTCGCCCCCTGGGCCTTGGGGCACTCGGGACCGGACTTCAGGGCAATGCTGGGAGCAGTAGTGGCGACCCGGTCCCGTGGCTCAGGGTGGTCAGACCAGTGGTAGTCTACTATGTGCTTTAGGTAATGTCCGACTACGCCACCCGTGGATTGCGGCTATTATGAACCGCCGCTGCAAGGCAGTCCACTGAGGCTGATGGTGTGTGCAGCTGAGGTAGTGTAACTCCCCACGGGAAGAGTGCAGCCCCAGGGCAGTGATCATGGATGGTGGGGATTGTAGTGCGGGGCGTCCCAGTACTGTTAGTGCTGGCGAGGTAAAAAGCACAAAGAAAAAGTGTTGCAGTCCAGGGTATTTTACTCACAGTTCGTATACTCCAAGCCACTTCGGTACCGGTAGTGACTGCCCATGCCGTGCTGCGTCCACCAGGAGAGGGGCTCGGTCAACCCCCAGGCAGTTCAGGTGTATGGCACAGGACTCCCTTCTGTCCTCTCTCTGGCTCGTGCCCCACCAGTGACCAAGCTTTTGTCCAGCTGCCGCGGATCTATGCGGGCAAACGTGGGCCCCGTTTCCGCTATCCTATATGGTGCCTTCCTAGCAAGGTTTAGCAGGGGGTCGCACCAAGTGATGATCACGACCTCCGGTTCTTGGCTGAGGGTAGTTTCTCCTCCACCAATTTGGGATCCGGTACCCTTATTCTGCCTGACCCTTCACCCTATATCTCGTGGGTTCTTAGGGTCCCTTCTGCCTTCTTGTGTCTGAGCCCTTCTACACTTTGGGT
The DNA here is from genome assembly GCF_046119375.1 of Phyllobates terribilis. Classification (NCBI taxonomy): domain Eukaryota; kingdom Metazoa; phylum Chordata; class Amphibia; order Anura; family Dendrobatidae; genus Phyllobates; species Phyllobates terribilis. The sequence continues at coordinate 574,078,696 of NW_027362764.1, forward strand.
ACTTCTCTTCCATTTCTGTTTCTGTTCCTTTCTTCTGGCTCCGTCCGTCACCCTAGGCCTGCCTCGTGGAGCTGGGCCCAGACTTAGCCACAGCTACCTGTCAGCCCTCTCTGGCTGAACTCCTTCTCTCACTGAACTCAACCCAGAACTAAGATGGTGCCCACCTTATATACCCTCCCCTAATGTGTGAGCTCAGGAGACCAGCAACCAATGCGCTCCTACCTATGCTCAGAAACCATCCCCTTCTGCTCCTACATCACTGGGTATTCCTCCCCCCTCCCCACTACAGCCAGGGACATGGTCTGTCGTGCCTGCATTGCTATACAAATGGGAGCACCGTTGAGCTGTCCCCCGGAAATGGGGTGTGTGTGATGCATGCAGCTAACTGAGCCCTGGTCCATACTCCATCCTTACCCGGGAGTGGAATACCACACCTCTGGCAGAGGTGCAATACCCGTGTAGCGGCCGAACCCTCGGGGCACTACATTAGCCCACAAGGGCAGGGCCCTCTTCCCTCTGTAACGTTCTATCATTGTTAGTTTGTTTACTGTAAGTGATATCTGTATTTGGTATGTAACCCCTTATGTACAGCGCCATGGAATCAATGGTGCTATTTAAAATAATAATAATAATAATAATAATAATAATAATAATAGTTTTTCTTAAATTTGCAAAAATTTCTACATTTCTGTTTTTTTTTCAGTCAAGACAGGGTGCAGAGTGTACTTTAATGAGAAAAAAAAGAACTTTTTAGAATTTACCAAATGGCTGCAATGAAACAAAGAGTGAAAAATTTAAAGGGGTCTGAATACTTTCCGTACCCACTGTATATATAGCAGTGCATTTTTATGTCTGTGTATTCAAGAGGGAGAATAAAAGAAAGATTTTTTTCTTCCTATAAAACTACTAAAAAATAATGAAAAACAATTACATAAATGAAAATTTTACTGCCCTTTCTTAAACAATAATAAACATCACAAATCGGCAAATAACATGGACATATTTGGTGTCTCTGTAATCGTAACGATCCACATAGCACAATGATCAGATTATTTACGGGAATCGGTAAATAGCATAAATATTGATGTGATTGATATTTTTTCTCTATTAAATCCATAAAAAATGTAACAAAAATGTAACTCATTATATTGTATGGAGGACCATGGGGGGTGCATTATATTGTGTGGAGGACCATGGGGGTGCATTATATTGTGTGGAGGACAATGGGGGTGCATTATATTCTGTCAAGGAACATGGGGGTGCATTATATTCTGTGGAGGACCATGGGAGTGCATTATCCTATATGGAGGAATATTTGGGGCGCATTATACTATATGGAGGACTATATGGGGCCCATTATACTATATGGAAGGCAATATGGGGCCATTATAATATTTGAAGGGCTATGTGAGAGCCATTATACAGTATGTCAGCAATTATAAAGTGTGAAGGTTTGTGTGGGGTCCATCATACTGTGAGAAGGGCTGTGATGGGGCCATTATACTGTTTGGAGGGCTAATACGGGCAATTATACAGTGTGGGGAGGTGTGGGGCCATTATACTGTATGTAGGTCCATTATACTGCATGGAGGGCTTTTTTTTTTAAACTTTTGCTATGGGGCCCCATGATTTCTATGTGCATCTCTGCCAGGTGGATGTGGATATAATGGTCTTAGTTCAAAATTTGGGGAATATAATTGCCACTACTTATAGGGTGTGGGAACAAGACATAAGTCACTCCTTGTCTTTGGGTTTTCGGATAGGATACCACTCCTTAAATCCAAGGAATTGAAAAAGAATCCACAGTCCGAAGATATAACATAACCCACCAATATAACTCTTTATTTGTAGTGCAATCCAAAGAACATAGTTTTGGTCTTGAAAGTCAGATTATACACTGTATAAACTTATTTTTTACCAACGTTCTGCTGAAAAATGCAATCTGAGAATGGAGATCAAACTGACACATGGACATAGTGTCTGTAGTACTGGCTACACGTCCTTTCTTCCTGGCTGCAGGAGGACACCGGAGATTAGCGGAACTGTGTCATCATTGTGACATCATCTGCTCCATCACCTATGTCACAGTAGCAGTTGTTTTAATATAGCATGATGGAGGTTGTAGTGTGGGTCATTAGTCAGTAGGAGGTCATCGATGTCACTTCTCCAGGTCGGTGCTGACTTGTCATGGATTTGAAGATCTCTATCCTGCTCATCTCTGGACATTACAGCGCTCGTGATCTGTAAGATATGCCCTCTGCTCCACCTGACCATTTATCGGGCGCCTAAGAGGTTCCATGGACGAAGAGAGCTGTCGTGATTCTGTGAGGAGGAGCCGCCGGTGTGCACAGTGCATACAGATGTGAGGTAGTACTGATAGTAATAGTATATAGTAATGATAGTGGTAGTAGTTATAATAATAGTAATATGTGGCCATACTGTAACCTGTCATGGGGGAGACGCCACAGCATGATAAGCAGCAGTGCCTGGTGTTCCTTGTGGTGTGGCTGACATGTATGATACACCCTGGGTTATATTATACAGGATATAATCTCCGGCTACCTGGAAAGCAGAAGTGCTGCTCCTGTGTACAGTCTGTCTGACGTATGTGGCAGTGTGGTCAGTGGCTTCTCACTGTCTCCATGGCAACAGACTGCAAACCGCCACATTACAATGAATACTTTTATGGAAACTGATTAAATGCTCCAGTTGCAGCATCCCCACAATAGTGCCTGGTACAGTGTTACCATAATATGAACTTGTGGGCCTTCAGTGCCAGTCACAGAGCCCCCAAAACATGGCCAGCCACAAGGCCACAATACCTGGGCTAGCACAGATCCCATGTGCAAGGCCAATATAATGGTGCAGCCACCGGGCCACCATAAATAACAGATACACTGTTCTTTGTAGCACCGGCTACACATCATTTCTTCCTGGCTGCAGGAGGACACTGGAAATAAGCGGCACCGAGTCAACATTGTGACATCATCTGCCCCATTACTATGTCATAGTAGCAGTTTTAGTAATATAGCATGATGGAGGTTGTAGTGCGGGTCATTAGTCAGTAGGGGGTCTTCAATGTCACTTCTCCAAGTTGGTGCTGACATGTTATGAATTTGCATATTTCGCTGGCCTGCCCGTCATCTTCCTCAGCACCAGGAATGGAGCAGCCGGTAACATGTTCACCAGAAGAGCGAAGCTCCGTCCCCAGAGAGTGACTGCGCCCCCCATCCTGCCCGTCACTGGACGTTACAGAGCACGTGATCTGTGAACCCCCCTCTGCATCAGCTGACCACCATTTATCAGGCGCCTGAGCAGTTCCATGGACAATGAGAGCTGTAGTGATTCTATGAGGCGGATGAAATCTCCGGCTACCTGGAGAGCAGAACTGCTGCACCTGTGTCCACACTGTGTGACATTTGTGGCAATGTGTTTTTTTTTCCTGAATGTGTCCGTTTGTTCAGATGGGCATAGAAATGTGGTCTGCAAAGCCTCTGTTTCTGTCTGAACAGATGGACACTGCAGAAATGCAGTATGAACAGAGCCTTACAGATTTATAAAATATGTCCTAAATATCTGAATATGTATTATTATTATTTATTATTATTTATTTATATAGCACCATTGATTCCATGGTGCTGTACATGTGAAGAGGTTACATACAAAATACAGATATCACTTACAGTAACAAATAAACAATGATAGACTGGTACAAAGGGAAGAGGATACTGTTTTATGTATTAAAACACATATAAACACGTACCCTTTTACTTAACACACGCAGCGAAACAAGGATACATAATGACACACACATACATTAACACACGCAGCTGCACTTTTATGCTGACCCCTTGCAGTTAAGTGATGATTTCCCACTCGAGTATAAACATAATCTATAATATAACCGGGGATGCATGTCTCTGTCTGAAGCCTTTATAGACTGCGCAAGCGTGACACACCTGCGCAGTCTGGCTCCAGACAGAAGCACGCATGGAGCCGTTACAGGTAAGAGGAGTGTATGGCGCTGGAGATCACGGTATGCGTAGACACTGAACACATGCCGCGATCTCCGGCGCCATGCTTTACATACTTACCTGACTGGAAGGAGCATTGCTGCGGCGCCTCTCTTCGCCAGACACCGGGGCAGGAGTGAGGCGTCGGAATCCGCGCATGCGCATAGCGCTATCCGGCGCCATTTTGCTGAAGACACATTTGCAGTGTGTCTTCAGCAAAATGGTGCCAGACAGCACGGTATGGGCACGCGCGTACTACGGCGTCGCACTCCTCCCCTGGCCTCCAGCAGGACAGGACACAACAGCACTGGAGCACAGGGAAGAAAGGTGAGTATAAGTGTTTAATATTGTGTATGTGTCCAGCGTTAAAGGGATGATGGGTGCCATACATATCAGGATTGGGGGGTGAGGGGGCCACACATACCAGGATTGGGGGATGAGGGGATCACGCATACCAAGATTGGGGATGAGGAGTCCCATGCATACCAGGATTGGGGATGAGGTGTGCTATGCATACCAGGATTGGGGATGAGAGGTGCCATGCATACCAGGATTGGGGATGAGGGGTGCCATGCATACCAGGATTGGGGATGAGGGGTACCATGCATACCAGGATTGGGGATCAGGGGTGCCATGCATAACAGGTTTGGGGATGAGGGGTGCCATGCATACCAGGATTGGGGATGAGGGGTGCCAAGCATACCAGGATTGGGGATGAGGGGTACCATGCATACCAGGATTGGGGATGAGGCGTGCAATGCATACCAGAATTGGGGATGAGGGGTGCCATACATACCAGGATTGGGGATGAGGGGTGCCTTGCATACCAAGATTGGGGATGAGGGGGCCATGCATACCAGGATAGGGATGAGGGGTACCATGTATACCAGGATAGGGATGAGGGGGATCATGCATGCCAGGATGAGGGATGGGGTGCCATGCATACCAGGATAGGGCTGAAGGGTACCATCCATACCAGGATGATGGGTACCAACCATACCAGGATGAGGGGTACCATCCATACCAGGATGAGGGGTACCATACATACCACGATAGGGATAAGGGATGGGGTACCATGCATACCAGGATTGGGGTTGAGGGGTGTCATGCCTACCAGGATTGGGGGTGAGGGGTGCCATGCATACCAGGATTGGGGGTGAGGGGTGCCATGCATACCAGGATTGGGGGTGAAGGGTGCAATTCATACCAGGATTGGCTATGAAGGGTGCCATGCATACCAGGATGAGGATGAGCGGTGCTATGCATACCAGGATGGGGATGAGGGGTGCCATGCATACCAGGATGGGAATAAGGGGTGCCATGCATACCAGGATAGGGATGATGGGTGCCATGCATACCAGGATAGGATGGTGGGGACAGGATGGGGGCAGCACAAATACCAGGAGGGGGGCATCACATACCAGCATAGGAGACCATATACCAATAAAAATGCTCGCCACCCGGGCATAGAACAGGTTCAATAGCTAGTATATTATAATACTCTAGTAAGTGTAATTTTTATTGCAAAATGTGTACATTATTATACTCCCAAGATCTGTGATTTTATCTTTAGGGTATGTGCACATATTAAGTTTTTGCTGCAGACATTTCTGCATCAAATACGTGTTTCTTGGCAGGAAAAAAGGCATGAAAACCACACATTTTTTATTCATTTTTTCCCCCCATTCATTTCAATGGGTGAAAAAGGCTGCAAAAACTCTGAAAGAATCGAAATGCTGCAGATTTTATACTTCTACGAATCTGCAAGGAAAAAATAAGCAGAGATATGTGCATGAAATCTCAGAACTCTCACTTTGCTGAGACAGTAAAAGGCTGCACTTTTCATGGCAAAAATGCAACATGTGAATGTACTCATATATTCTAGGGAAGTGTCATTTTATTGCAAAAGGTATATATGAATTACTTACACCCCATGTCATAAAATAAAGCACACCTGGAGTATAATCTTATACACCCCTTGTTGTAAAATTATGCCTTGCTGAAGTTATATGAATATACTCCAGTGGGCATCATTTCATGATTATACTCTATGGGGGTGTTATTTTATGATTATACACTATGGGGTTGTTATTTTATGATTATCCCATATTGTGGTGTTATTTTATATTTACAATCCAGGGGGGGTGATTATTTTATGATTGTACTCTATGGGGGCTCTATTTTATGATTATACCCTATGGGGATGTTATGATTATACTTTATGGGAGCTTTATTTTATGATTATACTCTACGGGAACATTATTTTATTATTATACTCTATGGGGGGGGCGTTATTTTATAATTATAAGCCAAGGGACGCTAATTTATGATTATACTCTGTGGGGGCAATATTTTATGATTATTCTTAATGGGGGTTCATTTTACTGCTCCCCTAAGGACAGAGCACTGCATACATTTATATTTTGACTGCAATTACCCGCGTGCCCCACCAGTAATAAAAGTTTTCACATCGCACTCTCCCCTGCATCCCCACCAGTCAGATCAATCAACTCAAACCTACTCCACCCCTTCAGTAGTCAGAAATAGTGGCAGAACTCTTCCATCCCAGCTGCCCCACATAATTCTCACTCTGATGGCAAGAAGCTATTTTTGTTAACTGGTAGGAGTAGGGGGCAAGGATTGCCTCTGATGTGCAGAAAGTGTTTTTGCCCCTCTCCCTTCTGTGCCAATCGGATGCCTTCAGAGCCAAGAATAATATATTCTTTGTATTTATGACTAACAAAATACCTGCGGCTTTGCTCACAGAAATTGATATGTTAAATTGTTGTTACGCTTGCTAAGGTTAAATTTTCACTTTCACCCTGAATTTGACATGTTCATAGTTTAAAATTTGTTTTTTCAACTCTTTTTTTGTTAGTTTGGTATTAACAGTTGTTTATTTTTGCAAATTTGTTGTAACACTGAAGCGAACAGCAGCTACTTTTTGAACAAATTTTTATTAAATATTAAAATCTACTCTCCTTTCACAAACACGTTAAAAAATGACTGCAGAGGCCCCAAAGCAAAACACCAGGTACTTCCCTCCCCACCAATACCCTGTGGAACAAATAAAGGCCCTCAGATGAATTGGTGGTGAAGGTCGGTCACAGCTATACTTATTAATAAATATTTTTTATGGTATAATAATAACAAGGAAGGCACTTAAAACTTTTGAAGAACTGGACTAGTAGCCAAATGCCCTGCAGCACTTTAACAGGCAAGTCAGCCTGCATAATCAAAACATTCAGGTGCTTCCTTTCTTTAATTAATCACCGTTATCAATTTGGTCACTTTGTTGGAACAAAGGTCGTTACCACCCACATGTAAAATCAATATCACTGGACCAGTAACATCTCTCCCAATATTGACGACTTCATGCTAGACTTAAGATCATTCCAAACCTCTGATGATTCACTATTTTACTTCAATGCCTTTCACCCCACTGTGCTGCCCAGAATATGCAATGATAACCTAATAACTACACAAATGGCCTGGCAGAACCTAAAAATCCAAAATGAAGAAAAATTTTATTGATCAATCAAGTCTGATATATATACCAAACAAACCGAACGCCACCTCCAAATCCTTTGAACCTCTGCTTCGGATAAATCCACACTGGCGGCCTCAGTAGCAACCCCAATTTGACAAGAATGTGTCGCGTAATCCCCTGGCTGAACTCCCGCAGCCTCTAAACACCTACAAAAAATTGCCTGCATTTGAAATTTGTTTAGGGAGATCCATCCGTATATCACAAGTAAAATTTACCCCCTACAACCTAAATAATTGTAAACTAATTTAACTGGGCAAACCGAACCCAAAACCGAGTGTAAGGGAACTCAAATGCCCCTACCACTGGGTATTATCCCCAACAGCAACGGCGTCAAATAGTATGACACCCACGGATCTGTTTTTGAAGTTAGAATCAATTCACTAATGCGCAAGGTGAAAAAATTGGAATCGCAAATGCAGCTGACAAAAAAAGAGATGACTTAATGTGGAAACAACAACAAACCAAAGGTGTAAGAGAAATCACATGACCCAGCAAGAGGGAGAAATCGAGCGTGTACATTCTGTACTGGGTTGAGACCTCTTCGACCCTTAAACAACCTGTCTAACAAAAAAAGGCATTAGTAATGCCATCCTATTAATTGAAAATAAAAATCCAAACCAACCCAAAATCCCCCGTCTTATGAAGCTGCAAATTAAACCTGATTTTTACTTCAGCAAGGACTGGCAGCAATGGTCTTCCCTTAATCAAGAGGCACCACCCTTCCCAAGCCTTGCCATAAGATTGCCATGTTGTAGGTGTAATGGGAGATCAAACTAAAGGCATCAGCTGTTTGCCACTCTCTGACAGCCTTTCAGTTAAAACGCGATAATGCATCAGCAGTACTATTAGCGATTCCTGGGATTTGGAGGGCCTTAAACTAGACATTTTGGTGGTGAAGAAAGCTAAGTACCAGGAGAGAGGATGTAGATGAACAATTTATGCAATGAATCACACTAAGGTTATCACTGCAAAAACAAACTTTTTATTGGCAAAATGGTCACCCCATATTTCAACCGCTACAACAATAGGAAAAAGTTCAAGCAAAGTAAGGTTTTTGAAAATCCTTGGTCCATCCGTGAATTGTGCCACACATGTGCACTTCACTGAACACCAAAGATTGTACCAAAACCCTAAGATCAGCAGTCTCAGTAATGATTGCATTTGTTGGAGTGTATTTTTTTTTTCTTGCTGATTAAGGGACACTGAAAAAATGAGTGATAATTTTAAAATGCTCTAATAACGGTTGACATGATTCTGAATCTTTTGAACCCATGAATAGAAATTATCCAAATAATGGGTAGCAGACCTGTTATCAGCCTGAAATCCAACAACCCAATCCAGGAAGCAACTAAAAAGTTCAACATAATGACATGAAATGGAACAACCCATTGGGACAGATTTGATATTGGATTTTGCTAAAAGAACCCAGGCTCCAGCCAAGTAGACAAAGGAGCACAACACATCTTCCAAGAAGACCCCATCATCAACAGAATCACTGATGGTGTATAATTCGGAATGTGCCCATTTTTTTTAAAAATATTGCTAATGACGAAACTCTAAACTCTCTTTTAGAGGTCCAACAATCCTTCCTAATGCAACCTCTTTATTGATTTTATTAAGGAGGATCTCGTTTTGTTTTCGGGCTGATATCTAGGGGTGTTCTCTGGTTGATTTTAAATTACGAGTGAAATATGGGGTCCTACTAAATTTACACAGGATCTTTGTTAGTATATTGGTCTAACCAAGGGCCCATCGTGGATTTGTTCCTAGTGGTCACCGAGTGAGGATTTAGCTGGTAATTTACTTGACGGGCGGGGACAATGCGGTGCTGAATGAGCTCCCCCGTAGGAACAGAACTACTCAAGTTTTTATTTACATAGCTCGAAAAATGTCTGTGTCCCTCATTAAATAACCAGAATGCTCCTGAGAAATGACCAGTGGCCGCTGCTGAAAAGGAGGGCTTTTTTTAAGAAAACATGAACCTGAGCCAAGCATCAGTTGCTTTGACCCCCCAACCCAATTTAGGTTGCAAGACATGCCACGTCCGGAACTCATCATCATAGCGCCACCAAGCAGTACTGCCATGTGATTTATAAGAATTATATATCATATCTTGAGATATAGATAACTCAGAACTTCGTTCGAAGTGCTTCTGTCCTATAACGCACATAAAACAGTGAAAGCCTGTAACCAATTAATCATGACTTTTGAAGAGTTTTACTTGCATCTATCAAAAGGTCTATCAACTGGTCTCCTATCCTTATCAACTGTGTGTTGATCCACCAATACTAATGACCAGATGTCACTATAGCTATTTTTCCAATTTTTTTCCTAATCTTGTCATCTAGATGAGACCCTAGGGTACTAATCCCACAGAAAAGGAATCTTTACGCTAGCTAAGGTACATACAACTTTACCTTCAGGGATTACAGTACTAGTCGGCTGAGAAAACTGTTCCCACAAAGCCTTCAGGGCAGATAAAGAACTGGAATAATCACTTTGCCGCTTTCTCAATAAGTCACATACACCTCCTGTAGGATTTGCACCTCGGACGCAAATGCGTGAAGCGCTTGGTGCGCTGACCTGAATAATGGTGCCCATGGTGGTGATATGATGAACCAGAAGATGGGAAAATTTGTCGAGTGCAGAGACACAGGCTAGTGCAAGGTGGCTGTATGGATGTGTGTGGGCGATTGGTGCAGAGACTGATGGAGGAATTGAAAATGCGACAGTTGAGGGGCAGGGTGGTAACAATGGCGGTTAGCTAATGGTGCCACGCTACGAGAAGGATGTGGGGAAAGAGTAGGTGGGGCTAAACTGTCTGCCCAGAATGCGTCTAAGCGGCAGGCAGTTACTGGAGCAGGAGAGCTGGGGCTTAGCCATGCTGGAGGGCAGGAACACCTTGTGGACCACTGGCCTCCGGACATTGCTGCAGCAGGAGCAGGGAGAAGACTGTTGAGCCCAGAAATAAGGGCTTGTAGCCACTGCTCACCTTACTGTGTAGTCCGGGCACATACTGCTTGGATGAGGGGGTAAGACATCTCTCTTGCCAGACAGCACTACAGAACGAGCAACTCTAGGTTCCAAATTGAGAAGAGGAGGAGACTGGCTCTGAGGGAACATTTAAGTTAGAGGAAGGGGGTTTACTAGCCATTCCTGTTCTCATTGTCCACATTAGAGGGAACATACCACTCATCCAGATAATAGAGGGGTGGGGAGGGAGAAATCATAAAGCATCCCAAAAGGGGGGAAGGGCATGCAGTTAGTGCCACATGCCATCCATAAGAGGGAGACAGCATAGTGCAACCCTTCACCCTCTCTTTGTCCGTTAACCTATCAATGGTTAACGGACAAAGGAGTAAGATTGATTTACAGATACATAGCTCTCTATTGTAATGCTTTTTGGCAAACAACATTTTTCATTTTACCTTCAGGTGCATATATGAAAAGATTTTTGGGGTTACCCACCCTAGAGCAAGCAATGTAGAGTTGACCATGTGAAAAACAAGGGCTCTCCAAATTAATGCCGACTACTTTAAGTGATTGACCTTGTGCTTTGTTTATAATCATAGCAAATGCACATTGGATTGGGAACTGCACATGCTTAAAATGGAAAGGCATGTCACTTGCTAGAAAGGTGATACGTGGAATGTAAACATTTTTTCCCTTAAGGTTTTCCATAAGAATAGTGGCTTCAATAACATTGGGCATGAGACTCTTAACTCACGTCCTTGTGCCGTTACACAATTTTGGTGGGTCAAAGTTCCTGAGCAACATTATCGGAGCTTGTATTTTTAAGGTGAGCCTATGCAGTGGTATTTCAGGAGGCTCCAAAGAATTCAGGAACTCCAATGGGTACATAACGGCTTGTTCACTATCCATGACTGAATCAATGGACATGTAAGTGGATGCTGGACCCGGCACTCTCCCCTGTATTTGTAGATTTATGGAGCTGACGCTATCATTTTTAGGTGTTAGTATTGCGAGTTCGCAAAACCACTGATGGTTGTTAAAATTGTTACAAATATCAGGGAAAATTTTTCACAAATATCCACATGGATACATATATGGCACTTCCTAATAATAGAATTCAAAACATCAACTCAGACTTAAAGTGCTAAAGCCAGAGTACTGAAGAGATCCATAGGTTAAAAATACATTTTTACTGAGACACTGTAAAAACAACAATAATAAAAAGCAGAATGTCCTACAGGGAAACTATTGTGGCCAGTACAATAATGATATATGCATCCAAAAGGTAGAGAAGGTATGCAAAAAACATCGATAGGGTAATAAATATATAAGTAATGTGATCCCCCGTCTACAATAGAAAATCTATACACTGAACCTGAAGTGACAAAATTAACAAGCAAAGTCCATATATGAAAATTGAAGGATATATGCACAGTATTGGTAGGCATAAAAGGCTGTAAATAGGCCTTAAGATGGTTTAATTAGCACCTCTCTCATTCACACAATATGACAACAAGCACAGAGAAATATTGCTGCACATGGGCTTGGATATTGGCAGAGGCGACTGCCTGATGCAAGGTACAGCAGGTATCGTCGTGTATCCTAATATAATAAATCATTTATACAATACCTGATGGATGATGTACAGCACCATTTAACTGTGCCTGATTTCATATAACCCTTTAAGACTCCAATATACTAACACCCCAAATTTTTACATATATTATATACCTACTGTGGTAAAGCGGCTTGCTCGGCTGTACACGGAGGTAGACACGGAACACTGTCTCTTTAAGTTTCGGGTTGGTTTATTAAAAACATCATAAACCAACCTAGAGTTCATAAAGTAAACACAGCCCATTCGGCATAACGGCAAAGCAAAATAAAAAAATACAGCACAGTCTGTATATCGGCCGTGGTCCGGCCACTCAGGGTTAACCACACACAGTTTAGTTTTAACACAACACATGCAAGCTCCTCTCTGGAGCAAGCCTCTCCAGATACTGAACCACACCTGAGTCACAAGGCTGTCTATTTACAGCCCAGACCACGCGCTGGAGTGGAGATATGGTGAATGGCCTACCACCCGCACTATAGCCATATATATATATATATAAATATATATATATATATATATATATACGGACATCCAGATATTTATTCTATATACACACAGTATACATATGTACACATAACTCACAGACATCTTGCATTTAACACATTAGCATGTAACAGGCATATAGATAAAATATATATACACACAGAAAAAATATGGCTGTTTTTTTCCTGAAGAATCTCCTGCTTCAAAAATGATGCGGGTACACCAGTGTCTAAAAACGCTGTGTGCACATACCCTTCAAGGTTTTCTTGACCTTATGAAAAATATACAAAAGGAAGGGATAAAAACAAAATAAAAGATTGTATACTTACCCTCTCCAACACCCATGGCTTCAGTGCAAGGTGCTATAGTGGTCTCTGGTGGGACAGGAAGGTATGATTTACTGTTCCTATCACCTGATATCTGCAGCCAATCTTAGCGCACACTGAAGAATACTTTGTCCTGACGGAGACCACTAGAGCAGCTTGTGCTAAAGGTGCCTGCTTTTTCTATCCCTAATTAAAGTTAGGGTTAGAATTAAGGAAATAATATATACACATAAAAACACCAAAAATGTAATAAAATATAAAAAAAATAATATGTATAACTTTTTATTTTATGTCAAATTTCATCACAAAGCAGAAAAAATTAGAGGGCCATTAGGCAGACTATAATAACATTATTTTTTTTTAAATACAATACATGTGCTTTGGGGATAAGTGGTTCAATAAGGGACTGGTGGAAAGGACTTAAGGAATGCTAATAGTCCACGGGTGAGGGTGCTCAAAATACTTTTCCAGACACTGGCAACCCATATTATGCCACCATATGGGTCCATACTAAAGTTTGCTATGGGGCACTATGATTTCTCTCTGAACACCTAAAGATATATTTTATGGCATTAAAGGATAATTCCCCCTTATTAAGTGAAAGCATATTGCAATGATATTCCATCACATTATGATTGCAGCCATCTGAGTCTTGGAACTGTCACAGGTGTGAGAAGGGAAGAAGCGTGTACTCATGCGAAACAGCTAACCCCCTGACTGAAATAAAGTGCATTTTACTGAAATTGCCAGTGGTGAGCGCTGCTCCTCCTATTTAGGTTAATCCTATTTTTCCTTGTAACTGGGTGTGGTGATAGTGCCAGTATTTTTTCTTTTGGTCATTGTGACCATGTGTGCATACACTCTGTCACGATTCAGCAGTCTGCAATCACAAAGAGTGACTAAAGAAATTTATCTAGAACTCAGTGTTGCAAATAAAAGTGTGTGGCTTGGAAAGTGCATGTTGTCCTCATAGAATTGATTCATATATACTCGCCTCCATTTGTAAAATAGACAAAACAGTCCTCCTAAAGAAGTGCTGACATTAACGTTTTTCTCCAAACCTGTGTAAATATTAGTGTACTGTAGTGTCAGTGTGTTAATATACTCGCCCATCGCCGTCTTCTCAGGCATCCAGTGCCGATGTGCTCCTCTTCCGAGTCACCTGATGGCTAATCAGACTATCTGGGTCACACTGTGCTCTGTGTGATGCAGAAGTAACTTTATGGTCATAGCCCCACTATCAGTATTTGGTCAGTATTCGGTTAGTATTTTTTCTCAGAAGTGGGAGCCAAAACCAGGTGAGGAACAATCAGAGAAAAGGTATAATAGAAACAAGTCACCAATTCTGCATTTATCACCCCCTCCTGGTTTTGGCTCCCACTACTGAGAAAAAATACTGACCCAATACTGACCAAATACTGATATTGGGGCCGTGGCCTTACAATGTAAGTCTATGGAGCATCAGAACGAGGCTCAGAGCGAGGCTCCATAAGCTTACATTGTAATATAGACTTCCAGGTCACATACAGAGCAGTGTGACCACAGTCTGCAGAGCGGTGACGTCACTCAGAAGAGAAGAAGAACGGTGCTGGATACTGGAGAATACAGTGATCAGTGAGTATATTAACACACTAACACTAACAGTTACACAGGATTAGGTGTTAGGGGAAAAAGGTTGATTAAAGTGCTTTTTTAATGCAAAATATCAGTGACATACAGTTATATCCTTTTTTTGTACTGGACCTGGTTATATTTAGGAATATGAATACAGGAGAATATGTGACTGGTAAATTATATATCAGTGACATATTATGTATGCAAAGCGCTGTGGAATATGTTGGCGCTATATAAAAATAAAGATCATTATTATTGTATTATGCTGTACCACATATACCATCAAAAGTCTGTGCACATATTATAGCACATACAGTATGGAAGTTTCCCCTTGAAGACGTGTATTATTGCAGTGTATTTTGATGCGTAATGTGTTTAGTAATCTACGTTATTAGTGATTGATTGTGTTCTGCCCAGAAGCAGGGCATTAACAGGGGAAGTCAGGGTTAATAGTCGGGACTAGCCCAGAGTGTGAGGGGATAAAAGTGAAGGGACAGAGTGGGTTTCCTGTTAGGAAATCAGATAGAACCCAGAATGCAGTAGAAACAGACCTATTGTTTGACTAGCGAGCAGAACCACATGAAGTGGGTGTCCCTGAAGTGAGTGAAGACCGAGGCAATGAATCGTGTTCCAGGGTAGAGACAAGGAAAAGAGATAGAAGGAGTGAGTGATTCTCCGAAGACGGGATCTGGGGCAGGAAGCCTAGCGGGACTGTTCCTATTTCTTAAGCCAAAGAGGAAACGGGACGAATCAGAGCAGGGAATGCGAGATGAAGAGAATGCCCCGAGTGGTAGTTCTGAGGCATCGGCAAGCAGAGAAGCTAAATAAAGGCCATAGTGGCAGAAGTAGCTCCTCTAAAGGGAAAAGGATGCAGACTCTTGCTTACTGAACTGTAGTGCCATTATTGGGGACAAGGGAAGCTCCCGAAACACTGTTCTGAGTTATAGTGAAGGCAGAGGAACTAACTGAGGCAGAACCGTTAGAGTTTAGGAAGTAATGAGAGAATGTGTATAAAGATGTTCCTTATGTGAACAGAAACGTCATTGAAGACTTGCACCCACTATCCACTGTACATACTCCACCTCACCTTATGGTTCAGTAAAACACATTTTATTTTGAGGTGGTGGTCTCCCTCATTGAAGTCTATAACATCCAGTCGTGGCCAGCCTAACTCCCCGGCACCATGCTGCCTGCAAAGACGAAGCGTCCCCATAGGTAAAGTCCACACACCCAGCCAGGACCTCCATTTTCATGTAGCTTGCCGAGATGTGAAACACAAGTAGCTTGCCCACGGCTATCTCCCTGCGCCACATTACAACTATACAGGAGAACATGTGCCTGGTGTATGATACACTGTGACTACAGACATCAGATAATATACCAGTCGCGTATTTTCCTGTATATAACAGTGGATGTCTGTGCACAACATAGTACAGTACAGTATATGACATCAAGTATACAGGAGAATATGTGACTATATGTCATATACTGTGATACAGACATCAGATGTCATAGTCAGATAATATGTGATGGTATGTATTATACAATATCTGATGTCTGTACTGATAGTAGCAGCTGCATATTATCCTGTATGTAACATTGGATGTCTACGTACATAGTATGCTATATCCAGTGTACAGATTTGTATATGATATTCTGTAACTACAGACATCAGATGTGTTACATACAGAAGAATATGTGTCTGGTATATATTATACTATGAGTACAGACACAGCAGATATTACACCAGCCACATATTTTCATCTATGTAACATCTGATGTCTGTACACACATTATATCACATTCAGTATACAGGATAATATATGACCGATGTATGTCATCTGATGTCTGTAGCCACAGTATATCATACACCAGTGATATATTATCCTGAATACTGGATATGGTATATTGTGCACAGCCATCAGATGTCATATACAGGTATATTATTTATACTATACTGCATCATTTATTATACCTTCATATATTATCCTCTATATAATATCTAGTGTCTGTAGTCACGCTTTATCATATACCAGTCACATATTATCCTGTATACTGTATATATTATAAAATATACACAGACATCAGATGTTATATACAAGATAATATATGACTGGTATAAAATCTGATATCTATAGTCATAGTATAATATATAATGTCACATATTATCCTGTATATGATGTCTGATGTCTGTGTATACGATATACCACATATAGTATATGGATTAATATATGATATACAGTGACTACAGACATGAAATGTCATATACAGGAAATATGTCATGGTATATATTATACTATGACTACAGACATCAGATATTATAGCAGCTGCATATTATGCTGTATATATCAGATATCTGTGCACACAATATACTACCTCCAGTGTACAGAATAATATATGACTGGTATATGATAAACTATGACAATAGACAGCCAATATTATACTACAAGAAAAATAACATAAGATATTATACCATCATAATTTGTATATCAATGATTTTTATTAGCTTTTTTGTGTTCCCCTTAAATTACATCTGATGAAGAAAGACGATGCTTTTTATCGACGGTATTTTCTGCTTTTTCGTGTTCCTATTGGATTACATCTGATGAAGAAGGAAAATGTTTTTCATCGACTGGTATTTTCCACTTTTTCATGCTTCTGTGGATTACATCTAATGAAGAAAGAAGATGGTTTTTATCGACCAGTATTTTCCGCTTTTTCGTGTTCCTTTGGATTACATCTGATGATAAAAGAAGATGGTTTTTATCGACGAGTTTTTTTCCAGTTTTTCGTTTTCCCTTTGGATTACATCTGATGAAGAAAGAAGATGGTTTTTATCGACGAGTATTTTCCGCTTTTTCGTGTTCCCTTTGGATTACATCTGATGAAGAAAGAAGATGATTTTTATCGACGAGTATTTTCTGATTTTTCATATTACTTTTATATTACATCTGATGAAGAAAGAAGATGGTTTTTATCGACTAGTATTTTCCGCTTTTTCGTTTTCCCTTTGGATTACATCTGATGAAGAATGAAGATGTTTTCATCGTCAATTATTTTCAGTTTTTTCATGTTCCCTTTGGATTATATCTAATGAAGAAAGAAGATGATTTTTATCGACGGGTATTATCCGCTTTTTCGTGTTCCTTTTGGATTACATCTGATGAAGAAAGAAGATGTTTTTTAATCGATGAGCATTTTCCGCTTTTTCGTTTTCCCTTTGGATTACATCTGATGAAGAAAGAAGATGGTTTTTATCGACAAGTATTTATCGCTTTTTCGTTTTCCCTTTTGATTACATCTGATGAAGAAAGAAGATGGTTTTTATCGACGAGTATTTTCCGCTTTTTCGTGTTCACTTTGGATTACATCTGATGAAGAAAGAAGATGATTTTTATCGACGAGTATTTTCTGCTTTTTCATATTACTTTTATATTACATCTGATGAACAAAGAAGATGGTTTTTATCGACGAGTATTTTCCGCTTTTTCGTTTTCCCTTTGGATTACATCTGATGAAGAAAGAAGATGCTTTTTATCGACGGTATTTTCTGCTTTTTCGTGTTCCTATTGAATTACATCTGATGAAGAAAGAAGATGGATTTTATCGATGGGTATTTTCCGCTTTTTTGTTTTCCCTTTGAATTACTTCTGATGAAGAAGGAAAATGTTTTTCATCGACTGGTATTTTCCACTTTTTCATGCTCCTGTGGATTACATCTGATGAAGAAAGAAGATGGTTTTTATCGACCAGTATTTTCCGCTTTTTCGTGTTCCTTTGGATTACATCTGATGAAGAAAGAAGATGGTTTTTATCGACGAGTATTTTCCGCTTTTTCGTGTTCCCTCTGGATTACATCTGATGAAGAAAGAAGATGATTTTTATCGACGAGTATTTTCCGCTTTTTCATATTACTTTTATATTACATCTGATGAAGAAAGAAGATGGTTTTTATCGACGAGTATTTTCCTCTTTTTCGTTTTCCCTTTGGATTACATCTGATGAAGAAAGAAGATGGGTTTTTTCGATGGATGTTCATCACTTTTTCATGTTCCCTTTGGATTACAACTGATGAAGAAAGAAGATGGTTTTTTATCGACCAGTATTTTCCGCTTTTTCATGTTCTCTTTGGATTATATCTGATGAAGAAAGAAGATGGTTTTTATCGACGAGTATTTTCTGCTTTTTCGTGTACCCTTGGGATTACATCTGATGATGAATGAAGATGGTTTTTATCGACGAGTATTTTCCGCTTTCTTGTTTTCCCTTTGGATTACATCTGATGAAGAAAGAAGATAGTTTTTATCGATGAGTATTTTCCGCTTTTTCGTTTTCCCTTTGGATTACATCTGATGAAGAAATAAGATGTTTTTTTATCGACGAGTATTTTCCGCTTTTTCGTGTTCCCTTTGGATTACATCTGATGAAGAAAGAAGATGATTTTTATCGACGGGTATTATCCGCTTTTTCGTGTTCCTTTTGGATTGGTTACATCTGGTGAATAAAGAAGTTGGTTTTTATCGACGAGCATTTTCTGCTTTTTCGTTTTCCCTTTGGATTACATCTGATGAAGAAAGAAAATGTTTTTTAATCGATGAGTATTTTCCGCTTTTTTGTTTTCCCTTTGGATTACATCTGATGAAGAAAGAAGATAGTTTTTATCGACGAGTATTTTCCACTTTTTCGTTTTCCCTTTGGATTACATCTGATGAAGAAAGAAGATGGTTTTTAATCGACGAGTATTTTCCGCTTTTTCATGTTCCCTTTGGATTACTTCTGATGAAGAAAGAAGATGGCTTTTATCAACGAGTATTTATTGCATTTTCATGTTTACTTTGGATTACATGTGATGAAGAAAGAAGATGGTTTTTATCGACGACTATTTTCCGCTTTTTCGTTTTCCCTTTGGAATACATCTGATGAAGAAAGAAGATGGTTTTTATCGACGAGTATTTTCCGCTTTTTCGTTTTCCCTCTGGATTACATCTGATGAATAAAGAAGATGATTTTTATCGACGAGTATTTTCCTCTTTTTCATATTACTTTTATATTACATCTGATGAAGGAAGAAGATGGGTTTTATCGGCGAGTATTTTCCGCTTTTTCGTTTTCCCTTTGGATTACATCTGATGAAGAAAGAAGATGGGTTTTTTCGATGGATATTCATCACTTTTTCATGTTCCCTTTGGATTACAACTGATGAAGAAAGAAGATGGTTTTTTATCGACCAGTATTTTCCGCTTTTTCATGTTCTCTTTGGATTACATCTGATGAAGAAAGAAGATGGTTTTTACCGACGAGTATTTTCTGCTTTTTCGTGTTCCCTTTGGATTACATCTGATGATGAATGAAGATGGTTTTTATCGACGAGTATTTTCCGCTTTCTTGTTTTCCCTTTGGATTACATCTGATGAAGAAAGAAGATGGTTTTTATCGACGAATATTTTCCGCTTTTTCGTGTTCCCTTTGGATTACATCTGATGAAGAAAGAAGATGGGTTGTATCGATGGATAATCACTTTTTCATGTTCCCTTTGGATTACAACTGATGAAGAAAGAAGATGGTTTTTATCGATGAGTATTTTCATCTTTTTCCTTTTCCCTTTGGATTACATCTGATGAAGAAAGAAGATGGTTTTTATCGACGAGTATTTTCCGCTTTTTCGTTTTCCCTTTCGATTACATCTGATGAAGAAAGAAGATGGTTTTTATCGACGATTATTTTCTGCTTTTTCATGTTCCCTTTGGATTACATCTGATGAAGAAAGAAGATGATTTTTATCGACGAGAATTTTCCGCTTTTTCATGTTCCCTTTGGATTACATCTGATGAAGAAAGAAGATGGGTTTTATCGACGACTATTTTCGCTTTCTCATTTTCCCTTTGGATTACATCTGATGAAGAAAGAAGATGGTTTTTATCGACGAGTATTTTCCGCTTTTTCGTTTTCCCTTTGGATTACTTCTGATGAAGAAAGAAGATGGTTTTTATCGATGAGTATTTTCAGTTTTTCCTGTTCCCTTTGGATTACATCTGATGAAGAAAGAAGATGGGTTTTATCGATGGATGTTCATCACTTTTTCATGTTCCCTTTGGATTACAACTGATGAAGAAAGAAGATGGTTCTTATCGACCAGTATTTTCCGTTTTTTCATGTTCTCTTTGGATAACATCTGATGAAGAAAGTAGATTGTTTTATCGACGATTATTTTACCCTTTTTCATTTTCCCTTTGGATTACATCTGATGAAGAAATAAGATGGTTTGTATTGACGAGTATTTTCCGCTTTTTCATTTTCCCTTTGGATTACTTCTGATGAAGAAAGAAGATGGTTTTTATCCGTGAGCATTTTAAGCTTTTTCGTGTTCCATTTGGATTACATCTGATGAAGAAAGAAGATGGGTTGTATCGATGGATATTCATCACTTTTTCATGTTCCCTTTGGATTACAACTGATGAAAAAGAAGATGGTTTTTAATCAATTAGTTTTTTTCGCTTTTTTGTTTTCCCTTTGGATTACATCGGATGAAGAAAGAAGATGGTTTTTATCGACGAGTATTTTCCTCTTTTTCATTTTCCCTTTGGATTACATCCGATGAAGAAAGAAGATGGTTTTTATCGATGAGTATTTTCAACTTTTTCCTGTTCCCTTTGGATTACATCTGATGAAGAAAGAAGATGGGTTTTATCGATGGATATTCATCACTTTTTCATGTTCCTTTTGGATTACAACTGGTGAAGAAAGAAGATGGTTTTTAATCGATGAGTATATTCCGCTTTTTTGTTTTCCCTTTGGATTACATCTGATGATGAAAGAAGATGGTTTTTATCAACGACTATTTTCCTCTTTTTCGTGTTCCCTTTGGATTACATCTGATGAAGAAAGAAGATGATTTTTAGTGACGAGTATTTCCCGCTATTTCATGTTCCCTTTGGATTACTTCTGATGAAGAAAGAATATGGCTTTTATCAACGAGTATTAATCGCTTTTTCATGTTCCCTTTGGATTACATCTGATGAAGAAAGAAGATGTTTTTTGTCGACGACTATTTTCCGCTATTTGGTTTTCCCTTTGGATTACATCTGATGATGAAAGAAGTTGTTTTTTATCCATGAGTATTTTCAGCTTTTTCGCGTTCCCTTTGGATTACATCTGATGAAGAAAGAAGATGGGTTTTATCGATGGATATTCATCACTTTTTCATGTTCCCTTTGGATTACAACTGATGTAGAATGAAGATGGTTTTTATCGACCAGTATTTTCCGTTTTTTCATGTTCTCTTTGGATAACATCTGTTGAAGAAAGAAGATTGTTTTTATCGACGAGTATTTCCTGCTTTTTCGTGTTCCCTTTCCATTACATCTAATGAAGAAGGAAGATGGTTTTTATCGACGATTATTCTACCCTTTTTCATTTTCCCTTTGGATTACATCTGATGAAGAAATAAGATGGTTTGTATTGACGAGTATTTTCCGCTTTTTCATTTTCCCTTTGGATTACTTCTGATGAAGAAAGAAGATGGTTTTTATCCGTGAGTATTTTAAGCTTTTTCGTGTTCCGTTTGGATTACATCTGATGAAGAAAGAAGATGGGTTGTATCGATGGATATTCATCACTTTTTCATGTTCCCTTTGGATTACAACTGATGAAGAAAGAAGATGGTTTTTAATCGATGAGTTTTTTTCGCTTTTTAGTTTTCCCTTTGGATTACATCAGATGAAGAAAGAAGATGGTTTTTATCGACGAGTATTTTCCTCTTTTTCATTTTCCCTTTGGATTACATCTGATGAAGAAAGAAGTTGGTTTTTATCGATGAGTATTTTCCGCTTTTTCGTTTTCCCTTTGGATTACATCTGATGAAGAAAGAAGATGGGTTTTATCGATAAGTATTCATCACTTTTTCATGTTCCCTTTGGATTACATCTGATGAAGAAAGAAGATGGGTTTTATCGATGGATATTCATCACTTTTTCATGTTCCCTTTGGATTACATCTGAATAAGATAGAAGATGGTTTTTATCGACGACTATTTTCCGCTATTTGGTTTTCCATTTGGATTACATCTGATGAAGAAAGAATATGGTTTTTGTCGACGAGTATTTTCCGCTTTTTCGTTTTCCCTTTGGATTACATCTGATGATGAAAGAAGTTGTTTTTTATCCATGAGTATTTTCAGCTTTTTCGTGTTCCCTTTGGATTACATCTGATGAAGAAAGAAGATGGGTTTTATCGATGGATATTCGTCACTTTTTCATGTTCCCTTTGGATTACAACTGATGTAGAAAGAAGATGGTTTTTAATCGACGAGCATTTTCCGCTTTTCTGTATTCCCTTTGGATTACATCTGATGAAGAAAGAAGATGGTTTTTATCGACGAGTTTTTTTCCTCTTTTTCGTTTTCAATTTGGATTACATTCAATGAAGAAAGAAGATGGTTTTTATCGATGAGTATTTTCCGCTTTTTCGTTTTCCCTTTGGATTACATCTGATGAAGAAAGAAGATGGTTTTTATCGATGAGTATTTTCAGCTTTTTCTTGTTCCCTTTGGATTACATCTGATGAAGAAAGAAGATGGGTTTTATCGATGGATATTCATCACTTTTTCATGTTCCTTTAGGATTACAACTGATGAAGAAAGAAGATGGTTTTTAATCGATAAGTATATTTCGCTTTTTTGTTTTCCCTTTGGATTACATCTGATGAAGAAAGAAGATGTTTTTTATCAACGAGTATTTTCCTCTTTTTCGCTTTCCCTTTGGATTACATCCGATGAAGAAAGAAGATGGTTTTTATCGACGAGTATTTTCCGCTTTTTCGTTTTCCCTTTGGATTACATCTGATGAAGAAAGAAGATGGTTTTTATCGATGAGTATTTTCAGCTTTTTCCTGTTCCCTTTGGATTACATCTGATGAAGAAAGAAGATGGGTTTTATCGGTGGACATTCAACACTTTTTCATGTTCCCTTTGGATTACAACTGATATAGAAAGAAGATGGTTCCTAATCGACGAGCATTTTCTGCTTTTGTATATTCCCTTTGGATTACATCTGATGATGAAAGAAGATGTTTATTATCGACGAGTATTTTCCGATTTTTCGAGTTCCCTTTAGATTACATTTGATTAGTGTTGAGCGAGCACTAAAATGCTCGGGTGCCCGAATTTCGGGCCGAGCTCGCCGTGATACTCGGGTGCTCGACCCGAGCAATGAGCCCAATGTTAGTCTATGGGAGACCCGAGCATTTTTGCGGCGGCACCCCCGGCAGTCTGTAGAAAGCCTAAAAAGTGCCCAAAACGATAGTGACAGTGCTCAAATGACATAGGGACAGCATGGGGATCGCCCCAGGAAGCATTTCTGACCCCCAGGTCACTGCTGTCAACAACGTGGCTGGGGGAATTAAGCCACTTTTACGGGCTCACAATAAAACGTTCAAAAACGAAACTGAAACTGCTTTCCTGTGAAATATGTCAAGGAACATCCTTTCCATGGTAAAGACTTCTGTATAAGGTAAAATAAATAACCAAAAACAAAAATACTCCTCCACACCTTGGGCTATGTTCACAAGTAGCATTTTTTATGCGTTTTTGCACTTTTGTATTGCTTTCAACCGTGACAAATGCATTCACCGGGAAATGTAATTTTAACATTTTACAACCTTATCTTACCATGTGCTGTGTGACACATGCATACAGTGCTGAAAAGACATGGGAACAGCATGGGGAAGACCCCTGGAAACATGTCTGACACCCATGTCACTGCCTAAAAGTGTGCCCATCAGAAGTGACCCTTGCCGCATCAGAAGATGCAGAATTGCAACTATCCCTGTGCAAGTCCTTGTCCCAGGGCAGTGTTCAATTGTACCTCCCCCATTCCTTGCAATGCAAGCGTAAGTATGCAGCCTGCCACCCACCCACCCCCAGCCTGCAATACCATACTGTTTGCTTGCTTGCACTTGAAATTGGGCCTTTTAGGCATGTGGAGGGGGAATCTGGCCACCACGTCATGGCTGCGTCCGCGGCCTGGTATCCATACTCATTCCCCAGCCGCCCAGTGGCCGGGTGTCCACGCTTGGTCCCCAGCCGCCAGGGGGCGGCCGGCTGTCCATACTCAGTCCGCAGCCGCCCCACGGCCGGGTGCCCACACACGGTCCGCAGCCGCCTGGGGGCAGTCGGGTGTCCATAAACGGTCCCCAGCCGCCCCTATTTGAAGGACAGCCTAACCACAAACACGTGGACAATTGAATGTGGCCAGGGATGGTCCATCTGACTGAAGCCGTCACACTGGGTTAATATTGTGGAAGTCGGGACACAGTTGGACAATGGGATGCAAAACGTCCTCCAGACATAGAGGATTGCGGGTCCGGGGTCAATCAGGTTTC
The DNA here is from genome assembly GCF_046119375.1 of Phyllobates terribilis. Lineage (NCBI taxonomy): Eukaryota > Metazoa > Chordata > Amphibia > Anura > Dendrobatidae > Phyllobates > Phyllobates terribilis. Next base: position 574,103,650 of record NW_027362764.1, read on the forward strand.
AACACAAAGTTCAGAAGGTAAACAGCAGCAGTGGTCGGTCTCCTACACAATGAGTAAATAATTCATGTTCATGAGGCCATTCATCTCCTTAGCTTTCTGTTCCTTGCATTGCAAGTGCATGTATGTAGTAGCGACTAGGCCTGAGGTGGTCAGCGTTCTGGCGCATATCCTACCTCCTTTGAGGATTGCTGGATGTTTTTCTGCTACTATCCCAGTTCTATGACTCCCGTTAAAACAAAGCTTCAGGTGATGAATGATGGATGAGGTGGTGGCAAAGGAGAAAGAGCAGGAGGAACAGGGACCATTCACATCAATATCAGGCCAGTCAACCACACATGTCTTGTAGGATATGTTTCTGTACCAAAAGAAGCGGTTCGGCTACACAGTTATAGGGCATACAGTGAGTGCAATGCCTACCAAAAATTTCGAGGCACTCCAATGCCCCTTAGAAGAGACATGGAGGTCAGAGGGCCTTAACTAAACCATTTTTTCCATTTATAACAACTGGGTCTCTTGTACACTGTTGGCCTAAGCAGTGAATGGAAGGCTTTCCAAAAATTATGAGGAACTGCAATGCCCCTTGAAACAGACATGGATTACAGCGCACTAAAAACCTTCTACCCATTATTGGGGAGTGGGTCTCCCTTATTGTTCGCCTATGCATTGAAAAGCAAAAGCTGACTAAAATTAGGAGGAAATGCAATGCCCATTGGAAGAGTCGTGGAGGTTAGAGTTAATTAAAAACAACATTTCAATGCCCCTTGGAAGAGCTGTGGAGTTCAGAGTGGTTTAACAAGATGCTTTTAATGCCCCTTGGAAGAGTGGTGGAGGTCACAGTAGTTTAACAAGACGGTTTTAATGCCTCTTGGGAGAGTGGTGGAGGTCAGAGTAGCTTAACAAGACAGTTTTAATGCCCATTGGAAGAGTGGTGGAGGTCACAGTAGCTTAACAAGACGGTTTTAATGCCCCTTGGAAGAGTAATGGAGGTCATAGTGGAATAAAAAGACAATATCAATGCCCCTTGGAAGAGTGGTGGAGGTCACCATAGCTTAACAAGACGGTTTTAATGTCCCTTATAAGAGCTGTGGAGTTCAGAGTGGTTTAACAAGACGGTTCTTATGCCCCTTGGAAGAGTGGTGGAGATCACGGTAGCTTAACAAGATGGTTTTAATGCCCCTTGGAAGAGACGTGGAGGTCACAGTAGCTTAACAAGACGGTTTTAATACCCCTTGGAAGAGACGTGGAGTTCAGAGTGGTTTAACAAGATAGTTTTAATGCCCCTTGGAAGAGTGGTGGAGGTCGCAGTAGCTTAACAAGACGCTTTCAATGCCCCTTGGAAGAGACGTGGAGGTCACAGTAGCTTAACAAGACAATTTTAATGTCCCTTGGAAGAGACGTGGAGGTCAGAGTGGTTTAACAAGACAGTTTTAATGCCCCTTGGAAGAGATGTGGAGATCAGAGTGGTTTAACAAGATGGTTTTAATGCCCCTTAGAAGAGATGTGGAGGTCACAGTAGCTTAACAATAAGGTTTTAATGCCCCTTGGAAGCGACGTGGAGGTCGCAGTAGCTTAACAAGACAGTTTTAATGCCCCTTGGAAGAGACGTGGAGGTCAGAGTGGTTTTACAAGACGGTTTTAATGCCCCATGGAAGAGACGTGGAGGTCACAGTAGCTTAACAAGACGGTTTTGATGCCCCCTGGAATTGACGTGGAGTTCAGAGTGGTTTAACAAGATGGTTTTAATGCCCCTTGGAAGAGACATGGAGGTCACAGTAGCTTAACAAGACGGTTTTAATGCGCCTTGGAAGAATGGTGGAGGTAGCAGTAGTTTAACAAGACGGTTTTAATGCCACTTGGGAGAGTGGTGGAGGTAGCAGTAGCTTAACATGACGGTTTTAATGCCTCTTGGAAGAGTGGTAGAGGTCGCAGTAGCTTAACAAGACGGTTTTAATGTCCCTTGGAAGAGTGGTGGAGGTTGCAGCAGCTTAACAAGACGGTTTTAATGCCCCTTGGAAGAGACGTGGAGGTCACAGTGTAATAAAAAGACAATATCAATGCCCCTTGGATAAGTGGTGGAGGTCGCAGTAGCTTAACAAGATGGTTTCAATGCAGGTCAGAGGGCCTTAACTAAACCGTTTTTTCCATTCATAGAAACTGGGTCTCTTGTACACTGTTGGCCTAAGCAGTGAATGGAAGGCTTTCCAAAAATTATGAGGAACTGCAATGCCCCTTGAAACAGATGTGGATTACAGCGCACTAAAAACCTTCTACCCATTATTGGGGAGTGGGTCTCCCTTATTGTTCGCCTATGCATTGAAAAGCAAAAGCTGACTAAAATTAGGAGGAAATGCAATGCCCGTTGGAAGAGTCGTGGAGGTTAGAGTTAATTAAAAACAACATTTCAATGCCCCTTGGAAGAGCTGTGGAGTTCAGAGTGGTTTAACAAGATGCTTTTAATGCTCCTTGGAAGAGTGGTGGAGGTCACAGTAGTTTAACAAGACGGTTTTAATGCCCCTTGGAAGAGTGGTGGAGGTCAGAGTAGCTTAACAAGACAGTTTTAATGCCCCTTGGAAGAGTGGTGGAGGTCACAGTAGCTTAACAAGACGGTTTTAATGCCCCTTGGAAGAGTAATGGAGGTCATAGTGGAATAAAAAGACAATATCAATGCCCCTTGGAAGAGTGGTGGAGGTCACCATAGCTTAACAAGACAGTTTTAATTTCGCTTATAAGAGCTGTGGAGTTCAGAGTGGTTTAACAAGACGGTTCTTATGCCCCTTGGAATAGTGGTGGAGATCACAGTAGCTTAACAAGACGGTTTTAATGCCCCTTGGAAGAGACGTGGAGGTCACAGTAGCTTAACAAGACAGTTTTAATGCCCCTTGGAACAGACGTGGAGTTCAGAGAGGTTTAACAAGATGGTTTTAATGCCCCTTGGAAGAGTGGTGGAGGTCGCAGTAGCTTAACAAGACGCTTTTAATGCCCCTTGGAAGACACGTGGAGGTCACAGCAGCTTAACAAGACAATTTTAATGTCCCTTGGAAGACACGTGGAGGTCAGAGTGGTTTAACAAGACAGTTTTAATGCCCCTTGGAAGAGATGTGGAGGTCAGAGTGGTTTAACAAGACGGTTTTAATGCTCCTTGGAAGAGACGTGGAGGTCACAGTAGCTTAACAAAACGGTTTTAATGCCCCTTGGAAGAGAAGTGGAGGTCACAGTGTAATAAAAAGACAATATCTATGCCCCTTGGAAGAGTGGTGGAGGTCGCAGTAGCTTAACAAGACGGTTTTAATGCCCCTTGGAAGAGTGGTGGAGGTCACAGTAGCTTAACAAGACGGTTTTAATGCCCCTTGGAAGAGTAATGGAGGTCATAGTGGAATAAAAAGACAATATCAATGCCCCTTGGAAGAGTGGTGGAGGTCACCATAGCTTAACAAGACAGTTTTAATTCCGCTTATAAGAGCTGTGGAGTTCAGAGTGGTTTAACAAGACGGTCCTTATGCCCCTTGGAATAGTGGTGGAGATCACAGTAGCTTAACAAGACGGTTTTAATGCACCTTGGAAGAGACGTGGAGGTCACAGTAGCTTAACAAGACAGTTTTAATGCCCCTTGGAACAGACGTGGAGTTCAGAGAGGTTTAACAAGATGGTTTTAATGCCCCTTGGAAGAGTGGTGGAGGTCGCAGTAGCTTAACAAGACGCTTTTAATGCCCCTTGGAAGAGACGTGGAGGTCACAGTAGCTTAACAAGACAATTTTAATGTCCCTTGGAAGAGACGTGGAGGTCAGAGTGGTTTAACAAGACAGTTTTAATGCCCCTTGGAAGAGATGTGGAGGTCAGAGTGGTTTAACAAGACGGTTTTAATGCACCTTGGAAGAGACGTGGAGGTCACAGTAGCTTAACAAGACGGTTTTATTGCCCCTTGGAAGAGAAGTGGAGGTCACAGTGTGATAAATAGACAATATCTATCCCCCTTGGAAGAGTGGTGGAGGTCGCAGTAGCTTAACAAGACAGTTTTAATGCCCCTTGGAAGAGACATGGAGGTCAGAGTGGTTTTACAAGACGGTTTTAATGCCCCTTGGAAGAGACGTGGAGTTCACAGTAGCTTAACAAGATGGTTTTAATGCCCCTTGGAAGAGACGTGGAGGTCACAGTAGCTTAACAAGACGGTTTTAATGCCCCTTGGAAGAAGGGTGGAGGTCGCAGTAGCTTAACAAGACGGTTTAATGCCCCTTGGGAGAGTGGTGGAGGTCGCAGTAGCTTAACATGACGGTTTTAATGCCTCTTGGAAGAGTGGTAGAGGTCGCATTAGCTTAACAAGACAGTTTTAATGCCCCTTGGAAGAGTGGTGGAGGTTGCAGCAGCTTAACAAGAAGGTTTTAATGCCCCTTGGAAGAGACGTGGAGGTCACAGTGTAATAAAAAGACAATATCAATGCCCCTTGGATAAGTGGTGGAGGTCGCAGTAGCTTAACAAGACGGTTTTAATGCCATTTGGAAGAGTGGTGGAGGTCGTAGTAGCTTAACAAGACGGTTTTATTGCCCCTTGGAAGAGACGTGGAGGTCGCAGCAGCTTAAGAAGACGGTTTTAATGCCTCTTGGAAGAGTGGTGGAGGTCGCAGTAGCTTAACAAGATGGTTTTAATGCCCCTTGGAAGAGACGTGGAGTTCAGAGTGGTTTACAAGACGGTTTTAATGCTCCTTGGAAGAGATGTGGAGGTCACAGTGGAATAAAAGACATTATCAATGACCCTTGGAAGAGTGGTGGAGGTCCCAGTATCTTAACAAGACTGTTGTAATGCCCCTTGAAAGAGTGGTGGAGGTCGCAGTAGCTTAACAAGACGGTGTTAATGCCCCTTGAAAGACACGTGGAGGTCGCAATAGCTTAACAAGATGGTTTTAATGCCCCTTGGAAGAGACGTGGAGTTCAAAGTGTTTTAAAAGGACGGATTTAGTGCCCCTTGGAAGATACGTAGAAGTCACAGTAGCTTAACAAGACGGTTTTAATGCCCCTTGGAAGAGTGGTGGAGGTCGCAGAAGCTTAACAAGACGCTTTTAAAGCCCCTTGCAAGAGACGTGGAGGTCACAGTGGAATAAAAAGACAATATCAGTGCCCCTTGGAAGAGTGGTGGAGGTCACAGTAGCTTAACAATACGTTTTTAGTGCCCCTTGGAAGAGTGGTGGAGGTCGCAGTAGCTTAAAAAGACGGTTTTCATGCCCCTTGGAAGGAGGGTGGAGGTTGCAGGAGCTTAACAAGATGGTTTTAAAGCCCCTTGGAAGAGACGTGGAGGTCACAGTGGAATAAAAAGACAATATCAATGCCCCTTGGAGGAGTGGTGGAGATTGCAGTAGCTTAAAAAGATGGTTTTAATGCCCCTTGCAAGAGACGTGGAAGTCACAGTAGCTTAACATGACGGTTTTAATGCCCCTTGGAAGAGTGGTGGAGGTCGCAGTAGCTTAACAAGATGGTTTTAATGCCACTTGGAAGAGACATGGAGGTCACAGTGTAATAAAAAGACAATATCAATGCCCCTTGGAGGAGTGGTGGAGGTCGCAGTAGCTTAACAAGACGGTTTTAATGCCCCTTGGAAGAGACGTGGAGGTCAGAGTGCTTTAAGAAGACGGTTTTAATGCCCCTTGGAAGAGTGGTGGAGGTCGCAGTAGCTTAACAAAACGGTTTTAATGCCCCATGAAAGAGACATGGAGGGCACAGTAGCTTAACAAGACGGTTTTATTGCCCCTTTGAAGAGACGTGGAGGTCAGAGTGGTTTAACCAGACGGTTTTAATGCCCCTTGGATGAGACTTGGAGGTCACAGTAGCTTAACAAGATGGTTTTATTGCCCTTTGGAAGAGACGTGGAGTTCAGAGTGCTTAACAAGACGGGTTTAATGCCCCTTGGAAGAGACGTGGAGGTCACAGTAGCTTAACAAGACGGTTTTAATGCCCCTTGGAAGAGTAGTGAAGGTCGCAGTAGATTAACAAGACTATTTTAATGCCCCTTGGAAGAGACGTGGAGATCAGAGTGGTTTATCATGACGTTTTTTATGCCCTTTGAAAGAGATGTGGAGGTCACAGTGTAATAAAAAGACAATATCAATGCCCCTTGGTAGAGCGTTGGAGGTCGCAGTAGCTTAACAAGACGGTTTTAATGCCCCTCGGAAGAGACGTGGAGGTCAGAGTGCTTTAAGAAGACGGTTTTATTGCCCCTTGGAAGAGTGGTGGAGGTCGCAGTAGCTTAACAAAACGGTTTTAATGCCCCATGAAAGAGACATGGAGGGCACAGTAGCTTAACAAGACGGTTTTAATGCCCCTTGGATGAGACGTGGAGGTCAGAGTGGTTTAACAAGACGGTTTTAATGCCCCTTGGAAGAGACGTGGAGGTCACAGTAGCTAAACAAGATGGTTTTAATGGCCCTTGGAAGAGACGTGGAGCTCAGAGTGGTTTAACAAGACAGTTTTAATGCCCTTTGGAAGAGACGTGGAGGTCACAGTAGCTTAAAAAGACGGTTTTAATGCCCCTTGGAAGAGTGGTGGAGGTCGCAGTAGCTTAACAAGACGGTTTTAATGCCCCGTGGAAGAGACATGGAGGTCACAGTGTAATTAAAAGACAATATCAATGCCCCTTGGAAGAGTGGTGGAGGTCGCAGTAGCTTAACAAGACGGTTTTAATGCCCCTTGGAAGAGACGTGGAGGTCAGAGTGCTTTATCAAGACGTTTTTAATGTCCCTTGGAAGAGTGATGGAGGTCGCAGTAGCTTTACAAAACGGAATTAATGCCCCATGGAAGAGATGTGGAGGGCACAGTAGCTTAACAAGACGGTTTTAATGCCCCTCTGAAGAGATGTGGAGGTCAGAGTGCTTTTAAAAGACGGTTTTAATGCCCCTTGGAAGAGACGTGGAGGTCACAGTAGCTTAAGAAGATGGTTTTAATGCCCCTTGGAAGAGACGTGGAGTTCAGAGTGTTTAACAAGGTGGTTTTAATGCCCCTTGGAAGAGACGTGGAGGTCACAGTAGCTTAACAAGACGGTTTTAATGCCCCTTGGAAGAGTGGTGAAGGTCGCAGTAGATTAACAAGACGATTTTAATGCCCCTTGGAAGAGACGTGGAGGTCATAGTGGTTTAACATGACGGTTTTAATGCCCTTTGGAAGAGACGTGGAAGTCACAGTGTAATAAAAAGACAATATCAATGCCCCTTGGAAGAGCGGTGGAGGTAGCAGTAGCTTAACAAGATGGTTTTAATGCACTTTGGAAGAGACATGGAGGTCACAGTAGCTTAACAAGATGGTTTTAATGCCCCTTGGAAGAGACGTAGTGTTCAGAGTGGTTTAACAAGACGGTTTTAATGACCCTTTTTTAGAGAAGTGGAGGTCACAGAAGCTTAACAAGAAGGTTTTAATGCACCTTGGAAGAGTGGTGGAGGTCGCAGTAGCTTAACAAGATGGTTTTAATGCCCCTTGGAAGAGACGTGGAGATCACAGTGTAAAAAAAATACAATATCAATGCCCCTTGGAGGAGTGGTGGAGGTCGCAGTAGCATAACAAGACTATTTTAATGCCCTTTGGAAGAGACGTGGAGGTCAGAGTGGTTTAACAAGACGGTGTAAATGCCCCTTGGAAGAGACGTGGAGGTCAGAGTGGTTTAATAAGACGGTTTTAATGCCCCTTTGAAGAGACGTGGAGGTCACTGTAGCTTAACAAGACGGTTTTTAATGCCCCTTGGAAGAGACATGGAGGTCACAGTAGCATAACAAGATGGTTTTAATGCCCCTTGGAAGAGTGGTGGAGGTCGCAGTAGCTTAACAAGACGGTTTTAATGCTCCTTGGAAGAGACATGGAGGTCACAGTCTAATAAAAAGACAATATCAATGCCCCTTGGAGGAGTGGTGGAGGTCGCAGTAGCTTAACAAGACGGTTTTAATGCCCCTTCGAAGAGTGGTGGAGGTCGCAGTGGAATAAAAAGACAATATCAATGCCCCTTGAAAGAGTGGTGGAGGTTACAGTGGAATAAAAAGACAATATCAACGCCCTGTGGAAGAGACGCGGAGGTCACAGTAGCTTAACAAGACGCTTTTAATGCCCCTTGGAAGAGTGGTGGAGGTCACAGTGGAATAAAAAGACAATATTAACGACCCTTGGAAGAGACGTGGAGGTCACAGTAGCTTAACAAGACGATTTTAATGCCCCTTACAAGAGTCATGCAGTACAGCATATTAAAAACATTATTCCCATTATTGGGGAGTGGGTCTCCAATAGTCTTTGCCTATGCCTTCCAAGCAAAAGCTGCCAAAAATTAGGAAGGGGGAACTTGCTATGTCCCTTACAAGAGCCATGCAGTACAGCATATTTAAAACATTATTCCCATTATTGGGGAGTGGGTCTCCCATAGTCTTTGCCTATGCCTTCCAAGCAAAAGCTGCCAAAAATTAGGACAGAGGAACTTGCAATGCTGGCAACATGGACCAGGGTCACCCTGGTGGTATAGTGGTCGTGGAGGCTGAGGATAAGGAGAAGAGCAAAAAACAGCCGAAATGAGGAAGCGTATACCCATGTGTGGGTGTGAAGCGATGCATGGGAATACACATCCCGAAATAACACAGTGGATTTGACTTTATGTTACTCTGCTGTCATTTGGTGGTGATGAGAAGTCTGGCCCAATCCAGCCCTTGTTCATTTTGATAAGGGTCAGCTTGTCAGCATTGTCAGTTGACAGGCGAGTGCGCTTATCAGTTATAATTCCCCCAGCGGCACTAAAAACACGCTCCGATAACACGCTAGCGGCAGGGCAGGCCAGGACCTCCAAGGCATACAGAGTGAGTTCATTCCAAGTGTCCAGCTTGGATACCCAATAATTAAAAGGCACAGAGGAATCACGGAGGACGCTGGTACTCCCTCACCATCTTTTGAAACTTTCCACTCCTTGTGAGAGTACCCTGCGCCTCAGGGCCTGTAAGCTGGGCAGGTCTCAGAAAACTGTCCTTGAACATTGACAGTGTTCCCCTGCCTCTGCTGGATTGGAGTTGTGTCTCTCTCGCCTGCATGCCTTAGTTGGGCAGCGAACTGTGACCTCTGCCGCTACCGTGTTCAGATGGGAATTTTTTTAATAGTTCTGCAGCAAGGGCCTTCTGGTATTGCCCCATTTTTGTAGACCTCTCCAACTCAGGAATAAGAGAGTGAAAGTTCTCCTTGTAGAGGGGGTCTAAAAGTGTCATCAACCAGTAATGACTGTCACCCAACATTTTGACAATGCGATGGTCACGGTTAAGGCAGCGTAACATAAAGTCAGCCATGGGTGCCAGACTGGTAACGGGCAAGATTTCCGTGTCCTCACCAAGATGACGACTGACCATGCTCTCCTCCTCCTCCTCCTCTTCCTCCTCCCCCCTGTCCTCAGGCCACCCACGCTGAACCGACGGTATGACACTTGTACAGGTACTACCGTCTACAACGCATGATAGCAGCTCCTGTTCTTCCTCCTCCTCCTCCTCCTCTCCCTCATTGTCCCCCAATGCACGTTGGGATGAGATGAGGCTGGGCTGTGTGTAATCGCCCGCTACGGCTTCTTGATCCATCTCATCATACTCTGGCTGCAATGCCTCCTCTTTAATTCTCTGCAGAGAGCGTTGCAAAAGACAGACAAGTAGTGGGATGCTGACACTAATGATGGCGTCATCGCCACTCACCATCTTTGTGGCCTCCTCAAAGTTTGTCAGGATGGTACATATGTCAGACATCCAGGACCACTCCTGAGGTCTTATGTGTGGAGTCTGACCTGAATATCGACGGCCTTGTTGCAGCTGGTACTCCACAACTGCTCTCTTCTGCTCACAAATCCTTTGCAACATATGGAGGGTAGAGTTCCAACGTGTGGGGACATCACACACCAGTCGGTGTGCCGGAACCTGCAAACGCTGCTGCAACACAGCAAGGGCGGCGGAAGCTGTAGCCGACTTGCGAAAATGAGCTGTCAGGCGGCGTACTTTCATGAGCAGATCTGGCAACTCGGGGTACGAATTAAGAAACCGCTGAACCACGAGGTTAAGCACATGAGCCAGGCATGGTACGTGTGTGATCTCACCTCGGCTCAGAGCCGCCACCAGGTTACGGCCATTGTCACACACGACCATGCCGGGATGTAGGTTCAGCGGTCTCAGCCACAGATCTGCCTGCTCTTTTACAGCTGTCCACAACTCACAAGCAGTGTGAGGTTTATCACCTAAGCTTATGAGTTTCAGCACAGCCTGTTGCCGTTTGGCGGAGGCAGTACTGCAATGCTTCCAACTTGTAACTGATGTGGTGATATCTGAGATGGAGGCTGAACATGAGGAGGAGGAGGAGGAGGAGGATGCGCAGGAGCTGTACACTGTGGGGGCAACTCTGACTGACATAGGGCCCGCAATCCTCGGTGTGGGGAGGATGTGTTCCGTCCCAAGGTCCGACTGGGTCCCGGCTTCCACTATGTTTACCCAGTGTGCCGTCAGAGAGATGTACCGTCCCTGGCCACAAGCACTTGACCACGTGTCCATTGTCAGGTGGACTCTCCCAGTAACTGCGTTGTTGAGGGCACGACAGATGCTTTGGGACACGTGCTTGTGTAGTGCGGGGATGGCACACCGGGCAAAATAGTGTCGGCTGGGGACCGAGTACCGAGGGACGGCCACCGCCATAAGATTGCGGAAGGATTCCGTCTCCACCAGCCTAAAAGGCAGCATTTCCAATGCATGCAGTCGTGAAATGTGCAAATTTAGGACTGTGGCCTGTGGGGCGTTAGCTGCGAATTTCCGCTTTCGTTCAAAGGTCTGGGATATGGACAATTGAACGCTGCAGTGGGACGTGGACGTGGACGTTGATGCTGTTTCTTGAGAAACTGCCATAACAAGACTGAGAGGAGGGGGCATCTTTACATGCAGTATGGACAGGGGATTGCCTTGCACACACAACAGTGGGTTCTATTGCACGCACAACAGTGGAAGAAGCAGTGGTGACACCCGCTGACACTGGTCGTGGACCCTGGGTTTCGACCCACAAAGTCGGGTGCTTTGCTGCCATGTGCCTGATCATGCTGGTGGTGGTCAGGCTGGTAGTTTTGTCACCCCTGCGGATGCTGGCATGGCAGGTGGAACATATGGCCTTTTTGGGGTTATCAGCAGAGTCATTAAAAAAATTCCAGACTCTGGAATACCTACCGCTTGTAATGGCAACGTCCCTCGTGTTGGTGTTACGGGGAACGGTTGCCTGCCTTCTGTCTGCGGCCACCACACTGCTTCTTCCTGCCTGTTGGGGTACTCTGCCTCCCTCCCCCTGTGTGCTGCTGGCCTCACTCTGCATGTCCTCCTTCCACGTTGGGTCAGTTACTAGATCATCCACCACCTCCTCCTCTTCCACTTGCGCACCACGATCCTCCTCCTCACTTCCTGGCAATTGTGTCTCGTCATCGTCCACCTCTTGTGACAGATTGCCAACGTCGACTTCCTGTGGCCGTGGCTGTTCAAATATTTGGGCATCGCAACATGGGATCTCCTCTTCCACCACTTCAAGCGTATCAGGCAAGGGGCCCAAATATGGAAATGGACCAGTGAACAGCTCTTCAGAGTGTCCAAGTGTGGGATCAGTTGCTGTCTGACGACACTCGGCATGGTGGGAGGAAGGAGCATCAGGGTGAGGAGGAGTATGCGGTCGAGACTCACGGCTACTAAGAGTTGACCGTGTGGAAGACAGACCGGAGGTGGTGGTGCCCAGGTAACTGGAAGTATTGTCTGCTATCCAATTAATAACCTGTTCACACTGATCGGTTCTCAATACTGGTGTTGTTCTGTGCTTCCCTAGTAATTCGGTCAAGAAGTGGGAGCGAGAAGATGTGGCTGTTGGTTGTGGCACATTTTCAGCTTGGCCACGGCCCCGTCCTCTGCACGAACCATCACCAGAACGTCCCCTTCCACGTCCCTTGCCACGCGCCTTGCCCATTGTAAATGAAGTAAAATAGCTTACACTTGCACTATCAATGGAAAAAGGGTAATAAAGAGTAGATTAGAACCGTGGAAGAGGAAAACCACAGTTATTGTTTACTGGGGTATACCACACTTTTTTAAATAGAGATATTTGCGGCTGAACAGTGAGCGACACACTCAAACTGCTTTTTTTTTTAGATACCAAAGGCCCAAAACTGGATAGTACAGCGATTTGACCCGTGGAACTGCGAAACCACACTGGAATGTCGGGCCTACACAAAACTATTTTCAACAGATATAATTTTGTGTCACAACAGTCAGGAGACACTACTGTTTTTCTTTACGGAAAAAACTACCAAAACCTGAATAATAGAGATTTTTTACCATGGAACAGCAAAACCACAGTTATAATTTACTGGTGTATACCAGGCTTTTTAAAATATATATATATTTGCGGCTGAACAGTGAGCGACACACTCAAACTGTTTTTTTTAGATACAAATGGCCCAAAAGTGGATAATACAGAGGTTTGTACCGTGGAACTGCAAAACCACACTTGTATTTCTCGGGCCTACACCAGACTATTTTCAACAGATATATTTGTGTCTGAAAAATCAGGGAGACACTATTTTTTTTTTTTTTACAGCAAAAAATGCAAAAAGCAGGATAATAGAGATTTTTTACCGTGGAACAGCAAAAGCACACTTCTGTCTCTCTGGCCTACACCAGACTATTTTCAACAGATATATTTGTGTCTGAAAAATCAGGGAGACACCATTATTATTTTTATACAGCAAAAAATGCCAAAAACAGGATAATAGAGATGTTTTACCGTGGAACATCAAAACCACAGTAATAATTTACTGGTGTATACCAGGCTTTTTAAAATATATATATATTTGCGGCTGAACAGTGAGCGACACACTCAAACTGTTTTTTTTAGATACAAATGGCCCAAAAGTGGATAATACAGAGGTTTGTACCGTGGAACTGCAAAACCACACTTGTATTTCTCGGGCCTACACCAGACTATTTTCAACAGATATATTTGTGTCTGAAAAATCAGGGAGGCACTATTTTTTTTTTTTTTACAGCAAAAAATGCAAAAAGCAGGCTAATAGAGATTTTTTACCGTGGAACAGCAAAAGCACACTTCTGTCTCTCTGGCCTACACCAGACTATTTTCAACAGATATATTTGTGTCTGAAAAATCAGGGAGACACTATTATTATTTGTATACAGCAAAAAATGCCAAAAACAGGATAATAGAGATGTTTTACTGTGGAACATCAAAACCACAGTAATAATTTACTGGTGTATACCAGGCTTTTTAAAATATATATATATTTGCGGCTGAACAGTGAGCGACACACTCAAACTGTTTTTTTTTAGATACAAATGGCCCAAAAGTGGATAATACAGGGGTTTGTACCGTGGAACTGCAAAACCACACTTGTATTTCGTGGGCCTACACCAGACTATTTTCAACAGATATACAGTACAGACCAAAAGTTTGGACACACCTTCTCATTTAAAGATTTTTCTGTATTTTCATGACTATGAAAATTGTACATTCACACTGAAAGCATCAAAACTATGAATTAACACATGTGGAATTATATACTTAAGAAAAAAGTGTGAAACAACTGAAAATATGTCTTATATTCTAGGTTCTTCAAAGTAGCCACTTTTTGCTTTGATGATTGCTTTGCACACTCTTGGCATTCTCTTGATGAGCTTCAAGAGTAGTCACAGGAAATGGTTTTCACTTCATATGTGTGCCCTGTCAGGTTTAATAAGTGGGATTTCTTGCCTTATAAATGGGGTTGGGACCAACAGTTGTGTTGTGCAGGAGTCTGGTGGATAAACATCTGATAGTCCTACTGAATAGACTGTTAGAATTTGTATTATGGCAAGAAAAAAGCAGCTAAGTAAAGAAAAACGAGTGGCCATCATTACTTTAAGAAATGATGGTCAGTCAGTGCGAAAAATTGGGAAAACTTTGAAAGTGTCCCCAAGTGCAGTTTCAAAAACCATCAAGCGCTACAAAGAAACTGGCTCACATGAGGACAGCCCCAGGAAAGGAAGACCAAGAGTCACCTCTGCTTCTGAGGATAAGTTTATCCGAGTCACAAGCCTCAGAAATCGCAGGTTAACAGCAGCTCAGATTAGAGACCAGGTCAATGCCACACAGAGTTTTAGCAGCAGACACATCTCTTCAACAACTGTTAAGAGGAGACTTTGTGCAGTAGGCCTTCATGGTAAAATAGCTGCTAGGAAACCACTGCTAAGGACAGGCAACAAGCAGAAGAGACTTGTTTGGGCTAAATAACACAAGGAATGGACATTAGACCAGTGGAAATCTGTGCTTTGGTCTGATGAGTCCAAATTTGAGATCTTTGGTTCCAACCACCGTGTCTTTGTGCGACGCAGAAAAGGTGAACGGATGGACTCTACATGTCTGGTTCTTACCGTGAAGCATGGAGGAGGATGTGTGATGGTGTGGGGGTGCTTTGCTGGTGACACTGTTGGGGATTTATTCAAAATTGAAGGCATACTGAACCAGCATGGCTACCACAGCATCTTGCAGTGGCATACTATTCCATCCGGTTTGCGCTTAGTTGGACCATCATTTATTTTTCAACAGGACAATGACCCCAAACACACCTCCAGGCTGTGTAAGGGCTATTTGACCAAGAAGGAGAGTGATGTGGTGCTACGCCAGATGACCTGGCCTCCACAGTCACCAGACCTGAACCCAATCGAGTTGGTTTGGGTGAGCTGGACCGCAGAGTGAAGGCAAAAGGGCCAACAAGTGCTAAGCATCTCTGGGAACTCCTTCAAGATTGTTGGAAGACCATTTCCGGTGACTACCTCTTGAAGCTCATCAAGAGAATGCCAAGAGTGTGCAAAACAGTCATCAAAGCAAAAGGTGGCTACTTTGAAGAACCTAGAATATAAGACATATTTTCAGTTGTTTCACACTTTTTTGTAAAGTATATAATTCCACGTGTTAATTCATAGTTTTGATGCCTTCAGTGTGAATGTATAATTTTCATAGTCATGAAAATACAGAAAAATCTTTAAATGAGAAGGTGTGTCCAAACTTTTGGACTGTACTGTATTTGTGTCAGAAAAATCAGGGAGACACTATTATTATTTTTATACAGCAAAAAATGCCAAAAACAGGATAATAGAGATGTTTTACCGTGGAACATCAAAACCACAGTAATAATTTACTGGTGTATACCAGGCTTTTTAAAATATATATATATTTGCAGCTGAACAGTGAGCGACACACTCAAACTGTTTTTTTTAGATACAAATGGCCCAAAAGTGGATAATACAGAGGTTTGTACCGTGGAACTGCAAAACCACACTTGTATTTCTCGGGCCTACACCAGACTATTTTCAACAGATATATTTGTGTCTGAAAAATCAGGGAGACACTATTTTTTTTTTTTTACAGCAAAAAATGCAAAAAGCAGGATAATAGAGATTTTTTACCGTGGAACAGCAAAAGCACACTTCTGTCTCTCTGGCCTACACCAGACTATTTTCAACAGATATATTTGTGTCTGAAAAATCAGGGAGACACTTATTATTTTTATACAGCAAAAAATGCCAAAAACAGGATAATAGAGATGTTTTACCGTGGAACATCAAAACCACAGTAATAATTTACTGGTGTATACCAGGCTTTTTAAAATATATATATATATATTTGCGGCTGAACAGTGAGCGACACACTCAAACTGTTTTTTTTAGATACAAATGGCCCATAGAACTGCAAAACCACACTTCTATTTCTCTGGCCTACACCAGACTATTTTCAACAGATATATTTGTGTCTGAAAAATCAGAGGCACACTTTTTTTTTAGGGGGGGGGGGGCACCAAAAGGTTAATAAGATGGGTATTTGTACATTGTGAAGAAGGAAAAAAAAAAGAGGATTTAGATTAAAAAAAAGGATTTTTCCTGGCCCCCGGGACCTGGAGGTAAGTCCAGCAATTTCAGCAACAGGAGCAGCACACAGGACTGTAATGCAGCATTTGCTGGTATAACCACTGCGTCTCCTATACATCCTGTCTGCCTGCCTGATTTTGGGGAATGATATTAGTCCTGAGAAGGACTGTTTGTTTGATCTGGCAGCCTTTACAGAACCTACACTATCTATTTTGCAGGATATATCTCTCCCAAAATCAGCAGCGCTGTCCCTACACTGTCTGATCCGGAGCGACTGTGTCCAAGATGGCGGCGCCCGGTTTTAAATATTCGAGGTGACGCTGTGCGGCCAGCCAATCACTGTAATGCCCACTAACAACATGGCTGCGGCATTACAGTGACTGGCTGGCAATCCCTGCATGTTCATTGGCTCTGTAAAGAGCGCCAAACATGCAGGGCGGAGACCCGAGCTCCCGCTCGAGTAACCCGGAAATGCTCGGTGCTCGCCGAACATCCCGAGTAGCGTGATGCTCGGGCGAGTACCGAGCAGTGTCGAGCATGTTCGCTCAACACTAGTGGTGATGAGAAGTCTGGCCCAATCCAGCCCTTGTTCATTTTGATAAGGGTCAGCTTGTCAGCATTGTCAGTTGACAGGCGAGTGCGCTTATCAGTTATAATTCCCCCAGCGGCAATAAAAACACGCTCCGATAACACGCGGCAGGACAGGCCTGCACCTCCAAGGCGTACAGAACGAGTTCATTCCCAGTGTCCAGCTTGGATACCTCAATAATTAAAATGCACAGAGGAATCAAGGAGGACGCTGGTACGGTCGGCAAGGTACTCCCTCACCATCTTTTGAAACTTTCCATTCCTTGTGAGAGTACCCAGCACCTGAGGGCCTGTAAGCTGGGCGGGTCTCAGAAAACTGTCCCAGAATGTTGACAGTGTTCCCGTGCCTCTGCTGGATTGGAGTTGCGTCTCTCTCGCCTGTACACCTTGGTTGGTCAACGAACTGTGACCTCTGCTGCTAGCGTGTTCAGATGTGAATTTTTTTAACAGTTCTGCAGCAGATACCAGTTCCTGTTCTTCCTCCTCCTCCTCCTCCTCTCCCTCATTGTCCCCCAATGCACGTTGGGATGAGATGAGGCTGGGTTGAGTGTAATCGCCTCTTACGGCTTCTTGATCCATCTCATCATACTCTGGCTGCAATGCCTCCTATTTACTTCTATGCAGAGAGCGTTGCAAAAGACAGACAAGTGGGATGCTGACGCTAATGATGGCGTCATCGTCACTCACCATCTTGGTGGACTCCTCAAAGTTTGTCAGGATGGTACATATGTCAGACATCCAGGTCCACTCCTGAGGTCTTATGTGTGGAGTCTGACCTGAATATCGACGGCCTTGTTGCAGCTGGTACTATACAACTGCTCTCTTCTGATCACAAATCCTTTGCAACATGTGGAGGGTAGAGTTCCAACGTGTGGGGACATCACACACTAGTCGGTGTGCCGGAAGCTGCAAACGCTGCTGCAACGCAGTAAGGGCGGCGGAAGCTGCAGCCGACTTCCGAAAATGAGCTGACAGGCGGCGTACTTTGACAAGCAGATCGGGCAACTCGGGGTATGATTTAAGAAACCGCTGAACCACGAGGTTAAGCACATGAGCCAGGCATGGTACGTGTGTGATCTCACCTCGACTCAGAGCCGCCACCAGGTTACGGCCATTGTCACACACGACCATGCCTGGATGTAGGTTCAGCGGTCTCAGCCACAGATCTGCCTGCTCTTTCACAACTGTTCACAACTCACAAGCAGTGTGAGGTTTATCACCTAAGCTTATTAGTTTCATCACAGCCTGTTGCCGCTTGGCTGAGGCAGTACTGCAGTGCTTCCAGCTTGTAACTGATGTGGTGACATCTGAGATGGAGGTTGAACATGAGGAGGAGGAGGATGATGATGCGCAGGAGCTGTACACTGTGGGGGAAACTCTGACTGACATAGGGCCTGTATTCCTTGGTGTGGGGAGGATGTGTTCCGTCCCAAGGTCCGACTGGGTCCCGGCTTCCACTATGTTTACCCAGTGTGCCGTCAGGGAGATGTACCGTCCCTGGCCACAAGCACATGTCAACGTGTCCGTTGTCAGGTGGACTCTCCAAGTAACTGCGTTGTTGAGGGCACGGTAGATGTTTTGGGACTGTGCTTGTGTAGTGCGCGGATGGCACACCGGGCAAAATATTGTCGGCTGTGGACCGAGTACCGAGGGACGGCCACCGCCATAAGGTTGCGGAAGGATTCCGTCTCCACCAGCCTAAAAGGCAGCATTTCCAATGCAAGCAGTCGTGAAATGTGCGAATTTAGGACTGTGGCCTGTGGGGCATTGGCTGAGAATTTGCGCTTTCGTTCATAGGTCTGGGATATGGACAATTGAACGCTGCGGTGGGACGTGGACGTGGACGTTGATGCTGCTTCTTGAGATACTGCCATAACAAGTGAAGAGTGAGAGGAGGCGGCATCTTTGCATGCAGTATGGACAGGGGATTTCCTTGCACACACAACAGGGGGTTCTCTTACACGCACAACAGCGGAAGAAGCAGTGGTGACACCCGCTGACACTGGTCGTGGATCCTGGGGTTCGCCCCACAAAGTCGGGTGCTTTGCTGACATGTGCCTGATCATGCTGGTGGTGGTCAGGCTGGTAGTTTTGTTACCCCTGCTGATGCTGGCATGGCTGGTGGTACAAATGGCCTTTTGGGGTTAACAGCAGAGTCTTTAAAAAAATTCCAGACTCTGGAAGACCTACCGGTTGTATTGGCAACGTCCCTCGTGTTGGTGTTACGGGGAACTGTTGTCTGCCTTCTGTGTGCGGCCAGCACACTGCTTCTTCCTGCCTGTTGGGGTACTCTGCCTCCCCCCCCCTGTGTGCTGCTGGCCTCGCTCTGCGTGTCCTCCTGCCACGTTGGGTCAGTTACTAGATCATCCACCACCTCCTCTTCCACTTGCGCACCATGATCCTCCTCCTCACTTCGTGGCAATTGTGTCTCATCATCGTCCACCTCTTGTGACAAATTGCCAGCGTCGACTTCCTCTGCCCGTGGCTGTTCAAATATTTGGGCATCGCTACATCGGATCTCCTCTTCCACCACTTCAAGCAGAGCAGGCGAGGGGCACAAATATGGAAATGGACCAGTTAACAGCTCTTCAGAGTGTCCAAGTGTGGGATCAGTTGCTGTCTGACGACACTCGTATTGGTGGGAGGAAGGAGCATCAGGGTGAGGAGGAGTATGCGGTCGAGACTCAAGCTACTAAAACTTGACCGTGTGGAAGACAGACCGGAGGTGGTGGTGCCCAGGTAACTGGAAGTATTATCTGCTATCCAATTAATAACCTGCTCACACTGATCAGTGCGCAATACTGGTGTTGCAGTGTGCTTCCCTAGTAATTCGGTCAAGAAGTGGGAGCGAGAAGATGTGGCTGTTGGTTGTGGCACATTTTCACCTTGGCCACAGCCCTGTCCTCTACACGCACCATCACCAGAAAGTCCAGTTCCACATCCCTTGCCACGCGCCTTGCCCATTGTAAATGAAGTAAAATAGCTTACACTCGCACTATCAATGGAAAAAGGGTAATATAAAGGAGATTAGAACCGTGGAAGAGGAAAACCACAGTTCTATTTCTCTGGCCTACACCAGAATCTATTAAACAGATACATTTTTCGTTTTCCCTGTGGATTACATCTGGTGAAGAAAGAAGATGGTTTTTATTAACGAGTATTTATCGCTTTTTCGTGTTCCCTTTGAATTACATCTGATGAAGAAAGAAGATGGTTTTTATTGACGACTGCTTTCCGTTTTTTCCTTTTCCCTTTATATTACATCTGATGAAGAAAGAAGATGGTTTTTATCGATGAGTATTTTCAGCTTTTTCGTGTTCCCTTTGGATTACATCTGATGAAGAAAGAAGATGGGTTTTATCGATAAGTATTCATCACTTTTTCTGGTTCCCTTTCGATTACAACTGATGAAGAAAGAAGATGGTTTTTAATCGATGAGTATTTTCCGCTTTTTCGTGTTCCTTTTAGATTACATGTGATGAATGAAGAAGATGATTTTTATTGACAAGTTTTTTCTTCTTTTTCCTGTTCCCTTTGGATTACATCTGATGAAGAGAAAAGATGGTTTTTATTGACAACTATTTTCTGCTTTTTCGTGTTCCCCTTGGATTACATCTGATGAAGAAAGAAGATGAGTTTTATCGACGAGTATTATCCTCTTTTTCGTGTTCCTTTGGATTACATCTGATGAATAAAGAAGATGTTTTTTTTCGACCATTTTTTTCCGCTTTTTACTGTTCCCTTTGGATTACATCTGATGATGAAAGAAGATGATTTTTATCGACGAGTATTTTCCGCTTTTTTATGTTCCCTTTGGATTACATCTGATGAAGAAAAAAGATGGTTTTTATCGACGAGTATTTTCACTTTTTCGTTTTCCCTTTGGATTACATCTGATGTAGAATGAAGATGCTTTTTATCGACGAGAATTTTCTGCTTTTTAGTGTTCCCTTTGGATTACATCTGATGAAGAAAGAAGATGATTTTTATCGACGAGTATTTTCCGCTTTTTAGTAATACTTTTGGATTACATCTGATGAAGAAAGAAGATGGTTTTTATCGACGAGTATTTTCCGCTTTTTCGTTTTCCATTTGGATTACATCTGATGAAGAAAGAAGATGTTTTTATCGTCGAGGATTTTCCGCTTGGCGCCACCATGCTCGTCACAGTCACTCCGTAATCAGATAGTGTAGGGAGAGGTGCTGCTGCGTCAGGGAGAGAGTTGCTTGTGTATGCAACACCTGCACATGGAACTGTCAGGGCAAATACCTCATGAGGAAGTGACAGTGAGTCTGGGGATGAATGGGGACCCTACGGTCAATGGAACTACAGATGGACCGAGGACCCATGCCCCATAGGCGCGGACCCTGTAAACTATACTCCTGAAGTGGAAACACGAGAAAAGGACATTTGTCAGGAGGCGAGTGCACGCTGTCCACAATTGGGGGAGAGTTCAGAAGAGGGACATTTATTGAATGAAGAGATCCATCTGGAGGAGCCCGTTTTTGAGAGACAAGAGTCGGGGGCTGAAGAAGGGGACCTCTCGGTACACACTCGTCCCAAACGGGACACTAGGCCCCCCATGATGCTGACCTATGATAGAATGGGACATACCACTGAGGTCCCCAGGTTGATACACCCTAATTCAAATTCTGTTTGGCCTTATTTCCCAGTATCTCCCATGTGTCCAGGTGGTGGTTTGTGTGCATGTAAATTTGGTGTTAGTCAGGATGCCTTAACCCCCATTCATGCTTCAGGTGGTGAGTCCTCATGTCGTGATGGGACACTTTCAATGACTCACCAGGGGGAGAATGTAACACCTGCACATGGAACTGTCAGGGCAGCTACTGGTTTACTGGAACTTACAGCCACTAAGAAGAGCTTTGCAGCTGCTGTTAAACCGGGACCTACAGACATTAACTGTTTTTCCCCTGAGCTGCAGCGGACTACAATTCCCAGGGACCCTTGTTTCAGTCAGCTGACACAGCCTGGAAGGATAGAAGGAGAGAGAGTGGATTGGAGTAGGAGGGACTTGGGGGAGGGAGCTGGGCAGGAAGTGAAAGTGAAAGTTGAGAGGAGAAGGAGCGTGGCAGCTTGCTGTGAAAGACGGAGCGGTGTGGATCTGCATTCCTCTACGCTGCAGAGTGTGGTGGCCCCCTCTAAGATACCCGCGCTGCTGGAGAGAGCGCGTTCCTGTGACCCTCTGAAGCAAGTTACATCAAGGACTCGGAGAGTTCTGCCGGCACTCCCACTGTATAAAGGCCTGAATCCTGCCACCCCCAGCTGGTGTCCAGAGACCCATCCGACTGTTTGAGACACACAGTGAGTGCCCTTCTGAGACTTGTGGTTCTACCAACGCTATTTACAGTGAGTACACTACAACCCAGACTATTGACATTAATATTCATCTAAGTGCACCAACGGTTCTAATTTGCACGCCATCATCCGCGGCAACTGGGCGCCAACATTTGGACTGAGTTATTATAAAAAGGGAAAACCTGCTACATTATATTTGCAGGGTCGGAGTAGAAGTAGATTGTGATGTGTATATGACTTTTATAGAGCACCGTTACTTGTATTGTATGTTATTCGTTTACCGTGCTTAGAAGAGTGGCAGTGCACTGATGCCGTAAAGAAGCAGAGAATAGTAGAAAGTTTGAAGGGTACGGCTATGGAAGTGGTGCAGGCTGCTTGGCGGAGCCAACTTATCAAGATTATATGAGTGCTTTAGAAGATGCTTTTGGATCCCCTGAAGATGCTACTTATCTACTCTATAAATTCCGTACCACCTTCCAACTGCCAGATGAGAAGATGTCCGACTATCTATACCGACTAGATAAGCTGGTTCATAGAATAGTATCTAAAGGTGGAGTCAGCCCTAAAGAAGTGTCGTCTGGAACAAGTATTCAGAGAAGCTCTCATGCATGATCCAATTGCCCAGC
The DNA here is from genome assembly GCF_046119375.1 of Phyllobates terribilis. Taxonomy (NCBI): domain Eukaryota; kingdom Metazoa; phylum Chordata; class Amphibia; order Anura; family Dendrobatidae; genus Phyllobates; species Phyllobates terribilis. The sequence continues at coordinate 574,126,088 of NW_027362764.1, forward strand.
GGAAGAGGTCTTGTGATAAAGAGAAGATTCCTGGTTCTTTTCATGAGTTGCTTAAGGAAGTTCGCAAGGAGGAGGTTATTTTGGCCGCAAGAGAGAAGACATCCCCTCGGGTGACTACTGTTGCCCTGAAGCCAGCAGCCGACTGCCGAGAGATGGAACTGTTGAAAGTCATCGAGAAACAGGGGGAGCAGATTACACAATTGTTAAGTGCCCAGGCCAAGACAATACAGCGGCTACAAAGTGTTATGCACACGCCCGGACTGACTGGCGTGTGCGTGTTTAGTGATCCCACTGGACCATGAACCGGAGAGTGCCTGGAGGGGCGTAACTACTGTAGGTATGTACCCGATCTGACCAAGGTCGCACGACTTGCTAACGACGCCTGTGCACCAGGGAGGAACCGAGCATAGGGACCAGGTGCGACTCCAGGTCAGACCCCGGACACGGCTGTTGACCCACACCGGGGAACACAGGAACAGGCAGGTTAGAGCACAGGCTGGGTAGGGTCCAGTACAGACTAGGAGACGGGTTCAGAGCCGCAGATGCGGTAATCAAGCAGAGTAAAGCGAAACCGCAGGTGCGGTGAACAAGGCTGAGCAGAGCGAAACCGCAGATGCGGTGGACAAGGCTGAGCAGAGCGAAACCGCAAGTGCGGTGGACAAGGCTGAGCAGAGCGAAACCACAAGTGCAGCTACAAGAATCAGGAAATAACCGGGCCGCCCCCCTAAACATTCAGAACAGAGACAAACAGACAGCATGAATAGAAGCCAGGCTAGCAGACTGGACTGAAGATCAAGTTTGCGATCTTCCATAGTGAGAGATGGTGCACTATGCAAGCCCGCCACCAGGTATGTCACAGTACCCCCCCCCTTACGCCTCCTCTTTTTCAAGCCTGCAAGAGTGTTCCGCAGAGAATTGGGAGGCCAGTCCTTCTCTTCTGCCTCTTCTGTCCACTAGAGGAAACGAAATTGGTCTCATCATCTTGGTAACTAGGATGCTTCCTCCCATCAAGCTTCCTCAGCAACGGATGAAGTGGGTGAAGTACCAGGTACAGGGTGTAAGAAAGTCTCTGTCCATTTGTTATCAGGTAGCACCCCTGAGGGTTCAGGAGACAACTGGAGGTCCTCCGCCTGGTTGAAGGGATGCAGAGACTCGGGGGGTAACCACTGCTTCGGGGTACACTTGGTCAAGCTCACTGGATGAAGTGAGCGAGGTATCAGGTACAGGGTGTAGGAAAGTCTCTGTCCATTTGGTATCAGGTAGCACCCCGGAGGATTCAGGAGGCAACTGGAGGTCCTCCGCCTGGTTGGAGGGGTGCAGAGACTTGGGGGTATCCACCGCCTCAATGGACGCAAGGCCAGATTTATTAAAGATGGAGGGTCCATGCTTTGGGACCATCCTCAAACTGGTTTCAGAGATGACATGTCTGTGAGGCAGGACGGTACCTGAAGCCAGATCATTGGTACAATCGTCGAGACTGTCTGGGGACATTGCCCCCGCTTCTCTTCCTTCGGAGACTTCAGCGTACAGCGAGTCAGCGACTAGCAGATCTGGTGAAGAAGACATTGCTGACTGTCCTGAAGATATGGGGACTGGACACCCCTTGTACCTTAACAGTCCCCCACGATACACCATGCAAGGTCTCCAGACCTGAGCGGACACTAGATTTCTCAGCTCTGGACGACTTGTGGGTAAACCAGTCAGCACCTGAAAGGAAAGCTTCTTCAAGTGTAATACTCCAATCTGGAGCTTAATTTGTACAGACATCTTTTGACTGTTTCTGAGTAGGGCTCGTCCTTCTGAAGACAATGCCCAAACCGGCTTCTGGAGTTTTCGGACAGGAATCAGACACTGACTCTTCAAGGCTTTAAGCCCGAAACTTCCGGTTAATCCGAGGCTTTCACTTGCCATGGAGACAGTCATGGTCATCTGTGGAGAGGAAACACCAATGCCCAGGGCAGCCTCTCCTAGAGGCCTAATGTCTTGGGATTCTCCAACCTTCACTGGACAAAGACCGTCAGGGGGACCCAAACAACCGCAGCGGGACTGTAATCCGATTTCGTGACTGAGTTCCGGACTCTGCTTTGCCTGCCGAACATGGTCAACCTTCATGGATTCAGTGCGGGAAGCTGCTTCTGCAGGCTGGGGAACAAGAGGTCTTTGGGAGGACAGAACCTGGCGTGATGGTTTGCCTCTACGCCTTGCACGTCTGGACTGCCTCTTGAGGTTGGGAAGAGAAGTATTCTGCGGAGCGTAGTCATCCTGTGTGGATTCTGGGTGGGCATCAGTCTCTTCGGACTGGAGAACTGGTGAGCTACCCACACACATTACCCATCAGGACTGCTCCGGGATACTGGGAAGTAAAGCATTAGCAGAGGCTTCAGGATTGGGGTCATCGAAGACCATTGGACCATGAACCAGAGAGTGCCTGGAGGGGCGTAACTAAGTATCTACCCGATCCGACCAAGGTCGCACTATGGCTAACTACGCCTGTGCAACAGGGAGGAACCGAGCAGAGGGACCAGGTGCGACTCCAGGTCAGACCCCGGACACGGCTGTTGACCCACACCGGGGAATACAGGAACAGGCAGGTTAGAGCACAGGCTGGGTAGGGTCCAGTACAGACTAGGAGACGGGTTCAGAGCCGCAGATGCGGTAATTAAGCAGAGTAAAGCTGCAAGTGTGGTGGACAGGGCTGAGCAGAGCGAAACCGCAGATGCCGTGGACAGGGCTGAGCAGAGCGAAACCGCAGATGCGGTGGACAAGGCTGAGCAGAGCGAAACTGCAAGTGCAGTGGACAGGGCTGAGCAGGGCGAAACCGCAGATGCGGTGGACAAGGCTGAGCAGAGCGAAACCGCAGATGCGGTGGACAAGGCAGAGTAGAGCGAAACCACAGATGCGGTAGACAAGGCAGAGCAGAGCGAAACCGCAGATGCGGTGGACAAGGCAGAGCAGAGCGAAACCACAAGTGCGGTGGACAGGGCTGAGCAGAGCGAAACCGCAGGTGCGGTGGACAAGGCAGAGCAGAGCGAAACCGCAAGTGCGGTGGACAGAGCTGAGCAGAGCAAAACCGCGAGTGCGGTGGACAAGGCTGAGCAGAGCGGGCAGAAACCGCCAGAGCGGTAAGTAAGGCAGAGCAGAGATAAACCACCAAAGCGGTGAGCAAAGACAGAGCAGAAGGGACAGGGCTCTGTTCACATGGAAAAGACTGGAAGGGAAAGGCAGAACCAGATACACACAAGGTACTTGCAAAGAAGTAGCGAGTGGACTCCAAACTCACAAACAGAAGTACAGCGACAATGAGTAGGAGCTAAGTGCCATTTTAGACTCTGCAGAAAAAGAGAGGAAACAAACACAGAGACAAAACAGGTAAGAGGCCAGGGGACAGTTCAGACAAGAACTGTACTGCAACGTAATACAGGAACGAGCCTAGGTAAAGCCAAGTGCTGGTTCAGACACTGCAGCAAAAGGGAAGAAACGGACATAGAGACAAAACAAGTAACAGGTTAGGAGACAGTTCAGACAGGAACTGTTACTGCAACGAAATACAGGAACGAGCCTAGGTAAAGCCAAGTGCTGGTTCAGACACTGCAGAAAAAGGGAGGAAACGGACATAGAGACAAAACAAGTAACAGGTTAGGAGACAGTTCAGACAGGAACTGTTACTGCAGCGAAATACAGGAACGAGCCAGGGTATACGGCCCCCAGAGGCAAAAACGAACAGGCAAGGAGCGTGTTCAGACTGGCCTGGAAATACAGCCTCCAGGAAGGCGGACAGGCAGGGAAAAACAGAACAGGACCTGGCACATACAGAGTCAAGGAGCACACCGAATGTTAAAGTTGCTCAGGCATCAGCTTCCAGGTGAAGCTGGTTTAAATATCCAGTGACAGACAGCAATAGGCTGAGGACGCATTAGGGGTGTGCCCACAGCAGCTACAAGAATCAGGAAGTAACCGGGCCGCCGCCCTAAGCAGTCAGAACAGAGACAAACAGACAACATGAATAGAAGCCAGGCTAGCAGACTGGACTGAAGATCAAGTTTGCGATCTTGCATAGTGAGAGATGACGCACTATGCAAGCCTGCCACCAGGTATGTCACACAAAGTGCTGCGGAGGTAGCCGAGAAGCAAACCCTGGCTTCAGGAAGCGAGAATGATGACCTCTGTAGTGTAGAGAGTAGGAAACCAGAAGGGTGCTTTGTCTGTGGGAGTCCAGGCCATATAGCTCGTCAGTGTCCAAAGAGGTGGAGCTCAAAGAACTCTTCACATTTTCCCCATCACACTCAGAGGCAGTCGGGAAACGGGAAAGGGGGGCCAGTAATACCCCATACTGAACCCCCATCAGCAACTAAGACCTAGTCTACCGCCCCATACAATAGTGCCTCATCAAAAACACTGCCTGAAGGTTTACTGGGACCAGCCCCACATGTCCCTGCATATATCAATGGTCAACCTTGTACAGTATTGCTGGATAGCGGGTCTCAAGTGTCCATCATCTTCGAAGGATGGTATAAGAGATATTTATCCAATATGCCTATGAAACCGTTGTCTGGACTCATGGTGTGGGGACTGAGTGAGCACAGCTACCCCTACTGAGGGTACGTGTCCGTGACACTGCGATTCCCAAAGACTGTTGTTGGAGTGGATAAAGAGATACCCATCATAGCGCTAATGTGCCCGGAGGCAGAGGCAGATGAGAGACCAACACCTGTCATAGTGGGAACAAATGCCAACATCTTCCATACGTTAGCTCAGTGGTGTTGGGAAGTTGGGGGAGAAAATTACTTGCAGACACTATCCATCCACCCAGTCTCTCTGGAAGCCTATGTGAGAACGGAGGAGGAGAAGAGGGAACTACAGCCTGAAAGCTTTGACCCTTGTTTTGAAGGAAGTGAGCTGAAAGGAGAAGAGAGGAGGCTGGTCATCGACGGCATAATGATGCAGGGGGCGGCTTTCTCTTTAGGCGAATGGGACATGGGCCTCGCCCAAGGAGTAGAGCATCGCATTCGGTTGAAGGATCAAAAGCCTTTCCGAGAGAGATCCCGAAGATTGGCCCCGGCGGATATCGAAGATGTCAGGCAGCATCTACGTGTTATGTTAGACACAGGAGTCATCATAGAGTCTAGTAGCCCCTATGCTTCCCCCATCGTGATAGCTCGAAAACAAAATGGAGCTATTCGGATGTGTGTGGATTATCGTACCTTAAACAAACGTACTGTCCCTGACCAGTACACTGTGCCCCGAATCGATGAAGCTTTGGATTGCCTGCAAGGGAATCCAAAGCTTCCCTTGCAGGCAATCCAGAGTAGCTACTATCAGATACCCATGTCAAAAGAAGATCAAGAGAAGACCGCTTTTATCTGTCCCATTGGGTTCTTCGAGTTTCTGCCTCAAGGACAGACAGGTGCTCCGGCCACTTTTCAGAGATGTATGGACAAAGTAGTGGGAGACATGCACTTACTTGAGGTCTTGGTTTATCTAGATGATCTTATTGTTTTTGGGAAGACTCTGGAAGAACACAACCAGCGGTTGTTCAAGGTGCTGCATCGATTGAAGGAGGCTGGGTTGAAGTTGTCCCTTGACAAGTGCCGGATTTGCCAGACGACTGTGAAATATGTGGGGCACATAGTCAGCAGAGAAGGAATTTCCACCGACCCCGCCAAAGTGGAGGCTGTTGTAAACTGGCCTAAGCCCACCAAACTGAGGGAGCTTAGGTCCTTTTTAGGATTTTGTGGATATTACTGAAGATTTGTACCCCAGTACTCTCGAATTGCGAAGCCATTAACTGCCCTTACCCAGGGGTATCCCCCCTTCCGGGAGGACAGCCCACTCCTCAAGGTCAGGAAAGAGGGTCTACTTCCGAGTTAATGAACTCTTTGGGAAAAGATGGACACCTGTATGCGACGAGGCATTCGAGAAACTGAAGTCATGTTTGACCCAAACTCCAGTGTTGGCCTATGCAGACCCCAGTAAACCATATGTGTTACATGTAGATGCTTCTCTCGATGGACTAGGAGGGATTCTCTACCAGGACCATGATAGCTGTCTGCGTCCCATTTACTACATTAGTCGAGTATTGACTCCCAGTGAACGCAACTACCCAGCTCACAAACTGGAGTTTCTGGCTCTGAAATGGGCTGTAGTGGACACGCTGCATGACTACCTCTATGGGGTACACTTCGTGGTTCATTCCGACAACAATCCATTAACCTACATGAGAACCACAGCAAAACTGGATGCCACGGGGTACCGGTGGCTTGCCACACTCTCTTTGTACGATTTCAGCTTAAAATATTGACCAGGGATCAGTAACATTGATGCAGACACACTCTCTCGTCTGCCTAGGGAACCCTTAAATGAGGAAGAAGAAGGAGGATGGATAGAGGTCCCTGCCCCTGAGGTGAAGACTCTGTGCCATAGACATCAAACTAATGCCCTCCCTATGCAGTGCTGTGCTAAATTCTTAGGAGCATCCAGTGAAGCGCTCCCGTTGTTGTACTGCCTAGTGACAAATGTAACCCCAGACTCTCTCTCTCAACTGACTCGTAATCAAGTCAGAAAGGCGCAGGAGGGGGATCGGTCGGTGGGGGTAGTCCGATGGTGGGTTAAGAGGGGCTGGAGGCCCCGAAAAGAATGCATTAAGAACAGAGGAGTCTGTCCTGCTGACTCGGCAGCTAGAGTCGCTAGTAGTAAGAAAGGGACTACTATACCGGGAGGCAAAGCGCCAGAAGGGAGGAGTCCGTAGAGAGCTGGTGTTACCCACCCGATTTCGGAGGATGGTCATGAAGTCCCTGCATGATGATCATAGACATCTTGGCATCGAGAAGACCACAGGTCTTGTGGCTGACCGATTTTACTGGCCTCGGATGGAAGCGGATATTGAAGAATACTGCAAATCATGCTCCCAGTGTGTGTTGAGAAAAACCTTGCCTTTGAGAACAGCCCCCCTTGTGAACATTACCAGTGATGGCCCACTTGAGCTAGTGTGCATTGATTTCCTCTCCATCGAGCCTGATGAAAGCAATGTCAGTAATGTGTTAGTGGTCACTGACCATTTCACCCGATATGCCCAAGCCTACCCCACTAAAGATCAAAGGGCAATTACTGTGGCAAAAACACTATGGGAGAAGTTCTTTGTACATTACGGGCTGCCAGCCCGCATCCATACCGATCAAGGAAGAGATTTCGAAAGTAGACTAAACAAGGAGCTATGCACCATTTGTGGGATCAAGAAATCCAGAACCACACCATATCACCCCCAAGGGGACCCTCAACCTGAGAGGTTCAACCGTACCCTTCTGAACATGTTAGGCACTTTGGATCCCAGGAAGAAGGGACACTGGAGCAGGCATGTGAGTCAGTTGGTTTATGCCTACAATTGCACCACAAATGAGTCAACTGGCTACTCACCTCCTCATGTTTGGAAGAAAAGCCCGGCTACCAGTTTTGGGACATCCTTTGACAGTTCTAATGGGAAGACCTACTTAAAATATGTGTCCCAGCTACAAGAAGATTTGAAAAAAGCTTACAGATTGGCAGAGCAGGCCTCTGGTTGGTCAGGGAGGCTCAATAAGACTCGCTATGACTGTAGAGTTCGAGAACTAGTTTTACTGCCTGGAGATAGAGTCCTTATTCAACTTCTGGGCCTTCCTGGGAAGCACAAGCTTGCTGATCGGTGGTGTCCTGACCCTTATGTGGTTATGGAGAAGCTGCCCGGTGTCCCGGCCTACAGAGTGAAGCCCGAGAAAGGGGGTGGAGCTGTCAAAACCTATCATCGACACCATCTGTTGCCTTTGGGAAAAAACATCCCTTTACCACCATTGCCAACCCAAGGAGGTCATACCACCCTTCCGTGCAATAGGAGAAGTCGTAGGTGTGAACAACAACCCCAGCCTGGGGTAGCCTCAGGAGGAAGTGACAGCGAGTCTGGGGATGAATGGGGACCCTATGGTCAATGGAGCTACAGATGGACCGAGGACCATTGCCCCATAGGCGCGGACCCTGTAAACCAGACTCCTGAAGTGGAAACACGAAAAAACGACATTTGTCAGGAGGCGAGTGCGCTCTGTCCACAATTGGGGGAGAGTTCAGAAGAGGGACATTTATTGAATGAAGAGATCCATCTGGAGGAGCCCGTATTTGAGAGACAAGAGTCGGGGGCTGAAGAAGGGGCCCTCTCGGTACACACTCGTCCAAAACGGGACTCTAGGCCACCCATGATGCTGACCTATAATAGAATGGGACATACCACTGAGGTCCCCAGGTTGATACACCCTAATTCAAATTCTGTTTGGCCTTATTTCCCAGTATCTCCCATGTGTCCAAGTGGTGGTTTGTGTGCATGTAAATTTGGTGTTAGTCAGGATGCCTTAACCCCCATTCATGCTTCAGATGGTGAGTCCTCATTTCGTGATGGGACACTTTCAATGACTCACCAGGGGGAGAATGTAACACCTGCACATGGAACTGTCAGGGCAGCTACTGGTATACTGGAACTTACAGCCACTAAGTAGAGCTTTGCAGTTGCTGTTAAACGGGGACCTACAGACATTAACTGTTTTTCCCCTGAGCTGCAGTGGACTACAATTCCCAGGGACCCATCTTTCAGTCAGATGACACAGCCTGGAAGGATAGAAGGAGAGAGAGTGGATTGGAGGTGGAGGGACTTGGGGGAAGGAGCTGGGCAGGAAGTGAAAGTGAAAGTTGAGAGGAGAAGGAACATGGCAGCTTGCTGTGAAAGACGGAGCATTGTGGATCTGCATTCCTCTACGCTGCAGAGTGTGGCGGCCCCCTCTGAGATACCTGCGCTGCTGGAGTGAGCGCGGTCCTGTCACCCTCTGAAGTAAGCTACATCAAGGACTCGGAGAGTTCTGCCGGCACTCCCACTGTATAAAGGCCTGAATCCTGCCACCCCCAGCTGGTGTCCAGAGACCCATCCGACTGTTTGAGACACACAGTGAGTGCCCTTCTGAGACTTGTGGTTCTACCAGCGCTATTTACAGTGAGTACACTACAACCCAGACTATTGACATTAATATTCATCTAAGTGCACCAACGGTTCTAATTTGTGCGCCAACATCCGCGGCAACTGGGCCCCAACATTTGGACTGAGTTAATACAAAAAGGGAAAACCTGCTATGTTATATTTGCAGGGTCGGAGTAGAAGTAGATTGTGATGTGTATATGACTTTTATAGAGCACCGTTACTTGTATTGTATGTTATTCCTTTACACCCACCTCAATTCTGCTGCATAGTAATAAACCTGTTAAACGGTTTTACTCCTGTTCCCTGTGTGTGTACTGAGCTGTGGCATGAGCTTCCTGAATCAACCCCTGGCAGAAGATAACCGTCCTTCTGCAGTCCCAGAGAGAGAGAGCTCCAATCAAGATTCGGGTGGAGGCTCTGCGCCCTAAAGTGGTGAGACACCCAGTGTGCCGTGGTAGCCCTAAAGGGGTGTTACATGTATTAGGTAGTGTAGGGAGAAAAATCGTACATTACACATATCCATCTCAACAAACAGTCCTTTTGAGGACTAACTAATCCATCTGCAGAGATATCAGGCAGGCGGTGTATATAGGCAGGCAGGGTATATAGCAGACTGCAGTGCATATAGCACAAGAGGCTCCATTCCAATTCTGCCTTCTGCTGCTGTTAGATATTTCTATACAAAGGCCCAGGTCTCAGGGGCCAGGAATACTTTTCTTTGGATCTTAATCCTCATTATTTGCTTAAAAAGCAAGGAAGAGAACACAGTTTTTCTGCGCCATTTGTTGGTTGGCACTGCAGAATACAGGCAGGTCCTTTCCATATTACAGAGCTAGAAATCCAGCTATTTAAAACTGTGTTTTCTCCGTCAGATGGATCACATGTATGTTGTCAGAAAATACTGCCATTTCTGGCCTCCATTAAAAATTTCTTTCAGTGTGTCAGTGAAGCAATTCACAGCAGTTTGCTGTTCAAACTACTTACCTACAGGCCAGCTATTTGAAACTCTATTTTCTCCGTCACACGGATCACATATAAGTTCGCTCCAAACTCAGTCATTTGTAGTGAGCGTGGAAGATACTGTCCTCCATTTAAAATGGGCAAGGCATGTGGCAAGGGACAGGGAACTGGACGTGCTGGTAATGGTGCATGCAGAGGCCGAGGACAAGGCCGTGGGCAAGATGAAATTGTGCCACAACAAACACCCACATCTTCTCGCCTGACCTTCCTGTCCCAATTTCTAGGGGACCGCAGCACACCACTATTGAACCCAGAGCAGTGTCAAAAGGTTGTTGGTTGGATAGCGGATAATGCTTCCAGTCACTTAGCCACCACCACCACCCTGTCTTCCACACGGTCAAGTCTCAGTAGCCGTGAGTCTGGACCGCATATTCCTCACCCTGATCCTTCTTCCTCCCACCATGCCAAGTACCCAGAGACAACTGATCCCACACTTGGACACGCTGAAGAGCTGTTCACTTTTCCATTTATAGATCGGGCCTCTCGTCCGGTCCACTTGAAATGGGGCAAGAGGAGATTGCGTGTAGCGATGCCCAAATATTTGAGCAGCCACGGTCACACAAAGGCGTCGGTGGGAAAGTGTCACAAGAGGTGGACGATGATGAGACACAATTGCCAGAAAGTCAGGAGGAGGACCAGGGTGTGGAAGTGGAAGACGAGGTGGTGTATGATATAGTAACTGACCCAACTTGGCAGGAGGACATGCAGAGCGAGGACAGCAGCACACAGGGAGAGGGAGGCAGAGCACCCCAACAGGCAAGAAGAAGCAGTGTGGTGGCCGCAGACAAAAGGCAGGCAACCGTTCCCCATAACACGAACTCGAAGGAAGTTGCCAGTAAAACTGTTAGGTCTTCCCGAGTCTGGTTGTTTTTTAACCACTTTACAACCCAAGGTCGTTTGCACGTTAATGACCAGGCCAATTTTTACAATTCTGACCACTGTCAATTTATGAGGTAATTACTCTGGAACACTTCAACGGATCCCCCTGATTCTGAGAATGTTTTTTCGTGACATATTGTACTTCATGATTGTGGTAAAATTTCTTCGATATCACTTGCGTTTATTTGTGAAAAAAATGAAAATTTGGCGAAAATTTTGAAAATTTTGCAATTTTCAAAATTTTTATTTTTATCCCCTTAAATCAGAGAGATATGTCACACAAAATAGTTAATAAACAACATTTCCCACATGTCTACTTTACATCAGCACAATTTTGGAACCAAAATTTATTTTTTATTAGGGAGCTATAAGGGTTAAAAGTTGACCAGCGATTTCTAATTTTTCCCAAAAAATTTACAAAAGCAATTTTTTAGGGACCACATCATATTTGAAGTCACTTTGAGGGGTCTTTATGACAGAAAATACCCAAAAGTAACACAATTCTAAAGACTGCACCCCTCAAGGTGCTCAAAACCACATTCCAGAACTTTATTAACCCTTAAGGTGCTTCACAGGAATTTTTGGAATGTGGAAGAAAAAAATTAACATTTAACTTTTTTCACAGAAAGGTTACTTTAGACCCAAGTTTTTTTTTATTTTTGCAGGGGTAACAGGAAAAAATGGACCCCAAAATTTGCTGTGCAATTTCCCCTGGGCACACAGATACCCCATATGTGGGTAAAAAACACTGTCTGGCCGCACGGCAGGGTTCAGAAGGGAAGGAGCGCCATTTGACTTTTTGATTGTAAAATTTGCTTGAATAATTAGCGGACGCCATGTTGCATTTGGGGAGCCCCGTATGTGCCTAAACAGTGGAAACCCCCCACAAGTGACACCATTTTGGAAACTAGACCCCTCAGGGAACTTATCTAGATGGGTGGTGAGCACCTTGAACCCCCAGGTGCTTCACAGAAGTTTATAACATTGAGACGTAAAAATAAAATTTTCACATTTTTCCCACAAAAATGTTTTTCAGCAACCACTTTTGCATTTTCATAAGGGTAAAAGGAGAAATTGCACCATGCAGTTTGTTGTGCAATTTCTCTTGCGTAAGCAGATATCCCATATGTGTGGGAAAACCACTGTTTGGGTGCACGGCAGGGTTCAGAAGGGAAGGAGCGCCATTTGACTTTTGAATGTAAAATTTACTTGAATAATTAGCGGATGTGCCCCTGATGTGCCTAAACAGTGGAAACCCCCCACAAGTGACACCATTTTTGAAACTAGACCCCTCAAGGAACTTATCTAGATGTGTGGTGAGCTCCTTGAAGCCCCAAGTCCTTTACAGAAGTTTATAACTAGTGTTGAGGCACCCCCTTAGTGTTCGAGTTCGGTTCGGTTCGTCGAACACCCGTGTGTTCGCCGAACTGTTCGTCGAACTGTTCGTCGAACACCTTCGAACACCGTTAAAACCAATGGCAGGCAAACAAAAACACATAGAAACACATAGAAAACACCTTCAAAGGTGTCCAAAAGCTGACAAACTGCTCAGAAGACATAACTAACACATGGAAAAGTGACAAGTACATATAGTCATGCGAAAATAAAAGAGGTGGAGGAGTAAAAGGAGGGGGAGACACAGATATAGGCATGTCATGCCCTTCTAAAATCCAAAAAGTGAGAAGCCGACACGGCCAGTCCGCTCCTGCCCGTGCCACCTCCGTGTCGCCGGGTTTGTGCCAGAGCCGCGGTGAACCCTGACGGCCAGCCCCCCTCTCCCAATACTGGTGCCTGTCCGCTGGTGGGTCGAGCGAGCCCCCCTGTGGTGGAGGCAGCTCTAAGCTTTTTAATTTAAATTGTCTCTCTAATTTGAATGAATACACTTTAAATCCATTTACAAGGATCTATTGGAGGGCAAGTCTCATGCCAGCAGCCGCGGTAATTCCAGCTCCAGTAGCGTCCACTAAAGCTGCTGCAGTTAAAAAGCTTTTATAAGGATCGAGCTCGGCTGTCCACCGCAAGGCATCCTACTGCCAGTCCCAGCCCCTATGCCTTGGGGTGCCTCCTGATGCTCTTCACTAAGTATCCCATGGTCCCGAAGCATTTCCTTTGAAAAAATTAAGTGTCTAAACTACAGGTGGTGTATCTTGCTTAACAGCCGGGATAATCCGCTGACTAGCAGACACTGCTACTAGGCACAAAGTATTTCCTGGGCTAGATGCAGTTAAAAATTTGTAATTAGATACTCTCGTTGGATGCTGAGAAAGCATTCCATAGAGTCTCCTGGCACGCCATATATGATTCTCTTAAAGAGCTTGGGGTAGGGGTCTAGGGGACCCTTTTATAGCCAAAATCACGGCCCTGTATCGCAATACGTCACCTAGGCTGAAGATAAATGGAACTGTAGCACCCTGAGGGCTCGGTTGCTACAGACGTATTGCACCTCACCCAGAGGTGTGATATCTCACTCTCAGGTAAGGATGGAGTGTGGATCAGGACCCGACACCTGCATGCATTACACCACATTGCCGTGGGGCAAGGCGACCAATATGCCCCTGAGATGGGCACGACAGTCCCTGTCCCTGGCTGGAGTGGGGGGGAGGGAACACTGAGGAAGGGGAACCCTGTAGTGCAGGAGCAGGGAGGAAGCAGTTCCTGGGTGCATTGAGAAGGGAGTATAAAAGGTGGGCACCATCTTAGTTCAGTGCAGAGAAGTCTGAGCAGAAGTGGCAGGGAGCAGGGGCTCTGCATGAGCTCTGCTCCGGAGGCGGGCCTAGTAACAGAGGCCCAGGCCTGCAAGAGGGAGAAGGAAGGAAGAGGAGCGGAGAAGGCTCCAGGAACGAGGAATGAAGGGATCCCAGGGGTGCGGACGGGCGAGTCGCCACCGCACGGCCGAATCCACCTGCGTGGAGGGGTCAGGCCAAAGGAGGAGACCGGTCCCCGAACTAGTGGAGGCAGGAAACGACCCTCAGCTAGAAACCGGAGGCTCTGACATTTTATGTGGCGCAGCCCCTTGCTCCACCCGCTAGGAAGGCACCACATAGGGTCAGGGAAACTGGCGCCAAGTTTACCAAGAGGAGGCCCGAGGCAGCCGGACAGAAGTGTTGGTAAGAAAGGCCAGACAAAGGACACACAAAGGGGGTCCTGTGAAGCGCTCCAAAGTTATCTGGGAGTTGTCTGAGCCCCTCACCTGGTGAGCACAGTACGACGTGGGCAGCCGTTACCTGCAGACGTGGTCTGGATAATAAGAACTGTGAGTAAAGGCCCTGAACTGCATCACTGACTCCGTGTCGTTACTGCTGCTGCCCTGCACCATCACCCCCATCCTCCGCATACACTGCCCTGAGGCTATACTCCTCCCGTGGGGAGTTATGCTACGCTCTGCTGCACCCACAACACCAGCCTTAGCGGTCTGCCCTGTAGCGGCGGTTCACTCTGACCGCAATCCACGGGTGGCGTAGTCGGACATTTAAACATCAAAACCACATAAATAGTTCCGCCACTGGTTTGACCGCCCTGAGCCACGGAACCGGATCGCCGCCACGAAGACTACAACCACCAGCATCCACCAAAATGGGTCCGGCTCCGGGTGTCCCAAGGCCCAGGGGGTGTGTCAGAACATTTTCATCACCTTTCACAATCACCAATGGGACAAGGCAGGGATGTCCTCTGTCCCCTCTCTTATACATCCTAGTGACGGAGCACCTGCTCTCATCAATTCGCCATTGAGGTGGGAGGCACCGAGTACAAGTGCTCTCTATTTGCTGATGATGTCCTAGTATATATCACTCAATCACATATATCCATCCCTGCTGTTATGGCTGAAATAGATCACTTTGTTACATGGTAAAATTTTAAAATCAATGCAGCGAAGTCTGAGGCCCTCGATGTCTCCCTCCCTAAATCCATATAGGATTCCATCCAGTCCAACTTTCCCTTTGCCTGGCCCTCACAGGGTATCAAATACTTAGGAATTCCTATTCATAGAGACCTCTCCCATCTATGTTATCTTAATTTTGGGCCCTTTATTGAACAATTCCATACAGACCACGGTTGGCAAGTTAGAACTGTAAGATTCACTACGTGAACCACTGGTGTTTTGTGGAAAAGCACATGTACACCGCGTTCCAAATTATTATGCAAAAAGTGTTTAGGAGTGATAAGGGAAGAATTTGTTTGTTTGTCAGTTAAACTCATTGATGGTGATGTGTGTCAGGGCTCTTTATATCACTGTAAGCAATTGCAGACACCTGTGCTAATTAGTTTGGCAGGTGTGTCCAATGAAAGGCAAGACTACTTAAGAAGGCTCTCTCACATTATTAAGCAGCCTACATTTTCTGCCAAAATGAGAAAGAAAAAGGATGTGTCGGCTGCTGAGAAGCAACAAATTGTGGAGTGTTTAGGTCAAGGCATGACTACAATCAACATTGTGCGATGATCAGGATGAAGTGTCTTGGCAATCAAGAAGTATGTAGCTGATTCACAGTACACACGTGTGCATGCTGATAAGGGCAAATTGAGGACTCTTTCCTACAGGCAATTACGTCAGGTTGAAAGAGCAGCGGCAAAAAAGCCTTGTCATAGCAGCAGACAAGTTTTTGAAGCTGCTTGTGCCTCCAACGTCCCCCGAACAACAAGATGCAGGGTCCTTCAGAGGTTTGCAGCTGTGCATACGCCATCCTGTCGACCTCCTCTATCCACTTCACACAAGCAGAAACGGCTCCAGTGGGCCAAACATTACATGAAGACTGATTTCAAAACTGTTTTGTTCACGGATGAGTGCCGTGCAGCGCTCGATGGTCCAGATGAATGGAGTGGAGGATGGCTGGTTGATGGACACCCCACGCAAACACGGCTACAGCGCCAACAAGGAGGAGGTGGAGTAATGTTTTGGGCTGGAATCATGGGGAGAGAGATTGTCGGCCCCTTTAGGATCCCTGAAGGCGCTAAAGATGAACTCCGTAATGTATGTGGATTTTCTCAAACAGCACTTACTGCCATGGTTCAAGAAGAAGAACCGTGTATTTCACAGCAAGATCATTTTTCTGCATGATAATGCACCATCTCATGCTGCACATAAAACATCTGCATCTCTGGCTGATATGGGCATAAAAGGGGACAAACTTATGGTGTGACCCCCATGCTCCCCTGACCTCTACCCCATTCAGAACCTTTGGAGCATCATTAAAAGGAGTGTCTATGATGGCGGGAGGCAGTTCACATCTAAGCAACAGCTCTGGGAGGGTATTCTGTCCTCATGCAAAACAATTGAAGCAGAAACCATCCAAAACCTGACAAATTCAATGGACGAGAGAGTTCAGAAGCTCCTTTCGAACAAGGGGTCCTATGTGAAAATGTAACATCACCTAGAATAAAGTTTTGAGTTGAAAACTGTTTGATTTCAGTTTCTAACAACCTGCTAATGCTTATAATTTCAAAAATGACCATTTTTTTGGTCTTTATTAAAATGAAAAGGTTGATCGAAAAGTTTGGGGGATCTAAGAGTGTGGCAACCCAGTAGTCATGATTACTTCGAATTCTGACAATATGAGGGTCATGCTGCAGGTAGTGCAGCAAGAAGGCACTTATGTGTCTTGCGCATCTCGGAGCCCCAAAATTATTTTCCGGGCTAGATGCAGCTAAAAATTATTTTTAATTTTAAATCTGGTGAAGCTTATTATAGATGGCCTAATAGGATCAGTGCTGCACACTGCTACAAAGCCCAAATTATTTTCCAGTCAAGATACAGATAAACATGATTAGTAATTTGAAAGCTTAAAACGGTTGGTAGGGTGATTTTAACCAATCAAGCTTTTACTCTCCCCAGGATGACACAGGGGTAGAAAAGTCGTTTCGGATCCATGATTTGTTCATCTTTATGAACGTGAGTCTGTCTACATTATCAGTGGAGAGCCGCGTGCGCTTATCTGTCAGCACACCACCAGCAGCGCTGAACACACGTTCAGACAGAACGCTGGCTGCGGGGCATGACAAGATCTCCAAGGCGTAAGTGGCTAGCTCCGGCCATTTATCCAGATTGGAAGCCCAAAAAGAGCAAGGGTCCAGTGACACAGTCGTGGCTTCAATGTTTACTTGGAGATACTCCTGTACCATCGTCTCTAGGCGTTGACTATGTGTCAGACTTCTTGTCTCCTGTGGCCTTGCAAAGGATGGGCTAAAAAAGTGGTGAAATGATTCCGCAAAATTGATGTTACCAGCAGATACTGTGGTTCTGTTACGGTTTGAGTGCTGAACACTTGACGGTCCCACGGTTGGCAAGTTGGAACTGTGAGATTCACTACGTGCACCACTGGTATTTTGTGGAAAAGCACATGTAAGATTCTGCAACAGTCTCTGCTGATACTCCTGCATGCGTGCATCCCTTTCTATGGCAGGAATAATTTCTGCAAATTTACTTTTGTACCGGGGATCTAACAGTGTGGCAACCCAGTAGTCAGGATTATTTCTAATTCTCACAATTCGAGGGTCATGTTGCAGGTAGTGCAGCAAGAAGGCACTCATGTGTGTTGCGCATCCAGGAGCACCAAGTCCCTGTTGTGTTGGTGGCGAGGTAACAATCATGCTTCCTTCCTCTGTCCTCTCCCCCCAACCTCGCACAACAGAAATGTGATCAAGGTCTCCCTCATCTGATGAGTCTTCCATCAGTTCGTCCTCCACTTCTTCCTGGGCTCCTGCACCTTCCTCACTAGTTTGGCTGCTACCATGCGCCCTGGTAAAATCATCTCCCCCACCCTCACATGCCTGCCGCCTTGGTGCTGCCGACCGTCTGGACCTTGCAGATGTTAGCCCTTCCGCATACAACTCCTCCTCCTCTACTTCCTCCACCTCCTCTTGTGCCACCACCTGACTCCGAATTCTGTTTAACATGTGCTCCAGCATGTAAATCACCGGAATAGTCATGCTGATAATGGCATCGTCAGCACTAAACATCTTCGTCGCCATTTCAAAACTGTGCAGAAGGGTGCATAGGTCCCTGATCTGAGACCACTCCTCCAGCGTGATTTGCCCCACCTCTGAATCTCGTTGGCCCAGGCTATACGTCAGAACGTATTGCACCAGGGCTTGTCGGTGCTGCCACAGTCGCTGCAACATGTGCAGAGTTGAATTCCACCGGGTAGGCACATCGCATTTTAGCCGGTGAAGTGGCAGGCCCAACGACTTCTGTAGAGATGTAAGTCGCTGAGCTGCGGGATGCGAACGGCGGAAGTGAGCACACAGCGACCGTGCCCTCTGCAGAAGGCCATCTAGTCTGGGATAGTGGGCTAAAAATTGCTGGACAACCAGGTTCAACACGTGAGCCATACAAGGCACGTGTGTGACATTGCCCCGGCGAAGGGCCGCACCCAGGTTTGCAGCATTGTCGCACACGGCCTTCCCTGGTTTCAGGTCCAGTGGAGACAACCATTCATGAAATTGGTTCTCCAGAGCTGACCACAACTCCTCAGCTGTGTGACTCACATTTCCCAGACATTTCAATGTAAAAACCGCCTGATGACGTTGAGCCCTACTGCCAGCATAGTAAGGAGGTGTGCAGGATCCCTTCTGCGCAGTTAGAAAGCTTGTGGCATGACCAGACAGGCTTTGGGTGCAGGTGGAAGACCGAGAGGAGGTTGAGGAGGCAGAAGCAGTGGAGGAACTTTGACATAAAGAGGATTGACGCACAACTCGTGGGGACGGCAAGACTTGGACAGCAGCCCCTTGTCCTGCTGTCACCATAGTTACCCAGTGCCCAGTCAGCGACATGTAACTGTTATGTTCTGCTACCAAAGCTAAGGAAAGAGAGGAGATCTGTCCTTACTATGAGACTCAGCTGAATCCCTACGATGTAACAGGGAACCTGATCCTGCGATCAGACCTGCTAAAGTCCTAATCTAGTCTGTACGAAGACCTATAGATGTGGGGAGAGAATCCCTACAAGTACTAAGGACTGGGAGGAATATGGGACAACTCCTAACAGAAATAGTAGCAGAAAGACGAACAAACAAAATAGATAGAACATAGAGGTCCGTAGACCAAGCAAACTAACAGAGTTAGATACAGAGCACAGGCTAGATAGAAAGTAGATATACAATGAAGTCCAGCAAAGCCAGAAGGGCGGAGCAGGATTAAATAGGCCAACAAGGTCATGTGACCAGCAAAGGAAAAAAAACCTAACAGCAAGGTTCTAACAGTTCCCCCCCTTCTAAGAGGATCCTCCGGATCCCCTAGGACCAGGCTTATCAGGAAATCTCCTGTGAAACGCTCTGATAAGTCTGGACGCGGAAACATCATCTGACCTCACCCAAGAGTTATCCTCGGGTCCGAAACCTTTCCAGGCCACAAGATACTGCAAACTACCTCTATACCGTCTAGAGTCAAGGATGCGAGAAATTTCATATTCCCCGTCCTCCACCACCGGAGGAACAGAGGCAGAGGCGTCACCATCCGACACAACAGCTTTTTTTAACAGAGAGACATGAAAGACCGGATTAATTCTCCAGGAGGTAGGAACCTTCAACCTAACAGCAGATTGGTTGACAACCTGAAGCACCTTAAAGGGCCCTACAAACTTGGGACCCAATTTCTTAGAAGGAATCCTCAACCGCAGATTCCTAGAGGACAACCAAACCATGTCACCAACAGCGAACAAAACCTCCTGTCGTTTCCTATCAAAGTAGTCTTTAGATTTTCTGTTGGCCTCCTGAAGATTACCACGCACATCCGTCCAAACTCTTTCCAAATCACCGGAAAAATTCTCCTCCTCAGGCACGGCAGATCCCAACTTGGAGAACGACCCAAACGACGGATGTCTCCCAGAACAACAAAAAAAAGGCGAACAACCAGCAGAAGAAGATGTATGATTGTTCAGAGCAAATTCGGCAAGTGGCAGAAACTCAGACCACCCCTCCTGATTGTCTGCCACAAAACAACGCAAGAACTGCTCAACATCCTGGTTTTTCCTTTCTGTCTGGCCATTAGATTCAGGATGATATCCGGACGAAAACGACAAATGAATTCCCAACCTGTCACAAAAGGCACGCCAAAAACGAGCCACGAACTGAGGACCCCTATCAGAAACAATGTCAGTAGGAACGCCATGAAGTCTGACAATTTCCTTGACAAAGGCCTTAGCGAGAGTTTTAGCGCAGGGCAGTTTGACGAAGGGAACCAAGTGACACATCTTGCTAAAGCGGTCCACGACCACCCAGATGACAGTAAAACCCTCAGAGGGGGGAAGGTCAGTTATAAAGTCCATAGCCAAATGTGTCCAAGGAGCACTGGGGACCTCCAAAGGACAAAGCAACCCCGCAGCAGGAGTATGTGAGGACTTAGATCTAGCACATATAGTACATTGGCGCACCCACTTAATGACTTCCTTCTGCCATCCAGGCCACCAAAAACTGCGACCCACCAGTCTCTTGGTCTCAGAGATTCCGGGATGACCTGCCAACCGAGATTCGTGACACTCAACAAACAAATCTCTCCTAAAGGTCTCAGGCACAAACAACCTCCCATGAGGAGTGTTAGATGGGGCATTCTCCTGAGCTTTAAGAATCTCATCTTCCAAAACGGAGTCTAAAGCAGCTATCACAACACCTTCTTGTAAAATGTTTTCCTCTTTCTCAGCACCGACTATGGGAGAAAAACTGCGAGACAAGGCATCCGCCTTAACATTCTTAGTACCAGGGATGTAAGTAACGGAGAAATTAAACCGCGAGAAAAACAGTGCCCACCTAGCCTGACGGGCATTCAGGCGCTTGGCAGCATCAAGATATATCAGATTTTTATGATCCGTAAGAACCTGAACGGGAAATTCCGCACCTTCCAAGAAGTGGCGCCAGTGTTCAAATGCGAGTTTAATAGCCAATAATTCCCGATTACCAATATCGTAATTCAATTCAGTCTCCGAAAATTTTTTTGAAAAAAAGGCACAGGGATGTAATCCATCCCCGTTATCCTGAGACAATACTGCGCCAACCCCCACAGAGGAAGCATCAACCTCAACCAAAAACGGCCTAGTAACATCAGGCTGCATAAGGATGGGAGCAGAGGTGAACCTCTCCTTGAGATACACAAAAGCTTCAATGGCCTCAGAAGACCACTGAACCGCATCAGCACCTTTCCTGGTGAGATCAGTCAGAGGTTTGACAATACTAGAAAAATTTTTTATGAACTTTCTATAGTAATTGGCGAAACCCAAAAACCTCTGTATCGATTTCAAACCAATAGGCCTAGGCCATTCCTGCACAGCCTGAACCTTAACCGGATCCATCTCAAAACCTTTGCTGGAGATAATGTAGCCCAAAAAACTAATTCTCTGTACAGCGAACTCACATTTCTCCAGCTTAGCAAAAAGCGAATTGTCCATTAATAACTGTAATACCTCACGCACGCTCCGCCAATGAGACTCCAGATCTGGCGAATAAATCAAAATGTCATCTAAATACACAACCACATTTTTACCGATCAAAGGTCTAAGGATGTCATTAATCAGATTCTGAAAAAATGCAGGAGCATTAGTGAGACCAAAAGGCATAACCAGATTCTCAAAATGACCCACAGGAGTGTTAAAAGCAGTCTTCCATTCATCACCCTCCTTCATGCGCAACAGATTGTATGCCCCCTTAAGGTCAATTTTAGAGAACCACTTGGCCCCCAATAACTGGTTAAACAGATCAGGAATCAATGGCAGTGGGTAAGGATTGCGTACCGTAATTTTGTTAATCTCACGAAAATCCAGACAAGGACGTAAACCGCCGTCCTTTTTTTTTACAAAAAAAAATCCAACCGCCACAGGAGACTTAGAGGGCCTAATGTGACCGGCGGCCAAGCTTGTCTGTATGTATTCCTCCAAAGCCTTCCTCTCAGGAATAGTAAGGTTAAATAAACGACTCTTAGGAAGAGTCGCTCCAGGGACAAATTCAATAGAACAATCATAGTCTCTATGGGGAGGCAAAACCTGCGATTCCTTCTCAGAAAAAACTCTCCAAAAATCCTGAATAGGAACAGGCAATTCTCCCCTATCCAAAGCTGCAATACGCCCGTTACAACACTTGTCATAACATTTATGGCTCCAGGATTTAATTTCACTGGTAGACCAATCCAGTACAGGATTGTGAAATTTTAACCAGGGCAAACCCAATATTACTGGAGAAGGCAAGTTATTCAACACTACCAAATCCAATTTCTCATGGTGAACACCATTAATAGTGAGAGGAAATTCACTGACCTTGAGAGTAATATTCTTCAAAGGGGAGCCATCCACAGAAACCACAGCAATGGGGGATGACAAAGGTTCAGGTTTTAAATTGAGTTTTTCCACGAATCCCCCATCAATTACATTCAGTGTAGACCCGCAATCAACAAACACCCGAAATTCCATTAATTTTTCCTGAGCAATCGTAGAAGCAGCTAAAAATATACCCTTGGAATTTAAACAGGCAATACGGGCGTGACTGACCATTTTTTTTTCTTTCTTCATACGAAGCTCACAGCCTTTAATCAAATGACCAGATTTTCCGCAGTAGAAACACAAGCCTTGCGAAAAACGACGGTCTTTTTCTTGAGAGCGAGGTGCCACCGATCCAATCTCCATCGGTTCACCACTGTTAGTACACACATTATCATAACCAGAAACTGACATAGCAGAGGATTTGCTCTCATTAACCCTAGCACGCAGTCTTCTATCCACCCGTATAGCTAATTGCATGGCCTGTTGCAAATCTTCAGGTGTAGGATAAGCAATTAGCAGGTCTTTAACCCTTTCACTGAGCCCAGCAAGAAATAGACTTTTCAGAGCACAATCGTTCCACCCTGTTTGAGTGGACCAACGACGAAAATGTGTACAATATTTTTCCACATTACCCGATCCTTGTTTTAGACGTCTCAACTCAGTCTCAGCTGATGCGACACGGTCAGGATCATCATATAATAGTCCCAAAGCAGAAAAAAAACTATCCACTGATCTGAAGCATGAATCACTAGGTTGCAAAGAAAAGGCCCACTCCTGAGGCTCTTTGCGCAAAAGTGACATTATGAACCCTACGCGCTGGGATTCATCCCCAGAGGACTTAGGTCTCAAACAAAAATACAATAAGCAAGCATTTTTAAATGAAAAAAATTCTCGGTGTTCACCAAAAAACAAATCCGGCAAACATACCTTAGGCTCCAAGAAATGTGCTCCAGGACAGTTACTCACGTGCTGACGGAGCTCGGCCACCTCCAGAGAGAGTCCCTGCAGGCAATGAGCCAAATCCTGAACCGACACCATGATGGAACAGAAAAATCTTTCCTTAGAGAATTTGCTTGGCTGGACTTACTGTTATGTTCTGCTACCAAAGCTAAGGAAAGAGAGGAGATCTGTCCCTACTATGAGACTCAGCTGAATCCCTACGATGTAACAGGGAACCTGATCCTGCGATCAGACCTGCTAAAGTCCTAATCTAGTCTGTACGAAGACCTATAGATGTGGGGAGAGAATCCCTACAAGTACTAAGGACTGGGAGGAATATGGGACACCTCCTAACAGAAATAGTAGCAGAAAGACGAACAAACAAAATAGATAGAACATAGAGGTCCGTAGACCAAGCAAACTAACAGAGTTAGATACAGAGCACAGGCTAGCTAGAAAGTAGATATACAATGAAGTCCAGCAAAGCCAGAAGGGCGGAGCAGGACTAAATAGGCCAACAAGGTCATGTGACCAGCAAAGGAAAAAAAACCTAACAGCAAGGTTCTAACAGTAACGCCCCTGTCCATGCCTACTCGTCCAAGTGTCTGTGGTGAAATGCACCCTGTCACACACAGAGTTTCTCAAAGAAGCGGTGATGTTGTGTGCGACATGCTGGTGGAGCGCAGGCACACCTTTCTTTGAGAAGTAGTGCCGACTGGGCATCTGGTACTGGGGCACTGCGACGGACATAAGGTCTCGAAAATCCTCTGTGTCCACCAGGCGGAAAGGCAGCATTTCTGTAGCCAAGAGCTTGCAGATGGTGAAATTCAACCTCTTAGCTTTCTCATGGCTAGGAGGAAATGGTCTTTTACTTGTCCACATCTGAGGGACCGAGGGCTGGCTATTGTGCTTAGACGGGGTTGATAAGGGTGTCCCCGGCAAACTGCCGGTCTGTGAGGAAGATGCAGGCGGACATGTTAGGTTGCCTTGATCCAAAGGTGGTGCTATCGATGTCGGACAGCGCTCAAGACCAGCTGGTGTTACCACCTCCAAAGAAAATGATGACCTGCCAATCACGCTGGCTGTTGCGGGTAAAGAGGTGGCAGGTCTGCACCCCAAAACAGGTGTGACTGCTGTCCCCCCAGTCACAGAGGATGAAGAGGCCGCGGATGCACAAGATATGGCAGACGGTGGTTGGCCCGGCCGGCTAGGCCGCATTGTAGCACACTGAGCTTCCCACTGCAACTTATGCTTCATGTCCATGTGCCGGTTCATGCATGAAGTACTCAAACTATGTATTTTTTGGCCTCTACTTAGCTTTTGCTGACAAATGTTACAGATAACACGAGTTGGGTCATCTTTATCGATCTGAAAAAATGCCCAGGCTATGCAAGGCTTAGCACCCATGCGACCTGAAGAGCCACCACGACTTGTGGTGAGAGGCAGAGTTGTGTTTGAGGATGCAGTTGTTGACGTGCTTCCAGTACTACGTCTCTGTCCAGGAAGGCGCAACCTGACCTCGTCGTCACTAGCATCTTCCTCCACCTCCTCTGCTGACCTCATCTCTTGGCTGACTGTGGGTTGACAGTAAGTGGGATCTCCGACCTCATCATCATCACCCTGTGCGTTATCACACCCGTCGTCCTCAGAGCCAACCTTTTCCTGCCCTGACAAAAAACTAAAGTTGTCGCTCCAATCAGGTATTTGAGTCTTATCATCGTCTTCCTCATTGTCTCCACCAACAGGAGTTACAGTTTGGGAATGAGGGTCTACATTATGGTCAGAACCTTCTGCGTCTGGTCCTGGATCCGACTCATAAAGATTCTGGGCATCAGTGCAGATCATTTCCTCGTCTGGATTCACAGAAGCGCTGGAGTCGACCTCTGATTCCCAGGCTATAGTATGAGTAAACAGCTCTGCAGACTCAACCATCTGTTCTACCTCATACTCAGACGGGCAGCTGGAGATTTGGGAGCTGTGAGGAAGCAAGTGCGATTTGGGTGACACCTTTGAGGACTGGAGTATTTGTGATGTTGAAGTTGATGTGGAGGAGAGCCCACTTAAAGGAGCACTTGATATCCGTTGAAGCACCTGCTGTTTTTGTGCCTCATCTGGAATTTGTAGCGATTGGCGTGGCCGTAAGAAAGGGATCTTATCACATTGTCCGCTAAAAGAAGTAGACATTTTAGTTTGGCTGGAAGATGGTCTTTCTTCTGCACCTAACCCACGGACACAACCTTTTTTCCCCTTCCCAACACGCCTATTCCCCTTTCCACCAGCAGCAGGCCTTTTTCCACTCATTTTGGTGGTTAACTAATTCACAACTCTGGAGTTGTTTGCACAAAAAAACAATGGATGGTAACCGAGCAGAGCTGAGTGGCCAAACTGTGGTATTAGGCCAAAACTATTGGCTGGGTTAGATGCAGAAAAAAATTATTTTTAATTTGCAACCTGATGGAGGTCAGTATAGATGGACTAATAGACCAAGTCCCACACACCGCTAGAAGACCAAATATTTTTTCAGAGCTAGATGCAGAAATTTTTTTTATTCAATTTGCAACCTGATGGAGGTCAGTATAGATGGACTAATAGACCAAGTCCCACACACTGCTAGAAGCCCAAATATTTTTTCAGAGCTAGATGCAGAAAAAAATTATTTTTAATTTGCAACCTGATGGAGGTCAGTATAGATGGACTAATAGACCAAGTCCCACACACCGCTAGAAGCCCAAATATTTTTTCAGAGCTAGATGCAGAAATTTTTTTTATTCAATTTGCAACCTGATGGAGGTCAGTATAGATGGACTAATAGACCAAGTCCCACACACTGCTAGAAGCCCAAATATTTTTTCAGAGCTAGATGCAGAAAAAAATTATTTTTAATTTGCAACCTGATGGAGGTCAGTATAGATGGACTAATAGACCAAGTCCCACACACTGCTAGAAGCCCAAATATTTTTTCAGAGCTAGATGCAGAAAAAAATTATTTTTAATTTGCAACCTGATGGAGGTCAGTATAGATGGACTAATAGACCAAGTCCCACACACCGCTAGAAGCCCAAATATTTTTTCAGAGCTAGATGCAGAAAAAATTATATTCAATTTGCAACCTGCTGGAGGTCAGTATAGAAGGACTAATAGAACAAGTCCCACACACTGCTAGAAGCCCAAATATTTTTTCAGAGCTAAATGAAGAAAAAAATTATTTTTAATTTGCAACCTGATGGAGGTCAGTATAGATGGACTAATAGACCAAGTCCCACACACTGCTAGAAGCCCAAATATTTTTTCAGAGCTAGATGCAGAAAAAAATTATTTTTAATTTGCAACCTGATGGAGGTCAGTATAGATGGACTAATAGAAAAAGTCCCACACGCTGCTAGAAGCCCAAATATTTTTTCAGAGATAAATGAAGAAAAAAATTATTTTTAATTTGCAACCTGATGGAGGTCAGTATAGATGGACTAATAGACCAAGTCCCACACACTGCTAGAAGCCCAAATATTTTTTCAGAGCTAGATGCAGAAAAAAAATATTTTTAATTTGCAACCTGATGGAGGTCAGTATAGATGGACTAATAGACCAAGTCCCACACACCGCTAGAAGCCCAAATATTTTTTCAGAGCTAGATGCAGAAAAAAATTATATTCAATTTGCAACCTGCTGGAGGTCAGTATAGAAGGACTAATAGAACAAGTCCCACACACTGCTAGAAGCCCAAATATTTTTTCAGAGCTAAATGAAGAAAAAAATTATTTTTAATTTGCAACCTGATGGAGGTCAGTATAGATGGACTAATAGACCAAGTCCCACACACTGCTAGAAGCCCAAATATTTTTTCAGAGCTAGATGCAGAAAAAAATTATATTCAGTTTGCAACCTGATGGAGGTCAGTATAGATGGACTAATAGAATGATGCTATGCCCAAAAGATTTTACTTCACTAGGTGCAGTAAAAAAATTGGTATTCTATACACAGGTGGTATATCTTGCAACACAGATAGGCTACTCCACTGACTAACACACTCTGCAATAGGCCAAAAAGGATTAGCTTTGCTAGATTCAGCCAAATGCTGTGAAAAAAACTTGCACAGCACTGGCACAGACCTGCCTGGCAAAAACTGATAGGAACTGATGTAACCTAGTCCTGAAAAGGACTCCAATTACAATTAGTCTTTACTCCCACAATCTATCTATTTAAGAGCACAGACCTGCTTGATAAAAGTCGTAGGAAATGCTGTAACCTAGTCCTTAAAAGGACTGCAATCACAACTATTCCCTACTCCCAAGCTATCTGTATATTTGTGCGAAAATTGGCTTGAAATTAACAAGGTATAGCGCACACAGCAACAGCGGTGCCGTCTAACACGCAGCTGCAGCAGTGAGAAAATGGTGGCGACGGGGAAAATGGCTTGGTCTTATAGGGCAAGGACATGTGACATACACTGCCAATCACACATGCCCTTGCTTGTGTGAAAAAAAGCACTTCGCTCCGTGTGTGCGCTGCTGATAGGCTGACAGATTGCACCTCCCCACTGCAAATGCGGGAAAGAGAAAAAAAAATGGAGATCTTCATTGTTCCTGCAGAGATCCATCCCCTGCCCCTCCCCCCGCCCCGCTGTACACTCAAACTGCGTATTAACATTAATTTTCATCATTACTGAGAAAAAATACAGTTATGATTTTGGTGCACGAACAGTTATCGAACATAACCTCGAACAGCCGAATTTTTCTCAAATTGTTCGTGTTCGCCGACCGGCTCGAACACCGCCCAAAACAGCTCGAATTTGAGATTGGCGAACAGTTCGAGTAGAACAACGCTCATCTCTATTTATAACATGGAGCAATGAAAATAAAAAAATCAAACTTTTTCCACAAAAATGATGTTTTAGTCCCATTTTTTATATTTTCACAAGGGTAAGAGGAGAAAATGGACCCCAAAAACTATTGTGCAATTTCTCCTGAGTGCGCCAATACCCCATATGTGGGGAAAATACAGTGTTTGGGCACACGGCAGAGTTCAGAAGGGAAGGAGCACTGTGTGACTTTTTGAACGCAAAATCGGCTGGAATTGATAGCGGACGCCATGTCGCGTTTGGAGAGCCCCTGATGTGCCTAAATAGTGGAAACCCCCCACAAGTGACCCCATTTTGGTAACTACACCCCTCAAGGATTTTATCAAAGGGTATAGTGAACATTTTGAACCCAGAGGTACGACACAGAATTTGATAACATTAGGTCATCATATTGAATAAGTTGTCATTAGTCATGAGCGCAAGTGCTCACTACTTGAGTTTGCATCGGGTACTCAGGTATGCACCATGTATCGTGGGTGCTCGAGTCCCCGCCTGCATGTTTCACTTTTATTAGACACCAAAAAAAAACATGCGGGGATCCCCACAATGTTTTTTTGGCCGCGAAGCATATGGGGCGGATACTCGAGCATGTCACTCGAGCACCCGATGCAAACTCAAGTAGCGAGCACTTGCGCTCAACACTAGTTGCCATATCGTCATCTTTTTTTTTTACTTTTGAAAAAAAAAACAACCCTAACCCCAACCCTAACACCAACCCCAACCCTAGCGTTTATTTTTTACGCCGCTCCTAGTGTGACTGTGCGACTACAGAGATAACAGAATCATGTCGGGTTTTTCTGATTGACAGCTGTCACACACTAAAAAACACATATTTTGTAAAATCTAGTTTTTGCATCGCCATATTTTGAGATCTATAATTTTTCCATATTTTGGCTGACAGATTCAGGTGACGGCTTGTTTTTTGCGGGATAAGTTTTTTTATTGGTGCCATTTTGAGGCATGTGACATTTTTTGATCGCTTTCTATTCCGGTTTTTGAGAGGCAGAATAAACAGAAACCAACAATTCAGGAATTGTTTTTTTAAAAATTTTTTATTCTGCTCCGCGCGTGGTAAAATTGATAAGGTAGCTTTATTCTTCGGGTCACTACGTTTACAGCGGTACCACATTTATATCATTTTTCTATGTTTTGGCGCTTTTACACAATAAAAGCTATTTTATATAAAAAATTATTTTTTGCATCGCTTTATTCTGAGAGCTATAACTTTTTCTTTTTCAGCTGATGGAGCGGTATGGCGGCTTATTTTTTCCGGGATGAGATGCCGTTTTCAGCGGTACCATTTTTATTTATATTCGTCTTTTTGATCGCGTGTTATTCCTTTTTTGTTTGGCGGTATGATGATAAAGCATTGTTTTTTGCTTCGTTTTTTATTTTTATTTTTTACCGTGTTCACTGAAGGGGTTAACTAGTGGGACACTTTTATAGGTCAGGTTGTTCCGGATGCGGCGATACCAAATATGTGTACTTTTATTGTTTTTTGTTTATTTTCATAATAATATTTATTGATGGGTACATTATATTTTTATTTTTGGTGGATTATTCTTATTTTTTTTTTTATATATTTTTAAATTTATTTTTTTTTTTTCACTTTCTGACAGTTTTTTTATTTGTATACTTTGTTCCACTATGGGACTTTCACTTTTTTTATTCTCATCGCCTGCATAGCATAGGGATGGAGCACCATCCCTGTGCCATGCAGGCTGTCAGCGCTGCACAGTGAGAAGATAGTTTGGTCATGTACTGCGCATGACCAAAAAAATCTTCCTGCTGTCTGGTGACCCGGATGTTGTCATGACGACATCGGGTCGTCATGGCAACATCCGGGAAGCCGCGGCAGACAGCGCTGGAGGCCGGAAGAGGAGGTGAGTATACCGATCACCTCCCCTTAGTCACCGAAATGCTGCGATCAACGTCGATCGCAGCATTGGGGGGATTAATGTGCCGGGAGCGGTGCCAGACCACTCCCTCCACATAGTACCTGGTGTCAACTGTGACAATCAGCTGACAACCGGCGGCAATCGCGCCCGCACAGCCTGTGTGTCCGCGCGATCGCCATGATGTACTAATACGGGTCAGGCTCTTAAAGCCCAGGGCACAGACGCGTATTAGTGCGTCTTGGGCTTTAAAGGGGTTAAAGACTCTGCCGACAACCCCAAAAAGGCCATTTTCACCACCTGTCAGGCCAGCATCAGCAGGGTTGGCAAAACGACCAGCCTGACCTCCACCAGCATGATCAGACACATGTCAGCAAAACACCTGACTTTGTGGGCCGAACCCCAGGGTCTAGGAACAGTGTCTGCAGGTGGCACCATTGCTTCTTCTACTGTTGTGCATGCAAGCCAATCCCCAGTCCTTGGTGCATGTGAAGATGCCTCCTGCCCTGCACCTGTCGTTGCACACTCGCAGTGTTCAGTTATCCATACCCCAGTCCTTGGAACTCAAGCGCAAATATGCAGCCAACGCCCCACAGGCCACACTACTAAATTCTCACATTTCTAGACTTCTTGCGCTCGAAATGTTGCCTTTTAGGCTCGTGGAGATGGAAGCATTCTGGAACCTGATGGCGGGGGCCGTCCCTCGGTACTTGGTCCCCAGCCGCCTCCTCCTCCTCCTCTTCAGCCTCCATCTCCGAAATGACCACATCAGTCACAAGCTGGAAGCACTGCAGCACTGCCTCGGCCAAGCGGCAACAGGCTGTGCTGAAGCAAATATGCTTAGGTGACAAACCGCACAATGCTGAAGAGTTGTGGACAGCTCTGAAAGAGCAGGCAGATCTGTGGCTCACACCGCTGAACCTACAGCAAGGCATGGTTGTGTGTGACAATGGCCGGAACCTGGTGGCAGCTCTGAGGCGAGGCGAGCTCACACACGTACCATGCCTGGGCCATGTGCTTAACCTCGTGGTTCAGCAGTTTCTCAAAACCTACCTGCCAGATCTGCTTGCTAAAGTACGCCGTCTGTGTGCCCATTTTAGAAAGTCAGCTACAGCTTCCGCCGTCCTTGCCGTGTTTCAGCAGCGTTTGCAGCTTCCGGCTCACAGACTGGTGTGTGATGTCCCCACGCGTTGGAACTCTACACTGCAGATGTTGGGAAGGATTTGTAAGCAGAGGAGGGCAGTTGTTGAGTACCAGCATCAACAAGTTCAGTTCAGACTCCACACATAAGACCTCAGGAGTGGACATGGATGTCAGACATATGTACCATCCTCCAAAACTTTGAGGACACCACCAAGATGGCGAGCGGCTATGACGCCATAATTAGCGTCACCATCCCGCTTCTCTGTATTCTGAAACGCTCTCTGCTCACAAAGAGGATGCATTGCAGTAGGAGCATGATGAGATGGACAAGGAACCATATAGGGTGATTACACACAACCAAGCCTCATCTCATCCCAACGTGGATTGGGTGACAATGAAGAAGAGGAGGAGGAGGAGGAGGAAGGACAGGAGCTAGTTTCATGCACTATAGACGGTACTACCTGCACAGCTGTCATACCATCTGTTCAGCGTTGATGGCCAGAGGACAGAGAGGAGGAGGAGGAGATCATGGTCAGTCATCCTCTTGGTGAGGACACGGAAGTCTTGCCTGTTAGCAGTCTGGCACGCATGGCTGAGTTTATGTTACGCTGCCTTTCCCATGACCCTCTCGTTCTCAAAATTTTGGGTGACAGTCATTACTGGTTGGTGACACTTCTAGACCCACGCTACAAGGAGAACTTTATATCCCTTATTCCTGAGGCGGACAGGTCGACAAAAATGGGGCTGTACCAGAAGGCCCTTGGTGCGGAACTATTAAAAAAATTCCCATCTGAAAACGCTGGCGGCAGAGGGCACACTTCGTTGGACAACCAAGGAGTACAGGCGAGAGAGACACAACTTCAATCCAGCAGAGGCAGGGGAACACTGTCAAAGTTCTGGGAGAGTTTTCTCAGACTCTCCCATCGCACAGGCCCTAAGACGCGGGGTACTCTCACAAGTAGTGCAAAGTTTTGGAAGATGCTGAGGGAGTACCTTGCTGACCGTACTACCATCCTCCATGATTCATCTGTGCCTTATAATTATTGGGTATCCAAGCTGGATATGTGGAATGAACTGGCTCTCTATGCCTTGGAGGTCCTGGCCTGCCCTGCCGCCAGCGTTTTATCAGAGCGGGTTTTTAGTGCCGCTAGTGGAAATATAACTGATAAGCGCATCCGCCTGTCAACTGAAAATGCTGACAGGCAGACTCTTATAAAAATGAACAAGGGCTGAATTGGGCCAGACTTCTCAACACCACCAAATGATAGCAGCCGTAACATAAACTCAAATCCAGTGTATTTTCTTGGGAGGTATATTCCCATGCACCTTTTCACACCCACACATGGGTATACGCTTCCTGATTTTGGCTATTTGTTCTTGTTCTCCTCCTTCTCCTCATCCTCCACCACCATATAACCAGTGTGACCGTGGTCCGTGATGCAACACCCACATAATTTTTTTAAAGGGTGTTTATGATGCCCGTAAAAAAAATTTTTATACAGTATGTTCATGCAAACCACTGAGGGGTAAATGTTTGTCAGCCTATACACTTGTGCATGGGCATTACAAGTATAGGAGGCCCGCTCCTTTCTAATGGGAACATTTTTTTCTGAGGCCCTCCTCCACGTCTCTTCCAAGGAGCTTTGAAGTGCCTCCAAATTTTTGGCAGCCCTTGCATAAACTGCATAGGCCAACACTATGGGAGACTCTCTCCTTTCTAATGGGAATTTGTCGTTACTGTGGCCCTGCTCTATGTCTCTTTAAATTGATAGTGGGGTTTTTCCTAAATTTGGTCAGCTGTTAGACTCACTGCTTACCCTATAACTGTATAGCAGACTCTCTCCTTTCTAATAGGAATTTGTCATTACTGTGGCCCTGCTCTATGTCTTTTTAAATTCTTAGTGCGGTTTTTCCTAAATTTGGTCAGCCTTTGGACTCACTGCATACCCTATAACTGTATAGCAGACTTTCTCCTTTCTAATGGGAACATGTCGTACTTGTTACTGTGGCCCTGCTCTGTGTTTCTTTAAATTGTTAGTGCTGTTTTTCCTAAAATTGGTCTGCCGTTGGACTCACTGCATACCCTATAACTGTATAGCAGACTCTCTCCTGTCTAATGGGAACATGTTGTACTTGTTACTGTGGCCCTGCTCTATGTGTCTTTAAATTCTTAGTGGGGTTTTTCCTAAAATTGTTCAGCTGTTGGACTAACTGCATACCCTATAACTGTATAGCAGACCCTCTCCTTTCTAATGGGAACATGTCGCACCTTGTTACTGTGGCCCTGCTCTATGTGTCTTTAAATTCTTAGTGGGGTTTTTCCTAAAATTGGTCAGCCGTTGGACTCACTGCATACCCTATAACTGTATAGCAGACCCTCTCCTTTCTAAGGGGAACATGTCATACTTGTTACTGTGGCCCTGCCCTGTGTTTCTTTAAATTCTTAGTGGGTTTTGTCCTAAAATTGGTCAGCTGTTGGACTCACTGCATACCCTATAACTGTAAGCAGACCCTCTCCTTTCTAATGGGAACATGTCGTATCTTGTTACTGTGGCCCTGCTCTATGAGTCTTTAAATTCTTAGTGGGGTTTTTCCTAAAATTGGTCAGCCGTTGGACTCACCTCATACCCTATAACTGTATAGCAGACCCTCTCCTTTCTAATGGGAACATGTCGGACTTGTTAATGTGGCCCTGCTCTGTTTTTCTTTAAATTCTTAGTGGGGTTTTTCCTAAAATTGGTCAGCCGTTGGACTCACTGCATACCCTATAACTGTATAGCAGACCCTCTCCTTTCTAATGGGAACATGTAATACCTTGCTACCGTGGCCCTGATCTATGTGGCTTTAAATTTTTAGTGGGGTTTCTCCTAAAATTGGTCAGCCGTTGGATCCACTGCTTACCCTATAACTGTATTGCAGACTCTCTCCTTTCTAATGGAAACATGTCGTACTTGTTACTGTGGCCCTGCTCTGTGTTTCTTTAAATACTTAGTAGGTTTTCTCCTAAAATTTGTCAGGCGTTGGACTCACGGCATACCCTATAACTGTATAGCAGACCCTTTCCTTTCTAATGGGAACATATCGCACCTTGTTACTGTGGCCCTGCGCTATGTGTCCTTAAATTCTTTGTGGGTTTTATTCCTAAAATTGGTCAGCCGTTGTACTCACTGTGACGCGCCCTTGGGCCTGTGTCGCGCTGCGTTGCGCACGTGGGAGCTTACCCGGAGCCGGATCTCTTGAGGGTTGTAGTCTCGTGGCGGTGATCCGGTCCGTGCCCAGGGAGTCAGACTAAGTGGCGCTGTATCAGCGGTAGATGTTGGACGACTACGCCACCCGTTGAGTACAGATAAGGAGCTGCTGCTGCAGGGCAGACCGCTGAGGCCGGTGGTAGGATAGTGCAGCGTAGATGGTATAACCCCCAACGGGAGGGGTATGGCCTCAGGGTAGCCGACGTGGATGATGGGGGTAGCAGGAACCACTCGGAGACGGTACGGTGTAGTTCAGGGTCTTTACTGGTGACAAAGATAGACCCTCCCGGAGTACTGGCTAGCGATTGGGGCCTGGTCAGTCCTTGAGCAGATGGGATCTCCCCTGGCCAGGCGGAGTTGTAGGCCTCCCAAACTAACTGTACTCTTCTGGCTACCTTGCTAGAGGCGGGTATAAGTAGCTCACGTCCCTGAGTGTACCGTGTGGTGCTCACCCGTATGGCCGGTGACTCGGGGCCTTCTAGTAGCTTCCGCTCCACGACGGCGGTGCTGGTCCCATGCGTGTGACCATGCCTTCGGGTTTCTTGGCCAGAGGACCTGAAATCCCCTGCCTGACGGATTCTGCTGCTGGGTAGGAGTTAGTCCCCACAGCCTCGGACTCCGGGTCCGGTAAGAAATCTTCTCAGTCAGGGCGAGCTCTGCAGCTGCCAGCCCCTGACTCCTTGTAACACTGCTCCCACAGAGCTCCTGTTGTTTCTTCCCATTGCTGCTTCTCTTCTCTGTCTCTACTTCTGGCATGGCCCAGGAGCTGGGCCCAGCCGGAGCCACAGCTCCCTGTCAGCCCTCCTGGCTGCACTCTCCCTCTCAACTCTCTAACCCTGCCTCAGCCCCAGGTTTATATAGGGGAAGTTCTTCCCCTCCCAGGACTGGGCAGGAGGTGTGGCATGCATAGGATTCCTGACCAAGAGACCTCCCACCTGCTCTCAGACATAACATTGCCGTTACTGTGGAAACCAGACCCCTGGGGTGCCACAACTGCATACCCTATAACTGTATAGCAGACCCTCTCCTTTCTATTGGGAACATGTCGTACTTGTTACTGTGGCCCTGCTATGTTTTTCTTTAACTTCTTAGTGGGGTTTTTCCTAAAATTGGTCAGCCGTTTGACTCACTGCATACCCTATAACTGTATAGCAGACCCTCTCCTTTCTAATGGGAACATTTCGTACCTTGTTACTGTGGCCCTGATCTATGTGGCTTTAAATTCTTAGTGGGGTTTTTCCTAAAATTGGTCAGCCGGTGGACTCACTGCATACCCTATAACTGTATAGCAGACCCTTTCCTTTCTAATGGGAACATGTCGTACCTTGTTACTGTGGCCCTGCTCTATGTGTCTTTAAATTCTTAGTGGGGTTTTTCCTAAAATTGATCAGCCGTTGGACTCACTGCATACCCTATAACTGTATAGCAGACCCTCTCCTTTCTAATGGGAACATGTCGCACTTGTTACTGTGGCCCTGCTCTGTGTTTCTTTAAATTCTTAGTGGGGTTTTTACTAAAATTGGTCAGCCGTTGGACTCACTGCATACCCTATAACTGTATAGCAGACCCTCTCCTTTCTAATGGGAACATGTCGTACCTTATTACTGTGGCCCTGATCTATGTGGCTTTAAATTCTTAGTGGGGTTTTTCCTAAAATTGGTCAGCCGTTGGATTCACTGCTTACCCTATTACTGTATAGCAGACTCTCTCCTTTCTAATGGAAACATGTCGTACTTGTTACTGTGGCCCTGCTCTGTGTTTCTTTAAATTCTTTGTGGGTTTTTTCCTAAAATTGGTCAGCTGTTGGACTCACTGCATACCCTATAACTGTATAGCAGACCCTCTCCTTTCTAATGGGAACATATCGCACCTTGATACTGTGCCCCTGCGCTATGTGTCTTTAAATTCTTAGTGGGGTTTTTCCTAAAATTGGTCACCCGGTGGTCTCACTGCATACCCTATATCTGTATAGCAGACCCTCTCCTTTCTAATGGGAGCATGTCGTACCTTGTTACTGTGGCCCTGATCTATGTGGCTTTAAATTCTTAGTGGGGTTTTTCCTAGAATTGGTCAGCCGTTGGATTCATTGCATACCCTATAACTGTGTAGCATACTCTCTCCTTTCTAATGGAAACATGCTGTACTTGTTACTGTGGCCCTGCTCTGTGTTTCTTTAAATTCTTAGTGGGCTTTTTCCTAAAATTGGTCAGCCGTTGGACTCACTGCATACCCTTTAACTGTATAGCAGACCCTTTCCTTTCTAATGGGAACATGTCGTACCTTGTTACTGTGGCCCTGCTCTATGTGTCTTTAAGTACTTAGTGGGGTTTTTCCTAAAATTGGTCAGCCGTTGGACTCACTGCATACCCTATAACTGTATAGCAGACCCTCTCCTTTCTAATGGGAACATGTCGTACCTTGTTACTGTGGCCCTGCTCTGTGTGTCTTTAAATTCTTTGTAGGGTTTTCCTAAAATTAGTCAGACTTTGGACTCACTGCATACCCTATAACTCTATAGCAGACCCTCTCCTTTCTAATGGGAACATGTCGTAACTTGTTACTGTGGCCCTGCTCTATGTGTCTCTAAATTCTAAGTGGGGTTTTTCCTAAAATTGGTCAGCCGTTGGACTCACTGCATACCCTATAACTGTATAGCAGACTCTCTCCTTTCTAATGGGAACATGTCGTACTTGTTACTGTGGCCCTGCTCTCTGTGTCTTTAATTTCTTAGTGGGATTTTTCCTAAAATTGTTTAGCCGTTGGACTCACTGCATACCCTATAACTGTATAGCAGACCCTCTACTTTCTAATGGGAACATGTCGCACCTTGTTACTGTGGCCCTGCTCTATTTGTCTTTAAATTCTTAGTGGGGTTTTTCCTAAAATTGGTCAGCCGTTGGACTCACTGCATACCCTATAACTGTATAGCAGACCCTCTCCTTTCTAAGGGGAACATGTCGTACCTTGTCTCTGTGGCCCTGCTCTATGTGTCTTTAAATTCTTAGTGGGGTTTTTCCTAAAATTGGTCAGCCGTTGGACTCACTGCATACCCTATAACTGTATAGCAGACCCTCTCCTTTCTAATGGGAACATGTCGTACCTTGTTACTGCGGCCCTGCTCTATGTGTCTTTAAATTCTTAGTGGGGTTTTTCCTAAAATTGGTCAGCCTTTGGACTCACTGCATACCCTATAACAGTATAGCATAATCTCTCCTTTCTAATGGGAACATGTTGTACTTCTTACTGTGGCCTTGCTCTGTGCGTCTTTAAATTCTTAGTGGGGTTTTTCCTAAAATTGGTCAGCAGTTAGACTCACTGCATACCCTATAAATGTATAGCTGACCCTCTCCTTTCTAATGGGAACATGTCGTACCTTGTTACTGTGGCCCAGCTCTATGTGTCTTTAAAATCTTAGTTGCCTTTTTCCCAAATTTTGGCAGCCCTTGCAGTCACAGCATGGGTATTACTACTACAGGAGACCCGCTCCTTTATAATGGGATCATTTTTTTTACTGAGACCCTCCTCTATGTCTCTTCAAAGGGGTATTGGGTTGCGTCCAAATTTTTGGCAGCCCTTGCAGTCACTGGATATGCAATAACAGTTTAGGAAACCCACTTGTTAATAATGGGGACAGCAAAGCATAGCCGGCTGATGGCTCTCTAACAATAGCGAGGGCCGACTGCTGGCCTTTTAAGAATAGTAAGGGCTGTCTGATGTCCCTATAAAAATAGGCTTCATGACTTTCAGAGTCCCTCCATCTTAAATAAAAAAGATGTGTCTGATGATGTGTAACACACATTGCCAGATAAGGTTGTAAAATGTTAAAATGACATTTCCCAGTGAATGCATTTGTCTTAAAAAATAACGTAAAAAAAACAAAACAATAGGATCTTTCTTTAGTATAAAAAATAGCGTCACCAATTTAACCTCAATGTAATCACATTGTTCAGCTCCTGCACCTCCTCCTCCATCTCCGAAATGACCACATCATTCACAAGCTGACAGCACTGCAGCACTGCGTTGGCCAAGCGGCAACAGGCTGTGCTGAAGATAACATGCTTATTGCTTAATTGACAAACCGCCCAGCGCTGCAGAGATGTTAAAAGCTGTAATACAGCAGCCTGATCTGTGGCTCTCACCGCTGAACATACAGTCAGGCATGGTCGTGTGTGACAATGGGCGGAACCTGGTGACGGAGAAATGACAGCCAGAGTAGGTACGGTTTCGCTCTATGCCAGTCCTTTCACCGAGATAAATACAACTCTCAGCAAAAAAAGTTGTGGGCTGGCTCCGTACCGTCCCTGGCAACATTCACCTGTCCATATGTTTGAGGTTAGGCGGTCCTTCCCAGTAAGTGCACTGGGAAGGGCACGGGTAATGTTGTTGGACCAGTGCTTGTGGAAGGCGGAGACGACACCGGGAGAAACAGTGGTGGATGGGGACCGAGTATGGACACCCGGCCCCCGCTGGCATGAGGTTATGAAAAGCTTCCGCCTCCACGAGTCTAAAAGACCACATTTCAAGTGCAATCAGCTGTCAAAAATTTGGCAGTATAGTATTGCAGCCTGTGGGTGGGTGGCTGGCTGCATACTTGCGCTTGCATTCCAAGGAATGGGGTAGGGACAACTGAACGTTGCACTGGGACATGGACGTGGATGGTGATTGGTGCAAGTCTGCAATGATAGGTGCATGGCGGGAGACATCTTCCCATGCGCCAAGGATCACTTATGATGGGCACACTTTTAGGCAGTGACCTGGGAGTCAATCTTTTCAACACTGTTTGCATGTGTCTGATGATGTGTCACACACCACATGGCCAGATAGGGTTGTAAAATGTTAAAATGACACTTCCCAGTGAATGCATTTGTCTTTGTTGAAAGCAATGCAAAAGTGCAAAAAGGCATCAAAAACGCTACGCGTGAACATAGCCCAAGGTTTGGAGGAGTATTTTTGGTTTTGGTTATTTATTTTGCCTTATATACAAGTCATTACCCTGGAAAGGATGTTCCTGAATATATTTCCCATGAAAATCCATTTTGTTTTTGTTTTTGTATGTTTTATTGTGAGTCCGTAAAAGTGGCGTAATATTCTGACAACGTTGTTGACAGCAGTGACCTGAGAGTCAGAAATGCTTCCAGGAGTCTTCTCCATGCTGTTCCCATGTTATTTGTGCACTGTTCCCATCGATTTGGGCAATTTTTAGGCCCTCTGCAGACCGCCGGTGGGAGCCGCTTGAAAAATGCTCGAGTTTCCCATAGACTTACATTGGGCTCGTTACTTGGGTTGAGCACGCGAATATTTCAATTTTCTCGACCCGAGCAACGAATACCCGAGCATTTTAGTGCTCGCTCATCACTAATAACTATCTACCAGTATTAATTAGATTCTCTTTCTGATTCACACCTAACATTCACTATGCTTACATATGCCCTTACTGTCTTTGCCCCACTAATCCTCACTCTCCTTCGCTATCCCCAAACCCCAGCACCCTCTAACCAAATCATCATCTCTCCTTCCCTCTTAACTCCCCACCTAACCTCATCTACAGACCTGCTCCTCAACCT
Source organism: Phyllobates terribilis (assembly GCF_046119375.1). NCBI lineage: Eukaryota > Metazoa > Chordata > Amphibia > Anura > Dendrobatidae > Phyllobates > Phyllobates terribilis. The sequence goes on from NW_027362764.1 coordinate 574,165,850, forward strand.
CAGATCGATCCTACCAAAACATAAAACAAGCCGGACACTCTCCTTCTCCCACCTGCTCTCCCTCTCTCTGCTTCTCTTCACTGCTGACGACATATCTCCCAATCCTGGACCCCCACAGCTTGCACTTTCCACCAATTCCCCCACCTATTCCATCAAAACAACTGCAAACTACAGTAACTTCTCTTGCGCAAAACCTGATGCCCATCCCGCTGCTCCCTCTCTCTGGAGCACTCTGGAATGCACGCTCTCTGCAACAAGCTCCATTTTGTCCACGACCTCTTTACCTCTCGTCATCTCTCCTTCCTGGGCATCATGGAGACATGGCTGACACCCTCTGACACTGCCTCCCCTGCTGCGCTGTGTTACGGCGGCCTCCACTTCACCCACACTCCTCGCCCTGGTAACAGACATGGTGGAGGAGTGGGTCTTCTCCTCACTAACAACTGCACCTTTAGCCCTACTCCTCCTCTTCCCTCCCTTAATCTCCCTTCTTTTGAAGTCCACTCTGTCCGCATTTACTCTCCCTCCAACCTCCAAATGGCTATCATATACTGACCTCCGGGCCCGATCACTGCCTTTATTGACCAATTATCCTCCTGGCTTCTTTACTTTCTCTCTGCTGACATTCCCACAATCATCATGGGCGATTTCAACATCCCCACTGACACTCGCCAGTCAGCAGCATCCAAACTCTTGTCGCTTACTTCATCCTTTGGACTTACTCAGTGGTCCTCCTCAGCCACCCACAGACGGACACATACTAGACCTTATTTTCACCCGACTCTGCTCCCTATTTAACCTCACAACCTTCCCTCTACCCCTATCTTACCACCATCTACTCACATTCTCATCCCTGTCCTCCTCACCTGTCACCCATGTCCGGAATCTAGCACACCCCCGCAGAAACCTTGCACATCTAGACAATCACACACTCTCTGACTCTGTTCTACCACTGACATCCATATTCTCACTCAATGACACAGACAGCGCCACCGCTTTCTACAAGGCCTCTCTCACACCAGCCATTGACTCGGTCGGCCCTCTTGTGCATGGCAGAGCGCGACGAGTCAACAGGCAACCCTGGCACAGCAACCTCACTAAACAGCTTTGACAAGCGTCCAGGGTTGAGGAGCGGCGTTGGAATAAAACACATACTCAAGATGACTTCACTGCATTCAAACAAGCAACATTCACATTCAAATCAGCACTCACCTCTGCTAAACAGGCCTACTTCACAACCCTTATATCCTCCCTATCCTACAACCCCAAACAGCTATTCAACACTTTTAAATGTCTCCTCCGCCCTTCACTGCCCCCTCTGACCTCCGTCATCTCTGCTGAGGAGTTTGGCACACACATCAAAAACAAGATTGACCAAACACGGCAAGTCTTTACTGTCCGACCACCACAACCCCTTTGTTTTTTACCACACCATTTCCCTACCCCCATAACCTCTCTTCCCAACATCACGGAAAGAGACCTTACTCGTCTCCTCTCCAAATCACACCTCACCACATGTGCACTCGACCCCATCCTCCTCCCCAACCTCACCCCCACACTCTTCTCATCCCTAACCCATCTCTTCAACCTATCACTATCTTCTGGTACTTTCCCCGCTGCCTTCAAACATGCCACAATCATGCCCATCGTCAAAAAGCCATCCCTCGACTCAACCGCCTTGACCAGCTATCTCCCCATATCGCTGCTCCCATTTGCCTCCAAACTCCTTGAGCAACACGTTCACGCTGAACTTTCCTCCCACTTTTCATCTAACTCTCTCTTCGACAACCGACAATCCGGTTTCCGCCCCCGCCATTCCACCGAAATTGCCCTTACCATAATCACCAATGACTTACTTAAAGCCAAAGCTAACAGACAATTCTCTGCACTCCTTCTTCTTGACCTGTCCTCTGCTTTCGATACAGTTGACCACTGCCTCCTACTACAGATCCTCTCTTCCTTTGGTGTCAAAGACCTTGCCCTATCTTGGATCTCCTCATACCTTTCTAACCGCACATTTAGCGTCTCCCACTCCCACACTACCTCCTCACCCCGCCCCCTCTCTGTTGGAGTCCCTCAAGGCTTGGTCCTAGGACCCCTACTCTTCTCAATCTATACCTTGGCGTGGGACACCTCATAAAATCCCATGGCTTCCAGTACCATCTGTATGCTGATGACACCCAGATCTACCTCTGTGGCCCAGATGTCACCTCTCTGCTGTCCAGAATCCCAGCATGTCTAGCAGCCATATCCACTTTCTTCTCCTCCCGCTACCCGAAGCTCAATGTGGACAAAACTGAACTCATTATCTTTCCCCCATCTCGCATATCTTTCCCACCTGATCTTTCTATCACAATAAATGACATCACTCTTTCCACTGTACCAACAATCCGCTTTCTCGGAGTAACCCTTGACTCTGCCCTGTCCTTCAAACCCCACATCCAAGCTCTCGCCACCTCTTGTCGCCTCCAGCTCAAAAATATTTCCAGAATCCGTCCTTTCCTCAACCCTTAATCTATGAAACTGCTTGTGCATGCCCTCATCATCTCCCGCCTCGACTACTGCAACATCCTCCTCTGTGGCCTACCTGCTAACACTCTCTCACCCCTCCAGTCCATCCTCAGCTCTACTGCACGACTTGTTCATCTCTCGCCTCGCTACTCCTCTGCTACCCCCCTTTGCAAATCCCTTCACTGGCTTCCATTTCCCCAGCGTATCCAGTTCAAACTACTAACACTGACCTACAAAGCCATCCATAACCTCTCTCCTCCGTACATCTCTGAACTAATCTCCCGATATAAATTCCCTCACGTAACCTCCGATCCTCCCAAGACCTCCTTCTCTCCTCCACACTTATTGTTCCTCACGCAATCGCCTCCAAGATTTCTCCCGAATATCCCCCGTCCTATGGGATTCTGTGCCTCAACACGTCAGATTATCCACCACACCTGGATCCTTCAGACGGAACCTGAAAACCCATCTCTTCAAACAAGCTTACAGCCTGCCATGACCTTGCTTTCTGCCACCCCCAACACCAGAGCTACTGCAACCCCTCAACCTACTGTCTCCTCCCCCATTCCTGTAGAATGCAAGCCCACAAGGGCAGGGCCCTCTTCCCTCTGTAACGTTCTATCATTGTTAGTTTGTTTACTGTAAGTGATATCTGTATTTGGTATGTAACCCCTTATGTACAGCGCCATGGAATCAATGTTGCAATATAAAATAATAATAATAATAATAATAATATTTCAGTTTTTCTTTTTTAATAAATTTGCAAAAATTTCTACATTTCTGTTTTTTTTTCAGTCAAGATGGGGTGCAGAGTGTACTTTAATGAGAAAAAAAAAGAACTTTTTAGAATTTACCAAATGGCTGCAATGAAACAAAGAGTGAAAAATTGAAAGGGGTCTGAATACTTTCCATACCCACTGTATATATAGCAGTGTATTTTTATGTCTCTGTATTCAAGAGGGAGAATAAAAGAAAGATTTTTTTCTTCCTATAAAAGTACTAAAAAATAATGAAAAACAATTACATAAATGTAAATTTTACTGCCCTTTTTTAAAAAATAATAAACATCACAAATCGGCAAATAACATGGACATATTTGGTGTCTCTGTAATCGTAACGATCCACACAGCACAATAATCAGATTATTTACGGGAATCGGTAAATGGCGTAAATATTGATGTGATTGATATTTTTTCTCTATTAAATCCATAAAAAATGTAATAAAAATGTAAATCATTATATTATATGGAGGACCATGGGGGATGCATTATATTGTGTGGAGGACAATGGGGGTGCATTATATTGTGTCAAGGAACATGGGGATGCATTATATTCTGTGGAGGACCATGGGAGTGCATTATCCTATATGGAGGATTATGAGGGGCGCATTATACTATATGGAGGACTATATGGGGCCCATTATACTATATGGAAGGCAATATGGGGCCATTATAATATTTGAAGGGCTATGTGAGAGCCATTATACTGTATGTCAGCAATTATAAAGTGTGAAGGTTTGTGTGGGGTCCATCATACTGTGTGAAGGGCTGTGATGGGGCCATTATACTGTTTGGAGGGCTAATACGGCAATTATACAGTGTGGAGAGGTGTGGGGCCATTATACTGTATGTAGGTCCATTATACTGCATGGAGGGCTTTTTTTTAAACTTCTGCTATGGGGCCCCATGATTTCTATGTGCACCTCTGCCATGTGGATGTGGATATAATGGTCTTAGTTCAAAATTTTGGGAATATAATTGCCACTACTTATAGGGTGTGGGAACAAGACATAAGTTACTCCTTGTCTTTGGGTTTTCGGATAGGATACCACTCCTTAAATCCAAAGAATTGAAAAAGAATCCACATTCCGAAGATATAACATAACCCACCAATATAACTCTTTAATTGTAGTGCAATCCAAAGAACATAGTTTTGGTATTGAAAGTCAGATTATACACTGTATAAACTTATTTTTTACCAATGTTCTGCTGAAAAATGCAATCTGAGAGTGGAGATCAAACTGACACATGGACATAGTGTCTGTAGTACTGGCTACACGTCCTTTCTTCCTGGCTGCAGGAGGACACCGGAGATTAGCGGAACTGTGTCATCATTGTGACATCATCTGCTCCATCACCTATGTCACAGTAGAAGTTGTTTTAATATAGCATGATGGAGGTTGTAGTGTGGGTCATTAGTCAGTAGGAGGTCATCGATGTCACTCTCCAGGTCGGTGCTGACTTGTCATGGATTTGAAGATCTCTATCCTGCTCATCACTGGACATTACAGCGCTCGTGATCTGTAAGATATGCCCTCTGCTCCACCTGACCATTTATCGGGCGCCTAAGAGGTTCCATGGACGAAGAGAGCTGTCGTGATTCTGTGAGGAGGAGCCGCCGGTGTGTACAGTGCACACAGATGTGAGGTACTACTGATAGTAATAGTATATAGTAATGATAGTGGTAGTAGTTATAATAATAGTAATATGTGGCCATACTGTAACCTGTCATGGGGGAGACGCCACAGCATGATAAGCAGCAGTGCCTGGTGTTCCTCATGGTGTGGCTGACATGTATGATACACCCTGGGTTATATTATACAGGATATAATCTCCGGCTACCTGGAAAGCAGAAGTGCTGCTCCTGTGTACAGTCTGTCTGACGTATGTGGCAGTGTGGTCAGTGGCTTCTCACTGTCTCCATGGCAACAGACTGCAAACCGCCACATTACAATGAATACTTTTATGGAAACTGATTAAATGCTCCAGTTGCAGCATCCCCACAATAGTGCCTGGTACAGTGTTACCATAATATGAACTTGTGGGCCTTCAGTGCCAGTCACAGAGCCCCCAAAACATGGCCAGCCACAAGGCCACAATACCTGGGCTAGCACAGATCCCATGTGCAAGGCTAATATAATGGTGCAGCCACCGGGCCACCATAAATAACAGATACACTGTTCTTTGTAGCACCGGCTACACATCATTTCTTCCTGGCTGCAGGAGGACACTGGAAATAAGCGGCACCGAGTCAACATTGTGACATCATCTGCCCCATTACTATGTCATAGTAGCAGTTTTAGTAATATAGCATGATGGAGGTTGTAGTGCGGGTCATTAGTCAGTAGGGGGTCTTCAATGTCACTTCTCCAAGTTGGTGCTGACATGTTATGAATTTGCATATTTCGCTGGCCTGCCCGTCATCTTCCTCAGCACCAGGAATGGAGCAGCCGGTAACATGTTCACCAGAAGAGCGAAGCTCCGTCCCCAGAGAGTGACTGCGCCCCCCATCCTGCCCGTCACTGGACGTTACAGAGCACGTGATCTGTGAACCCCCTCTGCATCAGCTGACCACCATTTATCAGGCGCCTGAGCAGGTCCATGGACAATGAGAGCTGTAGTGATTCTATGAGGAGGATGAAATCTCCGGCTACCTGGAGAGCAGAACTGCTGCACCTGTGTCCACACTGTGTGACATTTGTGGCAATGTGTTTTTTTTCCTGAATGTGTCCGTTTGTTCACATGGGCATAGAAATGTGGTCTGCAAAGCCTCTGTTTCTGTCTGAACAGATGGACACTGCAGAAATGCAGTATGAACTGAGCCTTACAGATTTATAAAATATGTCCTAAATATCTGAATATGTATTATTATTATTATTTATTATTATTTATTTATATAGCACCATTGATTCCATGGTGCTGTACATGTGAAGAGGTTACATACAAAATACAGATATCACTTACAGTAACAAATAAACAATGATAGACTGGTACAAAGGGAAGAGGATACTGTTTTATGTATTAAAACACATATAAACACGTACCCTTTTACTTAACACACGCAGCGAAACAAGGATACATAATGACACACACATACATTAACACACGCAGGTGCACTTTTATGCTGACCCCTTGCAGTTAAGTGATGATTTCCCACTCGAGTATAAACATAATCTATAATATAACCGGGGATGCGTGTCTCTGTCTGAAGCCTTTATAGACTGCGCAAGCGTGACACACCTGCGCAGTCTGGCTCCAGACAGAAGCACGCATGGAGCCGTTACAGGTAAGAGGAGTGTATGACGCTGAAGATCACGGTATGCGTAGACATTGAACGCATGCTGCAATCTCCGGCGCCATGCTTTACATACTTACCTGACTGGGAGGAGCGCCTCTCTTCGCCGGACACCGGGGCAGGAGTGAGGCGTTGGAATCCGCGCATGCGCATAGAGCTATCCGGTGCCATTTTACTGAAGACACATTTGCAGTGTATCTTCAGCAAAATGGCGCCGGACAGCACGGTATGGGCACGCGCGTACTCCGGCGTCGCACTCCTCCCCTGGCCTCCAGCAGGACAGGACACAGCAGCACTGGAGCACAGGGAAGAAAGGTGAGTAAAAGTGTTTATTTTTTTGTATGTGTCCAGCGTTAAAGGGATGAGTGGTGCCATACATATCAGGATTGGGGTGTGAGGGGGCCACACATACCAGGATTGGGGGATGAGGGGGTCACGCATACCAGGATTGGGGATGAGGGGTGCCATGTATACCAGGATTGGGGATGAGGTGTGCCATGCATACCAGGATTGGGGCTGAGGTGTGCCATGCATACCAGGATTGGGGATGAGGGGTGGCATGCATACCAGGATTGGGAATGAGGTGTGCCATGCACACCAGGATTTGGGATGTGGCGTGGCATGCATACCAGGATTGGGGATGAGGGGTGCCATGCATACCAGGATTGGGGATGAGGTGTGCCATGCATACCAGGATTGGGGATGAGGTGGGCCATGCATACCAGGATTGGGGATGAGGGGTGACATGCATACCAGGATTGGGAATGAGGTGTGCCATGCATACCAGGATTTGGGATGAGGCGTGGCATGCATACCAGGATTGGGGATGAGGGGTGCCATGCATACCAGGATTGGGGATGAGGGGTGCCATGCATACCAGGATTGGGGATGAGGGGTACCATGCATACCAGAATTGGGGATGAGGCGTGCCATGCATACCAAAATTTGGGATGAGGGATGCCATACATACCAGAATTGGGGATGAAGGGTGCCATGCATACCAGGATTGGGGATGAGGGGTGCCTTGCATCCCAAGATTGGGGATGAGGGGGCCATGCATACCAGGATAGGGATGGGGGTACCATGCATACCAGGATAGGGATGTGGGGGATCATGCATAACAGGATGAGGGATGGGGTGCCATGCATACCAGGATAGGGATAAGGGGTACCATGTATACCAGAATAGGGATGAGGGGAATCATGCATACCAGGATGAGGGATGGGGTGCCATGCATACCAGGATAGGGCTGAAGGGTACCATCCATACCAGGATGATGGGTACCAACCATACCAGGATGAGGGGTACTATCCATACCAGGATGAGGGGTACCATACATACCACGATAGGGATAAGGGATGGGGTACCATGCATACCAGGATTGGGGGTGAGGGGTGCCATGCATACCAGGATTGGGGGTGAGGGGTGCCATGCATACCAGGATTGGGAGTGAGGGGTGCCATGCATACCAGGATTGGGGAGAAGGGTGCCATGCATACCTGAATTGGAGATGAGGGGTGCCATGCATACCAGGATGGGGATGAGGGGTGCCATGCATACCAGGATGGGGATGAGGGGTGGCATGCATACCAGGATGGGAATAAGGGGTGCCATGCATACCAGGATAGGGATGATGGGTGCCATGCATACCAGGATAGGGATGATGGGTGCCATGCATACCAGGATAGGATGGTGGGGACAGGATGGGGGCAGCACAAATACCAGGAGGGGGGCATCACATACCAGCATAGGAGACCATATACCAATAAAAATGCTCGCCACCCGGGCGTAGAACGGGTTCAATAGCTAGTATATTATAATACTCTAGTAAGTGTAATTTTTATTGCAAAATGTGTACATAATTATAATCCCAAGATGTGTGATTTTATCTTTAGGGTATATGCACATATTAAGTATTTGCTGCAGACATTTCTGCATCAAAAACGTGTTTCTTGTCAGGAAAAAAGGCATGAAAACCACGCATTTTTTATTCATTTTTTTCCCCCCATTCATTTCAATGGGTGAAAAAGGCTGCAAAAACTCTGAAAGAATCGAAATGCTGCAGATTTTATACTTCTACGAATCTGCAAGGAAAAAATAAGCAGAGATATGTGCATGAAATCTCAGAACTCTCACTTTGCTGAGTCAGTAAAAGGCTGCACTTTTCATGACAAAAATGCAACATGTGAATGTACTCATATATTCTAGGGAAGTGTCATTTTATTGCAAAAGGTATATATGAATTACTTACACCCCATGTCATAAAATAAAGCACACCTGGAGTACAATCTTATATACCCCTTGTTGTAAAATTATGCCTTGCTGAAGTTATATGAATATACTCCAGTGGGCATCATTTCATGATTATACTCTATGGGGGTGTTATTTTATGATTATACACCATGGGGTTGTTATTTTATGATTATCCCATATTGTGATGTTATTTTATATTTACAATCCAGGGGGGCGATTATTTTATGATTATACCCTATGGGGATGTTATGATTATACTTTATGGGAGCATTATTTTATGATTATACTCTACGGGAGCATTATTTTATGATTATACTCTATGGGGGGGGGGCGTTATTTTATAATTATAAGCCAAGGGACGCTAATTTATTATTATACTCTGTGGGGGCAATATTTTATGATTATTCTTAATGGGGGTTCATTTTACTGCTCCCCTAAGGACAGAGCACTGCATACATTTATATTTTGACTGCAATTACCCGCGTGCCCCCTCAGTAACAAAAGTTTTCACATCGCACTCTCCCCTGCATCCCCACCAGTCAGATCAATCAACTCAAACCTACTCCACCCCTTCAGTAGTCAGAAATAGTGGCAGAACTCTTCCATCCCAGCTGCCCCACATAATTCTCACTCTGATGGCAAGCAGCTATTTTTGTTAACTGGTAGGAGTAGGGGGCAAGGATTGCCTCTGATGTGCAGAAAGTGTTTTTGCCCCTCTCCCTTCTGTGCCAATCGGATGCCTTCAGAGCCAAGAATAATATATTCTTTGTATTTATGACTAACAAAATACCTGCGGCTTTGCTCACAGAAATTGATATGTTAAATTGTTGTTACGCTTGCTAAGGTTAAATTTTCACTTTCACCCTGAATTTGACATGTTCATAGTTTAAAATTTGTTTTTTCAACTCTTTTTTTGTTAGTTTGGTATTAACAGTTGTTTATTTTTACAAATTTGTTCTAACACTGAAGCGAACAGCAGCTACTTTTTGAACAAATTTTTATTAAATATTAAAATCTACTCTCCTTTCACAAACACGTAAAAAAATGACTGCAGAGGCCCCAAAGCAAAACACCAGGTACTTCCCTCCCCACCAATACCCTGTGCAACAAATAAAGGCCCTCAGATGAATTGGTGGTGAAGGTCGGTCACAGCTATACTTATTAATAAAGATTTTTTATGCTATAATAATAACAAGGAAGGCATTTAAACCTTTTGAAGAACTGGACTAGTAGCCAAATGCCCTGCAGGACTTTAACAGGCAAGTCAGCCTGCATAATCAAAACATTCAGGTGCTTCCTTTCTTTAATTAAACAGCCAAGGAGGATCCTGTGTAATCCTAAACAGGACTCTGACCCTCCCCCATCAGAAAAAATGCTCTCTCAACACCGTCTTGAATGCCAGATAAGAAAATATCAAGGTCAATGTCTTTAAGATGCAAGCCATCTGACCTTAGGTGGGATGAATTGTCTCTTTCAAGCTGCAGATGTCTTACTACGACACCAAATTTATCACAAACCAACTTGGACATACGAGCATATATAGTACACTGGATTCACTCCACCGCCATACCATCCTGAACTTCCTGCCATACAGTTCAGAGAACTATCTCGGACCAAACCAGAAGAAGTTCAGAGAAGAAACTGAGGAAAAGATCCAGGTCCGATCTCATCATCGTTATCAATTTGTTCACTTTGTTGGAGCAAAGGTCATTACCACCCACATGTAAAATCAATATCACTGGACCAGTAACATCTCTCCCAATATCGACGACTTCAGGCTAGACTTAAGATCATTCCAAACCTCTGATGATTCACTATTTTACTTCAATGCCTTTCACCCCACTGTGCTGCCCAGAATATGCAATTATAACCTATCAACCACACAAATGGCCTGACAGAACCTAAAAATCCAAAATGAAGAAAAATTTAATTGATCAATCAAGTCTGATATATATACCAAACAAGCCGAATGCCACCTCCAAATCCTTTGAACCTCTGCTTTGGATAAATCCACACTGGCGGCCTCAGTAGCAACCCCAATTTGACAAGAATGTGTCCCGTAATCCCCTGGCTGAACTCCCGCAGCGTCTAAACACCTACAAAAAATTGCCTGCATTTGAAATTTGTTTAGGGAGATCCATCCGTATATTTACAAGTAAAATTTACCCCCTACAACCTAAATAATTGTAAAATAATTTAAGTGGGCAAACCGAACCCAAAACCGAGTGTAAGGGAACTCAAATGCCCCTACCACTGGGTATTATCCCCAACAGCAACGGCGTCAAATAGTATGACACCCACGGATCTGTTTTTGAAGTTAGAATCAATTCACTAATGCGCAAGGTGAAAAAATTGGAATCGCAAATGCAGCTGACAAAAAAAGAGACGACTCAATGTGGAAACAACAACAAGCCAAAGGCATAAGAGAAATCACATGACCCAGCAAGAGGGAGAAATCGGGCGTGTACATTCAGTACTGGGTTGAGACCTCTTCCACCCTTAAACAACCTGTCTAACAAAAAAAGGCCTTAGTAATGCCATCCTATTAATTGAAAATAAAAATCCAAACCAACCCAAAATCCCCCGTCTTATGAAGCTGCAAATTAAACTCGATTTTTACTTCAGCAAGGACTGGCAGCAATGGTCTTCCCTTAATCAAGAGGCACCACCCTTCCCAAGCCTTACCATAAGATTGACATGTTGTAGGTGTAATGGGAGATCAAACTAAAGGCATCAGCTGTTTGCCACTCTCTGACAGCCTTTCAATTAAAATGCGATAATGCATCAGCAATACTATTAGCGATTCCTGGGATTTGGAGGGCCTTAAACTAGATATTTTGGTGGTGAAGAAAGCTAAGTACCAGGAGAGAGGATGTAGATGAACAATTTATGCAATGAACCACACTAAGGTTGTCACTGCAAAAACAAACTTTTTATTGGCAAAATGGTCACCCCATATTTCAACCGCTACAACAATAGGAAAAAGTTCAAGCAAAGTAAGGTTTTTGAAAATCCTTGGTCCATCCGTGAATTGTGCCACACATCTGCACTCCACTGAACACCAAAGATTGTACCAAAACCCTAAGATTAGCAGTCTCAGTAATGATTGCATTTGTTGGAGTGTATTTTTTTTTCTTGATGATTAAGGGACACTGAAACAATGAGTGATAATTTTAAAATGCTCTAATAACCGTTGACATAATTCTGAATCTTTTGAACCCATGAATAGAAATTATCCAAATAATTCGTAGCAGACCTGTTATCAGCCTGAAATCCAACAACCCAATCCAGGAAGCAACCAAAAAGTTCAAAATAATGACATGAAATGGAACAATCCATTGGGACAGATTTGATATTGGATTTTGCTAAAAGAGCCCAGGCTCCAGCCAAGTAGACAAAGGAGCCCAACGCATGTTCCAACACGACCCCATCATCAACAGAATCACTGATGGTGTATAATTCGGAATGTGGCCATTTTTTTTTTAACTATTCCCAATGACGAAACTCTAAACTCTCTTTTAGAGGTCCAACAATCCTTCCTAATGCAACCTCTTTATTGATTTTATTAAGGAGGTTCTCGTTTTGTTTTCGGGCTGATATCTAGGGGTATTCTCTGGTTGATTTTAAGTTACAAGTGAAATATGGGGTCCTACTAAATTTACACAGGATCTTTGTTAGTATATTGGTCTAACCAAGGGCGCATCACGAATTGGTTCCTAGTGGTCACTGAGTAAGGATTTAGCTGGTAATTTACTTGACGGGCGGGGACAATGCGGTGCTGAATGAGCTCCCCTGTAGGAACTGAACTACTCAACTTTTTATTTACATAGCTCGAAAAATGTCTGTGTCCCTCATTAAATAACCAGAATGCTCCAGGTCTATAGACAACCAGTGCGCGGGATCCTGCTACTGAAAAATGACCAGTGGCCGCTGCTGAAAAGGAGGGCTTTTTTTAAGAAAACATGAACCTGAGCCAATCATCAGTTGCTTTGACCCCCCCAACCCATTTTAGGTTGCAAGTTCTGCCACGTCTGAAACTCATCATCATAGCGCCACCAAGCGGTACTGCTATGTGCTTTATAAGAATTATATATCATATCTTGATATATAAATAACTCAGAAATTCGTTCCAAGTGCTTCTGTCCTATAACGCACATAAAACAGTGAAAGCCTGTAACCAATTAATCATGACTTTTGAAGACTTTTACTTGCTTCTATCAAAAGGTCTATCAACTGGTCTCCTATCCTTATCAACTGTGTGTTGATCCACCAATACTAATGACCAGATGTCACTATAGCTATTTTTCCAATATTTTTTCCTAATCTTGTCATCTAGATGAGACCCTAGGGAACTAATCCCACAGAAATGGAATCTTTATGCTAGCTAAGGGACATACAACTTTACCTTCGGGAATTACAGTACTAGTCGGCTGAGAAAGCTGTTCCCAGAAAGCCTACAGAGCAGATAAAAAACTGGAATAATCACTTTGCCCTTTTCTCAATAAGTTACATACACCTCCTGTAGGATTTTCAACTCGGACTCAAATGCGTGAAGCGCTTGGTGCACTGACCTGAATAATGGTGCCCATGATTGTGATATGGTGAACCAGAAGATGAGGAGCTTGACCGATAGCATTTACACCTGCCACGTCTGACTCTGTGGGAAGGGGCCATAGGGAAACTGCCACTAGAACGTTAACCAGTGGGCACCAATGCATGGAAGTACAGGGGTTAAAGAATCTCTGTTCACCTCACAACGCTGTGCTCAGCAGCTGTTGGAGTAACCAATGTGCTAATGGGCTGCTGGGGGTTAATTTCATTGGGGGGGAGTTTCTTCTGCAGATGCAGAACTACTACTTCTGGCACCCCTGGGAAAATTTGTCGGATGCAGAGACACAGGCTGGTGCAAGGTGGCTGTATTGATGTGTGTGGGCGATTGGTGCAGAGACTGATGGAGGAATTGAAAAGGCGACAGTTGAGGGGCAGGGTGGTAACAATGGCGATTAGCTAATGGTGCCACGCTAGGAGAAGGATGTGGGGAAAGAGTGGGTGGGGATAAACTGTCTGCCCAGCATGTGTCTAAGTGCCAGGCTGTTACTGGAGCAGGAGAGCTGGGGCTTAGCCATGCTGGAGGGCAGGAACACCTTGTGGACCACTGGCCTCCGGACATTGCTGCAGCAGGAGCAGGGAGAAGACTGTTGGGCCGAGAAATAAGGGCTTGTAGCCAGTGCTCACCTTACTGTGCTGTCCGGGCACATACTGCTTGGATGAGGGGGTGAGACATCTCTCTTGCCAGACAGCACTACAGAACGAGCAACTCCGGGTTCCAAATTGAGAAGAGGAGGAGACTGGCTCTAAGGGAACATTTAAGTTAGAGGAAGGGGGTTTACTAGCCATTCCTGTTCTCATTGTCCACATTAGAGGGAACATACCACTCATCCAGATAATAGAGGGGTGGGGAGGGAGAAATCATAAAGCATCCGAAAAGGGGGGAAGGGCATGCAGTTAGTGCCACATGCCATCCATAAGAGGGGGACAGCATAGTGCAACCCTTCACCCCTCTCTTTGTCCGTTAGCCTATCAACGGTTAACGGACAAAGGAGTAAGATTGATTTACAGATACATAGCTCTCTATTGTAGTGCTTTTTGGCAAACAACATTTTTCATTTTACCTTCAGGTGCATATATGAAAAGATTGTTGGGGTTACCCACCCTAGAGCAAGCAATGTAGAGTTGACCATGTGAAAAACAAGGGCTCTCCAAATTAATGCCGACTACTTTAAGTGATTGACCTTGTGCTTTGTTTATAATCATAGCAAATGCACATTGGATTGGGAACTGCACATGCTTAAAATGGAAAGGCATGTCACTTGCTAGAAAGCAGATACGCGGAATGTAAACATTTTCTCCCTTAAGGTTTTCCATAAGAATAGTGGCTTCAATAACATTGGGCATGAGACTCTTAACTCACATCCTTGTGCCGTTACACAATTTTGGTGGGTCAAAGTTCCTGAGCAACATTATCGGAGCTTGTATTTTTAAAGTGAGCCTATGCAATGGCATTTCAGGAGGCTCCAAAGAATTCAGGAACTCCAATGGGTACATTACGGCTTGTTCACTATCCATGACTGAATCAATGCACATGTAAGTGGTTGCTGGACCCGGCACTCTCCCCTGTATTTGTAGATTTATGGAGCTGACGCTATCATTTTTAGGTGCTAGTATTGCGAGTTCGCAAAACCACTGATGGTTGTTAAAATTGTTACAAATATCAGGGAAAATTTTTCACAAATATCCACATGGATACATATATGGCACTTCCTAATAATAGAATTCAAAACATCAACTCAGACTTAAAGTGCTAAAGCCAGAGTACTGAAGAGATCCATAGGTTAAAAATACATTTTTACTGAGACACTGTAAAAACAACAATAATAAAAAGCAGAATGTCCTACAGGGAAACTACTGTGGCCAGTACAATAATCATATATGCATCCAAAAGGTATAGAAGGTATGCAAAAAACATGGATAGGGTAATAAATATATAAGTAATGTAATCCCCCGTCTACAATAGAAAATCTATACACTGAACATGAAGTGGCAAAATTAACAAGGAAAGTCCTTATTTAAAAATTGAAGGATATACGCACAGTATTGGTAGGCATAAAAGGCTGTAAATAGGCCTTAAGATGGTTTAATTAGCACCTCTCTCATTCACACAATATGACAACAAGCACAGAGAAATATTGCTGCACATGGGCTTGGATATTGGCAGAGGCGACTGCCTGATGCAAGGTACAGCAGGTATCGTCGTGTATCCTAATATAATAAGTCATTTATACAATACCTGATGGATGATGTACAGCACCATTTAACTGTGCCTGATTTCATATAACCCTTTAAGACTCCAATATACTAACACCCCAAATTTCTACATATATTATATACCTACTGTGGTAAAGCGGCTTGCTCGGCTGTACACGGAGGTCGACACGGAACACTGTCTCTTTAAGTTTTGGGTTGGTTTATTAAAAACATCATAAACCAACCTAGAGTTCATAAAGTAAACACAGTCCATTCAGCATAACGGCAAATCGAAATGAAAAGATACAGAACAGTCTGTATATCGGCCGTGGTCCGGCCACTCAGGGTTAACCACACACAGTTTAGTTTTAGCACAACACATGCAAGCTCCTCTCTGGAGCAAGCCTCTCCAGATACTGAACCACACCTAAGACAGAAGGCTGTCTATTTACAGCCCAGACCACACGCTGGAGTGGAGATATGGTGAATGGCCTACCACCCGCACTATAGCCAAATATATATATATATATATATATACATATATATATGTACATACAGACATTTATTATATATACACACAGTATATATATGTACACATAACTCACAGACATCTTGCATTTAACACATTAGCATGTAACAGGCATATTGACAAAATATATATACACACAGAAAAAATAAGGCTGTTTTTTTCCTGAAGAATCTCCTGCTTCAAAAATGATGCGGGTACACCAGTGTCTAAAAACACTGTGTGCACATACCCTTCAAGGTTTTCTTGACCTTATGAAAAATATACAAAAGGAAGGGATAAAAACAAAATAAAAGATTGTATACTTACCCTCTCCAACACCCATGGCTTCAGTGCAAGGTGCTATAGTGGTCTCTGGCGGGACAGGAAGGTAGGATTTACTGTTCCTATCACCTGATATCTGCAGCCAATCTTAGCGCACACTGAAGAATACTTTGTCCTGACAGAGACCACTAGAGCAGCTTGTGCTAAAGGTGCCTGCTTTTTCTATCCCTAATTAAAGTTAGGGTTAGAATTAAGGAAATAATACAGTCATGGCCAAAAGTTTTGAGAATGACACCAAAATTATATTTTCACATGATCTGCTGGCCTCTGGTTTTTATTAGTGTTTGTCTGATGTTTATATCACATACAGAAATATAATTGCAATCATATTATGAGTACCAATAGGTTATATTGACAGTTAGAATGAGTTAATGCAGCAAGTCAATATTTGCAGTGTTGCCCTTTCTTCTTCAAGACCTCTGTAATTCTCCCTGGCATGCTCTCAATCAACTTTTGGACCAAATCCTGACTGATAGCAGTCCATTCTTGCATAATCAATGCTTGCATTTTGCCAGAATTTGTTGGTTTTTGTTTGTCCACCCGTCTCTTGATGGTTGACCACAAGTTCTCAATGGGATTAAGATCTGGGGAGTTTCCAGGCCATGGACCCAAAATCTCTATGTTTTGTTCCATGAGCCATTTAGTTATCACCTTTGCTTTATGGCAAGGTGCTCCATCATGCTGGAAAAGGCATTGTTGGGCACCAAACTGCTCTTGGACGGTTGGGAGAAGTTGCTCTTGGAGGACATTCTGGTACCATTCTTTATTCATGGCTGTGTTTTTAGGCAAGACTGTGAGTGAGCCGATTCCCTTGGCTGAGAAGCAACCCCACACATGAATGGTTTCAGGATGCTTTACAGTTGTCATGAGACAAGACTGGTTGTAGCGCTCACCTCTTCTTCTCCGAATAAGCTGTTTTCCAGATGTCCCAAACAATCGAAAAGGGGATTCATCAGAGAAAATGACTTTGCCCCAGTCCTCAGCAGTCCACTCCCTGTACCTTTTGCAGAATATCAGTCGGTCCCTGATGTTTTTTCTGGAGAGAAGTGGCTTCTTTGCTGCCCTCCTTGAAACCAGCCCTTGCTCAAAGAGTCTCTGCCTCACAGTGCGTGCATAAGCACTCACACCAGCCTGCTGCCATTCCTGAGCAAGCTCGGCACTGCTGGTAGTCCGATCCCGCAGTTGAAACAGTTTTAAGATACGGTCCTGGCACTTGCTGGTCTTTCTTGAGCACCCTGGAGCCTTTTTGACAACAATGGAAGCTCTCTCCTTGAAGTTCTTGATGATGCAATAGATTGTTGACTGAGGTGCAATCTTTGTAGCTGCGATACTCTTCCCTGTTAGGCCATTTTTGTGCAGTGCAATGATGGCTGCACGTGTTTCTTTAGAGATAACCATGGTTAACTGAAGAGAAACAATGATACAATGAACCAGCCTCCTTTTAAAGTGTCCAGTGATGTCATTCTTACTTAATCATGACTGATTGATCGCCAGCCCTGTCCTCATCAACACCCACACCTGTGTTAATGGATCAATCACTATAACGATGTTAGCTGCTCCTTTTAAGGCAGGACTGCAATGATGTTGAAATGTGTTTTGGGGGTTAAAGTTCATTTTCTGGGCAAATATTGACTTTGCAAGTACAGTAATTGCTGTTAAGCTGATCACTCTTTGACATTCAGGAGTATATGCAAATTGCCATTACAAAAAATGAAGCAGTAAACTTTGGAAAAATTACTATTTGTCTCATTCTCAATACTTTTGGCCATGACTGTATATACACATAAAACACCAAAAATGTAATAAAAAGTAAAAAAAAAATAATATCTATAACTTTTCATTTTATGTCAAATTTCATCACTAAGCAGAAAAAAATAGAGGGCCATTAGGCAGACTATAATAACATTATTTTTTTTAAATACAATACATGTGCTTTGGGGATAAGTGGTTCAATAATGGACTGGTGGAAAGGACTTAAGGAATGCTAATAGTCCACGGGTGAGGGTGCTCAAAATACTTTTCCAGACACTGGCAACCCATATTATGCCACCATATGGGTCCATACTAAAGTTTGCTATGGGGCACTATGATTTCTCTCTTAACACCTATAGATATATTTTATGGCATTAAAGGATAATTCCCACCTTATTAAGTGAAAGCATATTGCATTGATATTCCATCACATTATGATTGTAGCCATCTGAGTCTTGGAACTGTCACAGGTGTGAGAAGGGAAGAAGCGTGTACTCATGCGAAACAGCTAACCCTGTGACTGAAATAAAGTGCATTTTACTGAAATTGCCAGTGGTGAGCGCTGCTCCTCCTATTTTGGTTAATACTATTTTTCCTTGTAACTGGGTGTGGTGATAGTGCCAGTATTTTTTCTTTTGGTCATTGTGACCATGTGTGCATAGCACTCTGTCACGATTCAGCAGTCTGCAATCACAAAGAGTGACTAAAGAAATTTGTCTAGAACTCAGTGTTGCAAATAAAAGTGTGTGGCTTGGAAAGTGCATGTTGTCCTCATAGAATTGATTCATATATACTCGCCTCCATTTGTAAAATAGACAAAACATTCCTCCTAAAGAAGTGCTGACATTAACGTTTTTCTCCAAACCTGTGTAAATATTAGTGTACTGTAGTGTCAGTGTGTTAATATACTCGCCCATCGCCGTCTTCTCAGGCATCCAGTGCCGATGTGCTCCTCTTCCGAGTCACCTGATGGCTATTCAGACTATCTGGGTCACACTGTGCTCTGTGTGATCCAGAAGTGACTTTATGACCATAGCCCCACTATCAGTATTTGGTCAGTATTCAGTTAGTGTTTTTTCTCAGAAGTGGGAGCCAAAACCAGGTGAGGAACAATCAGAGAAAAGGTATAATAGAAACAAGTAAAAAATTCTGCATTTATCACCCACTCCTGGTTTTGTCTCCCACTCCTGAGAAATAATACTGACCAAATACTGGCCAAATACTGATATTGGGGCCGTGGCCTTACAATGTAAGTCTATGGAGCATCAGAACGAGGCTCAGAGCGAGGCTCCATAAGCTTATATTGTAATATAGACTTCCAGGTCACATACAGTGCAGTGTGACCCCAGTCTGCAGAGCGGTGACGTCACTCAGAAGAGAAGAAGAGCGGTGCTGGATACTGGAGAATACGGTGATCAGTGAGTATATTAACACACTAACACTAACAGTTACACAGGATTAGGTGTTAGGGGAAAAAGGTTGATTTAAGTGCTTTGTTAAAGCAAAATATCAGTGACATACAGTTATATACTTTTTTTGTAGTGGACCTGGTTATACTTAGGAATATGAATACTGGAGAATATGTGACTGGTAAATTATATATCAGTGACATATTATGTATGCAAAGCGCTATGGAATATGTTGGCGCTATATAAAAATAAAGATTATTATTATTGTATTATGCTGTACCACATATACTATCAAAAGTCTGTGCACATATTATAGCACATACAGTATGGAAGTTTCCCCTTGAAGACGTGTATTATTGTAGTGCATTTTGATGCGTAATGTATTTAGTAATCTACGTTATTAGTGATTGATTGTGTTCTGCCCAGAAGCAGGGCATTAACAGAGGAAGTCAGGGTTAATAGTCGGGACTAGCCCAGAGTGTGAGGGGATAAAAGTGAAGGGACAGAGTGGGTTTCCTGTTAGGAAGTCAGATAGAACCCAGAATGCAGTAGAAACAGACCTATTGTTTGACTAGCGAGCAGAACCACATGAAGTGGGAGTCCCTGAAGTGAGTGAAGACCGAGGCAATGAATCGTGTTCCAGGGTAGAGACAAGGAAAAGAGATAGAAGGAGTGAGTGATTCTCCGAAGACGGGATCTGGGGCAGGAAGCCTAGCGGGACTGTTCCTATTTCTTAAGCTAAAGAGGAAACGGGATGAATCAGAGCAGGGAATGCGAGATGAAGAGAATGCCCCGAGTGGTAGTTCCGAGGCATCGGCAAGCAGAGAAGCTAAATAAAGGCCATAGTGGCAGAAGTAGCTCCTCTAAAGGGAAAAGGATGCAGACTCTTGCTTACTGAACTGTAGTGCCATTATTGGGGACAAGGGAAGCTCCCGAAACACTGTTCTGAGTTGTAGTGAAGGCAGAGGAACTAGCTGAGGCAGAACCGTGAGAGTTTAGGAAGTAAAGAGAGAATGTGTATAAAGATGTTCCTTATGTGAACAGAAACGTCCTTGAAGACTTGCACCCGCTATCCATTGTACGTATCCACCTCGCGTTATGGTTCAGTAAAACACAGTTTATTTTGAGGTGGTGGTCTCCCTCATTGAAGTCTATAACATCCAGTCGTGGCCAGCCTAAGTCCCCGGCACCATGCTGCCTGCAAAGACGAAGCGTCCCCGTAGGTAAAGTCCACACACCCAGCCAGGACCTCTATTTTCATGTAGCTTGCCGGGGTGTGAAACACAAGTAGCTTGCCCACGGCTATCTCCCTGCGCCACATTACAACTATACAGGAGAACATGTGGCTAGTATATGATACACTGTGACTACAGACATCAGATATTATACCAGTCGCGTATTATCCTGTATATAACAGTGGATGTCTGTGCACAACATAGTACAGTACAGTATATGACATCAAGTATACAGGAGAATATGTGACTATATGTCATATACTGTGATACAGACATCAGATGTCATAGTCAGATAATATGTGATGGTATGTATTATACAATATCTGATGACTGTACTGATAGTATCAGCTGCATATTATCCTGTATGTAACATTGGATGTCTATATACATAGTATGCTATATCCATTGTACAGATTTGTATATGATATTCTGTAACTACAGACATCAGATGTGTTATATACAGAAGAATATGTGTCTGGTATATATTATACTATGAGTACAGACACAGCAGATATTACACCAGCCACATATTTTCATCTATGTAACATCTGATGTCTGTACACACATTATATCACATTCAGTATACAGGATAATATATGACCGATGTATGTCATCTGATGTCTGTAGCCACAGTATATCATACACCAGTCATATATTATCCTGAATACTGGATGTGGTATATTGTGCACAGCCATCAGATGTCATATACAGGTATATTATTTATACTATACTGAATCATTTATTATACCTTCATATATTATCCTCTATATAATATCTAGTGTCTGTAGTCACGCCTTATCATATACCAGTCACATATTATCCTGTATACTGTATATTTTATAATATATACACAGACATCTGATGTTATATACAAGATAATATATGACTGGTATAAATTCTGATATCTATAGTCATAGTATAATATATAATGTCACATATTATCCTGTATATGATGTCTGATGTCTGTGTATACGATATACCACATATAGTATATGGATTAATATATGATATACAGTGACTACAGACATGAAATGTCATATACAGGAAATATGTCATGGTATATATAATACTATGACTACAGACATCAGATATTATAGCAGCTGAATATTATCCTGTATATATCAGATATCTGTGCACACAATATACTACCTCCACTGTACAGAATAATATATGACTGGTATATGATAAACTATGACAATAGACAGCCAATATTATACTATAAGTAAATAACATAAGATATTATACCATCACATATTGTATATCGATGATTTTTTCCGCTTTTTTGTGTTCCCCTTTGATTACATCTGATGAAGAAAGAAGATCGTTTTTATTGATGCGTATTCTCCACTTTTACATGTTCTCTTTGGATTACATCTGATAAAGAAAGAATATGCTTTTATCGACGGGTATTTTCTGCTTTTTCGTGCTCGCTTTGGATTACATCTAATGAAGAAAGAAGATCGATTTTATCGACGAGTATTTTACGCTTTTTTGTTTTCTCTTTGGATTACATCTGATGAAGAAGGAAAATGGTTTTCATCGACTGGTATTTTCCACTTTTTCATGTTCCTGTGGATTACTTCTGATGAACAAAGAAGTTGTTTTTTATCGGCAAGCAATTTCCGCTTTTTTGTTTTCCCTTTGGATTACATCTGATGAAGAAAGAAGATGGTTTTTATCGACGAGCATTTTCCGCTTTTTCGATTTCCCTTTGGATTACATCTGATGAAGAAAGAAGATGGTTTTTATCGACCAGTATTTTCCGCTTTTTCGTGTTCCTTTGGATTACATCTGATGAAGAAAGATGTTTTTTTTCGACGAGCATTTTCCACATTTTCGTTTTTCCTTTGGATTACATCTGATGAATAGAGAAGATGGTTTTTATCGACGAGTATTTTCCGCTTTTTCTTGTTCCCTTTGGATTACATCTGATGAACAAAGAAGATGGTTTTTATTGACGAGTATTTTCCGCTTTTTCATGTTCCCTTTGGATTACATCTGATGAAGAAAGAAGATGATATTTATCGACATTTAATTTCCACTTTTTCGTATTCCTTTTATATTACATCTGATGAAGAAAGAAGATGGTTTTTATCGACGATTATTTTCCGCTTTTTCATTTTCCCTTTGGATTACATCTGATGAAGAAAGAAGATGTTTTTATCGTTGATTATTTTCCATTTTTTCGTGTTCCCTTTGGATTATATCTGATGAAGAAAGAAGATGATTTTATCGACGAGTATTATCCGCTTTTGCGTGTTCCTTTTGGATTGATTACATCTGATGAATAAAGTAGATGGTTTTTATCGACGAGCATTTTCCGTTTTTTTGTTTTCCCTTTGGATTACATCTGATGAAGAAGGAAGATGGTTTTGATTGACGAGTATTTTCCGCTTTTTCATGTTCCCTTTGGATTACATCTGATGAAGAAAGAAGATGGGTTTAATCGATGGATATTCATCACTTTTTCATGTTCCCTTTGGATTACAACTGATGAAGAAAGAAGATAGTTTTTAATCGATGAGTATTTTGAGCTTTTTCGTTTTCCCTTTGGATACATGTGATGAAGAAAGAAGATGGTTTTTATCGATGAGTATTTTCAGCTTTTTCGTGTTCCCTTTGGATTACATCTGATGAATAAAGAAGATGATTTTTAACGACGAGTATTTTCCGCTTTTTCATGTTCCATTTGGATTACATCTGATGAAGAAAGAAGATGGTTTTTACCTACGAGTATTTTCTGCTTTTTTGTATTCCCTTTGGATTACATCTGATGAAGAAAGAAGATGGGTATTATCGATGGATATTCATCACTTTTTCATGTTCAATTTGGATTACAACTGATGAACAAAGAAAATGGTTTTCATCGACCTATTATTTTCCGCATTTTCATGTTCTCTTTCGATTACATCTTATGAAGAAAGAAGATGATATTTATCAACGAATATTTTCCGCTTTTTCGTATTCCTTTTATATTACATCTGATGAAGAAAGAAGATGGTTTTTATCGACGAGTACTTTCCGCTTTTTCGTTTTCCCTTTGGATTACATCTGATGAAGAAAGAAGATGGTTTTTTCTTCGATGAGTATTTTCAACTTTTTCCTGTTCCCTTTGGATTACATCTGATGATGAAAAAAGATGGGTTTTATCGATGGATATTCATCACTTTTTCATGTTCCCTTTGGATTACAACTTATGAAGAAAGAAGATGGTTTTTAATCAATGAGTATTTTCAACTTTTTTGTTTTCCCTTTTGATTACATCTGATGAAGAAAGAAGATGATTTTTATCGACGAGTATTTTCCGCTTTTTCATGTTCCCTTTGGAATACTTCTGATGAAGAAAGAAGATGGCTTTTATCAACGAGTATTTATCGCTTTTTCATGTTCCCTTTGGATTACATCTGATGAAGAAAGAAGATGGCTTTTATCAACGAGTATTTTCCGCTTTTCATGTTCCCTTTGGAATACTTCTGATGAAGAAAGAAGATGGCTTTTATCAATGAGTATTTATCGCTTTTTCATGTTACCTTTGGATTACATCTGATGAAGAAAGAAGATGGTTTTTATCGACAAATATTTTCTGCTTTTTCATGTTCTCTTTGGATTATATCTGATGAAGAAAGAACATGATTTTTATCGACGAGTATTTTCCGCTTTTTTGTTTTCCCTTTGGATTACATCTGATGAAGAAAGAAGATGGTTTTTATCGATGAGTATTTTCTGCTTTTTCGTGTTCCCTTTGGATTACATCTGATGAAGAAAGAAGATGGTTTTATTGACGATTATTTTCCGCTTTTTCGTTTTCCCTTTGGATTACATCTGATGAAGAAAGAAGATGGCTTGTATCGACGAGTATTTTCCGCTTTTTCGTTTTCCCTTTGGATTACATCTTATGAAAAAAGAAGATGGTTTTTATCGACGAGTATTTTCCGCTTTTTCATGTTCCCTTTGGATTACATCTGATGAACAAAGAAGATGGCTTTTATCGACGAGTATTTTCCGCTTTATCGTTTTCCCTTTGGATTACATCTGATGAAGAAAGAAGATGGTTTTTATCGACGAGTATTTTCCGCTTTTTCGTGTTCCCTTTGGATTACTTCTGATGAAGAAAGAAGATGGCTTTTAACAACGAGTATTTATCGCTTTTTCATGTTCCCTTTGGATTACATCTCATGATGAAAGTAGATGGTTTGCATCGACGAGTATTTTCCGCTTTTTCGTGTTCCCTTTGGATTACTTCTGATGAAGAAAGAAGATGGCTTTTATCAACGAGTATTTATCACTTTTTCATGTTCCCTTTGGATTACATCTGATGAAGTAAGAAGATGTTTTTTTTTCGCGACTATTTTCCGCTTTTCGTTTTCCCTTTGGATTACATCTGATGAAGAAAGAAGATGGTTTTTATCGACGAGTATTTTCCGCTTTTTCGTTTTCCCTTTGGATTACATCTGATGAAGAAAGAAGATGGTTTTTATCGATGAGTATTTTCAGCTTTTTCCTTTTCCCTTTGGAATACATCTGATGAAGAAAGAAGATGGGTTTTATCGATGGATATTCATCACTTTTTCATGTTCCCTTTGGATTACAACTGATGAAGAAAGAAAATGGTTTTTATCGACCAGTATTTTCCGATTTTTCATGTTCTCTTTGGATTTGATCTGATGAAGAAAGAAGATGGTTTTTATCGACGAGTAATTTCTGCTTTTTCATGTTCCCTTTGGATTACATCTGATAAAGAAAGAAGATGGTTTTTATCGACGAGTATTTTCCGCTATTTTGTTTTCCCTTTGGATTACATCTCATGATGAAAGAAAATGGTTTTTATCGACCTGTATTTTCCGATTTTTCATGTTCTCTTTGGATTAGATCTGATGAAGAAAGAAGATGGTTTTTATCGATGAGTATTTTCTGCAGTTTCATGTTCCCTTTGGATTACATCTGATGAAGAAATAAGATGGTTTTATCGACAAGTATTTTCCGCTTTTTTGTTTTCCCTTTGGATTACATCTGATGAAGAAAGAAAATGGGTATTATCGATGGACATTCATCACTTTTTCATGTTCCATTTGGATTACAACTGATGAAGAAAGAAGATGGTTTTTAATCGACAAGCATTTTCCGATTTTTTGTTTTCCCTTTAGATTACATCTGATGATGAAAGAAGATGGTTATTATCGACGAGTATTTTCCGATTTTTCATGTTCCCTTTGGATTACATTTGATTAGTGTTGAGCGAGCACTAAAATGCTCGGGTGCTCCAAGCTCGTGCCGAGCTCACCGTGATACTCGGGTGCTCGACCCGAGCAATGAGCCCAATGTTAGTCTATGGGAGACCTGAGCATTTTTGCGGCGGCACCCCCGGCAGTCTGTAGAAAGCCTAAAAAGTGCCCAAAACGATAGTGACAGTGCTCAAATGACATGGGGACAGCATGGGGATCGCCCCAGAAAGCATTTTTGACCCCCAGGTATTAAGCCACTTTTACGGGCTCACAATAAAACGTTCAAAAACTAAACTGCTTTCCTGTGAAATATGTTAAGGAACATCCTTTCCATGGTAAAGACTTCTGTATAAGGTAAAATAAATAACCAAAAACAAAAATACTCCTCCACACCTTGGGCTATGTTCACAAGTAGCATTTTTTATGCGTTTTTGCACTTTTGTATTGCTTTCAGCCGTGACAAATAGAGATGAGCGTTGTTCTACTCGAACTGTTCGCCAATCTCAAATTCGAGCTGTTTTGGGCGGTGTTCGAGCCGGTCGGCGAACACGAACAATTTGAGAAAAATTCGGCTGTTCGAGGTTATGTTCGATAACTGTTCGTGCACCAAAATCATAACTGGATTTTTTCTCAGTAATGATGAAAATTAATGTTAATACGCAGTTTGAGTGTACAGCGGGGCGGGGGGAGGGGCAGGGGATGGATCTCTGCAGGAACAATGAAGATCTCCATTTTTTTTTCTCTTTCCCGCATTTGCAGTGGGGAGGTGCAATCTGTCAGCCTATCAGCAGCGCACACACGGAGCGAAGTGCTTTTTTTCACACAAGCAAGGGCATGTGTGATTGGCAGTGTATGTCACATGTCCTTGCCCTATAAGACCAAGCCATTTTCCCCGTCGCCACCATTTTCTCACTGCTGCAGCTGCGTGTTAGACGGCACCGCTGTTGCTGTGTGCGCTATACCTTGTTAATTTCAAGCCAATTTTCGCACAAATATACAGATAGCTTGGGAGTAGGGAATAGTTGTGATTGCAGTCCTTTTAAGGACTAGGTTACAGCATTTCCTACGACTTTTATCAGGCAGGTCTGTGCTCTTAAATAGATAGATTGTGGGAGTAAAGACTAATTGTAATTGGAGTCCTTTTCAGGACTAGGTTACATCAGTTCCTATCAGTTTTTGCCAGGCAGGTCTGTGCCAGTGCTGTGCAAGTTATTTTCACAGCATTTGGCTGAATCTAGCAAAGCTAATCCTTTTTGGCCTATTGCAGAGTGTGTTAGTCAGTGGAGTAGCCTATCTGTGTTGCAAGATATACCACCTGTGTATAGAATACCAATTTTTTTACTGCACCTAGTGAAGTAAAATCTTTTGGGCATAGCATCATTCTATTAGTCCATCTATACTGACCTCCATCAGGTTGCAAACTGAATATAATTTTTTTCTGCATCTAGCTCTGAAAAAATATTTGGGCTTCTAGCAGTGTGTGGGACTTGGTCTATTAGTCCATCTATACTGACCTCCATCAGGTTGCAAATTAAAAATAATTTTTTTCTGCATCTAGCTCTGAAAAAATATTTGGGCTTCTAGCAGTGTGTGGGACTTGGTCTATTAGTCCATCTATACTGACCTCCATCAGGTTGCAAATTGAATAAAAAAAATTTCTGCATCTAGCTCTGAAAAAATATTTGGGCTTCTAGCGGTGTGTGGGACTTGGTCTATTAGTCCATCTATACTGACCTCCATCAGGTTGCAAATTAAAAATATTTTTTTTCTGCATCTAGCTCTGAAAAAATATTTGGGCTTCTAGCAGTGTGTGGGACTTGGTCTATTAGTCCATCTATACTGACCTCCATCAGGTTGCAAATTAAAAATAATTTTTTTCTGCATCTAGCTCTGAAAAAATATTTGGGCTTCTAGCAGTGTGTGGGACTTGGTCTATTAGTCCATCTATACTGACCTCCATCAGGTTGCAAATTGAATAAAAAAAAATTCTGCATCTAGCTCTGAAAAAATATTTGGGCTTCTAGCGGTGTGTGGGACTTGGTCTATTAGTCCATCTATACTGACCTCCATCAGGTTGCAAATTAAAAATAATTTTTTTCTGCATCTAGCTCTGAAAAAATATTTGGGCTTCTAGCAGTGTGTGGGACTTGGTCTATTAGTCCATCTATACTGACCTCCATCAGGTTGCAAATTAAAAATAATTTTTTTCTTCATTTAGCTCTGAAAAAATATTTGGGCTTCTAGCAGTGTGTGGGACTTGTTCTATTAGTCCTTCTATACTGACGTCCAGCAGGTTGCAAATTGAATATAATTTTTTTCTGCATCTAGCTCTGAAAAAATATTTGGGCTTCTAGCGGTGTGTGGGACTTGGTCTATTAGTCCATCTATACTGACCTCCATCAGGTTGCAAATTAAAAATAATTTTTTTCTGCATCTAGCTCTGAAAAAATATTTGGGCTTCTAGCAGTGTGTGGGACTTGGTCTATTAGTCCATCTATACTGACCTCCATCAGGTTGCAAATTAAAAATAATTTTTTTCTGCATCTAACCCAGCCAATAGTTTTGGCCTAATACCACAGTTTGGCCACTCAGCTCTGCTCGGTTACCATCCATTGTTTTTTTGTGCAAACAACTCCAGAGTTGTGAATTAGTTAACCACCAAAATGAGTGGAAAAAGGCCTGCTGCTGGTGGAAAGGGGAATAGGCGTGTTGGGAAGGGGAAAAAAGGTTGTGTCCGTGGGGCAGATGTGATAAGATCCCTTTCTTACGGCCACGCCAATCGCTACAAATTCCAGATGAGGCACAAAAACAGCAGGTGCTTCAACGGATATCAAGTGCTCCTTTAAGTGGGCTCTCCTCCACATCAACTTCAACATCACAAATACTCCAGTCCTCAAAGGTGTCACCCAAATCGCACTTGCTTCCTCACAGCTCCCAAATCTCCAGCTGCCCGTCTGAGTATGAGGTAGAACAGATGGTTGAGTCTGCAGAGCTGTTTACTCATACTATAGCCTGGGAATCAGAGGTCGACTCCAGCGCTTCTGTGAATCCAGACGAGGAAATGATCTGCACTGATGCCCAGAATCTTTATGAGTCGGATCCAGGACCAGACGCAGAAGGTTCTGACCATAATGTAGACCCTCATTCCCAAACTGTAACTCCTGTTGGTGGAGACAATGAGGAAGACGATGATAAGACTCAAATACCTGATTGGAGCGACAACTTTAGTTTTTTGTCAGGGCAGGAACAGGTTGGCTCTGAGGACGACGGGTGTGATAACGCACAGGGTGATGATGATGAGGTCGGAGATCTCACTTACTGTCAACCCACAGTCAGCCAAGAGATGAGGTCAGCAGAGGAGGTGGAGGAAGATGCTAGTGATGACGAGGTCAGGTTGCGCCTTCCTGGACAGAGACGTAGTACTGGAAGCACGTCAACAACTGCATCCTCAAACACAACTCTGCCTCTCACCACAAGTCGTGGTGGCTCTTCAGGTCGCATGGGTGCTAAGCCTTGCATAGCCTGGGCATTTTTTCAGATCGATAAAGATGACCCAACTCGTGTTATCTGTAACATTTGTCAGCAAAAGCTAAGTAGAGGCCAAAAAATACATAGTTTGAGTACTTCATGCATGAACCGGCACATGGACATGAAGCATAAGTTGCAGTGGGAAGCTCAGTGTGCTACAATGCGGTCTAGCCGGCCGGGCCAACCACCGTCTGCCATATCTTGTGCATCCGCGGCCTCTTCATCCTCTGTGACTGGGGGGACAGCAGTCACATCTGTTTTGGGGCGCAGACCTGCCACCTCTTTACCCGCAACAGCCAGCGTGATTGGCAGGTCATCATTTTCTTTGGAGGTGGTAACACCAGCTGGTCTTGAGCGCTGTCCGACATCGATAGCACCACCTTTGGATCAAGGCAACCTAACATGTCCGCCTGCATCTTCCTCACAGACCGGCAGTTTGCCGGGGACACCCTTAACAACCCCGTCTAAGCACAATAGCCAGCCCTCGGTCCCTCAGATGTGGACAAGTAAAAGACCATTTCCTCCTAGCCATGAGAAAGCTAAGAGGTTGAATTTCACCATCTGCAAGCTCTTGGCTACAGAAATGCTGCCTTTCCGCCTGGTGGACACAGAGGATTTTCGAGACCTTATGTCCATCGCAGTGCCCCAGTACCAGATGCCCAGTCGGCACTGCTTCTCAAAGAAAGGTGTGCCTGCGCTCCACCAGCATGTCGCACACAACATCACCGCTTCTTTGAGAAACTCTGTGTGTGACAGGGTGCATTTCACCACAGACACTTGGACGAGTAGGCATGGACAGGGGCGTTACATGTCGCTGACTGGGCACTGGGTAACTATGGTGACAGCAGGACAAGGGGCTGCTGTCCAAGTCTTGCCGTCCCCACGAGTTGTGCGTCAATCCTCTTTATGTCAAAGTTCCTCCACTGCTTCTGCCTCCTCAACCTCCTCTCGGTCTTCCACCTGCACCCAAAGCCTGTCTGGTCATGCCACAAGCTTTCTAACTGCGCAGAAGGGATCCTGCACACCTCCTTACTATGCTGGCAGTAGGGCTCAATGTCATCAGGCGGTTTTTACATTGAAATGTCTGGGAAATGTGAGTCACACAGCTGAGGAGTTGTGGTCAGCTCTGGAGAACCAATTTCATGAATGGTTGTCTCCACTGGACCTGAAACCAGGGAAGGCCGTGTGCGACAATGCTGCAAACCTGGGTGCGGCCCTTCGCCGGGGCAATGTCACACACGTGCCTTGTATGGCTCACGTGTTGAACCTGGTTGTCCAGCAATTTTTAGCCCACTATCCCAGACTAGATGGCCTTCTGCAGAGGGCACGGTCGCTGTGTGCTCACTTCCGCCGTTCGCATCCCGCAGCTCAGCGACTTACATCTCTACAGAAGTCGTTGGGCCTGCCACTTCACCGGCTAAAATGCGATGTGCCTACCCGGTGGAATTCAACTCTGCACATGTTGCAGCGACTGTGGCAGCACCGACAAGCCCTGGTGCAATACGTTCTGACGTATAGCCTGGGCCAACGAGATTCAGAAGTGGGGCAAATCACGCTGGAGGAGTGGTCTCAGATCAGGGACCTATGCACCCTTCTGCACAGTTTTGAAATGGCGACGAAGATGTTTAGTGCTGACGATGCCATTATCAGCATGACTATTCCGGTGATTTACATGCTGGAGCACATGTTAAACAGAATTCGGAGTCAGGTGGTGGCACAAGAGGAGGTGGAGGAAGTAGAGGAGGAGGAGTTGTATGCGGAAGGGCTAACATCTGCAAGGTCCAGACGGTCGGCAGCACCAAGACGGCAGGCATGTGAGGGTGGGGGAGATGATTTTACCAGGGCGCATGGTAGCAGCCAAACTAGTGAGGAAGGTGCAGGAGCCCAGGAAGAAGTGGAGGACGAACTGATGGAAGACTCATCAGATGAGGGAGACCTTGATCACATTTCTGTTGTGCGAGGTTGGGGGGAGAGGACAGAGGAAGGAAGCATGATTGTTACCTCGCCACCAACACAACAGGGACTTGGTGCTCCTGGATGCGCAACACACATGAGTGCCTTCTTGCTGCACTACCTGCAACATGACCCTCGAATTGTGAGAATTAGAAATAATCCTGACTACTGGGTTGCCACACTGTTAGATCCCCGGTACAAAAGTAAATTTGCAGAAATTATTCCTGCCATAGAAAGGGATGCACGCATGCAGGAGTATCAGCAGAGACTGTTGCAGAATCTTACATGTGCTTTTCCACAAAATACCAGTGGTGCACGTAGTGAATCTCACTGTTCCAACTTGCCAACCGTGGGACCGTCAAGTGTTCAGCACTCAAACCGTAACAGAACCACAGTATCTGCTGGTAACATCAATTTTGCGGAATCATTTCACCACTTTTTTAGCCCATCCTTTGCAAGGCCACAGGAGACAAGAAGTCTGACACATAGTCAACGCCTAGAGACGATGGTACAGGAGTATCTCCAAGTAAACATTGAAGCCACGACTGTGTCACTGGACCCTTGCTCTTTTTGGGCTTCCAATCTGGATAAATGGCCGGAGCTAGCCACTTACGCCTTGGAGATCTTGTCATGCCCCGCAGCCAGCGTTCTGTCTGAACGTGTGTTCAGCGCTGCTGGTGGTGTGCTGACAGATAAGCGCACGCGGCTCTCCACTGATAATGTAGACAGACTCACGTTCATAAAGATGAACAAATCATGGATCCGAAACGACTTTTCTACCCCTGTGTCATCCTGGGGAGAGTAAAAGCTTGATGATTGGTTAAAATCACCCTACCAACCGTTTTAAGCTTTCAAATTACTAATCATGTTTATCTGTATCTTGACTGGAAAATAATTTGGGCATTGTAGCAGTGTGCAGCACTGATCCTATTAGGCCATCTATAATAAGCTTCACCAGATTTAAAATTAAAAATAATTTTTAGCTGCATCTAGCCCGGAAAATAATTTTGGGGCTCCGAGATGCGCAAGACACATAAGTGCCTTCTTGCTGCACTACCTGCAGCATGACCCTCATATTGTCAGAATTCGAAGTAATCATGACTACTGGGTTGCCACACTCTTAGATCCCCCAAACTTTTCGATCAACCTTTTCATTTTAATAAAGACCAAAAAAATGGTCATTTTTGAAATTATAAGCATTAGCAGGTTGTTAGAAACTGAAATCAAACAGTTTTCAACTCAAAACTTTATTCTAGGTGATGTTACATTTTCACATAGGACCCCTTGTTCGAAAGGAGCTTCTGAACTCTCTCGTCCATTGAATTTGTCAGGTTTTGGATGGTTTCTGCTTCAATTGTTTTGCATGAGGACAGAATACCCTCCCAGAGCTGTTGCTTAGATGTGAACTGCCTCCCGCCATCATAGACACTCCTTTTAATGATGCTCCAAAGGTTCTGAATGGGGTAGAGGTCAGGGGAGCATGGGGGTCACACCATAAGTTTGTCCCCTTTTATGCCCATATCAGCCAGAGATGCAGATGTTTTATGTGCAGCATGAGATGGTGCATTATCATGCAGAAAAATGATCTTGCTGTGAAATACACGGTTCTTCTTCTTGAACCATGGCAGGAAGTGCTGTTTGAGAAAATCCACATACATTATGGAGTTCATCTTTAGCGCCTTCAGGGATCCTAAAGGGGCCGACAATCTCTCTCCCCATGATTCCAGCCCAAAACATTACTCCACCTCCTCCTTGTTGGCGCTGTAGCCGTGTTTGCGTGGGGTGTCCATCAACCAGCCATCCTCCACTCCATTCATCTGGACCATCGAGCGCTGCACGGCACTCATCCGTGAACAAAACAGTTTTGAAATCAGTCTTCATGTAATGTTTGGCCCACTGGAGCCGTTTCTGCTTGTGTGAAGTGGATAGAGGAGGTCGACAGGATGGCGTATGCACAGCTGCAAACCTCTGAAGGACCCTGCATCTTGTTGTTCGGGGGACGTTGGAGGCACAAGCAGCTTCAAAAACTTGTTTGCTGCTATGACAAGGCTTTTTTGCCGCTGCTCTTTCAACCTGACGTAATTGCCTGTAGGAAAGAGTCCTCAATTTGCCCTTATCAGCACGCACACGTGTGTACTGTGAATCAGCTACATACTTCTTGATTGCCAAGACACTTCATCCTGATCATCGCACAATGTTGATTGTAGTCATGCCTTGACCTAAACACTCCACAATTTGTTGCTTCTCAGCAGCCGACACATCCTTTTTCTTTCCCATTTTGGCAGAAAATGTAGGCTGCTTAATAATGTGAGAGAGCCTTCTTAAGTAGTCTTGCCTTTCATTGGACACACCTGCCAAACTAATTAGCACAGGTGTCTGCAATTGCTTACAGTGATATAAAGAGCCCTGACACACATCACCATCAATGAGTTTAACTGACAAACAAACAAATTCTTCCCTTATCACTCCTAAACACTTTTTGCATAATAATTTGGAACGCGGTGTACATGTGCTTTTCCACAAAACACCAGTGGTTCACGTAGTGAATCTTACAGTTCTAACTTGCCAACCGTGGTCTGTATGGAATTGTTCAATAAAGGGCCCAAAATTAAGATAACATAGATGGGAGAGGTCTCTATGAATAGGAATTCCTAAGTATTTGATACCCTGTGAGGGCCAGGCAAAGGGAAAGTTGGACTGGATGGAATCCTATATGGATTTAGGGAGGGAGACATCGAGGGCCTCAGACTTCGCTGCATTGATTTTAAAATTTTACCATGTAACAAAGTGATCTATTTCAGCCATAACAGCAGGGATGGATATATGTGATTGAGTGATATATACTAGGACATCATCAGCAAATAGAGAGCACTTGTACTCGGTGCCTCCCACCTCAATCCACCTAATATTGGGGTTATGGCGAATTGATGAGAGCAGGTGCTCCGTCACTAGGATGTATAAGAGAGGGGACAGAGGACATCCCTGCCTTGTCCCATTGGTGATTGTGAAAGGTGATGAAAATGTTCTGACGCACCCCCTGGGCCTTGGGACACCCGGAGCCGGACCCTTTTTGGTGGATGCTGGTGGTTGTAGTCTTCGTGGCGGCGATCCGGTTCCGTGGCTCAGGGCGGTCAAACCAGTGGCGGAACTATTTATGTGGTTTTGATGTTTAAATGTCCGACTACGCCACCCGTGGATTGCGGTCAGAGTGAACCGCCGCTACAGGGCAGACCGCTAAGGCTGGTGTTGTGGGTGCAGCAGAGCGTAGCATAACTCCCCACGGGAGGAGTATAGCCTCAGGGCAGTGTATGCGGAGGATGGGGGTGATGGTGCAGGGCAGCAGCAGTAACGACACGGAGTCAGTGATGCAGTTCAGGGCCTTTACTCACAGTTCTTATTATCCAGACCACGTCTGCAGGTAACGGCTGCCCACGTCGTACTGTGCTCACCAGGTGAGGGGCTCAGACAACTCCCAGATAACTTTGGAGCGCTTCACAGGACCCCCTTTGTGTGTCCTTTGTCTGGCCTTTCTTACCAACACTTCTGTCCGGCTGCCTCGGGCCTCCTCTTGGTAAACTTGGCGCCAGTTTCCCTGACCCTATGTGGTGCCTTCCTAGCGGGTGGAGCAAGGGGCTGCGCCACATAAAATGTCAGAGCCTCCGGTTTCTAGCTGAGGGTCGTTTCCTGCCTCCACTAGTTCGGGGACCGGTCTCCCCCTTTGGCCTGACCCCTCCACGCAGGTGGATTCGGGCGTGCGGTGGCGACTCGCCCGTCCGCACCCCTGGGATCCCTTCATTCCTCGTTCCTGGAGCCTTCTCCGCTCCTCTTCCTTCCTTCTCCCTCTTGCAGGCCTGGGCCTCTGTTACTAGGCCCGCCTCCGGAGCAGAGCTCATGCAGAGCCCCTGCTCCCTGCCACTTCTGCTCAGACTTCTCTGCACTGAACTAAGATGGTGCCCACCTTTTATACTCCCTTCTCAATGCACCCAGGAACTGCTTCCTCCCTGCTCCTGCACTGCAGGGTTCCCCTTCCTCAGTGTTCCCTCCCCCCACTCCAGCCAGGGACAGGGACTGTCGTGCCCATCTCAGGGGCATATTGGTCGCCCTGCCCCACGGCAATGTGGTGTAATGCATGCAGGTGTCGGGTCCTGATCCACACTCCATCCTTATCTGAGAGTGAGATATCACACCTCTGGGTGAGGTGCAATACGTCTGTAGCAACCGAGCCCTCGGTGCTACAGTTCCATTTATCTTCAGCCTAGGTGACGTATTGTGATACAGGGCCGTGATTTTGGCTATAAAAGGGTCCCCTAGACCCCTACCCCAAGCTTTTTAAGAGAATCATATATGGCGTGCCAGGAGACTCTATGGAATGCTTTCTCAGCATCCAACGAGAGTATCTACTTACAAATTTTTAACTGCATCTAGCCCAGGAAATACTTTGTGCCTAGTAGCAGTGTCTGCTAGTCAGCGGATTATCCCGGCTGTTAAGCAAGCTACACCACCTGTAGTTTGGACACTTAATTTTTTCAAAGGAAATGCTTCGGGACCACGGGATACTCAGTGAAGAGCATCAGGAGGCACCCCAAGGCATAGGGGCTGGGACTGGCACTAGGATGCCTTGCGGTGGACAGCCGAGCTCGATCCTTATAAAAGCTTTTTAACTGCAGCAGCTTTAGTGGACGCTACTGGAGCTGGAATTACGCGGCTGCTGGCATGAGACTTGCCCTCCAATAGATCCTTGTAAATGGATTTAAAGTGTATTCATTCAAATTAGAGGGACAATTTAAATTAAAAAGCTTAGAGCTGCCTCCACCACAGGGGGGCTCTCTCGACCCACCAGCGGACAGGCACCAGTATTGGGAGAGGGGGGCTGGCCGTCAGGGTTCACCGCGGCTCTGGCACAAACCCGGCGACACGGAGGTGGCACGGGCAGGAGCGGACTGGCCGTCTCGGCTTCTCACTTTTTGGATTTTAGAAGGGCATGACATGCCTATATCTGTGTCTCCCCCTCCTTTTACTCCTCCACCTCTTTTCTTTTCGCATGACTATATGTACTTGTCACTTTTCCATGTGTTAGTTGTGTCTTCTGAGCAGTTTGTCAGCTTTTGGACACCTTTGAAGGTGTTTTCTATGTGTTTCTATGTGTTTTTGTTTGCCTGCCATTGGTTTTAACGGTGTTCGAAGGTGTTCGACGAACAGTTCGACGAACAGTTCGGCGAACACACGGGTGTTCGACGAACCGAACCGAACTCGAACACTACGGGGGTGGCTCAACACTAGTGACAAATGCATTCACCGGGAAATGTAATTTTAACATTTTACAACCCCTGGAAGCATCTCTGACACCCAGGTCACTGCCTAAGAGTGTACCCATCAGAAGTGATCCTTGCCGCATCAGAAGATGCAGACTTGCAACTATCCCCGTGCAAGTCCTTGTCCCAGGGCAGTGTTCAATTGTACCTCCCCCATTCCTTGCAATGCAACGCAAGTATGCAGCCTACCACCCACCCACCCCCAGGCTGCAATACCATACTGCTTGCTTGCTTGCACTTGAAATTGAGCCTTTTAGGCATGTGGAGGCGGAATCTGGCCACCACGTAATGGCTGCGTCAGCGGCCATGTATCCATACTCATTTCCCAGCTTCCGGGCGGCCGGGTGTCCACGCTTGGTCCCCAGCCACCAGGGGGCGGCTGGGTGTCCATACGCGGTCTCCAGCCGCTCTGTGGCCGGTTGCCCACACACAGTCCCCAGCCGCCTGGGAGCGGCCGGGTGTGCATAAACGGTCCTCAGCCGCCCCTATTTGAAGGACAACCTAACCACAAACGTGGACAAGTGAATGTGGCCAGTGATGGTCCTTCTGACAGACGCCGTCACACTGGGTTAATATTGTGGAAGCCGGGACACAGTTGGACACTGGGGTGCAACAAGTCCTCCAGACATAGAGGATTGCGGGTCCTGGGTTAATCAGGCTTCAACACAAAGTTCAGAAGGTAGACAGCAACAGTGGTCGGCCTCCTACACAACGAGTAAATTATTCATGATCATGAGGCCATCCATCTCCTTAGCTTTCTGTTCCTTGGAATGCAAGCGCATGTATGTAGTAGAGGCTAGGCCTGAGGTGGTCAACGTTTTGGCGCATATCCTACCTCCTTCGAGGATTGCTGGAAGTTTTTCTGCTACTATTCCATTTCTATGACTCCCGTTAAAACAAAGCTTCAGGTGATGAATGATGGATGAGGTGGTGGCAAAGGAGAAAGAACAGGAGGAACAGGGACCATTCACATCAATATCAGGCCAGTCAACCACACATGTCTTGTAGGATATGTTTCTGTACCAAAAGGAGCGGTTCGGCTACACAGTTATAGGGCATGCAGTGAGTGCAATGCCTACCAAAAATGTCGAGGTACTCCAATGCCCCTTGAAAGTGACATGGAAGTCAGAGGGCCTTAACTAAACCGTTTTTTCCATTTATAGAAACTGGGTCTCCTGCACACTGTTTGCCTAAGCAATGAATGGAAGACTTTCCAAAAATTAGGAGGAACTGCAATGCCCCTTGAAACAGACGTGGATTACAGCGTACTAAAAACCTTCTACCCATTATTGGGGAGTGGGTCTCCCTAAGTGTTCGCCTATGCATTGAAAAGTAAAAGCTGACTAAAATTAGGAGGAAATGCAATGCCCGTTGGAAGAGTCGTGGAGTTTAGAGTTAATTAAAAACAACATTTCAATGCCCCTTGGAAGAGCTGTGGAGTTCAGAGTGGTTTAACAAGAAGCTTTTAATGCCCCTTGGAAGATTGGTGGAGGTCACAGTAGTTTAACAAGATGGTTTTAATACCCCTTGGAAGAGTGGTGGAGGTCGCAGTGGAATAAAAAGACAATATCAATGCCCCTTGGAAGAGTGGTGGAGGTCACAGTAGCTTAACAAGACGGTTTTAATGCCCCTTCGAAGAGTAGTGGAGTTCAGAGTGGTTTAACAAGACGGTTTTAATGCCCCTTGGAAGAGACATGGAGGTCAGAGTGGTTTAACAAGACGGTTTTAATGCCCCTTGGAAGAGATGTGGAGGACACAGTAGATTAACAAGACTGTTTAATGCCCCTTGGAAGAGACGTGGGGGTCATAGTGGTTTAGCAAGACGGTTTTAATGCCCCTTGGAAGAGACGTGGAGGTTGCAGTAGCTTAACAAGACAGTTTTAATGCCCCTTGGAAGAGTGGTGGAGATCGCAGTAGCTTAACAAGACGGTTTTAATGCCCCTTGGAAGAGTGGTGGAGGTCACAATGGAATAAAAAGACAATATCAATGCCCCTTGGAAGAGTGGTGGAGGTCACAGTAGTTAAAAAAGACTGTTTTAATGCCCCTTGGAAGAGACGTAGAGTTCAGAGTGGTTTAACAAGATGGTTTTAATGCCCTTTGGAAGAGACGTGGAGGTCAGAGTGGTTTAACAAGATGGTTTTAATGCCCCTTGGAAGAGTGGTGGAGGTCGCAGTAGCTTAACAAGACGGTTTTAATGCCCATTCGTAGAGATATGTAGGTCAGAGTGGTTTAACAAGACTGTTTTAATGCCCCTTGTAAGAGACGTGGAGGTCAGAGTGGTTTAACAAGACGGTTTTAATGCCCCTTGGAAGAGACGTGGTGGTCAGAGTAGCTTAACAAGACAGGTTTAATGCCCCTTGGAAGAGTGGTGGAGGTATCAGTAGATTAACAAGATGGTTTTAATGCCCCTTCGAAGAGTGGTGGAGGTCACAGTAGCTTAATAAGATGGTTTTAATGCCCCTTCGAAGAGTGGTGGAGGTCACAGTAGCTTAATAAGATGGTTTTAATGCCCCTTGGAAGAGTGGTGGAGGTCACAGTAGCTTAACAAGATGGTTTTAATGCCCCTTGGAAGAGACGTGGAGTTAAGAGAGGATTAACAAGACGGTTTTAATGCCCCATGTAAGAGCGGTGGAGATTGCAGTGGAATAATAAGACAATATCAATGCCACTTGGAAGAGTGGTGGAGGTCACAGTAGATTAACAAGAGGGTTTTAATGCCCCTTAGAAGAGTGGTGGAGGTCGCAGTGGAATAAAAAGACAATATCAATGCCACTTGGAAGAGTGGTGGAAATCACAGTAGCTTAACAAGACGGTTTTAATGCCTCTTTGAAAAGACGTGGAGTTCAGAGTGGTTTAAGAAGATGGATTTAATGCCCTTTGGAGGAGATGTTGAGGTCGCAGTAGCTTAACAAGACAGTTTTAATGCCCCTTGGAAGAGTGGTGGAGGTTGCAGTAGTTTAACAATACGGTTTTAATGCCCCTTGAAGAGCCGTGGAGTTCAGAGTGGTTTAACAAGACGGACGGTTTTAATGCCCCTTGGAAGAGATGTGGAGGTCACAGTAGCTTAACAAGACCGTCCTAATGGCCCTTGGAAGACTGGTGGAGGTCGCAGTGGAATAAAAAGACAATATCAATGCCCCTTGGAAGAGTGGTGGAGGTCACAGTAGCTTAACTATACGGTTTTAATGCCCTTTGGAAGAGACGTGGAGTTTAGAGTGGTTTAACAAGATGGTTTTAATGCCCCTTGGAAGAGACATGGAGGTCACAGTAGCTTAACAACACAGTTTTAATGCCCCTTGGAAGAGTGGTGGAGTTTGCAGTGGAATAAAAAGACAATATCAATGCCACTTGGAAGAGTGGTGGAGGTCTCAGTAGATTAACAAGAGTGTTTTAATGCCCCTTCAAAGAGATGTGGAGTACAGAGTGCTTTAAGAAGATGGTTTTAATGCCCCTTGGAAGAGACGTGGAGGTCAGAGTGGTTTAACAAGATGGTTTTAATGCCCCTTGGAAGAGAAGTGGAGGTTACAGTAGCTTAACAAGACAGTTTTATTGCCCCTTGGAAGAGTGGTGGAGGTCGCAGTAGCTTAACAAGACGGTTTTAATGCCCCTTGGAAGAGACGTGGAGGTCAGAGTGGTTTAACAAGACGGTTATAATGCCCCTTGGAGGAGATGTGGAGGTCGCAGTAGCTTAACAAGACAGTTTTAATGCCCCTTGGAAGAGTGGTGGAGGTCGCAGTGGAATAAAAAGACAATATCAATGCCCCTTGGAAGAGTGGTGGAGGTCACAGTAGCTTAACTTTACGGTTTTAATGCCCCTCGGAAGAGATGTGGAGTTCAGAGTGGTTTAACAAGACGGTTTTAATGCCCCTTGGAAGAGACGTGGAGGTCACAGCAGCTTAACAACACAGTTTTAATGCCCCTTGGAAGAGTGGTGGAGGTCGCAGTGGAATAAAAAGAAAATATCAATGCCACTTGGAAGAGTGGTGGAGGTCACAGTAGATTAACAAGATGGTTTTAATGCCCCTTTGAAGAGATGTGGAGTACAGAGTGGTTTAAGAAGACGGTTTTAATGCCC
Organism: Phyllobates terribilis; assembly: GCF_046119375.1. Classification (NCBI taxonomy): domain Eukaryota; kingdom Metazoa; phylum Chordata; class Amphibia; order Anura; family Dendrobatidae; genus Phyllobates; species Phyllobates terribilis. The sequence continues at coordinate 574,206,829 of NW_027362764.1, forward strand.
CTTGGAAGAGACGAGGAGGTCAGAGGGGTTTAACAAGACGGTTTTAATGCCCCTTGGAGGAGAAGTGGAGGTCACAGTAACTTAACAAGACAATTTTAATGCCCCTTGGATGAGTGGTGGAGGTCGCAGTAGCTTAACAAGACGGTTTTAATGCCCCTTCGAAGAGACGTGGAGTTCAGAGTGGTTTAACAAGACGGTTTTAATTCCCTTTGGAAGAGACATGGAGGTCAGAATGGTTTAACGAGACGGGTTTAATGCTCATTGGAAGAGACGGAGCGGTCAGAGTGGTTTAACAAGATGGTTTTAATGCACCTTGGAAGAGACGTGGAGGTCAGAGTAGCTTAACAATACAGATTTAATGCCCCTTGGAAGAGTTGTGGAGGTCGCAGTAGCTTAACAAGACAGTTTTAATGCCCCTTGGAAGAGTGGTGGAGGTCGCATTGGAATAAAAAGACAATATCAATGCCCCTTGGAAGAGTGGTGGAGGTCACAGTAGCTTAACAAGATGGTTTTACTGCCCCTTGGAGGAGATGTGGAGGTCGCAGTAGCTTAACAAGACAGTTTTAATGCCCCTTGGAAGAGTGGTGGAGGTCGCATTGGAATAAAAAGACAATATCAATGCCCCTTGGAAGAGTGGTGGAGGTCACAGTAGCTTAACAAGACAGTTTTAATGCTCCTTGGAAGAGACGTGGAGGTCAGCGTGGTTTAACAAGATGGTTTTAATGCCCCTTGGAAGAGACGTAGAGGTCACAGTAGCTCAACAAGACAGTTTTAATGTCCTTTGGAAGAGTGGTGGAGGTCGCAGTGGAATACAAAGACAATATTAATGCCCCTTGGAAGAGTGTTGGAGGTCACAGTAGCTTAACAAGACGGTTTTAATGCCCCTTCAAAGAGACGTGGAGTTCAGAGTGATTTAACAAGACGGTTTTAATGCCCCTTGGAAGAGACGTGAAGTTCACAGTGGTTTAACAAGACGGTTTTAATGCCCGTTGAAAGAGACGTGGAGGTCACAGTAGCTTAACAAGACAGTTTTAATGCCCCTTACAAGAGCCATGCAGTGCAGCATATTCAAAACATTATTCCCATTATTGGGGAATGGGTCTCCCATAGTCTTTGCCTATGCCTTCCAAGCAAAAGCTGCCAAAAATAAGGACAGAGGAACTTGCAATTAGTGTTGAGCCACCCCCGTAGTGTTCGAGTTCGGTTCGGTTCGTCGAACACCCGTGTGTTCGCCGAACTGTTCGTCGAACTGTTCGTCGAACACCTTCGAACACCGTTAAAACCAATGGCAGGCAAACAAAAACACATAGAAACACATAGAAAACACCTTCAAAGGTGTCCAAAAGCTGACAAACTGCTCAGAAGACACAACTAACACATGGAAAAGTGACAAGTACATATAGTCATGCGAAAAGAAAAGAGGTGGAGGAGTAAAAGGAGGGGGAGACACAGATATAGGCATGTCATGCCCTTCTAAAATCCAAAAAGTGAGAAGCCGAGACGGCCAGTCCGCTCCTGCCCGTGCCACCTCCGTGTCGCCGGGTTTGTGCCAGAGCCGCGGTGAACCCTGACGGCCAGCCCCCCTCTCGCAATACTGGTGCCTGTCCGCTGGTGGGTCGAGAGAGCCCCCCTGTGGTGGAGGCAGCTCTAAGCTTTTTAATTTAAATTGTCCCTCTAATTTGAATGAATACACTTTAAATCCATTTACAAGGATCTATTGGAGGGCAAGTCTCATGCCAGCAGCCGCGTAATTCCAGCTCCCGTAGCGTCCACTAAAGCTGCTGCAGTTAAAAAGCTTTTATAAGGATCGAGCTCGGCTGTCCACCGCAAGGCATCCTAGTGCCAGTCCCAGCCCCTATGCCTTGGGGTGCCTCCTGATGCTCTTCACTGAGTATCCCGTGGTCCCGAAGCATTTCCTTTGAAAAAATTAAGTGTCCAAACTACAGGTGGTGTAGCTTGCTTAACAGCCGGGATAATCCGCTGACTAGCAGACACTGCTACTAGGCACAAAGTATTTCCTGGGCTAGATGCAGTTAAAAATTTGTAAGTAGATACTCTCGTTGGATGCTGAGAAAGCATTCCATAGAGTCTCCTGGCACGCCATATATGATTCTCTTAAAAAGCTTGGGGTAGGGGTCTAGGGGACCCTTTTATAGCCAAAATCACGGCCCTGTATCACAATACGTCACCTAGGCTGAAGATAAATGGAACTGTAGCACCGAGGGCTCGGTTGCTACAGACGTATTGCACCTCACCCAGAGGTGTGATATCTCACTCTCAGATAAGGATGGAGTGTGGATCAGGACCCGACACCTGCATGCATTACACCACATTGCCGTGGGGCAGGGCGACCAATATGCCCCTGAGATGGGCACGACAGTCCCTGTCCCTGGCTGGAGTGGGGGGAGGGAACACTGAGGAAGGGGAACCCTGCAGTGCAGGAGCAGGGAGGAAGCAGTTCCTGGGTGCATTGAGAAGGGAGTATAAAAGGTGGGCACCATCTTAGTTCAGTGCAGAGAAGTCTGAGCAGAAGTGGCAGGGAGCAGGGGCTCTGCATGAGCTCTGCTCCGGAGGCGGGCCTAGTAACAGAGGCCCAGGCCTGCAAGAGGGAGAAGGAAGGAAGAGGAGCGGAGAAGGCTCCAGGAACGAGGAATGAAGGGATCCCAGGGGTGCGGACGGGCGAGTCGCCACCGCACGCCCGAATCCACCTGCGTGGAGGGGTCAGGCCAAAGGGGGAGACCGGTCCCCGAACTAGTGGAGGCAGGAAACGACCCTCAGCTAGAAACCGGAGGCTCTGACATTTTATGTGGCGCAGCCCCTTGCTCCACCCGCTAGGAAGGCACCACATAGGGTCAGGGAAACTGGCGCCAAGTTTACCAAGAGGAGGCCCGAGGCAGCCGGACAGAAGTGTTGGTAAGAAAGGCCAGACAAAGGACACACAAAGGGGGTCCTGTGAAGCGCTCCAAAGTTATCTGGGAGTTGTCTGAGCCCCTCACCTGGTGAGCACAGTACGACGTGGGCAGCCGTTACCTGCAGACGTGGTATGGATAATAAGAACTGTGAGTAAAGGCCCTGAACTGCATCACTGACTCCGTGTCGTTACTGCTGCTGCCCTGCACCATCACCCCCATCCTCCGCATACACTGCCCTGAGGCTATACTCCTCCCGTGGGGAGTTATGCTGCGCTCTGCTGCACCCACAACACCAGCCTTAGCGGTCTGCCCTGTAGTGGCGGTTCACTCTGACCGCAATCCACGGGTGGCGTAGTCGGACATTTAAACATCAAAACCACATAAATAGTTCCGCCACTGGTTTGACCGCCCTGAGCCACGGAACCGGATCGCCGCCACGAAGACTACAACCACCAGCATCCACCAAAAAGGGTCCGGCTCCGGGTGTCCCAAGGCCCAGGGGGTGCGTCAGAACATTTTCATCACCTTTCACAATCACCAATGGGACAAGGCAGGGATGTCCTCTGTCCCCTCTCTTATACATCCTAGTGACGGAGCACCTGCTCTCATCAATTCGCCATAACCCCAATATTAGGTGGATTGAGGTGGGAGGCACCGAGTACAAGTGCTCTCTATTTGCTGATGATGTCCTAGTATATATCACTCAATCACATATATCCATCCCTGCTGTTATGGCTGAAATAGATCACTTTGTTACATGGTAAAATTTTAAAATCAATGCAGCGAAGTCTGAGGCCCTCGATGTCTCCCTCCCTAAATCCATATAGGATTCCATCCAGTTGAACTTTCCCTTTGCCTGGCCCTCACAGGGTATCAAATACTTAGGAATTCCTATTCATAGAGACCTCTCCCATCTATGTTATCTTAATTTTGGGCCCTTTATTGAACAATTCCATACAGACCACGGTTGGCAAGTTAGAACTGTAAGATTCACTACGTGAACCACTGGTGTTTTGTGGAAAAGCACATGTACACCGCGTTCCAAATTATTATGCAAAAAGTGTTTAGGAGTGATAAGGGAAGAATTTGTTTGTTTGTCAGTTAAACTCATTGATGGTGATGTGTGTCAGGGCTCTTTATATCACTGTAAGCAATTGCAGACACCTGTGCTAATTAGTTTGGCAGGTGTGTCCAATGAAAGGCAAGACTACTTAAGAAGGCTCTCTCACATTATTAAGCAGCCTACATTTTCTGCCAAAATGGGAAAGAAAAAGGATGTGTCGGCTGCTGAGAAGCAACAAATTGTGGAGTGTTTAGGTCAAGGCATGACTACAATCAACATTGTGCGATGATCAGGATGAAGTGTCTTGGCAATCAAGAAGTATGTAGCTGATTCACAGTACACACGTGTGCGTGCTGATAAGGGCAAATTGAGGACTCTTTCCTACAGGCAATTACGTCAGGTTGAAAGAGCAGCGGCAAAAAAGCCTTGTCATAGCAGCAGACAAGTTTTTGAAGCTGCTTGTGCCTCCAACGTCCCCCGAACAACAAGATGCAGGGTCCTTCAGAGGTTTGCAGCTGTGCATACGCCATCCTGTCGACCTCCTCTATCCACTTCACACAAGCAGAAACGGCTCCAGTGGGCCAAACATTACATGAAGACTGATTTCAAAACTGTTTTGTTCACGGATGAGTGCCGTGCAGCGCTCGATGGTCCAGATGAATGGAGTGGAGGATGGCTGGTTGATGGACACCCCACGCAAACACGGCTACAGCGCCAACAAGGAGGAGGTGGAGTAATGTTTTGGGCTGGAATCATGGGGAGAGAGATTGTCGGCCCCTTTAGGATCCCTGAAGGCGCTAAAGATGAACTCCATAATGTATGTGGATTTTCTCAAACAGCACTTCCTGCCATGGTTCAAGAAGAAGAACCGTGTATTTCACAGCAAGATCATTTTTCTGCATGATAATGCACCATCTCATGCTGCACATAAAACATCTGCATCTCTGGCTGATATGGGCATAAAAGGGGACAAACTTATGGTGTGACCCCCATGCTCCCCTGACCTCTACCCCATTCAGAACCTTTGGAGCATCATTAAAAGGAGTGTCTATGATGGCGGGAGGCAGTTCACATCTAAGCAACAGCTCTGCGAGGGTATTCTGTCCTCATGCAAAACAATTGAAGCAGAAACCATCCAAAACCTGACAAATTCAATGGACGAGAGAGTTCAGAAGCTCCTTTCGAACAAGGGGTCCTATGTGAAAATGTAACATCACCTAGAATAAAGTTTTGAGTTGAAAACTGTTTGATTTCAGTTTCTAACAACCTGCTAATGCTTATAATTTCAAAAATGACCATTTTTTTGGTCTTTATTAAAATGAAAAGGTTGATCGAAAAGTTTGGGGGATCTAAGAGTGTGGCAACCCAGTAGTCATGATTACTTCGAATTCTGACAATATGAGGGTCATGCTGCAGGTAGTGAAGCAAGAAGGCACTTATGTGTCTTGCGCATCTCGGAGCCCCAAAATTATTTTCCGAGCTAGATGCAGCTAAAAATTATTTTTAATTTTAAATCTGGTGAAGCTTATTATAGATGGCCTAATAGGATCAGTGCTGCACACTGCTACAAAGCCCAAATTATTTTCCAGTCAAGATACAGATAAACATGATTAGTAATTTGAAAGCTTAAAACGGTTGGTAGGGTGATTTTAACCAATCATCAAGCTTTTACTCTCCCCAGGATGACACAGGGGTAGAAAAGTCGTTTCGGATCCATGATTTGTTCATCTTTATGAACGTGAGTCTGTCTACATTATCAGTGGAGAGCCGCGTGCGCTTATCTGTCAGCACACCACCAGCAGCGCTGAACACACGTTCAGACAGAACGCTGGCTGCGGGGCATGACAAGATCTCCAAGGCGTAAGTGGCTAGCTCCGGCCATTTATCCAGATTGGAAGCCCAAAAAGAGCAAGGGTCCAGTGACACAGTCGTGGCTTCAATGTTTACTTGGAGATACTCCTGTACCATCGTCTCTAGGCGTTGACTATGTGTCAGACTTCTTGTCTCCTGTGGCCTTGCAAAGGATGGGCTAAAAAAGTGGTGAAATGATTCCGCAAAATTGATGTTACCAGCAGATACTGTGGTTCTGTTACGGTTTGAGTGCTGAACACTTGACGGTCCCACGGTTGGCAAGTTGGAACTGTGAGATTCACTACGTGCACCACTGGTATTTTGTGGAAAAGCACATGTAAGATTCTACAACAGTCTCTGCTGATACTCCTGCATGCGTGCATCCCTTTCTATGGCAGGAATAATTTCTGCAAATTTACTTTTGTACCGGGGATCTAACAGTGTGGCAACCCAGTAGTCAGGATTATTTCTAATTCTCACAATTCGAGGGTCATGTTGCAGGTAGTGCAGCAAGAAGGCACTCATGTGTGTTGCGCATCCAGGAGCACCAAGTCCCTGTTGTGTTGGTGGCGAGGTAACAATCATGCTTCCTTCCTCTGTCCTCTCCCCCCAACCTCGCACAACAGAAATGTGATCAAGGTCTCCCTCATCTGATGAGTCTTCCATCAGTTTGTCCTCCACTTCTTCCTGGGCTCCTGCACCTTCCTCACTAGTTTGGCTGCTACCATGCGCCCTGGTAAAATCATCTCCCCCACCCTCACATGCCTGCCGCCCTGGTGCTGCCGACCGTCTGGACCTTGCAGATGTTAGCCCTTCCGCATACAACTCCTCCTCCTCTACTTCCTCCACCTCCTCTTGTGCCACCACCTGACTCCGAATTCTGTTTAACATGTGCTCCAGCATGTAAATCACCGGAATAGTCATGCTGATAATGGCATCGTCAGCACTAAACATCTTCGTCGCCATTTCAAAACTGTGCAGAAGGGTGCATAGGTCCCTGATCTGAGACCACTCCTCCAGCGTGATTTGCCCCACCTCTGAATCTCGTTGGCCCAGGCTATACGTCAGAACGTATTGCACCAGGGCTTGTCGGTGCTGCCACAGTCGCTGCAACATGTGCAGAGTTGAATTCCACCGGGTAGGCACATCGCATTTTAGCTGGTGAAGTGGCAGGCCCAACGACTTCTGTAGAGATGTAAGTCGCTGAGCTGCGGGATGCGAACGGCGGAAGTGAGCACACAGCGACCGTGCCCTCTGCAGAAGGCCATCTAGTCTGGGATAGTGGGCTAAAAATTGCTGGACAACCAGGTTCAACACGTGAGCCATACAAGGCACGTGTGTGACATTGCCCCGGCGAAGGGCCGCACCCAGGTTTGCAGCATTGTCGCACACGGCCTTCCCTGGTTTCAGGTCCAGTGGAGACAACCATTCATGAAATTGGTTCTCCAGAGCTGACCACAACTCCTCAGCTGTGTGACTCACATTTCCCAGACATTTCAATGTAAAAACCGCCTGATGACGTTGAGCCCTACTGCCAGCATAGTAAGGAGGTGTGCAGGATCCCTTCTGCGCAGTTAGAAAGCTTGTGGCATGACCAGACAGGCTTTGGGTGCAGGTGGAAGACCGAGAGGAGGTTGAGGAGGCAGAAGCAGTGGAGGAAAAATGACATAAAGAGGATTGACGCACAACTCGTGGGGATGGCAAGACTTGGACAGCAGCCCCTTGTCCTGCTGTCACCATAGTTACCCAGTGCCCAGTCAGCGACATGTAACGCCCCTGTCCATGCCTACTCGTCCAAGTGTCTGTGGTGAAATGCACCCTGTCACACACAGAGTTTCTCAAAGAAGCGGTGATGTTGTGTGCGACATGCTGGTGGAGCGCAGGCACACCTTTCTTTGAGAAGTAGTGCCGACTGGGCATCTGGTACTGGGGCACTGCGACGGACATAAGGTCTCGAAAATCCTCTGTGTCCACCAGGCGGAAAGGCAGCATTTCTGTAGCCAAGAGCTTGCAGATGGTGAAATTCAACCTCTTAGCTTTCTCATGGCTAGGAGGAAATGGTCTTTTACTTGTCCACATCTGAGGGACCGAGGGCTGGCTATTGTGCTTAGACGGGGTTGATAAGGGTGTCCCCGGCAAACTGCCGGTCTGTGAGGAAGATGCAGGCGGACATGTTAGGTTGCCTTGATCCAAAGGTGGTGCTATCGATGTCGGACAGCGCTCAAGACCAGCTGGTGTTACCACCTCCAAAGAAAATGATGACCTGCCAATCACGCTGGCTGTTGCGGGTAAAGAGGTGGCAGGTCTGCGCCCCAAAACAGGTGTGACTGCTGTCCCCCCAGTCACAGAGGATGAAGAGGCCGCGGATGCACAAGATATGGCAGACGGTGGTTGGCCCGGCCGGCTAGACCGCATTGTAGCACACTGAGCTTCCCACTGCAACTTATGCTTCATGTCCATGTGCCGGTTCATGCATGAAGTACTCAAACTATGTATTTTTTGGCCTCTACTTAGCTTTTGCTGACAAATGTTACAGATAACACGAGTTGGGTCATCTTTATCGATCTGAAAAAATGCCCAGGCTATGCAAGGCTTAGCACCCATGCGACCTGAAGAGCCACCACGACTTGTGGTGAGAGGCAGAGTTGTGTTTGAGGATGCAGTTGTTGACGTGCTTCCAGTACTACGTCTCTGTCCAGGAAGGCGCAACCTGACCTCGTCGTCACTAGCATCTTCCTCCACCTCCTCTGCTGACCTCATCTCTTGGCTGACTGTGGGTTGACAGTAAGTGGGATCTCCGACCTCATCATCATCACCCTGTGCGTTATCACACCCGTCGTCCTCAGAGCCAACCTGTTCCTGCCCTGACAAAAAACTAAAGTTGTCGCTCCAATCAGGTATTTGAGTCTTATCATCGTCTTCCTCATTGTCTCCACCAACAGGAGTTACAGTTTGGGAATGAGGGTCTACATTATGGTCAGAACCTTCTGCGTCTGGTCCTGGATCCGACTCATAAAGATTCTGGGCATCAGTGCAGATCATTTCCTCGTCTGGATTCACAGAAGCGCTGGAGTCGACCTCTGATTCCCAGGCTATAGTATGAGTAAACAGCTCTGCAGACTCAACCATCTGTTCTACCTCATACTCAGACGGGCAGCTGGAGATTTGGGAGCTGTGAGGAAGCAAGTGCGATTTGGGTGACACCTTTGAGGACTGGAGTATTTGTGATGTTGAAGTTGATGTGGAGGAGAGCCCACTTAAAGGAGCACTTGATATCCGTTGAAGCACCTGCTGTTTTTGTGCCTCATCTGGAATTTGTAGCGATTGGCGTGGCCGTAAGAAAGGGATCTTATCACATTGTCCGCTAAAAGAAGTAGACATTTTAGTTTGGCTGGAAGATGGTCTTTCTTCTGCACCTACCCCACGGACACAACCTTTTTTCCCCTTCCCAACACGCCTATTCCCCTTTCCACCAGCAGCAGGCCTTTTTCCACTCATTTTGGTGGTTAACTAATTCACAACTCTGGAGTTGTTTGCACAAAAAAACAATGGATGGTAACCGAGCAGAGCTGAGTGGCCAAACTGTGGTATTAGGCCAAAACTATTGGCTGGGTTAGATGCAGAAAAAAATTATTTTTAATTTGCAACCTGATGGAGGTCAGTATAGATGGACTAATAGACCAAGTCCCACACACTGCTAGAAGCCCAAATATTTTTTCAGAGCTAGATGCAGAAAAAAATTATTTTTAATTTGCAACCTGATGGAGGTCAGTATAGATGGACTAATAGACCAAGTCCCACACACCGCTAGAAGCCCAAATATTTTTTCAGAGCTAGATGCAGAAAAAAATTATATTCAATTTGCAACCTGCTGGAGGTCAGTATAGAAGGACTAATAGAACAAGTCCCACACACTGCTAGAAGCCCAAATATTTTTTCAGAGCTAAATGAAGAAAAAAATTATTTTTAATTTGCAACCTGATGGAGGTCAGTATAGATAGACTAATAGACCAAGTCCCACACACTGCTAGAAGCCCAAATATTTTTTCAGAGCTAGATGCAGAAAAAAATTATTTTTAATTTGCAACCTGATGGAGGTCAGTATAGATGGACTAATAGACCAAGTCCCACACACTGCTAGAAGCCCAAATATTTTTTCAGAGCTAGATGCAGAAAAAAATTATTTTTAATTTGCAACCTGATGGAGGTCAGTATAGATGGACTAATAGACCAAGTCCCACACACCGCTAGAAGCCCAAATATTTTTTCAGAGCTAGATGCAGAAAAATTTTTTATTCAATTTGCAACCTGATGGAGGTCAGTATAGATGGACTAATAGACCAAGTCCCACACACTGCTAGAAGCCCAAATATTTTTTCAGAGCTAGATGCAGAAAAAAATTATTTTTAATTTGCAACCTGATGGAGGTCAGTATAGATGGACTAATAGACCAAGTCCCACACACTGCTAGAAGCCCAAATATTTTTTCAGAGCTAGATGCAGAAAAAAATTATTTTTAATTTGCAACCTGATGGAGGTCAGTATAGATGGACTAATAGACCAAGTCCCACACACCGCTAGAAGCCCAAATATTTTTTCAGAGCTAGATGCAGAAAAAAATTATATTCAATTTGCAACCTGCTGGAGGTCAGTATAGAAGCACTAATAGAACAAGTCCCACACACTGCTAGAAGCCCAAATATTTTTTCAGAGCTAAATGAAGAAAAAAATTATTTTTAATTTGCAACCTGATGGAGGTCAGTATAGATGGACTAATAGACCAAGTCCCACACACTGCTAGAAGCCCAAATATTTTTTCAGAGCTAGATGCAGAAAAAAATTATATTCAGTTTGCAACCTGATGGAGGTCAGTATAGATGGACTAATAGAATGATGCTATGCCCAAAAGATTTTACTTCACTAGGTGCAGTAAAAAAATTGGTATTCTATACACAGGTGGTATATCTTGCAACACAGATAGGCTACTCCACTGACTAACACACTCTGCAATAGGCCAAAAAGGATTAGCTTTGCTAGATTCAGCCAAATGCTGTGAAAAAAACTTGCACAGCACTGGCACAGACCTGCCTGGCAAAAACTGATAGGAACTGATGTAACCTAGTCCTGAAAAGGACTCCAATTACAATTAGTCTTTACTCCCACAATCTATCTATTTAAGAGCACAGACCTGCCTGATAAAAGTCGTAGGAAATGCTGTAACCTAGTCCTTAAAAGGACTGCAATCACAACTATTCCCTACTCCCAAGCTATCTGTATATTTGTGCGAAAATTGTCTTGAAATTAACAAGGTATAGCGCACACAGCAACAGCGGTGCCGTCTAACACGCAGCTGCAGCAGTGAGAAAATGGTGGCGACGGGGAAAATGGCTTGGTCTTATAGGGCAAGGACATGTGACATACACTGCCAATCACACATGCCCTTGCTTGTGTGAAAAAAAGCACTTCGCTCCGTGTGTGCGCTGCTGATAGGCTGACAGATTGCAACTCCCCACTGCAAATGCGGGAAAGAGAAAAAAAAATGGAGATCTTCATAGTTCCTGCAGAGATCCATCCCCTGCCCCTCCCCCCCGCCCCGCTGTACACTCAAACTGCGTATTAACATTAATTTTCATCATTACTGAGAAAAAATCCAGTTATGATTTTGGTGCACGAACAGTTATCGAACATAACCTCGAACAGCCGAATTTTTCTCAAATTGTTCGTGTTCGCCGACCGGCTCGAACACCGCCCAAAACAGCTCGAATTTGAGATTGGCGAACAGTTCGAGTAGAACAACGCTCATCTCTACCGAGGGCTGGCTATTCTGCTTAGACGGGGTTGATAAGGGTGTCCCCGGCAAACTGCCGGTCTTTGAGGAAGATGCATTCGGACATGTTAGGTTGCCTTGATCCAAAGGTGGTGCTATCGATGTCGGACAGCGCTCAAGACCAGCTGGTGTTACCACCTCCAAAGAAAATGATGACCTGCCAATCACGCTGGCTGTTGCAGGTAAAGAGGTGGCAGGTCTGCGCCCCAAAACAGGTGTGACTGCTGTCCCCCCAGTCACAGAGGATGAAGAGGCCGCGGATGCACAAGATATGGCAGACGGTGGTTGGCCCGGCCGGCTAGGCCGCATTGTAGCACACTGAGCTTCCTACTGCAACTTATGCTTCATGTCCATGTGCCGGTTCATGCATGAAGTACTCAAACTATGTATTTTTTGGCCTCTACTTAGCTTTTGCTGACAAATGTTACAGATAACACGAGTTGGGTCATCTTTATCGATCTGAAAAAATGCCCAGGCTATGCAAGGCTTAGCACCCATGCGACCTGAAGAGCCACCACGACTTGTGGTGAGAGGCAGAGTTGTGTTTGAGGATGCAGTTGTTGACGTGCTTCCAGTACTACGTCTCTGTCCAGGAAGGCGCAACCTGACCTCGTCGTCACTAGCATCTTCCTCCACCTCCTCTGCTGACCTCATCTCTTGGCTGACTGTGGGTTGACAGTAAGTGGGATCTCCGACCTCATCATCATCACCCTGTGCGTTATCACACCCGTCGTCCTCAGAGCCAACCTGTTCCTGCCCTGACAAAAAACTAAAGTTGTCGCTCCAATCAGGTATTTGAGTCTTATCATCGTCTTCCTCATTGTCTCCACCAACAGGAGTTACAGTTTGGGAATGAGGGTCTACATTATGGTCAGAACCTTCTGCGTCTGGTCCTGGATCCGACTCATAAAGATTCTGGGCATCAGTGCAGATCATTTCCTCGTCTGGATTCACAGAAGCGCTGGAGTCGACCTCTGATTCCCAGGCTATAGTATGAGTAAACAGCTCTGCAGACTCAACCATCTGTTCTACCTCATACTCAGACGGGCAGCTGGAGATTTGGGAGCTGTGAGGAAGCAAGTGCGATTTGGGTGACACCTTTGAGGACTGGAGTATTTGTGATGTTGAAGTTGATGTGGAGGAGAGCCCACTTAAAGGAGCACTTGATATCCGTTGAAGCACCTGCTGTTTTTGTGCCTCATCTGGAATTTGTAGCGATTGGCGTGGCCGTAAGAAAGGGATCTTATCACATTGTCCGCTAAAAGAAGTAGACATTTTAGTTTGGCTGGAAGATGGTCTTTCTTCTGCACCTACCCCACGGACACAACCTTTTTTCCCCTTCCCAACACGCCTATTCCCCTTTCCACCAGCAGCAGGCCTTTTTCCACTCATTTTGGTGGTTAACTAATTCACAACTCTGGAGTTGTTTGCACAAAAAAACAATGGATGGTAACCGAGCAGAGCTGAGTGGCCAAACTGTGGTATTAGGCCAAAACTATTGGCTGGGTTAGATGCAGAAAAAAAATATTTTTAATTTGCAACCTGATGGAGGTCAGTATAGATGGACTAATAGACCAAGTCCCACACACCGCTAGAAGCCCAAATATTTTTTCAGAGCTAGATGCAGAAATTTTTTTTATTCAATTTGCAACCTGATGGAGGTCAGTATAGATGGACTAATAGACCAAGTCCCACACACTGCTAGAAGCCCAAATATTTTTTCAGAGCTAGATGCAGAAAAAAATTATTTTTAATTTGCAACCTGATGGAGGTCAGTATAGATGGACTAATAGACCAAGTCCCACACACCGCTAGAAGCCCAAATATTTTTTCAGAGCTAGATGCAGAAAAAAATTATATTCAATTTGCAACCTGCTGGAGGTCAGTATAGAAGGACTAATAGAACAAGTCCCACACACTGCTAGAAGCCCAAATATTTTTTCAGAGCTAAATGAAGAAAAAAATTATTTTTAATTTGCAACCTGATGGAGGTCAGTATAGATGGACTAATAGACCAAGTCCCACACACTGCTAGAAGCCCAAATATTTTTTCAGAGCTAGATGCAGAAAAAAATTATTTTTAATTTGCAACCTGATGGAGGTCAGTATAGATGGACTAATAGAACAAGTCCCACACGCTGCTAGAAGCCCAAATATTTTTTCAGAGATAAATGAAGAAAAAAATTATTTTTAATTTGCAACCTGATGGAGGTCAGTATAGCTGGACTAATAGACCAAGTCCCACACACTGCTAGAAGCCCAAATATTTTTTCAGAGCTAGATGCAGAAAAAAATTATTTTTAATTTGCAACCTGATGGAGGTCAGTATAGATGGACTAATAGACCAAGTCCCACACACCGCTAGAAGCCCAAATATTTTTTCAGAGCTAGATGCAGAAAAAAATTATATTCAATTTGCAACCTGCTGGAGGTCAGTATAGAAGGACTAATAGAACAAGTCCCACACACTGCTAGAAGCCCAAATATTTTTTCAGAGCTAAATGAAGAAAAAAATTATTTTTAATTTGCAACCTGATGGAGGTCAGTATAGATGGACTAATAGACCAAGTCCCACACACTGCTAGAAGCCCAAATATTTTTTCAGAGCTAGATGCAGAAAAAAATTATTTTTAATTTGCAACCTGATGGAGGTCAGTATAGATGGACTAATAGACCAAGTCCCACACACCGCTAGAAGCCCAAATATTTTTTCAGAGCTAGATGCAGAAATTTTTTTTATTCAATTTGCAACCTGATGGAGGTCAGTATAGATGGACTAATAGACCAAGTCCCACACACTGCTAGAAGCCCAAATATTTTTTCAGAGCTAGATGCAGAAAAAAATTATTTTTAATTTGCAACCTGATGGAGGTCAGTATAGATGGACTAATAGACCAAGTCCCACACACTGCTAGAAGCCCAAATATTTTTTCAGAGCTAGATGCAGAAAAAAATTATTTTTAATTTGCAACCTGATGGAGGTCAGTATAGATGGACTAATAGAACAAGTCCCACACGCTGCTAGAAGCCCAAATATTTTTTCAGAGATAAATGAAGAAAAAAATTATTTTTAATTTGCAACCTGATGGAGGTCAGTATAGATGGACTAATAGACCAAGTCCCACACACCGCTAGAAGCCCAAATATTTTTTCAGAGCTAGATGCAGAAAAAAATTATATTCAATTTGCAACCTGCTGGAGGTCAGTATAGAAGGACTAATAGAACAAGTCCCACACACTGCTAGAAGCCCAAATATTTTTTCAGAGCTAAATGAAGAAAAAAATTATTTTTAATTTGCAACCTGATGGAGGTCAGTATAGATGGACTAATAGACCAAGTCCCACACACTGCTAGAAGCCCAAATATTTTTTCAGAGCTAGATGCAGAAAAAAATTATATTCAGTTTGCAACCTGATGGAGGTCAGTATAGATGGACTAATAGAATGATGCTATGCCCAAAAGATTTTACTTCACTAGGTGCAGTAAAAAAATTGGTATTCTATACACAGGTGGTATATCTTGCAACACAGATAGGCTACTCCACTGACTAACACACTCTGCAATAGGCCAAAAAGGATTAGCTTTGCTAGATTCAGCCAAATGCTGTGAAAAAAACTTGCACAGCACTGGCACAGACCTGCCTGGCAAAAACTGATAGGAACTGATGTAACCTAGTCCTGAAAAGGACTCCAATTACAATTAGTCTTTACTCCCACAATCTATCTATTTAAGAGCACAGACCTGCTTGATAAAAGTCGTAGGAAATGCTGTAACCTAGTCCTTTAAAGGACTGCAATCACAACTATTCCCTACTCCCAAGCTATCTGTATATTTGTGCGAAAATTGTCTTGAAATTAACAAGGTACAGCGCACACAGCAACAGCGGTGCCGTCTAACACGCAGCTGCAGCAGTGAGAAAATGGTGGCGACGGGGAAAATGGCTTGGTCTTATAGGTCAAGGACATGTGACATACACTGCCAATCACACATGCCCTTGCTTGTGTGAAAAAAAGCACTTCGCTCCGTGTGTGCGCTGCTGATAGGCTGACAGATTGCACCTCCCCACTGCAAATGCGGGAAAGAGAAAAAAAAATGGAGATCTTCATAGTTCCTGCAGAGATCCATCCCCTGCCCCTCCCCCCGCCCCGCTGTACACTCAAACTGCGTATTAACATTAATTTTCATCATTACTGAGAAAAAATCCAGTTATGATTTTGGTGCACGAACAGTTATCGAACATAACCTCGAACAGCCGAATTTTTCTCAAATTGTTCGTGTTCGCCGACCGGTTCGAACACCGCCCAAAACAGCTCGAATTTGAGATTGGCGAACAGTTCGAGTAGAACAACGCTCATCTCTACTTGCAATGCTGGCAAACAAGAGCCATGCAGTACAGCATATTCAAACCATTATTCCCATTATTGAGGAATGGGTCTCCCATAGTCTTTGCCTATGCTTTCCAAGCAAAAGCTGTCAAAAATTAGGATGGAGGAACTTGCAATGCTGGCAAACAAGAGCCATGCAGTACAGCATATTCAAAACATTATTCCCATTATTGAGGAGTGAGTCTCCCATAGTCTTTGCCTATGCCTTCCAAGCAAAAGCTGTCAAAAATTAGGAGGGAGGAACTTGCAATGCTGGCAAAAAAGAGCCATGCAGTACAGCATATTCAAAACATTATTCCCATTATTGGGGAGTGGGTCTCCCATACTCTTTGCCTATGCCTTCCAAGCAAAAGCTGCCAAAAATTAGGACAGAGGAACTAGCAATGCTGGCAAACAAGAGCCATGCAGTACAGCATATTCAAAACATTATTCCCATTATTGGGAGTGGGTTTCCCATATTCTTTGCCTATGCCTTCCAAGCAAATGCTGCCAAAAATTAGGACGGAGGAACTTGCAATGCTGGCAACATGGACCATGGTCACCCTGGTGGTATATTGGTGGTGGAGGCTGAGGATAAGGAGAAGAGCAAAATACAGCCGAAATGAGGAAGCGTATACCCATGTGTGGGTGTGAAGCGGTGCATGGGAATACACCTTCCAAAATAACACAGTGGATTTGGCTTTATGTTACTCTGCTTTCACTTAGTGGTGATGAGAAGTCTGGCCCAATCCAGCCCTTGTTCATTTTGATAAGGGTCAGCTTGTCAGCATTGTCAGTTGACAGGTGAGTGCGCTTATCCGTTATAATTCCCCCAGCGGCACTAAAAACACGCTCCGATAATACGCTAGCGGCAGGGCAGGCCACGACCTCCAAGGCGTACAGAGCGAGTTCATTCCAAGTTTCCAGCTTGGATACCCAATTATTAAAAGGCACAGAGGAATCACGGAGGACGCTGGTACGGTCGGCAAGGTACTCCCTTACCATCTTTTGAAACCTTCCACTCCTTTTGAAAGTACCCCGCACCTCAGGGCCAGTAAGCTGGGCGGGTCTCAGAAAACTGTTCCAGAACGTTGACAGTGTTCTCCTGCCTCTGCTGGATTGGAGTTGCGTCTCTCTCGCCTGTACGCCTTGGTTGGTCAACGAACTGCGACCTCTGCCGCTAGCGTGTTCAGATGGGAATTTTTTTAACAGTTCTGTAGCAAGGGGCTTCTGGTACTGCCACATTTTTGTAGACCTTTCCACCTCAGGAATAAGAGAGTGAAAGTTCTCCTTGTAGCGTGGGTCTAAAAGTGTCACCAACCAGTAATGACTGTCACCCAACATTGTCACAACGCAAGGGTCACGGTTAAGGCAGCGTAACATAAAGTCAACCATGCGTGCCAGACTGGTAATGGGCAAGACTTCCGTGTCCTCACCAAGATGACGACTGACCATGCTCTCATCCTCCTCCTCCTCCTCCCCCTTGTCCTCAGGCCACCCACGCTGAACCGACGGTATGACAGTTGTACAGGTACTACTGTCTACAGCGCATGATACCAGCTCCTGTTCTTCCTCCTCCTCCTCCTCCTCTCCCTCATTTTCCCCCAATGCACGTTGGGATGAGATGAGGCTGGGCTGTGTATAATCGCCCGCTATGGCTTCTTGATCCATCTCATCATACTCTGGCTGCAATGCCTCCTTTTTAATTCTCTGCAGAGAGGGTTGCAAAAGACAGACAAGTGGGATGCTGATGCTAATGATGGCGTCATCGCCACTCACCATCTTGGTGGACTCCTCAAAGTTTGCCAAGCTGGTACATATGTCAGACATCCAGGTCCACTCCTTGAGGTCTTATGTGTGGAGTCTGACCTGAATATCGACGGCCTTGTTGCAGCTGGTACTCCACAACTGCTCTCTTCTGCTCACAAATCCTTTGCAACATGTGGAGGGTAGAGTTCCAACGTGTGGGGACATCACACACCAGTCATTGTGCCGGAAGCTGCAAATGCTGCTGCAACACAGCAAGGGCTGTGGAAGCTGTAGTCGACTTCCAAAAATGAGCTGACAGGCGGCGTACTTTGATGAGCAGATCTGGCAACTCAGGGTACGATTTAAGAAACCGCTGAACCATGAGGTTAAGCACATGAGCCAGGCATGGTACGTGTGTGATCTCGCCTCGCCTCAGAGCCGCCACCAGGTTACGGCCATTGTGACACACGACCATGCCTGGATGTAGGTTCAGCGGTCTCAGCCACAGATCTGCCTGCTCTTTCACAGCTGTCCACAACTCACAAGCAGTGTGAGGTTTATCACCTAAGCTTATGAGTTTCAGCACAGCCTGTTGCCACTTGGCGGAGGCAGTACTGCAGTACTTCCGGCTTGTAACTGATGTGGTGATATCTGAGATGGAGGCTGAACATGAGGAGGAGGAGGAGGATGATGCGCAGGAGCTGTACAATGTGAGGGCAACTCTGACTGACATAGGGCCCGCAATCCTCGGTGTGGGAAGGATGTGTTCCGTCCCAAGGTCCGACTGGGTCCCGGCTTCCACTATGTTTACCCAGTGTGCTGTCAGCGAAATGTGCTGTCCCTGGCCACAAGCACTTGTCCACATGTCCGTTGTCAGGTGGACTCTCCCAGTAACTGCGTTGTTGAGGGCACGGCAGATGTTTTCGGACACGTGCTTGTGTAGTGCGGGGATGGCACACCGGGCAAAATAGTGTCGGCTGGTGACCGAGTACCGAGGGACGGCCACAGCCATAAGGTTGCGGAAGAATTCCGTCTCCACCAGCCTAAAAGGCAGCATTTCCAATGCAAGCAGTCTTGAAATGTGCGAATTTAGAACTGTGGCCTGTGGGGCGTTGGCTGCGAATTTGCACTTTCGTTCAAAGCTCTGGGATATGGACAATTGAATGCTGCGGTGGAACGTGGATGTGGACGTTGATGCTGTTTCTTGAGAAACTGCCATAACAAGTGAAGACTGAGAGGAGGGGGCATCTTTGCATGCAGTATGGACAGGGGATTGCCTTGCACGCACAACATGGGGTTCTATTACACGCAAAACAGCGGAAGAAGCAGTGGTGGCACCCGCTGACACTGGTCGTGGACCCTGGAGTTCGCCCCACAAAGTTGGGTGCTTTACTGACATGTGCCTGATCATGCTGGTGATGGTCAGGCTGGTAGTTTTGTCACCCCTGCTGATGCTAGCATGGCAGGTGGTACAAATGGCCTTTTTGGGGTTATCAGCAGAGTCTTTAAAAAGATTCCAGACTCTGGAAGACCTACCGGTTGTACTGGCAACGTCCCCGTGTTGGTGTTACGGGGAACTGTTGCCCGCCTTCTGTGTGCGGCCACCACACTGCTTCTTCCTGCCTGTTGGGGTACTCTGCCTCCCTCCCCCTGTGTGCTGCTGGCCTCGCTCTGCATGTCCTCCTGCCACATTGGGTCAGTTAGTAGATCATCCACCACCTCCTCCTCTTCCACTTGCGCACCACGATCCTCCTCCTCACTTTGTGGCAATTGTGTCTCGTCATCGTCCACCTCTTGTGACAAATTGCCAGCGTTGACTTCCTCTGGCCGTGGCTGTTCAAATATTTGGGCATCGCTACATGGGATCTTCTCTTCCACCACTTCAAGCGGAGCAGACGAGGGGCCAATTATGGAAATGGACCAGTGAACAGCTCTTCAGAGTGTCCAAGTTTGGGATCAGTTGCTGTCTGACGACTCTCGGCATGGTGGGAGGAAGGAGCATCAGGGTGAGGAGGAGTATGCGGTCGAGACTCACGGCTACTAAAACTTTACCGTGTGGAAGACAGACCGGAGGTGGTGGTGCCCAGGTAACTGGAAGTATTATCTGCTATCCAATTAATAACCTGTTCACACTGATCAGTTCGCAATACTGGTGTTGTAGTGTGCTTCCCTAGTAATTTGGTCAAGAAGTGGGAGCGAGAAATTGTGGCTGTTGGTTGTGGCACATTTTCACCTTGGCCACGGCCCCATCCTCTACATGCACCATCACCAGAACGTCCAGTTCCACGTCCCTTGCCAAGCGCCTTGCCCATTGTAAATTAAGTAAAATATCTTACACTCGCACTATCAATGGAAAAGGCGTAATAAAAAAGAGATTAGAACCGTGGAAGAGGAAAACCACAGTTCTATTTCTCTGGCCTACACCAGAATCTTTTAAACAGATATATTTGTGTCTGAACACTGAGCTAGACACTCAATTTTTTTAATTTTTTATGTAAAAAAGGTAAAAAGGTGGATAATACAGAGATTTGAACCATGGAACTACAAAACCACAGTTATAGTTATGTGGCTGACACCAGAATCTTTTAAACAGATATATTTGTGTCTGAACAGTCAGGGAGACACTATAACTGTTTTTTTTTACGGAAAAAATGCCAAAAGCAGGATAATACAGAGATTTGAACCGTGGAACTGCAAAACCACAGTTCTATTTCTCTGGCATACACCAGACTCTTTTAAACAGATATATTTGTGTCTGAACAGTCAGGGAGACACTATTACTGTTTTTTTTTACGAAAAAAATGCCAAAAGCAGGATAATACAGAGATTTGAACCGTGGAACTGCAAAACCACAGTTCTATTTCTCTTGCCTACCGGGGAATAAGTCTAGCAATTTGACCAGCAGGAGCACACAGGACTGTAATGCAGCATTTGTTGGTATAACCACTGCGTCTCCTATACAGCCTGCCTGCCTGCCTGATATCTGGGATGGATATTAGTCCTGAGAAAGATTGTTTGATTTGGCAGGCTTTAGAGACCCTACACTAACTATTTCGGAGTATAAATCTCTCCCTAGCTCAGCAGCACTGACCCTACACTGGCTGATCCAGAGCGACTGTGTCCAAGATGGCGGCGCCCGGTTTTAAATACTCGAGGTGACGCTGTTCGGCCTGCCAATCACTGTAATACCCAAAAACAACATGGCTGCGGCATTACAGTGACTGGCTGGCAATCCCTGCATGTTCATTGGCTCTGTAAAGAGTGCCAAATGTGCAGGGCGGAGACCCGAGCTACCGCCCGAGTAACCCGGAAATGCTCGGTGCTCGCCGAACATCCCGATTAGTGAGATGCTCGGGCGAGTACCGAGCAGTGTCGAGCATGCTCGGTCAACACTAGTATTTACCACTTTTTGCATATTTCCTGTTGATTACATCTGATGAAGAAAGAAGATGGCTTTTATTAATGGGTATTTTTTACTTTTTTGTGTTCCTTATGGATTACAACTGATGAAGAAAGAAGATGTTTTCTTCGTAGCGTGTTTTCCACTTTTTTCATATTCCCTGTATATTACATCTGTTGAAGAAAGAAGATGGATTTTATCAACGAGTATTTTCCATTTTTTCGTGTTCCCTTAGGATTTCATTACTTTTCTAAGTGTATTATTCTCTTTTTGCATATTTATATCTGATGAATAAAGAAGATGTTTTTTATTGTCGAGTATTTTCTGCTTTTTCGTGTTCCCTTTGGATTACATCTGATGAAGAAAAAAGTTGTTTTTTTACAATGGTATTTACCACTTTTTGCATATTCCCTGTGGATTACATCTGATGAAGAAGATGGTTTTTATTATCGGGTATTTTTCACTTTTTCGTGTACCTTATGGATCCCAGCTGATGAAGAAAGAAGATGTTTTCTTTTTAGGATATTTTCCTTTTTTTTTTACTCCCTGTGTATTGCGTCTGTTGAAGAAAGAAGAAGGTTTTTATCAGCGTGTATAGAGTTCCTCCTCTGTCTCTTGGTGTATGGGGTTTTTCAAAATTTGGGAAGGCCTTGAAGTCACTGCATACACAATAACAATTTAGGAGACCCACTCTTTATAATGGGAATTTTTTTTTAACTGAGGCCCTCCTCTATTTCTCTTCAATGGTGTATTTGGGGTTTTTCCAAAATTTTTGCAGCAGTTACAGTCCCTGCATACACAATTACAGTATAGAAGACCTGCTCCTTAATAATGTAAATATTTTTTTTAACTGAGGCCATTCTCTATGTCTCTTCAAAGGTGTCTTGGGATTTTTAAAAATTTTGGGCAGGCCTTGCAGTCACTGCATACGCAATAACAGTATAGGGAACCCGCTCCATAATAATGGGAGCTACAAAGCATAGCCAGCTGATGGCCCTCTAACAATAGTGAGGGCCGACTGCTGACCCTTTAACAATAGTAAGGGCTGCCTGATGTCCTATAAAAATTGGCTTTGTGACTTTCAGAGTCCCTCCTTCATAAATGAAACAGGATGTCTCTGATCATGTCTCACACACCATATGGGCAGATAAGGTAGTAAAATCTTAAAATTACATTTACCAGTGAATGTATTTTTCACCATTGAAAGCAATGCAAAAGTGCAAAAACGCATCAAAAATGCTGCTTGTGAACATAACCCAAGGTGTGGATGAGCATTTTTATTTTTGGTTATTTATTTTGCCTTATATACAAGTCATTACCTTGAAAAAAATGTTCCTTGACATTTTGTCCAGGAAAATCCATTTTGGTATAGTTTTTGCATGTGTTATTGTGAGTCCGTAAAAGTGGCGTAATACTCAACTACAATGACAACATTGTTCACAGCAGTGACCTGGGATTCAGAGATGCTTTTAGGGGTCTTCCCCATGGTGTTCCCATGTTATTTCAACATTGTATAGATGTGTCTGATCATGTCTCACACATCACATGGGCAGATAAGGTAGTAAAATGTTAAAATCACAATTACTAGTGAATGTATTTTTCACCTTTGAATGCAATGCAAAAGTGCAAAAACGCATCAAAAACGCTACGTGTGAACATAGCCCAAGTTGTGGAGGAGCATTTTTTTGGGGGGGTTATTTATTTTGCCTTATATGCAAGTCAATACCCTGGAAAGAATGTTCCTTAATGGTTTTCCAGGAAAATCCATTTTGGTTTTGTTTTTGTATGATTTATTGTGAGTCCGTAAATGCTCGGCTAGTCCTGATCTGGCACGGCTAGTCCTGATCTGGCACACCCCAATAAGTTGCAAAGTTGGCAGATGAGGGGGGTGTCAGTACAGGGGCAGCACTGCTGCAGCAAGGCATGTGCTCTGAAAGCCGGAGGAGTGTCAGCTCCAGTAAGGGGGAAAATAGGAGAGCAGGGCAGGCCAGGCAGGTGCTGGTAGTGGGGGACTCAATTATTAGGGGAACATATAGGGCAATCTGTCACAAAGACAGGGATCATCGAACAGTGTGCTGCCTACCTGGCGCTCGAGTCCAGCACATCGCTGATCGGGTTGACAGATTACTGGGAGGGGCTGTGAGGACCTAGCGGTCATGGTGCACATTGGCACAAATGACAAAGTTAGAGGTAGGTGGAAGGTCATTAAAGATGATTTCAGGGCATTAGGCTGCAAGCTTAAAGCAAGGACCTCCAAGGTGGTATTCTCGGAAATACTGCCTGTACCACGTGCCATGCCAGAGAGGCAAAGGGAGATTAGGGAGATAAATAAGTGGCTCAGGAATTGGTGTAGGAAGGAGGGGTTTGGGTTCCTAGAGAACTGGGTCGACTTCTCAGTTGGCTACAGGTTCTATGCTAGGAACGGGCTGCACCTCAATGGGGAGGGTGCAGCTGTGCTGGAGGAGAAAATGGCTAGAAGGTTGGAGGAGTGTTTAAACTAGGGATTGGGGGGAAGGGTATTCATTTTATAGGTGGGGAAGATAGTGCAGATAGTGACCTGGGCACAAATAAAGAAATTGGGAGTGGGGTTAGAAAAGTCAATATAGTAAGAAGGAATAGAGTTACAGAGAGATACATAAAAAGCACTGCTAGATCTAATATTAACCAACAGGCCAGACCGCATATCAAATATACAAGTAGGGGGTCACTTGGGTAATAGTGATCACAAAATAATAAGTTTTCATGTATCCTTTAATAAGATGTGTAGTAGAGGGGTTACAAGGACACTAAGCTTCAGTAAGGCAAATTTCCAATGGTTGAGAGATGATCTTAGTGCAATAGACTGGGATGATATCCTGAGACATAAAACTACACAAAGTAAATGGGAGACATTTATTAGCATCCTGAATAGGACCTGTGTACAATATATACCCTATGGGAATAAACATGCTATAAATAGGAGGAAACCACTATGGCTAAATAGAGCTGTAAGGGGCGCAATAAGTGACAAAAAGAAAGCATTTAGAGAACTAAAGCAAGTAGGTAATGATGAGGCATTAAATAAATACAGAAAATTAAATAAATTCTATAAAAACCAAATCAAGGCAGCAAAGATTGAGACAGAGAGACTCATTGCCAGAGAAGGTAAAAATAATCCCAAAATATTATTTAACTACATAAATAGTAAAAAACTAAAAAATGATAGTGTAGGCCCCCTTAAAGATAGTCTGGGTGAAATGGTGAATGAGGATGAAGAAAAAGCCAATATGCTAAATGATTTTTTTTCAACAGTATTTACACAAGAAAATCACATGACAAAAAACATGATCAGTGATAACAAAAATTCTCCATTAAATGTCACTTGCTTAACCCAGCAGGAAGTATGGCGGCATTTAAAAATCACTAAAGTTGACAAATCTCCGGGCCCAGATGGGAGACACCTGTGAGTATTGCAGGAACTAAGTAAAGTCAAAGATAGACCATTATTTTTAATCTTTAAAGATTCCATAATAACAGGGTCTGTACCACAGGACTGGCGTATAGCAAATGTGGTGCTAATTTTCAAAAAGGGGACAAAAACTGAACTTGGAAATTATAGGCCAGTAAGCTTAACCTCTACTGTGGGTAAAATCCTGGAGGGTTATCTAAGAGATGCTATACTAGAGTATCTGAAGAAGAATAACCTCATGACCCAATATCAACATAGGTTTACTAGGGACCGTTCTGTCAAACTAATCTGATCAGCTTTTATGAAGATGTACTGTAAGTTCCGGACTGGACCCAGGAAATGCAGTGGATGTAGTGTATATGGACTTTTCAAAATCTTTTGATACGGTTCCACACAAAAGGTTGATACATAAAATAAGAACAATGGGGATAATGGAAAATATATGTAAGTGGGTTTAGAACTGGCTCAGTGATAGGAAACAAAGGGTGGTTATTAATGGAACACACTCAGACTGGGTCCCAGTTAACAGTGGGGTACCACAGGGGTCAGTATTGGGCCGCTTCTTTTTAACATATTTATTAATGACCTTGTAGGGGGCATACAGAGTAGTATTTCAATATTTGCAGATGACATTAAACTCTGCAGGGTAATCAATACAGAGGAGGACAATTTTATATTATAGGAGGATCTGTGTAAACTAGAAGCCTGGGCTGATAAATGGCAAATGAGCTTTAATGGGTATAAATGTAAGGTAATGCACTTTGGCAGAGGAAACAAAATGTATAATTATATGCTTAATTATAAAAAACAGGGCAAAACTGTCACTGAAAAAGACCTGGGTGTATTGGTGGACGACAAGCTCACGTTTGGTGGCCAGTGTCAGGCAGCTCCTGCAAAGGCAAATAAAATAATGGGATGCATTAAAAGAGGCATAGATGCTCATGAGGAGAACATAATTTTACCTCTATACAAGTCACTAGTGCAACCACACTTAGAATACTGTGTACAGTTCTGGTCTCCGGCGTATAAGAAAGACATAGCTGAACTAGAGCAGGTGCAGAGAAGAGCGACCAAGGTTATTAGAGTACTGGGGGTTGCAATACCAAGACAGGTTATTACACTTGGGGTTATTTAGTTTGGAAAAACGAAGGCTTAGGGGTGATCTTATTACTATGTACAAATATATGAGGGGACAATACAAAGACCTTTCTACTGATCTTTTTACTCTGAGGCCTGAGACAGGGACAAGGGGGCAAGCCACAGAGCTTCTGGGAGAATGTCCTATGGACAGATGAGACAAAAATGGAAGTTTTTGGGAAGGCACATCAACTCTATGTTCACAGACGGAAAAATGAAGCATATCAAGAAAAGAACATTGTCCCTACTGTGAAACATGGAGGAGGCTCTGTTATGTTCTGGGGCTGCTTTGCCGCATCTGGCACAGGGTGTCTTGAATCTGTGCAAAGTACAATGAAATCACAAGACTATCAAGGGATTTTAAAGAGAAATGTGCTGCCCATTGTCAGAAAGCTTGGTCTCAGTCACAGGTCATGGGTCTTGCAACAGGATAATGACCCAAAACACACAGCTAAAAACACCCAAGAATGGCTAAGAGGAAAACATTGGACTATTCTGAAGTGGCCTTCTATGAGCCCTGACCTAAATCCTATGGAGCATCTTTGGAAAGAGCTGAAACATGCTGTCTGGAAAAGGCAACCTTCAAACATGAGACAAGTGGAGCAGTTTGCTCATGAGGAGTGGGTCAAAATACCTGCCGAGAGGTGCAGAAGTCTCATTGACAGTTACAGGAATCGTTTGATTGCAGTGATTGCCTTAAAAGGTAGTTCAACAAAATATTAAGTTAAGAGTACCATCATTTCTGTCCAGCCGTATTTCATCAGTTTATTTATTTTTTTAATTCTGTGGTAGCAGGGTTGAAAAGCAATGACTGACTTTCATTTGTTCATTTTCATAGATTTTTAATTCATTATTACTTTTGTCAGATTCAAGTTATTTCTATGACAATTGTGTGTTTTTCTTTCATTAAACGAGGGGTACCAAAATTTTGACCAAGTGTGTACTAGATTCCTTGATAGGGAGTTAATCCAGGGAACTAGTCTGATTGCCGTATGTGGAGTCATGAAGGATTTTTTTCCCCAATGTGGAGTTTAGTGTTTTCCACATGGTTTTTTTTGCCTTCCTCTGGATCAACATGTTAGGCTATGGGTTGAACTAGATGGACTTAGTCTTCCTTCAACCTTAAAAACTATGTTACTATGTTACTATGTAATACTCTGACAACATTGTTCACAGTAGTGACCTGGGAGTCAGAGATGCTTCCAGGGGTCTTCCCCATGCTGCTCCCATGTCATTTCAGCACTGATCCAATATATTTGGGCAATTTTTAGGCCCCTTGCAGACCTCCGGGGGGCTCCCCAGAAAAATGTTCGAGTTTCCCATAGACTTACATTGGGCTCTTTGCTCGGGTCGAACACCCGAGTATTATGATTTGCTTGACCTGAGCAACGAGCACCCGAGCATTTTAGTGCTCGATCATAACTAGTGGACAGCTCTCCAGACTGAGCTTGAGCAATGGATGTCTCTGCTGAACCTGGAGCCAGGGAGGCTGTGTGTGAAAACGTTGCAAACCTGGTGGCAGCCCAAAGCCAAGGCAAGCTCACACACGTGCCTTGCATGGCTCACGTCCTCAACCTGGTGGTACAGAGATTTCTCCGCTAATATCTTGGCCCGGATGAGCTGCTGCAGAAAGCATGGAAGCTGTGTGCTCACTTCCACCATTCGCACCTCTCAGGTCTTCGACTTGCATTGATACAGAGGTCTTTATCCATGCCAGTTAACAGGTTGATGTACAGTACAGACCAAAAGTTTGGACACACCTTCTCATTTAAAGATTTTTCTGTATTTTCATGACTATGAAAATTGTACATTCACACTGAAGGCATCAAAACTATGAATTAACACATGTGGAATTATATACTTAACAAAAAGTGTGAAACAAGTGAAAATATGTCTTATATTCTAGGTTCTTCAAAGTAGCCACCTTTTGCTTTGATGACTGCTTTGGTGGCTACTTTGAAGAACCTAGAATATTTTCAGTTGTTTCACACTTTTTTTGTTAAGTATATAATTCCACATGTGTTAATTCATAGTTTTGATGCCTTCAGTGTGAATGTACAATTTTCAAAGTCATGAAAATACAGAAAAATCTTTAAATGAGAAGGTGTGTCCAAACTTTTGGTCTGTACTGTACAATGTGCCGACATGATGGAATTTCTCTCTGCACATGTTGCAGTGACTGTTGCAGCAGCAATGAGCTCTGATGCAGTATATCATTACTGGGCATATGACGTTTATGGAGTGGGCACAGATTAAGGATCTCTACACCCTTCTGCACAGTTTTGAAATGGCTACTAAAATGGTTAGCCCTGATGATGCCGTCATCAGCATCACTATTCCAGTCATCTACATGCTGGAGCAGACTTTGAATAGCCTGCGGGAGGAGATGATGGTCCCAGAGGAAGAATAGGATGCGGAAGGAATAAGAATGTCTCCAGACATGTTGTCACACAGGCAGGTGCCAATGGAGGGTGGATTACTGCGATCGAGGGGGGCTGGTGATATCTGGTGGTAAAGTAGGCTTGTTTATGGAGAGGAGAGTTATAAGTTTTGAGCATGAATATATAGTGAATGAAGTCTTTTGCTGAAAGTGATTTTTTCCACAGATGCTCAGCGCACCTTGAGCAGCGCTGGAGAAAATGCTGGGTCATTCTGAGTGTAGCAGGTGCTGCTTCATCCAGGGCATGCTGCAATGTATTGTTATAGTGTGACAATGCTGAGTCTGGACAGGAGAGGGAGAGGATGGGAGCTAAAGATGACTGTAGATTGTTCATAAGCTGCTGGGTATTGATGGCACATAGATTTTTGTGTGTATGGTTTTAGACCTACACTATAAGGAGAGCTTCTAGACCCACACTACAAGAAGAACTTTCTATCTCTCCTTCCCATGGCGGAGAGGTCTAATAAAATGTTGCATTACCAGAAGGCTCTTGGTGAAGAATTATTAAAAAAATTCCCATCTGACAATGCTGGGGGCAGAGTTCACAGTTCCTTGGATAACCAAGGAGTACAGGTGAGGGAGACACAAACCAGATGTGGCAGAGGCAGGGGAACACTGTCAAAGGTCTGGGACAGTTTTCTCAGAGCCTCTCAGTGCCAAGGTCCTGATATGTGGGGTACTCTGACAAGGAGGGAGAAGTTTTGGAACATGCTGAAGTACTACCATGGTGACCGTACCAGCATCCTCCATGATTACTCTGTACCTTAAAACTATTGGGTATTCAAGCTGGGCATGTGGCATGAACTCTATGCCTTGGAGGTCCTGGCCTCTAGCGTTTATTCAGAGATGGTGTTTAGTGCCTGATAGGCACCTCCGCCGGTCAAATGAAAATGCTGACAGGCTGAATCTTATCAAAATGAACAAGGGCTGGATTGGGCCAGACTTCTTAACACCACCGGATGATAGCATTGGAACATAAAATCAAATCCAGTGGTTTTTTTGGGGGGGTCTATTCCCATGCAACCCTTCACACCCACACATGGGTATACGCTTCAGGATTTATTCCATTTTATGTTGCCCTCCTCCTTCTCCTTCTCCTCATCCTCCACCACCATATCACCAGGGTGACCATCATACAACTCCCACATCATTTTTTTTAAGGGCTTTTATGATGCGCGTAGGAACTATTTTTAGAGACCTACCTCTAACTTCATATATAATATATATGTATACCCCCCAGGGGTCAATGTTTATCAGCCCATACACTTAGAGCATGGGCATTACCAGTCTAGGAGACCCACTCCTTAATTATACAAAATAAATTTTTAACTGAGGCCCTCCACTTCCTCTCTTTAAATGTGTATTGGAGTGCGTCCTAATTTTTCCAGCCCTTGAACTTGCTGCATACGCAATAATAGTATTGGAGAACCACTCCTTAATAATGGAAATGCCAATTAAAATAGATTCTATATTCTACAATATTACCACTCTTATCTGAAATTCATTTACGACTGAGCTATCGCAGCATGGATAGCATATTACACCAATCCAGCCAGGTATTATTGCCTTATACTGCATGCTGCTGGTGCTTCAGAAAAAAATGCAAATCTATTTTATTCCCTATTGATACCACTGTTAGATGCATTTACAATAAGGACAGGTGCTAGGTGGTATGATCAGCTCAAGATGAGTGTTTATTCTGGTCACATACATCTCTTCCACAGTTCATAAGTTGATTTTTTTTCCCACGCAGTCATTGACCGATTCATCATTTTTACAGTGATCTGTACTCAAAATAACTCAAAATTAATCAAGGTTTACAGATATTTATCATAGTTGACAGAAATTCATCAAAGTTGGCAGGCATTTTTCATATTTGACAGAAATGAATCATAGTTAACAAAATGTAATGATTTAATGGGTCATTGCCAGTTTCTCTACAGCTTCTGAATGTAAGAGGTAGTGGTGGGAGACTTGTCGCTACTGGAGCTGGAATTACCACTTTAGAACTCTCCAGTGCTTTGTTTCCTTCTATTTCTGGGTGCTTCTTGAAGTATGTTTGGGGTCATTGTCCTGCTGGACCCATGACCTATGATGCAAACCCAGCTTTATGACACTGGGTACTATATTGCGACCCAAAATCCATTGAGAATCTTCACATTTCATGATACCTTGCATATAGTCAAGGCACTCTGTGCCAGAGACCGCAAAACAACCCATAAATATCTTTGAACCTCCACCATATTTGACTGTAAGTACTGTGTTCTTTTATTTGTAGGCCTCATTCCAATTACAGTAAACAGTTGAATGATGTGCTGCTTTACCAAAAAGCTCTATATTGGTCTCATCTGTCCCCAAGATGCCTGCTGGCCCTCTTAAAACAGTGGCGTCCTCCTGCTGTCACGCTATAAATTGTGAGGGCGACCTGCTGGACATCCATAAATTGTGAGAGACGCCTGATTGACATCAAAATTTTAAACTTGACAGAATATATACGAAAAAGAAATGTGACCTCCTCAGATGGATATGTTACATTGCAGTAGCAATGTGCAGCTATGAAAAGCATAGCTGGTTGATAACCCTCTAACAATAATGAGGTCCGACTGCTGGCCCTTTAAGTATAGCAAGGGCCGCCTGATGGCCCTGTAAAAATAGGCTTTGTGACTTTCAGAGTTCCTCTTTCATAAATGAAACAGGATGTGTCGTATGATGTCTCACACATGGCCAGATAAGGTAGTTGAATGTTAAAATTACATTTACTGGTGAATGTATTTTTCCCCTTTGAAAGCAATGCAAAAGTGCAAAAATGCATTAAAAATACTATGTGTGAACATAGTTCAAGGTGTGGAGGAGCTTCTTTTGTTTTTGTTATTTGTTTGTCCTTATATACAAGTCATGACTCTGCAAAGAGTGTTTCTTAACATTTCTTCCAGGAAAATCCATTTTAGCTTAGTTTTTGTATGTTTTATTGTGTCTGCAAAAGTGGCGTAATACTCTGACAACATTGTTCACAGATATGCTATTGGTCAGTGACCAAGTGTGAATAGGTTTGAACAACACACAACTGGCAGACTTTAAATGGAGTATAATATTTGTCACGTTCCCAAAAATGTCATGATTATTACCGCAGTAATATCGAATCACGTCTGATGACCACGGTTTTAGGCAGTGGCCTTGTAGTATGGTATTGGTCAGCGACAAAGTGTGAATAGGATTGAACAACACACAATTGACAGACTTTCAATGGAGTATAATATTTGGCATATTCCCAATAAATTTCAGGATTATGACCGCAGTAATATCAGATCAGGTCTGATGACCACGGTTTTAGGCAGTGGTTTATTAGTATGTTATTGGTCAGCGACCAAGTGTGAATAAGTTTGAACAACACACAACTGGCAGACTTTAAATGTAGTATAATAATTGGCATGCTCCCCAAAAAAACAATTATTACCACAGTAATTTTGGATCTCGCCTGATGACCATGGTTTTAGGCAGTGGCCTTGTAGTATGATATTGGTCAGTGACCAAGTGTGAATAAGTTTGAACAACACACAACTGGCAGAATTTAAATGTAGTATAATATTTGGCATGCTCCCAAAAATGTCACCATTATTACCGCAGTTATATCGGACCACGTCTGATGACCACAGTTTTATGCAGTGGCCTTCTAGTATGGTATTGGTCAGTGACCAAGTGTGAACAGTTTGAACAACACACAACTGGCAGACTTTAAATGGAGTATAATATTTGGCACACTCCCAAAAATGTCACGATTATTACCGCAGTAATATCGGATCACATCTGATGATGGACAAGTTTCTCTTCTTCCACAATACAGCAATGCGAATGAAATCAAACAAATCTGGCTGTATGCTGCTAACAAGAAAATGGAACAGTAAAATGGTGTATTATATCGTTTTGCAAGCAAATAAACAGGATTAAGAGCAAAAATAATATTAGCTCTCATATCTAGGGCTATTGATATCATTAACAGTAGCAGACAGAATGTGCAATGGACGCTATTCTGCTCTATACACTCTCCACAAACTATGCCTGCCTAACTTCTGCTATCACCAGGATTAATATGCATGTGGATTAGTCCTTAGAAGGACTGTTATTTTAGATGTGTATTGCTCTTGATTACCTAACTAAATAAACTGCCAATTCTCTCCCTAGCTCATCAGCACCTCTCCCCACTCTGCCTGTCTGAAGGGTAGATTGTGAAGAGCATAAGGTCACTGGGTCTTATATAAACCTGATGATGATATGCGGCCAGCCAATCACTGTAATGCCACAACCAACATGGCTGAGGCATTACAGTGAGTGGCAGGCAATCCCGCATGTTTACTCACTGTCTAAACAGCGCCAAACATGCGGGGCGGGGACTCAAGCTTCTGCCTGAGCATCCAGGATGTACTCGCCAAGCATCTCAAACAGTGAGATGCTCAGGCGAGTACTGAGCAGTAGCGAGCACCCTCGCTCATCCCTAGTCACAACAAATTGCTATGGTTCTGAAAGCCAAAAGAGGTCTAATGTACAGTGTCACTTTTAGGACATGATCAGATATCAAAATCAAACATCAGAATGATGTCAGTTTCAGGCTTCTAGGCATAGAGTTTTGGGTTTAAGCTACAGCATCAAACAGTGACTTTTTTTATTATTATTATTATCCTTTCAAACCAAAACTATGTGTGATGCAGATGCCTTACCATTAAACTATAGGTTCATTATTTGATTATTTATGTAGTAATATATAATAAGCAAACAATAAGTTAGGTGTCAGAGTCAGTTGTCAAACTCACATATCAAACTCACATATCTTTGATATCTTTGGACACTGTATTAAGGAACTACTAGATGGAGGTCTCTAAAAATAAGTGGCCGTTCAGTGTATATGTACCACTGCCATGTCCTGAGAGAAACAGAGAAGGTTTTACTTCAATAGCAGCATAAGAAAGTCAGACTAAAGTCTGTATATGGAGACCAGAGACCTAGCCTTTTGTAGTATATGTCTTACCACTAAATGCTGTAGATCTTTTACATTTTTTACTACTGTTACAAAATGAAAATATTTTTAGCGGTTGACTTGTTATTACCATTGATACCAATCTGTGATAAACAAAAAAAAGAAAAGATTTTTTATAGTATTCACCATCATCATGCGTGTTACGTACCATGATTTCAAAAAAGGGCTGGATGATTTCCTCGATACTAATAACATTGTGGGTTAAAGTTAAATTAGACAAAATGAATAAAGAACTAGGTCCATCAAGCTCAACCTTCCTCTCCCAATTGTACAACTTGCATAACTTTGTAATAATTTCATAGTTCATATTGTCAAGGTTGCATCAATAACAATTATTTGACTTTCAATTTATATATTTTTACATAATTAAGTTATTACTTCACTTGAATCTATTGCCAAACGCTCCATAATACATTTGCAGCTGCAGGCTAACTCTGCTTCTCTGCGCACTGAGTTACCATGATAGTCACACGTGCTCCTGTGACATCACTCACCTGGGTTATTGAGCCCAGCTCAGGTTGGAAGACATTGGCTGAAAATTCAGGTGGTAAGTAGGTAGGTGCCCTCAACTACTTTGGATTTTGCTATTAAACTTAACTGTGTTATATTGCCCCTTTGAACTTCCTGACTAGAGATGAGCGTTGTTCTACTCGAACTGTTCGCCAATCTCAAATTCGAGCTGTTTTGGGCGGTGTTTGAGCCGTTCGGCGAACACGAACAATTTGAGAAAAATTCGGCTGTTCGAGGTTATGTTCGATAACTGTTCGTGCACCAAAATCATAACTGGATTTTTTCTCAGTAATGATGAAAATTAATGTTAATACGCAGTTTGAGTGTACAGCGGGGTGGGGGGAGGGGCAGGGGATGGATCTCTGCAGGAACAATGAAGATCTCCATTTTTTTTCTCTTTCCCGCATTTGCAGTGGGGAGGTGCAATCTGTCAGCCTATCAGCAGCGCACACACGGAGCGAAGTGCTTTTTTTCACACAAGCAAGGGCATGTGTCATTGGCAGTGTATGTCACATGTCCTTGCCCTATAAGACCAAGCCATTTTCCCCGTCGCCACCATTTTCTCACTGCTGCAGCTGCGTGTTAGACGGCACCGCTGTTGCTGTGTGCGCTATACCTTGTTAATTTCAAGCCAATTTTCGCACAAATCTACAGATAGCTTGGGAGTAGGGAATAGTTGTGATTGCAGTCCTTTTAAGGACTAGGTTACAGCATTTCCTACGACTTTTATCAGGCAGGTCTGTGCTCTTAAATAGATAAATTGTGGGAGTAAAGACTAATTGTAATTGGAGTCCTTTTCAGGACTAGGTTACATCAGTTCCTATCAGTTTTTGCCAGGCATGTCTGTGCCAGTGCTGTGCAAGTTTTTTTCACAGCATTTGGCTGAATCTAGCAAAGCTAATCCTTTTTGGCTATTGCAGAGTGTGTTAGTCAGTGGAGTAGCCTTTCTGTGTTGCAAGATATACCACCTGTGTATAGAATACCAATTTTTTTACTGCACCTAGTGAAGTAAAATCTTTTGGGCATAGCATCATTCTATTAGTCCATCTATACTGACCTCCATCAGGTTGCAAATTGAATATAATTTTTTTCTGCATCTAGCTCTGAAAAAATATTGGGCTTCTAGCTGTGTTTGGGACTTGTTCTATTAATCCATCTATACAGACCTCCATCAGGTTGCAAACTGAATATATTTTTTTCTGCATCTACCTCTGAAAAAATATTGGGCTTCTAGCTGTGTGTGGGACTTGTTCTATTAATCCATCTATACAGACCTCCATCAGGTTGCAAACTGAATATATTTTTTTCTGCATCTACCTCTGAAAAGATATTGGGCTTCTAGCTGTGTGTGGGACTTGTTCTATTAATCCATCTATACAGACCTCCATCAGGTTG
Source organism: Phyllobates terribilis (assembly GCF_046119375.1). Classification (NCBI taxonomy): domain Eukaryota; kingdom Metazoa; phylum Chordata; class Amphibia; order Anura; family Dendrobatidae; genus Phyllobates; species Phyllobates terribilis. The sequence goes on from NW_027362764.1 coordinate 574,241,955, forward strand.
CAAACTGAATATATTTTTTTCTGCATCTACCTCTGAAAAAATATTGGGCTTCTAGCTGTGTGTGGGACTTGTTCTATTAATCCATCTATACAGACCTCCATCAGGTTGCAAACTGAATATATTTTTTTCTGCATCTACCTCTGAAAAAATATTGGGCTTCTAGCTGTGTGTGGGACTTGTTCTATTAATCCATCTATACAGACCTCCATCAGGTTGCAAACTGAATATATTTTTTTCTGCATCTACGTCTGAAAAAATATTGGGCTTCTAGCTGTGTGTGGGACTTGTTCTATTAATCCATCTATACAGACCTCCATCAGGTTGCAAACTGAATATATTTTTTTCTGCATCTACCTCTGAAAAAATATTGGGCTTCTAGCTGTGTGTGGGACTTGTTGTATTAGTCCATCTATACTGACCTCCATCAGGTTGCAAACTGAATATATTTTTTTCTGCATCTGCCTCTGAAAAAATATTGGGCTTCTAGCTGTGTGTGGGACTTGTTGTATTAGTCCATCTATACTGACCTCCATCAGGTTGCAAACTGAATATATTTTTTTCTGCATCTACCTCTGAAAAAATATTGGGCTTCTAGCTGTGTGTGGGACTTGTTCTATTAATCCATCTATACAGACCTCCATCAGGTTGCAAACTGAATATATTTTTTTCTGCATCTACCTCTGAAAAAATATTGGGCTTCTAGCTGTGTGTGGGACTTGTTCTATTAATCCATCTATACAGACCTCCATCAGGTTGCAAACTGAATATATTTTTTCTGCATCTACCTCTGAAAAAATATTGGGCTTCTAGCTGTGTGTGGGACTTGTTCTATTAATCCATCTATACAGACCTCCATCAGGTTGCAAACTGAATATATTTTTTTCTGCATCTACCTATGAAAAAATATTGGGCTTCTAGCTGTGTGTGGGACTTGTTCTATTAATCCATCTATACAGACCTCCATCAGGTTGCAAACTGCATATATTTTTTTCTGCATCTACCTCTGAAAAAATATTGGGCTTCTAGCTGTGTGTGGGACTTGTTCTATTAATCCATCTATACAGACCTCCATCAGGTTGCAAACTGAATATATTTTTTTCTGCATCTACCTCTGAAAAAATATTGGGCTTCTAGCTGTGTGTGGGACTTGTTGTATTAGTCCATCTACACTGACCTCCATCAGGTTGCAAACTGAATATATTTTTTTCTGCATCTACCTCTGAAAAAATATTGGGCTTCTAGCTGTGTGTGGGACTTGTTCTATTAATCCATCTATACAGACCTCCATCAGGTTGCAAATTGAATATAAATTTTTTCTGCATCTAACCCAGCCAATAGTTTTGGCCTAATACCACAGTTTGGCCACTCAGCTCTGCTCGGTTCCCATCCATTGTTTTTTTGTGCAAACAACTCCAGAGTTGTGAATTAGTTAACCACCAAAATGAGTGGAAAAAGGCCTGCTGCTGGTGGAAAGGGGAATAGGTGTGTTGGGAAGGGGAAAAAAGGTTGTGTCCGTGGGGTAGGTGTTAAAGCAACAGTAACATCTGCAGAAGAAAGACCATCTTCCAGCCAAACTAAAATGTCTACTTCTTTTAGCGGACAATGCGATAAGATCCCTTTCTTACGGCCACGCCAATCGCTACAAATTCCAGATGAGGCACAAAAACAGCAGGTGATTCAACGGATATCAAGTGCTCCTTTAAGTGGGCTCTCCTCCACATCAACTTCAACATCACAAATACTCCAGTCCTCAAAGGTGTCACCCCAATCGCACTTGCTTCCTCACAGCTCCCAAACCTCCAGCTGCCCGTCTGAGTATGAGGTAGAACAGATGGTTGAGTCTGCAGAGCTGTTTACTCATACTATAGCCTGGGAATCAGAGGTCGACTCCAGCGCTTCTGTGAATCCAGACGAGGAAATGATCTGCACTGATGCCCAGAATCTTTATGAGTCGGATCCAGGACCAGACGCAGAAGGTTCTGACCATAATGTAGACCCTCATTCCCAAACTGTAACTCCTGTTGGTGGAGACAATGAGGAAGATGATGATAAGACTCAAATACCTGATTGGAGCGACAACTTTAGTTTTTTGTCAGGGCAGGAACAGGTTGGCTCTGAGGACGACGGGTGTGATAACGCACAGGGTGATGATGATGAGGTTGGAGATCCCACTTACTGTCAACCCACAGTCAGCCAAGAGATGAGGTCAGCAGAGGAGGTGGAGGAAGATGCTAGTGACGACGAGGTCAGGTTGCGCCTTCCTGGACAGAGACGTAGTACTGGAAGCACGTCAACAACTGCATCCTCAAACACAACTCTGCCTCTCACCACAAGTCGTGGTGGCTCTTCAGGTCGCATGGGTGTTAAGCCTTGCATAGCCTGGGCATTTTTTCAGATCGATAAAGATGACCCAACTCGTGTTATCTGTAACATTTGTCAGCAAAAGCTAAGTAGAGGCCAAAAAATACATAGTTTGAGTACTTCATGCATGAACCGGCACATGGACATGAAGCATAAGTTGCAGTGGGAAGCTCAGTGTGCTACAATGCGGCCTAGCCGGCCGGGCCAACCACCGTCTGCCATATCTTGTGCATCCGCGGCCTCTTCATCCTCTGTGACTGGGGGGACAGCAGTCACACCTGTTTTGGGGCGCAGACCTGCCACCTCTTTACCCGCAACAGCCAGCGTGATTGGCAGGTCATCATTTTCTTTGGAGGTGGTAACACCAGCTGGTGTTGAGCGCTGTCCGACATCAATAGCACCACCTTTGGATCAAGGCAACCTAACATGTCCGCCTGCATCTTCCTCACAGACCGGCAGTTTGCCGGGGACACCCTTATCAACCCCGTCTAAGCACAATAGCCAGCCCTCGGTCCCTCAGATGTGGACAAGTAAAAGACCATTTCCTCCTAGCCATGAGAAAGCTAAGAGGTTGAATTTCACCATCTGCAAGCTCTTGGCTACAGAAATGCTGCCTTTCCGCCTGGTGGACACAGAGGATTTTCGAGACCTTATGTCCGTCGCAGTGCCCCAGTACCAGATGCCCAGTCGGCACTACTTCTCAAAGAAAGGTGTGCCTGCGCTCCACCAGCATGTCGCACACAACATCACCGATTCTTTGAGAAACTCTGTGTGTGACAGGGTGCATTTCACCACAGACACTTGGACGAGTAGGCATGGACAGGGGCGTTACATGTCGCTGACTGGGCACTGGGTAACTATGGTGACAGCAGGACAAGGGGCTGCTGTCCAAGTCTTGCCGTCCCCACGAGTTGTGCGTCAATCCTCTTTATGTCAAAGTTCCTCCACTGCTTCTGCCTCCTCAACCTCCTCTCGGTCTTCCACCTGCACCCAAAGCCTGTCTGGTCATGCCACAAGCTTTCTAACTGCGCAGAAGGGATCCTGCACACCTCCTTACTATGCTGGCAGTAGGGCTCAACGTCATCAGGCGGTTTTTACATTGAAATGTCTGGGAAATGTGAGTCACACAGCTGAGGAGTTGTGGTCAGCTCTGGAGAACCAATTTCATGAATGGTTGTCTCCACTGGACCTGAAACCAGGGAAGGCCGTGTGCGACAATGCTGCAAACCTGGGTGCGGCCCTTCGCCGGGGCAATGTCACACACGTGCCTTGTATGGCTCACGTGTTGAACCTGGTTGTCCAGCAATTTTTAGCCCACTATCCCAGACTAGATGGCCTTCTGCAGAGGGCACGGTCGCTGTGTGCTCACTTCCGCCGTTCGCATCCCGCAGCTCAGCGACTTACATCTCTACAGAAGTCGTTGGGCCTGCCACTTCACCGGCTAAAATGCGATGTGCCTACCCGGTGGAATTCAACTCTGCACATGTTGCAGCGACTGTGGCAGCACCGACAAGCCCTGGTGCAATACGTTCTGATGTATAGCCTGGGCCAACGAGATTCAGAGGTGGGGCAAATCACGCTGGAGGAGTGGTCTCAGATCAGGGACCTATGCACCCTTCTGCACAGTTTTGAAATGGCGACGAAGATGTTTAGTGCTGACGATGCCATTATCAGCATGACTATTCCGGTGATTTACATGCTGGAGCACATGTTAAACAGAATTCGGAGTCAGGTGGTGGCACAAGAGGAGGTGGAGGAAGTAGAGGAGGAGGAGTTGTATGCGGAAGGGCTAACATCTGCAAGGTCCAGACGGTCGGCAGCACCAAGGCGGCAGGCATGTGAGCGTGGGGGAGATGGTTTTACCAGGGCGCATGGTAGCAGCCAAACTAGTGAGGAAGGTGCAGGAGCCCAGGAAGAAGTGGAGGACGAACTGATGGAAGACTCATCAGATGAGGGAGACCTTGATCACATTTCTGTTGTGCGAGGTTGGGGGGAGAGGACAGAGGAAGGAAGCATGATTGTTACCTCGCCACCAACACAACAGGGACTTGGTGCTCCTGGATGCGCAACACACATGAGTGCCTTCTTGCTGCACTACCTGCAACATAACCCTCGAATTGTGAGAATTAGAAATAATCCTGACTACTGGGTTGCCACACTGTTAGATCCCCGGTACAAAAGTAAATTTGCAGAAATTATTCCTGCCATAGAAAGGGATGCACGCATGCAGGAGTATCAGCAGAGACTGTTGCAGAATCTTACATGTGCTTTTCCACAAAATACCAGTGGTGCACGTAGTGAATCTCACAGTTCCAACTTGCCAACCGTGGGACCGTCAAGTGTTCAGCACTCAAACTGTAACAGAACCACAGTATCTGCTGGTAACATCAATTTTGCGGAATCATTTCACCACTTTTTTAGCCCATCCTTTGCAAGGCCACAGGAGACAAGAAGTCTGACACATAGTCAACGCCTAGAGACGATGGTACAGGAGTATCTCCAAGTAAACATTGAAGCCACGACTGTCACTGGACCCTTGCTCTTTTTGGGCTTCCAATCTGGATAAATGGCCGGAGCTAGCCACTTACGCCTTGGAGATCTTGTCATGCCCCGCAGCCAGCGTTCTGTCTGAACGTGTGTTCAGCGCTGCTGGTGGTGTGCTGACAGATAAGCGCACGCGGCTCTCCACTGATAATGTAGATAGACTCACGTTCATAAAGATGAACAAATCATGGATCCGAAACGACTTTTCTACCCCTGTGTCATCGTGGGGAGAGTAAAAGCTTGATGATTGGTTAAAATCACCCTACCAACCGTTTTAAGCTTTCAAATTACTAATCATGTTTATCTGTATCTTGGCTGGAAAATAATTTGGGCTTTATAGCAGTGTGCAGCACTGATCCTATTAGGCCATCTATACTAAAGCTTCACCAGATTTAAAATTAATAATAATTTTTAGCTGCATCTAGCCCGGAAAATAATTTTGGGGCTCCGAGATGCGCAAGACACATAAGTGCCTTCTTGCTGCACTACCTGCAGCATGACCCTCATATTGTCAGAATTCGAAGTAATCATGACTAGTGTTGAGCCACCCCCGTAGTGTTCGAGTTCGGTTCGGTTCGTCGAACACCCGTGTGTTCGCCGAACTGTTCGTCGAACACCTTCGAACACCGTTAAAACCAATGGCAGGCAAACAAAAACACATAAAAACACATAGAAAACACCTTCAAAGGTGTCCAAAAGCTGACAAACTGCTCAGAAGACACAACTAACACATGGAAAAGTGACAAGTACATATAGTCATGCGAAAAGAAAAGAGGTGGAGGAGTAAAAGGAGGGGGAGACACAGATATAGGCATGTCATGCCCTTCTAAAATCCAAAAAGTGAGAAGCCGAGACGGCCAGTCCGCTCCTGCCCGTGCCACCTCCGTGTCGCCGGGTTTGTGCCAGAGCCGCGGTGAACCCTGACGGCCAGCCCCCCTCTCCCAATACTGGTGCCTGTCCGCTGGTGGGTCGAGAGAGCCCCCCTGTGGTGGAGGCAACTCTAAGCTTTTTAATTTAAATTGTCCCTCTAATTTGAATGAATACACTTTAAATCCATTTACAAGGATCTATTGGAGGGCAAGTCTCATGCCAGCAGTCGCGTAATTCCAGCTCCAGTAGCGTCCACTAAAGCTGCTGCAGTTAAAAAGCTTTTATAAGGATCGAGCTCTGCTGTCCACCGCAAGGCATCCTAGTGCCAGTCCCAGCCCCTATGCCTTGGGGTGCCTCCTGATGCTCTTCACTGAGTATCCCGTGGTCCCGAAGCATTTCCTTTGAAAAAATTAAGTGTCCAAACTACAGGTGGTGTAGCTTGCTTAACAGCCGGGATAATCCGCTGACTAGCAGACACTGCTACTAGGCACAAAGTATTTCCTGGGCTAGATGCAGTTAAAAATTTGTAAGTAGATACTCTCGTTGGATGCTGAGAAAGCATTCCATAGAGTCTCCTGGCACGCCATATATGATTCTCTTAAAAAGCTTGGGGTAGGGGTCTAGGGGACCCTTTTATAGCCAAAATCACGGCCCTGTATCACAATACGTCACCTAGGCTGAAGATAAATGGAACTGTAGCACCGAGGGCTCGGTTGCTACAGACGTATTGCACCTCACCCAGAGGTGTGATATCTCACTCTCAGATAAGGATGGAGTGTGGATCAGGACCCGACACCTGCATGCATTACACCACATTGCCGTGGGGCAGGGCGACCAATATGCCCCTGAGATGGGCACGACAGTCCCTGTCCCTGGCTGGAGTGGGGGGAGGGAACACTGAGGAAGGGGAACCCTGTAGTGCAGGAGCAGGGAGGAAGCAGTTCCTGGGTGCATTGAGAAGGGAGTATAAAAGGTGGGCACCATCTTAGTTCAGTGCAGAGAAGTCTGAGCAGAAGTGGCAGGGAGCAGGGGCTCTGCATGAGCTCTGCTCCGGAGACGGGCCTAGTAACAGAGGCCCAGGCCTGCAAGAGGGAGAAGGAAGGAAGAGGAGCGGAGAAGGCTCCAGGAACGAGGAATGAAGGGATCCCAGGGGTGCGGACGGGCGAGTCGCCACCGCACGCCCGAATCCACCTGCGTGGAGGGGTCAGGCCAAAGGGGGAGACCGGTCCCCGAACTAGTGGAGGCAGGAAACGACCCTCAGCTAGAAACCGGAGGCTCTGACATTTTATGTGGCGCAGCCCCTTGCTCCACCCGCTAGGAAGGCACCACATAGGGTCAGGGAAACTGGCGCCAAGTTTACCAAGAGGAGGCCCGAGGCAGCCGGACAGAAGTGTTGGTAAGAAAGGCCAGACAAAGGACACACAAAGGGGGTCCTGTGAAGCGCTCCAAAGTTATCTGGGAGTTGTCTGAGCCCCTCACCTGGTGAGCACAGTACGACGTGGGCAGCCGTTACCTGCAGACGTGGTCTGGATAATAAGAACTGTGAGTAAAGGCCCTGAACTGCATCACTGACTCCGTGTCGTTACTGCTGCTGCCCTGCACCATCACCCCCATCCTCCGCATACACTGCCCTGAGGCTATACTCCTCCCGTGGGGAGTTATGCTACGCTCTGCTGCACCCACAACACCAGCCTTAGCGGTCTGCCCTGTAGCGGCGGTTCACTCTGACCGCAATCCACGGGTGGCGTAGTCGGACATTTAAACATCAAAACCACATAAATAGTTCCGCCACTGGTTTGACCGCCCTGAGCCACGGAACCGGATCGCCGCCACGAAGACTACAACCACCAGCATCCACCAAAAAGGGTCCGGCTCCGGGTGTCCCAAGGCCCAGGGGGTGCGTCAGAACATTTTCATCACCTTTCACAATCACCAATGGGACAAGGCAGGGATGTCCTCTGTCCCCTCTCTTATACATCCTAGTGACGGAGCACCTGCTCTCATCAATTCGCCATAACCCCAATATTAGGTGGATTGAGGTGGGAGGCACTGAGTACAAGTGCTCTCTATTTGCTGATGATGTCCTAGTATATATCACTCAATCACATATATCCATCCCTGCTGTTATGGCTGAAATAGATCACTTTGTTACATGGTAAAATTTTAAAATCAATGCAGCGAAGTCTGAGGCCCTCGATGTCTCCCTCCCTAAATCCATATAGGATTCCATCCAGTCCAACTTTCCCTTTGCCTGGCCCTCACAGGGTATCAAATACTTAGGAATTCCTATTCATAGAGACCTCTCCCATCTATGTTATCTTAATTTTGGGCCCTTTATTGAACAATTCCATACAGACCACGGTTGGCAAGTTAGAACTGTAAGATTCACTACGTGAACCACTGGTGTTTTGTGGAAAAGCACATGTACACCGCGTTCCAAATTATTATGCAAAAAGTGTTTAGGAGTGATAAGGGAAGAATTTGTTTGTTTGTCAGTTAAACTCATTGATGGTGATGTGTGTCAGGGCTCTTTATATCACTGTAAGCAATTGCAGACACCTGTGCTAATTAGTTTGGCAGGTGTGTCCAATGAAAGGCAAGACTACTTAAGAAGGCTCTCTCACATTATTAAGCAGCCTACATTTTCTGCCAAAATGGGAAAGAAAAAGGATGTGTCGGCTGCTGAGAAGCAACAAATTGTGGAGTGTTTAGGTCAAGGCATGACTACAATCAACATTGTGCGATGATCAGGATGAAGTGTCTTGGCAATCAAGAAGTATGTAGCTGATTCACAGTACACACGTGTGCGTGCTGATAAGGGCAAATTGAGGACTCTTTCCTACAGGCAATTACGTCAGGTTGAAACAGCAGCGGCAAAAAAGCCTTGTCATAGCAGCAGACAAGTTTTTGAAGCTGCTTGTGCCTCCAACGTCCCCCGAACAACAAGATGCAGGGTCCTTCAGAAGTTTGCAGCTGTGCATACGCCATCCTGTCGACCTCCTCTATCCACTTCACACAAGCAGAAACGGCTCCAGTGGGCCAAACATTACATGAAGACTGATTTCAAAACTGTTTTGTTCACGGATGAGTGCCGTGCAGCGCTCGATGGTCCAGATGAATGGAGTGGAGGATGGCTGGTTGATGGACACCCCACGCAAACACGGCTACCGCGCCAACAAGGAGGAGGTGGAGTAATGTTTTGGGCTGGAATCATGGGGAGAGAGATTGTCGGCCCCTTTAGGATCCCTGAAGGCGCTAAAGATGAACTCCATAATGTATGTGGATTTTCTCAAACAGCACTTCCTGCCATGGTTCAAGAAGAAGAACCGTGTATTTCACAGCAAGATCATTTTTCTGCATGATAATGCACCATCTCATGCTGCACATAAAACATCTGCATCTCTGGCTGATATGGGCATAAAAGGGGACAAACTTATGGTGTGACCCCCATGCTCCCCTGACCTCTACCCCATTCAGAACCTTTGGAGCATCATTAAAAGGAGTGTCTATGATGGCGGGAGGCAGTTCACATCTAAGCAACAGCTCTGGGAGGGTATTCTGTCCTCATGCAAAACAATTGAAGCAGAAACCATCCAAAACCTGACAAATTCAATGGACGAGAGAGTTCAGAAGCTCCTTTCGAACAAGGGGTCCTATGTGAAAATGTAACATCACCTAGAATAAAGTTTTGAGTTGAAAACTGTTTGATTTCAGTTTCTAACAACCTGCTAATGCTTATAATTTCAAAAATGACCATTTTTTTGGTCTTTATTAAAATGAAAAGGTTGATCGAAAAGTTTGGGGGATCTAAGAGTGTGGCAACCCAGTAGTCATGATTACTTCGAATTCTGACAATATGAGGGTAATGCTGCAGGTAGTGCAGCAAGAAGGCACTTATGTGTCTTGCGCATCTCGGAGCCCCAAAATTATTTTCCGGGCTAGATGCAGCTAAAAATTATTTTTAATTTTAAATCTGGTGAAGCTTATTATAGATGGCCTAATAGGATCAGTGCTGCACACTGCTACAAAGCCCAAATTATTTTCCAGTCAAGATACAGATAAACATGATTAGTAATTTGAAAGCTTAAAACGGTTGGTAGGGTGATTTTAACCAATCATCAAGCTTTTACTCTCTCCAGGATGACACAGGGGTAGAAAAGTCGTTTCGGATCCATGATTTGTTCATCTTTATGAACGTGAGTCTGTCTACATTATCAGTGGAGAGCCGCGTGCGCTTATCTGTCAGTACACCACCAGCAGCGCTGAACACACGTTCAGACAGAACGCTGGCTGCGGGGCATGACAAGATCTCCAAGGCGTAAGTGGCTAGCTCCGGCCATTTATCCAGATTGGAAGCCCAAAAAGAGCAAGGGTCCAGTGACACAGTCGTGGCTTCAATGTTTACTTGGAGATACTCCTGTACCATCGTCTCTAGGCGTTGACTATGTGTCAGACTTCTTGTCTCCTGTGGCCTTGCAAAGGATGGGCTAAAAAAGTGGTGAAATGATTCCGCAAAATTGATGTTACCAGCAGATACTGTGGTTCTGTTACGGTTTGAGTGCTGAACACTTGACGGTCCCACGGTTGGCAAGTTGGAACTGTGAGATTCACTACGTGCACCACTGGTATTTTGTGGAAAAGCACATGTAAGATTCTGCAACAGTCTCTGCTGATACTCCTGCATGCGTGCATCCCTTTCTATGGCAGGAATAATTTCTGCAAATTTACTTTTGTACCGGGGATCTAACAGTGTGGCAACCCAGTAGTCAGGATTATTTCTAATTCTCACAATTCGAGGGTCATGTTGCAGGTAGTGCAGCAAGAAGGCACTCATGTGTGTTGCGCATCCAGGAGCACCAAGTCCCTGTTGTGTTGGTGGCGAGGTAACAATCATGCTTCCTTCCTCTGTCCTCTCCCCCCAACCTCGCACAACAGAAATGTGATCAAGGTCTCCCTCATCTGATGAGTCTTCCATCAGTTCGTCCTCCACTTCTTCCTGGGATCCTGCACCTTCCTCACTAGTTTGGCTGCTACCATGCGCCCTGGTTAAACCATCTCCCCCACCCTCACATGCCTGCCGCCTTGGTGCTGCCGACCGTCTGGACCTTGCAGATGTTAGCCCTTCCGCATACAACTCCTCCTCCTCTACTTCCTCCACCTCCTCTTGTGCCACCACCTGACTCCGAATTCTGTTTAACATGTGCTCCAGCATGTAAATCACCGGAATAGTCATGCTGATAATGGCATCGTCAGCACTAAACATCTTCGTCGCCATTTCAAAACTGTGCAGAAGGGTGCATAGGTCCCTGATCTGAGACCACTCCTCCAGCGTGATTTGCCCCACCTCTGAATCTCGTTGGCCCAGGCTATACGTCAGAACGTATTGCACCAGGGCTTGTCGGTGCTGCCACAGTCGCTGCAACATGTGCAGAGTTGAATTCCACCGGGTAGGCACATCGCATTTTAGCCGGTGAAGTGGCAGGCCCAACGACTTCTGTAGAGATGTAAGTCGCTGAGCTGCGGGATGCGAACGGCGGAAGTGAGCACACAGCGACCGTGCCCTCTGCAGAAGGCCATCTAGTCTGGGATAGTGGGCTAAAAATTGCTGGACAACCAGGTTCAACACGTGAGCCATACAAGGCACGTGTGTGACATTGCCCCGGCGAAGGGCCGCACCCAGGTTTGCAGCATTGTCGCACACGGCCTTCCCTGGTTTCAGGTCCAGTGGAGACAACCATTCATGAAATTGGTTCTCCAGAGCTGACCACAACTCCTCAGCTGTGTGACTCACATTTCCCAGACATTTCAATGTAAAAACCGCCTGATGACGTTGAGCCCTACTGCCAGCATAGTAAGGAGGTGTGCAGGATCCCTTCTGCGCAGTTAGAAAGCTTGTGGCATGACCAGACAGGCTTTGGGTGCAGGTGGAAGACCGAGAGGAGGTTGAGGAGGCAGAAGCAGTGGAGGAAAAATGACATAAAGAGGATTGACGCACAACTCGTGGGGACGGCAAGACTTGGACAGCAGCCCCTTGTCCTGCTGTCACCATAGTTACCCAGTGCCCAGTCAGCGACATGTAACGCCCCTGTCCATGCCTACTCGTCCAAGTGTCTGTGGTGAAATGCACCCTGTCACACACAGAGTTTCTCAAAGAAGCGGTGATGTTGTGTGCGACATGCTGGTGGAGCGCAGGCACACCTTTCTTTGAGAAGTAGTGCCGACTGGGCATCTGGTACTGGGGCACTGCGACGGACATAAGGTCTCGAAAATCCTCTGTGTCCACCAGGCGGAAAGGCAGCATTTCTGTAGCCAAGAGCTTGCAGATGGTGAAATTCAACCTCTTAGCTTTCTCATGGCTAGGAGGAAATGGTCTTTTACTTGTCCACATCTGAGGGACCGAGGGCTGGCTATTGTGCTTAGACGGGGTTGATAAGGGTGTCCCCGGCAAACTGCCGGTCTGTGAGGAAGATGCAGGCGGACATGTTAGGTTGCCTTGATCCAAAGGTGGTGCTATCGATGTCGGACAGCGCTCAAGACCAGCTGGTGTTACCACCTCCAAAGAAAATGATGACCTGCCAATCACGCTGGCTGTTGCGGGTAAAGAGGTGGCAGGTCTGCGCCCCAAAACAGGTGTGACTGCTGTCCCCCCAGTCACAGAGGATGAAGAGGCCGCGGATGCACAAGATGTGGCAGACGGTGGTTGGCCCGGCCGGCTAGACCGCATTGTAGCACACTGAGCTTCCCACTGCAACTTATGCTTCATGTCCATGTGCCGGTTCATGCATGAAGTACTCAAACTATGTATTTTTTGGCCTCTACTTAGCTTTTGCTGACAAATGTTACAGATAACACGAGTTGGGTCATCTTTATCGATCTGAAAAAATGCCCAGGCTATGCAAGGCTTAGCACCCATGCGACCTGAAGAGCCACCACGACTTGTGGTGAGAGGCAGAGTTGTGTTTGAGGATGCAGTTGTTGACGTGCTTCCAGTACTACATCTCTGTCCTGGAAGGCGCAACCTGACCTCGTCGTCACTAGCATCTTCCTCCACCTCCTCTGCTGACCTCATCTCTTGGCTGACTGTGGGTTGACAGTAAGTGGGATCTCCGACCTCATCATCATCACCCTGTGCGTTATCACACACGTCGTCCTCAGAGCCAACCTGTTCCTGCCCTGACAAAAAACTAAAGTTGTCGCTCCAATCAGGTATTTGAGTCTTATCATCGTCTTCCTCATTGTCTCCACCAACAGGAGTTACAGTTTGGGAATGAGGGTCTACATTATGGTCAGAACCTTCTGCGTCTGGTCCTGGATCCGACTCTTAAAGATTCTGGGCATCAGTGCAGATCATTTCCTCGTCTGGATTCACAGAAGCGCTGGAGTCGACCTCTGATTCCCAGGCTATAGTATGAGTAAACAGCTCTGCAGACTCAACCATCTGTTCTACCTCATACTCAGACGGGCAGCTGGAGATTTGGGAGCTGTGAGGAAGCAAGTGCGATTTGGGTGACACCTTTGAGGACTGGAGTATTTGTGATGTTGAAGTTGATGTGGAGGAGAGCCCACTTAAAGGAGCACTTGATATCCGTTGAAGCACCTGCTGTTTTTGTGCCTCATCTGGAATTTGTAGCGATTGGCGTGGCCGTAAGAAAGGGATCTTATCACATTGTCCGCTAAAAGAAGTAGACATTTTAGTTTGGCTGGAAGATGGTCTTTCTTCTGCACCTACCCCACGGACACAACCTTTTTTCCCCTTCCCAACACGCCTATTCCCCTTTCCACCAGCAGCAGGCCTTTTTCCACTCATTTTGGTGGTTAACTAATTCACAACTCTGGAGTTGTTTGCACAAAAAAACAATGGATGGTAACCGAGCAGAGCTGAGTGGCCAAACTGTGGTATTAGGCCAAAACTATTGGCTGGGTTAGATGCAGAAAAAAATTATTTTTAATTTGCAACCTGATGGAGGTCAGTATAGATGGACTAATAGACCAAGTCCCACACACCGCTAGAAGCCCAAATATTTTTTCAGAGCTAGATGCAGAAAATTTTTTTATTCAATTTGCAACCTGATGGAGGTCAGTATAGATGGACTAATAGACCAAGTCCCACACACTGCTAGAAGCCCAAATATTTTTTCAGAGCTAGATGCAGAAAAAAATTATTTTTAATTTGCAACCTGATGGAGGTCAGTATAGATGGACTAATAGACCAAGTCCCACACACCGCTAGAAGCCCAAATATTTTTTCAGAGCTAGATGCAGAAAAAAATTATTTTTAATTTGCAACCTGATGGAGGTCAGTATAGATGGACTAATAGACCAAGTCCCACACACTGCTAGAAGCCCAAATATTTTTTCAGAGCTAGATGCAGAAAAAAATTATTTTTAATTTGCAACCTGATGGAGGTCAGTATAGATGGACTAATAGACCAAGTCCCACACACTGCTAGAAGCCCAAATATTTTTTCAGAGCTAGATGCAGAAAAAAATTATTTTTAATTTGCAACCTGATGGAGGTCAGTATAGATGGACTAATAGACCATGTCCCACACACCGCTAGAAGCCCAAATATTTTTTCAGAGCTAGATGCAGAAAAAAATTATATTCAATTTGCAACCTGCTGGACGTCAGTATAGAAGGACTAATAGAACAAGTCCCACACACTGCTAGAAGCCCAAATATTTTTTCAGAGCTAAATGAAGAAAAAAATTATTTTTAATTTGCAACCTGATGGAGGTCAGTATAGATGGACTAATAGACCAAGTCCCACACACTGCTAGAAGCCCAAATATTTTTTCAGAGCTAGATGCAGAAAAAAATTATTTTTAATTTGCAACCTGATGGAGGTCAGTATAGATGGACTAATAGACCAAGTCCCACACACCGCTAGAAGCCCAAATATTTTTTCAGAGCTAGATGCAGAAAATTTTTTTATTCAATTTGCAACCTGATGGAGGTCAGTATAGATGGACTAATAGACCAAGTCCCACACACTGCTAGAAGCCCAAATATTTTTTCAGAGCTAGATGCAGAAAAAAATTATTTTTAATTTGCAACCTGATGGAGGTCAGTATAGATGGACTAATAGACCAAGTCCCACACACCGCTAGAAGCCCAAATATTTTTTCAGAGCTAGATGCAGAAAATTTTTTTATTCAATTTGCAACCTGATGGAGGTCAGTATAGATGGACTAATAGACCAAGTCCCACACACTGCTAGAAGCCCAAATATTTTTTCAGAGCTAGATGCAGAAAAAAATTATTTTTAATTTGCAACCTGATGGAGGTCAGTATAGATGGACTAATAGACCAAGTCCCACACACCGCTAGAAGCCCAAATATTTTTTCAGAGCTAGATGCAGAAAATTTTTTTATTCAATTTGCAACCTGATGGAGGTCAGTATAGATGGACTAATAGACCAAGTCCCACACACTGCTAGAAGCCCAAATATTTTTTCAGAGCTAGATGCAGAAAAAAATTATTTTTAATTTGCAACCTGATGGAGGTCAGTATAGATGGACTAATAGACCAAGTCCCACACACTGCTAGAAGCCCAAATATTTTTTCAGAGCTAGATGCAGAAAAAAATTATTTTTAATTTGCAACCTGATGGAGGTCAGTATAGATGGACTAATAGAACAAGTCCCACACGCTGCTAGAAGCCCAAATATTTTTTCAGAGATAAATGAAGAAAAAAATTATTTTTAATTTGCAACCTGATGGAGGTCAGTATAGATGGACTAATAGACCAAGTCCCACACACTGCTAGAAGCCCAAATATTTTTTCAGAGCTAGATGCAGAAAAAAATTATTTTTAATTTGCAACCTGATGGAGGTCAGTATAGATGGACTAATAGACCAAGTCCCACACACCGCCAGAAGCCCAAATATTTTTTCAGAGCTAGATGCAGAAAAAAATTATATTCAGTTTGCAACCTGATGGAGGTCAGTATAGATGGACTAATAGAATGATGCTATGCCCAAAAGATTTTACTTCACTAGGTGCAGTAAAAAAATTGGTATTCTATACACAGGTGGTATATCTTGCAACACAGATAGGCTACTCCACTGACTAACACACTCTGCAATAGGCCAAAAAGGATTAGCTTTGCTAGATTCAGCCAAATGCTGTGAAAAAAAACTTGCACAGCACTGGCACAGACCTGCCTGGCAAAAACTGATAGGAACTGATGTAACCTAGTCCTGAAAAGGACTCCAATTACAATTAGTCTTTACTCCCACAATCTATCTATTTAAGAGCACAGACCTGCCTGATAAAAGTCGTAGGAAATGCTGTAACCTAGTCCTTAAAATGACTGCAATCACAACTATTCCCTACTCCCAAGCTATCTGTATATTTGTGCGAAAATTGGCTTGAAATTAACAAGGTATATCGCACACAGCAACAGCGGTGCCGTCTAACACGCAGCTGCAGCAGTGAGAAAATGGTGGCGACGGGGAAAATGGCTTGGTCTTATAGGGCAAGGACATGTGACATACACTGCCAATCACACATGCCCTTGCTTGTGTGAAAAAAAGCACTTCGCTCCGTGTGTGCGCTGCTGATAGGCTGACAGATTGCACCTCCCCACTGCAAATGCGGGAAAGAGAAAAAAAAATGGAGATCTTCATTGTTCCTGCAGAGATCCATCCCCTGCCCCTCCCGCCGCCCCGCTGTACACTCAAACTGCGTATTAACATTAATTTTCATCATTACTGAGAAAAAATCCAGTTATGATTTTGGTGCACGAACAGTTATCGAACATAACCTCGAACAGCCGAATTTTTCTCAAATTGTTCGTGTTCGCCGACCGGCTCGAACACCGCTCAAAACAGCTCACATTTGAGATTGGCGAACAGTTCGAGTAGAACAACGCTCATCTCTAATCATGACTACTGGGTTGCCACACTCTTAGATCCCCCAAACTTTTCGATCAACCTTTTCATTTTAATAAAGACCAAAAAAATGGTCATTTTTGAAATTATAAGCATTAGCAGGTTGTTAGAAACTGAAATCAAACAGTTTTCAACTCAAAACTTTATTCTAGGTGATGTTACATTTTCACATAGGACCCCTTGTTCGAAAGGAGCTTCTGAACTCTCTCGTCCATTGAATTTGTCAGGTTTTGGATGGTTTCTGCTTCAATTGTTTTGCATGAGGACAGAATACCCTCCCAGAGCTGTTGCTTAGATGTGAACTGCCTCCCGCCATCATAGACACTCCTTTTAATGATGCTCCAAAGGTTCTGAATGGGGTAGAGGTCAGGGGAGCATGGGGGTCACACCATAAGTTTGTCCCCTTTTATGCCCATATCAGCCAGAGATGCAGATGTTTTATGTGCAGCATGAGATGGTGCATTATCATGCAGAAAAATGATCTTGCTTTGAAATACACGGTTCTTCTTCTTGAACCATGGCAGGAAGTGCTGTTTGAGAAAATCCACATACATTATGGAGTTCATCTTTAGCGCCTTCAGGGATCCTAAAGGGGCCGACAATCTCTCTCCCCATGATTCCAGCCCAAAACATTACTCCACCTCCTCCTTGTTGGCGCTGTAGCCATGTTTGCGTGGGGTGTCCATCAACCAGCCATCCTCCACTCCATCCATCTGGACCATCGAGCGCTGCACGGCACTCATCCGTGAACAAAACAGTTTTGAAATCAGTCTTCATGTAATGTTTGGCCCACTGGAGCCGTTTCTGCTTGTGTGAAGTGGATAGAGGAGGTCGACAGGATGGCGTATGCACAGCTGCAAACCTCTGAAGGACCCTGCATCTTGTTGTTCGGGGGACGTTGGAGGCACAAGCAGCTTCAAAAACTTGTCTGCTGCTATGACAAGGCTTTTTTGCCGCTGCTCTTTCAACCTGACGTAATTGTCTGTAGGAAAGAGTCCTCAATTTGCCCTTATCAGCACGCACACGTGTGTACTGTGAATCAGCTACATACTTCTTGATTGCCAAGACACTTCATCCTGATCATTGCACAATGTTGATTGTAGTCATGCCTTGACCTAAACACTCCACAATTTGTTGCTTCTCAGCAGCCGACACATCCTTTTTCTTTCCCATTTAGCAGAAAATGTAGGCTGCTTAATAATGTGAGACAGCCTTCTTAAGTAGTCTTGCCTTTCATTGGACACACCTGCCAAACTAATTAGCACAGGTGTCTGCAATTGCTTACAGTGATATAAAGAGCCCTGACACACATCACCATCAATGAGTTTAACTGACAAACAAACAAATTCTTCCCTTATCACTCCTAAACATTTTTTGCATAATAATTTGGAATGCAGTGTACATGTGCTTTTCCACAAAACACCAGTGGTTCACGTAGTGAATCTTACAGTTCTAACTTGCCAACCGTGGTCTGTATGGAGTTGTTCAATAAAGGGCCCAAAATTAAGATAACATAGATGGGAGAGGTCTCTATGAATAGGAATTCCTAAGTATTTGATACCCTGTGAGGGCCAGGCAAAGGGAAAGTTGGACTGGATGGAATCCTATATGGATTTGGGGAGGGAGACATCGAGGGCCTCAGACTTCGCTGCATTGATTTTAAAATTTGACCATGTAACAAAGTGATCTATTTCAGCCATAACAGCATGGATGGATATATGTGATTGAGTGATATATACTAGGACATCATCAGCAAATAGAGAACACTTGTACTCGGTGCCTCCCACCTCAATCCACCTAATATTGGGGTTATGGCGAATTGATGAGAGCAGGTGCTCCGTCACTAGGATGTATAAGAGAGGGGACAGAGGACATCCCTGCCTTGTCCCATTGGTGATTGTGAAAGGTGATGAAAATGTTCTGATGCACCCCCTGGGCCTTGGGACACCCGGAGCCGGACCCTTTTTGGTGGATGCTGGTGGTTGTAGTCTTCATGGCGGCGACCCGGTTCCGTGGCTCAGGGTGGTCAAACCAGTGGCGGAACTATTTATGTGGTTTTGATGTTTAAATGTCCGACTACGCCACCCGTGGATTGCGGTCAGAGTGAACCGCCGCTGCAGGGCAGACCGCTGAGGCTGGTGTTGTGGGTGCAGCAGAGCGTAGCATAACTCCCCACGGGAGGAGTATAGCCTCAGGGCAGTGTATGCGGAGGATGGGGGTGATGGTGCAGGGCAGCAGCAGTAATGACACAGAGTCAGTGATGCAGTCCAGGGCCTTTACTCACAGTTCTTATTATCCAGACCACGTCTGCAGGTAACGGCTGCCCACGTCGTACTGTGCTCACCAGGTGAGGGGCTCAGACAACTCCCAGATAACTTTGGAGCGCTTCACAGGACCCCCTTTGTGTGTCCTTTGTCTGGCCTTTCTTACCAACCCTTCTGTCCGGCTGCCTCGGGCCTCCTCTTGGTAAACTTGGCGCCAGTTTCCCTGACCCTATGTGGTGCCTTTCTAGCGGGTGTAGCGAGGGGCTGCGCCACATAAAATGTCACAGCCTCCGGTTTCTAGCTGAGGGTCATTTCCTGCCTCCACTAGTTTCGGGGACCGGTCTCCCCCTTTGGCCTGACCCCTCCACGCAGATGGATTCGGGCGTGCGGTGGCGACTCGCCCGTCCGCACCCCTGGGATCCCTTCATTCCTCGTTCCTGGAGCCTTCTCCGCTTCTCTTCCTTCCTTCTCCCTCTTCCAGGCCTGGGCCTCTGTTACTAGGCCCGCCTCCGGAGCAGAGCTCATGCAGAGCCCCTGCTCCCTGCCACTTCTGCTCAGACTTCTCTGCACTGAACTAAGATGGTGCCCACCTTTTATACTCCCTTCTCAATGCACCCAGGAACTGCTTCCTCCCTGCTCCTGCACTACAGGGTTCCCCTTCCTCAGTGTTCCCTCCCCCCACTCCAGCCAGGGACAGGGACTATCGTGCCCATCTCAGAGGCATATTGGTCGCCCTGCCCCACGGCAATGTGGTGTAATGCATGCAGGTGTCGGGTCCTGATCCACACTCCATCCTTACCTGAGAGTGAGATATCACACCTCTGGGTGAGGTGCAATACCTCTGTAGCAACCGAGCCCTCAGGGTGCTACAGTTCCATTTATCTTCAGCCTAGGTGACGTATTGTGATACAGGGCCGTGATTTTTTACTATAAAAGGGTCCCCTAGACCCCTACCCCAAGCTTTTTAAGAGAATCATATATGGCGTGCCAGGAGACTCTATGGAATGCTTTCTCAGCATCCAACGAGAGTATCTAATTACAAATTTTTAACTGCATCTAGCCCAGGAAATACTTTGTGCCTAGTAGCAGTGTCTGCTAGTCAGCGGATTATCCCGGCTGTTAAGCAAGCTACACCACCTGTAGTTTAGACACTTAATTTTTTTAAAGGAAATGCTTCGGGACCATGGGATACTCAGTGAAGAGCATCAGGAGGCACCCCAAGGCATAGGGGCTGGGACTGGCAGTAGGATGCCTTGCGGTGGACAGCCGAGCTCGATCCTTATAAAAGCTTTTTAACTGCAGCAGCTTTAGTGGACGCTACTGGAGCTGGAATTACGCGGCTGCTGGCATGAGACTTGCCCTCCAATAGATCCTTGTAAATGGATTTAAAGTGTATTCATTCAAATTAGAGAGACAATTTAAATTAAAAAGCTTAGAGCTGCCTCCACCACAGGGGGGCTCGCTCGACCCACCAGCGGACAGGCACCAGTATTGGGAGAGGGGGCCTGGCCATCAGGGTTCACCGCGGCTCTGGCACAAACCCGGCGACACGGAGGTGGCACGGGCAGGAGCGGACTGGCCGTGTCGGCTTCTCACTTTTTGGATTTTAGAAGGGCATGACATGCCTATATCTGTGTCTCCCCCTCCTTTTACTCCTCCACCTCTTTTATTTTCGCATGACTTTATGTACTTGTCACTTTTCCATGTGTTAGTTATGTCTTCTGAGCAGTTTGTCAGCTTTTGGACACCTTTGAAGGTGTTTTCTATGTGTTTCTATGTGTTTTTGTTTGCCTGCCATTGGTTTTAACGGTGTTCGAAGGTGTTCGACGAACAGTTCGGCGAACACACGGGTGTTCGACGAACCGAACCGAACTCGAACACTACGGGGGTGGCTCAACACTACTCCTGACATACCCAGCTTTGCTATATCACTTGTCTCTGCTATATGATCACTCTGTACCTCTAGGCATGCTCAGTTTTGCTGTATGGACAATGGGTACCCCCTGAGTCCTGACATATCTAGATATGCTACACCGCTGTACTCTGCTACATTATTACTGAATACTCAGTTCTGCTATTCTGTTGAGTTTTCTACATTGACTTTGTGTGCCTTCTGACATTCCAAGCTCCATTCATCGCTGGGCTCTGCATCATTGACACTGTGTGGTTCCTGACATACTAAACTCTACTACAGCACTAGAATTTGCTACAGTTCTGCAGAATGACTTTGGACCTACTCAACTCTGCTACATCATTACAGTGAGTCTTCAGACCTATTCATCTTTGCCATACTGTTACAATGAATCTTCTTACTTGCTCAACTCTTTTACATCACTGGACTTTGCTACATCTCTACTTCTTCATGGGCCATCCACTTTCTACAGGTTCCATAGTTCCATCTGTACTGCCCTGCTGCACTTACATCATCAGTCAGTGCTGAATTCCAAATGCTCTTCTAGTCCAAGTGCTTAGAAAATCCACTCAGACATAACAAAAGTGTTTTTTACATTTTTTTGTCCCACTCTGTGGCATCGAATGATTGTTTTAGATTATATCCTCTCAGAATATTTATGTATTACCTTGAAACATACCGTATTAGACACTACGTTTGGCAAGCCTAATCGGCTTTCATGCTTAGTGGACTGGAACACCATTGTTAGACAGAATGCCACAGCATTCCATTGACACCTAGCATTGAGGCAGCTCGTTCCCTCAAATACTAAAATATTATGGACAATACTGACTGTGACATCTAAGAAATTAGTTGGAATTGGAGTTGTCTCTGATCCCAACTATTGAACTGGGTGCCAGCCTTCTGACCAGCTAACATTCCAGAGCCTTACACATAACTATATTGTGGATGTCAGGAGAGGGTTAATTTGCTTTGTGTATGACAGAAGTTCCTGACTAATCCTGGCAAACTCTTTGTTTTAAATTTAAAGTATTTATGGGATTTGATATAGTTATTATGGGCCATTTCTTGAAAAATAAAATGCTATTTTCAAAGCACTGAAAAACTGTCAGGAATCAGGTGTGAACCCTCATGTTGTCTCTATATACAGATGTGTCATAATTAGTTTTCTAATGTTTCGTATTTACCATATATGCTGTTTTTTCATGATATTGTATTGTATTGTTTTTACCTATTATGCCAGTAGCTGACCAGAATTTAAAATAAACTAAGAGTGCCTGAATGGTTAACTTGATAGTGGAGCACTTCAAAAGTAAATCAGGCTACTTCCTTTTATTAGATTTTATTAAAGAACATGCATTCTGTTCCCTTGATAGCAGAGAAGATCTCCTTACTTATGTGTTCAGATTTTCATTATGCTAAAATGACTTCTTTTCGGGAAGGAGAGACAAACTGGAATACAGCAGTATAGTTAGGACTCCCAGCACAGTAATGAGAGAGTACATGATAGCTTTGTGTTTTTCGTCATTTTTACTGTTCAGTCATTTGTGAAATACTACCCCAATATAGAGATAATTGTTTTCATTTAAAATCTCGGAGCAGGATATTTATCTTGAGACCAGCTGTGACACTTAAGTATTTCCTGCTTTGATAAGCCAGACTAACAAATAATTTAATTAGTGCCTGATGAGGAACAGTCAGAAGTCTTATAGCTTTTCTAGCTTTGTAAAATGATCTCTGAAATTTCTTCATCCCTTTTTTTTAATTACAACAGTTTATTAGCAGCAACGTCCCACCATAAGCCCTAAAATACAAAGCCTATAGATAATATTACTTTACTGATTTTTCAAACGCGGAGTGAGAACTCCCCTGACATCTTCATAATGTGTATCTGTGTTAAATTATGAAAAAACCCCTAGTAACCAGTGTTCTCCAGTAAACAACACTCTATAAGCACTTTGCTGTGTTATTCTGAGCTCCCAGAATTCTCAATATCACAAAAGGGAAATCAGGGAATAAAAGTATGCACATAAAACTAAGCAATTGCCACAAATATCCAAAGACACATAATATTAAAGTGGGATGAAGCCCACAACAAATGATGGGATAGACAAGGTTTGGGCTGTTTGAATTCTAAAACCCAATCCAGGGGTGAGTTTCAGCCAGTTTTTCCTGGTTCGCGTAGACCAGTTGCTGAAATCACAGCCAGTTTTCAAACCAGGGAGGAAATGTGTAGGTAGACCTCTGCTCATTGAATAAACAGAATGACACCAGCCGGTCAGCTAAATGCAGAGGAGAAGGAGAGTACATACAGAGCCTTCTGAGGACCTATTCAATTATGGGAAGATGGTTTCTGCTGAGTGATGCCTACTTACAGTGAGGAAAATAAGTTTTTGATATACTGCCAATTTTGCAGGTTTTCCCAACTACAAAGAATGAAGAGGTCTGTAACTTTTATCGTAGGTATACTTCAACTGTGAGAGACCGTCTAAAAGTGAAAACCAGAAACTCACATTGTATGATTTTGAAATAATTAAATTGCATTTTATTGCATTAAATAAGTATTTGATAACCTACCAACCAGCAAGAATTCTGGCTCTCACAGATCTGTTAGTTTTTCTTTAAGAAACCTTCCTACTCTGCACACATTACCTGCATTAATTACACCTGTTTGAACTTGTTACCTGTATAAAAGAAACCTGTCCACACACTCAATCAATCACACTCCAACCTCTCCACCATAGTCAAGACCAAAGAGCTGTCTAAGGACACCCGGGACAAAATTGTAGACCTGCACAAGGCTGGCATGGGCTACGGGACAATAGACAAGCAACTTGGTGAGAATGCAACAGCTGTTGGCACAATTATTAGAAAATTAAAGAAACAAAAGATGATTGTCAATCTTCCATGGTCTGGGGCTCCATGCAAGATCGATCTCGCCCCGTGGGGTAAAGATGATTCTCAAAAAGGTCAGCAATCAGCCCAGAACTACATGGATGGACCTGGTCATTGACCTGAAGATAGATAGGACCACAGTCTTAAACATTACCATTAGTTATACACTACGCTGTCATGGATTAAAATCCTGCAGGGCCTACAAGGTACCCCTTCTCACATCAGCACATGTCCAGGCCCATTGCATGTTCATGAATGACCATCTGGATAATCCAGAGGAGGCATGGGAGAAGGTCATGTGGTCAGATGAATGAATTGGGAGTGGGAGGGAGAGAGCAAATTATGAATTGGGAGTGGGGGGAAGAGCAAATAATGAATTGGGTGTGGGGGGAAAGCAAATGATGAATGGGGAGTGGGGGTGTGGAGAGTAAATGAATTGCAAATTGGGGATGGGGAGAGAAAATAATGAATTGGGAGTGGGGGAGCACAAATAATGATGAATTGATGGTGGGGGACGAAGGACAGAAAATGATTAATTGAAGGTGGGGGTGGGGAGAGCAAATGATAATGAATTGATATGGAGGAGAGTGGAGGTGTGGAAGATCGGAACCCAGAAGTAATTATTATTAAGGATTTCAACTATCCTGACATCTAATATAAATTGGGGAGCAGAAACCAGCAGGTGCAGCAAAAGAAACAGGTGTTATGCCAGCCACTCACACGCCTTCTAAGCACCACCCCACTCACCACATGTTTCATTTGCCTGACCATCGCTCTCAGCTGCCTTGTGCTATCTTCCAGCTGGTTGTTTGTGAGTCATAAGGGGGGTGTGTGTGGCCGAACTCTGCATGAATTTGTATCAACCCTGTCCTGCAGAGATTTGCTTCCCCAACCTATCACCTGCCAGCAGGTGATATATCAAGCGACTCCAACCTCCATTCATTGCCTGAACTTAGGTTCCTAGTAGCTTGTCTCTAGTTCCTGTTTGTGCATATTCGTTCTGTCTCTTCTGTTATTGACACAGCTCATTTACAGTTTATCCTGATCTCTCTACTTCTGACCTCAGCTACTTAGGTAAATAATAAGAAAAAACTTGAGCACTGGAGTTTTTTCTTATTATTTACCTGCTTCTCATCCCTGGATTTGCTACCAAGGATTTCCGTGCACCAGTGGACCCTCATGGCATATACAGTTATATGAAAAAGTTTGGGCACTGTTATTAATCTTAAGCTTATTGTTTTATAAAAATTGGTGTTTTTGCAACAGCTATTTCAGTTTGATATATGCAATAACTGTTGCACACAGTAATGTTTCTGCCTTGAAATGAGGTTTATTGTACTAACAGAAAATGTGCAATCTGCATTCAAACAAAATTTGACAGGTGCATAAGTATGGGCACCTCACCAGAAAAGTGACATTAATATTTAGTAGATCCTCCTTTTGCAAAAATAACAGCCTCTAGTCGCTTCCTGTGGCTTTTAATGAGTTCCTGGATCCTGGATGAAGGTATTTTTGACCATTCCTCTTTACAAAACAATTCCAGTTCAGTTAAGTTTGATGGTCGCCGAGCATGGACAGCCCTTTTCAAATGATCCCACAGATGTTCAATGATATTCAGGTCTGGGGACTGGGATGGCCATTCCAGAACATTGTAATCGTTCCTCTGCATGAATGCCTGAGTAGATTTGGAGCGGTGTTTTGGATCATTGTCTTGCTGAAAGATCCACCCCCTGCATAACTTCAACTTTATCACTGATTCTTGAACATTATTGTCAAGAATCTGCTGATACTGAGTAGAATCCATGCGTCCCTCAACTTTAACAAGATTCCCGGTACCGGCATTGGCCACACAGCCCCAAAGCATGATCGAACCTCCACCAAATTTTACTGTGGGTAGCAAGTGTTTTTCTTGGAATGCTGTGTTTTTTTGCCGCCATGCATAACGCCTTTTTGTATGACCAAACAACTCAATCTTGGTTTCATCAGTCCACAGGACCTTCTTCCAAAAAGAAATTGGCTTCTCCAAATGTGCTTTTGCATACCTCAGCCGACTCTGTTTGTGGCGTGCTTGTGACTCGCCCCCTGGGCCGTGGGGCACTCGGATCCGGGCAATAGGGGAACGATGGGAGTAGTAGTGGCAACCCAGTTCTGTGGCTCAGGGTGGTCAGGCCAGTGGTAGTCCGTTATGTGCTGATGATTATGTCCGACTATGCCACCCGTGGATTGCGGTTATTAGGAATCGCCGCTGCATGCAGACCGCTGGGGCTGATGAGGTGTGCAGCTAGGGTAGTGTGACTCCCCACGGGAAGAGTGCGGCCCCAGGGCAGTATAATGGATGTTGGGAGTGATGGTAGTGAGAGTCCCAGTGCTGATAGTGCTGGAGGAGCAAGGAGCACGCAGACAACAGGTTGCAGTCCAGGGTCTTTACTAGAACAGGTAAATTGACCCACAAACAGTCCCAGCTAGGAGGGGACCTGGATGTCTGAGAGCAACGGGGAAATTGGCCCTGGTCAGGGTGAGGGTGTAGGCCTACCGTGCTTTCTGTGCTCCTTCTGGCTATCTCCTCGTTATAGGGTAACAGCCCACATTTCCGAGCTTTCCGTGTATTCTCGCCTGTATGGCCTGCGACGTGGGTTCCTTTCTGCTCCCAGCCTTGTATGGCTTTGCTGGTCCCTTCTGTTGTGGCAGGGCCTCCAGGCTTCTTAGGCCAAGGAATATACAGTCCCCTGCGGACTGGTTATCTGCTGGGGGATGTGGAATCCTCCCAGCCTCAGACACCAAAGTCTGGTAAATTAGGTCCGTTATCTGCCAAGACAGGCTCTCTTCGCCTCTTGTCTCTGGCTTGTGGCTCTCCTACTGCCACACTTCCTCTTAGGGTGCAATACAACTGTCCCTCTCTGCTCTGGGACCTGAATCCTGAGACAGGTCGTCCAGCTCTCTCTAACCCTGCCCCCAGCACCAGCTTTTATAGGGGCAGCCTGCTCCCCCTACTGGCCTGAGACAGGAGGTACTGCATGCTAATGTTCCCCTGACTAGAGAACCTCCCCCTTGCTCTCAGACACAGCTTTATTACATTTTGTGGCATCCAGGCCAGGGTGACACACTTGCAGAAACGGCTTCTTTCGCATCACTCTCCCATACAGCTTATCCTTGTTCAAAGTGCGTTGTGACACCATCTGCAGCAAGTTGATGCTGCAGCTCTCTGGAGGTGGTCTGAGGATTGTCCTTGACTGATCTCACCATTCTTCTGCTCTGCCTTTCTGATGTTTTTCTTGGCCTGCCACTTCTGGCCTTAACAAGAACTGTCCCTGTGTTCTTCCATTTCCTTACTATGTTCCTCACAGTGGAAACTGACAGGTTAAATCTCTGAGACAGCTTTGTGTATCCTTCCCCTGAACAACTATGTTGAATAATCTTTTTTTTCAGATCATTTGACAGTTGTTTTGAGGAGCCCATGATGCCACTCTTCAGAGGAGATTCAAACAGGAGAACAACTTGCAAGTGGCCACTTTAAGTAGCTTTTCTCATGATTGCATACACCTGGCTATGAAGTTCAAAGCTCAATGAGGTTACAAAACCAAAAAAAGTGCTTTAGTAAGTCAGTAAAAAGTAGGTAGGAGTATTTAAAACAAGAAAATGATAAGGGTGCCCATACTTATGCACCTGTCAAATTTTGTTTGAATGCAGATTGCACATTTTCTGTTAGTACAATAAACCTCATTTCAAGGCAGAAACATTACTGTGTCCAACAGTTATTACATATATTAACCTGAAATAGCTGTTGCAAAAACACCAATTTTTATAAAACATTAAGCTTAAGATTAATAGGGGTGCCCAAACTCTTTCATATAACTGTATCTTGTAGGCTGAATTTCTTCTTTTTTTATATACTCAGCTACTTATATTGAAACTGTGCTGACTGCCCTGACCTGAGACCATCTGACTTCACTTTCGTCTCACCCATCTGTATCCTGTACCCGAGTCTCTGTCCCTCTGGTAAGCTGCTGTAGTCCCGGAGACAGCCCTGGATTAACACCTGGTGTCTACTGATGGCTCAGCCTACCTCACCATCAGATGCTCTAGTAAATAGGCACTCAGTCACGCCACCTCCTGGGTAAGCATGGCCCTTGGTGCAGTGGGTCCACACCCACCAACGTTACAACAGGTTTTTCATAAAAGACAATTATCTTTCGTAAATAGTACAGGACTCAACCGCTGTGTGTGTGTGGTAATTTTAACAAATAGGCAGAATAGAACGGATCTAATTATACAGATTTCAACACTCAGGAGCATTGCAAACCTGGAGAGAAGTGTAGAGCTCACTAAGCATGCTCTGTCTGGGGCCAGTGATATGGAGGAGAGTGGAGGTGTGGAAGATCGGGACCCAGAAATAGGTAGCTGGGTAACAGTTAGAAGAAGGGGTAGGGGAACAAGTGTCAGGGATTTGGCACAACCTAGAAAATATGTCTGTTTGGCTGATATTAGCAATGTAAGCCCAGGACTAGAATCACTATAGCAGGATGTTGCTCCTAGCAACCATGAAAATAACTGCTGTAGGAAGGAGGAATATAGGAGTGCAGCAAAGGTCAGACAGATGTTGGTAGTAGAGGACTCTATTATTAGTCAGACAGACAGGGTCATCTGCAGCCGAGATTGTGAATGCTGTACAGTGTGTTGTCTTCTGGGTGCTCAGGTTCAGCCCACTGCGGATCGGATAGACAGACAGGGTCGTCTGCAAGCGAGATTGTAAATACTGAACAGTGTGTTGTCTTCTGGGTGCTCGGGTTCAGCCCATTGCGGATCGGATAGACAGATTGCTGGGTAGGGTTGGGGAAAACCCAGCGGTCATGGTATATATTGGTATCAATGACAAAGTTAGAGGAAAGTCTAAGGTCCTTCAAAATTATTACAGGGAACGAGGAGAGAAGCTGAAGTCCAGAATAGAGATGAGCGTTGGTCTACTCGAACTGTTCGCCAATCTCAAATTCGAGCTGTTTTGGGCGGTGTTCGAGCCGTTCGGCGAACACGAACAATTTGAGAAAAATTCGGCTGTTCGAGGTTATGTTCAATAACTGTTCGTGCACCAAAATCATAACTGGATTTTTTCTCAGTAATGATGAAAATTAATGTTAATACGCAGTTTGAGTGTACAGCGGGGTGGGGGGAGGGGCAGGGGATGGATCTCTGCAGGAACAATGAAGATCTCCATTTTTTTTTCTCTTTCTCGCATTTGCAGTGGGGAGGTGCAATCTGTCAGCCTATCAGCAGCGCACACACGGAGCGAAGTGCTTTTTTTCACACAAGCAAGGGCATGTGTCATTGGCAGTGTATGTCACATGTCCTTGCCCTATAAGACCAAGCCATTTTCCCCGTCGCCACCATTTTCTCACTGCTGCAGCTGCGTGTTAGACGGCACCGCTGTTGCTGTGTGCGCTATACTTTGTTAATTTCAAGCCAATTTTCGCACAAATCTACAGATAGCTTGGGAGTAGGAAATAGTTGTGATTGCAGTCCTTTTAAGGACTAGGTTACAGCATTTCCTACGACTTTTATCAGGCAGGTCTGTGCTCTTAAATAGATAGATTGTGGGAGTAAAGACTAATTGTAATTGGAGTCCTTTTCAGGACTAGGTTACATCAGTTCCTATCAGTTTTTGCCAGGCAGGTCTGTGCCAGTGCTGTGCAAGTTTTTTTCACAGCATTTGGCTGAATCTAGCAAAGCTAATCCTTTTTGGCCTATTGCAGAGTGTGTTAGTCAGTGGAGTAGCCTATCTGTGTTGCAAGATATACCACCTGTGTATAGAATACCAATTTTTTTACTGCACCTAGTGAAGTAAAATCTTTTGGGCATAGCATCATTCTATTAGTCCATCTATACTGACCTCCATCAGGTTGCAAATTGAATATAATTTTTTTCTGCATCTAGCTCTGAAAAAATATTGGGCTTCTAGCTGTGTGTGGGACTTGTTC
Source organism: Phyllobates terribilis (assembly GCF_046119375.1). Lineage (NCBI taxonomy): Eukaryota > Metazoa > Chordata > Amphibia > Anura > Dendrobatidae > Phyllobates > Phyllobates terribilis. The sequence continues at coordinate 574,271,667 of NW_027362764.1, forward strand.
TATTAATCCATCTATACAGACCTCCATCAGGTTGCAAACTGAATATATTTTTTTCTGCATCTACCTCTGAAAAAATATTGGGCTTCTAGCTGTGTGTGGGACTTGTTGTATTAGTCCATCTATACTGACCTCCATCAGGTTGCAAACTGCATATATTTTTTTCTTCATCTACCTCTGAAAAAATATTGGGCTTCTAGCTGTGTGTGGGACTTGTTCTATTAATCCATCTATACAGACCTCCATCAGGTTGCAAACTGAATATATTTTTTTCTGCATCTACCTCTGAAAAAATATTGGGCTTCTAGCTGTGTGTGGGACTTGTTGTATTAGTCCATCTATACTGACCTCCATCAGGTTGCAAACTGAATATATTTTTTTCTGCATCTACCTCTGAAAAAATATTGGGCTTCTAGCTGTGTGTGGGACTTGTTGTATTAGTCCATCTATACAGACCTCCATCAGGTTGCAAACTGAATATATTTTTTTCTGCATCTACCTCTGAAAAAATATTGGGCTTCTAGCTGTGTGTGGGACTTGTTGTATTAGTCCATCTATACTGACCTCCATCAGGTTGCAAACTGAATATATTTTTTTCTGCATCTACCTCTGAAAAAATATTGGGCTTCTAGCTGTGTGTGGGACTTGTTGTATTAGTCCATCTATACTGACCTCCATCAGGTTGCAAACTGAATATATTTTTTTCTGCATCTACCTCTGAAAAAATATTGGGCTTCTAGCTGTGTGTGGGACTTGTTCTATTAATCCATCTATACAGACCTCCATCAGGTTGCAAACTGAATATATTTTTTTCTGCATCTACCTCTGAAAAAATATTGGGCTTCTAGCTGTGTGTGGGACTTGTTCTATTAATCCATCTATACAGACCTCCATCAGGTTGCAAACTGAATATATTTTTTCCTGCATCTAGCTCTGAAAAAATATTTGGCCTTCTAGCAGTGTGTGGGACTTGTTGTATTAGTCCATCTATACTGACCTCCATCAGGTTGCAAACTGAATATATTTTTTTCTGCATCTACCTCTGAAAAAATATTGGGCTTCTAGCTGTGTGTGGGACTTGTTGTATTAGTCCATCTATACTGACCTCCATCAGGTTGCAAACTGAATATATTTTTTTCTGCATCTACCTCTGAAAAAATATTGGGCTTCTAGCTGTGTGTGGGACTTGTTCTATTAATCCATCTATACAGACCTCCATCAGGTTGCAAACTGAATATATTTTTTTCTGCATCTACCTCTGAAAAAATATTGGGCTTCTAGCTGTGTGTGGGACTTGTTCTATTAATCCATCTATACAGACCTCCATCAGGTTGCAAACTGAATATATTTTTTTCTGCATCTACCTCTGAAAAAATATTGGGCTTCTAGCTGTGTGTGGGACTTGTTGTATTAGTCCATCTATACTGACCTCCATCAGGTTGCAAACTGCATATATTTTTTTCTTCATCTACCTCTGAAAAAATATTGGGCTTCTAGCTGTGTGTGGGACTTGTTCTATTAATCCATCTATACAGACCTCCATCAGGTTGCAAACTGAATATATTTTTTTCTGCATCTACCTCTGAAAAAATATTGGGCTTCTAGCTGTGTGTGGGACTTGTTGTATTAGTCCATCTATACTGACCTCCATCAGGTTGCAAACTGAATATATTTTTTTCTGCATCTACCTCTGAAAAAATATTGGGCTTCTAGCTGTGTGTGGGACTTGTTGTATTAGTCCATCTATACAGACCTCCATCAGGTTGCAAACTGAATATATTTTTTTCTGCATCTACCTCTGAAAAAATATTGGGCTTCTAGCTGTGTGTGGGACTTGTTGTATTAGTCCATCTATACTGACCTCCATCAGGTTGCAAACTGAATATATTTTTTTCTGCATCTACCTCTGAAAAAATATTGGGCTTCTAGCTGTGTGTGGGACTTGTTGTATTAGTCCATCTATACTGACCTCCATCAGGTTGCAAACTGAATATATTTTTTTCTGCATCTACCTCTGAAAAAATATTGGGCTTCTAGCTGTGTGTGGGACTTGTTCTATTAATCCATCTATACAGACCTCCATCAGGTTGCAAACTGAATATATTTTTTTCTGCATCTACCTCTGAAAAAATATTGGGCTTCTAGCTGTGTGTGGGACTTGTTCTATTAATCCATCTATACAGACCTCCATCAGGTTGCAAACTGAATATATTTTTTCCTGCATCTAGCTCTGAAAAAATATTTGGCCTTCTAGCAGTTTGTGGCACTTTCTCTATTAGTCCATCTATACTGACCTACATCAGGTTGCAAATTGAATATAATTTTTTTCTGCATCTAACCCAGCCAATAGTTTTGGCCTAATACCACAGTTTGGCCACTCAGCTCTGCTCGGTTCCCATCCATTGTTTTTTTGTGCAAACAACTCCAGAGTTGTTAATTAGTTAACCACCAAAATGAGTGGAAAAAGGCCTGCTGCTGGTGGAAAGGGGAATAGGCGTGTTGGGAAGGGGAAAAAAGGTTGTGTCCGTGGGGTAGGTGTTAAAGCAACAGTAACATCTGCAGAAGAAAGACCATCTTCCAGCCAAACTAAAATGTCTACTTCTTTTAGCGGACAATGTGATAAGATCCCTTTCTTACGGCCACGCCAATCGCTACAAATTCCAGATGAGGCACAAAAACAGCAGGTGCTTCAATGGATATCAAGTGCTCCTTTAAGTGGGCTCTCCTCCACATCAACTTCAACATCACAAATACTCCAGTCCTCAAAAGTGTCACCCCAATCGCACTTGCTTCCTCACAGATCCCAAATCTCCAGCTGCCCGTCTGAGTATGAGGTAGAACAGATGGTTGAGTCTGCAGAGCTGTTTACTCATACTATAGCCTGGGAATCAGAGGTCGACTCCAGCGCTTCTGTGAATCCACACGAGGAAATGATCTGCACTGATGCCCAGAATCTTTATGAGTCGGATCCAGGACCAGACGCAGAAGGTTCTGACCATAATGTAGACCCTCATTCCCAAACTGTAACTCCTGTTGGTGGAGACAATGAGGAAGACGATGATAAGACTCAAATACCTGATTGGAGCGACAACTTTAGTTTTTTGTCAGGGCAGGAACAGGTTGGCTCTGAGGACGACGGGTGTGATAACGCACAGGGTGATGATGATGAGGTTGGAGATCCTACTTACTGTCAACCCACAGTCAGCCAAGAGATGAGGTCAGCAGAGGAGGTGGAGGAAGATGCTAGTGACGACGAGGTCAGGTTGCGCCTTCCTGGACAGAGACGTAGTACTGGAAGCACCTCAACAACTGCATCCTCAAACACAACTCTGCCTTTCACCACAAGTCGTGGTGGCTCTTCAGGTCGCATGGGTGCTAAGCCTTGCATAGCCTGGGCATTTTTTCAGATCGATAAAGATGACCCAACTCGTGTTATCTGTAACATTTGTCAGCAAAAGCTAAGTAGAGGCCAAAAAATACATAGTTTGAGTACTTCATGCATGAACCGGCACATGGACATGAAGCATAAGTTGCAGTGGGAAGCTCAGTGTGCTACAATGCGGCCTAGCCGGCCGGGCCAACCACCGTCTGCCATATCTTGTGCATCCGCGGCCTCTTCATCCTCTGTGACTGGGGGGACAGCAGTCACACCTGTTTTGGGGCGCAGACCTGCCACCTCTTTACCCGCAACAGCCAGCGTGATTGGCAGGTCATCATTTTCTTTGGAGGTGGTAACACCAGCTGGTGTTGAGCGCTGTCCGACATCGATAGCACCACCTTTGGATCAAGGCAACCTAACATGTCCGCCTGCATCTTCCTCACAGACCGGCAGTTTGCCGGGGACACCCTTATCAACCCCGTCTAAGCACAATAGCCAGCCCTCGGTCCCTCAGATGTGGACAAGTAAAAGACCATTTCCTCCTAGCCATGAGAAAGCTAAGAGGTTGAATTTCACCATCTGCAAGTTCTTGGCTACAGAAATGCTGCCTTTCCGCCTGGTGGACACAGAGGATTTTCGAGACCTTATGTCCATCGCAGTGCCCCAGTACCAGATGCCCAGTCGGCACTACTTCTCAAAGAAAGGTGTGCCTGCGCTCCACCAGCATGTCGCACACAACATCACCGCTTCTTTGAGAAACTCTGTGTGTGACAGGGTGCATTTCACCACAGACACTTGGACGAGTAGGCATGGACAGGGGCGTTACATGTCGCTGACTGGGCACTGGGTAACTAAGGTGACAGCAGGACAAGGGGCTGCTGTCCAAGTCTTGCCGACCCCACGAGTTGTGCGTCAATCCTTTTTATGTCAAAGTTCCTCCACTGCTTCTGCCTCCTCAACCTCCTCTCGGTCTTCCACCTGCACCCAAAGCCTGTCTGGTCATGCCACAAGCTTTCCAACTGCGCAGAAGGGATCCTGCACACCTCCTTACTATGCTGGCAGTAGGGCTCAACGTCATCAGGCGGTTTTTACATTGAAATGTCTGGGAAATGTGAGTCACACAGCTGAGGAGTTGTGGTCAGCTCTGGAGAACCAATTTCATGAATGGTTGTCTCCACTGGACCTGAAACCAGGGAAGGCCGTGTGCGACAATGCTGCAAACCTGGGTGCGGCCCTTCGCCGGGGCAATGTCACACACGTGCCTTGTATGGCTCACGTGTTGAACCTGGTTGTCCAGCAATTTTTAGCCCACTATCCCAGACTAGATGGCCTTCTGCAGAGGGCACGGTCGCTGTGTGCTCACTTTCGCCGTTCGCATCCCGCAGCTCAGCGACTTACATCTCTACAGAAGTCGTTGGGCCTGCCACTTCACCGGCTAAAATGCGATGTGCCTACCCGGTGGAATTCAACTCTGCACATGTTGCAGCGACTGTGGCAGCACCGACAAGCCCTGGTGCAATACGTTCTGACGTATAGCCTGGGCCAACGAGATCCAGAGGTGGGGCAAATCACGCTGGAGGAGTGGTCTCAGATCAGGGACCTATGCACCCTTCTGCACAGTTTTGAAATGGCGACGAAGATGTTTAGTGCTGACGATGCCATTATCAGCATGACTATTCCGGTGATTTACATGCTGGAGCACATGTTAAACAGAATTCGGAGTCAGGTGGTGGCACAAGAGGAGGTGGAGGAAGTAGACGAGGAGGAGTTGTATGCGGAAGGGCTAACATCTGCAAGGTCCAGACGGTCGGCAGCACCAAGGCGGCAGGCATGTGAGGGTGGGGGTGATGGTTTTACCAGGGCGCATGGTAGCAGCCAAACTAGTGAGGAAGGTGCAGGAGCCCAGGAAGAAGTGGAGGACGAACTGATGGAAGACTCATCAGATGAGGGAGACCTTGATCACATTTCTGTTGTGCGAGGTTGGGGGGAGAGGACAGAGGAAGGAAGCATGATTGTTACCTTGCCACCAACACAACAGGGACTTGGTGCTCCTGGATGCGCAACACACATGAGTGCCTTCTTGCTGCACTACCTGCAACATGACCCTCGAATTGTGAGAATTAGAAATAATCCTGACTACTGGGTTGCCACACTGTTAGATCCCCGGTACAAAAGTAAATTTGCAGAAATTATTCCTGCCATAGAAAGGGATGCACGCATGCAGGAGTATCAGCAGAGACTGTTGCAGAATCTTACATGTGCTTTTCCACAAAATACCAGTGGTGCACGTAGTGAATCTCACAGTTCCAACTTGCCAACCGTGGGACCGTCAAGTGTTCAGCACTCAAACCGTAACAGAACCACAGTATCTGCTGGTAACATCAATTTTGCGGAATCATTTCACCACTTTTTTAGCCCATCCTTTGCAAGGCCACAGGAGACAAGACGTCTGACACATAGTCAACGCCTAGAGACGATGGTACAGGAGTATCTCCAAGTAAACATTGAAGCCACGACTGTGTCACTGGACCCTTGCTCTTTTTGGGCTTCCAATCTGGATAAATGGCCGGAGCTAGCCACTTACGCCTTGGAGATCTTGTCATGCCCCGCAGCCAGTGTTCTGTCTGAACGTGTGTTCAGCGCTGCTGGTGGTGTGCTGACAGATAAGCGCACGCGGCTCTCCACTGATAATGTAGACAGACTCACGTTCATAAAGATGAACAAATCATGGATCCGAAACGACTTTTCTACCCCTGTGTCATCCTGGGGAGAGTAAAAGCTTGATGATTGGTTAAAATCACCCTACCAACCGTTTTAAGCTTTCAAATTACTAATCATGTTTATCTGTATCTTGGCTGGAAAATAATTTGGGATTTGTAGCAGTGTGCAGCACTGATTCTATTAGGCCATCTATAATAAGCTCCACCAGATTTAAAATTACTAATCATGTTTATCTGTATCTTGACTGGAAAATAATTTGGGCTTTGTAGCAGTGTGCAGCACTGATCCTATTAGGCCATCTATACTAAAGCTTCACCAGATTTAAAATTAATAATAATTTTTAGCTGCATCTAGCCCGGAAAATAATTTTGGGGCTCCGAGATGCGCAAGACACATAAGTGCCTTCTTGCTGCACTACCTGCAGCATGACCCTCATATTGTCAGAATTCGAAGTAATCATGACTACTGGGTTGCCACACTCTTAGATCCCCCAAACTTTTCGATCAACCTTTTCATTTTAATAAAGACCAAAAAAATGGTCATTTTTGAAATTATAAGCATTAGCAGGTTGTTAGAAACTGAAATCAAACAGTTTTCAACTCAAAACTTTATTCTAGGTGATGTTACATTTTCACATAGGACCCCTTGTTCGAAAGGAGCTTCTGAACTCTCTCGTCCATTGAATTTGTCAGGTTTTGGATGGTTTCTGCTTCAATTGTTTTGCATGAGGACAGAATACCCTCCCAGAGCTGTTGCTTAGATGTGAACTGCCTCCCGCCATCATAGACACTCCTTTTAATGATGCTCCAAAGGTTCTGAATGGGGTAGAGGTCAGGGGAGCATGGGGGTCACACCATAAGTTTGTCCCCTTTTATGCCCATATCAGCCAGAGATGCAGATATTTTATGTGCAGCATGAGATGGTGCATTATCATGCAGAAAAATGATCTTGCTGTGAAATACACGGTTCTTCTTCTTGAACCATGGCAGGAAGTGCTGTTTGAGAAAATCCACATACATTATGGAGTTCATCTTTAGCGCCTTCAGGGATCCTAAAGGGGCCGACAATCTCTCTCCCCATGATTCCAGCCCAAAACATTACTCCACCTCCTCCTTGTTGGCGCTGTAGCCGTGTTTGCGTGGGGTGTCCATCAACCAGCCATCCTCCACTCCATCCATCTGGACCATCGAGCGCTGCACAGCACTCATCTGTGAACAAAACAGTTTTGAAATCAGTCTTCATGTAATGTTTGGCCCACTGGAGCCGTTTCTGCTTGTGTGAAGTGGATAGAGGAGGTCGACAGAATGGCGTATGCACAGCTGCAAACCTCTGAAGGACCCTGCATCTTGTTGTTCGGGGGACGTTGGAGGCACAAGCAGCTTCAAAAACTTGTCTGCTGCTATGACAAGGCTTTTTTGCCGCTGCTCTTTCAACCTGACGTAATTGCCTGTAGGAAAGAGTCCTCAATTTGCCCTTATCAGCACGCACACGTGTGTACTGTGAATCAGCTACATACTTCTTGATTGCCAAGACACTTCATCCTGATCATCGCACAATGTTGATTGTAGTCATGCCTTGACCTAAACACTCCACAATTTGTTGCTTCTCAGCAGCCGACACATCCTTTTTCTTTCCCATTTTGGCAGAAAATGTAGGCTGCTTAATAATGTGAGACAGCCTTCTTAAGTAGTCTTGCCTTTCATTGGACACACCTGCCAAACTAATTAGCACAGGTGTCTGCAATTGCTTACAGTGATATAAAGAGCCCTGACACACATCACCATCAATGAGTTTAACTGACAAACAAACAAATTCTTCCCTTATCACTCCTAAACACTTTTTGCATAATAATTTGGAACACAGTGTACATGTGCTTTTCCACAAAACACCAGTGGTTCACGTAGTGAATCTTACAGTTCTAACTTGCCAACCGTGGTCTGTATGGAGTTGTTCAATAAAGGGCCCAAAATTAAGATAACATAGATGGGAGAGGTCTCTATGAATAGGAATTCCTAAGTATTTGATACCCTGTGAGGGCCAGGCAAAGGGAAAGTTGGACTGGATGGAATCCTATATGGATTTGGGGAGGGAGACATCGAGGGCCTCAGACTTCGCTGCATTGATTTTAAAATTTGACCATGTAACAAAGTGATCTATTTCAGCCATAACAGCATGGATGGATATATGTGATTGAGTGATATATACTAGGACATCATCAGCAAATAGAGAGCACTTGTACTCCGTGCCTCCCACCTCAATCCACCTAATATTGGGGTTATGGCGAATTGATGAGAGCAGGTGCTCCGTCACTAGGATGTATAAGAGAGGGGACAGAGAACATCCCTGCCTTGTCCCATTGGTGATTGTGAAAGGTGATGAAAATGTTCTGACGCGCCCCCTGGGCCTTGGGACACCCGGAGCCGGACCCTTTTTAGTGGATGCTGGTGGTTGTAGTCTCCGTGGCGGCAACCCGGTTGCGTGGCTCAGGGCGGTCAAACAAGTGGCGGAACTATTTATGTGGTTTTGATGTTTAAATGTCCGACTACGCCACCCGTGGATTGCGGTCAGAGTGAACCGCCGCTCCAGGGCAGACCGCTGAGGCTGGTGTTGTGGGTGCAGCAGAGCGTAGCATAACTCCCCACGGGAGGAGTATAGCCTCAGGGCAGTGTATGCGGAGGATGGGGGTGATGGTGCAGGGCAGCAGCAGTAACGACACGGAGTCAGTGATGCAGTCCAGGGCCTTTACTCACAGTTCTTATTATCCAGACCACGTCTGCAGGTAACGGCTGCCCACGTCGTACTGTGCTCACCAGGTGAGGGGCTCAGACAACTCCCAGATAACTTTGGAGCGCTTCACAGGACCCCCTTTGTGTGTCCTTTGTCTGGCCTTTCTTACCAACCCTTCTGTCCGGCTGCCTCGGGCCTCCTCTTGGTAAACTTGGGGCCAGTTTCCCTGACCCTATGTGGTGCCTTCCTAGCGGGTGTAGCGAGGGGCTGCGCCACATAAAATGTCACAGCCTCCTGTTTCTAGCTGAGGGTCGTTTCCTGCCTCCACTAGTTTCGGGGACCGGTCTCCCCCTTTGGCCTGACCCCTCCACGCAGGTGGATTCGGGCGTGCGGTGGCGACTCGCCCGTCCGCACCCCTGAGATCCCTTCGTTCCTCGTTCCTGGAGCCTTCTCCGCTCCTCTTCCTTCCTTCTCCCTCTTCCAGGCCTGGGCCTCTGTTACTAGGCCCGCCTCCGGAGCAGAGCTCATGCAGAGCCCCTGCTCCCTGCCACTTCTGCTCAGACTTCTCTGCACTGAACTAAGATGGTGCCCACCTTTTATACTCCCTTCTCAATGCACCCAGGAACTGCTTCCTCCCTGCTCCTGCACTACAGGGTTCCCCTTCCTCAGTGTTCCCTCCCCCCACTCCAGCCAGGGACAGGGACTGTCGTGCCCATCTCAGGGGCATATTGGTCGCCCTGCCCCACGGCAATGAGGTGTAATGCATGCAGGTGTCGGGTCCTGATCCACACTACATCCTTACCTGAGAGTGAGATATCACACCTCTGGGTGAGGTGCAATACCTCTGTAGCAACCGAGCCCTCAGGGTGCTACAGTTCCATTTATCTTCAGCCTAGGTGACGTATTGCGATACAGGGCCGTGATTTTGGCTATAAAAGGGTCCCCTAGACCCCTACCCCAAGCTTTTTAAGAGAATCATATATGGCGTGCCAGGAGACTCTATGGAATGCTTTCTCAGCATCCAACGAGAGTACCTAATTACAAATTTTTAACTGCATCTAGCCCAGGAAATACTTTGTGCCTAGTAGCAGGGTCTGCTAGTCAGCGGATTATCCCGGCTGTTAAGCAAGCTACACCACCTGTAGTTTGGACACTTCATTTTTTCAAAGGAAATGCTTCGGGACCACGGGATACTCAGTGAAGAGCATCAGGAGGCACCCCAAGGCATAGGGGCTCGGACTGGCAGTATGATGCCTTGCGGTGGACAGCCGAGCTCGATCCTTATAAAAGCTTTTTAACTGCAGCAGCTTTAGTGGACGCTACTGGAGCTGGAATTACGCGGCTGCTGGCATGAGACTTGCCCTCCAATAGATCCTTGTAAATGGATTTAAAGTGTATTTATTCAAATTAGAGAGACAATTTAAATTAAAAAGCTTAGAGCTGCCTCCACCACAGGGGGGCTCGCTCGACCCACCAGTGGACAGGCACCAGTATTGGGAGAGGGGGGCTGGCCGTCAGGGTTCACCGCGGCTCTGGCACAAACCTGGCGACACGCAGGTGGCACGGGCAGGAGCGGACTGAACGTGTCGGCTTCTCACTTTTTGGATTTTAGAAGGGCATGACATGCCTATATCTGTGTCTCCCCCTCCTTTTACTCCTCCACCTCTTTTCTTTTCGCATGACTATATGTACTTGTCACTTTTCCATGTGTTAGTGTAACGGGTCCGGGAGGCGGAACCTCTGAGCTACTAAACAAGGGGGCGGCCCTTGTAAGGGAGCGGGTGGCAGTCTCCGGGTGAACGGACAGGGAGTTACGGCAAGTGATCAGGGCAGTCTCTGGGTAAGGGGTAGGTACGACCTGTGATGGCAGAACCTCCGGGTAGGCTAGCAGGCAGATGGTAGACGTGTGCTCCCAGGTGAGCAAGCGAGAGTCTCTGGAATAGCAGGTGGTCACGGCACGTGACGGCGGAACCTCCGGGCTGGCAGGCAGGTAGGTAACGGAGAAGCGCTCCCAGGTGAGCGGGCAAGAGTCTCTGAGATAGCTGGTGGTCACAGCACGTGACAACGGAGCCTCCAGGCTGGCAAGCAGGCAGGTAGCGGAGAAGCGCTCCCAGGTGAGCGGGCAAGCTGGTCCATAGACAGACTGACCGGAGTTGTAAGGCAGACCGTCGGACCTCAGGCAAGCAGGCAGGTAGCTGATGTGCGCTCCCAGGTGAGCGGACAAGTTGGTCCTTAGACAGACTGACCGGAGTTGTAAGGCAGACCGTCGGACCTCAGGCAGGCAGGCAGGTAACAAGTATTCAGGCAGGAATCAGGCAGGTAACTAGCAGGAAACTGGCAGGAAACTGGCAGGTAACTGGCAGGTAACTGGCAACGGGACCTGAGGGCTGAAGCACAGGTGAGACACAGGTGCAAACAACATTGCTCGGGCACCTCCATTTTGGAGGAGGTGCCTTATAAATGATGAAGTCCTCCGGCCATTGGCCGGGGACTCCTTAGGACGGCGCGCGCGGCCCCTTTAAGAGGAGGGGAGCGCGCGCGCGCGCGCCCTAAGCACAGGGTCCGGGAAGGAGCGCGCGCTGAGAGCAGAGCGGGAGGAGGACGCCGGGAAGGAGCGCGCGCTGACAGCAGAGCGGGGAGAGGACGCCGGGCACGGAACAGAGCGGTGAGGGGAGCAGCGTCCCTGCCTAGCAGAGGGCAGGGACGCCAGCGCTACAGTACCCCCCCCTTTAGGCCCCCCCTTTTTTAGGCCAGACAGAAATTTAGCTAGGATGAGAGGGGCATGGATGTTCTCCCGGGGCTCCCACGTTCTCTCCTCAGGACCAAACCCCTTCCAATCTACTAGAAAAAAGGTCTTTCCTCTTACCCTTTTGGTGGCAAGAATGTTCTCTACCTCAAACTCGTCCTCAGCAGAAACCGGAGCAGGAGGCGTACCTCTAGACTTGGAAAAAGAGTTAAGCACCACAGGTTTGAGGAGAGACACATGGAAGGAGTTAGGGATCCGTAAGTTGGCCGGGAGTTTCAATTTATAGGCCACCGGGTTGATCTGACTGATGACCTCCAGTGGGCCGATGAACCGAGGCCCTAACTTATAGGAAGGGATCTTGAGCCGGACATATTTGGACGAGAGCCAGACTTTATCCCCAGGGCGGAATTGAGGAGGGTCCAGACGTTTTTTGTCAGCGTGTCTTTTCATACGCTCGGAAGACAGAAGGAGTGCGGACCGGGTACTCTCCCATATGGAGGAAAATTTGTTAACAAGAGATTCCGCAGCCGGATTGTCCGCCGAGGTGGAGACGGGAAACGGGATCCGAGGATGCTGACCGTAGACTACAAAAAACGGGGATTTGGAGGAAGACTCGCTCTCGTGATTGTTGTACGAGAATTCGGCCCATGGCAGGAGATCCACCCAGTCAGAATGGTGGGCATTAACGAAGTGCCGAAGGTAACTGGTCAGGTTCTGATTGATCCGCTCCACTTGACCATTAGACTGTGGGTGGTAAGCGGAGGAGAAGTCCAGGGTGACGTCCAGCAATTTACAAGTGGCTCTCCAGAAACGGGAAGTGAACTGTACCCCACGATCCGACACGATGTGACGGGGCAGGCCATGAAGACGGAAGATGTGGCGGATAAAGTCTTTAGCCAGCTCGGGTGCAGACGGAAGACCTGGCAGTGGAATGAAGTGAGCCATCTTGGAGAAGCGGTCAGCGACCACCCAAATGACCGTACAACCGGCAGAGACGGGTAGATCAGTAATGAAGTCCATCGCTATATGCTGCCAGGGGGCAGCAGGTACTGGCAGAGGTAGGAGGCGGCCGCCCGAGCAAACTGTAACGGGTCCGGGAGGCGGAACCTCTGAGCTACTAAACAAGGGGGCGGCCCTTGTAAGGGAGCGGGTGGCAGTCTCCGGGTGAACGGACAGGGAGTTACGGCAAGTGATCAGGGCAGTCTCTGGGTAAGGGGTAGGTACGACCTGTGATGACAGAACCTCCGGGTAGGCTAGCAGGCAGATGGTAGACGTGTGCTCCCAGGTGAGCAAGCGAGAGTCTCTGGAATAGCAGGTGGTCACGGCACGTGACGGCGGAACCTCCGGGCTGGCAGGCAGGTAGGTAACGGAGAAGCGCTCCCAGGTGAGCGGGCAAGAGTCTCTGAGATAGCTGGTGGTCACAGCACGTGACAACGGAGCCTCCAGGCTGGCAAGCAGGCAGGTAGCGGAGAAGCGCTCCCAGGTGAGCGGGCAAGCTGGTCCATAGACAGACTGACCGGAGTTGTAAGGCAGACCGTCGGACCTCAGGCAAGCAGGCAGGTAGCTGATGTGCGCTCCCAGGTGAGCGGACAAGTTGGTCCTTAGACAGACTGACCGGAGTTGTAAGGCAGACCGTCGGACCTCAGGCAGGCAGGCAGGTAACAAGTATTCAGGCAGGAATCAGGCAGGTAACTAGCAGGAAACTGGCAGGAAACTGGCAGGTAACTGGCAGGTAACTGGCAGGTAACTGGCAACGGGACCTGAGGGCTGAAGCACAGGTGAGACACAGGTGCAAACAACATTGCTCGGGCACCTCCATTTTGGAGGAGGTGCCTTATAAATGATGAAGTCCTCCGGCCATTGGCCGGGGACTCCTTAGGACGGCGCGCGCGACCCCTTTAAGAGGAGGGGAGCGCGCGCGCGCCCTAAGCACAGGGGCCGGGAAGGAGCGCGCGCTGAGAGCAGAGCGGGAGGAGGACGCCGGGAAGGAGCGCGCGCTGACAGCAGAGCGGGGAGAGGACGCCGGGCACGGAACAGAGCGGTGAGGGGAGCAGCGTCCCTGCCTAGCAGAGGGCAGGGACGCCAGCGCTACAGTTAGTTGTGTCTTCTGAGCAGTTTGTCAGCTTTTGGACACCTTTGAAGGTGTTTTCTATGTGTTTCTATGTGTTTTTGTTTGCCTGCCATTGGTTTTAATGGTGTTCGAAGGTGTTCGACGAACAGTTCGGCGAACACACGGGTGTTCGACGAACCGAACCGAACTCGAACACTACGGGGGTGGCTCAACACTAGTCCAGAACCTCCAAAGTGGTGTTTTCAGAAATACTGCCAGTGCCATGAGCATCACTAGAAAAACTGAGGGAGCTTAGGGATTCAAATAAGTGGCTTGGGAATTGGTGCAAAATGGAAGGGTTTGGGTACATGGAGAACTGAACTGACTTCTCTGTCAGCTACAGGCTCTGAAGTAGGGAAGGTCTGTATCTTAATGGGGAGGGTGCAGCTGTGCTGGGTGGAAAAAATGGTCAGATGGATGAAGGAGCTTTTAAACTAGGATATGGAGGGAGGATAGTTATGCAAGTAAGGGGATAGATAGAGTAGACAGAGAGTGAGACTTTAGGTGTCAATGAGGATTTAAGGGGGCTGGGACATGCACAGAAAGTAGGGAGGTGAGTAAGAGTAATGCATGTGCCAATAGTATTAAATGTCTGCTGGCAAATGCAAGAAGTCTTGCAAATAAACAAATGAATTGGGGAGTCTTGTGTAGCCATGGATTACGATGTGGTAGGCATTACGGGAACCTGGCTGGATGAAAACTATAAATGGATGACAAGAGGGCTACATTACATTCAGAACGGACAGGAAAGACAAAGGTGGAGAGGTGTGTATTTTCGTTAAATCCAACTTAAATCTACCTGTGCTCAATGACCACATTGTAGAGTCAGTATGGAAAAATATATATGGAGATGGCAATAATGGAAAGCTGCTAATTAGACTTTGCTATAAGCCTCCTAATATAGCTGAAGAGGTAGAGGATGAAATGCTGCAACAAATTAAAAAGGCAGCAAATACGGTCCTTATTATGGTGGATTTATACTATCTAGACATTCAATAGGACATAGAATTTCTGGGTGTGTTAAAAGTTGCAAGTTCTTATTCGTAGTTCAAGACAATTACCTCTTTCTATGTTGGTAGATGAACCAACCAGGGGAGATAATTTTCTGGATCTGGTCCTGTCAAATAGACCAGACACAATTTCAGATCTACAGATCAAGAAGCATTTGGGATGCAGTGACCATAACATGGTAAGTTTCAATGTAATATTCAATAAGGGAAGAGCTTAATAGTGTAGACTGAGACCATGTCATGGTAACTGGGGATACCGAACATAAATGGGGCATGCTTAAGGATATACTACTAGAATACTGTAGAAAACATAACCTCTGGTAATAAAATGTCTAGGAATAAAAAAAAAAAAACATTATAGATAAATAAGACGGTACAAAGTTTAATAAAACAAAAACAAAGAACATTCAAAATCTGGAAGGGTGAAAACACATAAATAGCAATTCAAGAGTATAAAGATCTCAAAAAGAAATGTAAAAAAGAAATCAAGCTAGCAAAGTTACTGTAGCAACTGAAAAATCATCAGTGACATTATAATAAATCCTATAAAATTTTATAAATACATCAATGCCAAAAAGAAAAAAAATGGATGGTATTGGCCCCTTAAAAGATGATAATAATATAATTATAGAGGACAAACAAATGGCTGAGATATTAAACATATGGAAAAAAGAGGAGAAAGAGCGCGCAATGTGAAGAACCAGATGAGTAGGTTGTTAAGTATACGTGGCCAAATTGGCGACTCACCTAGAGGGGTTGGGCACCCCTGCACAACCCCGGTAAACACCTTGTGGCTGAAGGACTGGTGCTCGCACAGCGTGCTGCAGACCGCCGTCTGTCACTGATGCTTCCGCATTCCGGTCGCGGACCACGTGACAGGAAGCTGGTGGTGCGTCACCTCAGGTCCTTTAGGTTGGAGGTAGTGGCTCCGGTGCTGCAGGTCCTCAAGTGGATTGAGATGGGGAATTATGTGATCAACTGGAGACAGCTGCTCCTGCCGCCTACCCTCAGAGAGGGATTAGAAATAAATACACAAAGTGGAAAGCGGTCTATGGAGCGCTAGGATGATGATCACCAAGGGGACAATGTTTAGGGTTGAAGAAAAATCTTTTATTAGCCCTCTCCACAATGCGTTTCGATAGCTATACTATCTTCATCAGCTGAAGATAATATAGCTATCAAAATGCGTTGTGGAGAGGTCTAATAAAAGATTTTTCTTCAGCCCTAAACATTGTCCCCTTGGTGATCATCATCCTAGCGCCCCATAGACTGAGATATTAAACAGGCACTTTTCATTTGTGTTCACCAATGAACTGACTGTTTTAAGGATCATTTGACAAGGCAAAAATCAAACTTCACCACCTGATATAACTAGTTTAACACAAGAAGAAGTACACCTGCGCCTGAGCAAATTAAACATTGACAAATCAGATGCCATTCATCCATGGATATTGAGAAAATTGAGCTCAGTAATTGACAGACTGATGTATCTGTCAGAAAAAAAGGGACATCCCCTATAAATAAGGGAAAAAAAAATCAGAGGCGCTAATTATTTATTGTGAAAGCAGAGAGACTAAGGAGTTCTTAACCACATGTTGTAATGGTCACTTTATTAAACAATTTCAAAGAGGGCTGGATGTTTTTCTTAATACATATAGTTTCCTCAACATTGAAATTACAACACCAAAAAGGAGAAGTTGTGGAATTCTGAAAGTGACAAGATCAATAGACATGTTAATAAAATGCAAATAATGAAAAAATGGAAACATATTTTTCAATACATCAATTTATTCAATTTCAAGTATGACCACAGTACCCAAAAATGCACACACTTCCATGCCTTGGCACGCTATCAATAAGGTTATTAATAGTGACCTATGTAGTTTCCTGCCATTCTGAATGCACTTGGTCTGCTCATTGTATCACGAGAATTATGTGTCCCGGCATTGTTGTGTTGAAAAACAGCCCCTGGGACACTTTCACATTTCCTTGTGAAAAAACTCTTCATTGTGTTGCCCATATGATCTCCAGACCAATCTCTGGTTAACACTGCATCCAGGAAAAAATTGGGACTCATTGCTGAAGAGGACAAGCCTCAATTCCAGCCTCCATGACATCCTTTGAAAGAGGTGGCGTGAGGTCAATGGAAGTCTGACTCATAACCCAATGTCATCCAAATGCTTTCAGATGGTTTGTGTAGACATTTTTCGATGCTTCAGGCTTAGTATGCCATCCTTATTTGACTTGCAATACAGAGTGAATAACTACGTGCCATTCTTCAAATTTGAGGAGACCATGTGGCCACACTATGAAGAGGCCTTCATGAGGCAACGTCAGACTGGTTCTCCTCTCTGGATTGTAGTATGGGGTGACATAATGTTCAATAGCCCGAACCCCTCTAGGCTTCAATCCAGGTACACAAATAGCTCAATGGTACATTGATTTTGGCTTGGCCAATGCCACTGTGAGCAGCCTGCATGGCCTAAATATGCTACGGTGACCTGCAACATCCTGGAATTGTCTCCCATTGAGCACATCTGGGATGTCATTAGTCGACAATTGCAAAGTGAGCTGCCAGCAGTGTATCTTGTTTAGCATGCCCTAGTGCATTCAGCACTAACCATTACTAACCTCATTGATAACAAGTCGAGTCAGTGTGTCTGTGTTTCTGCAAAAGGCACTCACACTTGATAATTCATCCAAATGTTTTGAATTTTTTTTTCCATTTTCTCATCATTTGTACATCTATAACATGTCTGTCAATCCTGTGATTTCCATAATTCCATGACTTTTACTTTTTAGTGTTGAGGACTGTAATATTACTGGTTATGAATATTAAATTCTGGACAGGGAACATTGATCTAGTGAAAAATCTGATTGCCATATATTGGGTCAAGAACAAATCTTTCCCTTAATATGGGGCAATGAGCATTTCCTCATGAGGTTGGGCCTACCTCTGGATCAACGTGGTAGGTTATAGTTGAACTCGATGGATTTGTATCTGCATTCAACCTTAAGACTGCTTTCACATGTTGCGGCCATGTACTGTCTGCCGCAATTTTCAAAAATCACGTAAAAAACATAGTGGTTTACCATGATTGTGGCAAAAAAATACACTTAGTCCGAAAAGCGTGAACGCAGCTTAATCCTATGAAACATTTAGTTTTCAGTAAGAAAACAATTATATACATTTTGAGTTCCAAATTTATAAATTATTTAAATAGTTTTAAATGCTTAATCTCCTTTATCCTTAAAACAATCTCAAGACCACACAGTTGAAGGTTTGTGCAACGCGTGCAGCTGAAAAGTAGAAAACTCAGGTGCTCTGTGAATGGGGAAGAGTAGACCTTTCTGACCTCATTAGACTGAATAAAACCTTCACGGCTTTTTCACAATTGTAAATGAGGGATGTTCTACTGCACTTTGCTTCCAAAGATTCTATTAGCTCTGTGTGAGGGACTTCAAGCATCGGTTAAAAGAATAGTGAAAATGAATTCCTATTGCTGAAGTGATACTTTGCATTTTCCAGGGCCACACATTTCCATAGAGATCTCCTAGCACTCCTGGGACGTACAGGTGCTAATGTGTTATTCTTCTCAATTTCCTTCCCATTTTCTTTCCCATTTTAAAATACTTTATTTCGTATTTCATTGAGTCTGTTAAGCTGTTGAAATCACAATCTTGCTGTCCAATTAGGAAATACAGGAATAGATTTTCTGTTGCTTGCATGAACCAGTCATGTACTGATGTGCTAAATCTAAGATTGATGTGAGTGGGAAAAGGGATTTTTCATCATGTCAATCTGTATTGTGCTTCAGATGTCATTCAAGCTCTTTGAGTGACAATAGTTATACATTTGCTGTAGCTGAAGACATCCAGCGTAGATTGTAGTTTTATTTGTTTTGTCTTTGTTTCCTTCCGATGTCAGCCGCAATGGGGAGATAAATCTTTTTTACAAGACAGGCCATATCAAAACACGTAAGAGAACTGAATAGGAGCCAGGTAGAGAGTGGACTCACCACAGTGCTTCTACCTGCTGGGGAATAAATGCATTCCAGTCTTGATGCCTTGAGTCAAATATTAATTTAATATACCATATATTACATGGTTAAATACAATCTTTTCTCTTGTCATAAATTAAGAAGACTAAATAAATGTCTATAGATTTCACTTGCGATATTTTCACCATGGAGGGTTATATATTTAATTATACTTAAGTGCTGTCAGTTTGAACTACGGCTTAGATATGGTGATACATCCATGTATTAAAAGCATTTTACAAGTTATATTACCTTATCTAAATGTATTTATCATTGGCCCGAAGCATTTTATTTGACAGATATGACTTTACACTCTCTTGACCACGATGTGAAGCATTAATAAAAAAGGAATTACACAATGTACAGCGCATCTAATAGTAAAATTCCTTGTTCTATGCTATCAGGTCTTAAGAAAAGCAGGAAAACACATTGAGGGGCAATCGCACATTCTTTATGCTTTAGCCCTGAAGTCTCATCACTAACAACATGAAATAGTAGGTTCTGCAATTGGAGAAAAAATAAATCAGAAAATGCAAAAAGGACCTGAGCATATAAGTTGTGAGCAAATTGAACAGTAGCAAGTACTGCAAAGGCAACTAAAATCCATGGAGTGCATGAAGAGGGGTATGAATGCACTTAATGAGGACATAGTTATACTTAATAAAAATCAGTAGATTACACTGGAATATTGTGAAACAGTGAACAGGATGACTATATTGTAGCAGATGGGGCATAAAAAAAATGAAATGGGTGAGCTTAATTGACCAGATGTTAAGAGATGTTTTTTGATGGGGAGGAGGCAGGGTTGCCAACTTGACGTTTTATTTTTTCTGGACATCTTATCAAAAAATCACGTACAATTTTTTTTACTGATACATTGGAAAGCCATAACAAATCATTATGATTATAAGTGATACATGTCTACAATCCATACTTTTTATATGAACACTTCTTCTTCATTCTCTTTAAAATGTAAAAGCGTGATAACTATAGTCAAAATAATCTGCAGAAGTTCCTTCAGCTTAAAAAAATTATGGATGCCTTCAATTTTTTTACAGACAGGGCAAATAAGTGCCCTACTTTTATGGACTGTCCAGGAATTTTTGGACGGTTGAGAATCTTGTGAGGAGGGGGGTGATGAGGATGAGAACTAAGTGGTGACTAGTGATGAGCGAGCAATAAAATGCTCGGGTACTCATTGTTCGAGTCGAGCAAATTGGAATGCTCGAGTGTTCGGTCCGAGTAATGAGCCCAATGTAAGTCTATGGGAAACTCGAGCATTTTTCCGGCGGCTCCCCCCGGTGGCCTGCAGAGGGCCTAAAAATTGCCCAATGGGAACAGTGCTCAAATGACATGGGAACAGCATGGGGAAGACCCCTGGAAGCATTTCTGACCCCCAGGTCACTGCTGTCAACAATGTTGTCAGAAGGATTATGCCACTTTTGCGGACTCACAATAAAACATACAAAAACGAAACCAAAATGGAAAATGGATTTTCCTGGGAAACATGTTACGGAATATCCTTTCCAGGGTAATGACTTGAATATAAGGCTCCTCCACACCTTGGGCTATGTTCACACAAAGCATTTTTGATGCATTTTTGCACTTTTTAATTGCTTTCAACCAAGACAAATGCATTCACCAGGAAATATCATTTTAACATTTTACAACCTTATCTGCCCATGTGGTATGCGACACGTCATCAGACACATCCTGGTTCATTTATGATGGAGGGACTCAGAAAGTCACAAAGCCTATTTTTATAGGGCCATCAGGCGGCCCTTACCATTCTTAAAGGGCCAGCAGTCGGCTACTGTTAGATAGCCATTAGCCAGCTATGCTTTGTTTTTCCCATTATTAACGAATGGGTCTCCTATACTGTTATTGCGTATGCAGTGACTGCAACGCCTGCCGAAGATTTAGAGGAACTCCAAAGCCCCTTGCAAGAGACGCAGAGGTTGGAGGGCCTCCTGAAAAAAAATCTCCCATTATTAGGAAGTATGTGTCCTATACTGTTTGCCTATGCAGTGAAGTAACGGCTGCCAAAAATTTGGAGGAACTCCAATGCCCCTTAGAAGAGACGTAGAGGTGGGAGGGCCTCCTGCAAAATATGCTCCCATTATTAGGAAGTGTGTCGCCCATACTGTTTGCCTATGCAGTTGAGCAACAGCTGCTAAAAATTTGGAGGAACTACAATGCCCCTTGCAAGAGACGTAGATATGTTGGTATGGTACATATCGTGGTGATATGGTGGTGGAGAATGAGGATGCGAAGAAGGAGGAGGACAAGAGCAAATAGACAAAATCAGGAAGCGTGTACCCATGTCTGGGTGTGAAGACAGAGGTGCATGGGAATAGAGTTAAAGTGTGGCCCAATTCAGCCCTTGTTCATTTCTATAAGAGTCAGCATGTCAGCGCTTTCAGTTGACAGGCGGATGCGCCTATCGGTTATAATTCCACCGGCGGCACTAAAAACCCGCTCTGACAAAACGCTAGTGGCAGGGCAGGCCAGGACCTCCAAGGCGTAGAGAGCCAGTTCATGCCACATGTCCAGCTTGGATACCCAATAATTATAAGGCACAGAGGAATCACGGAGGACGTTGGTACAGTCGGCAAGGACTCCCTCACCATCTTCCGAAACTTTTCATTCCTTGAGCGAGTACCCAGCGCATCAGGGCTTGTGCAATGGGAGGGTCTGAGAAAACTGTCCCAGAACTTTGACAGTGTTCCTCTGCCTCTGCTCGATTGCATTTGTGTCTCTCTCGCCTGTACTCCTTGGTTGTCCAACGAACTGTGACCTCGGCAGCAAGCGTTTTCAGGTGGGAATTTTTTTTGATAATTCCGCAACAAGGGCCTTCTCGCACTGCACCATTTTATTAGGCCTGTCCTGCAAGGGAATAAGAGACAGAAAGTTCTCCTTGTAGCGTGGGTCTAAAGGTGTCACCAACCAATAATGACTGTCACCCAAAATTTGAAGAACGCGAGGGTCACGGGAAAGGCAGCGTAACATAAACTCAGTCATGTGTGCCAGACTGCAAAGAGGCAAGACTTCCGTGTTCTCACCAAGAGGACAACTGACCATGCTCTCCTCCTCCTCTTCCTCCTCCTCCCTGTCCTCAGACCATCCATGCTGAATAGAAGGTATGACAGTTGTGCAGGTAATACCTTCTATAGCACAGGAAACTGGCTCCTGTTCTTCCTCCTCCTCCTCTTCCTCATTGTCTCCCAATCCACGTTGGTATGAAATGAGGCTGTGCTGTGTGGAATCACCCTGTATGGTTCCTTGCTCCATCTCATTGTGCTCTGTCTGCAATGCATCCTCTTTAATTGTGAGCAGAGAGCGTTTCAGAAGACAGAGAAGCGGACATCGCAGATCAGTCTGTGAGCTGGAAGCTGCAAGCACTGCTGAAGCATGGCAAGGGCGGCAGAAGCTGTAGCTGACTTTCTAAAATGGGCACACAGGCGGCGTACTTTGACAAGCAGATCCGACAGATCCGGTTAGGTTTAGAGAAACCGCTGAACCATGTGGTTAAGCACATGGGCCAGGCATGGTACGTATGTGAGCTCACTTCGCCTCAGAGCCTCCACCAGGTTCTGTCCATTATCACACATGACCATGCCTGGCTGTAGGTTCAGCGGTGTCAGCCACAGATCTGCTTGCTGTTTCAGAGCTGTCCACAACTCTTCAGCGTTGTGCGGTTTGTCACCTAGGCATATTAGCTTCAGCACAGCTTGTTGCCACTTGGCCGAGGCAGTTCTGCAGTGCTTCCAGCTTGCGACCGATGTGGTCATTTTGGAGATGGAGGCTGAAGAGGAGGAGGTGCAAGAGCTGTAGAATGTGGGGGCAACCCTGATTGACCCAGGGCCTGCAATCCTCGGAGTCGGGAGAGTGTGTTCCATCCCAAAGTCCGACTGGACCCCGACTTCTACTATATTAACCCAGTGTGTCAGCGAGATGTACCATCCCTGCCCACAAGCACTTGTCCATGTGTCCATGGTTAGGTGGAATTTCCCAGTAACTGCGTTGTTGAGGGCACGTCTAATGTTGTGCGACACGTGCTCGTGTAATGCGGAGATGGCACACCGGGAGAAATAGTGGCGGCTGGGGACTGAGGACCGAGGGACGGCCGCCGTCATCAGGCTGCGGAAAGCTTCCGTCTCCACGAGCCTAAAAGGCAACATTTCGAGCGCAAGCATTCGCGAAATATGTGAATCTAGTAGTGGGGCCTGTTGGGTGTTGGCTGCATATTTGCGCTTGCATTCCAATGACTGGGGTAGGGACAACTGAACGCTGCTCTGGGAAAAGTATGTGGATGTGCTTGCCAATGGTTCTAGTTGAGAGTGTGCAATGATAAATGGCCTTTTTGGAGTTATCTGCAGAGTCTTTAAAAAATAACCAGACTCGGGAAGACCTAACTGTTGTACTGGCAACTTCCGTTGTATTGACGTTATGAGGACCACCTTCCTGCCTTGTGTCTGTGGCCACCACACTGCTTGCTCCTGCCTGTTGTGGTGTTATGCCTCCCTCCCCCTGTGTGCTGCTGTCCTCGCTCTGTATGTCAACTTGCCAGGTTTGGTTGGTTACTATATCATCCACCACCTCATCTTCCACTTCCGCACCCTGGTCCTCCTCCTGACTTTCTGGAAATTGTGTCTCATCATCATCATCATCCACCTCTTGTGACAGTAATTGCACTTTCCCACCGTCGCCTTCATGTGACCGTAGCTGCTCCAATATTTGGGCATCGCTACACACGTTCTCCTTTTGACTGGCTGGGCGAGAGGCCCGAATCTACTAATGGAAAAGTGAACAGCTCTTCTGAGTGTCCAAGTGTGGGATCAGTTGTCTCCGGGCAATCGACATGGTGGGAGTAAGGAGGATCAGGGTCCAGACTCATGGCTAGAGATGAGCGTTGTTCTACTCGAACTGTTCGCCAATCTCAAATTCGAGCTGTTTTGGGCGGTGTTCGAGCCGGTCGGCGAACACGAACAATTTGAGAAAAATTCGGCTGTTCGAGGTTATGTTCGATAACTGTTCGTGCACCAAAATCATAACTGGATTTTTTCTCAGTAATGATGAAAATTAATGTTAATACGCAGTTTGAGTGTACAGCGGGGCGGGGGGAGGGGCAGGGGATGGATCTCTGCAGGAACAATGAAGATCTCCATTTTTTTTCCTCTTTCCCGCATTTGCAGTGGGGAGGTGCAATCTGTCAGCCTATCAGCAGCGCACACACGGAGCGAAGTGCTTTTTTTCACACAAGCAAGGGCATGTGTGATTGGCAGTGTATGTCACATGTCCTTGCCCTATAAGACCAAGCCATTTTCCCCGTCGCCACCATTTTCTCACTGCTGCAGCTGCGTGTTAGACGGCACCGCTGTTGCTGTGTGCGCTATGCCTTGTTAATTTCAAGCCAATTTTCGCACAAATATACAGATAGCTTGGGAGTAGGGAATAGTTGTGATTGCAGTCCTTTTAAGGACTAGGTTACAGCATTTCCTACGACTTTTATCAGGCAGGTCTGTGCTCTTAAATAGATAGATTGTGGGAGTAAAGACTAATTGTAATTGGAGTCCTGTTCAGGACTAGGTTACATCAGTTCCTATCAGTTTTTGCCAGGCAGGTCTGTGCCAGTGCTGTGCAAGTTTTTTTCACAGCATTTGGCTGAATCTAGCAAAGCTAATCCTTTTTGGCCTATTGCAGAGTGTGTTAGTCAGTGGAGTAGCCTATCTGTGTTGCAAGATATACCACCTGTGTATAGAATACCAATTTTTTTACTGCACCTAGTGAAGTAAAATCTTTTGGGCATAGCATCATTCTATTAGTCCATCTATACTGACCTCCATCAGGTTGCAAACTGAATATAATTTTTTTCTGCATCTAGCTCTGAAAAAATATTTGGGCTTCTAGCGGTGTGTGGGACTTGGTCTATTAGTCCATCTATACTGACCTCCATCAGGTTGCAAATTAAAAATAATTTTTTTCTGCATCTAGCTCTGAAAAAATATTTGGGCTTCTAGCAGTGTGTGGGACTTGGTCTATTAGTCCATCTATACTGACCTCCATCAGGTTGCAAATTAAAAATAATTTTTTTCTGCATCTAGCTCTGAAAAAATATTTGGGCTTCTAGCAGTGTGTGGGACTTGGTCTATTAGTCCATCTATACTGACCTCCATCAGGTTGCAAATTAAAAATAATTTTTTTCTTCATTTATCTCTGAAAAAATATTTGGGCTTCTAGCAGCGTGTGGGACTTGTTCTATTAGTCCATCTATACTGACCTCCATCAGGTTGCAAATTAAAAATAATTTTTTTCTGCATCTAGCTCTGAAAAAATATTTGGGCTTCTAGCAGTGTGTGGGACTTGGTCTATTAGTCCATCTATACTGACCTCCATCAGGTTGCAAATTAAAAATAATTTTTTTCTGCATCTAGCTCTGAAAAAATATTTGGGCTTCTAGCAGTGTGTGGGACTTGGTCTATTAGTCCATCTATACTGACCTCCATCAGGTTGCAAATTGAATAAAAAAATTTTCTGCATCTAGCTCTGAAAAAATATTTGGGCTTCTAGCAGTGTGTGGGACTTGGTCTATTAGTCCATCTATACTGACCTCCATCAGGTTGCAAATTAAAAATAATTTTTTTCTGCATCTAGCCCAGCCAATAGTTTTGGCCTAATACCACAGTTTGGCCACTCAGCTCTGCTCGGTTACCATCCATTGTTTTTTTGTGCAAACAACTCCAGAGTTGTGAATTAGTTAACCACCAAAATGAGTGGAAAAAGGCCTGCTGCTGGTGGAAAGGGGAATAGGCGTGTTGGGAAGGGGAAAAAAGGTTGTGTCCGTGGGGTAGGTGCAGAAGAAAGACCATCTTCCAGCCAAACTAAAATGTCTACTTCTTTTAGCGGACAATGTGATAAGATCCCTTTCTTACGGCCACGCCAATCGCTACAAATTCCAGATGAGGCACAAAAACAGCAGGTGCTTCAACGGATATCAAGTGCTCCTTTAAGTGGGCTCTCCTCCACATCAACTTCAACATCACAAATACTCCAGTCCTCAAAGGTGTCACCCAAATCGCACTTGCTTCCTCACAGCTCCCAAATCTCCAGCTGCCCGTCTGAGTATGAGGTAGAACAGATGGTTGAGTCTGCAGAGCTGTTTACTCATACTATAGCCTGGGAATCAGAGGTCGACTCCAGCGCTTCTGTGAATCCAGACGAGGAAATGATCTGCACTGATGCCCAGAATCTTTATGAGTCGGATCCAGGACCAGACGCAGAAGGTTCTGACCATAATGTAGACCCTCATTCCCAAACTGTAACTCCTGTTGGTGGAGACAATGAGGAAGACGATGATAAGACTCAAATACCTGATTGGAGCGACAACTTTAGTTTTTTGTCAGGGCAGGAACAGGTTGGCTCTGAGGACGACGGGTGTGATAACGCACAGGGTGATGATGATGAGGTCGGAGATCCCACTTACTGTCAACCCACAGTCAGCCAAGAGATGAGGTCAGCAGAGGAGGTGGAGGAAGATGCTAGTGACGACGAGGTCAGGTTGCGCCTTCCTGGACAGAGACGTAGTACTGGAAGCACGTCAACAACTGCATCCTCAAACACAACTCTGCCTCTCACCACAAGTCGTGGTGGCTCTTCAGGTCGCATGGGTGCTAAGCCTTGCATAGCCTGGGCATTTTTTCAGATCGATAAAGATGACCCAACTCGTGTTATCTGTAACATTTGTCAGCAAAAGCTAAGTAGAGGCCAAAAAATACATAGTTTGAGTACTTCATGCATGAACCGGCACATGGACATGAAGCATAAGTTGCAGTGGGAAGCTCAGTGTGCTACAATGCGGCCTAGCCGGCCGGGTCAATCACCGTCTGCCACATCTTGTGCATCCGCGGCCTCTTCATCCTCTGTGACTGGGGGGACAGCAGTCACACCTGTTTTGGGGCGCAGACCTGCCACCTCTTTACCCGCAACAGCCAGCGTGATTGGCAGGTCATCATTTTCTTTGGAGGTGGTAACACCAGCTGGTCTTGAGCGCTGTCCGACATCGATAGCACCACCTTTGGATCAAGGCAACCTAACATGTCCGCCTGCATCTTCCTCACAGACCGGCAGTTTGCCGGGGACACCCTTATCAACCCCGTCTAAGCACAATAGCCAGCCCTCGGTCCCTCAGATGTGGACAAGTAAAAGACCATTTCCTCCTAGCCATGAGAAAGCTAAGAGGTTGAATTTCACCATCTGCAAGCTCTTGGCTACAGAAATGCTGCCTTTCCGCCTGGTGGACACAGAGGATTTTCGAGACCTTATGTCCGTCGCAGTGCCCCAGTACCAGATGCCCAGTCGGCACTACTTCTCAAAGAAAGGTGTGCCTGCGCTCCACCAGCATGTCGCACACAACATCACCGCTTCTTTGAGAAACTCTGTGTGTGACAGGGTGCATTTCACCACAGACACTTGGATGAGTAGGCATGGACAGGGGCGTTACATGTCGCTGACTGGGCACTGGGTAACTATGGTGACAGCAGGACAAGGGGCTGCTGTCCAAGTCTTGCCGTCCCCACGAGTTGTGCGTCAATCCTCTTTATGTCAAAGTTCCTCCACTGCTTCTGCCTCCTCAACCTCCTCTCGGTCTTCCACCTGCACCCAAAGCCTGTCATGTCATGCCACAAGCTTTCTAACTGCGCAGAAGGGATCCTGCACACCTCCTTACTATGCTGGCAGTAGGGCTCAACGTCATCAGGCGGTTTTTACATTGAAATGTCTGGGAAATGTGAGTCACACAGCTGAGGAGTTGTGGTCAGCTCTGGAGAACCAATTTCATGAATGGTTGTCTCCACTGGACCTGAAACCAGGGAAGGCCGTGTGCGACAATGCTGCAAACCTGGGTGCGGCCCTTCGCCGGGGCAATGTCACACACGTGCCTTGTATGGCTCACGTGTTGAACCTGGTTGTCCAGCAATTTTTAGCCCACTATCCCAGACTAGATGGCCTTCTGCAGAGGGCACGGTCGCTGTGTGCTCACTTCCGCCGTTCGCATCCCGCAGCTCAGCGACTTACATCTCTACAGAAGTCGTTGGGCCTGCCACTTCACCGGCTAAAATGCGATGTGCCTACCCGGTGGAATTCAACTCTGCACATGTTGCAGCGACTGTGGCAGCACCGACAAGCCCTGGTGCAATACGTTCTGACGTATAGCCTGGGCCAACGAGATTCAGAGGTGGGGCAAATCACGCTGGAGGAGTGGTCTCAGATCAGGAACCTATGCACCCTTCTGCACAGTTTTGAAATGGCGACGAAGAGGTTTAGTGCTGACGATGCCATTATCAGCATGACTATTCCGGTGATTTACATGCTGGAGCACATGTTAAACAGAATTCGGAGTCAGGTGGTGGCACAAGAGGAGGTGGAGGAAGTAGAGGAGGAGGAGTTGTATGCGGAAGGGCTAACATCTGCAAGGTCCAGATGGTCGGCAGCACCAAGGCGGCAGGCATGTGAGGGTGGGGGAGATGGTTTTACCAGGGCGCATGGTAGCAGCCAAACTAGTGAGGAAGGTGCAGGAGCCCAGGAAGAAGTGGAGGACGAACTGATGGAAGACTCATCAGATGAGGGAGACCTTGATCACATTTCTGTTGTGCGAGGTTGGGGGGAGAGGACAGAGGAAGGAAGCATGATTGTTACCTCGCCACCAACACAACAGGGACTTGGTGCTCCTGGATGCGCAACACACATGAGTGCCTTCTTGCTGCACTACCTGCAACATGACCCTCGAATTGTGAGAATTAGAAATAATCCTGACTACTGGGTTGCCACACTGTTAGATCCCCGGTACAAAAGTAAATTTGCAGAAATTATTCCTGCCATAGAAAGGGATGCACGCATGCAGGAGTATCAGCAGAGACTGTTGCAGAATCTTACATGTGCTTTTCCACAAAATACCAGTGGTGCACGTAGTGAATCTCACAGTTCCAACTTGCCAACCGTGGGACCGTCAAGTGTTCAGCACTCAAACCGTAACAGAACCACAGTATCTGCTGGTAACATCAATTTTGCGGAATCATTTCACCACTTTTTTAGCCCATCCTTTGCAAGGCCACAGGAGACAAGAAGTCTGACACATAGTCAACGCCTAGAGACGATGGTACAGGAGTATCTCCAAGTAAACATTGAAGCCACGACTGTGTCACTGGACCCTTGCTCTTTTTGGGCTTCCAATCTGGATAAATGGCCGGAGCTAGCCACTTACGCCTTGGAGATCTTGTCATGCCCCGCAGCCAGCGTTCTGTCTGAACGTGTATTCAGCGCTGCTGGTGGTGTGCTGACAGATAAGCGCACGCGGCTCTCCACTGATAATGTAGACAGACTCACGTTCATAAAGATGAACAAATCATGGATCCGAAACGACTTTTCTACCCCTGTGTCATCCTGGGGAGAGTAAAAGCTTGATGATTGGTTAAAATCACCCTACCAACCGTTTTAAGCTTTCAAATTACTAATCATGTTTATCTGTATCTTGACTGGAAAATAATTTGGGCTTTGTAGCAGTGTGCAGCACTGATCCTATTAGGCCATCTATAATAAGCTTCACCAGATTTAAAATTAAAAATAATTTTTAGCTGCATCTAGCCCGGAAAATAATTTTGGGGCTCCGAGATGCGCAAGACACATAAGTGCCTTCTTGCTGCACTACCTGCAGCATGACCCTCATATTGTCAGAATTCGAAGTAATCATGACTACTGGGTTGCCACACTCTTAGATCCCCCAAACTTTTCGATCAACCTTTTCATTTTAATAAAGACCAAAAAAATGGTCATTTTTGAAATTATAAGCATTAGCAGGTTGTTAGAAACTGAAATCAAACAGTTTTCAACTCAAAACTTTATTCTAGGTGATGTTACATTTTCACATAGGACCCCTTGTTCGAAAGGAGCTTCTGAACTCTCTCGTCCATTGAATTTGTCAGGTTTTTGATGGTTTCTGCTTCAATTGTTTTGCATGAGGACAGAATACCCTCCCAGAGCTGTTGCTTAGATGTGAACTGCCTCCCGCCATCATAGACACTCCTTTTAATGATGCTCCAAAGGTTCTGAATGGGGTAGAGGTCAGGGGAGCATGGGGGTCACACCATAAGTTTGTCCCCTTTTATGCCCATATCAGCCAGAGATGCAGATGTTTTATGTGCAGCATGAGATGGTGCATTATCATGCAGAAAAATGATCTTGCTGTGAAATACACGGTTCTTCTTCTTGAACCATGGCAGGAAGTGCTGTTTGAGAAAATCCACATACATTATGGAGTTCATCTTTAGCGCCTTCAGGGATCCTAAAGGGGCCGACAATCTCTCTCCCCATGATTCCAGCCCAAAACATTACTCCACCTCCTCCTTGTTGGCGCTGTAGCCGTGTTTGCGTGGGGTGTCCATCAACCAGCCATCCTCCACTCCATTCATCTGGACCATCGAGCGCTGCACGGCACTCATCCGTGAACAAAACAGTTTTGAAATCAGTCTTCATGTAATGTTTGGCCCACTGGAGCCGTTTCTGCTTGTGTGAAGTGGATAGAGGAGGTCGACAGGATGGCATATGCACAGCTGCAAACCTCTGAAGGACCCTGCATCTTGTTGTTCGGGGGACGTTGGAGGCACAAGCAGCTTCAAAAACTTGTCTGCTGCTATGACAAGGCTTTTTTGCCGCTGCTGTTTCAACCTGACGTAATTGCCTGTAGGAAAGAGTCCTCAATTTGCCCTTATCAGCACGCACACGTGTGTACTGTGAATCAGCTACATACTTCTTGATTGCCAAGACACTTCATCCTGATCATCGCACAATGTTGATTGTAGTCATGCCTTGACCTAAACACTCCACAATTTGTTGCTTCTCAGCAGCCGACACATCCTTTTTCTTTCCCATTTTGGCAGAAAATGTAGGCTGCTTAATAATGTGAGAGAGCCTTCTTAAGTAGTCTTGCCTTTCATTGGACACACCTGCCAAACTAATTAGCACAGGTGTCTGCAATTGCTTACAGTGATATAAAGAGCCCTGACACACATCACCATCAATGAGTTTAACTGACAAACAAACAAATTCTTCCCTTATCACTCCTAAACACTTTTTGCATAATAATTTGGAACGCGGTGTACATGTGCTTTTCCACAAAACACCAGTGGTTCACGTAGTGAATCTTACAGTTCTAACTTGCCAACCGTGGTCTGTATGGAATTGTTCAATAAAGGGCCCAAAATTAAGATAACATAGATGGGAGAGGTCTCTATGAATAGGAATTCCTAAGTATTTGATACCCTGTGAGGGCCAGGCAAAGGGAAAGTTGGACTGGATGGAATCCTATATGGATTTAGGGAGGGAGACATCGAGGGCCTCAGACTTCGCTGCATTGATTTTAAAATTTTACCATGTAACAAAGTGATCTATTTCAGCCATAACAGCATGGATGGATATATGTGATTGAGTGATATATACTAGGACATCATCAGCAAATAGAGAGCACTTGTACTCGGTGCCTCCCACCTCAATCCACCTAATATTGGGGTTATGGCGAATTGATGAGAGCAGGTGCTCCGTCACTAGGATGTATAAGAGAGGGGACAGAGGACATCCCTGCCTTGTCCCATTGGTGATTGTGAAAGGTGATGAAAATGTTCTGATGCACCCCCTGGGCCTTGGGACACCCGGAGCCGGACCCTTTTTGGTGGATGCTGGTGGTTGTAGTCTTCGTGGCGGCGATCCGGTTCCGTGGCTCAGGGCGGTCAAACCAGTGGCGGAACTATTTATGTGGTTTTGATGTTTAAATGTCCGACTACGCCACCCGTGGATTGCGGTCAGAGTGAACCGCCGCTACAGGGCAGACCGCTAAGGCTGGTGTTGTGGGTGCAGCAGAGCGTAGCATAACTCCCCACGGGAGGAGTATAGCCTCAGGGCAGTGTATGCGGAGGATGGGGGTGATGGTGCAGGGCAGCAGCAGTAATGACACGGAGTCAGTGATGCAGTTCAGGGCCTTTACTCACAGTTCTTATTATCCAGACCACGTCTGCAGGTAACGGCTGCCCACGTCGTACTGTGCTCACCAGGTGAGGGGCTCAGACAACTCCCAGATAACTTTGGAGCGCTTCACAGGACCCCCTTTGTGTGTCCTTTGTCTGGCCTTTCTTACCAACACTTCTGTCCGGCTGCCTCGGGCCTCCTCTTGGTAAACTTGGCGCCAGTTTCCCTGACCCTATGTGGTGCCTTCCTAGCGGGTGGATCAAGGGGCTGCGCCACATAAAATGTCAGAGCCTCCGGTTTCTAGCTGAGGGTCGTTTCCTGCCTCCACTAGTTCGGGGACCGGTCTCCCCCTTTGGCCTGACCCCTCCACGCAGGTGGATTCGGGCGTGCGGTGGCGACTCGCCCGTCCGCACCCCTGGGATCCCTTCATTCCTCGTTCCTGGAGCCTTCTCCGCTCCTCTTCCTTCCTTCTCCCTCTTGCAGGCCTGGGCCTCTGTTACTAGGCCCGCCTCCGGAGCAGAGCTCATGCAGAGCCCCTGCTCCCTGCCACTTCTGCTCAGACTTCTCTGCACTGAACTAAGATGGTGCCCACCTTTTATACTCCCTTCTCAATGCACCCAGGAACTGCTTCCTCCCTGCTCCTGCACTGCAGGGTTCCCCTTCCTCAGTGTTCCCTCCCCCCACTCCAGCCAGGGACAGGGACTGTCGTGCCCATCTCAGGGGCATATTGGTCGCCCTGCCCCACGGCAATGTGGTGTAATGCATGCAGGTGTCGGGTCCTGATCCACACTCCATCCTTATCTGAGAGTGAGATATCACACCTCTGGGTGAGGTGCAATACGTCTGTAGCAACCGAGCCCTCGGTGCTACAGTTCCATTTATCTTCAGCCTAGGTGACGTATTGTGATACAGGGCCGTGATTTTGGCTATAAAAGGGTCCCCTAGACCCCTACCCCAAGCTTTTTAAGAGAATCATATATGGCGTGCCAGGAGACTCTATGGAATGCTTTCTCAGCATCCAACGAGAGTATCTACTTACAAATTTTTAACTGCATCTAGCCCAGGAAATACTTTGTGCCTAGTAGCAGTGTCTGCTAGTCAGCGGATTATCCCGGCTGTTAAGCAAGCTACACCACCTGTAGTTTGGACACTTAATTTTTTCAAAGGAAATGCTTCGGGACCACGGGATACTCAGTGAAGAGCATCAGGAGGCACCCCAAGGCATAGGGGCTGGGACTGGCACTAGGATGCCTTGCGGTGGACAGCCGAGCTCGATCCTTATAAAAGCTTTTTAACTGCAGCAGCTTTAGTGGACGCTACTGGAGCTGGAATTACGCGGCTGCTGGCATGAGACTTGCCCTCCAATAGATCCTTGTAAATGGATTTAAAGTGTATTCATTCAAATTAGAGGGACAATTTAAATTAAAAAGCTTAGAGCTGCCTCCACCACAGGGGGGCTCTCTCGACCCACCAGCGGACAGGCACCAGTATTGGGAGAGGGGGGCTGGCCGTCAGGGTTCACCGCGGCTCTGGCACAAACCCGGCGACACGAAGGTGGCACGGGCAGGAGCGGACTGGCCGTCTCGGCTTCTCACTTTTTGGATTTTAGAAGGGCATGACATGCCTATATCTGTGTCTCCCCCTCCTTTTACTCCTCCACCTCTTTTCTTTTCGCATGACTATATGTACTCGTCACTTTTCCATGTGTTAGTTGTGTCTTCTGAGCAGTTTGTCAGCTTTTGGACACCTTTGAAGGTGTTTTCTATGTGTTTCTATGTGTTTTTGTTTGCCTGCCATTGGTTTTAACGGTGTTCGAAGGTGTTCGACGAACAGTTCGACGAACAGTTCGGCGAACACACGGGTGTTCGACGAACCGAACCGAACTCGAACACTACGGGGGTGGCTCAACACTACTCATGGCTACTGAGACTTGACTATGTGGAAGACAGGGTGGTGGTGGTGGTGGTGGTGGTGGCTAAGTGACTAAAAGCATTATCTGCTATCCAACCAATAACCTTTTGACACTGCTCTGTGTTCAATAGTGGTATTCTGAAGTCCCCTATTAATTGGGACAGGAAGGTCGAGCGACAAGATGTGGGTGTTTGCTGTGGCACAATTTCAGCTTGCCCACGGCCACGTCCTCAACCCCTGCATGCACCATCATCATCACATCCACTTCCATGTCCCTTTCCATGCACCTTGCTCGTTTTTAATGGAGGACAATATTTTCCACATTCACGAGAAATGGCTGATTTTGGAACGCAGTTATATGTGATACGTCTGACAGAAAACCACAATTTTAAATAGCAGTTCTGTAATTTGCTAATGCTATCCTTCACAGACGCCTAGTGTGAATAGCTTGACCGCCACACTGAAACGGAATGAAAATGGAAGAAATGTCTGATTTTTGAACAGTCTTATAGGTGATATGTCTGACAGAGAACCACGGTTTTAAATAGTAGGCCTGTAATTTACTAATATTATTCTACACAGAGACCTAGTGTGAATAGCTTCACCGACACACTGCAATGGAATTAAAATAGAAGAAATGTCTGATTTTTGAACAGTCTTATAGGTGATATGTCTGACAAAGAACCACGGTTTTAAATAGTAGGCCTGTAATTTACTAATATTATTCTACACAGAGACCTAGTGTGAATAGCTTCACCGACACACTGCAATGGAATTAAAATAGAAGAAATATTTGATTTTTGAACTGTCTTATAGGTGATATGTCTGACAGAGAACCACAGTTTTAAATAGCAGGCCTGTAATTTACTGATATTATTCTACACAGAGATCTAGCGTGAATAGCTTCATCGACACACTGCAATGAAATGAAAATGGAAGAAATGTTTGATTTTTTAATAGTCTTATAGGTGATATGTCTGACAAAAAACCACAGTTTTAAATAGCAGGCCTGTAATTTACTGATATTATTCTACACAGAGATCTAGCGTGAATAGCTTCATCGACACACTGCAATGAAATGAAAATGGAAGAAATATCTGATTTTTGAACAGTCTTATAGGTGATATGTCTGACAGAGAACCACGGTTTTAAATAGCAGGCCTGTAATTTACTAATATTATTCTACACAGAGACCTAGCGTGAATAGCTTCACCGACACACTGCAATGGCATTAAAATAGAAGAAATGTCTGATTTTTGAACAGTCTTATAGGTGATATGTCTGACAAAAAAAACACAGTTTTAAATAGCAGGCCTGTAATTTACTAATATTATTCTACACAGAGACCTAGTGTGAATAGCTTCACCGACACACTGCAACAGAATGTAAAAGGAGGCCAATATTTTCCACATTCAGTTCAAATTTCTGGATTTTTATCGCTGAAATATGGAACAGATTTGGTTTTATTCTGCAGTGTGAACAGGCAAATGGAACAGAAAAATGGTGTACTCTGGATTGCTTTTTAAGCAAATAACAAGGATTAAGATAAAAAAAAAAATTGCCTTTAAATGTCTAGAAATATCTGTAATTATTAAAGCAGCAGCAAACAGGACGTTCAATGGACCCTCTTGTGCTGTATCATACACTGCAGTCTGCCACATACACTGCCTGCCTGCCTAACTCCTGCTATCACCACTGAACATATGCAGCTGGATTAGTTCAGATGGATATAGAGATATGTTGTGGAATAGCTATACTAACTATAAACAAGCAAATCTCTCCCTGACGTAGCAGCAGCTCTCCCTACTCTGCCTGATTCCGGGGTAGACTGTGACGAGCATGGCAGCACCCTATCTTATATAGACCTGATGATGCTGTGCGGCCAGCCAATCACTGTAATGCCCACAACCAACATGGCTACGGCATTACAGTGCATGGCAGGCAATCCCTGCATGTTCATTGGCTCTCTAAAGAGCGGAAAACATGCAGGGAGGGGACCCGAGTTCCTACCCGAGCAACCTGGAAATACTCGCCGAGCGCCGAGCTCCCGAGCACAGTGATGCTCAGGCGAATACCGAGCAGTGGCGAGCACTTTCGCTCATCACTAGTGGTGACCTGATTAGGTGGAATTTTCAAAGGAAATTTGCTGATCTGATCTTCATTCATGGGGTAAGCAGTCAACACCATGACTCCAATGGGCTTTCATTCAAACTGATCACAACCAACTTTATTTAGCGTTTTACAGTGGCAAAACAATTCACATGAAAATCAAAAAGAAATACTTGATCCTTTGGCCATTTACTAAACACAATAGCACCCTGGCTATCAGGCTCTAGATGAACTGCCTAGCTCCTCGAAAGACACATTTACTCAAGCCAGAGCTCTTGTCTTCCCAGATTGGGAGTACTGTATAAACAAATCATGGCTTATTTATTGTAGTTACCTTTTTTTGTTGGCTCCCTGAGTAGATTACAGAAGCATTGATTGGTCTTTAGAAACATTGCAGATGTCCCGTCTTCGATACAATGATATTACTTGTGAAATACTTTTCCATACAAAGATAGAAACTTAGCTCCACATTTTTTTATCTATTTTAATAACGCTAATCCATATTAATGTAACTTCAGTTTTATATTGCATAAAATGTGTAATCATTTATTCTGTTTTAAAATGTGTCTTCACCTTTTTATATTAACTGCAAGATTTTTCTTTTAAACCTGCTTTAGTACTTTAGAAAAGTTTATAATGTCAAAATGTTTTAATTAACATCTGTTCTTTATTCAAAAAGGTCTCCTTTCAACAAATCACTTTAGTTTCATGGTCTTTTCAGTGTCAACCATGCACAAAAAGTTTATTCGTTCTGTTGCTCATATGGATATGCTTTACTGAGTCATATGCTGATGGATATCACTTGGCATTCTGCAATTCTTTCCAAACTTTTATACTGAGTACCTAATTTTCTTTACATGTCATCTGGCTGAACTGATGAATAGGACTTAGTAGAAGACAAATTTGCATGCTAACTACCTATTGATTTTGCTGTGTGTTTGAACTCCAGAAATTGAAATTGCAATGCTGTTAAGCAAGCCAGAGTTGAAAGAAAGCATATAAAACTGAAAGAGGGGTAGTCAATTAGATAAAATTAGGAGAAACACTGTCCATGTAACATCTGATTGCTGGG
The DNA here is from genome assembly GCF_046119375.1 of Phyllobates terribilis. NCBI lineage: Eukaryota > Metazoa > Chordata > Amphibia > Anura > Dendrobatidae > Phyllobates > Phyllobates terribilis. The sequence goes on from NW_027362764.1 coordinate 574,308,500, forward strand.
GCTCCTCACCTTAGCTAACTGCCTAGCTGTCATTTAATAGACAGCTCAGGTCCGGAGATCTGGCAGTTGGGCTGGTTATTGCAATCCAATCACTATCCGTGTTTCACAGAAGGGTGAAACATGGACTAAGGGTGCTTATACACATATATTAAACATATATTATATACAGTATATTATATTAAACACAATGCAAAACAGCATGCATTTTTAGAAACAGAAATGTCACATTATGGGCTGCAGTTTCTATGTGAGGTTATTATGGATTAATTAGCTGCATGCAGGACCGGGACAATTTATTTTGGTGCCCTAGGCAGGTGAAGCCAATGGCGCCCCCCCCACAAGACCCTCAGCCCCCATGTAAAGGAATGGGTCAGAGACTAAGGTCAAAGGACTCCTATTGCACCTCCCCTCTGATGGGTCAGGTAACCTGCTTTGATGACCACTTCCACTAGAATTGTTAACTGTTTCACCAAGAAATACCAGCAAAAGTAAAAAACGTGGTGTACTTTAGAGGTGATGCTCAACAGGATATGGAATATGGAATCATTCATTGCTTACAGACCACTTACACAATACCAGGGAAAATTAGCGATATTCATCTCTGACATCTTATATTTTAAACTAGCTATTGAACCCGTTCTACGCCCGGGTGGCGAGCATTTTTATTGGTATATGGTCTCCCATACTGGTATGTGCTGCCCCCATCCTTGTATTTGTGCTGCCCCCATCCTGTCCCCACCATCCAATCCTGGTATGCGCGGCACTCCTCACCCCCAATCCTGGTATGCGTGGCACCCCTCACTCCCAATCCTGGTATGTGTGGCATCCCTCACCCCTAATCCTGGTATGCGTGGCACCCCCCACCCCCAATCCTGGTATACGTGGCACCCCTCATCCCTATCCTGGTGTGTATGGTATCCCTCATCCTGGTATGCATGGCACCCTATCCCTCACTCCCAATCCCGGTATGCGTGGCACCCCTCACCCCCAATCCCGGTATGCGTAGCACCCCTCATCCCGGTATGCGTGGCACCCCTCACCCCCAATCCCGGTATTTGTGACACCCCTCATCCTTATCCTGGTGTGTATGATATCCCTCATCCTGGTATGCATGGTACCCCATCCCTCATCCCTGTCCTGGTGTGTATGGTATCCCTCATCCTGGTATGCATGGCACCCCATCCCTCATTCCCAATCCTGGTATGCGTGGCTCCCCTCATCTCCAATCCCGGTATGCATGGTACTCCTCATCCCCAATCCCAGTATGCCTGGCACCCCTCATCCCAAATCCCGGTATGCGTGGTACCCCTCACCCCCAATCCCGGTATGCGTGGCACCCCTCAGCCCCAATCCCAGTAAGCGTGGCACCCCTCACCCCCAATCCCAGTATGCGTAGCACCCCTCTATGCTTGGCACCCCTCACCCCGGTATGCGTGGCACCCCTCATCCCTATCCTGGTGTGTATGGTATCCTCATCCTGGTATGCATGGTACCCCATCCCTCATCCCGGTATGCATGGCACTCCATCCCTCATCCCCAATCCCGGTATGCATGGCACCCTTCATCCCCAATCCCGGCATGCGTGGCACCCCTCATCCCCAATCCCGGCATGTGGGGCACCCCTCATCCCCAATCCCGGAATGCGTGGCACCCCTCATTCCCAATCCCAGCATGTGTGGCACCCCTCATCCCCAATCCCGGCATGCGTGGCACCCCTCATCCCCAATCCTTGTATGTGTGGCACCCCTCATCCCCAATCCTGGTATGCATGGTCCCCTCACCCCACAATCCTGGTATGCATGGTCCCCTCACCCCCCAATCCTTGTATGCGTGGCACCCCTCACCCCACAATCCTGGTATGCGTGGCACCCCTCACCCCCCAATCCTGGTATGCGTGGCACCCCTCACCCCCCAATCCTGGTATGCGTGGCACCTCTCACCCCCCAATCCTGGTATGCGTGGTACCCCTCACCCCCAATCCTGGTTTGTGTGGTACCCCTCACCCCCAATCCTGGTATGCGTGGCACCCTTCACCGCCCAATCCTGATATGCATGGTACCCCTCACCCCCAATCCTGGTTTGTGTGGTACCCCTCACCCCCAATCATGGTATGTGTGGTACCCCTCACCCCCCAATCCTGGTAAGCGTGGTACCCCTCACCCCCAATCCTGGTATGTGTGGTACCCCTCACCCCCAATCCTGGTAAGTGTGGTACCCCTCACCCCCCAATCCTGATATATGCATGGTCCCCTCACCCCACAATCCTGTTATGTGTGACCCCCTCATCCCTTTCACACTGTACACACATACAAAAAAGATAAACAGTTATACTCACCTTTCTTCTCTGTACTCCAGCGCTGCTGTGTCCTCTCTGCCGGAGGCCGGGGGAGGAGTGCGGCGCTGAAGCACCGCGCTGTCCAGCGCCATTTTGCTGAAGACACACTGTAAATGTGTCTTCAGTAAAATGGCGCCGGATAGCGCAATGCGCACGCGCCGGTCCGACGCCTTCACTCTGCCCTCAGTCTCTAGCGAAGAGAGGCGCCGCGGCAACGCTCCTCCCGGTCAGGTAAGTATGCAAGTATGGCGCCGGAGATCCGCAGTATGCGTTCAGTGTCTACGCATACCGTGCGATCTCCGGCGCCATACACCTCCTCTTACCTGTAACGACTGGATGCCTGCTTCTCCCTGGAGCCAGACTGCGAGTCACGCATGCGCAGTCTATCGAGGCTTCAGACAGAAACACGCATACCGCCTTATATTATAGATGTCAAACACAAGGACAGTCATAGAAACTAATATTGCTTAACTATAATGGGGGCTGTTTAGTTTAAATTAAGGTGTGCAGCATTTGGTGGATAGCCCAATGGAAGCTAAACAGACCCCGTTATAAGGGTTATGATGGTTTTTATATTCTTCATGCAATAAATACAGTTTGCAACAAAAACTGATAGTGGCTCTGGTGCCATATTCCTGTATGGTTAGTGGTTCTGGTGATGTATTCATGTACTGATGGTGGTTCTGGTTTTGTATTCATGTACTAATGGTAGTTATGATGACATTTTCATGTAGTGATGGTTGTTCTGGTGCTGCATTCAGCTACTATTGATGGCTCTGGTGATGTATTCATGTAGTGATGATGGTTCTGGTGCTGTATTAATCACCAAAACCATCATCAGTTTATGAATATGAAACCAAAATCATCATCAGTACATGAATACATCACCAGAGTCATCAAAAGTACATAAAAATGGCTCCAGAACTATTATCAGTACATTAATTGGTCACTAGAACCACCATCAGTAGATAAATGCATCTCCAGAACCACTATCATTACATTAATGTATTACCAGAAGAACCTCCATCAGTAAAAGAACGTATCACACGAACCACTGTCAGTATATATTAATACACCAGTACCATCATCAGTACATGAATATGTCGCCAGAACCACCATCAGTACATGAATACATCATCAAAATAACCATCAGTACATGAATACATCACTAAGCTTAGTACAGCAATGAATTGTAATGTCAAGTCAGACCCATATACTGTACATTTGTATGTCATGAACCTGCATCTCACAATATGTCCTTAACAATAGTTAGGAGATTCTTGGAGTTGTTGTTATCAATCATTATCAGACTGTGAACCATACAGGAACCACAGTACTGATGAGACGTATCAACAAGTAAACATTTACATCCAGGTACCTTATAGGTGACATATTTTCTGATTGAGCAGTTTCTTTATTTTCATCTCCATTTTGTCCAGATGCCATGGTGACCTTTCACATCCACAGCTCTTCTCTCCAGACTTCCCTCTTTTCTGGTCTTCTGCAGCACATTCTGACATGGTACCCTTAAAAATAAGTGTTATTAAAATGCCCTCTGCATAAAAATGTCTGTCCATATTATGACCTAAATAAGCCTCTTATATTATATGATCTACACATTGTCTGCCCTTATGAGCTATACCTGCCACATTGTTTGCCTTAATGAGGTATAACCGCCCCACTGTCTGACATTATTAGCTGTAATCCCAATGCCTGCCCCTATGAACCACGACCTATACCATGGCTGTTCTCTCTCCACTGTTTTCCCTCCACACTGTCCCCCCATCATGCTAACCTCTCTCCATAATGTGCCCCTTTTTCACACTATATCCGCTCCTTGCCCACCATGTTGTCATCTCCAAACTGTACCCCCTCCTCGCAATGTCCTCCCACACAGTACAATGGTCACTACAGCTGCCCATACAGGATAATAACCACAACAGCCCCCAATATACACTATGAATAAGGAACTTTGCTTCCGAAATGTGTCAGATGTTTGATGACCTACTGTACAGACCAAAAGTTTGGACACACCTTCTCATTTAAATATTTTTTGGTATTTTCATGAGTATGAAAATTGTACATTCACACTGAAGACATCAAAACTATGAATTAACACATGTGGAATTATATACTTAACAAAAAAGTGTGAAACAACTGAAAATATGTCTTATATTCTAGGTTCTTCAAAGTAGCCACCTTTTGCTTTGATGGCTGCTTTGCACACTCTTGGCATTCTCTTGAGGAGTTTCAAGAAGTAGTCTCCGGAAATGGTTTTCACTTCACAGGTGTGCCCTGTCAGGTTTAATAAGTGGGATTTCTTGCCTTATAAATGGGGTTGGGACCATCAGTTGTGTTGTTCAGAAGTCTGGTGGATACACAGCTGATAGTCCTACTGAATAGACTGTATTTGTATTATGGCAAGAAAAAAGCAGCTAAGTAAAGAAAAACGAGTGGCCATCATGTTAGGCGTCAGTCTGGTGCTGGATTTGAAATAGGTCCAGGACCTTCTGTGGCCTCCCATTTCAGTCCAGCTGGGGCTGATGCTGCTCAGCATCGCCGTCAGCCTCAACGCCTAGCTGGTCCGCGAGCACTGTTTATCTCCAAGGTAGTTGTGCCTAGCAATGTTAAGCCTAGGTTGCAGAAGGAGACAGGGCTTGTGGAATCTAAGTCCAGGATTTGCCGAACTGAGCATGTCCGTGACCTGGCGGATCAAGATTGGTGGGTTGGCACCCACCTGACCCAGTGACCTGGCACCGCCTGATTGGTCCACGGGTAACGTCACCAATGGCGCGTCGGTGGGCAGGGTTTAGTCTTTAATAGGCCCGCCCACAAACATGGCGACGTGCTCAGATCATTTTGCAAGTGTTGCCGTTGTGTGGACGAGTGTATTCCAGGTGCTCTCTAGATGCTCTCTCCGTGACCTGCCGATGCCAGAGTTAGCTCGGCTGATTAGCACAGGTCACTCAGGCAGGCTTAGATTCGCTTAGGCAGGTAGCTACGTCTTGCAGCCTGGCTCAGCCAAAGGGGTCGCCTTACACCTCGAGCAGTCTGCAGACTCCCTGTCCACGGCTATCGCCTGTCAGCCACGTGGAGTAGTACAGTTCAGTCCGGTGGCACGCCGGCTGGAGGCACGTGTACCCGTCGCGTAGTCACACACGTATCTTAGCACCAATCCCTACAGCGTAGCGCCTGTATTGAAGACAGGGCTACTGCTTTCCCTCCGGTCGCACGTCTCCCTGCAGTTCTTGGAGATTGTGTGAACCACTGAAACCCACTCCGTGTGCATTAACTCGGAGTGGTTCTTCAGTTAAGCAGGTGCTATCCCGGTCACTCTTCTCCCGTGCAGTTAACGGAGATAGAGCGAACCGCTATACCCGTTCCTGTGTGCTGAAACATGGAAGGGTTTAACATTTAAGTTGGTTACTTATAATAATGTTGTCTGCAACCGCCCTTCTAACAGTATCTGAGCGCCAGGGTCTTGCCGAACATGGCCGACAACCAACAACTGCAGCGGTATATACAGCAACTGGAGGCCAGACTTAGAACTCTGGAACAAACTGCTCTGGTCGCTGATATCACTGCAGTAGCTTCCCAGGTGGCTACTCTAGCAGCCAATATCATTAACTCGGCTGCAGTGAATACTGCAACGACTGCAAGTGCCCCATTACCCCCATTTGCTCTCCCGGAGAAATTTTCAGGGGACAGTAAACTTTGCAGGGGTTTTATTAATGTATGCTCCATTCATTTGGAGATGATGGAGGCACGGTTCCCCTCCGAAAGAGCCAAAGTGGGATATATTATCTCATTGCTTTCCCAAAGGGCTCTGGAGTGGGCTACTCCTCTCTGGGAGCGGAACAACCCGGTTGTAGTAAATACGGGTCTTTTCCTTAAGACCCTAAAAAGTGTTTTCCTGGGTCCTCAGGTCACGCATGATACGGCTCTTAAGCTCCTTGCGTTAGTCCAGGGTTCGGCAGCCGCCAGTCACTATGCCGTCCAGTTCAGAACCTTAGCGGCTGAACTGGATTGGTCTGAGCGGTTGCTTATCATGGTGTTCTGGAAGGGTCTGGCCGGGCATATTAAAGATGCTTTATCTACCAGAGAGATTCCATCCTCTCTGGAGGAGTTAATATCTCTCGCTGACCGTATTGACTTGCGTCATGCAGAACACAAGTTAGAGCTAGAGGTTGGCAGACCTCAGCATCTGTTGGCACCAGGCGCCTTTAGACCCAAACCTAAGACTCTCGACCCGGAGCCTGAGGCTATGGATATATCCCGGACTGAGTCTAGTCCCTCTCGTTCCCGACCCGCACATCTCTTGGAGCACCCCGTAAATAAGGGTTCCAAGCAGGCGGTGAAACGAGTAGGCCTTACCACCATTGGGGGAGGTGTATTAGGGTCCGGGGCTTCTTCCTCTAAATTAGCATACAATGTGACATTGTCCTTTGGTAGATCTACAGCTACTGCCAAGGCGTGGGTGGACTCTGGTGCTGATGGCAATTTTTTATCCTCTACATTTGCCTAGAAGCATGCCATCCCTATTGAGCTACTCTCCAGACCAATAAACATTTGTGTTGCCAATGGTTCACTCCTGGATGTGCAAATCACCCATCAGTCGATCCCTCTCTCCATGTCATTCCCTCAGGGCCACCGGGAGGTTATCTCATTTCTTATTATTCCCGGTGGATTAGACGAGGTGTTACTGGGTCTCCCCTGGTTACGTTGTCATACTCCACACATTGACTGGAAGACGGGGAGAATTTCTTCCTGGAGTGAGAATTGTGCATCTCAGTGTTTGGTCAAAGTCACCAGGAGGGTAGTCTCTGATCCTCCTATCATTGCAACATCCGGTACAGATTCCTTGTCTGTTTCCAGGACCCGAGTCTTGTCAGATTATGTCGCAAAGAACTCTCAGGAGGAGAGGGTGGCTGCAGTGTCCTCCAACCCGGTTCCGTTGGGGAGGACGTTTGTTTCCCCTAATCTACGGAGTATGGTGCCGTCCTGGGCTCATGCCCCTAAGTCCGGAGCTCACCTGGGGGTCAAACGTACCACTAAGTCCCTTCAACGGTCCAATTGGTGGCCCTGGTGGCGCCAGGATGTCAAGGACTTTGGTCTTGCGTGTCCCGTCTGTGCGAGAGATAAATCTTTTCGCCAGAGACCGGCGGGTCCTTTTTCCCTGTCACCCATGAAGGATCCCACACATAGGGAACCAGTTGTCACCTCTTGCCTTCCTGCTTCCCGTCCTAAAAGAGGGTACTCTGTAAACCGGAGGGGTCACTGTTTCGAGAATCCTCTCTGTGACCCGTTGGACCACATCCTTGCCTCCCGGCTCATGGAGGAAAATGAGCGTCAAGTGGAGGGGAATGTTAGAGGGGGGGATATTGTTAGGCGTCGGTCTGGTGCTGGATTTAAAATGGGTCCAGGACCTTCTGTGATCTCCCATTTCAGTCCAGCCAGGGCTGATGCTGCTCAGCATCGCCGTCAGCCTCAATGCCTAGCTGGTCCGCGAGCACTGTTTATCTCCCAGGTAGTTGTGCCTAGCAATGTTAAGCCTGGGTTGCAGAAGGAGACAGGGCTTGTGGAATCTAAGTCCAGGATTTGCCGAACTGAGCATGTCCGTGACCTGGCGGATCATGATTAGTGGGTTGGCGCCCACCTGACCCGGTGACCTGGCACCGCCTGATTGGTCCACGGGTAACGTCACCAATGGCGCGTCGTTGGGCAGGGTTTAGTCTTTAATAGGCCCGCCCACAAACATGGCGACGCGCTCAGATCATTTTGAAAGTGATGCCGTTGTGTGGACGAGTGTATACCATGTGCTCTCTAGCTGCTCTCTCCGTGACCTGCCGAAGCCAGAGTTAGCTCGGCTGATTAGCACAGGTCAGTTAGGCAGGCTTAGATTCGCTTAGGCAGGTAGCTTTGTCTTGCAGCCTGGCTCAGCCAAAGGGGTCGCCTAACACCTCGAGCAGTCTGCAGACACCCTGTCCACGGCTATCGCCTGTCAGCCACGTGAAGTAGTACCCTTCAGTCCGGTGGCACGCCGGCTGGTGGCACGCCGGCTGGAGGCACGTGTACCCGTCGCGTAGTGACACACGCATCTTAGCGCCAATCCCTACAGCGTAGCGCCTGTATCGAAGACAGGGCTACTGCTTTCCCTCCGGTCGCACGTCTCACTGCGGTTCTTGGAGATTGTGTGAACCGCTGAAACCCACTCTGTGTGCATTAACTCGGAGTGGTTCTTCAGTTAAGTAGGTGCTATCCCGGTCACTCTTCTCCCGTGCAGTTAACGGAGATAGAGCGAACCGCTATACCCGTTCCTGTGTTCTGAAACATGGAAGGGTTTAACATTTAAGTTGGTTACTTTACTTTCCACCCGGAAAGTGTTCAGCAGCAGCCCTCCAGGCTGCATCGCGGACCCCGGGGTCGGTTGCGTTCCATTTTAATAAAGTTGTCTGCAACTGCCCTTCTAACACATCATTACTTTAAGAAATGAAGGTCAGTCAGTGAGAAAAATTGGGAAAACTTTGAAAGTGTCTCCAAGTGCAGTTGCAAAAACCATCAAGCGCTTCAAAGAAACTGGCTCACATGAGGACCGCCCCAGGAAAGGAAGACCAAGAGTCACCTCTGCCTCTGAGCATAAGTTTATCCGAGTCACCAGCCTCGGAAATCACAGGTTAACAGCAGCTCAGATTAGAGACCAGGTCAATGCCACACAGAGTTCTAGCAGCAGACACATCTCTTCAACAACTGTTAAGAGGAGACTTTGTGCAGCAGGCCTTCATGGTAAAATAGCTGCTAGGAAACCACTGCTAAGGACAGGCAACAAGTAGAAGAGACTTGTTTGGGCTAAAGAACACAAGGAATGGACATTAGACCAGTGGAAATCTGTGCTTTGGTCTGATGAGTCCAAATTTGAGATCTTTGGTTCCAACCACCGTGTCTTTGTGCGACGCAGAAAAGGTGAACGGATGGACTCTACATGCCTGGTTCCCACCGTGAAGCATGCAGGAGGAGGTGTGATGGTGTGGGGGTGCTTTTCTGGTGACACTGTTGGGGATTTATTCAAAATTGAAGGCATACTGAACCAGCATGGCTACCACAGCATCTTGCAGCGGCATGCTATTCCATCCGGTTTGCGTTTAGTTGGACCATCATTTATTTTTCAATAGGACAATGACCCCAAACATACCTCCAGGCTGTGTAAGGGCTATTTGACCAAGCAGGAGAGTGTTGGAGTGCTACGCCAGATGATCTGGCCTCCACAGTCACCAGAACTGAACCCAATTGAGATGGTTTGGGGTGAGCTGGACCGCAGAGTGAAGGCAAAAGGGCCAACAAGTGCTAAGCATCTCTGGGAACTCCTTCAAGATTGTTGGAAGACCATTTCCGGTGACTACCTCTTGAAGCTCATCAAGAAAATGCCAAGAGTGTGCAAAGCAGTCATCAAAGCAAAAGGTGGCTACTTTGAAGAACCTAGAATATAAGACATATTTTCAGTTGTTTCACGGTTTTTTGTTAAGTAAATAATTCCACATGTGTTAATTCATAGTTTTGATGCCTTCAGTGTGAATGTACAATTTTCATAGTCAAGAAAATACAGAAAAATCTTTAAATGAGAAGGTGTGTCCAAACTTTTGGTCTGTACTGTATGTTCAGTGGTTTTAGCACATATGGAATAAAGTTTTCTCAAGAAGCATGGACTACTGTCTTTTCTTTTACTGGATTATATTGCCAAGCTCTGTTAAAGCTGCCAAGCACCCTGGATGAGCCCATTACAGATGTGGTAAGCTGTTGGTTTTCTTATGTTAGAGCCTTGTTAACCTCCTACCTGCACCTTGGGGTTTCTTCTGATTAGGAGGCCCAATACGATGTCATCATTATAGCATGATGCATACATGACATCGCCCTGAACCCACCACTCAGATGCAAGCATGTAAAAAATGGTTTTCAGGGCACTACCAATGTAGCCACTGGATCAGGGTCCGGCTAATCTATTTTTCTCAATTCTAGGTGAGACAAGGTTTGAGTATATAATGTGGTTTTTGCCTCTGTGATTCTTGCAAAAAAGTAGCAAAAATAATAGCTTGCTGCCCTAATAGTGCATCAGATCACAACAGGAATGCACTTCAAAAAACAATGGAATGTGTATTTTCATGTGTCCTTAACACAGTTTTTTTTTGCTGAGCTGCATTGATGGATGCATCTCTGCAAAAAATATTGAAGAGTGTTCCTTTTGTTGTATGGTGAATGTCCAGGGGGTTTGGACCCTCCCTGACAATCTGTTCTAATGATGTCATCAGTAAATGCTCTCAAAATATAATTTTTTATATTCCAATTTTTCAAAGTGGTGCAAAAATAATACTAATAAATTATAGATACACATGAATACAGCAGACAGAGCACACCACACCAAATTCTACATTTAATACAACATGATCTCTAAAATGATCATAGAGAACAATTGTTTTGTTTTTGTATTTTTCCACCAGCAGACAGAACAAATAGGACCTAAGCTATCAAAAAGAATTGATTCTAGGAAGAAAAGTTGTGCTGATGTTGGTTTGCAGGTTTGATCCCTAACCTCTTTCATAATTAAACCTTCTCTGACGTCAGTCACTCCAAAAGAAATATTTATTTCAGTGACCTTGCAATAGGAAATTCAACTCTTTGGCACACAGTTCCCTTACTAAACTCTGAAACACAATCACTGAAAATGTTGTGGTTTGTGGTACTTTATCTCCTATTATTAGACATCTCTTGCTAAAAAAAAGTTTCCCTGGGACATTGAATTTCAGTACGTTGAGTAACGTACTATCATTAGCTGACTGACTCAAATGCTAAAAATAATAAAATGCAATTTCCAAAATTCTTCTAATGTAACCTATAACATAGGAAGTGTGGTAAAGTTAATAACTTCTACTAAATGCAGCTGAAGATCTAGATTAGCACCTAATATATTATACACAGCATAAAAAGTACTAATTTCCTAATGTAACATATGGAAATACTATGAGATTGTATTTGGGATTTTCAAATTGTTCCCATACCAATCTGCAGAATTCAGATTACTGCAATGTCTCTACTTTCACTCTAGTTTTCTCCTGTACATAAGCACAATGGTGTGCCAAGCATAAGCGTTTCCCTACCTTCTTCATTGATTGGTGCAGTTGATAAACTATGATAAACTATGTATTCCTGAAAATGCTTAAAGATGTTGTCTGGTCCAAACCGATAAGTCTGCAGTCATTCTGTGTGACTGCAGACTTATTAATCCCCCAACGCACGCACTGTGTGCTGTGGGGATTCTCCAGTCTCAGACTTGGGAACGGAGGGTATGTATGAGTTATACAGTGGTGTGGAAAAGTGTTTGCTCTCTTCCAGATTTCTTATTCGTTTGTCACACTTAAATGTTTCAGATGACAAAAAAAATGAAATATTAAACAAAGATAACACAAGTAAACAAAAATGCAGTTTTTAAATGAAGATCTTTAATATTAAGGGAAAATAAATTAAAAAACCCAAGTGTGCTTCAGCTTGAGGTCACGAACAGATGACTGAACATTTTGCTTCATGATTTTTTGGTAGACAGCAGAATTCATGGTTCCATTTACCACAGCAAGTCTTCCAGGTCCTGAAGCAGCAAAACAGCCCCAGACCATCACACTACTGTAGTAGTGGTGGAGGTGATAGTCTGCCCCTGATGCGATAAAGGGTTAAAAGTACATCCCTGAAGTTAGAACTCTCTGGGGCTGCAGTTTGATCTAGATATGGTTAACTGTAACAGCCAGCCCAGTAGAAGGAGGAGGAACTAAGTGCTAGTGTCAAGTGCAGAGAAGGGAGCACAGTCAGTACTTCAGAAACGAGCAGGCTCTATAGGGGCTGTTAAGGTATATGTGGGCCTAGTATCCCGGACAGTGGATCACCAAAGAATCCCTCTGCAAGACTCCCCTTAGCCGGCCTGGGAACCTCAAAATAGTCATCAGGGCCCTGGGGGCACATTCTGTCTGCGAGGCTGCAGAAGAAGTCAGGACTCAAGTACTCAGAGGTGGAGAGAAATGGGATCCAGATATAATGTCATTGGTGAGGAAGAGTCTCTAGGGCAAGAGAAGAAAGCAACAGAGTTGCTTCACCTAGATCAGGAACCAGGGCTGAAGTTGTATCGGGTACCTGTGGGAAAGAGGACAACCCGTTGGGCCTTATCCTTTATACCAGACTGTAAATACTGTAAATACTGTCAGTCAGTTACCAAGTACATTTCTGGTTGTTTTTATGAACTCTGTGTCCTCTGGATTGATTTCTTCCCTGGTTCCAGAAAAAGGATTTCTGGAGTCAGAAGAGGCCAGCTGGCCAGAAATAAGTGGGAAACACCACATACACAGCAGCATACCACAGCAAGGACACACTTTGTGTGTAGGGTGCCAAAGCAAGCATGGGCTACAGCTCGCCCACGACTACCTTAAACTACCAGCACCATATTTTACTGTTGGTATGATGTTCCTTTGAAATACTGTGTTACTTCTACGTCAGATGTAATGGGACACACACCTTCCAAACAGTTCAACTTTTGTCTCGTCAGTCCACAAAGTATTCTCCCAAAAGTCTTGGCAGTCATCAAGATTTTTTCTGGTAAAACGGAGACGACCCTTTATGTTGTTTTGGCTCAGCAGTGGTTTTCGTCTTAGAACTCTGCCATGCATGCCATTTTTGCCCAGTCTCTTTCTTATGGTGGAGTCATGAACACTGACCTCAACTGAGGTAAGAGATGCCTGCAGTTCTTTGGATGTTGTTGTGAGGTCTTTTGTGACCTCTTGGATGTGTCACTGCTGCACTCTTGGGGTAATTTTGGTCAGCTGGCCACTCCTGGGAAGGTTCACCACTGTTCCATGTTTTCGCCTTTTGTGGATAATGTCTCTCACTGTGGTTTGCTGGAGTCCCAAAGCTTTCGAAATGGCTTTATAACCTTTTCCAGACTGATAGATCTCAATTCTCATTTGTTCCTGAATTTCTTTGGATCGCAGCATGATTTCTAGTTTTTGAGGATCTTTTGGTCTACTGTCAGGCAGATTCTATTTAAATGATTTCTTGATTGAGAACAGGTGTGGCAATAATCAGGCCTGTGTGTGGCTAAGGAAATTGAACTCAGCGTCCCAAAGATGTGATAAACCACTATTATTTAGGCTTTAAGGAGGGTGGGGGCAATCACTTTTTCACACAGGGCCCTTTAGATTTCTTTTTCCCTTAATACCTTTATTTAACAACTATTATTTGTTTACTTGTGTTATCTTAGATAATTGTTAATATTTACATTTGTTTTGTGATCTGAAGCATTTTAGTGTGACAAGCATGCAAAGGAATAAGAAATCAGGAAGTAGGCAAACACTTTTTCACACCACTGTACATACCCCCGGCCAATGGGTGCGGCCTCGCTCCATTCACTTTTATTGAGCTGAGGCTGTGCCCTGTCTAGTCTAGTGAAGTGGCCATCTACTAGGCGTTGCTGACTAGGGGGTGCGGTTTTGCTCCATACAAGTGTATGGAAAGCGAGGCTGCGCCCATTGGCTGGGAGTATGTATAACTCATACATACCATCCATTTCCTGGTCTGAAACCGCGAATCCTCGCAGTGCACAGTGTGTGTGCTGGGGGGATTCATAAGTCTGCAGTCACACAGAGTGACTGGAGACTTATTGGTTTGGACCGAACAACCCCTTTAAAATTAGAATGGGAAGATAACATTTAAAAAAAATATGACTGGTGTGGTGAGCTGGGGTTCTGGTGTGTAGAAATCCAATAGGCAACCAGAATGTCCTGCCATTTTCAACTATTATACATTTCATTACTAATGGCTAAAATTTAACATGAGACAGAAGCTCATTTGACTTCGCATAAAAATTTCAAACATCAGAAATGTTAAAAGGAGCATAACTACACAATTGAGCATTCTAACTATAGTATTTTTCAGACTATAAGATGCACCTTTTTCCTCCAAAGTCTTCCAAAGTATGAGGGGGGGCCATACATCCCTCATCCTGGTATGTATGGGCCCCCTCATCCCTCTTTGTGGTATGTATGGCACCCTTCATCCCTGTATGTATGGCCCCCTCTCATCTTGGTATGCTTGGCACCCCCTGATCTCCATCACGCTGCACAGAAAATGCCATACATACCAGGAAGAGAGATGAGGGGGGCCATGCATACCAGGATGGGGGATTGGGGTGCCATGTATACTAGGATGGTGGATTGGGATGCCACGCATATCAGGATGGGAATGAGGGCCACGTATAACAGGAAAGAGGGGGCCATATATAGCAGGATGGGGGATATTAACAGAATTGGGGGACATTACCCCTATAACAGTGTCAACAGCAGACCCCCTCCCCCTTAACAGGGCATCATGACCACATTTTTTGCTTTTTTTTTTTTTGATTTTCCTCCTCTAAAACCTAGGTGCGTCTTATGATCCGTCTTATGGTGCTGTGCGTTTTATAGTCCGAAAAATACGTTACTTCTAAACGATTGACAAAGTTCGGGTTCTACCTTTTTTTATTTTAGCAATAATATCCTTTTCACGCCATGCCACAGAAATTGATAGGTGTCACATAGACATATAAATGAAAAAAATCTGGATGTACCCTTGGGTAAGCAAGAATAGTTCCAAGAATAAAGCCTCATTCAGAGAATATGGTCCATGTACAGACCATGATGCATGGACAAGCCGTGGTCCTCCTGAACTTGACAGACTCATAGGAATATATGAGCCCGTCAAGTTCAAGTCTGTGCATTTCAGTCTGTACACAGACCATATTACGTGTAACTCTGAATGAGACTTAACAGGGAAAGGAAAGTGCTGGATTTCAAATTAATGGGAACATTTTGATTATTGGCCTAAGGATTCAATCTAACAACTAGATATATGACTCATTACATGGAGACACTTCCCTGCACCAGCAGACAACTCCACTCATCACCTTGCCCTTACTTCTTTAAGAAAAACCTTAATTTTTCAATGGCGAAGGTAAATAAGTCTTTATCAACATATGGAAGCGGCTTAGGAAGAAAGGATGTGAACATGTTGAAATACAGGATGCCCAATCTTTCATATATCAGGGGAATTTCAGGAAGCCCAAATACACATTAAATTGTTGGCTTCAACCATGAAATAGTCTTGTTTGGCAGACTTTGATCTAATATACAGAGTACAGAGCATTACTTTTATATTATTCCAGCCAGAATAACCAGACTAGAAAACCTGACAACTAGCATGGAATCTGACAAAGATTAGCATAAAAGATATTCATTATGCAGTATGCAGATAGAAATGCTGAAGTAAATATCAGAGGAAGTTTAGAATTCTGCAGTTACAGAGTTAGTAGAGCGTTGGCGACTTTTATGCACTGTGTGCCTTAGCATTGCCGTGACCTTTCTCTATAACTTTACATGATTTTCCACTTTGTGGCCAAGTTGTTGTGGTTCTTAAACGCTTCCGCTTTTCAATAAAACCCCTCATAGTCAATCGTCCGATTTTTTGTAGGGAAAAAATGTAATGAACTGACTTGTTGTAATGGTGATATTCTATTAATTTTAATAGCAAAAAGTATAATCTTATGAACGATTGTATAAAAATAAATTATTGTGTTTAAAAAAACTGCTGAGGTGATTATTATGTCTACAAATCTAAAATTGTAAAATGTTAAAAGGAAATCTGCAGAAAAGAATTTAGATGGCTGGAAGTCAGCATGTTGACTATTCCTAGGTCACACTAGCAAGGTATTCCCACTGCCCGCACTGATTGTTATATATGTGAGTGCTGGGAGACACTATTTGATATGTAATGAAGAAAACGGCATGTGTCTAGTTTCAGAAAATCATATCCATTTGCTTTTGTGGTTCTTAAATGCAATAAACAAATAGATCCTTAGTAGTCTGTCTAGCCTGAATGGAAAAAGGCTGTAAATTTGGTTTGCCTGGTCTGACCTAAGCACCTCCTTGGAATATTAAATTAATCATTTGATCACTGTGTCATCTGATTGTTTGGTTTCTTCAGACCAAACAGCCAAGTGTGTAAATAATAATCTTCCCTAGATCAATAAAGTATGATCCTAACAACTGGCACAACATTTACACAATGTATCTTTTTCAGTTGAAATAAGTCAAAATCTGTTGAAAAGATACATTACCATAGTCTAAATATCAAACAATAAGCTGTGCATATAAACCAGGCATCAATGTATGTAGTAAATAACATTTTGCCGAGATGAAGAAATTCCAAGATCGAAACAATTCTGGCATGAAAGATGTCTCTAAAGGAGAACTGTCAGGAGACATGCACTTTCGTATTAAGACAAAGTAATGGAATCAAAGAACTTTATCATTTTGTTCTTCCCCTATTAAAAAAAGACAGAAGTGAGGAAAGATGTTTCAATCAGAAATGTTTGCCTATTTGTCATGGCACAATATATTTGTTTTCTACCTTTGTAGTCAGGGACATGTTTCCTACCTGACATGATCATTGACATTTTTTTTTATCTTCTGGAAATGAAAATACATGGAAAAGGTGACTACCCTGGTGAGTTTGAAGTATTGAATTAAACAGGGTTGTATTCTAGAAGGCCAAAGACAAAGACAGTTATATTAGTGTCAGGAAAGATCACTCGTCTGTGGAGGATGCGCTTTGTTAAGTACTTCATTTGAAATGCTATGTTGGAGGGCAACATCTTTTGAATTTATTTTTAGTTGCAACATGATAATAAAAAGAGCTATGTCATAAATCACTTTCATACAAAAAGTCATCAAAACTTGGAACAACAGTTTTAAAGAAACGTAAACTGTTTCTAGCATAAAAATACCCTTTACATCAATTTTTGAGTCCATAAATGCCCTTTGTTGCTGTCATTCTGTGCTGCGAGGAACCAGCTCTGTACAGTTTTCATCCCCATCTTGAAATAGACAATGTCTTACCAGCTACACTACCATGCTACATGCAAGTCATTAAGCAAAAAATTATTTTTCTGGCTGCTCTGCATTTTACAGAGAAATGACAGGCCTATTCTGGTTATGTGGTTTTTATCATAAGTGGTAGAAGGGATAAAGAAAAGTGGGCTGATCTGCACAAAAGGAGCTGGTTTGGTGCTCAGCTAGCAGTAGTGCAAATCAGTATTGCCATTAGCCATATAGGGGATTGATGCAGTCTCCTGTAAAAGGAGTTCGGTCTCAGGGGACTGAAAAAGTAGAACTAGTCAGCTTATCAGATGACACTGATGCTAGCTCACCAACTAACACTCATATTGCTTGGCTGAAAAGCTTACTAAAACTACAGATGACGGCTCTTTCTGCAGTAATATGTAATTGAGTGAATGAGAATGGCCTGTCTATGCAAATGGCCTATCTATGCGGAGAGGTGACTATTAAATTGAGGATAAGCATTTCAAAATTTTTTTAAAAACTTTTGATGGCCCTTTACAGTTCAGAAAATGTCATCAGTGTTGTGTGTCACTTAAGCACTTCTCAGCACGTGATGTGGGGGTGCGCCTGCAAGGGTTAATTTATCTCCTCTCACTCAATCCAGCTCTTAACCTCTGTTCTAGGCTATCAAGTGAGCATAAATCACACCCTGACACAGTCCACACACCCCGGTTACTTAACACAAGCTGCCACCACTCATGAAACACATGGGGTGATGAGTCCCCAAGATATGTTACTGTCAGACAATCAAAAGGTCAAACACTCTCTGAAGGCTATAGGTTCTTTAGAGCATACAAGGATTTGAAGCTTTAATATAAAAATATACAGCGCTTACAATAAAAGATGTACAAAAATAAAAATAAAATGACACCCAAATATGCAAAACAGTTGTAAAATAAAAAGGGAGAAATAACTGAAATACCTAAATGTTTCAGTCTACGCATATCTTCTGTTTTCTTGAGGGAAGGAGAAATAAATTATGGATCCCATCAGCATAAGCAGCCCTCACATGTGAACCACTTCTCTTTGTGCCACCCAGCTTTTTATTGTCCTGACCATAGGCTCATATTTCAGGATGACTTGGATTGGCTTATTTAAAAGTAGCTGTTTGTGAATGAACAATGGGCTAAGCTGTGGAGTTTCAAATACTTGTATCTTCCCCCTTCTTGTATATAGACAATTGGAAATATTCTTTCTTAGTTAAAAACCATCTGCTAGCTCTTTAAAGTTAAGGCTCCAGGCGGAGCTGCCATGTGTGACACCTCTAGTATTCTCCCAGAAGAGCCCCCTTGGTTCTCAGTTCCTACAATAAGAGCAGGCAGATGTTATCTCCTGTGTGTAGAGACAGTATGTGGATGCAGCATTAACTAGTTATTTTATGGTTTCCCTTAATTATATATTTACTTCATAGCGCCTTTTAACCGAATATGCGAAGAAGTGAATTACAAAAATCTGTATTTTGGCAAATGGCGATTTTTATATTTAAGTAGAATTCAATTCCATTTGAATATATTAGCTCATCTCAAGCGGTGACCTTTAATATATTGCTTACAGGTTAGATCTCAGTGTAAAATTTGATCTCACTGTGAGGGTTGTTCAGGACTTAAAGAATAATGAACAGTCTTTAAAATATTAGGATTTTAGAGGTCCGACATCTGACACTCCACTGATTAACTTTTTTCAGCTGTTACTTTGGTTTTGCATAATGTACAGAGAGGAAACAACACAACTATATACACTGTGTAGTGGTCAGATACTGCAGCTCAGCTGCTTTTATATCCACTCTGCGTTCCCACACCTGCTATCTCCAAAGACAAAAAGGAAGATTGTGTGAGCAGGTGTTGAAGTTGAGGGTAGGTCAGGGCACTTCTGCAGATTAGGTTATTGTAGCTGAGATGTTCATAACACACAGTTTAATATTAAAATATTAAAATTATAATGTGTGTAAATTTAGTCTTGCTGGCCAACAAATATTTGGAGTAGGGTACAGGGTTTGGTGGCCAATGGGAAGATTTGGCATGCTATTTAAATCCTTTAGTTACACTCTATTAATGCTTTTTATTGCATTGAATGCCTTGACTCCTGTTACCCTTTATTGGATTGATTCCTAGTATTCTGACAAAGCCTCTTTTCCCAGTTTGTTTCTTTGGATACCTCTTTTGATCTGAACTTGGACTATTTGATTACTATGCTGTTGGCTATTCTTCCGACTATGTCCCTACCTAGTGATTGTGTCATTATCCCTGTCAATCTGATATTGACTTGTCTTGCTAACCATTCTACTGTCAGTTCACTCTACCAAACAGTAATTACTCATTGAATGCCACCTATGACATCACTGTATAGGGGTGAAAGGGTAAAAACCAGAGAGATGCTTGTCACTAGACAAGTGGCTTGCATCTAGTCTGTCTGTGGAAACTCTATTAAGTGTTGCCACATTCCAAACAAATCATAAGAGCCTTATTGTATCTTCATATGTCTCTAACATTTTATAGAGGCAGACAGAAGTGTTTTTAAATCATATTCTGTGTAGATTACTATGCCCAATAGGTTCAAGGTCCACTACTGGTTCCTCATTTGTATAAAGCTCCTTAACATTTCAAGGTCCATTGTTCCGATGTGGCAGAACTGTAGTAGAATTTTCATAAAATATTAAATACTAAAGATGACTTTTCACCAAATTGTTCATGTTAAACTGGACACACAATTTTATAGTGACTGCAGAGTAAAATAAAATGTTTTTATTTTTTTATTTTGCCTCTCCAATGCAGAGATATTATCAATCACATATTTGGTACCTAATGAGCTAACTTTAGTTAAGTCCAATTGGGTGTTATAAATCAGTTTTCACTGGAGGTGTATTCTTTTGCCTTTTTAATTACCCTGACCAATCATAACCAGGCAGAATCATAAAAGTGCTAGAAGGGCCTGTGATGATGTCATCAGGGTCGCATAAACCGAGTTCACAGGTTCTGCCAGCCAGAGTATATAGCCTAAAAAAGCACTGAAGATATATTACAGAGTGTCTGTAAGTCCTTTATCTAGGTCCTTTGCTTAAATGATTATAAATCTGTCAGAGCTCCTGCTTTTACTCATTAGAAACAAAGCAATGATAGAACACAGAGCAAAAACTGTGCACATTCAAAATGTTATATTAATAATAATATTCAATGCTTTATTTTATTTTACAAACATTTCCAAATTACACCAGTAAAACCAATTAAAAACATACAAAACATTCCTATTAAATATCCAAAACAACCCTCGATTTGGGACTCCACAACAATGGTTTCTCCTACACAGACAAATCAATCCAAATTGATGATGATTTCACCTTCGTAACCTGAGAACTGCAAAGTAAATATCCCCAAACAACAGTATCATAAATGTGATATCCAAGAGAGAAATTATAAGAGCCCCCCCTCCCACAAAAAAAACCTTTGCTAGAACTGCCATCTTTGTTCATTCTGCCACACATAAAATGAAACAAAAAATGACCATAATGACATATGGATACCAAAATGAGTTAATAAATACTAGTGGAAATAAACTCATCGTCAAAATATGGATTTTTTGTAATTTGCTTCCATGCTGATTTAGTACTGCTATCTGCCATTTTTTGAACCATAAAAGGCCATCCAAAGGTCAAATAATTAAAAAAATATTATGCTCATGATACTGCTCACCTTTCCAGCCCCTCCGCTTCTCACTGTCACCTCTCCGTTCCTCATTGCTTCTTCATATCACTGCAGCTATTGCTGAAATCCCTGGGGCTATCACTCTGGGTCACGACTTCTGGCTTTGATGACAGCCCGAAAGGGTTCTGCACGAGTGTAAGAAAATTCACAGCATCATGACGATACGGCATTTGACCTTGCACACGCAAGTGCAGAACCCTCCTGGGCCCCATCAAAGCGGGAAGTCCTGGCCCAGTGTGACATTTCTGAGGATTTCAGCGTGAGCAGAAGTGATATGAAGATGCAACAAGATTCAGATAGATGACAGTGAGGAGCACAGGGGTTTTGAAGAGGTGAGCAGCAAGGTGAGTATAATGATTTTTTACATATTACGCTTACTACACTCCAGGTTGTGGAGAGACAGGCAAATTAGAATTTTGCCTGATCCTCTCATCTCTAGCATCGACCAGTGTTGAGCGAGCACTAAAATGCTCGGGTGCTCGAAGCTCGGGCCGAGCTCGCCGTGATACTCGGGTGCTCGACCCGAGCAACGAGCCCAATGTTAGTCTATCTGACACCCGAGCATTATTGCGGCGGCACCCCCAGCAGTCTGTAGAAAGCCTAAAAAGTGCCCAAAACGATAGTGACAGTGCTCAAATGACATGGGGACAGCATGGGCATTGCCCCAGGAAGCATTTCTGACCCCCAGGTCACTGCTGTCAACAACGTGGTCAGAGGTATTAAGCCACTTTTACGGGCTCACAATAAAACATTCAAAAACGAAACTGAAATGGTTTTCCTGTGAAATATGTTAAGGAACTTCCTTTCCAGGGTAAAGACTTGAGTATAAGGTAAAATAAATAACCAAAAACAAAAATACTCCTCCACACCTTGGGCTATGTTCACAAATAGCATTTTTTATACATTTTTGCACTTTTGTATTGCTTTCAACCGTGACAAATGCATTCACCGGGAAATGTCATTTTAACATTTTACAATCTTATCTGGCCATGTGCTGTGTGACACATGCATACAGTGCTGAAAAGACATGGGAACAGCATGGGGAAGACCCCTGGAAGCATCTCTGACACCCAGGTCACTGCCTAAACATGTGCCCATCAGAATTGATTCTTTCCGCATCAGAAGATGCAGACTTGCAACTATCCTCGTGCAAGTCCTTGTCCCAGGGCAGTGTTCAATTGTACCTCCCCCATTCCTTGCAATGCAAGCGCAAGTATGCAGCCTGCCACCCACCCACCCCCCTGGCTGCAATGCCATACTTCTCGCTTGCTTACACTTGAAATTGGGCCTTTTAGGCATGTGGAGGCAGACGCCAGCCACCATGTCATGGCTGCGTCGGCGGCCTGGTATCCATACTCAGTCCCCAGCCGCCCGGCGTCCGGGTGTCCACGCTCGGTCCCCAGCCACCAGGGGCGTCCGAGTGTCCATACTCGGTCCCCAGCCGCCCCGCTAACAGAAGTTAGCATCTGCTTTGTTTTCTTGGAATGCAAGCGCATGTATGTAGTAGCAGCTAGGCCTGAGGTGGTCAGCGTTTTGGCGCATATCCTACCTCCTCCGAGGATTGCTGGATGTTTTCCTGCTACTATCACAGTTCTATGACTCCCGTAAAAACAAAGCTTCAGGTGATGAATGATGGATGAGATGGTGGCAAAGGAGAAAGAGCAGGAGGAACATGGACCATTCACATCAATATCAGGCCAGTCAACCACACATGTCTAGTAGGATATGTTTCTGTACCAAGAGGAGAGGTTCGGCTACACAGTTATAGGTCATGCAGTGAGTGCAATGCCTACCAACAATTTCGAGGCACTCCAATGCCCATTGGAAGTGACATGGAGGTCAGAGGGCCTTAACTAAACCGTTTTTTCCATTTATAGCAACTGGGTCTCCTGTGCACTGTTGGCCTAAGCAGTGAATGGAAAGCTTTCCAAAAATTATGAGGAACTGCAATGCCCCTTGAAACAGACGTGGATTACAGCATACTAAAAACTTTCTACCCATTATTGGGGAGTGGGTCTCCCTTAGTGTTCGCCTATGCATTGAAAAGCAAAAGCTGACTAAAATTAGGAGGAAATGCAATGCCCGTTGGAAGAATGGTAGAGATCGCAGTGGAATAAAAAGACAATATCAATGCCCCTTGAAAAAGTGGTGGAGGTCGCAGTAGCTTAACAAGACGGTTTTAATGCCCCTTGGAAGAGACATGGAGGTCGCAGTGGAATAAAAAGACAATATCAATGCCCCTGGGAATAGTGGTGGAGGTCGCATTAGCTTAGCAAGACAGATTTAATGCCCCTTGGAAAAGTGGTGGAGGTCACAGTAGCTTAACAAGATGGTTTAAATGCCCCTTGGAAGAGACGTGGATGTCGCAGTAGCTTAACAAGATGATTTTAATGCCCCTTGGAAAAGTGGTGGAGGTTGCATTAGCTTAAAAAGACGGTTTTAATGCCCCTTGGTAGAGATGTGGAGGCTGCAGTAGCTTAACAAGATGGTTTAAATTCCCCTTTGAAGAGACGTGGAGGTCGCAGTAGCTTAATAAGATGGTTTTAATGCCCCTTGGAAAAGTGGTGGAGGACACAGTAGCTTAACAAGATGGTTTTAATGCCCCTTGGAAGAGACGTGGAGGTCGCAGTGGAATAAAAAGACAATATCATTGCCCCTGGGAAAAGTGGTGGAGATCGCATTAGCTTAACAAAATGGTTTTAATGCCCCTTGGAAGAGTGGTGGAGGTCACAGTAGCTTAACAAGACAGCTTTAATGCCACTTGGAAAAGTGGTGGAGGTCGCAGTAGATTAACAAGATGGTTTTAATGCCCCTTGGAAGAGACATGGAGGTCAGAGTGGTTTAACAAGACGGTTTTAATGCCCCTTACAGGAGCCATGCAGTACAGCATATTAAAAATATTATTCCCATTATTGGGGAGTGGGTCTCCCAAAGTCTTTGCCTATGCCTTCCAAGCAAAAGCTGCCAAAAATTAGGACGGAGGAACTTGCAATGCTGGCAACACGGACCACGGTCACCCTGGTGGTATAGTGGTGGTGGAGGCTGAGGATAAGGAGAAGAGCAAAATAAAGCCGAATTGAGGAAGCGTATACCCATGTGTGGGTGTGAAGCGGTGCATGGGAATACACCTCCCGAAATAACACAGTGGATTTGACTTTATGTTACTCTGCTGTCATTTGGTGGTGATGAGAAGTCTGGCCCAATCCAGCCCTTGTTCATTTTGATAAGGGTTAGCTTGTCCGCATTGTCAGTTGACAGGCGATTGCGCTTATCAGTTATAATTCCCCCAGCGGCACTAAAAACACGCTCCAATAACACGCTAGCGGCAGGCAAAGACCTCCAGGTGTACAGAGAGTTCATTCCAAGTGTCCAGCTTGGATACCCAATAATTAAAAGGCACAGAGGGATCACGGAGGATGCTCGTACGGTCGGCAAAGTACTCCCTCACCATCTTTTGAAACTTTTCACTCCTTGTGAGAGTACCCCGTGCCTCAGGGTCTGTAAGCTGGGCGGGTCTCAGAAAACTGTCCAAGAATGCTGACAGTGTTCCCCTGCCTCTGCTGTATTGGAGTTGCGTCTCTCTCGCCTGTACGCCTTGGTTGGTCAACGAACTGTGACCTCTGCCGCTAGCGTGTTCAGATGGGAATTTTTTTAACAGTTCTGCAGCAAGGACCTTCTGGTACTGCCCCATTTTTGTAGACCTCTCCACCTCAGGAATAAGAAAGTGAAAGTTCTCCTTGTAGCAGGGGTCTAAAAGTGTCACCAAACAGTAATGACTGTCACCCAACATTTTGGCAATGCGAAGGTCACGGTTAAAGCAGCGTAACATAAAGTCAGCCATGTGTGGCAGACTGGTAACGGGCAAGACTTCCGTGTCATCACCAAGATGACGACTGACGATGCTCTCCTCCTCCTCCTTCTCCTCCCCCTGTCCTCAGGCCACCCACGCTGAACCGACTGTAAGACAGTTGTACAGGTACTACCGTCTACAGCGCATGATACCAGCTCCTGTTCTTCCTCCTCCTCCTCTTCTTCTCCCTCATTGTCCCCCAATGCACGTTGGGATGAGATGAGGCTGGGCTGTGTATAATCGCCCATTACAGGTTCTTGATCCATCTCATCATACTCTGGCTGCAATGCCTCCTCTTTAATTCTCTGCAGAGAGCGTTGCAAAAGACAGACAAGTGGGATGCTGACACTAATGATTGCGTCATCGCCACTCACCATCTTGGTGGACTCCTCAAAGTTTGTCAGGATGGTACATTTGTCAGACATCCAGGTCCACTCCTTGAGGTCTTATGTGTGGAGTCTGACCTGCATATCGACGGCCTTGTTGCAGCTGGTACTCCACAACTGCTCTCTTCTGCTCACAAATCCTTTGCAACATGTGGAGGGTAGAGTTCCAACGTGTGGGGACATCACACACCAGTCGGTGTGACGGAAGCTGCAAATGCTGCTGCAACACAACAAGGGCGGCGGAAGCTGTAGCCTACTTGCGAAAATGAGCTGACAGGCGGCGTACTTTGACGAGCAAATCTGGCAGCTCGGGTACGATTTAAGAAACCGCTGAACCACGAGGTTAAGCACATGAGCCAGGCATGGTACGTGTGTGATCTAGTCTCGCCTCAAAGCCGCCACTAGGTTACGGCCATTGTCACACATGACCATGCCTGGATGTAGGTTCAGCGGTGTCAGCCACAGATCTGCCTGCTCTTTCACAGCTGTCCACAACTCACAAGCAGTGTGAGGTTTATCACCTAAGCTTTTGAGTTTCAGCACAGCCTGTTGCCGCTTGGCTGAGGCAGTACTGCAGTGCTTCCAGCTTGTAACTGATGTGGTGATATCTCAGATGGAGGCTGAACATGAGGAGGAGGATGATGCGCAGGAGCTGTACACTGTGGGGGCAACTCTGACTGAAATTGGCCCGCAATCATCGGTGTGGGGGGGATGTGTTCCGTCCCAAGGTCCGACTGGGTCCCGGCTTCCACTATGTTTACCCAGTGTGCCGTCAGGGAGATGTGCCGTCCCTGGCCACAAGTACTTGTCCACGTGTCCATTGTCAGGTGGACTCTCCCAGTAACTGCGTTGCTGAGGGCACGGCAGATGTTTTGGGACATGTGCTTGTGTAGTGCGGGGATGGCACACCGGACAAAATAATGTTGGCTGGGGACCGACTACCGAGGGACGGCCACCGCCATAAGGTTGCCGAAGGATTCCGTCTCCACCAGCCTAAAAGGCAGCATTTCCAACGCAAGCAGTCGTGAAATGTGCGAATTTAGGACTGTGGCCTGTGGGGCGTTGGCTGCGAATTTGCGCTTTCTTTCAAAGCTCTGGGATATGGACAATTGAACCCTGCGGTGGGACGTGGACATGGACGTTGATGCTGTTTCTTGAGAAACTGCCATAACAAGTGAAGACTGAGAGGAGGGGGCATCTTTGCATGCAGTATGGACAGGGGATTGCCTTGCACGCACAACAGGGGGTTCTATTACATGCACAACAGCGGAAGAAGCAGTGGTGACATCCGCTGACACTGATCGTGGACCCTGGGGTTCGCCCCACAAAGTTGGGTGCTTTGCTGCCATGTGCCTGATCATGCTGGTGGTGGTCAGGCTGGTAGTTTTGTCACCCCTGCTGATGTTGGCATGGCAGGTGGTACAAATGGCCTTTTTGGGGTTATCAGCAGAGTCTTTAAAAAAATTCCAGACTCTGGAAGACCTACTGGTTGTACTGGCAACGTCCCTCGTGTTGGTGTTACGGGGAACTGTTGCCCGCCTTCTGTGTGCAGCCACCACACTGCTTCTTCCTGCCTGTTGGGATACTCTGCCTCTCTCCCCCTGTGTGCTGCTGGCCTCGCTCTGCGTGTCCTCCTGCTACATTGGTTCAGTTACTAGACCATCCACCACCTCCTCCTCTTCCACTTGCGCACAACGATCCTCCTCCTCACTTTGTGTCAATTGTGTCTCGTCATCGTCCACCTCTAGTGACAAATTGCCAGCGTCGACTTCCTGTGGCCGTGGCTGTTCAAATATTTGGGCATCGCTACATGGGATCTCCTCTTCCACCACTTCAAGCGGAACAGGCGAGGGGCACAAATCTGGAAATGGACCAGTGAACAGCTCTTCAGAGTGTCCAAGTGTGGGATCAGTTGCTGTCTGATGACACTCGGCATGGTGGGAGGAAGGAGCATCAAGGTGAGGAGGAGTATGCGGTAGAGACTCACGGTCTACTAAAACGTGACCATGTGGAAGACAGACCGGAGGTGGTGGTGCCCAGGTAACTGGAAGTATCTGCTATCCAATTAATAACCTGTCCACACTGATCAGTTCACAATACTGGTGTTGTAGTGTGCTTCCCTAGTAATTCGGTCAAGAAGTGGGAGCGAGAAGATGTGGCTGTTGGTTGTGGCACATTTTCAGCTTGGCCACGGCCCCGTCCTCTACACGCACCATCACCAGAACGCCCAGTTCCACATCCCTTGCCACACGCCTTGCCCATTGTAAATGAAGTAAAATAGCTTACACTCGCACTATCAATGGAAAAAGGGTAATATAAAGGAGATTAGAACCGTGGAAGAGGAAAACCACAGTTTTATTTCTCTGGCCTACACCAGAATCTTTTAAACAGATATATTTGTGACTGAACAGACAGGGAGACACTATTACTGTTTTTTTTTTACGTTTAACAGGCCAAAAGCTGGATAGTACAGAGATTTGAACAGTGGAACTGCAAAACTACAGTTATAGTTATGTGGCGTACACCAGAATCTTTCAAACAGATATATTTGTGTCTGAGCAATCAGGGAGACACTATTACTGTTTTTCTTTCCGGAAAAAATACCAAAAGCTGGATAATACAGAGATTTGAACCGTGAAACTGAAAAACCACAGTTCTAATTTACTGGCATATACCAGACTTTTTTAAATAGATATAATTGGGGCTGAACAGTCAGCGACACACTCAAACTGTTTTTTTTTATGTAAAAAAGGCCCAAAAATGGATAATACAGAGATTTGAACCGTGGAAATGCAAAACCACAGTTATAGCTTTGTGGCGTACACCAGAATCTTTCAAACAGATATATTTTTGTCTGAGCAATCAGGGAGACACTATTATTGTTTTTTTTACGGCAAAAAATGCCAAAAGCAGGATAATACAGAGATTTGACCGGTGCAACTGCAAAACCACAGTTATAGTCATGTGTCGTACACCAGACTCTTTTAAACAGATATTTTGGTGTCTGACCAGTCAGGGAGACACTATTACAGTTTTTTTTAAGGCAAAAAATGCCAAAAACAGGATAATACAGAGATTTGACCCGTGGAACTGCAAAACCACAATTATATTTTTTTGGCCTACACCAGACTCTTTTAAACAGATATATTGGTGTCTGAACAGTCACAGACACACTCATTTCTTTTTGAGGGAGGGGGGAAATACCAAAAGGTTAATAAGATGTGTATTTGGACAGTTTGATTGAGGAAAAAAAAAATACAGGATTTAGATGAAAAAAAAAAATTTCCTTGCCCCTGAGACCGGGTTGATAAGTCTAGCAATTTGACCAACAGAAGCACACAGGACTGTAATGCAGCGTTTGCTGGTATAACCACTGCGTCTCCTATACAGCCTGCCTGCCTGATAATTGGGATGGATATTAGTACTGAGAAGGACTGTTTGTTTGATCTGGCAGACTTTAGAGACCCTACACTTCCTATTTCGCACTATATATCTCTCCCTAACTCAGCAGCACTGACCCTTCACTGTCTTATCTGGAGCGACTGTGCCCAAGATGGCGGCGCCCGGTTTTAAATACTTGAGGTGACGCTGTGCGGCCAGCCAATCACTGTAATGCCCACAAACAACATGGCTGCGGCATTACAGTGACTGGCTGGCAATCCCTGCATGTTCATTGGCTCTGTAAAGAGTGCCAAACGTGCAGGGCGGAGACACGAGCTCCCACCCGAGTAACCCGGAAATGCTCGGTGCTCGCCGAATATCCCGAGTAGCGTGATGCTCGGGCGAGTAACGAGCAGTGTCGAGCATGCTCGCTCAACACTAGTATCGACCCAGTCTATAAAACTGTGTTATTATTTATCCCACTCAGAGAACAAAAGACTAAATACCATGCCTGAATTGTAGTTTTTTTATGGTCATCTCCCCTTCAAAAAATGGAATAAAAATTGATCAAAAAGTCATATGTACCCAAAAATGGTATGTTTGAAACTACATCTTGTGACACAAAAAATAAGCCCTATTACAGCTCCGTTGATGGAAAAATTTTAAACTTGTGACTCTCAAAAAATGTTGATTTGATGATTTTTCTTTTCAGATAATTTATTGTATAAAATTAATCAAATGTAATTAGTAATTAAAACTAAACAATTTTAATAACAGCTTAGTCATGCTTTCCCACAAAATAAAATTGATGCTTTATTTCAAGAGAAAATGAAAAGCATAAAAATTTCAAATGTAAAAAAAAACAATAGAATTGCTGTTTTTAATATTTTTTTTTCCATATAGAGTTAATAAAGTTAGATGTTAAGTTGCATTTATTCCAAAATGGTGCCACAACTAATCCCAGAAAAGAAGGTGTTATATCTCTTCTCTATAGCTATATTTATTTATTTTACTCACGTATATAGCACTATTAATTCCACAGTGCTTTAGAGACAATATGGGCACTGTCCCCATTGGGGCTCACAATCTAAATTCCCTATCAGTATGTATTTGGAATGTAAGAGGAAACCCACGCAAAGATGAGGAGAACATACAAACTCCTTGCAGATGTTGTCCTTGGTGGGATTTGAACCCAGGACCACTTGAGCCACTGTGCTACTATTTGAGTCAACAAAAGAATAAATAAGGTATAGCTCTTGGAACGTGACTATGAAAAAAAGTGTGGACATTAAGTATTCTTAAATTTGGAAAGTACCCTTAATCCACAAAATCAGAGATAAGTTATCAATCACTGTGGGTTGGGAAATTAACCCCTATCCTATAGAATACCAGAATAAGACCAAATAAAGTATGGTGATAAAAGGGTTAATGACATCAAAGCCCAAATAATATTTCTAAAGTTTTCTAATTATGCTCTCAGCAGTTTAAAGTTTGTATTTTAAAAAGAAGGGCAAAAGAAGCAAATATGTGGGTTTTTAGAATCCATATAGAAAATATCCAAATAAGCAGTTTGTAAAATGAAAAATCTTTCCAGTAGAGAAAAATTTCACCTTCATTTTGCTTATTCTTTCTCATTTTTCTTATCTAGTGAGGAATTGTTTTATCTTGACAAATGGTTTCAGACATAGAATCTGTTTATGCATTAAAGTAATGTGATATACAAGGCCAATGATATTTATTGTGCGTATGTGCGCTCAAGGTTTCAGTGGGGATTCACATTCCAACACCTGAGTGCAGTGCTTTGAAGAAGATGCATTATAAATACAAAAGGAGTTGGCTGCTGGCATTCACAAAAGGGCAAAATGGACTTGGATGTCCTTGAAACTCTGCGCATAATATAACTAAAAAATATAAGAGCCTTTCAGTTTGGTCGACATTGTAATTATGCTGCAAAAAACATTTGCTTCAGTCACTGACATGCAATTCAGAAAGCATTAATGATATACAATAATAAATGAAAATAAACAATAGCATTCTATTTGTTTATACGCTGAATATCGTACAATTTTCATACATTCTAATTGATTTTGAATCCACTAAAATCTATGAAAACTGTACGAATATATATTTTTTTGTTTTCTTTATTTCTGTTTTTTTTTTACCTTAATTACAAACCTAATTCCAAAAAAGGTGGAAATGCTGTATAAAATGTAAAAAAAACAAGAAGGCAATGATTTGAAAATTTCTAATAGTCATATTTTATTCACTACAAAACACATATCAGAATTTGAAGGTTAGAAATTTTTCCATTTCATTAAAATAATTACCGTATATTCCGGCGTATAAGACGACCTGGTATATAAGACGACCCCCCTACTTTCCTGTTAAAATATAGAGTTTAGGATATATTCACCGTATAAGACTACCCCTTTTCCAACGCATACCAAACACCGGTAAAAATTAAAAAAAAACAGATTTGAATTTAACATGGTCCTTTTTTAATTTAAATTCTTATGACATGCAGGTATATAGCAGGAAAACTGTCACTCATAAACATATTAAAATAGGGGGGACCCCACGTCATTTTTGGGGGGGGTCCCCCATTCTAATAGCTAGTAAAGGCTAGGTATTCAGCTGGGGGCTGATATTAGTAGCCTGGGAAGCTCCGTGGGTATTACCCCCTTCCCAGACTTCAAACATCTGCCCCAGCCGTCTGCTTAACCTCCGCTAGAGACTATAATGATGGGGGATCCCACGCCAATTTTCTTTTTAAAAAATCCTTTATTTTAACACTAAATGACAATTGAGGGGTTAATAAAGATGCAGTCCCTAAATTATTATTAATTTTGTAATTAATTTTTCCCAAAAATGTTGACGTGGGCTTCGCCATATTTTTGTGTCCAGCCAGATACAGCAGGCAGGAACGGGCTGCCCCCAACCACCAGCTGCCTATTTGTACCTGGCCGGACACAACAATATAGGGAAGCCCTTTTTTTTTTTAATTATTTCATGAAATAATTAAAAAAAAAAAGACTTGGGGCTTCGCCCTATTTTTGTGTCCAGCCAGGTACAACTAGGCAGCTGGGGGCTGGAATCTGCAGCGCAGGGAGGCCCAAGCTTTCTGGGTCCCCCCCCCCCGCTGCAAATTGCAGTCCGCAGCCGCCCCGGAAAATGGCGCGTTCATAGAAGCGCCATCTTCTGGCGCTGTACCCAACTCATCCAGGGCCCTGGTGCGGTGGCTCACTGGGTAATAAAGGGGTTAAGGCCAGCTTGGCATTATCAGCTGGCCCTAAGCCTGAAATTCATGGGGTCACGCCAATATTAGACATGACCACCATGAATTTCTAGTAAAGTAATTAAAAAAAACACAACACCCAGAAAAAAGTCCTTTAATTGAAATAAACACACAATTTTTTAATGTTCTAAATTAAACCATACTTACCATCACACCCATTCCAGCTGAAGCCAACGATCTCCTGCAATAAAAGTAAAATAATAAAGCAACCTCATCCTTACCTCTCCATGGTTCCCAGGACCGGTCCAGCTCTGCTACATCGAGATGACAGGCTGGACCGCAGCAGAAAGCTGACATCCAGCTTGTCATCCCGCAGACACTGAGAAGCGCAGGCATGCTTGTGCTCCTCAGTGTCTGACTGTGACGGCATCCAGATGAGCCGACAATGAACTCGGCTCACCTCATGCACATCACTGACAGCGTGGGAAAATTCTCCTGCTCCCCGCATGCGCAGTAGAAGTTTCCCACGCTGTCAGTGACGGACGTCCAGGAGGTGAGCTGAGTTCATTGTCGGCTCATCTGGATGCCGTCACAGCGAGACACTGAGGAGCGCAAGCATGCCTGCGCTTCTCAGTGTCTGCGGGATGACAGGCTGGATGGCAGCGTTCTGCTGCGGTCCAGCCTGTCATCTCGATGTAGCAGAGCTGAAGCTGTCCTGGGAACCATGGAAAGGTAAGGATGAGGTTGCTTTATTATTTTACTTTTATTGCAGGAGATCGTTGGCTTCAGCTGGAATGGGCGTGATGGTAAGTATGGTTTAATTTAGAACAATAAAGAATTGTGTGTTTATTTCAATTAAAGGACTTTATTCTGGGTGTTTGTGTTTTCTTTTATCTTTGACTATGGGGTTAGTAATGGGGGTGTCTTATAGACGCCTCTCCATTACTAACCTGGGCTTGATGTCAGCTGGCATTATAAGCTGACATCAACCCCAGCCCTATTACCCCACTGCCACCGCTACAGGGCAGTGGGAAGAGCGAGGCTAAGTGCCAGAATTGGCACATCCTATGGATGCGCCATTTCTGGGGCGGCTGACGGCTGGTGTTTCTAGCCTGGGAGGGGGCCAATATTCATGGCACCCTTCCTGGGCTATTAATATCAGCCTCCAGCTGTCTGCCTAGCCTTTGCTAGCTATTAAAATAGGGGGGACCCCACGTCATTTTTTTGGGATCCCCCATTTTAATAGCTAGTAAAGGCTAGGTATTCAGCTGGGGGCTGATATTAGTAGCCTGGGAAGCTCCGTGGGTATTACCCCCTTCCCAGGCTTCAAACATCTGCCCCAGCCGTCTGCTTAACCTCCGCTAGAGGCTAAAATTAAGGGGAACCCCACGCCAATTTTTTTTTAAATAAATCCGTTATTTTAACACTAGATGACAAGTACAATAATCAACACTGTCACTGTACTTCATATATATGTGACTGACATGTTTCTATCTATCTAATCTATGTGTGATGCTCTATTCTTTCTATTCTAAATTGTCGGGTACAGATGCTGAATTGCCGGCCGGCTTTTTTAAAGAGACGGTGCATGAAAACACTAATATTTGTTTTAATAAATCCTTTACACTAAATGACAAGTACAGTAATCAACACTGTCACTGTACTTCATATATATGTGACTGACATGTTTCTATCTATCTAATCTATGTGTGATTCTCTATTCTTTCTATTCTAAATTGTCGGGTACAGATGCTGAATTGCCGGCCGGCTTTCTTAAAGAGACGGTGCATGAAAACACTAATATTTGTTTTAATAAATCCTTTACACTAAATGACAAGTACAGTAATCAACACTGTCACTGTACTTCATATATATGTGACTGACATGTTTCTATCTATCTAATCTATGTGTGATTCTCTATTCTTTCTATTCTAAATTGTCGGGTGCCGGCTTATGCCGCTGCTGAATTGCCAGCTTTTCATATATTGTCACAGAAGCGATGCGAACTTCCCTGCTCCGGACACAGCACAGCGCTTCTGTGACAAGTGAAAGCTGTCGGCACAGAAGCCCTGCGCTGTGTCCGGAGCTGGGAATACGCAGCGATGTGTCAGTTTCAGCACAGAAGCGCTGACTGTCTGGACCTACCGCCGCCGTATTTTAACTCCCTCCACCTTATATTAACTCCGACATGGCAGGGATACGGCCACGGCAGCTTATTAACACCCCCAGAGTATCCCCGCATGTCAATTTCTGAAAGTTCAAAAGCATTACCGGCGTATAAGACGACCCCAGACTAGACAGAAGATTTTTCAGTCTTCAAAAGTCGTCTTATACGCCGGAATATACGGTAACTAATTTACAAGTTCATGGCAGCAATTCATCTCAAGAAAGTTTGAACAGACAGGGTCATGTCTACCATTGCGCAGTATAACCTCTTTTTGCAACAGTCTGTAAACATCTGGTGAATTGTGAATTTTTGGATTTGGAGTTGTATGTAAATTTTTCAGTAGAATTCCAGAAGAAAGGAGGAGGGACAGCAAGGGCAATAGTGTCTTATCCAAGGAAGAAATATGGTATTAGGTAAAATTACGGAACTGCTCACCTGTCAGGGTTGTATTAACCCACAATGGAGGAATCAAGATGAATCAACTGCTGCAGCACCCTCAGATAGGTAGTCCTGTCATAGCAAACAATTGGTAGGAGAATGAGGGTGATAGTTCGTGCTACCAATGTAAATAACAAGAAACCGGGGATCAACAATGATAAGATCAAGCTGTTTATTGTCTACGCATTTCAAAGTTGAATTAACTTCTTCCTCAGGAGAACAGTGATAGTAAAACATTTTTTTTACTATTGTGGTACTCCTGAGGAAGAAGTTAGTTCAACTTTGAAACACGTAGAGAATAAACCACTTGTTCTTATCATTGCGGTCCATGGTTTCTTGTTATCTACATCAGCAGCACGGACTCTCACACTTATTTTCCTATCAATTGTACAGTAGAAATCCAGTAATTAAATGCTCAATACCATTTTGTTTAAAGGGTTACATGTGAAAATTAATAAATGAATAAAATACATGCAAGTATAAAAAAAACTAAATATATTTGTTTAGCAAAAATGAATTGTTTTACTTAAGATATACTAATTGAATATGGACAAAATGGCTGCTGTCACCAGGCAGCAACCGATCCTAAGCTGCACGCATTTAACTGTGTTGCGTCTCTGTGCTACTGTTAGTGTAAGTTCCTCTCAGACAGAGGGTCAGCACCGTTACCGTGTATCTATCTCACTCAGCCTGACAAGTTTACAATATCATTAAAGCAAGGATGAAACAGTGAAGAGAAAAAACAATCCTTTGTTGATTAAGCAAGCCCATTCTACTCCTTCAACCTCAAAAGTGGACAGCAGGCTGACTGAGAAAAATAGGCTTGCTCAGTCAGCCGATTCCTGTGCATATACAGTATGAACCCTTCATTCTTGAATTGTTCATAACCTCCAACTATAGATGATTCAGTGATTTAAAAGTTAAATTTGCCAGCTTGACTTTATCCCCCAAAATTCGATTCACAGTGGATCTATTCGCCACAAAATGAAAATATATCAAAGTCTCCAATTACCCTTAGCAAACATGTGTAGCAGTCTGAGGTCCCCAGGACTTTACACTTTACTGAACCTTTTTTGAGCTCTTAATTGTAAATATAGCTGTAGAAATGTCAAAGTGTCCTCAACATATCTGACAATGGGTAAACGGATAGTAACTTGTCGTAACCAACAACCTATTTAATAGTACACAGCACATTCAGACTTTTCATGCTTTATAACATAAAAAAGTCTAAAAAATATCTCTTAGTCTTTTGTGATCAGGCACATTGTTCTGTCATTACCCGCAACTCCATAAGAATGAATGAAATTTCCTCCATAAACCCACTAAAAATTCATCTCCCTATGGTATATACATGACCAGTTTGGCCATGCATTTTGAAAAGTATGCATGCAGGTATAAGAGTGTGGAAAGAGAAGAAACACCCTCCCAAAGATCTTATACTGCTGATATGTGTTATATTGCTGCATTTTCCATACACTGATGTCTGATGCAATTGTTTAATGTGTGATTAATGCTCCTCAGTGCACTTGAGTTAGGAAAGTTAAAGTGACAGTGTAGGTACAAGGCACACAAAAGTTGACAATTAGTCAGCTCTGTAGATGGAGAAGTTTCTGGGAGTAAAAAAAGAGAGTAAGTCAGAAATTAGTAGGGAAGCGAAGAAAGTGAAGCGAGTTACAGGGAGTGTGATAGATAGACTAGACTGCATACTGGGTGTATGTATAAGGCAGAGATTTTCTGAGGTAGGAAGCTCTGTAACTGAAATGGATAAAGTTACAGTATGGATCTATATACGGCCAGAACATCCTGGATCCTGGAAAGTGGAACAGACAAGGATGGAGCCCTCAGCTGCAGTTGGTATGACCAGTGTTATGATCTGCAACATGTACTAAGGAAAGAAAGGGGAAAGCTGTCCCTACAGTAAGGCTAAGCTGAATCCCTACGATGTAGCGGGCTGCCTGTTCCTAGCGAATAGACCCGCCTTAGTCCTTGGCTAGTCTGAACGAAGACCTTTAGCATTAAGGGAGGGGTCCCTAAAAGAACTAAGGACTGGGACAAAAATGGGACACCTCCTAAACAGAGAAGTTGTTGCAGAACACAAAAAAACAAACAGACATAAAGGTACTAGAGGTCCCAGAAGGACCAAGCGAACTGACAGAGAAAGGCACCGAAGCACCAGGCTAGAGAAACAGTCAAACACTGAAGTCCAGCATAGCCAGAAGGGCGGAGCTGGAATATAAAGGCAGACGGACACGTGACCGCAAAACACAAGAAGGAAAAAACAAACAGGAGGGTTCTAACAGCCAGGAGAAATGGGACTGACGAGGCAATGTGTAGCCTAAATCTCGAAGTGTTAGTGAAGAAAAACTGGACTTGTCAGACTTAGACCTGGGCACAGGTACCACACAGAAGTGGGCTGTGGTCAGTGAAAGAAAGAATAGAGTATTCAAGTCATGCATGCTGTATGGCAGAAATGTTGCTAACAAATGTTGCGCCACCACATGAAACTGATATGTTACAAGATTTCTCCCGTGCATCCCCCCTAATCTGGAACGCTCTGCCCCAACATATTAGACTCTCTCCTACCATGGAAACCTTTAAAAGGAACCTGAAGACCCACCTCTTCCGACAAGCCTACAACCTGCAGTAATCATCGCTCCACCATACCGCTGCACGACCAGCTGTACCCTCTCCTACTGTATCCTCACCCATCCCTTGTAGACTGTGAGCCCTCGCGGGCAGGGTCCTCGCTCCTCCTGTACCAGTCATTTTGTTCAAGATTATTGTAATTGTTTTCGCTATGTATACCCCTTTCTCACATGTAAAGCGCCATGGAATAAATGGCGCTATAATAATAAATAATAATAATGATAATAATAATATGTCTGTGTCTTTGTGTAACACAGAAGAGGATATGAAAACCAAGCTTTGTATCTGCTATATACTGTTTATATGTTGCACCATTTCCAAAAGTAAAGTTCATTTTATTTTTATAAAATTAACTGAAATCTTTCTTGCTAACACATGACATTTCGGGATATGCGGCCTAAGTGGGAAACATCTACAGCAAATAACATCACACACCTAGAGGAATCTATTTCACTAGGCTCTAGGGTTGCGACAGAACACCTCGGCCCATGCGACCCTTGCATAGGTCCTGACTTTATGATAGTCATCACTTATGTGGAAAAAACACTGTGACCCCCAGGCATGCCTCTTAATGAATCAGGACCATTTGACAAGTGGTGTGAATCTCTGTTTGCATCTCACCACAAATCTTACTCTGGTGAGGGACTACAGTAAGATTTGTGATGTAAGGAACACCACTGTAAGGAAGAAGTGGACAAGAAGGAAGAATTCAGTTGAATTTGATGCCTAGCTGAGTAATTGCAAGTGAACACCTCCATCTGCTGGTCAAAGGAGAAAGTGAACGTAAAGAAAGAATTACAGTAGTAGGAACTAAATAGTGGGAACCCATATTCCCACAGGAGGAGTTTAAAGATGAAACAAAGTCAGGTGACACCTGTGTCGCAGTTACTAATTATAAAAAGCTTGGCCTACCGAAAAGGGGCAATTGTTGCCAGAACCTGTACCAGGACAGTTTGTGTGGCTGTTAGGTGGGCTTACAGCCACCATCACCACAGAAGGCTCCAAGAGCTGTCAGATGCCGGAGAAGGACTGAGCTATGAGGAAGATCCGTACCCCATGTCAGTAGAAGTCTCTGACAAGTGACAGTACAAGTCTGTGACAAGTGCCAATAGAAGTCTGTGACCAGTGCCAGAGGTGGTCTGTAAGTAGTGCCAGTAGAAGTCTGTAAGTAGCACCGTTAGAAGTCCATAAGCAGTGGCTGTAGAAGATGGTGACCAGATCCAAATCATGCTCGGGAGACGATCCGGCTGTAGCAGAGGACCATTCCTGTGGGCTGTTACTTCCAGCAAAAAAGTACAGTACAGGGTGTGGGCTGGGGCCTTGCTTCAGGGAATGGAGACGGCCAGTGCGAGGACTTGCAGCCTAGCGGGAAATACCAGTGACCCACGCTAGGGCCAGTGTAACAAGGGACTTGCCTAGTGCTGAGAGTGACGCCCCGTTGAGTTGAGACATGTTGGAATTAACCGTCATTTAACTGCTAGATAACAAGAACAGTGTATGTAGTAGAACATTGCATAGAAATTGTATTTAGTCATATTGCTGTCATAATATACTATATTGACCCTGTTACTGTAACTCACCATATAGAGCTTACTTGTATATATACAGTTCTGCTCATCATTAATGGCACCCATGAAGTTTAAATACATAATGTGGAATATCTCATGAAAAAATGAATCAAGTGAAACAGTTTTTTGTATAAATGCCTCATGTTAAAT
Organism: Phyllobates terribilis; assembly: GCF_046119375.1. Lineage (NCBI taxonomy): Eukaryota > Metazoa > Chordata > Amphibia > Anura > Dendrobatidae > Phyllobates > Phyllobates terribilis. The sequence continues at coordinate 574,347,314 of NW_027362764.1, forward strand.
ACAAAACAGCAAATGATAACCAATAATTTAAAACAAAAAACAATGGAAGGAAAATAGAAAAACCTAAAGCTTGCTGTGTCACTTGTATTGGCTCCCTCTTCATTAATTTAGTATGGAAATAGATTTTGACTCGCCTGTAGTTAATCACAAAAAAAATCACCTGTGATCAATTGTCAGTGCCCATGTGACATTAATTAGCCGATGAATGATGACTTCAGTGTTTTAAAACCCTGTTCCTTTGTCACAATGGTGAAGACAGAGGAGCTGTCTGCGGACATCAGAACTGCTATTATTAGCAAACACAAGAAATCCAAAGGGTATAAGGCCATCTCCAAAGACCTTGGTATCCCAGTTTCAACATTCCACAATGTTATTAAGAAGTTTGCCAAGCATGGAAGAGTCAAGAACCTTCAAGGATGTGAGGGAAAGAGGAAAATATACACTAGATGTCTTTGAAAGTTGGTGTGAATGGTGGAAAAAACACCACATCAAACATCCAAAGACCCGAAGGCCAACATGGAACAGTCTAGGGTCATGGTTTCAACAAGTACCATATGCCACACACTAAACCAAGCAGAGCTTTATGGGCCAAAGAAGAAACCATTGCTGAAGAAAATACATAAAAAGGAATGACTGATCTTTTTCAAAGAGTATCTTGATAAACCACAAACATTCTAGGAAAATGTTCTGTGGACAGATGAAACAAAAATAGAACTTTTTGGCAATGCAAAGCAACAGCTTGATTACAATGAAGCTTGTAAAGTAAAAGAACACCTTATCAATAGATAATCATGGTGGAGGATCCATAATGCTGTGGGGTTGCTTTTCTGCGTCTGGTACTGGAGGCCTTGACCGTATCACAGGAATCATGAAATCAGAGAGTTATCAAGAGAATTTAGAGCGAAATGTCCTACCCAGCTTAAGAAAACTTAATTTGAGTCAAAGATCATGGGTCCTCCAGCAAGACAATGACCCAAAGCACACATACAAAAGTACACAGGAATGGTTGAAAAATAAAAAATTGACTGTTTTGAAATGGCCAGCAATGAGTCCTGACCTGAATCCCATTGAAAATCTTTGGGGTGAGCTGAAATCTGCCATTGGGAAACAGAACCCTGCAAACATTCAAGAGCTTGAACAAACTGAAAAGGAAGAGTGGGAGAAAATTCCAGCTGAGAAGTGCAAGAAGCTTATAGATGGCTTCAAGAAACGTTTGGAGGCTGTCAGCAATGTCAAAGGTTGTGCAACCAAGTATTAATTAGGGGTGCCTTTATTGCTGCACATGTTGTTTAGGTTATGTGCTCACAATGCGAAAATGCTCTGGATTTTTTCCTGAGCGTTTCTACATCTACCTGCCAGAAAAAACGCATGCGGATTGTACATGCATTTTTGCTGCCAGGGACAAACGGAAGTGAAGCGTTCTTCACATGCATTTCCGCATGCGGGTTGTCAAGTGCTTTCCAAGAGATTTTAGCATCACTTGGAAAGTGCTTGACAACTTGGTCACACTATATAAATCAATGCAAACGGCATGGATTTATATGTGTGACTGAAAGAATGGTAAAAATTAAGAAATAAATATTATACTTACTTTCTGATGGCCCCCGGTGTCTTTATCCGATGCGTCTCGGCTTGCCGGCAGCTCGCGGCACACTAAAGGACCTGCCGACGTCAGCGGTCGCGTGACCCGTCACATGACTAAATGACGTCATGGCAGGTCATTGAGTCCACCGCGATCTGCCAGCAAGCCAAGACAAAGACACTGGGGGCCATCAGAAGGTAAGTATAATGTTTATTTTTTATTTTATTCTTTTTTTTACAGGTACTATGGTACCCAGATCTGGAGGAGCGTCTCTTCTTCTCCAAACCCGGGTACCATCAGCACATTGAAGTGCATGGATTCCGCATGTACAGATGCAGTGATGCGGATTCCATGCAAGTCAATGGCGGCGAAAACGCAGCACTTACGCAAAATAATTGGTAGTGCTGCGTATTTTTCCGCAATGATAATCCGCAGCGGAAATTTCCGCAGCATGTGCACAGCACATGCAGATTATCTTTGGGGAACGTGGCAGACCTTCTACCAAGCATTTTTTAAGAGTTTCTGCAGAGCAATTGCCGCTGCGGAAACGCTTAAAAAACGCATCGTGGGCACACAGCCTTACTCTGTTTCTTCTTTGAAATTGCAACATAGAAGTTGAAAAACAATGTTTTATTGTTGTATTACTTTAAACCACTAATTAACAATCCTGAGCATATAACTTTGGTACATTTCCATTTATTTCTGAAGACATTGTACAGTCAATGAAAAAAATGAAAGAGTACCAATATTGGTGAACAGCACTGTATACTTACAAATAGATTTCCCTTCTGTGTTAGTCAAACAAATAGTGTTGTTTAAGTACCACTGTCTCCTCATTGTCTGCTCTGTTGCATCCAAACAACCTGCTTACACCACCACTCATCATGAATTTGACAAGTGAGATCTCCACACCTATATAATAATCAATCATAAAAGCTTTATGAATCAACCTTGTGTCTGTGTGTCCTATCAACTTTTGATGGTACTTTATGTGGGTAACAAAGTGTCCAGACCATGGTAAAAGACAATCAGGGTTCAATTGCTTGAATGATCATCTCTCCATACATTTGTATTTATCTGTATTGGACAATCGTGATGTTGTAGCTGAAGAATCAATAATATATACTGCATCACTAAAAAAAATTGTCATTACTAATTTAAATTCTGTTGAACTTGAAACCCTTGAAGAAGTGATACCTTCTTAAGATTATTATTTAATATCCTGCATAGGGTGCTACCAGGGAAATCCACGACCGTTGAATGAAAGAATCGGAGCACACTGTGAGGAGAAGATGGAGAACAAAATTTCTCCATCTTCTCAATTGTGTTAATGCATAGATATTGGGAGTCATTAAAGACTAACTATATTTTTTTTATAACAGTGCAATAACAGTACTAATTGGGCAGTGTGGTCATAATGTAAGTTCCAGAGATAGCATAATATGAAATCTATCACAATACATAAAAAAATTAGGTGGATAGAAAGTATACAACACATAAAGGCAACCTTAAAGGGAACCTGTCACCGGAAAAAATGCTATTAACCTGCAGATATGAGGTTATTCTGAAGGTTAATAGTGTTATTAACCTGCCCAGCACTTGCACTTACCAGAATGCTGAGAGGAGAAAATGAAGTTTATTCCTCAGGGTAGTGTTCTGGTTTCAGTCATGGGGGCGGTGGTTCAGTCAACATCCTAAGTATACAAAGCACCGATTGTAACCGTGCCCTCAGCCCTGACTGACACTCGTTCTACCTAGGGGCCAGCTGTCACTCAGGGCCAAGTGTGTGGTTACAGCTGCGACTCTGAAAACTAAGAGTGGTGATTGAATCAGTACTGGTGCCGCCCTGTGACTGAAACCGGAATGCTGTCGGGAAGGATAAATTTAATTTTTCCCCACAGTGGTCTGGTAAGTGCGGGCGCTGGGCAGGTTAATAACTCTATTAATCTGAAGATTAACCCAATATCTAAAGGTTAATAGCATTTTTTCTGGTGACAGGTTCCCTTTAATTCTAAATATATCATCACTAGTGTTGAGCGAGCACTAAAATGCTCGGATGCTCGAAGCTCGGGCCGAGCTCACCGTGATACTCGGGTGCTCGACCCGAGCAACGAGCCCAATGTTAGTCTATGGGAGACCTGAGCATTTTTGCGGCGGCACCCCCAGCAGTCTGTGGAAAGCCTAAAAAGTGCCCAAAATGATAGTGACAGTGCTCAAATGACATGGGAACAGCATGGGGAACGCCCCAGGAAGCATTTCTGACCGCCTGGTCACTGCTTTCCTGTGAAATATGTTAAGGAACATCCTTTCCATGGTAAAGACTTCGGTATAAAGTAAAATAAATAACCAAAAACAAAAATACTCCTCCACACCTTGGGCTATGTTCACCAGTAGCATTTTTTATGCGTTTTTGCACTTTTGTATTGCTTTCAACCATGACAAATGCATTCACCGGTGTAACGGGTCTGGGAGGTGGAACCTCTGAGCAACTATACAAAGGGGCAGTCCTTGTAAGGCAGCGGGTGGCTCCCTGGGAAGGCGGGCAGGTAGTCACGGCAAGTGACAGGGACAGTCTCTGGGTAGAAGGGCAGGAAGTCACGGCAAGTGACGGGGACAGTCTCTTGACAGGCGGATGGTCACGGCAAGTGACAGCAGGGTAAGAGTCTCTAGACGGGCAGGTGGTCACGGCAAGTGACAGCAGGGAAAGAGTCTCTAGATAGGCTAGCAGGTAGGTAGCAGGTGAGCGCTCCCAGGTGAGCGGGCAAGAGTCTCTGGACAGGCAGGTGGTCACGGCAAGTGACGGCAGAGCCTCCAGGTAGGATAGCAAGCAGGTAGCAGGTGAGCGCTCCCAGGTGAGCGGGCAAGAGTCTCTGGACAGGCAGGTGGTCACGGCAAGTGACGGCTGAGCCTCCAGGTAGGCTAGCAGGCAGGTAGCAGGTGAGCGCTCCCTGGTGAGCGGGCAAGAGTCTCTGGACAGGCAGGTGGTCACGACAAGTGACGGCTGAGCCTCCAGGTAGGCTAGCAGGCTGGCAGCAGGTGAGCGCTCCCAGGTGAGCGGGCAAGAGTCTCTGGACAGGCAGGTGGTCACGGCAAGTGACGGCAGAGCCTCCAGGTAGGCTAGCAGGCAGGTAGCAGGTGAGCGCTCCCAGGTGAGCGGGCAGGAGTCTCTGGACAGGCAGGCAGGTATCAGGCAGGTATCTGGCAGGTACTTCCTGGTCCGCAGGCGGACTGATCCATAGACAGACTGGCAGGTGCTGGTAGGCAGACTGTCGGACCACAGGATAGCAAGCAGTTAAGCAGGTATCAGGCAGGTATCAGGCAGGTATCAGGCAGGTATCAAGCAGGTATCAAGCAGGTATCAAGCAGGTATCAAGCAGGAATCTGGCAGGTAACTGGTAACGGGACCTGAGGGCTAAAGCAGAGTTGAAAGGCTTTGCAACAACATTGCTCGGGCACCTCCATTTTGGAGGAGGTGCCTTATATATGGTGAGGTCCTCCGGCCATTGGCCGGGGACTCCTTAGGATGGCACGCGCGGCCCCTTTAAGAGAGGGGGAGTGCATGAGCACGCGCGCCCTAAGCACAGAGGCCGGGAAGCAGCACGCGTTGCCAGCAGAGCGGGAGGAAGACGCCGGGCACGGAGCGGAGAGGTGAGGGGAACGGCGTCCCAGCCTAGCAGGAGGCAGGGACGCCGACGATACAGTACCCCCCCCTTTAGGCCCCCCTTTTTTAGGCCAGACAGAAATTTATCAAGGATGAGAGGGGCATGGATGTTCTCCCGGGGCTCCCATGTTCTCTCCTCAGGACCAAACCCCCCCCAATCCACTAAAAAAAAGGTCCTTCCTCTTACCCTTTTGGTGGCCAGAATGTTCTCTACCTCAAACTCGTTTTCAGCGGAAATCGGAGCAGGAGGCGTACCTGTAGACTTGGAAAAAGAGTTAAGTATCACGGGTTTGAGTAGAGATACATGGAAGGAGTTAGGATCCGCAAATTGGCCGGGAGTTTCAATTTATAGGCCACCGGGTTGATTTGTTTGATAACTTCCAGTGGGCCGATGAACCGAGGCCCTAACTTGTAGGAAGGAATCTTGAGCCGGACATATTTGGACGAGAGCCAGACCTTATCTCCAGGACGGAATTGTGGTGGATCCAGACGTCTCTTGTCAGCCTGTTTTTTCATCCGCTCGGATGACTGAAGAAGTGTGGATCTGGTACTTTCCCAAATGGAGGAAAATTCGTTAACGAGAGATTCCGCAGCCGGATTGTCCACCGAGGCGGAGACGGGAAACGGAATCCGAGGATGCTGACCGAAGACTACAAAAAACGGGGATTTGGAGGAAGATTCGCTCTCGTGACTATTGTAAGAAAATTCGGCCCACGGTAAAAGATCCACCCAGTCGGAATGGTGAGCATTAACAAAGTTCCGGAGGTAACTGGTTAAAATTTGGTTGATCCGTTCTACTTGGCCATTGGACTGTGGGCGAAAAGCAGAAGAAAATTCCAAGGTGACCCCCAGCAGTTTACACATGGCTCGCCAAAAACGAGAGGTGAACTGAACCCCTCGGTCGGATACGATGTGGAGAGGAAGACCATGAAGACGGAAGACATGATGGATAAAGTCTTTAGCTAACTCTGATGCAGAAGGGAGACCCGGCAGGGGAATAAAGTGAGCCATTTTGGAAAAGCGGTCAGCGACCACCCATATGACCGTACAACCGGCAGAGACAGGGAGGTCCGTTATAAAGTCCATAGCTATATGCTGCCATGGGGCAGCAGGTACAGGAAGAGGAAGGAGACGGCCGGCTGGCAGATGTCTCAGAACCTTGTTGCGGGCGCAGGACACACAGGCTCAAAACAAAGTCTATTACGTCCTTGTGAAGGGTAGGCCACCAGTAATGCCGGGTAATAAGCTGGAGGGTCTTTTTCTGACCAGAGTGGCCAGCTAGCTTGGACGAGTGTCCCCAGTGTAGAACCTTCTCATGATCAGGAACAGTTACGAACGTCTTACCGGGTGGAAGATGATTTAGATTCACTGGGGCCACCTGCATTACTTTGGTGGGTTCGATGATGTGTTTAGGCTCCTCCTCAAGATCAGAGACCAAAAAGGATCGGGATAAGGCATCAGCTTTGATGTTTTTGTCAGCCGGGCGAAAATGAAGAATGAAATTAAAGCGGGCGAAGAACAAGGACCACCGGGCTTGGGGCGGGTTAAGTCTCTGGGCACTCTGGAGGTAAGCCAACTTCTTGTGGTCCGTGTAAATTATTACCGGGTGAAGAGCCCCCTCGAGCAGGTAACACCACTCCTCCAGTGCCAGCTTAATGGCCAACAATTCTCGGTCTCCTATAGAATAATTACGCTCAGAAGAGGAGAAGAATTTGGAGAAGAAGCCGCAAGTTACCATTCTTCCGGAAGACGACTTTTGGATAAGGACTGCGCCTGCTCCGGAGGAGGAAGCGTCGACTTCTAGAAAGAATTGTTTGTTGCTGTCCGGACGATGCAGCACAGGGGCGGATGAAAAAGCTCGTTTTAAGGAAAGGAAGGCCTCCTCTGCTTCGGGCGGCCATTCTCTGGGATTAGCGCCCTTACGGGTGAGCGCCGAGATAGGGGCAGTCCGGGAAGAGAAGTGCGGAATGAAGAGGCGGTAGTAGTTGGCGAAGCCCAGGAACCGCTGAATAGCCTTCAACCCCTCTGGTCAGGGCCACTTCTGGATGGCAGACAGTTTCTCAGGGTCCATTTGTAGGCCGGTCTGAGAGATTATGTAGCCCAGAAACGGAAGCGAGGTCTGCTCAAAGAGGCACTTCTCATATTTAGCGTAGAGGTGGTTCTGCCTGAGCCTGAGCAGGACCTGACGAACGTCCCTCCGGTGAGTGAGAAGATCCGGAGAGAAGACCAAGATGTCATCCAGGTACACCACCACGCAGGAGTAGAGAAGGTCACGGAACATGTCATTGACCAACTCTTGAAAGATGGCGGGAGCGTTACAGAGACCGAAGGGAATTACAAGGTATTCATAGTGGCCGTCCCGGGTGTTGAATGCCGTCTTCCATTCATCCCCCTGACGGATACGGACCAGATTATACGCCCCACGGAGGTCCAGCTTGGTGAAGATTCTAGCCCTCCTCAGACAGTCAAATAATTCAGGAATGAGCAGAAGGGGGTATTTATTCTTCACTGTGATCTGGTTAAGGCCTCTATAGTCTGTACAGGGACGGAGTGAGCCGTCCTTCTTTTTGATGAAGAAGAAGCCTGCTCCCGCCGGGGAGGTAGATTTCCGGATAAATCCCCGGGCCAGATTCTCCTCAATATATTCATACATGGACCGGGTCTCAGCAGCGGACAAAGGGTAAATACGCCCACGGGGAGGAGTAGCACCGGGCATCAGGTCAATTGGGCAGTCGCATGGTCTATGAGGGGGTAATGTCTCTGCTTCTCTTTTATTAAAGACGTCTGCAAAAGACCAATAGGGAGCTGGTAGGCCGGGTAGATTGACTGGGGTAGGAGAAGGACGAGCAGGATGAACGGGAACTAAACAAGTCTTATGGCAGTCCTGTCCCCAGCGAAGAACTTCTCCGGTCAGCCAATCAAGCACCGGTGCGTGCCTCTGGAGCCAAGGTAGGCCTAGCAAGAGGGCGTGAGAAGGCAGAACATGGAAGAAGATGTTCTCAGAGTGCAGCATTCCCACCTGCAGAGTGATGGATTCGGTGATGAGTTGGATGGGATGTGGTAAGAGGCCCCCATCCACGGCGGCGACTGATAAGGGTACAGCCAGAGGTTTGGTGGGAATGCGATATTTCTCTACCAGGGACTGATAAATGAGATTTCCGGCAGCTCCAGAGTCAAGTTGAGCCAGTTCAAAATAATGGTTCTCCCTGCAGATGATAGAGACCGACAGCATTAGAGATGGAGAGGGTTTATTTCTGTCTAGGGTGACCTCTCTGAGCGATCCTAGACACAGGCGTTTCCCGACCTCTCCGGGCAGGAACGGATCCGGTGCTCCTTACTGCCACAGTAGAAGCAGCTCCACTCGGCACGGCGTAATTCTTGATGGGTCTTGACCATCTTGGTCTGGTCGACCTGTATAGGCTCGGGTGAGTGCGCCGGAGGAGTTACAGAGGAAGTGACGGGTCTCTGGAAGGTAGGGGCAAGGCGTGGAAACCTCCTCTCACGGGTGACCTCTTTGGTGCGCTCGTGGAACCGGATGTCAATCCGGGTGGCAAGTGTAATTAAGTCGTCGAGAGTGGTAGGAATGTCCCGACCGGCGAGTTCATCTTTAATACGGCTGGACAGATCCTCCCAGAAGACGGACACCAGGGCGTCGTTATCCCAGGCAAGCTCCGAAGCAAGGGTACGGAACCGTATGGCATATTGGCCCATGGTGAGACTTCCTTGGCGGAGGCGTAGCAGAGATGAGGCGGATGAGGTCCTCCGTCCTGGTTCGTCGAAGACCTTCCGGAAAGCCGCGAGAAAGGCTGGCAGATTGGACACCAGGGGGTCTCCTCTCTCCCATAGAGGATTTAGCCAAGCCAGCGCCTCCCCCGTGAGATGGGACATGATGAAGGCTACTTTGGCTGGTCGGTGGTTGGAAAACTGATGTGCCAACAGTTCGAAGTGCAGAGTGCAAAGGTTAATGAAGCCCCGTGCCTGACCGGGATCTCCGCCAAAACGAGGCGGGGCGGTGAGGCGGGGACCGGGAAGAGATGCCATGGAATTGATGGGCAGCGATGCTGCCGGGGTAGGAGTCATGCGACTGGAAGCCGGTCCCGAAGATGTAGTCAGTGTGTCCAGGCGGGAGTTAACACTAAGCAGGTGACTCAGGATGGACTCCTGTTGGGACCTCTGACGGGACAGTTCATGGCTTAGGTCCAAGAGCGAGGGAGCTTGGGTGCCACCGGGTTCCATGGCCCGAGCAAACTGTAACGGGTCTGGGAGGTGGGACCTCTGAGCAACTATACAAAGGGGCAGTACTTGTAAGGAAGCGGGTGGCTCCCAGGGAAGGCAGGCAGGTAGTCACGGCAAGTGACAGGGACAGTCTCTGGGTAGAAGGGCAGGAAGTCATGGCAAGTGACGGGGACAGTCTCTTGACAGGCGGATGGTCACGGCAAGTGACAGCAGGGTAAGAGTCTCTAGACGGGCAGGTGGTCACGGAAAGTGACAGCAGGGAAAGAGTCTCTAGATAGGCTAGCAGGCAGGTAGCAGGCGAGCGCTCCCAGGTGAGCGGGCAAGAGTCTCTGGACCGGCAGGTGGTCACGGCAAGTGACGGCTGAGCCTCCAGGTAGGCTAGCAGGCAGGTAGCAGGTGAGCGCTCCCAGGTGAGCGGGCAAGAGTCTCTGGACAGGCAGGTGGTCACAGCAAGTGACGGCAGAGCCTCCAGGTAGGCTAGCAGGCAGGTAGCAGGTGAGCGCTCCCAGGTGAGCGGGCAAGAGTCTCTGGACAGGCAGGCAGGTATCAGGCAGGTATCTGGCAGGTACTTCCTGGTCCGCAGGCGGACTGATCCATAGACAGACTGGCAGGTGCTGGTAGGCAGACTGTCGGACCACAGGATGGCAAGCAGGTAAGCAGATATCAGGCAGGTATCAAGCAGGAATCTGTCAGGTGACTGGCAGGTAACTGGTAACGGGACCTGAGGGCTGAAGCAGAGTTGAAAGGCTTTGCAACAACATTGCTCGGGCACCTCCATTTTGGAGGAGGTGCCTTATATATGGTGAGGTCCTCCGGCCATTGGCCCGGGACTCCTTAGGACGGCTCGCCCTAAGCACAGAGGCCGGGAAGCAACGCGTGCTGCCAGCAGAGCGGGAGGAAGACGCCGGGCACGGAGCGGAGAGGTGAGGGGAACGGCGTCCCTGCCTAGCAGGAGGCAGGGACGCCGACGCTACAACCGGGAAATGTCATTTTAACATTTTACAATCTTATCTGGCCATGTGCTGTGTGACACATGCATACAGTGCTGAAAAGACATGGGAACAGCATGGGGAAGACCCCTGGAAGCATCTCTGACACCCAGGTCACTGCCTAAAAGTGTGCCCATCGGAAATGATCCTTGCCGCATCAGAAGATACAGACTTGCAACTATCCCCGTGCAAGTCCTTGTCCCAGGGCAGTGTTCAATTGTACCTCCCCAATTCCTTGCAATGCAAGCGTAAGTATGCAGCCTGCCACCCACCAACCCCCAGTCTGCAATACCATACTGCTTGTTTGCTTGCACTTGAAATTTGGCCTTTTAGGCATGTGGAGGTGGAATCTGGCCACCACGTCATGGCTGCATCGGCGGCCTGGTATCCATACTCAGTCCCCAGCCACCAGGCGGCCGAGTGTCCACGCTTGGTCACCAGCCGCCAGGGGGCGTCCGGGAGTCCATAAACGGTCCCCAGCCGCCCCTATTTGAAGGACAACACGTGGACAAGTGAATGTGGCCAGGGATGGTCCATCTGACTGACGCCGTCACACTGGGTTTATATTGTGGAAGCCTGGACACTGGGATGCAACACGTCCTCAAGACAAAGAGGATAGCGGGTCCTGGGTAAATCAGGCTTCAACACAAAGTTCAGAAGGTAGACAGCAGTAGTGGTCGGCCTCCTACACAACGAGTAAATTATTCATGATATTGAGGCCATCCATCTCCTTAGCTTTCTGTTCCTTGGAATGCAAGCGCATGTATGTAGTAGCGGCTAGGCCTGAGGTGGTCAGCGTTTTGGCGCATATCCTACCTCCCCCTCTCTTAAAGGGGCCGCGCGCGCCGTCCTAAGGAGTCCCCGGCCAATGGCCGGAGGAATTCACCATATATAAGGAACCTCCTCCAAAATGGAGGTGCCCGAGCAATGTTGTTGCAAAGCCTTCACTCTGCTTCAGCCCTCAGGTACCGTTTCCAGTTACCTGCCAGTCACCTGCCAGATTCCTGCCTGTTACCTGCCAGTCACCTGCCAGTCACCTGCCAGATTCCTGCCTGTTACCTGCCAGTCACCTGCCATATTCCTGCTTGGTACCTGCCAGATATCCGTTTACCTGCTTGCAAGCCTGGGGTCCGACGGTCTGCCTTCCGACACCTGTCAGTCTGTCTATGGACCAGCCTGCCCGCTCACCTGGGAGCGCTCATCTGCTACCTGCCTGCTAGCCTACCTGGAGGCTCCGCCATCACTTGCCGTGACCACCTGCCTGTCCAGAGACTCTTGTCTGCTCACCTGGGAGCGCTCATCTGCTACCTGCCTGCTAGCCTACCTGGAGGCTCTGCCGTCACTTGCTGTGACCACCTGCCTGTCCAGAGACTCTCGCCTGCTCACCTAGGAGTGCTCAACTGCTACCTGCCTGCTAGCCTACCTGGAGGCTCTGCCGTCACTAGCCGTGACCACCTACCTGTCCAGAGACTGTCCCTGTCACTTGCCGTGAGTACCTGCCCTTCTACCCAGAGACTGTCCCTGTCACTTGCCGTGACTACCTGCCCTTCTACCCAGAGACTGTCCCTGTCACTTGCCGTGACTACCTGCCCTTCTACCCAGAGACTGTCCCTGTCACTTGCCGTGATTACCTGCCCGTCTTCCCTGGGAGCCACCCGCTTCCTTACAAGGACCGCCCCCTTGTATAGTTGCTCAGAGGTTCCGCCTCCCAGACCCGTTACAATATGTTTCTCTACGCACCAAAAGGAGTGGTTCGGCTACACAGTTATAGGGCATACAGTGAATGCAATGCCTACCAAAAATTTCGAGGCACTCCAATGCCCCTTGGAAGGAACATGGAGGTCAGAGGGCCTTAACTAAACCGTTTTTTCCATTTATAGCACCTGAGTCTCCTGTACAATGTTGGCCTAAGCAGTGAATGGAAGGCTTTCCAAAAATTATGAGGAACTGCAATGCCCCTTGAAACAGATGTGGATTACAGCATACTAGAAACCTTCTACCCATTATTGGGGAGTGGGTCTCCCTTAGTATTCACCTATGTATTGAAAAGCAAAAGCTGACTAAAATTAGGAGGAAATGCAATGCCCGTTGGAAGAGTCGTGGAGGTTAGAGTTAATTAAAAACAACATTTCAATGCCCCTTGGAAGAGCTGTGGAGTTCAGAGTGGTTTAACAAGACGGTTTTAATGCCCCTTGGTAGAGACATGGAGTTCAGAGTGGTTTAACAAGGCAGTTTTAATGCCCCTTGGAAGAGTGGTGGAGGTCACAGTAGCTTAGCAAGACAGTTTTAATTCCCCTTGGAAGAGTGGTGGAGGTCACAGTAGCTTAACAAGACAGTTTTAATGCCCCTTGGAAGAGCTGTGGAGTTCAGAGTTGTTTAACAAGACGGTTTTTATGCCCCTTGGAAGAGACGTGGAGGTCACAATAGATTAACAAGACGGTTTTAATGACCCTTGGAAGACCTGTGGAGTTCAGAGTGGTTTAACAAGACGGTTTTAATGCCCCTTGGTAGAGACATGAGTTCAGAGTGGTTTACCAAGGCGGTTTTAATGCCCCTTGGAAGAGTGGTGGAGGTCACAGTAGCTTAGCAAGACAGTTTTAATTCCCCTTGGAAGAGTGGTGGAGGTCACAGTAGCTTAACAAGACAGTTTTAATGCCCCTTGGAAGAGCTGTGGAGTTCAGAGTTGTTTAACAAGACGGTTTTTATGCCCCTTTGAAGAGACATGGAGGTCACAGTAGATTAACAAGACGGTTTTAATGCCCCTTGGAAGAGACGTGGAGGTCACAGTAGCCTAACAAGATGGTTTTAATGCCCCTTGGAAAAGACGTGGAGGTCACATTAGCTAAACAGGACAGTTTTAATGCCCCTTGGAGGAGTGGTGGAGGTCAGAGTAGCTCAACAAGACGGTTTTAATGCCCCTTGGAAGAGCTGTGGAGTTCAGAGTGGTTTAACAAGACGGTTTTCATGCCCCTTACAAGAGCCATGCAGTATAGCATATAAAAAACAATGATCCCATTATTGGGGAGTGGGTCTCCCATAGTCTTTGCCTATGCCTTCCAAGCAAAAGCTGCCAAAAATTAGGATGGAGGAACTTGCAATGCTGGCAAACAAGACCCATGCAGTACAGCATATTAAAAACATTATTCCCATTATTGTGGAGTGGGTCTCCCATAGTCTTTGCCTATGCATTCCAAGCAAAAGCTGCCAAAAAGTAGGATGGAGGAACTTGCAATGCTGGCAACATGGACCACGGCCACCCTGGTGGTATAGTGGTGGTGGAGGCTGAGGATAAGGAGAAGAGCAAAATACAGCCGAAATGAGGAAGCGTATATCCATGTGTGGGTGTGAAGCGGTGCATGAGAATACACCTCCCGAAATAACACAGTGGATTTGACTTTGTTACTCTGCTGTCATTTGGTGGTGATGAGAAGTCTGGCCCAATCCAGCCCTTGTTCATTTTGATAAGGATCAGCTTGTCAGCATTGTCAGTTGACAGGCGAGTGCGCTTATCAGTAGAGATGAGCGGTGTTCGTCTCGAACTGTTCGGCAATCTCAAATTCGAGCTGTTTTGAGCGGTGTTCGAGCCGTTTGGCGAACACGAACGATTTGAAAAAAATCCAGCTGTTCGAGGTTATGTTCAATAACTGTTCGTGCACCAAAATCATAACTGTATTTTTTCACAGTAATGCTGTTAATCAATGTTAATACGCAGTTTGAGTGTACAGCGGGGATGGATCTCTGCATAAATAATGAAGATCTCCATTTTTTTTTCTCTTTCCCGCATTTACAGTGGGGAGGTGCAATCTGTCAGCCTATCAGCAGCGCACACACGGAGCGAACTGCTTTTTTTCACACAAGCAAGGGCATGTGTCATTGGCTGTGTAAGTTACATGTCCTTGCCCTATAAGACCCAGCCATTTTCCCCATCGCCACCATTTTCTCACTGCTGCAGCTGCGTGTTAGACGGCACCGCTGTTGCTGTGTGCGCTATACTTTCAGTGTTAATTTCAAGCCAATTTTCTCAGAAATATACAGATAGCTTGGGAGTAGGGAATAGTTGTGATTGCAGTCCTTTTGAGGACTAGGTTACAGCATTTCCTACGACTTTTAGCAGGCAGGTCTGTGCTCTTAAATAGATAGGTTGGGAGTAGGGACTAATTGTAATTGCAGTCCTTTTGAGGACTATTTTACAGCATTTCCTAGGACTTTTTGCCAGGCAGGTCTGTGCCAGTGCTGTGCAAGTGTTTTTCACAGCATTTGGCTCTAAGCAAATCCTTTTTGGCCTCTTGCAGTGTGTGTTAGTCAGTGGAGTAGCATATCTGTGTTGCAAGCTACACCACCTGTGTATAGAATACAATTTTTTTTACTGCACCTAGCCAAGTAAAACCTTTAGGGCATATCATCATTCTATTAGGCCATCTATACTAAGCTCCACCAGCTTGCAAATTACTAATTTTTATCTGCATTTAGCTCGAAAAATAATTTTGGGCTTGTAGCAGTGTGTGGGACTTTTTCTTAGTCCATCTATACTAAGCTCCTCCAGCTTGCAAATTACAAATAATTTTTATCTGCATCTAGCTTGGAAAATAATTTTGGGCTTGTAGCAGTATGTGGGACTTATTCTTAGTCCATTTATACTAAGCTCCTCCAGCTTGCAAATTACAAATAATTTTTATCTGCATCTAGCTCGGAAAATAATTTTCGGCTTGTAGCAGTGTGTGGGACTCATTCTTAGTCTATCTATACTAAGCTCCTCCAGCTTGGAAATTACAAATAATTTTTATCTGCATCTAGCTCGGAAAATAATTTTGGGCTTGTAACAGTGTGTGGGACATATTCTTAGTCCATCTATACTAAGCTCCTCCAGCTTGGAAATTACAAATAATTTTTATCTGCATCTAGCTTGGAAAATAATTTTGGGCTTGTAGCAGTGTGTGGGACTTATTCTTAGTCCATCTATACTAAGCTTCTCCAGCTTGCAAATTACAAATAATTTTTATCTGCATCTAGCTCGGAAAATAATTTTGGGTTTGCAGCAGTGTGTGGGACTTATTCTTTGTCCATCTATACTAAGCTCCACCAGCTTGCAAATTACAAATAATTTTTATCTGCATCTAGCTCAGAAAATAATTTTGGGCTTGTAGCAGTGTGTGGGACTCATTCTATTAGTCCATTTATACTAAGCTCCACCACCTGTGTATGTAATAAAATTGTTTTACTGCATCTAACCCAGCCAATCCTTTTGGGCTAATACCACAGTTTGGCCACTCAGCTCTGCTCGGGTCATATCCATCGTTTTTTGTGCAAACAACTCCAGAGTTGTCAATTAGTTAACCACCAAAATGAGTGGAAAAAGGCCTGCTGCTGGTGGAAAGGTAAATAGGCATGTTGGGAAGGGAAAAAAAGGTTGTGTCCGTGGGGTAGGTGTTAAAGCAACAGTAACATCTGCAGAAGAAAGACCATCTTCCAGCCAAACTAAGATGTCTACTTCTTTTAGCGGACAATGTGATACAATCGCTTTCTTACGGCCATGCCAATCGCTACAAATTCCAGATGAGGCACAAAAACAGCAGGTGCTTCAACGGATATCAAGTGCTCCTTTAAGTGGGCTCTCCACCACCTCAACTTCAACATCACACATAATCCAGTCCTCAGAGGTGTCAACCCAATCACACTTGCTTCCTCACAGCTCCCAAATCTCCAGCTGCCCGTCTGAGTATGAGGTAGAACAGATGGTTGAGTCTGCAGAGCTGTTTACTCATACTATAGCCTAGGAATCAGAGGTCGGCTCCAGAGCTTCTGTGAATCCAGACGAGGAAATGATCTGCACTGATGCCCAAAATCTTTAAGAGTCGGATACAGGACCAGACGCAGATGGTTCTGACCATAATGTAAACCCTCGTTCCCAAACTGTAACTCCTGTTGGTGGAGACAATGAGGAAGACGATGATAAGACTCAAATACCTGATTGGAGCGAAAACTTTAGTTTTTTGTCAGGGCAGGAAGAGGTTGGCTCTGAGGACGACGGGTGTGAGAACACACAGGGTGATGATGACGAGGTTGCAGATCCCACTTACTGTCAACCCACAGTCAGCCAGTCGATGAGGTCAGCAGAGGAGGTGGAGGAGGATGCTAGTGACGACGAGGTCAGGTTGCGCTTTCCTGGACAGAGACGTAGTATTGGAAGCACGTCAACAACTGCATCCTCAAACACAACTCTGCCTCTGACCACAAGTCGTGGTGGCTCTTCAGGTCGCATGGATGCTAAGCCTTGCATAGCCTGGGCATTTTTTCAGATCGATAAGGATGACCCAACTCGTGTTATCTGTAACATTGGTCACCAAAAGCTAAGTAGAGGCCAAAAAATCCATAGTTTGAGTACTTCATGCATGAACCGTCACATGGATATGAAGCATAAGTTGCAATGGGAAGCTCAGTGTGCTACAATGCGGCCTAGCGGGCCGAGCCAACCACCGTCTGCCCCATCTTGTGCATCCGCTGCCTCTTCATCCTCTGTAACTGGGGGAACAGCAGTCACACCTGTTTTGGGATGCAGACCAGCCACCTCTTTACCCGCAACAGCCAGCGTGATATGCAGGTCATCATTTTCTTTGGAGGTAGAAACAGCAGCTGGTGTTGAGCGCTCTCCGACATCGAGAGCACCACCTTTGGATCAAGGCAACCAAACATGTCCGCCTGAATCATCCTCACAGACCGGCAGTTTGCCGGGGACACCCTTCTTAACCCCGTCTAAGCACAACAGCCAGCCCTCGGTCCCTCAGATGTGGACAAGTAAAAGACCATTTCCTCCTAGCCATGAGAAAGCTAAGAGGTTGAATTTCACCATCTGCAAGCTCTTGGCTACAGAAATGCTGCCTTCCGCCTGGTGGACACAGAGGATTTTCGTGACCTTATGTCCGTCGCAGTGCCCCAGTACCAGATGCCCAGTCGGCACTACTTCTCAAAGAAAGGTGTGCCTGCGCTCCACCAGCATGTCGCACACATCATCACCGCTTCTTTGAGAAACTCTGTGTGTGACAGGGTGCATTTCACCACAGACACTTGGACGAGTAGGCATGGACAGGGGCGTTACATGTTGCTGACTGGGCACTAGGTAACTATGGTGACAGCAGGACAAGTGGCTGCTGTCCAAGTCTTGCGGTCCCCACGAGTTGTGCGTCAATCCTCTTACTCTAGGAGTTCCTCCACTGCTTCTGCCTCCTCAACCTCCTCTCGGTCCTCCACCTGCACTGAAAGCCTGTCTGGTCACGCCACACGCTTTCTAACTGTGCAGAAGGGATCCTGCCCACATCCGTACAATGCTGGCAGCAGGGCTCAACATCATCAGGCGGTTTTTACTTTGAAATGTCTGTGAAATGTGAGTCACACAGCTGAGGAGTTGTGGTCAGCTCTGGAGAACCAGTTTTATGAATGGTTGTCTCCACTTGACCTGAAACCAGGGAAGGCCGTGTGCGACAATGCTGCAAACCTCAGTGCGGCCCTTCGCCGGGGCAATGTCACACACGTGCCTTGTATGGCTCACGTGTTGAACCTGGTTGTCCAGCAATTTTTAGCCCACTATCACGGACTAGATAGCCTTCTGCAGAGGGCATGGTCGCTGTGTGCTCACTTCCGCCGTTCGCATAACGCAACTTAGCGACTTATATCTCTACAGAAGTCGTTGGGCCTGCCACTTCACTGGCTAAAATGCGATGTGCCTACCCGGTGGAATTCAACTCTGCACATGTTGCAGCGACTGTGGCAGCACCGACAAGCCCTGGTGCAATACGTTCTGACTTATAGCCTGGGCCAACGGGATCCAGAGGTAGGGCAAATCACGCTGGAGGAGTGGTCTCAGATCAGGGACCTATGCACCCTTCTGCACAGTTTTGAAATGGCGACGAAGATGTTTAGTGCTGACGATGCCATTATCAGCATGACTATTCCAGTGATTTACATGCTGGAGCACATGTTAAACAGAATTCGGAGTCCGGTGGTACGACAAGAGGAGGTGGAGGAAGTAGAGGAGGAGGAGTTGTATGCGGAAGGGCTAACATCTGCAAGGTCCAGACGGTCGGCAGCACCAAGGCGGCAGGCATGTGAGGGTGGGGGAAATGGATTTACCAGGGCGCATGGTAGCAGCCAAACTAGTGAGGAAGGTGCAGGAGCCCAGGATGAAGTGGAGGACGAACTGATGGAAGACCCATCAGATGAGGGAGACCTTGATCACATTTCTGTTGTGTGAGGTTGGGGGGAGAGGGCAGAGGAAGGAAGCATGATTGTTACCTCGCCACCAAAACAACAGGGACTTGATGCTCCTGGATGCGCAAGACACATGAGTGCCTTCTTGCTGCACTACCTGCAACATGACCCTCGAATTGTCAGAATTCCAAATAATCCTGACTACTGGGTTGCCACACTGTTAGATCCCCGGTACAAAAGTAAATTTGCCGAAATAATTCCTGCCATAGAAAGGGATTCACGCATGCAGGAGTATCAGCAGAGACTGTTGCAGAATCTTACATGTGCTTTTCCACAAAACACCAGTGGTGCACGTAGTGAATCTCACAGTTCTAACTTGCAAACCGTGGGACTGTCGAGTGTTCAGCACTCAAACCATAACAGAAACACAGTATCTGCTGGTAACAGCAATTTTGCTGAATCATTTCACACCTTTTTTAGCCCATCCTTTGCAAGGCTACAGGAGACAAGAAGTCTGACACATAGTCAACGCCTAGAGAGGATGGTACAGGAGTATCTCCAAGTGAACATCGAAGCCATGACTGTGTCACTGGACCCTTGCTCTTTTTGGGCTTCCAATCTGGATAAATGGCTGGAGCTCGCCACTTACGCCTTGGAGATCTTGTCATGCCCCGCAGCCAGCGTTCTCTCTGAACGTGTGTTCAGCGTTGCTGGTGGTGTGCTGACAGATAAGCGCACGCGGCTGTCCACTGAGAATGTAGACAGACTCACGTTCATAAAGATGAACAAATCATGGATTCGCAAGGACTTTTCTACCCTTGTGTCATCCTGGGGAGAGTAAAAGCTTGAGGATTTTGTAAAATCACCTCACCAACCATTTTAAGTTTTTAAATTACTAATAATTTTTAGCTGCATCTTGTCTGGAAAATAATTTTGGGCCTGTAGCAGTGTGCGGTACTCATTCTATTATGCCATCTATACTAAGCTACACCAGCTTGCAAATTACTAATAATTTTTAGCTGCATCTTGTCTGGAAAATAATTTTGGGCATAGTAGCCGTGTGTGGTACTCATTCTAACCAACCGTTTTAAGCAACTCTGGGGTAATTGATGCCACTTAAGTGGTGTCTGTGCCACAAATTTTTGGAAAAAATGGAGACTCTTTTTGGAGTCCCCTTGCTTTGTTTTACGTGACGTTGCCATCGTCAATTAGAGGTGGGTCTCCCCCCCCCCTTTTAACCGTAAGAAAATACATGCACTATGGCTTGGAGTAACACAGATGGTTGAGTCTGAAGAGCTGCTTACTCAGAGGTCTGCTCCAAAGCTTCAGTGTCTGCTTGTCAGCATAGTAACCCAGCTGCGAAGCAAGCTGCACCACCTGTGTATCTAATAATGATTTTTAAATGCATCTAGCCTAGGCAGACTGTGGGGACCCCCAACCAAACCCAAACGCTCAGCCCCCTAACGCCTCCCTTTCATTGACAATACAATCATGTAACTCTTACAACTGGATGGGTGAGGATCGGTCACAGCTTTATTAACTGTTTATACTCATTCCATTAGAAATGCATTTTATTTCTAAAATAATTCAGCTTGTTGCAGCATGCCCTGTGTCTCCAGTCTCCCCAACGGCAAGTTGGCCAACAAGTGTAACTCTCCAACATGTCCTTTCTATTTCCAGGCCACGGAGGATCCTGCTTACTCGTATGCAGGACTCCGACCCCCATCCATCACTCTTAACGCTTGTTCCACTTCATCCTGGAGTCCTGACAGGAATATGTCCAGTCCAATATCCATTAAGCGAACACCGTCGGGCCGTATGAGGCCTGCTTTATCTCCTTCCAGTTGTTGGTGTCATATCACTACACAGCCTCTGTTTCTTATAAATTTTGCCATCCGAATATTTATTACCTGCCTTGTCCGTTCGATGGCCGTGATGTCTCACGCACCTTGCCATACCATTCTCGGCACAATCTCTGACCATACTATAGTTAGTTTTGTGAAAAATTCTCTGAAGCGCTCAGTGTCTAGTTTCATTATTGCCATTAGTTATGCGCTCTTCTGATAAGCTATGTCATTTCCCCCGGCCTGTATAACTAAGATGACCGGACCTCTTGCCTCTCTCCCTACCTTTATTACCTCCTTTAGTACCTGTGGCCATTGCAGGCCTCTAATACCTCTCCAGTTCAAATATGTGTTATGAAACTCCAATTTCCTCCCGCCTGGGCGGACTTTCACCCTTCTTTCTGCACAATATATATACAAGTTCTTAATCATTGCATAGCAAAAAAACAGCAAGGAAGTGGTATTTATATGTCATGTCCTGCTATGCACCTGTTCAAGGCTGAGTTAATCAGAAATTTAAACACACATACCATGTTAAAATCGTATAGCATAGAAACAATGCATATAAATGTAAATAATCAAAAAGAAAAGAAGAAAAAAGGAGCATATATATAATAATAATCTATAAATGATCTCTCATAATGATACATCAAATCATGTCTGATGTTTAAACCCGCTGGTACATGTGTATTTAAAGTATAAATCCACCAACTTTCTCTATTAAGGAGCTTTCTCCTATAATCATCCACCAAATCTCCACCAATCGCCACGGCCCACGGAGGGGCCACAACAGTCAGTGAATCCTTCCTTATTTAGTATAGAGTCTACCAATACTTTTGGCATATTAGCCCAGCTGCAAAGCAAGCTGCACCGCCTGTGTATCTAATGAGAATTTTTAACTGCATCTAGCCTAGGCAGACTGTGGGGACCCCCAACCAAACCCAGACGCTCTGCATCTAACCCAGCCAATCATTTGAAATTATTGCTAGTAGCAGAGTCGCATGGGCTCTAAACCCTGCATAGCCTGGGCATTTTTTCAGATCGCTAAGGATGACCCAACTCGTGTTATCTGGAAGATTTGTCACCAAAAGCTAAGTAGAGGCCAAAAAATCCATAGTTTGAGCACTTCATGCATGAACCGTCACATGGATATGAAGCATAAGTTGCAGTGCGAAGCTCACTGTGCTACAATGCAGCCTAGCGGGCCGGGACAACCACCATCTGCCCCACCTGTGTCATCCTGGGGAGACTAAAAGCTACTGCGTAGTCTTTTCCAAAAATTTGAGGGAATTACCACGGGAATGGTTTGGAAGAGGTATAAGAGTTTAGGTAGGACGTTTACTTTTAGTATACTTATTCTGCCGAACCAGGAAAAATCCTTCACCGTCCAAGAAGTAAGATCTCTATGGAGTTGTTCAATAAAGGGCCCAAAATTAAGATAAAATAGACGGGAGAGGTCTCTATGAATACGAATTCCTAAGTATTTGATACCCTGTGAGGCCCAGGCAAAGGGAAAGTTGGACTGGATGGAATCCTGTATGGATTTGGGGAGGGAGACATCGAGGGCCTTAGACTTCGCTGCATTGATTTTAAAATGTGACCATGTAACAAAGTGATCTATTTCAGCCATAACAGCAGGTAATGGATATATGTGATTGAGTGATATATACTAGGACATCATCAGCTAATGCAGAGCACTTGTACTCGGTGCCTCCCACCTCAATCCACCTAATATTGGGATTATCGCGAATTGATGAGAGCAGGTGCTCCATCACTAGGATGTATAAGAGAGGGGACAGAGGACATCCCAGCCTTGTCCCATTGGTGATTATGAAAGGTGATGAAAATGTTCCATTTATCTTCAGCCTAGCTGACATATTGCGATACAGGGCCATGATTTTTGCTATAAAAGGGTCCCCTAGACCCCTACCCCAAGCTTTTTGAGAGAATAATATATGGCGTGCCAGGAGACTCTATGGAATGCTTTCTCAGCATCCAACAAGAGTATCTAATTACAAATTTTTAACTGTATCTAGCCCAGGCAATACTTTGGGCCTAGTAGCAGTGTCTGCTAGTCAGTGGAGTAGCCACCGCCTGTAGATCTAATTACAAATTTTTAACTGCATCTAGCCCAGGAAATACTTTAGACCTAGTAGCAGTGTCTGCTAGTCAGCGGATTATCCCACCTGTTAAGCAAGCTACACCACCTGTAGTTTGGACACTTAATTTTTTCAAAGGAAATGCTTCGGCCCCCGGGACACTCAGTGAAGAGCATCGGGGAGGCACCCCAAGGCACAGGGGCTGGGACTGGCGGTAGGACGCCTTGCGGTTGACCGCCAAGCTCGATCCTTATAAAAGCTTTTTAACTGCAGCAGCTTTAGTGGATGCTACTGGAGCTGGAATTCCCATGGCTGCTGGCATCAGACTTGCCCTCCAATAGATCCTTGTAAAATGATTTAAAGTGTACTCATTCAAATTACAGAGGCAATTTAAATTAAAAAGCTAAGACCTGCCTCCACCGCAGGGGGGCTCACTCGACCCACCAGCGGACAGGCACCAGTATTGGGAGAGGGAGGCTGGCCGTCAGGGTCCACTGCAGCTCTGGCACAAACCTGGTGACACGGAGGTCGCGCGGGCAGGAACGGACTGGCCGTGTCAGCTTCGCACTTTTTTGGTTTTAGAAGGGCATGACTTACGTATATCTGTGTCTCCCCCTCCTTTTACTCCTCCACCTCTTTTCTTTTCGCATGACTATATGTACTTGTCACTTTTCCATGTGTTAGTTGTGTCGTCTGAGCAGTTTTTCAGCTTTTGGACACCTTTGAAGTGTTTCCTATGTGTTTCTAAGTGTTTTTGTTTGCCTGCCATTGGTTTTAACGGTGTTCGAAGGTGTTCGACGAACCGAACCGAACTCGAACACTACGGGGGTGGCTCAACTCTGCTTACCAGTTATAATTCCCCCAGCGGCACTAAAAACACGCTCCGATAACACGCTAGCGGCAGGGCAGCCCAGGACCTCCAAGGCGTACAGAGCGAGTTCATTCCAAGAGTCCAGCTTGGATACCCAATAATTAAAAGGCACTGAGGAATCACGGAGGATGCTGGTACGGTCGGCAAGGTACTCCCTCACCATCTTTTGAAATTTTCTACTCCTCTTGAGAATACCCCGCGCCTCACGGCCTGTAAGCTGGGCGGGTCTCAGAAAACTGTCCCAGAATGTTGACAGTGTTCCCCTG
Source organism: Phyllobates terribilis (assembly GCF_046119375.1). Taxonomy (NCBI): domain Eukaryota; kingdom Metazoa; phylum Chordata; class Amphibia; order Anura; family Dendrobatidae; genus Phyllobates; species Phyllobates terribilis. The sequence continues at coordinate 574,371,064 of NW_027362764.1, forward strand.
CCTCTGTTGGATTGGAGTTGCGTCTCTCTCGCCTGTACGACTTGGTTGGTCAACGAACTGTGACCTCTGTCGCTAGCGTGTTCAGATGGGAATTTTTTTAACAGTTCTGCAGCAAGGGCCTTTTGGTACTGCCCCATTCTTGTAGACCTCTCCACCTCAGGAATAAGAGAGTGAAAGTACTCCTTGTAGTGGGGGTTTAAAAGTGTCACCAACCAGTAATGACTGTCACCCAACATTTTGACAACGTGAGGGTCACGGTTAAGGCAGCGTAACATAACGTCAGCCATGCGTGCCAGACTGGTAACGGGTAAGACTTCCATGTCCTCACCAAGATGATGACTGACCATGCTCTCCTCCTCCTCCCCCCTGTCCTCAGGCCACCCAAGCTGAACTGACAGTATGACAGTTGTACAGGTATTACAGTCTACAGCGCATGATACCAGCTCCTGCTCTTCCTCCTCCTCCTCTCCCTCATTGTCCCCCAATGCACGTTGGGATGAGATGAGGCTGGGCTGTGTGTAATTGCCCATTACGGGTTCTTGATCCATCTCATCATACTCTGCAATGCCTCCTCTTTAATTCTCTGCAGAGAGCATTGCAAAAGACAGACAAGTGGGATGCTGATGCTAATGATGGCGTCATCACCACTCACCATCTTGGTGGACTCCTCAAAGTTTGTCAGGATGGTACATATGTCAGACATCCAGGTCCACTCCTGAGGTCTTATGTTTGGAGTCTGACCTGAATATCAACGGCCTTGTTGCAGCTGGTACTCCACAACTGCTCTCTTCTGCTCACAAATCCTTTGCAACATGTGGAGGGTAGAGTTCCAACGTGTGGGGACATCACACACCAGTTGGTGTGCGGGAAGCTGCAAACGCTGCTGCAACACAGCAAGGGCGGCGGAAGCTGTAGCCGACTTCCGAAAAGGAGTTGACAAGCGGCGTACTTTGACTAACAGATCTGGCAACTCGGGGTACAATTTAAGAAACCGCTGAACCACGAGGTTAAGCACATGAGCCAGGCATGGTACATGTGTGATCTCGCCTCGCCTCAGAGCCGCCAAGGTTAAGGCCATTGTTACACACGACCATGCCTGGATGTAGGTTCAGCGGTCTCAGCCACAGATCTACCTGCTCTTTTACAGCTGTCCACAACTCACAAGCAGTGTGAGGTTTATCACCTAAGCTTATGAGTTTCAGCACAGCCTGTTGCCACTTGGCTGAGGCAGTACTGCAGTGCTTCCAGCTTGTAACTGATGTGGTGATATCTGATATGGAGGCTGAACATGAGGAGGAGGAGGATGATGCGCAGGAGCTGTACACTCGGTATGGTGGGAGGAAGGAGCATCAGGGTGAGGAGGAGTAGGCGGTCGAGACTCACGGCTACTAAAACTTGACCATGTGGAAGACAGACCGGAGTTGGTGGTGCCCAGGTAACTGGAAGTATTATCTGCTATCCAATTAATAAACTGTTCACACTGATCAGTTCGCAATACTGGTGTTGTAATGTGCTTCCTTAGTAATTCGGTCAAGAAGTGGGAGCGAGAAGATGTGGCTGTTGGTTGTGGCACATTTTCACCTTGGCCACGGCCCCGTCCTCTACACGCACCATCACCAGAACGTCCTGTTCCACGTCCCTTGCCACGCGCCTTGCCCATTGTAAATGAAGTAATATAGCTTACACTCGCAGTATCAATGGAAAAAGGGTAATAAAAAGGAGATTAGAACCGTGGAAGAGGAAAACCACAGTTCTATTTCTCTGGCCTACACCAGAATCTTTTAAACAGATATATTTGTGTCTGAACACTGAGCGAGACACTCAATTTTTTTTATTTTTTATGTAAAAAAGGTAAAAAGGTGGATAATACAGAGATTTGAACCATGGAACTACAAAACCACAGTTATAGTTATGTGGCCGACACCAGAATCTTTTAAACAGATATATTGGTGTCTGAACAGTCAGGGAGACAATATTACTGGGGTTTTTTTTACGGAAAATATGCCAAAAGCAGGATAATACAGAGATTTGAACCGTGGAACTGCAAAACCACAGTTCTAGTTATCTGGCCTACACCAGACTCTTTTAAATAGATATATTGGTGTCTGAACCGTCAGGGAGACCATATTACTGTTTTTTTTTTACGGAAAAAATGCCAAAAGCAGGATAATACGGAGATTTGAACCGTGGAACTGCAAAACCAAAGTTCTAGTTATCTGGCCTACACCTGACTCTTTTAAACAGATATATTGGTGTCTGAACAGTAACAGACACACTGAATTTTTTTTTGGGGGGGGGGAATACCAAAAGGTTAATAAGACGGGTATTTGTACAGTCTGACTGAGGAAAAAAAATATAGGATTTAGATGAAAAAAAAAAAGGATTTTTCCTGGCCCCTGAGACAGGGGGATAAGTCTAGCAATTTGACCAGCAGGAGCACAAAGGAGTGTAATGCAGCGTTTGTTGGTATAACCACTGCGTCTCCTATACAGCATGCCTGCCTGCCTGATATCTGGGATGGATATTAGTCCTGAGAAGGACTGCTTGTTTGATTTGGCAGGCTTTAGAGACCCTACACTACCTATTTCGCACTATATATTTCTCCCTAACTTAGCAGCACTGATCCTTCACTGTCTTATCCCAGGCGACTGTGTCCAAGATGGCGTCGCCTGGTTTTAAATACTCGAGGTGACGCTGTGCAGCCAGCCAATCACTGTAATCCCCACAAACAACATGGCTGCGGCATTACAGTGACTGGCTGGCAATCCCTGCATGTTCATTGGCTCTGTAAAGATCGCCAAACGTGCAGGGCGGAGACCCGAGCTCCCACCCGAGTAAACCGGAAATGCTCGGTGATCGCTGAACATCCCGAGCAGTGAGATGCTCGGGCGAGTACCGAGCACTGTCAAGCATGCTCACTCAACACTAATCATCACCTATCACAAAACTATAGCTAACCATTATAATACAACTTAAATGTAGAAAACAGTTCTACAAAGACCTTAGGTATCATGCCCACCAAAAGCCATACCAGTGTGCCTCGTGACACAAACTGCCCAGTATTCCAACTGCATAGTGGTTTGTAGAGCTTAAAGAATAAAAAAAATGGTTTATTTAAAATCACAGGCAGCTGGAAAAAGTGCTGCACTGGATTTTATCTCTGGTCAATCATTGCACCAAAAAAAAAAAAGATTCACAGCACTCTAACTTTATTCAACATGTTTATTCATCAGTTATACAACATTTCAAAGTGAGATAGAGGTCTTTGTTAAGCACTGACTAGGTTGATATGTTGCATGTCTGGTGAATAAACATCTTGAATGAAGATGAAGTGCTTATGATAAGGTTTTATCTTGTATTTAAGGGTATCCTTGAACCAGCATACTTTACTTCTAGCAAATTTTTTTGTGGACATTTATTTGAAAAATGTGTGCTTCCTTCATTCTTTATTCAATCAATTTACAATCACACAGACTCTGCAGCTCCTGCATCTCTCCAGTCTTTATCTCTCACTATCACTTGAATGTATTTAATATTCACACATTGCCACTCCTATTTTCTATGTTATTAAGCACAGCAGTAGTATACCACATTGTGTACAGTAGTTACCCACTTTTTTAGGCTTGTATGTCCCTATCTCTAATGATGAGATGTGCACTCTGATCTTGTCTACCTAGGCTGTAAAACCTTTAAAATGACTGCTGTTTTCCCTGCCTCATATTTTACAGTGGCTATAATAGTCCTTGATTAGCTACACTAGACTAAGTGATGTGATAGCTTCAAGGCATACAAGCTTGCTCTCTGGCTGATAAAATCTTCAGTCGTGTGTTTAATAGCACTGGGCATTCTTTTAGCGATTCACGTTAATCGAATTGAAAATTGTTCGAATTCGCCTTCAAAAAGAACCTGAAGACCCACCTCTTTCGACAAGCCTACAATCTGCAGTTACCATAGCACCACCATACCGCTGCACGACCAGCTCTACCCTCTCCTACTGCATCCTCACGCATCACTTGTAGACTGTGAGCCCTCGAGGGCAGGGTCCTCACTCCTCCTGTACCAGTGACGTTTTGTTCAAGATTATTGTAATTGTTTTCGCTATGTATACCCCTTTCTCACATGTAAAGCACCATGGAGTAAATGGCACTATAATAATAAAAAATAATAATAATAATATGTCTGTGTCTTTGTGTAACCCAGAAGATGATATGAAAACCAAGCTTTGTACCTGCTATATACTGTTTATATGTTGCACCTGTGGCACCCCAGGGGTCTGGTTTCCACAGTAACAGCAATGTTATGTCTGAGAGCAGGTGGGAGGTCTCTTGGTCAGGAATCCTATGCATGCCACACCTCCTGCCCAGTCCTGGGAGGGGAAGAACTTCCCCTATATAAACCTGGGGCTGAGGCAGGGTTAGGGAGTTCAGAGGGAGAGTTCAGCTAGGAGGGCTGACAGGGAGCTGTGGCTCCGGCTGGGCCCAGCTCCTGGGCCATGCCAGAAGTAGAGACAGAGAAGAGAAGCAGCTATGGGAAGAAACAACAGGAGCTCTGTGGGAGCAGTGTTACAAGGAGTCAGGGGCTGGCAGCTGCAGAGCTCGCCCTGACTGAGAAGATTTCTTACCGGACCCGGAGTCCGAGGCTGTGGGGACTAACTCCTACCCAGCAGCAGAATCCGTCAGGCAGGGGATTCCAGGTCCTCTGGCCAAGAAACCCGAAGGCACGGTCACACGCATGGGACCAGCACCGCCGTCGTGGAGCGGAAGCTACTAGAAGGCCCCGAGTCACCGGCCATACGGGTGAGCACCACACGGTACACTCAGGGACGTGGGCTACTTATACCCGCCTCTAGCAAGGTAGCCAGAAGAGTACAGTTAGTTTGGGAGGCCTACAACTCCGCCTGGCCAGGGGAGATCCCATCTGCTCAAGGACTGACCAGGCCCCAATCGCTAGCCAGTACTCCGGGAGGGTCTATCTTTGTCACCAGTAAAGACCCTGAACTACACCGTACCGTCTCCGAGTGGTTCCTGCTACCCCCATCATCCACGTCGGCTGCCCTTAGGCCATACCCCTCCCGTTGGGGGTGATACTATCACGCTGCACAATCCTACCACCGGCCTCAGCGGTCTGCCCTGCAGCAGCAGCTCCTTAGCTGCATTCAACGGGTGGCGTAGTCGTCCAACATCTACCGCTAATACAGCGCCACTTAGTCTGACTCCCTGGGCACGGACCGGATCACCGCCACGAGACTACAACCCTCAAGAGATCCGGCTCCGGGTAAGCTCCCGCGTGCGCAACGCAGCGCGACACAGGCCCAGGGGCGCGTCACACCATTTCCAAAAGTAAAGTTCACTTTATTTTTATAAAATTAACTGAATCCTTTCTTGCTAACACATGACATTTGGGGATATGCGGCCTAAGTGGGAAACATCTACAGCAAATAACATCACACACCTAGAGGAATCTATTTCACTAGGCTCTAGGGTTGCGACAGAACACCTCGGCCCATGCGACCCTTGCATAGGTCATGACTTGATGATAGTCATCACTTACGTACAAAAAACACTGTGACCCACAGGCATGCCTCTTAATGAATCAGGACCATCTGACAAGTGGTGTGAATCTCTGTTTGCGCATCACCACAAATCTTACTCCGGTGGGGGACTACAGTAAGACTTATGATGTAAGGAACACAACTGTAAGGAAGAAGTGGACAAGAAGGAAGAATACTGTTGAATTTGATGCCTAGCTGAGTAATTGCAAGTGAAAACCTCCATCTGCTGGTCAAAGGAGAAAGTGAACGTAAAGAAAGAATTACAGTAGTAGGAACTAAATAGTGGGAACCCATATTCCCACAGGAGGAGTTTAAAGATGAAACAAAGTCAGGTGACATCTGTGTCGCAGTTACTAATTATAAAAAGCTTGGCCTACCGAAAAGGGGCAGTTGTTGCCAGAACCTGTACCAGGACAGTTCGTGCGGCTGTTAGGTGGGCTTACAGTTACCATCACCACAGAAGGCTCCAAGAGCTGTCAGATGCTGGAGAAGGCCTGAGCTGTGATGAAGATCCGTGCCCCATGTCAGTAGAAGTCTCTGACCAGTGACAGTACAAGTCTGTGACCAGTGCCAACAGAAGTCTGTGACCAATGCCAGAGGTGGTCTGTAAGCAATGCCAGTAGAAGTCTGTAAGCAGCACCATTAGAGGTCCATAAGCAGTGCCTGTAGAAGACGGTGACCAGATCCAAATCAAGCTGTGGAGACGATCTGGCTGTAGCAGAAAACCATTACTGTGGGCTGTTACTTCCAACGAAAAAGTACAGTACAGGGTGTGGGCTGGGGCCTTGCTTCAGGGAATGGAGACGGCCTGTGCGAGGACTTGCAGCCTAGCGGGAAATACCAGTGACCCACGCTAGGGCCAGTGTAACTATCAGAGGTGTTTATAGAGACTGTAACAGGGACTAGCCTGCTGCTGAGAGTGACGCCCCGTTAAGTTGAGACATATTGGCATTAACCGTCATTTAACTGCTAGATAAGAAGAACAGTGTATGTAATAGAACATCTCATAGATATTGTATTTAGTCGTATTGCTGTGTCATAATATACTATATTGACCCTGTTACTGTAACCCACCATATAGTGCTTACTTGTATATATACAGTTCTGCTCATCATTAATGGCACACATGAAGTTTAAGTACATACAGTAATGTAGAATATCTCCTGAAAAAATGAATCAAGTGAAACTGTTTTTTTGTATAAATGCCTCATGTTAAATACAAAAGAGCAAATGATAACCAATAATTTAAAACAAAAAACAATGGAAGGGAAAAATAGAAAAACCTAAAGCTTGCTGTGTCACTGGTATTGGCACTAGAGATGAACGGTGTTCGACTCGAACTGTTCGCCAATCTCAAATTCGAGCTGTTTTGGGCGGTGTTCGAGACGTTCGGCGAACACGAACAATTTGAAAAAAATTCGGCTGTTCGAGGTTATGTTCGATAACTGTTCGTGCACCAAAATCATAACTGGATTTTTTCTCAGTAATGCTGAAAATTACTGTTAATACGCAGTTTGAGTGTACAGCGGGGCGGGGGGAGGGGCAGGGGATGGATCTCTGCAGGAATAATGAAGATCTCCATTTTTTTTTCTCTTTCCCGCATTTACAGTGGGAGGTGCAATCTGTCAGCCTATCAGCAGCGCACACACGGAGCGAACTGCTTTTTCTCACACAAGCAAGGGCATGTGTCATTGGCAGTGTATGTCACATGTCCTTGCCCTATAAGACCCAGCCATTTTCCACGTAGCCACCATTTTCTCACTGCTGCAGCTGCGTGTTAGATGGCACCGCTGTTGCTGTGTGCGCTATACTTTGAGTGTTAATTTCAAGCCAATTTTCGCACAAATCTACAGATAGCTTGGGAGTAGGGAATAGTTGTGATTGCAGTCCTTTTGAGGACTAGGTTACATCATTTCCTACGACTTTTATCAGGCAGGTCTGTGCTCTTAAATAGATAGGTTGGGAGTAAAAAAACTAATTGTAATTGCAGTCCTTTTGAGGGCTAGGTTACATCAGTTCCTATCACTTTTTGCCAGGCAGGTCTGTGCCAGTGCTGTGCAAGTTTTTTCACAGCATTTGGCTAAATCTAGATAAGCAAATCCTTTTTGGCCTCTTGCAGTGTGTGTTAGTCAGTGGAGTAGCCTATCTGTGTTGCAAGCTACACCACCTGCGTATAGAATACAAATTTTTTTATTGCACCTAGCCAAGTAAAACCTTTTGGGCATAGCATCATTCTATTAGTCCATCTGTTAGGGGGACGGTTGCAAACAACTTTATTAAATAGGAACGCAACCCTCCCCGGGGTCCGCGATGCAGCCTGGTGGACTGCTGCCGAACACTTCCCGGGTGAGAAGGGAAGAAACCAACTAAAAGATAACCCTTCCGTGTTAACTTCACACAGGACCGGGTATAGCGGTATGCTTTATCTCCGATAGGTGCACGGAAGAAGAGCGTCCGGCGACGCACCTACAAACTGCCTAACCTATCCGTGTTACTGCACACGGTAAGGGAATAACGGTTCACACAATCTCCAAGAACCGCAGGGAGACGTGAGACCGGGGAGAAGCAGTAGCACTGTCTTTGATACAGGCGCTACGCTATGGGGAATGGCATTAAAGCGGTTCACACAATCTCCAAGAACCGCAGGGAGACGTGTGACCGAAGAAGAAGCAGTAGCCCTGTCTTCGATACAGGCGCTACGCTATAGGAGTAGGCACTAGTGTGCGGGTGTGATTCCCGCCAGGTATTCGTGCACTCAGCCGGCGTGCTGCCGGACTGAGCCGACCCGCTCAATATGGCTCTTAGAGGAGCTCCAGAGAGAAGCGTGCACACACCAAACAACCAGCTCAAATGATCTGAGCGCACCGCCATGTTTGTGGGTGGGCCTCTTATAGACTAAGCCCTGCCCCACTGTCGTACCATTGGTGGTCACCTGTGACCAATCAGGTGGTGCCAGGTCACCGGGTCAGCTGGTTCCTGAACCACCAATCACGGTCCACCATGTCACGGGCATGCTCAGTGCGATGCATCTTGGACTTAGGCTGCAGTAGCCTAGTCTCTCTCCGCAACCTGTGCTTCATGTTGCTAGGCACAAATACACGAGATACCACTTGTACCTCTCGTGTATTGGCTAGGTGCTGGGACCGACGGTGATGCTGTGCAGCATCAGCCCTGGCTGAACCAGAATGGGAGACCACCGAATCCACTGATGACTCAGAACCCATTTCTGATCCAGCAAGCGCCCGACATCTAACATTATCCCCCCTTCTAACCTCCCCCTCCACTTGACGCTCATATTCCTCAATGAGCAGGGGGGCATGAATGTGGACTACTGGCTCCCAGGAGCGATCCATGACCTCTGCAGTGTACGAGGTAAAATTTTTTTTCCCCCGAACCATCTTAGACCCCACAATCACCTGTACCTCGAAATCATCACCCCTGGTTTCTGGAGCAGATTGGGGTTCCGAAAATTTGGTCAGACGAACCGGCTTGAGAAGCGACACATGAAAGGTGTCGTGGATCCTCATGTGTTGAGGTAACACTACGGGGTTTATTTGGGCCAGGATTCTGAAAGGACCAATAAAAAGGGGAGCAAACTTTGCGGATTCCCCACGTACTCTGATGTTTCGAGCCGCGAGCCACACTCTGTCGCCCGGGGAGAATATGGGAGCTGGACGACGATGAGCGTCAACGGACTCTCTCATTCGTTTCTTGGAAGCCAAAATAGCCTCCTGGGTGTGATCCCAAACCTCCCGCGCCTCCTGAGCCCAATCTCTGACCCCAGGTTCCACAGAGGAAACCGGCATAGGAACCGGGACTCGCGGATGTTGGCCATTATTTAGGAGAAACGGAGTCTGAACCATGGAATCCACCACTGCGTTGTTTAAGGCAAACTCTGCCCAGGGAAGCAATATCGACCAGTCATTCTGGTTGGCCGAAACGAAATGGTGCAAGTATGTCACCAGCGTCTGGTTAGTGCGTTCCACCAGACCATTGGTCTCGGGGTGATAGGCAGTGGAAAGATTCAGTTCAATGCTGAGCAAATTACACAATTCTTTCCAAAACCGGGAGGAAAACGGTGGTCCCCAGTCACAGACAATCCTATCAGGCATCTCGTGGAGACAGAAAACGTGATGAATGAACAACGATGCCAGAACCCGGGAGGAAGGGACCCTGGGCAGAGGGACCAGGTGAACCATCTTAGAAAAATGGTCAGACACCACCCAAATAGTCGTATTTCCCCGGGACTTAGGCAACTCAACAATAAAATCCATCCCAACCAGCTCCCAAGGTCTATCCGCCACGGGTAACGGATGAAGAAGACCAGCTGGCCTCTGACGGGACGATTTATTTCTTGCACAGGAGACACACGCTTCGACATACTCCTTAACGTCCTGGGATAACCGAGGCCACCAATACGACCATTGGAGAAGCTCTGTGGTACGCTTAACCCCAAAATGACCTCCGATCTTAGAGGCATGTGCCCAGGACAGTACCTCATTCTGTAAATTTGGAGGAACGAACGTCCTCCCGGGAGGAACCTGGTTCAGAGACACTGGAGCCAGCGTCCGCATACACTCTGGCGGAACAATGAGCCTTGGCTCGTCCTCATCCTCAGCCATATCCATAGACCGGGACAAAGCGTCCGCCCGAGGGTTCTTTTCTCCTTTTAAGAAATGAATGGAAAAATTGAACCGAGAAAAGAAAAGAGACCACCTGGCCTGCCTCGGGTTAAGACGCTGCGCCGTCTGTAGGTATAACAGGTTTTTATGATCGGAATATACCACGAAAGGATGCTTAGCTCCCTCTAAGAGGTACCTCCATTCCGAAAAAGACATTTTAATGGCCAGCAATTCCTTGTCACCAAAAGTATAATTCCTCTCTGCTGGAGAGAAGGTCTTGGAGAAGAAAAAACATGGTCTTGTCCGACCCTGTTCATTCTTTTGGGAGAGAACCGCTCCTGCTCCGACAGAGGAGGCATCGACTTCCAGGAAGAATGGCTTGTCCACATCCGGGCGATGGAGAATGGGAGCTCTAGCAAAGTAGGATTTAATCTCCCGACGCCTCGGAAGTCTCCTGAGACCAGTCCTTGGGATTGGCACCCTTCCGGGTAAAAGCGGCTAAGGGATCCACCAGGGTGAAAAAATGTGGTATGAACTGCCGGTAGTAGTTAATAAAGCCCATGAAGCGTTGTACCGCTTTAAGAGAATGGGGCTCCTGCCAGTTCTGCACCGCCACCATCTTTTGTGGATCCATAGCCAATCCCTTACTGGATATGATGTAGCCCAGGAATGGTAACGACTCTCGTTCAAATTGACACTTCTCCAGCTTACAGTACAAAGAATTTGCTTGCAATCGCTCGAAAACCCTGCGAACATCCTCTCGGTGTGTGGAGAGGTCCGGGGAAAAAATAAGAATATCATCAAGATAGACTACCACGGAAGATAGCAGCAAATCCCAAAAGATATCGTTGACAAAATCTTGAAAAACTGCAGGGACATTGAATAATCCGAAAGGCATGACGAGATACTCGTAATGGCCATCGCGAGTGTTAAAGGCTGTTTCCCACTCGTCGCCCTCACGGATTCGCACCAGATTATATGCCGCTCGCAAGTCCAGCTTAGTGAAAATATGAGCCCCCCGCAACCTGTCAAATAGCTCAGAAATAAGGGGCAGAGGGTATTTATTCTTGATGGTGATGGCATTTAATCCTCTGTAATCAATGCAGGGACGCAAATCACCCCCTTTCTTCTGGACGAAGAAAAACCCTGCTCCCGCAGGAGAGACTGATTTTCTGATAAACCCCCGAGCCAGATTCTCTTTGATATAGTCAGACATGGCCTGGGTTTCGGGTACAGACAGAGGGTAGATCCTACTGCGAGGAGGCTCAGTACCGGGAACCAGGTCAATAGGGCAGTCATACGGTCGGTGGGGAGGTAAAGTCTCAGCAGCCTTTTTAGAAAAGACATCCGCAAAGCTCCGGTATTGCACAGGCAGAGCGGACAAGTCGGGAGAAGGCTCCTAGACTGCTCCTCGGGCAGCTGTAACCATACACTGTGGCACACAATCTTTACCCCAGGAAGAAATTCTCCCTGTACTCCAGTCAATGTATGGAGAGTGATGGCGTAGCCAAGGAAGGCCCAATAGCACCTCATCTAATCCCCCGGGGATAATAAGGAAGGAGATAACCTCCCGGTGACCCTGAGGAAACGACATGGTGAGGGGAACAGACTGGTGAGTAATTTGTGCATCCAGCAGAGAACCATTGACCACCCTGATGTTCATTGACCTAGACAGTAACTCCATAGGAATGGAATGCCTCTGGGCAAATGCTGAAGACAAAAAATTGCCATCAGCTCCAGAATCCACCCACACCTTGGCTGTAACCACGGTTGTTCCGAAGGACAACGTCACCTCATAAAGTAATTTGGAGGACGAAACCCCTGAAACTAACACACCCCCTCCAACGGTGGTTAGACACCCTCGTTTCCCGACTGCTTGGAGACCTTATTAATGGGGTACTCCAGGGGATGTGCGAGTCGGGAACGAGGGGGCTTAGACTTATTCCGGGATATGTCCATAGCCTCAGGCTCCAGGTTCGGAACCGCGGGTTTGGAGATAGGCCTAGAGAAAGCGGGTGCCAACCGAAACCGAGGTTTGGAAACCTCCAGCTCTAATTTGCGTTCTGCATGACGCAGATCTATTTGGTTAGCTAGTGTAATTAACTATTCCAGAGAGGTTGGAATCTCCCTGGTAGCTAGAGCATCTTTAATATGCCCAGCCAGCCCCCTCCAAAACACCGGGATTAGCGACTGCTCCGACCAATCCAGTTCAGCCGCAAAGGTTCTGAACTGAATGGCATAGTGGCTGGCGGTGGCCGAACCCTGGGTCAACGCAAGCTGCTTAAGAGCCGTATCAAGCGTGACCTGAGGCCCCAAAAAAACACTCTTTAAGGTCCTAAGAAAAAGACCTGCATTAGCCACGACCGGATCATTCCGCTCCCACAGTGGAGTAGCCCACTCCAGAGCCCTGTGGGAGAGCAACGAGATAATATAACCCACTTTGGCTCTCTCGGAGGGAAGTCGTGCCTCCATCATCTCCAAGTGTATGGAGCATAAATTTATAAAACCCCTGCAGAATTTACTGTCCCCAGAAAATTTCTCCGGGAGGGAAAAGTGGGGTAATGGAGCACTTGCAGTGGTGGCAGCCGAGTTAATCATGTTGGCTGCTAGAGAAGCCGCCTGGGTAGCTACTGCAGTGGTATCAGCAACCAGTACAGTTTGTTCCAGAGACCTGAGTCTGGTCTCCAGTTGCTGTATATAGCGCTGCAGCTGCTGATTGTCGGCCATGTTCGACAAGACCCTGGCGCTCAGATACTGTTAGGGGGATGGTTGCAAACGACTTTATTAAATAGGAATGCAACCAACCCCGGGGTCCGCGATGCAGCCTGGTGGACTGCTGCCGAACACTTCCCGGGTGAGAAGGGAAGAAACCAACTAAAAGATAACCCTTCTGTGTTAACTTCACACAGGACCGGGTATAGCAGTACGCTCTATCTCCGATAGGTGCACGGAAGAAGAGCGTCCAGCGATGCACCTACAAACTACCTAACCTCTCCGTGTTACTGCCCACGGAAAGGGAATAACGGTTCACACAATCTCCAAGAACCGCAGGGAGATGTGTGACCGGAGAAGAAGCAGTAGCCCTGTCTTCGATACAGGCACTACGCTATAGGAGTAGGCGCTAGTGTGCGGGTGTGATTCCCACCAGGTATTCGTGCACTCAGCCGGCGTGCTACAGGACTGAGCCGACCCGCTCAATATGGCTCTTAGAGGAGCTCCAGAAAGAAGCGTGCACACACCAAACAACCAGCTCAAATGATCTGAGCGCGCCGCCATGTTTGTGGGTGGGCCTCTTATAGACTAAGCCCTGCCCCACTGTCGTACCATTGGTGACGTCACCTGTGACCAATCAGGCGGTGCCAGGTCACCGGGTCAGCTGGTTCCTGAACCTCCAATCACGGTCCGCCATGTCACGGGCATGCTCAGTGCGATGCATCTTGGACTTAGGCTGCAGTAGCCTAGTCTCTCTCCGCAACCTGTGCTTCATGTTGCTAGGCACAAATACATGAGCTACCACTTGTACCTCTCGTGCATTGGCTAGGCGCTGGGACAGACGGTGATGCTGTGCAGCATCAGCCCCAGCTGAACCAGAATGGGAGACCACCAAATCCACAGATGACTCTGATCCAGCAAGCGCCCAACGCCTAAAACCATATATACTAACCTCCACCAGGTTTCAAATTCAAAATAATTTTTATCTGCATCTAGCTCTGAAAAAATATTTTGGCTTGGGCTTGTTGCAGTGTGTGGGACTTGTCCTATTAGTCCATCTATACTAACCTCCACCTGGTTGCAAATTAAAAATAATTTTTATCTGCATCTAGCTCTGAAATAATATTTGGGCTTGTAGCAGTGTGTGGTACTCATTGTATTAGGCCATCTATACTAAGCTCCACCAGATTTCAAATTACTAATAATTTTTAGCTGCATCTTGCCTGGAAAATAATTTTGGGCATATTAGCAGTGTGTGGTACTCATTCTATTAGGCCATCTATACTAAGCTCCACCAGCTTTCAAATTACTAATAATTTTTAGCTGCATCTTGCCTGGAAAATAATTTTGGGCATAGTAGTAGTGTGTGGTACTCATTGTATTAGGCCATCTATACCAAGCTCCACCAGCTTTGAAATTAATAATAATTTTTAGCTGAATCTAGCCCGGAAAATAATTTTGGGCTTAGTAGCAGTGTGTGGTACTCATTGTATTAGGCCATCTATACCAAGCTCCACCAGCTTTGAAATTAATAATAATTTTTAGCTGCATCTTGCCTGTATACTAATTTTGGGCATATTAGCAGTGTGTGGTACTCATTGTATTAGGCCATCTATACTAAGCTCCACCAGCTTTGAAATTAATAATAATTTTTAGCTGCATCTAGCCCAGAAAATAATTTTTCTTCCCAATAGTGGTAGCAATAGAAATATGGGGCGCGCTCCTGGCTAACAAAAATATACGCATAACAAAAAACACCAGCCTAGCGCACTGCATTAATAAGATGGCATCATAGTCTCTCCCAGTGCTAGGCCTACTACGCCGGCTAGCATTCCTGTGCCTAAAACACAATGTATGTGTCCGCGCTAGCCACGATGCTGAGGGGTCTAAAGCTGCTGCTAACGCTTTATCACAATTCAATTGGCAGATTTCACAGAGCTCCTCCCCAATGCCTACCCATCGGGCAACAGTTGCCCACCCTCCCTATGGGATCTAGTGGCGAATAGTTGATGCCATTAATCAGAGAGTCAGTTGCCCCGTCGATGTGGCAAGCATACGGTAAGGCATGGGAAGAGTGGACACAACTAGTAGCAGGCAGACGGGTTGACCAATGTGAACAAGCCAGATCACAAGTCACCATAGAGATTCATCATCAGACAATCCATGAAAGGGTGGAAAAGGGGTCAGCCAAGTCAGGAGTGTAAACGTCCCATCCGGTGTCACTAAAACTGATTTCTCATATCATATCCCTAACACCATTAACATGACACTCACAATTTGAAGCAACACTACTGTCTACTGCATTTGCGATCGCCTTCTTCGGGGCGCTATGCATAAGCGAATTAGTCCCTCAATCCAAAATTACCACCAGTGGAGGCTTATTACACCAGGACGTAGTCATAGCCAATGATGCAATACGTCTACGCATACGCCAATCGAAAACGGTTCCAGTGGGCAGGGGCACTTGGGTACTTCTTCAACCCACAAACAGTACACTAAGTCAGGTAACAAGAGTAAAAACATATATAACCATCAGATCACAAAGTAATTTCTTCCTATCACACATTGATGGAACGCCATTATCAAGATACCAGTTCCAAGCTATATTTAATAAATGCATAACATCGGCAGGGAACCACCCCAAAGATTACGGGACATACTAACTCTGCATAGGCGCGGCCACGGGAGCAGCAAGAGTAGGACTGTCAGAAACGGAAGTTCAGAGGATAGGGAGATGGTGATCCACGTGTTTGGCGAGATACATAAGACCGGACTTGTTATCCTAACGTGGTTTGTTTCTTTTACAGGTGACTCTAAGCCAACAGTGTGGGTGATAGGCCACTCGTATATATATTGGGCAGAAAAAAGGGCGAAAGTCCGCCCAGGCGGGAGGAAATTAGAGTTTCATAACACATATTTCAACTGGAGAGGTTTTAGAGGCCTGCTATGGCCACAGGTACCAATGGAGGTAATCAAGGTAGGGAGAGAGGCATGAGGTCCGGTCATTTTAGTTATACAGGCCGGAGGAAACAACCTAGGTCATCATAAGAGCGCATAACTAATGGCAATAATGAAACTAGACACTGAGCGCTTCAGAGAATTTTTCACAAAACTAACTATAGTATGGTCAGAGATTGTGCCGATAGCGGTATGGCAAGGTGCGCGAGACATCACGGCCATCGAACGGACAAGGAGGGCAATAAATATTCGGATGGCAAAATTTATAAGAGACAGAGGCGGGGTAGTGATATAACACAGACAACTGGAAGGAGATAAAGCAGGCCTCATACGGCCCGACGGTGTTCACCTAATGGATATTGGACTGGACATATTCCTGTCAGGACTCCAGGACGGAGTGGAACAAGCGTTAAGAGTGATGGATGGGGGTCAGAGTCCTGCATACGAGTACGCAGGATCCTCCGTGGCCTGGAAATAGAAAGGACATGTTGGAGAGTTACACTTGTTGGCGAACTTGCCGATGTAGAGACCCAGGGCATGCCGCAACAAGCTGAATTATTTTAGAAATAAAATGCCTTTCTAATGGAATGAGTATAAAGAGTTAATAAAGCTGTGACCGATCCTCACCCATCCAGTTGTAAGAGATACATTATTGTATTGTCAAGGAAAGGGGGGCGGTAGGGGGGCTGAGCGTCTGCGTTTGGTTGGGGGTCCCCACAGTCTGCCTAGGCTAGATGCATTTAAAAATCATTATTAGATACACAGGCGGTGCAGCTTGCTTTGCAGCTGGGCTACTACGCCCAAAGTATTGCCTCGGCTAGATGCAGTTAAAAATTCTACGCCGACTAGCAGACACTGAAGCTTTGGAGCAGACCTCTGAGTAAACACCTCTTCAGATTCAACCATCTGTGTTACCCCAAGCCATAGTGTATGCAGTTTCTTACAGTTAAAAGGGGGGGGAGCGACCCAACCCACCTGGAATTGACGATGCCAAAGTCACGTAAAACACAGCAAAGGGACTCCAAAAAGAGTCTCCATTTTTTCCAAAAATTGTGGCACAGACACCACTTAAGTGGCATCAATTGCTTAAAACAGTTGGTGAGGTGATTTTACCAAATCCTCAAGCTTTTAGTCTCCCCAGGATGCCACAGGGGTAGAAAAGTCCTTGCGGATCCATGATTTGTTCATCTTTATGAATGTGAGTCTGTCTACATTCTCAGTGGACAGCCGCGTGCGCTTATCTGTTAGCACACCACCAGCAGCGCTGAACACACGTTCAGAGAGAACGCTGGCTGCAGGGCATGACAAGATCTCCAAGGTGTGAGTGGCGAGCTCCGGACATTTTTCCAGATTGGAAGCCTAAAATGAGCAAGGGGTCCAGTGACACAGTCATAGCTTCGATCTTCACTTGGAGATACTCCTGTACCATCCTCTCTAGGTGTTGACTATGTGTCAGACTTCTTGTCTCCTGTGGCCTTGCAAAGGATGGTCTAAAAAAGTGGTGAAACGATTCCACAAAATTGCTGTTACCAGCAGATACTGTGTTACTGTTACGGTTTGAGTGATGAAGACTCGACAGTCACATGTTTTGCAAGTTAGAACTGTGAGATTCACAACATGAACCACTGGTGTTTTGTGGAAAAGCACATGTAAGATTCTGCAACAGCCTCTGCTGATACTCCTGCATGCGTGAATCCCTTTTTATGTAAGGAATTATTTCGGCAAATTTACTTTTGTACCGGGGATCTAAGAGTGTGGCAACCCAGTAGTCGGGATTACTTCGAATTCTGACAATCCAAGGGTCATGTTGCAGGTAGTGCAGCAAGAAGGCACTCATGTGTCTTGCGCATCCAGGAGGACCAAGTCCTTGTTGTGTTGGTAGCGAGGTAAGAATCATGCTTCCTTCCTCTGCCCTCTCCCCCCAACCTCGCACAACAGAAAAGTGATCAAGGTCTCCCTCATCTGATGAGTCTTACATGCCCATCACCAGTTCGTCCTCCACTTCTTCCTCGCCTCCTTCACCTTCCTCAACAGTTTGGCTGCTACCATGCGCCCTGGTTAATTCTTCTCCCCCACCCTCCCATGCCTGCCGCCTTGGTGCTGCCGACCGTCTGGACCTTGGAGATGTTATCCCTTCCGCATACGACTCCTCCTCTACTTCCTCCACCTCCTCTTGTCCCACCACCTGACTCTGAATTCTGTTTAACGTGTGCTCCAGCATGTAAATCACCAGAATAGTAATGCTGATAATGGCATCATCATCAGCAATAAACATCTTCGTTGCCATTTCAAAACTGTGCAGAAGGGTGTGTGGCGCCCCTGAGGGTTCAGTCGCCACAGAGGTACTGCATCTCACCCAGAGGTGTGGTATCTCACCCTCAGGTAAGGAAGGAGTATGGATCGGGACCCTAACACCTGCATCCAACACATGCCCGCAGTGGGGGTAGGGTGAGATTGCTCCTAAGGGAGAGCACAGTCCCAGGTCCCTAGCTGGCGGGAGGGTCCTATGTAGTGGGTGTGGGTGGAGAAAGCAGCTTAAGGGGAGCACATGACAGGGAGAGTATAAATAGGAAGCCATCTTAGAAAGAGCAAGCCAGTCAGAGGAGGAGAAGTGACAGGAGCAGAGGCTCTGCATGAGCTCTGCTCCGGAGGCGGGCCTAGCCTGGGAGGCCCAGGACTGAAGGAGAGAAGAGAGGAGTGGGAGCAGGAAGGATCCAGGAACCGAAGGGACCCTAAGGGTACTGGCCGTGCAGAAGGCCACCCGTACGCCCGCTGCTACCAGGAGGTAGAGGGGTCAGGCCAGATAAGGGGAACCGGTCACTCAACTAGCGGAGAAACAGCAAGGCTCAACTAGAAACCGGAGGCTGCAGCATTTCATGTATTGCAGGCCAAAGTCCACACCAGTCTCACTAAGAAGGTAGCCACATAGGACCCAGGGGACAGAACACACGTCGCCCGCCAAGGCCCGAGGATACCGGATAGAAGTGTCACTGGGTGTGAGGTGCAGGGAGAAGGCCAGAGAAAGGACACACAGAAGGGGGTCCTGCTAAGTACTCCGGAGCTATCTGGGGGTGGACTGAGCCCCTCACTGAGTACGCACAGCACGACGGGGGAGATTGCTCTGGTACCTGTAATCTGGACTGCAACAACTGTGAGTAAAGATCTTGGGACTGCATCACACGGACTCTGTGTTCATTACTGACTCCCTGCACTACAACCACCATCATCCACCCACACTGCCCTGAAGCTACACTCTTTCTGTGGGGAGTAATAATACCATTGCTGCAAAACCACCAGCTTCAGAGGACTGTTCCGCAGCGGCGGCCCCTTTGGTCACACTCCACAGGTGGCGTAGTCGGACATTATAAAACCCATATATACAAATTACCCTTGGATTGACCGCCCTGGGTCATGGACCGGGTCGCCGCCACAGTGACTACAACCCCCAGCGTCTACCGGCCCGGCTCCGGGTACCCCATGGCCCAGGGGGCCCGTCAACTTCATAGGTCCCTGATCTGAGACCACTCCTGCAGCATGATTTGCCCCACCTCTGGATCTCGTTAGCCCAGGCTATACGTCAGAACGTATTGCACCAGGGCTTGTCGGTGCTGCCACAGTCGCTGCAACATGTGCAGAGTTGAATTCCACCGTGTCGGCACATCGCATTTCAGCCGGTGAACTGGCAGGCCCAACGACTTCTGTAGAGATGTAAGTCATTGAGCTGCGGGATGCGAACGGCGGAAGTGAGCACACAGCGAACGTGCCCTCTGCAGAAGGCCATCTAGTCCGGGATAGTGGGCTAAAAATTGCTGGACAACCAGGTTCAACACGTGAGCCATACAAGTGTGTGACATTGCCCCGGCTAAGGGCCGCACCCAGGTTTGCAGCATTGTCGCACACGGCCTTCCCTGGTTGCAGGTCCAGTGGAGACAACCATTCATGAAACTGGGTCTCCAGAGCTGACCAAAACTTCTGAGCTGTGTGACTCACATTTCCCAGACATTTCAAAGTAAACACCGCCTGATGCCGTTGAGCCCTGCTACCATCATAGTAAGGAGGTGTGCAGGATTCCTTCTGCGCAGCTAGAAAGCGGGTGGCATTACCAGACAGGCTTTGGGTGCAGGTGGAGGACCGAGAGGAGGTTGAGGAGGCAGAAGCAGTGGAGGAACTTCTAGATAAAGAGGATTGACGTACAACTCGTGGGGACAGCAAGACTTGGACAGCAGCCCCTTGTCCTGCTGTCACCATAGTTAGCCAGTTCCCAGTCAGCGACATGTAATGCCCCTGTCCATGCCTACTCGCCCAAGTGTCTGTGGTGAAATGCACCCTGTCACACACAGAGTTTCTTAAAGAAGTGGTGATGTTGTGTGCGACATGCTGGTGGAGCGCAGGCACACCTTTCTTTGAGAAGTAGTGCCGACTAGGCATCTGGTACTGGGGCACTGCGACGGACATAAGGTCTCGAAAATCCTCTGTGTCCACCAGGCGGAAAGGCAGCATTTCTGTAGCCAACAGCTTGCAGATGGTGAAATTCAACCTCTTAGCTTTCTCATGGCTAGGAGGAAATGGTCTTTTACTTGTCCACATCTGAGGGACCGAGGGCTAGCAGTTGTGCTTAGACGGGGTTGAGTAGCATGTCCCCGGCAAACTTTCCGGTCTGTGAGAAAGATGCAGGTGGAAAAGTTAGGTTGCCTTGATCCAAAGGTGGTGCTCTCGATGTCGGAGAGCGCTCAACACCAGCTGGTGTTTCCACTTCCAAATGAAATGATGACCTGCCAATCACACTGGCTGTTGCGGGTAAAGAGGTGGCAGGTCTGCGTCCAAAAACATGTGTGACTGCTGTCCCCCCAGTCACAGAGGATGAAGAGGCCACGGATGCACAAGATGGGGCAGACGGTGGAGGGCCCGGCCCGCTAGGCCGCATTGTAGCACAGTGAGCTTCCCACTGCAACTTATGCTTCATATCCATGTGATGGTTCATGCATGAAGTACTCAAACTATGGATTTTTTGGCCTCTACTTAGCTTTTGGTGACAAATATTACAGATAACATGAGTTGGGTCATCCTTATCTATCTGAAAAAATGCCCAGGCTATGCAAGGCTTAGAGCCCATGCGACCTGAAGAGCCACTACGACTTGTGGTCAGAGGCAGAGTTGTGGTTGAGGATGCAGTTGTTGACGTGCTTCCAGTACTCCGTCTCTGTCCAGGAAGGCGCAACCTAACCTCGTTGTCAATAGCATCTGTGACGCCCAGCTGCGCTTGGTATCACAGATCCTAGAAGAGTGCATTGATGGAATCCTCCACAAGAGGCCCCCATGAACATTCACACATCTCCACCTCAGACCAGCAGAGGGAGCCCGTTAGGGATATAAATAGGGAAGGTGGAGCTAGGCAGTTCAGTTCCTCTGAAGAGTTCCTGCAGTAGAGAAGCCTAAGAGAGGTCAGTCTGCAGTGGAGCTCAGTCTAGTCTAGAGAACTCAGTTAATAGTTCAGCAGTGGAGCACGAGGCTCCTGTTAGCTAGATTCAGGGAGCCCAGTTAGAGCTTAAGGTGTGCCGGCGCCATAAGATCAGTGAAGCGCGGCAAGCTGCCGTTAGTGTGTATAGCCTAGTGAGGGCCCGAGTAGGCCGAAGGCAAATGGAGAGTTAGTACATAGGGGGCAGAGGAGCTTAACCAGCTCACCCCGAAGCATTTATCGGACACCGGATCCGAGATTACCGGGATCTCTATGACCTAGTAAGGCATAACCGGAATCCCTGGAGAACTACAAGTCCCAGGATCACTAAGGTGCTGATATGTAACAGAGCCAGGAGACGCTTAGGCCCCCCATACTGGGAGCGTGAATTCCAAGACAAGGCCCTACCACAAGGTCAGCCAGCGCGGGACAGAGACAAAGTTAGGCCTAGCTCCAGGCAGGTCAGAAACTTACTACGCAGAGGCAAGAAACAGGAGGCCCTACACCCGCTCATTGGGGAGGATCCTGATGTGCACCCTTCACCCTACAGTGCTCCGGGATGTGCCTGAATTTCCACCAGTAAAAGGTACTGAAGTGACTACCGTGTCCGTTCCCGTTCTTGCTCTGACCCTGCAGTGTCTCGCCTGTCCTGCATTCCCCCTGCATACGCTTTTCTGAGGCCTAGCTCCACCTGTGGGGAGCTATACCATCGAGCTGCCTTATCACTGGCCTCAGTGGACTGCTGACCGCTGGTGCTTCTCACCAGATACCACAGGTGGCGTCACGAACTCTTATAAAATTAACAATTATCCACCCTTTTAAAGAGTGACCCCAGGGTACGGGCCCGGGAGCCGACCACCGCGACATCCCAAAGGCCAGGCAAAGGCCCGGGTACCGAGTCATCCCCATCCCCTGGGCTAGTCACATCCTCCTCGACCTCCTCTGCTGACCTCATCGACTGGCTGACTGTGGGTTGACAGTAAGTGGGATCTCCAACCTCGTCATAATCACCCTGTGTGTTCTCACACCCGTCATCCTCGGAGCCAACCTCTTCCTGACCTGACCGAAAAGTCAAGTTGTCGCTCCAATCAGGTATTTGAGTCTCATCATCGTCTTCATCATTGTCTCCACCAACAGGAGTTACAGTTTGGGAACGAGGGTCTACATTATGCTCAGAACCTTCTTCATCTGGTCCTGGATCCGACTCAAAGATTCTGGGCATCAGTGCAGATCATTTCCTCGTCTGGATTAACAGAAGCTCTGGAGCAGACCTCCATTTCACAGGCTATAGTATGAGTAAACAGCTGTGCAGACTCAACCATCTGTGTTACCCCATACTCAGACGGGCAGCTGGAGACTTGGGAGATGTGAGGAAGCAAGTGCGATTTTGGTGACACCTCTGAGGACTGGAGTATTTGTGATGCTGAAGTTGAGGTGGAGGAGAGCCCACTTGAAGGAGCACTTGATATCCATTGAAGCACCTGCTGTTTTTGTGCCTCATCTGGAATTTGTAGCGATGGGCATGTCCGTAAGAAAGGGATCGTATCACATTGTCCACGAAAAGAAGTAGACATCTTAGTTTGGCTGGAAGATGGTCTTTCTTCCGCAGATGTTACTTCCCCCCACCGCGGGGGTCTCGACCCGCCAGCGGACAGACACCAGTATTGGGATAGGGGGGCTGGCCGTCAGGGTCCACCGCGGCTCTGGCACAAACCCGGAGACATGGAGGTCGCACGGGCAGGAACGGACTGGCCGTGTCGGTTTCGCACTTTTTTAGTTTTAGAAGGGCATGACATGCCTATATCTGTGTCTCCCCCTCCTTTTACTCCTCCGCCTCTTTTCTTTTCGCATGACTATATGTACTTGTCACTTTTCCATGTGTTAGTTGTGTCTTCTGAGCAGTTTGTCAGCTTTTGGACACCTTTGAAGTGTTTTCTATGTGTTTTCTATGTGTTTCTATGTGTTTTTGTTTGCCTGCCATTGGTTTTAACGGTGTTCGAAGGTGTTCGACGAACAGTTCGACGAATAGTTCGGCGAACATACAGGTGTTCGATGAACCGAACCGAACACTACGGGGGTGGCTCAACATTAATTGGCACCCTCTTCATTAAATTAGTATGGAAACAAATTTTGACTCACTTATGATCAATTGTAGGTGCCCATGTGACATTAATTAGCCAATGAATGATGACTTCAGTGTTTTAAAAAGCCACATGGTAGACCCTGTTCCTTTGTCACAATGGTGAAGACAGAGGAGCTGTCTGAGGACATCAGAACTGCTATTATTAGCAAACACAAGAATTCCAAAGGATCTCCAAAGACCTTGTTATCCCAGTTTCAACAGTGCGCAATGTTATTAAGAAATTTGCCAAGCATGGAACAGTCAAGAACCTTCCTGGATGTGGGGGAAAGAGGAAAATTTACACTAGATGTCTTTCAAAGTTGGTGTGAATGGTGGAAAAAACACCACATCAAACATCCAAAGATCCGAAGGCCAACCTGGAACAGTCTGGGGTCATGGTTTCAACAAGTACCATATGCCACACACTAAACCAAGCAGAGCTTTATGGGCCAAAGAAGAAACCATTGCTGAAGAAAATACATAAAAAGGAATGACTGATCTTTGTCAAAGAGCATCTTGACAAACCACAAACATTCTGGGAAAATGTTCCGTGGACAGATGAAACAAAAATAGAGCTTTTTTGTCAATGCAAAGCAACAGCTTGATTAAAATGAAGCTTGTAAAGTAAAAGAACACCTTATCAACAGATAGTCATGGTGAAGGATCCATAATGCTGTAGGGTTGCTTTTTTGCGTCTGGTACTGGAGGCCTTGACTGTATCACAGGAATCATGAAATCAGAGAATTATCAAGAGAATTTAGAGCGAAATGTCCTACCCAGTTTAAGAAAACTTAATTTGAGTCAAAGATCATGGGTCCTCCAGCAAGACAATGACCCAAAGCACACATACAAAAGTACACAGGAATAATTGAAAAATATAAAATTGACTGCTTTGAAATGGCCAGCAATGAGTCCTGACCTGAATCCCATTGAAAATCTTTGGGGTGAGCTGAAATCTGCCATTGGGAAACAGAACCCTGCAAACATTCAAGAGCTTGAACAAACTGCAAAGGAAGAGTGGGAGAAAATTCCAGCTGAGCAGTGCAAGAAGCTTATAGATGGCTACAGGAAACGTTTGGAGGCTGTCAGCAATGTCAAATGGTGTGCAACCAAGTATTAATTAGGGGTGCCTTTATTGCTGCACATGTTGTTTAGGCTATGTGCTCACAATGCGAAAATGCTCCGGATTTTTTCCAGAGCATTTCTGCATCTCCCTGGCAGAAAAAACGCATGCGGATTGTACATGCGTTTTTGCTGCCAGGGACAAGCGGAAGTGAAGCGTTCTTCACATGCATTTCAGCATGCGGGTTGTCAAGCGCTTTCCAAGAGATTTTAGCATCACTTGGAAAGTGCTTGACAACTTGGTCACGCTATATAAATCCATGCAAACGGCATGGATTTATATAGTGTGACCGAAAGAATGGTAAAAAATAAATATTATACTTACTTTCTGATGGCCCTCGGTGTATTTATCCGATGCGTCTCGGCTTTCCAGCAGCTCGCGGTACACTAAAGGACCTGCCGACGTCAGCGGTCGCGTGACCCGTCACATGACTAAATGACGTCATGGCAGGTCCTTGAGTCCACCGCGATCTGCCGGCAAGCCAAGACAAAGACACTGGGGGCCATCAGAAGGTAAGTATAATGTTTATTTTTTATTTTATTCTTTTTTTTACAGGTACTATGGTACCCAGGTCTAGAGGAGAGTCTCTTCTTCTCCAAACCCGGGTACCATCAGCACATTGAAACGCATGGATTCCGCATGTACAGATGCAGTGATGCGGATTCCATGCATTCCAATGCAAGTCAATGGCGGCGAAAACGCAGCGCTTCCGCAAAATAATTGGTAGTGCTGCGTATTTTTCCGCAATGATAATCCGCAGCGGAAATTTCCGCAGCATGTGCACAGCACATGCGGATTATCATTGGGGAACATGGCAGACCTTCTACCAAGCGCTTTTTAAGCGTTTCTGCAGCGCAATTGCCGCTGCGAAACGCTTAAAAAACGCATCATGGGCACACAGCCTTACTCTGTTTCTTCTTTGAAATTGCAACATGGAAGTTGAAAAACAATGTTTCATTGTTGTATTACTTTAAACCACTATTTAAACAATACTGAGGAAATAACTTTGGTACATTTCCATTTATTTCTGAAGACATTGTACAGTCAATGAAAAAGATGAAGGAGTACCAATATTGGTGAACAGCACTGTATACTTATAAATAGATTTCCCTTCTGTGTTATTCAAACAAATAGTGTTGTTTAAGCACAACTGTCTCCTCATTGTCTGCTCTGTTGCATCCAAACAACCTGCTTATGTGGCACCCCAGGGGTCTGGTTTCCACAGTAACGGCAATGTTATGTCTGAGAGCAGGTGGGAGGTCTCTTGGTCAGGAATCCTATGCATGCCACACCTCCTGCCCAGTCCTGGGAGAGGAAGAACTTCCCCTATATAAACCTGGGGCTGAGACAGGGTTAGGGAGTTTCAGAGGGAGAGTTCAGCCAGGAGGGCTGACAGGGAGCTGTGGCTCCGGCTGGGCCCAGCTCCTGGGCCATGCCAGAAGTAGAGACAGAGAAGAAAAGCAGCTATGGGAAGAAACAACAGAAGCTCTGTGGGAGCAGTGTTACAAGGAGTCAGGGGCTGGCAGCTGCAGAGCTCGCCCTGACTGAGAAGATTTCTTACCGGACCCGGAGTCCGAGGCTGTGGGGACTAACTCCTACCCAGCAGCAGAATCCGTCAGGCAGGGGATTTCAGGTCCTCTGGCCAAGAAACCCGAAGGCACGGTCACACGCATGGGACCAGCACCGCCGTCGTGGAGCGGAAGCTACTAGAAGGCCCCGAGTCACCGGCCATACGGGTGAGCACCACACGGTACACTCAGGGACGTGGGCTACTTATACCCGCCTCTAGCAAGGTAGCCAGAAGAGTATAGTTAGTTTGGGAGGCCTACAACTCCGCCTGGCCAGGGGAGATCCCATCTGCTCAAGGACTGACCAGTCCCCAATCGCTAGCCAGTCTTCCTTGAGGGTCTATCGTTGTCACCAGTAAAGACCCTGAACTACACCGTACCGTCTCTGAGTGGTTCCTGCTACCCCCATCATCCACGTCGGCTGCCCTGAGGCCATACCCCTCCCGTTGGGGGTGATACTATCACGCTGCACAATCCTACCACCGGCCTCAGCGGTCTGCCCTGCAGCAGCAGCTCCTTAGCTGTACTCAACGGGTGGCGTAGTCGTCCAACATTTACCGCTAATACAGCGCCACTTAGTCTGACTCCCTGGGCACGGACCGGGTCACCGCCACGAGACTACAACCCTCAACAGATCCGGATCCGGGTAAGCTCCCGCGTGCGCAACGCTGCGCGACACAGGCCCAGGGGTGCGTCACTTACACCACCACTCATCATGAATTTGACAAGTGAGGTCTCTACACCTATATAATAATCAATCATAAAAGCTTTATGAATCAACCTTGTGTCTGTGTGTCCTATCAACTTTTGATGGTACTTTTTGTGGGTAACATAGCGTCCAGACCATGGGAAAAGACAATCAGGGTTCAATTGCTTGAATGATCATCTCTCCATACATTTGTATGGATCTGTATTGGACAATTGTGATGTTGTAACTGAAGAATCAATAATATATACTGCATCACTAAAAAAATTGTCATTGCTAATTTAAATTCTGCTGAACTTGAAACCCTTGAAGAAGTGATACCTTCTTAAGATTATTATTTAATATCCTGCATTGGGTTCTACCAGTGAAATCCACGACAGTTGAATGAAAGAATTGGAGCACACTGCGAGGAGAAGATGGAGAACAAAATTTCTCCATCTTCTCAACTGTGTCAATGCGTGGATATTGGACTGCATGCTGATATCATCCGAGAGCAGTGCGATGATTTGCACATTCTCATTGACTTGCATGGATGAGTGTGATCCGATAATCAGATCAAACTCAGATTTGCTATGATTTTTTCCACGGACCGGCTTGGTTCAAGGAAAAAAATGGACATGTTCACGGACCCATAGAATAACATTGGTCCGAGTGTGATCAGCTGTTTTGTTGGATTGCATTTGAACGGAAAATACGATGGTCTGCATAAGCACTTTTACTCATAATGATTGTAAAGCTGAGACTTAAAGAAAATTGGGATTCAAGAAAGACTAACTATATTTTTTTATAACAGTGCAATAACAGTACTAATTGCACAGTTGTCCCTAGTAACAAATTTTGTACTTCGTTTAAAAGGCGTCAGTGAGCAAAATCCTGCCCTCCTCACCTACCAATGGCAGATGTCAAGGTAACAGAATCTTCACTTTTTCTGTTTCATAATCTGTCAATTTACCCACCTGATACTGCTTGTACAGATCCTGCAACGTATGCAGTAGTAACTTCAATCATGTTGCAATTTCACATGTCAGGCAGGTTACTGCCTTGTTTCTGGGGTAGTGGGGCAGAGACATGTGAAATGTCCATGAATGAGGATGTGTAGGAAGTGCAAAACCTTCATGTGGTGTGGAGGTGTCACCAGGCCTGCTTTTGATGCATCGCTGGAGTTCAAAACATTAACTCAATGAGCCATAAAAGACATGCACCTTGTAGCCACATAACAGTATAAAACAGAGATAGGAAAAAACAAGAAATAATATTGGATAAGTAAATTGTTTTAGGATAAGTGCACTAAATTTTTTCCAAATGTTGATATAATCCAGGTGATTATTGTAAACTTGGACATTTGAATTAATTTTACACACAAATGGACAGATGAATGCATGATTTTGGCACACAGAAGGCGAACTGATGACACAACAGAGGGAGAGGAGGAAGAGCACATAAAGCAGTAGAGGAAGATGATGATGGTGATGATGACAAGTAGTGTCAGGTCATTGTCATTGATGTGGTCTGGATACCAGAAAGATGATGAAAAGGACAGATTGAGTCATACTCTTCCTGCTGGTCAGTTTGCCTCAGTGTGGGAAATGTGCTGAACTCTTTGTTGCGTTACATAATTTCTACCTTTAGGCTATGTGCACACAGTGCATTTTTGGTGCGGTTTTTGTGAGTTTTGTCCAAGCGGAAATGGGCCAAAAATGCATTGCATACCTTATCCGATGACTTCCTTTGACATTTTGCAAGTTCTGTGCACATGATCAGGAGTTTTCCTGACTGGATTTCATGTGCGGGAAAAAACACAGCATGTCCATTCTTTGTCCATTTCCGCTTGCGTTTTTGCCTATGCAATGCATTGGAAAAAACGCATGGCAAATCCGCAGGTAAAAATGTACAAAAAACGCATGTAAACGCAGCATTTTTGCTGCAAGAGGTTCAGAAACTCTGCAGAAATTTCTGCAAGCAATTCCTGAACGTGCGAATATAGCCTTAGATTTGCTCTAATTCAGAGTGCCACTACCACTGGCATTGCCTCTAACACCATGGTGTACAGAGCTAGCAACATATTTTTGCATTTGAATTCTGTCCTCCATCTCTTCCAGGCCTCATGTTATTCAAGTACAAAAGCTGACTGTTTACCTTATACAAAAAAATCAACTTCAAGAAGTTGATCTTGTGAAAAATCTTGTTTAGACCTAGGGGTGGCGTGGGCTACGAGACTAACGGGTTGAACTGATAGAGGTGTCATTGATGGAATTAAAATTCTGCTATGTAAATGATTAATTGTTATGGTGATGGGAGCGTACTTTTGCAGAACGCTGACTTAAACTGATGGTGTCACTGTTCGAGTTATCATCATACTACTATGACTGAGTCAAGTAATGTTCCTGGATTCCATTATGCCCTCCACTTCCTCCCCACTAATACGTTTGCAGTAGGCAATGTAGAGCAATTGTGACCTACATTTTGTAGTACTACTGCCCAAGCGGTGGTATAATGAGGAAGGCATACTGTACATAGACCCAAATGTCTGTATATTTCTGGATGGCTGTCAGCTAGTCTGTAATAACAAAAATCATCTCTTCACTATCTCTGAGTGCCAAGTTTTGTGTCTACTGAAATTGTAAGATAGGATATTACATGAGCACCATTGCCCAGAAGTGCCGTTTCTTATCATTGCTACAGGTCAGTATCACAAGCCAGGAAGCACACTGTCTTAGAATCCAAAACTAGACCACGAACCCCATTACAAATTATGAATTTAATATAACAGTTAAGAGTACCAACAAATAAACAGTACAATTACCCTTTAAAGAAGCACTCCCTTCAACATTTGTATCCTCTTGATATATTGCATTCATCATATTACTGTATATGGCACTGTGTGTTTACAATTACTCATTTTGCCCTTCTACCCAGATAATTCTTCTATCTTCCATTAGGTTTATGACATCATGTGATTAAAAATAGACTAGCTGAATCCTTCTAAGCTCTATGTAGAAACAGGAGGTCTATTTTTTCCTTCATGAGTCATTTCTGCAAAAGTCCCTGGCAGAGGGGAGGAGCAAAGCAGCTTGATCAGGAGGTGGATGACTCATGCAGGGAAAAGAAACTTCCCGTTTCTACACACAGCAGAGAAAAGAGAAGAATTAGCTGGATAGAAAGGCAAAAGGAACAATTGTAAGTACACAGTGCTATACAATATGATGATTGCAATATATGAGGATAAAAACTTTGATGGGAGTGGTCCTTTAACCAAAAAATATATTATACTGTCAAAGACTAACTCAATAATTATAAAAAATCCAAACTTTATTAGCACAAAATATATAAACAATTTTTTTAAACACCTCAGAAAAATCATATTGGGCAGTGTGGTCATAATGTAAGTTCCAGCGATAGCATAATATGAAATCTATCACAATACATATAAAAATTAGGTGGATAGAAAGTATACTACACATAAAGACAACCTTAAAGGGAACCTGTCACCAGAAAAAATGCTATTGCCCTGCAGATATGAGGTTATTCTGTAGGTTAATAGTGTTATTAACCTGACCAGCACTTGCACTTACCAGAATGCTGAGCGGAGAAAATGGATTTTATTCCTTAGGGTAGTGTTCTGGTTTCAGTCATGGGGGCGGTGGTTCAGTCAACATCCTGAGTATACAAAGCACCGGTTGTAACCGCGCCCTCAGCCCTGACTGACACTCGCTCACCTAGGGGCCAGCTGTCACTCAGGGCCGAGTGTGTGGTTACAGCTGCCACTCTGAATACTAAGAGTGGTGATTGAACAAGTACTGGCATCGCCCTGTGACTGAAACCGGAATGCTGTCGGGAAGGATAAAGTTAATTTTTTCCCTGCAGTGGTCTGATAAGTGCGGGCGCTGGGCAGGTTAATAACGCTATTAAGCTGAAGATTAATCCCATATCTGCAGGTTAATAGCATTTTTTCTGGTGACAGGTTCTCTTTAATTCTAAATATATCATCACCTATCACAAAACTATAGCTAACCACTATAATACAACTTAAATGTAGAAAACAGTTCTACAAAGACCTTAGGAATCATGCCCACCAAAAGCCATACCAGTGTGCCTCGTGACTAGTGTTGAGCGATACCTTCCGATATCAGGAAATAT
Source organism: Phyllobates terribilis (assembly GCF_046119375.1). Taxonomy (NCBI): domain Eukaryota; kingdom Metazoa; phylum Chordata; class Amphibia; order Anura; family Dendrobatidae; genus Phyllobates; species Phyllobates terribilis. The sequence continues at coordinate 574,402,018 of NW_027362764.1, forward strand.
CGTATCGGATTGGATCGGACCGATACCCAAAAAGTATCGGATATCGCCGATTCCGATACCGGAAACCAATGCAAGTCAATGGGACACAAATATCGGAATGAAAATAAACCCTTTCTTTCCTTGTAGGTTAATTCTACATGAAGTAAAACAACTAAGAATAATGTAGAATGTATTACGCGAAAAGCCGGCAATTCAGCAGCGGCATACATCGGTACCCGACAATTTACAACAGAAAGAATAGAGCTTCACACAGAGATTAGATAGATAGAAAAATGTCAGTCACATATATATGAAGTACAGTGACAGTGTTGCTTACTGTACTTGTCATTTAGTGTAAAGGATTTATTTAAAAAAATAATTGTGTTTTCATGCACGGTCTCTTTAAAAAAGCCGGCCGGCAATTCAGCAGCGGTACCCGACAATTTATAACAGACAGAATAGAGCTTCACACATAGATTAGATAGATAGAAACATGTCAGTCACATATATATGAAGTACAGTGATAGTGTTGATAACTGTACTTGTCATTTAGTGTTAAAATAAAGGATTTATTTAAAAAAAAATTGGCATGGGGTTCCCCTTAATTTTAGTCTCTAGCGGAGGTTAAGCAGACGGCTGGGGCAGATGTTTGAAGCCTGGGAAGGGAGTAATACCCACAGAGCTTCCCAGGCTACTAATATCAGCCCCCAGCTGAATACCTAGCCTTTACTAGCTATTAAAATGGGGGACCCCCTCAAAAAAATGACGTGGGGTCCCCCCTAATTTAATAGCTAGCAAAGGCTAGGCAGACAGCTGGGGGCTGATATTAATAGCCCAGGAAGGGTGCCATGAATATTGGCCCCCTCCCAGGCTAGAAACACCAGCCGTCAGCCGCCCCAGAAATGGCGCATCCATAGGATGCGCCAATTCTGGCACTTAGCCTCGCTCTTCCCACTGCCCTGTAGCGGTGGCAGTGGGGTAATAGGGTTGGGGTTGATGTCAGCTTATTATGCCGGCTGACATCAAGCCCAGGTTAGTAATGGAGAGGCGTCTATAAGACATCCCCATTACTAACCCCATAGTCAAAGTTAAAAAAAAAACAAACACCCAGAATAAAGTCCTTTAATTGAAATAAACACACAATTCTTTATTGTTCTAAATTAAACTCTACTTACCATCACGCCCATTCCAGCTGAAGCCAACGATCTCCTGCAATAAAAGAAAAATAATAAAGCAACCTCATCCAGCTTCAGCTCTGCTACATCGAGATGACAGGCTGGACCGCAGCAGAACGCTGCCATCCAGCCTGTCATCCCGCAGACACTGAGAAGCGCAGGCATGCTTGCGCTCCTCAGTGTCTCTCTGTGACGGCATCCAGATGAGCCGAGTTCATGTCCAATGAACTCGGCTCACCTCATGCACGTCACTGACAGCGTGGGAGAATTCTCCTACACTCAGCGCTTCAGCGTGACGTGCATGAGGTGAGCTGAGTTCATTGGACATGACCTCACCTCATTCACGTCACTGACAGCGTGGGAAAATTCTCACGCTGAAGCGCTGAGTGCAGGAGAATTTTCCCACGCTGTCAGTGACGTGCATGAGGGGAGCCGAGTTCATTGGACATGACCTTGGCTCATCTTTATGCCGTCACAGAGAGACACTGAGGAGCGCAAGCATGCCTGCGCTTCTCAGTGTCTGCGGGATGACAGGCTGGATGGCAGCGTTCTGCTGCGGTCCAGCCTGTCATCTCGATGTAGCAGAGCTGAAGCTGTCGTGGGAACCATGGAAAGGCAAGGATTAGGTTGCTTTATTATTTTTCTTTTATTGCAGGAGATCGTTGGCTTCAGCTGGAATGGGCGTGATGGTAAGTAGAGTTTAATTTAGAACAATAAAGAATTGTGTGTTTATTTCAATTAAAGGACTTTATTCTGGGTGTTATGTTTTTTTTAAATACTTTACTAGAAATTCATGGTGGTCATGTCTAATATTGGCGTGACCCCATGAATTTCGGGCTTAGGGCCAGCTGATAATGCCAAGCTGGCCTTAACCCCTTTATTACCCAGTGAGCCACCGCACCAGGGCACTGGATGAGTTGGGTACAGCGCCAGAAGATGGCGCTTCTATGAACGCGCCATTTTCCGGGGTGGCTGCGGACTGCAATTTGCAGCGGGTGGGGCCCAGAAAGCTTGGGCCTCCCTGCGCTGCGGATTCCAGCCCCCAGCTGCCTAGTTGTACCTGGCTGGACACAAAAATAGGGCGAAGCCCCACGTATTTTTTTTTTAAATTATTTCATGAAATTCATGAAATAATTAAGAAAAAAAGGGCTTCCCTATATTGTTGTGTCCAACCAGGTACAAATAGGCAGCTGGTGGTTGGGGGCAGCCCGTTCCTGCCTGCTGTACCTGGCTGGACACAAATACAGTGCGAAGCCCCATGTCAATTTTTTTTTAATTATTTCATGAAATATTTTTTTAAAAAAAGGGCTTCCCTATATTGTTGTGTCCGGCCAGGTACAAATAGGCAGCTGGTGGTTGGGCGCAGCCCGTTCCTGCCTGCTGTACCTGGCTGGATACAAATATAGGGCAAAGCCCCACATCAATTTTTTTTTAATTATTTCATGAATTTCCTGAAATAATTAAAAAAAAATTGACGTGGGGCTTCGCACTATATTTGTGTCCAGCCAGGTACAGCAGGCAGGAACGGGCTGCGCCCAACCACCAGCTGCCTATTTGTACCTGGCCGGACACAACAATATAGGGAAGCCCTTTTTTTCTTTATTATTTCATGAATTTCATGAAATAATTAAAAAAAAAAATATGTGGGGCTTCTCCCTATTTGTGTGTCCAGCCAGGTACAACTAGGCAGCTGGGGGATGGAATCTGCAGCACAGGGAGGCCCAAGCTTTCTGCCCCCCCCCCCCCCCCCGCGGTGCAAATTGCAGTCCGCAGCCACCCCGGAAAATGGCGCGTTCATAGAAGCTGGATGCTGTACCTGGCTGGCATACAAAAATATGGCAAAGCCCACGTCAAAATTTTTGGGAAAAATTAATTAAAAAATAAATAATAATTTAGGGACTGCATCTTTATTAACTCCTCAAATGTCATTTAGTGTTAAAATAAATGATTTATTTAAAAAAAAATTGGCGTGGGATCCCCCATAATTTTAGTCTCTAGCGGAGGTTAAGCAGACGGCTGGGGCAGATGTTTGAAGCCTGGGAAGTGGGTATTACCCACGGAGCTTCCCAGACTACTAATATCAGCCCCCAGCTGAATACCTAGCCTTTACTAGCTATTAAAATGGGGGACCCCCTCAAAAAAATGATGTGGGGTCCCCCCTAATTTAATAGCTAGCAAAGGCTAGGCAGACAGCTGGGGGCTGATATTAATAGCCCAGGAAGGGTGCCATGAATATTGGCCCCCTCCCAGGCTAGAAACACCAGCCATCAGCCGCCCCAGAAATGGCGCATCCATAGGATGCGCCAATTCTGGCACTTAGCCTCACTCTTCCACGCTGCCCTGGTGCGGTGGCAGGGGGTAATAGGGTTGGGGTTCATGTCAGCGCCAGCTGCCATGAAGCCCAGGTTAGTAATGATGGGCGTCTATAAGACACCCCCATTACTAACCTACAAAGTGTTAAAAAGAAAAAAACACACTACACCCAGAAAAAAATAATTTATTTGAAATAAAACACACAATTTTATTTAATTCTTAGTTTACTAAAAAAAAATAGTTACCTGTCCACGTTCCTGCGCTGATCTCCCATGCACAGCTGTCACATCTGGAGATGTGACAGCTGTCATGGCTGCTGTAAGCTCACACTGCCGGGAACACGTCCGCTCCCGGCAGAGGGAGCCACTGACTGAGGTCACCGGAGTGCATTCAGGCAGCGCAGCTCCGGAGACCTCCTTTACGGCACTGCTGTACCGTGGGAATTTCTCACGATACAGCAGGGCCGTAAAGGAGCTAAACGGAGCAGCGCTGCCTGAACTCCGGCAAACCCGCTTATGCAATGACGGGGCTGCTTTACGGCTCCATCATTCTAGCGGCGGCAGCGGTTCAGAGCGGTCACATTCTATGTGGCTGCTCTAAACTGGAGATCATCGTGGGACACTCGTGGACTACTACGGAGGGGTAAGGATAAGGTTGTGGTTTATTATTTTATATTTTATTACAGGAGATCGATGGCTTCGGGGAATTAGGTGTCTAGGTGAGTATAGGTGTAGTTTTTTATTTTTTACATTATTTTAGGTGGCGATCGGCGGGGACAGGTAATGTATGAACTAATTTATTGTAGGCAACCACTGGCCACCAATGACATGTATTTAACATTTATTGGGGACACAGTAGGGCAATTTAAATAGCAGGATCAGGCTGATGGGAACTACTGCTCCCATCGAGCTGATCCTGCTGGCACGAGTGGACGGGGGACAGACATAGGCCGATGGGAGTAGTAGTGTCACATCGGCCTATGTCTGCCTGCACGCACACACCCGCAGACATCGCACAGACACCGCACACACTCGCAGACATCGCACAGACACCGCACACACCCGCAGACACCGCGCACACACCCGCAGACATCGCACAGACACCGCACACACCCGAAGACATCGCACAGACACCCCGCACACACACCCCGCACACACTCGCACAGACACCCACACACACCAATCATGACGGGCTGATCGTCTGGGAGGTGAGGCTGACCTGTGCGGCCGTGGGAAAGTTCATGTGAGTTCATGCAATGCAGTCAAGCATGAACTCACATGAACCCTCTGAGGGCACCACGGCTCCTTCAAATGAACAGCTGATCAGCATCACCTGATACCTCAGCTGTTCATTTGAAATAACCGGCGGGAAAGCGCAGCACAGAACGGGAAAGCCGGTGGTGAAGTCTTTTCACTGCCGGCTTCCCCGCCCGGGTCCTTCGCTCCCCGCTCCTTGGTGCTGCGCTCCCCGCCCGGTCCTAACTTACGATCGGGATGGAAGGTGGCGAGGGGAGCGGAGGATCGGGGTGGGAGGCTGCGGGGAAGCAGTATGGGGCTGTGTGATTGTTTAAAAGCCGGCGGCTTTTTACCGCCCGCCGGCTTTTAAACGATCAGGAGAATTCTCCCACGCTGGGATGGCATTCTGATGACAGGTTGGATCTCAGCTGAGCGCTGCCATCCAGCTTGTCATACTTCAGAGACACTGCAGAGCGCAGGCATTATGGGAACTTCCGATTCCGGTATTCGATATTGTAAAAGTATCGGAATTAAGTATCGGAATTCCGATACTGCGAATATCAGCCGATACCCGATATTTCAGTATCGGAATGCTCAACACTACTCGTGACACAAACTGCCCAGTATTCCAACTGCATAGTGGTTTGTAGAGCTTCAAGAATAAAAAAAATGGTTTATTTAAATTCACAGGCAGCTGGAAAAAGTGCTGCACTGGATTTTATCTCTGGTCAATCATTGCACCAAAAAAAAGATTTACGGCACTCTAACTTTATTCAACATGTTTATTCATCAGGTATACAACATTTCAAAGTGAGAGAGAGGTCTTTGTTAAGCACTGAGGAGGTTGAAATGTTGCATGTCTGGTGAATAAACATCTTGAATGAAGATGAAGTGCTTATGATAAGGTTTTATCTTGTATTTAAGAGTATCCTTGAACCAGCATACTTTACTTCTAGCAAATTTTTTTGTGGACATTTATTTTAAAAATGTGTGCTTCCTTCATTCTTTATTCAATCAATTTACAATCTCACAGACTCTGCAGCTCCTGCATCTCTCCAGTCTTTATCTCCCACTATCACTTGAATGTATTTAATATTCACATATTGCCACTCCTATTTTCTATGTTATTAAGCACTGCAGTAGTATACCACATTGTGTACAGTAGTTACCCACTTTTTTAGGCTTGTATGTCCCTATCTCTAATGATGAGATGTGCACTCTGATCTCGTCTACCTAGGCTGTAAAACCTTTAAAATGACTGCTGTTTTCCCTGCCTCATCTTTTACAGTGGCTATAATAGTCCTTCTTGATTAGCTACACTAGACCAAGTGATGTGATAGCTTCAAGGCATATGAGCTTGCTCTCTGGCTGATAAAATCTTCAGTCATTATTAATTGCACTGGGCATTCTTTTAGCGATTCATGTTAATCGAATTGCAAATTGTTCGAATTCGCCAGAACCTGAAATTTTTTTTAAATTTAACTCAAAGTTGATTTTCATTGGATCGATTCGATCATCTCTGCTTCCTTCATTTAAAAATGGAGAACTTGTACAACCCCCCCTCCATGTACAGATGCCCTCCTTAAGAGGATTTTCTGGTTAGCTCCCCCAGTGATGAGCTTTAATCATAGTGTGCCTGATGAAGATATAACCTTGGAGCATAATCACAGTGAAGCAGATCTGAGTTTGTAAATAAAATGATACTTTTGTGCACTCTGATAATATCTGCAGTAGATGTTTCACTTGATAATGTAATCATCAAAAAGAACTTATATAATAAAGTTACCTTGGATATGTTTCAATCCTTATGAGAGAAAGTCATTTTTAGATAAAAGTTTAAAATAGAAAGCGGAGGCAGATAGCTCTAAGGCTTTAATCATTACGTCTTCTAAATTTCAAAGTGCAATAAAGCAACTGTTATAGGAAAATTGTGTGGCAACAAAATAGTATTATACAACATTACTGTCTGTAAGGTATAATAATATCCTGAAACCATATGTTACTGAAAATATATACCCATGGACTAGTTACAATTTGGGGTAATCACTAATGGTTTGTATTAAAGGAAATATAGTTCTAGATATTTGGTATTTTAACTTATAGATAATATACAATACACAATATCTAATAGAAGATCATTTGTTCAGATGGTCTTATTAGATATTAAAAATATGTAAGATGGAGAGTGCAAAATTACTACAGCTTGTTAAATTGCTAATCATAATAATCTTGCATATTAAAGCTTAAAGAACTGTATAAAACAGACATATAGAATAAAGCAGTAATATACCAAATTGCACAGTACTGGCATTGCCTCAGCAATTTCTAAAAACAACCCGTTGTGGCTGTATATGATGATGCACACAAATGCCAAAAGACTTGGCTTTACATGCACTATATTATAAATATTCCAATTATTTTATTTAGATTTTTTTTACTTTCACAACCTCCTTAGAAACTCCTAGAGATCCTCCCCCACTGAAGGTACCAAACTGTGGATGATAACCGTATGCACCAAAGAATGGTGACCTGCCAGTGGATTCTTCACGATGATTATTGATGGGAAATTCTGCCAGCAGTAAGTAGGATGCCCAATCCTCCTGATTTTCAGAGACAAAACACCTGAGCTATGTCTAAAGGGACTGTACCACGCATGGACTATGTCATGGTCGTGAGGACCATGATGACCAAAGTTGGGGGGGATGGAAGACCCAATGTTCTGTGTGGGTCAGAAACCTTAAGAACTGTGCCCTTGGACAAGAAGGGCTGTTGCTGTGTTGGGCCTAGTGCCCCTCTGTTAAATGCTATATGAACATTATGTTCCAACTTAGTGGCACCAGAGTCATGATGACTCAGGAAGAAAGAAGACGTCCTCTGCTGGAGAAGCCAAGGGTTAATAACTTTTTGATGTTTTGCAATGTTTAAATGTGTGACAATTTTTTTCTAAATTCCAGATATCGGTATGGTCGGGGATGACCATCTTTAAAGTAAGGGGTATGTAAGAGGGTAGACAATGTGTCCTGCTCCCCCCAGAAGTCGTCAAAGCAAGATGCTAATGGTTATTATTGTGTGAAATATGTTTTCTTGTGGTAACAAGTGTTAATTTCCTTGTGGGCTGCAGTACTAGCCAACGGTCACAAGATGTCACTGTCTTCCTTCTCACTGTTGTACAGAACTAGGTGAAAGGTTAAGTTTGCCCAGCAACAGTGGAAAAGAGACAGTTATGTGAGAGTTAACTTAGTATAAAGACAGCCCATAGTGGGTGGGAACATTGGGAATTTCTGTATAGTAAGAAATTTTGCAGGAAGTTCAGTCAGTGTAAGTTAAGAAGAAAGTCTGGAGAGGACCAGAGTTAGTGTGGAGCTGAGAGGCACAAGGCTACAAGAATTCTTACCGAACTTTAGAGGTGACTGAGTTCCAGTTCTGCAGGAAAATGGGTGAAACCCATTAGTGGGAGAATTAAAGGAAAAAATGAGTCCAGTGTTGACCAGACATGTGGGGCCTGTGAAGTAAGGGGGCTGCCCATCTGAGGACACAGAAGAGGGAAGCGGCTCTAGGAGTGGCCCTTGTAAGCTATCACAGACTGCTGTTTGGGTGCAGGGTTCATAGTGTAACTTATCGACCTGTGTGTTCCTGCATCGGGAAGATGGAGGTTTATCTCATTTGCTCTTCTTGTTTACTGTGCACATGTAAAGTCACTCTAAACTGATAAAAACATACCTCAGTATGAGACAGAAGAAGTTGTAAAATGTACTGCCTGCTGATTTGTCTGTTTAAGTGTGTTGCCAAGTAAAGAGTGCCTTGTTTTTAAGAATGTCCCTGGTGTCCATGTCTTGAAGTCAAATGGACCTGATGAGGAGGGGAATAAGAATTGCCTGAAGGTGAAGGTACCAATAGCAACACTGCCGGCATACACCCACCCACCGAGAACGCTAGTCCTTTCTGTAAGAACGTGCCTTGGTGTTGGACACCTGACACTCGCCTACGGCTACTGTCCTGGCCATCATGTCATAAATATAGCCTTAACCAGAATCTTGGCAATAGAAACGGAAACTAAATTTATGACAAGTTAATGTTTACTATATAATTATAAATTGAATGCATTAGTGTATTTTTGCTTATACTTATTGCCTTTCTCTTTATCATCAGTTTAAAGATAAAATATTGATATGTCCACATATATTAAAGCATGAATTAAATGTTTATGGGGTGCAAATCAATGCTGCTGCAAGAGCTAAACTTATTTAGACAAATTGAAAAAACATTCCTGTTTCCTGATAATTCATTATTGTCTTTGTACTACAACAACATTTTAAAAACATATGACTTTTATTGGAGAATTCTAAATCCCACATAGCAGCTGCACACACTGGATTTTAGAGCCATCCTTCCTGCTTGTATACAATTGTTTTATGCTTATTAGTAATCATCAGGACAAGCTTTGGAAACCATGCTTTATGATTGCTAGAGAGCAAAACCGTAAAAATTTCTTTTTTTGTTGGCAGTGGAGCCGGAGTCAGCATGCTTGATGCTGAGTTTGTGAAAACTCATAGCCTTGCTTGCTGTGCTTTAGCTGAACCTATTCCCATCTTTGCCATTGACTTGGCGCCATTTGCACAGAAAGCATTTACTCAGATTGTACATAATATAAAACTGAGGGTGGGTTCAGTTCATTGTGATATCATCCCTTGCTATGTTCTGGACAATCTTCCCTCTCCGATTGTCTTGGGTATACCTTGGCTTGTTAAACATAATCCGTTGGTGGATTGGCAAACCGGGGAGATTATTGATTGGTGAGATTACTGCCATGAGAACTGTCTAGATATTTCCATTGCTACTGTCTCTATGGAAATATTACCTGCTTTTCTGTCTGGTTTTGAGGACTTTTTTTTGAGAAGGGATGTCAGGATTTGCCTCCTCATCTTGCTTATGACTGTCTTATTAACCTGACCCCCAGACCTAAACTACCAAAGTCCAGACTGTATAATCTTTCTGGCCCTGAGAGACAAGCCATGAAGGATTTCATTGCAGAATGTCTGGAGGAGGGACATATCAGACTCTCATCTTCTCCTGTGGTGGCAGGGTTCTTCTTTGTGAAGAAAAAAGATGGCGGTCTACGCCCCTGTTTAGATTTCCGGGAATTAAATCAAATTACCATCCGTGATCCATACCCTCTTCCTCTGATTCCTGATTTGTTCAGCCAGGTTGTGGGAACTAAGGTATTCTCCAAGTTGGATTTAAGGGGAACCTACAATCTGGTTAGAATCAGAGAAGGGGACGAATGGAAGACAGCGTTCAATACCCCGGAAGGACATTTCGAGAGTCTGGTTATGCCTTTTGGTTTGACCAATGCACCTGCGGTATTCTAGCATTTCATAAAAGATATTTTCCATCATTTGGTGGGGAGGTTTGTGGTGGTCAGGATGATATTTACTCACCTCATTTTAAGTCTCATCGGGGGCATGCTAAGTAGGTGCTCCAGATATTAAGGCCTAACAAACTTTATACCAAACTAGAAAAATGTGTTTTCGCTGTTCAGGAGGTGCAGTTTTTGTGGTACTTGTTGTCATATTCAGGTTTATGGATGCATCCAGAGAAGATCCGTGCAGTTCTTGACTGGGAACATCCAGAGAACCTGAAGACTCTACAACGTTTTCTGGGCTTTACTAATTTTTACAAGAAATTCATCCAAAATTACTCTGTTATTGTGAAACCCCTTACTGACATGACTAAGAAGGGGTATGATGTTTCCAAATGGTCTGATGCCTCCCTCCAGGCTTTTTCTTGCTTAAAGAATCATTTTTCCACTGCACCTATACTCCGTCAAGCCGATGTTTCTCAACCCTTTATTATGGAGGTCGATGCTTCAGATGTCGGAGTTGGGACTGTGTTTAGTGATGATCGAGCACTAAAATGCTCAGGTACTCGTTGCTTGGGTTGAGCAAATTGGAATGCTCGGGTGCTCGACCTGAGCAACGAGCCCAATGTAAGTCTATGGCAAACTCGAGCATTTTTCAGGCGGCTCCTCCCGGCGGTCTGCAGAGGGCCTAAAAATTGCCCAAATCGATGGGAACAGTGCACAAATGACATGGGGACAGCATGGGGAAGACCCCTGGAAGCATTTCTGACTCCCAGGTCACTTCTGTTAGCAACGTTGTCAGAGGTATTATGGCACTTTTATGGACTCACAATAAAACATACCAAAACGAAACCAAAATGGATTTTCCTGGGAAATATATTAAGGAATAGTGTTGAGCCACCCCCGTAGTGTTCGAGTTCGGTTCGGTTCGTCGAACACCCGTGTGTTCGTCGAACTGTTCGTCGAACACCTTCGAACACCGTTAAAACCAATGGCAGGCAAACAAAAACACATAGAAACACATAGAAAACACCTTCAAAGGTGTCCAAAAGCTGACAAACTGCTCAGAAGACATAACTAACACATGGAAAAGTGACAAGTACATATAGTCATGCGAAAATAAAAGAGGTGGAGGAGTAAAAGGAGGGGGAGACACAGATATAGGCATGTCATGCCCTTCTAAAATCCAAAAAGTGAGAAGCCGACACGGCCAGTCCGCTCCTGCCCGTGCCACCTCCGTGTCGCCGGGTTTGTGCCAGAGCCGCGGTGAACCCTGATGGCCAGCCCCCCTCTCCCAATACTGGTGCCTGTCCGCTGGTGGGTCGAGCGAGCCCCCCTGTGGTGGAGGCAGCTCTAAGCTTTTTAATTTAAATTGTCTCTCTAATTTGAATGAATACACTTTAAATCCATTTACAAGGATCTATTGGAGGGCAAGTCTCATGCCAGCAGCCGCGTAATTCCAGCTCCAGTAGCGTCCACTAAAGCTGCTGCAGTTAAAAAGCTTTTATAAGGATCGAGCTCGGCTGTCCAACGCAAGGCATCCTACTGCCAGTCCGAGCCCCTATGCCTTGGGGTGCCTCCTGATGCTCTTCACTGAGTATCCCGTGGTCCCGAAGCATTTCCTTTGAAAAAATTAAGTGTCCAAACTACAGGTGGTGTAGCTTGCTTAACAGCCGGGATAATCCGCTGACTAGCAGACACTGCTACTAGGCACAAAGTATTTCCTGGGCTAGATGCAGTTAAAAATTTGTAATTAGATACTCTCGTTGGATGCTGAGAAAGCATTTCATAGAGTCTCCTGGCACGCCATATATGATTCTCTTAAAAAGCTTGGGGTAGGGGTCTAGGGGACCCTTTTATAGCCAAAATCACGGCCCTGTATCGCAATACGTCACCTAGGCTGAAGAAAAATGGAACTGTAGCACCCTGAGGGCTCGGTTGCTACAGAGGTATTGCACCTCACCCAGAGGTGTGATATCTCACTCTCAGGTAAGGATGTAGTGTGGATCAGGACCCGACACCTGCATGCATTAAACCACATTGCCGTGGGGCAGGGCGACCAATATGCCCCTGAGATGGGCACGACAGTCCCTGTCCCTGGCTGGAGTGGGGGGAGGGAACACTGAGGAAGGGGAACCCTGTAGTGCAGGAGCAGGGAGGAAGCAGTTCCTGGGTGCATTGAGAAGGGAGTATAAAAGGTGGGCACCATCTTAGTTCAGTGCAGAGAAGTCTGAGCAGAAGTGGCAGGGAGCAGGTGCTCTGCATGAGCTCTGCTCCGGAGGCGGGCCTAGTAACAGAGGCCCAGGCCTGGAAGAGGGAGAAGGAAGGAAGAGGAGCGGAGAAGGCTCCAGGAACGAGGAATGAAGGGATCCCAGGGGTGCGGACGGGCGAGTCGCCACCGCACGCCCGAATCCACCTGCGTGGAGGGGTCAGGCCAAAGGGGGAGACCGGTCCCCGAACTAGTGGAGGCAGGAAACGACCCTCAGCTAGAAACCGGAGGCTCTGACATTTTATGTGGCGCAGCCCCTCGCTACACCCGCTAGGAAGGCACCACATAGGGTCAGGGAAACTGGCGCCAAGTTTACCAAGAGGAGGCCCGAGGCAGCCGGACAGAAGTGTTGGTAAGAAAGGCCATACAAAGGACACACAAAGGGGGTCCTGTGAAGTGCTCCAAAGTTATCAGGGAGTTGTCTGAGCCCCTCACCTGGTGAGCACAGTACGACGTGGGCAGCCGTTACCTGCAGACGTGGTCTGGATAATAAGAACTGTGAGTAAAGGCCCTGAACTGCATCACTGACTCCGTGTCGTTACTGCTGCTGCCCTGCACCATCACCCCCATCCTCCGCATACACTGCCCTGAGGCTATACTCCTCCCATGGGGAGTTATGCTACGCTCTGCTGCACCCACAACACCAGCCTCAGCGGTCTGCCCTGTAGCGGCGGTTCACTCTGACCGCAATCCACGGGTGGCGTAGTCGTACATTTAAACATCAAAACCACATAAATTGTTCCACCACTGGTTTGACCGCCCTGAGCCACGGAACCGGGTCGCCGCCACAAAGACTACAACCACCAGCATCCACCAAAAAGGGTCCGGCTCCGGGTGTCCCAAGGCCCAGGGGGTGCGTCAGAACATTTTCATCACCTTTCACAATCACCAATGGGACAAGGCAGGGATGTCCTCTGTCCCCTCTCTTATACATCCTAGTGACGGAGCACCTGCTCTCATCAATTCGCCATAACCCCAATATTAGGTGGATTGAGGTGGGAGGCACCGAGTACAAGTGCTCTCTATTTGCTGATGATGTCCTAGTATATATCACTCAATCACATATATCCATCCATGCTGTTATGGCTGAAATAGATCACTTTGTTACATGGTCAAATTTTGAAATCAATGCAGCGAAGTCTGAGGCCCTCGATGTCTCCCTCCCCAAATCCATATAGGATTCCATCCAGTCCAACTTTCCCTTTGCCTGGCCCTCACAGGGTATCAAATACTTAGGAATTCCTATTCATAGAGACCTCTCCCATCTATGTTATCTTAATTTTGGGCCCTTTATTGAACAACTCCATACAGACCACGGTTGGCAAGTTAGAACTGTAAGATTCACTACGTGAACCGCTGGTGTTTTGTGGAAAAGCACATGTACACTGCGTTCCAAATTATTATGCAAAAAGTGTTTAGGAGTGATAAGGGAAGAATTTGTTTGTTTGTCAGTTAAACTCATTGATGGTGATGTGTGTCAGGGCTCTTTATATCACTGTAAGCAATTGCAGACACCTGTGCTAATTAGTTTGGCAGGTGTGTCCAATGAAAGGCAAGACTACTTATGAAGGCTCTCTCACATTATTAAGCAGCCTACATTTTCTGCCAAAATGGGAAAGAAAAAGGATGTGTCGGCTGCTGAGAAGCAACAAATTGTGGAGTGTTTAGGTCAAGGCATGACTACAATCAACATTGTGCGATGATCAGGATGAAGTGTCTTGGCAATCAAGAAGTATGTAGCTGATTCACAGTACACACGTGTGCGTGCTGATAAGGGCAAATTGAGGACTCTTTCCTACAGGCAATTACGTCAGGTTGAAAGAGCAGCGGCAAAAAAGCCTTGTCATAGCAGCAGACAAGTTTTTGAAGCTGCTTGTGCCTACAATGTCCCCCGAACAACAAGATGCAGGGTCCTTCAGAGGTTTGCAGCTGTGCATACGCCATCCTGTCGACCTCCTCTATCCACTTCACACAAGCAGAAACGGCTCCAGTGGGCCAAACATTACATGAAGACTGATTTCAAAACTGTTTTGTTCACGGATGAGTGCCGTGCAGCGCTCGATGGTCCAGATGGATGGAGTGGAGGATGGCTGGTTGATGGACACCCCACGCAAACACGGCTACAGCACCAACAAGGAGGAGGTGGAGTAATGTTTTGGGCTGGAATCATGGGGAGAGAGATTGTCGGCCCCTTTAGGATCCCTGAAGGCGCTATAGATGAACTCCATAATGTATGTGGATTTTCTCAAACAGCACTTCCTGCCATGGTTCAAGAAGAAGAACCGTGTATTTCACAGCAAGATCATTTTTCTGCATGATAATGCACCATCTCATGCTGCACATAAAACATCTGCATCTCTGGCTGATATGGGCATAAAAGGGGACAAACTTATGGTGTGACCCCCATGCTCCCCTGACCTCTACCCCATTCAGAACCTTTGGAGCATCATTAAAAGGAGTGTCTATGATGGCGGGAGGCAGTTCACATCTAAGCAACAGCTCTGGGAGGGTATTCTGTCCTCATGCAAAACAATTGAAGCAGAAACCATCCAAAACCTGACAAATTCAATGGACGAGAGAGTTCAGAAGCTCCTTTCGAACAAGGGGTCCTATGTGAAAATGTAACATCACCTAGAATAAAGTTTTGAGTTGAAAACTGTTTGATTTCAGTTTCTAACAACCTGCTAATGCTTATAATTTCAAAAATGACCATTTTTTTGGTCTTTATTAAAATGAAAAGGTTGATCGAAAAGTTTGGGGGATCTAAGAATGTGGCAACCCAGTAGTCATGATTACTTCGAATTCTGACAATATGAGGGTCATGCTGCAGGTAGTGCAGCAAGAAGGCACTTATGTGTCTTGCGCATCTCGGAGCCCCAAAATTATTTTCCGGGCTAGATACAGCTAAAAATTATTTTTAATTTTAAATCTGGTGAAGCTTTAGTATAGATGGCCTAATAGGATCAGTGCTGCACACTGCTACAAAGCCCAAATTATTTTCCAGCCAAGATACAGATAAACATGATTAGTAATTTGAAAGCTTAAAACGGTTGGTAGGGTGATTTTAACCAAACATCAAGCTTTTACTCTCCCCAGGATGACACAGGGGTAGAAAAGTCGTTTCGGATCCATGATTTGTTCATCTTTATGAACGTGAGTCTGTCTACATTATCAGTGGAGAGCCGCGTGCGCTTATCTGTCAGCACACCACCAGCAGCGCTGAACACACGTTCAGACAGAACGCTGGCTGCGGGGCATGACAAGATCTCCAAGGCGTAAGTGGCTAGCTCCGGCCATTTATCCAGATTGGAAGCCCAAAAAGAGCAAGGGTCCAGTGACACAGTCGTGGCTTCAATGTTTACTTGGAGATACTCCTGTACCATCGTCTCTAGGCGTTGACTATGTGTCAGACTTCTTGTCTCCTGTGGCCTTGCAAAGGATGGGCTAAAAAAGTGGTGAAATGATTCCGCAAAATTGATGTTACCAGCAGATACTGTGGTTCTGTTACGGTTTGAGTGCTGAACACTTGACCGTCCCACGGTTGGCAAGTTGGAACTGTGAGATTCACTACGTGCACCACTGGTATTTTGTGGAAAAGCACATGTAAGATTCTGCAACAGTCTCTGCTGATACTCCTGCATGCGTGCATCCCTTTCTATGGCAGGAATAATTTCTGCAAATTTACTTTTGTACTGGGGATCTAACAGTGTGGCAACCCAGTAGTCAGGATTATTTCTAATTCTCACAATTCGAGGGTCATGTTGCAGGTAGTGCAGCAAGAAGGCACTCATGTGTGTTGCGCATCCAGGAGCACCAAGTCCCTGTTGTGTTGGTGGCGAGGTAACAATCATGCTTCCTTCCTCTGTCCTCTCCCCCCAACCTCGCACAACAGAAATGTGATCAAGGTCTCCCTCATCTGATGAGTCTTCCATCAGTTCGTCCTCCACTTCTTCCTGGGCTCCTGCACCTTCCTCACTAGTTTGGCTGCTACCATGCGCCCTGGTAAAACCATCTCCCCCACCCTCACATGCCTGCCGCCTTGGTGCTGCCGACCGTCTGGACCTTGCAGATGTTAGCCCTTCCGCATACAACTCCTCCTCCTCTACTTCCTCCACCTCCTCTTGTGCCACCACCTGACTCCGAATTCTGTTTAACATGTGCTCCAGCATGTAAATCACCGGAATAGTCATGCTGATAATGGCATCGTCAGCATTAAACATCTTCGTCGCCATTTCAAAACTGTGCAGAAGGGTGCATAGGTCCCTGATCTGAGACCACTCCTCCAGCGTGATTTGCCCCACCTCTGAATCTCGTTGGCCCAGGCTATACGTCAGAACGTATTGCACCAGGGCTTGTCGGTGCTGCCACAGTCGCTGCAACATGTGCAGAGTTGAATTCCACCGGGTAGGCACATCGCATTTTAGCCGGTGAAGTGGCAGGCCCAACGACTTCTGTAGAGATGTAAGTCGCTGAGCTGCGGGATGCGAACGGCGGAAGTGAGCACACAGCGACCGTGCCCTCTGCAGAAGGCCATCTAGTCTGGGATAGTGGGCTAAAAATTGCTGGACAACCAGGTTCAACACGTGAGCCATACAAGGCACGTGTGTGACATTGCCCCGGCGAAGGGCCGCACCCAGGTTTGCAGCATTGTCGCACACGGCCTTCCCTGGTTTCAGGTCCAGTGGAGACAACCATTCATGAAATTGGTTCTCCAGAGCTGACCACAACTCCTCAGCTGTGTGACTCACATTTCCCAGACATTTCAATGTAAAAACCGCCTGATGACGTTGAGCCCTACTGCTAGCATAGTAAGGAGGTGTGCAGGATCCCTTCTGCGCAGTTAGAAAGCTTGTGGCATGACCAGACAGGCTTTGGGTGCAGGTGGAAGACGGAGAGGAGGTTGAGGAGGCAGAAGCAGTGGAGGAACTTTGACATAAAGAGGATTGACGCACAACTCGTGGGGACGGCAAGACTTGGACAGCAGCCCCTTGTCCTGCTGTCACCATAGTTACCCAGTGCCCAGTCAGCGACATGTAACGCCCCTGTCCATGCCTGCTCGTCCAAGTGTCTGTGGTGAAATGCAGCCTGTCACACACAGAGTTTCTCAAAGAAGCGGTGATGTTGTGTGCGACATGCTGGTGGAGCGCAGGCACACCTTTCTTTGAGAAGTAGTGCCGACTGGGCATCTGGTACTGGGGCACTGCGACGGACATAAGGTCTCGAAAATCCTCTGTGTCCACCAGGCGGAAAGGCAGCATTTCTGTAGCCAAGAGCTTGCAGATGGTGAAATTCAACCTCAGCTTTCTCATGGCTAGGAGGAAATGGTCTTTTACTTGTCCACATCTGAGGGACCGAGGGCTGGCTATTGTGCTTAGACGGGGTTGATAAGGGTGTCCCCGGCAAACTGCCGGTCTGTGAGGAAGATGCAGGCGGACATGTTAGGTTGCCTTGATCCAAAGGTGGTGCTATCGATGTCGGACAGCGCTCAACACCAGCTGGTGTTCCCACCTCCAAAGAAAATGATGACCTGCCAATCACGCTGGCTGTTGCGGGTAAAGAGGTGGCAGGTCTGCGCCCCAAAACAGGTGTGACTGCTGTCCCCCCAGTCACAGAGGATGAAGAGGCCGCGGATGCACAAGATATGGCAGACGGTGGTTGGCCCGGCCGGCTAGGCCGCATTGTAGCACACTGAGCTTCCCACTGCAACTTATGCTTCATGTCCATGTGCCGGTTCATGCATGAAGTACTCAAACTATGTATTTTTTGGCCTCTACTTAGCTTTTGCTGACAAATGTTACAGATAACACGAGTTGGGTCATCTTTATCGATCTGAAAAAATGCCCAGGCTATGCAAGGCTTAGCACCCATGCGACCTGAAGAGTAGAGATGAGCGTTGTTCTACTCGAACTGTTCGCCAATCTCAAATTCGAGCTGTTTTGGGCGGTGTTCGAGCCGTTCGGCGAACACGAACAATTTGAGAAAAATTCGGCTGTTCGAGGTTATGTTCGATAACTGTTCGTGCACCAAAATCATAACTGGATTTTTTCTCAGTAATGATGAAAATTAATGTTAATACGCAGTTTGAGTGTACAGCGGGGTGGGGGGAGGGGCAGGGGATGGATCTCTGCAGGAACAATGAAGATCTCCATTTTTTTTTCTCTTTCCCGCATTTGCAGTGGGGAGGTGCAATCTGTCAGCCTATCAGCAGCGCACACACGGAGCGAAGTGCTTTTTTTCACACAAGCAAGGGCATGTGTCATTGGCAGTGTATGTCACATGTCCTTGCCCTATAAGACCAAGCCATTTTCCCCGTCGCCACCATTTTCTCACTGCTGCAGCTGCGTGTTAGACGGCACCGCTGTTGCTGTGTGCGCTATACCTTGTTAATTTCAAGCCAATTTTCGCACAAATATACAGATACCTTGGGAGTAGGGAATAGTTGTGATTGCAGTCCTTTTAAGGACTAGGTTACAGCATTTCCTACGACTTTTATCAGGGAGGTCTGTGCTCTTAAATAGATAGGTTGTGGGAGTAAAGACTAATTGTAATTGGAGTCCTTTTCAGGACTAGGTTACATGAGTTCCTATCAGTTTTTGGCAGGCAGGTCTGTGCCAGTGCTGTGCAAGTTTTTTTCACAGCATTTGGCTGAATCTAGCAAAGCTAATCCTTTTTGGCCTATTGCAGAGTGTGTTAGTCAGTGGAGTAGCCTATCTGTGTTGCAAGATATAACACCTGTGTATAGAATACCAATTTTTTTACTGCACCTAGAGAAGTAAAATCTTTTGGGCATAGCATCATTCTATTAGTCCATCTATACTGACCTCCATCAGGTTGCAAACTGAATATAATTTTTTTCTGCATCTAGCTCTGAAAAAATATTTGGGCTTCTAGCAGTGTGTGGGACTTGGTCTATTAGTCCATCTATACTGACCTCCATCAGGTTGCAAATTAAAAATAATTTTTTTCTTCATTTAGCTCTGAAAAAATATTTGGGCTTCTAGCAGTGTGTGGGACTTGTTCTATTAGTCCTTCTATACTGACCTCCAGCATGTTGCAAATTGAATATAATTTTTTTCTGCATCTAGCTCTGAAAAAATAGTTGGGCTTCTAGCGGTGTGTGGGACTTGGTCTATTAGTCCATCTATACTGACCTCCATCAGGTTGCAAATTAAAAATAATTTTTTTCTGCATCTAGCTCTGAAAAAATATTTGGGCTTCTAGCAGTGTGTGGGACTTGGTCTATTAGTCCTTCTATACTGACCTCCAGCAGGTTGCAAATTGAATACAATTTTTTTCTGCATCTAGCTCTGAAAAAATAGTTGGGCTTCTAGCGGTGTGTGGGACTTGGTCTATTAGTCCATCTATACTGACCTCCATCAGGTTGCAAATTAAAAATAATTTTTTTCTGCATCTAGCTCTGAAAAAATATTTGGGCTTCTAGCAGTGTGTGGGACTTGGTCTATTAGTCCATCTATACTGACCTCCATCAGGTTGCAAATTAAAAATAATTTTTTTCTGCATCTAGCTCTGAAAAAATATTTGGGCTTCTAGCGGTGTGTGGGACTTGGTCTATTAGTCCATCTATACTGACCTCCATCAGGTTGCAAATTAAAAATAATTTTTTTCTGCATCTAGCTCTGAAAAAATATTTGGGCTTCTAGCAGTGTGTGGGACTTGGTCTATTAGTCCATCTATACTGACCTCCATCAGGTTGCAAATTAAAAATAATTTTTTTCTGCATCTAGCTGTGAAAAAATATTTGGGCTTCTAGCGGTGTGTGGGACTTGGTCTATTAGTCCATCTATACTGACCTCCATCAGGTTGCAAATTAAAAATAATTTTTTTCTGCATCTAGCTCTGAAAAAATATTTGGGCTTCTAGCAGTGTGTGGGACTTGGTCTATTAGTCCATCTATACTGACCTCCATCAGGTTGCAAATTAAAAATAATTTTTTTCTGCATCTAGCTCTGAAAAAATATTTGGGCTTCTAGCGGTGTGTGGGACTTGGTCTATTAGTCCATCTATACTGACCTCCATCAGGTTGCAAATTAAAAATAATTTTTTTCTGCATCCAGCTCTGAAAAAATATTTGGGCTTCTAGCAGTGTGTGGGACTTGGTCTATTAGTCCATCTATACTGACCTCCATCAGGTTGCAAATTAAAAATAATTTTTTTCTTCATTTAGCTCTGAAAAAATATTTGGGCTTCTAGCAGTGTGTGGGACTTGTTCTATTAGTCCTTCTATACTGACCTCCTGCAGGTTGCAAATTGAATATAATTTTTTTCTGCATCTAGCTCTGAAAAAATAGTTGGGCTTCTAGCGGTGTGTGGGACTTGGTCTATTAGTCCATCTATACTGACCTCCATCAGGTTGCAAATTAAAAATAATTTTTTTCTGCATCTAGCTCTGAAAAAATATTTGGGCTTCTAGCAGTGTGTGGGACTTGGTCTATTAGTCCATCTATACTGACCTCCATCAGGTTGCAAATTAAAAATAATTTTTTTCTGCATCTAGCTCTGAAAAAATATTTGGGCTTCTAGCGGTGTGTGGGACTTGGTCTATTAGTCCATCTATACTGACCTCCATCAGGTTGCAAATTAAAAATAATTTTTTTCTGCATCTAGCTCTGAAAAAATATTTGGGCTTCTAGCAGTTTGTGGGACTTGGTCTATTAGTCCTTCTATACTGACCTCCAGCACGTTGCAAATTAAAAATAATTTTTATCTGCATCTACAGTACCTCTGAAAAAATATTTGGGCTTCTAGCAGTGTGTGGGACTATTTGTATTAGTCCATCTATACTGACCTCCATCAGGTTGCAAATTCAAAATAATTTTTTTCTGCATCTAACCCAGCCAATAGTTTTGGCCTAATACCACAGTTTGGCCACTCAGCTCTGCTCGGTTACCATCCATTGTTTTTTTGTGCAAACAACTCCAGAGTTGTGAATTAGTTAACCACCAAAATGAGTGGAAAAAGGCCTGCTGCTGGTGGAAAGGGGAATAGGCGTGTTGGGAATGGGAAAAAAGGTTGTGTCCGTGGGGTAGGTGTTAAAGCAACAGTAACATCTGCAGAAGAAAGACCATCTTCCAGCCAAACTAAAATGTCTACTTCTTTTAGCGGACAATGTGATAAGATCCCTTTCTTACGGCCACGCCAATCGCTACAAATTCCAGATGAGGCACAAAAACAGCAGGTGCTTCAACGGATATCAAGTGCTCCTTTAAGTGGGCTCTCCTCCACATCAACTTCAACATCACAAATACTCCAGTCCTCAAAGGTGTCACCCAAATCGCACTTGCTTCCTCACAGCTCCCAAATCTCCAGCTGCCCGTCTGAGTATGAGGTAGAACAGATGGTTGAGTCTGCAGAGCTGTTTACTCATACTATAGCCTGGGAATCAGAGGTCGACTCCAGCGCTTCTGTGAATCCAGACGAGGAAATGATCTGCACTGATGCCCAGAATCTTTATGAGTCGGATCCAGGACCAGACGCAGAAGGTTCTGACCATAATGTAGACCCTCATTCCCAAACTGTAACTCCTGTTGGTGGAGACAATGAGGAAGACGATGATAAGACTCAAATACCTGATTGGAGCGACAACTTTAGTTTTTTGTCAGGGCAGGAACAGGTTGGCTCTGAGGACGACGGGTGTGATAACGCACAGGGTGATGATGATGAGGTCGGAGATCCCACTTACTATCAACCCACAGTCAGCCAAGAGATGAGGTCAGCAGAGGAGGTGGAGGAAGATGCTAGTGACGACGAGGTCAGGTTGCGCCTTCCTGGACAGAGACGTAGTACTGGAAGCACGTCAACAACTGCATCCTCAAACACAACTCTGCCTCTCACCACAAGTCGTGGTGGCTCTTCAGGTCGCATGGGTGCTAAGCCTTGCATAGCCTGGGCATTTTTTCAGATCGATAAAGATGACCCAACTCGTGTTATCTGTAACATTTGTCAGCAAAAGCTAAGTAGAGGCCAAAAAATACATAGTTTGAGTACTTCATGCATGAACCGGCACATGGACATGAAGCATAAGTTGCAGTGGGAAGCTCAGTGTGCTACAATGCGGCCTAGCCGGCCGGGCCAATCACCGTATGCCATATCTTGTGCATCCGCGGCCTCTTCATCCTCTGTGACTGGGGGGACAGCAGTCACACCTGTTTTGGGGCGCAGACCTGCCACCTCTTTACCCGCAACAGCCAGCGTGATTGGCAGGTCATCATTTTCTTTGGAGGTGGTAACACCAGCTGGTGTTGAGCGCTGTCCGACATCGATAGCACCACCTTTGGATCAAGGCAACCTAACATGTCCGCCTGCATCTTCCTCACAGACCGGCAGTTTGCCGGGGACACCCTTATCAACCCCGTCTAAGCACAATAGCCAGCCCTCGGTCCCTCAGATGTGGACAAGTAAAAGACCATTTCCTCCTAGCCATGAGAAAGCTAAGAGGTTGAATTTCACCATCTGCAAGCTCTTGGCTACAGAAATGCTGCGTTTCCGCCTGGTGGACACAGAGGATTTTCGAGACCTTATGTCCGTCGCAGTGCCCCAGTACCAGATGCCCAGTCGGCACTACTTCTCAAAGAAAGGTGTGCCTGCGCTCCACCAGCATGTCACACAAAACATCACCGCTTCTTTGAGAAACTCTGTGTGTGACAGGGTGCATTTCACCACAGACACTTGGACGAGTAGGCATGGACAGGGGCGTTACATGTCGCTGACTGGGCACTGGGTAACTATGGTGACAGCAGGACAAGGGGCTGCTGTCCAAGTCTTGCCGTCCCCACGAGTTGTGCGTCAATCCTCTTTATGTCAAAGTTCCTCCACTGCTTCTGCCTCCTCAACCTCCTCTCGGTCTTCCACCTGCACCCAAAGCCTGTCTGGTCATGCCACAAGCTTTCTAACTGCGCAGAAGGGATCCTGCACACCTCCTTACTATGCTGGCAGTAGGGCTCAACGTCATCAGGCGGTTTTTACATTGAAATGTCTGGGAAATGTGAGTCACACAGCTGAGGAGTTGTGGTCAGCTCTGGAGAACCAATTTCATGAATGGTTGTCTCCACTGGACCTGAAACCAGGGAAGGCCGTGTGCGACAATGCTGCAAACCTGGGTGCGGCCCTTCGCCGGGGCAATGTCACACACGTGCCTTGTATGGCTCACGTGTTGAACCTGGTTGTCCAGCAATTTTTAGCCCACTATCCCAGACTAGATGGCCTTCTGCAGAGGGCACGGTCGCTGTGTGCTCACTTCCGCCGTTCGCATCCCGCAGCTCAGCGACTTACATCTCTACAGAAGTCGTTGGGCCTGCCACTTCACCGGCTAAAATGCGATGTGCCTACCCGGTGGAATTCAACTCTGCACATGTTGCAGCGACTGTGGCAGCACCGACAAGCCCTGGTGCAATACGTTCTGACGTATAGCCTGGGCCAACGAGATTCAGAGGTGGGGCAAATCACGCTGGAGGAGTGGTCTCAGATCAGGGACCTATGCACCCTTCTGCACAGTTTTGAAATGGCGACGAAGATGTTTAGTGCTGACGATGCCATTATCAGCATGACTATTCCGGTGATTTACATGCTGGAGCACATGTTAAACAGAATTCGGAGTCAGGTGGTGGCACAAGAGGAGGTGGAGGAAGTAGAGGAGGAGGAGTTGTATGCGGAAGGGCTAACATCTGCAAGGTCCAGACGGTCGGCAGCACCAAGGCGGCAGGCATGTGAGGGTGGGGGAGATGGTTTTACCAGGGCGCATGGTAGCAGCCAAACTAGTGAGGAAGGTGCAGGAGCCCAGGAAGAAGTGGAGGACGAACTGATGGAAGACTCATCAGATGAGGGAGACCTTGATCACATTTCTGTTGTGCGAGGTTGGGGGGAGAGGACAGAGGAAGGAAGCATGATTGTTACCTCGCCACCAACACAACAGGGACTTGGTGCTCCTGGATGCGCAACACACATGAGTGCCTTCTTGCTGCACTACCTGCAACATGACCCTCGAATTGTGAGAATTAGAAATAATCCTGACTACTGGGTTGCCACACTGTTAGATCCCCGGTACAAAAGTAAATTTGCAGAAATTATTCCTGCCATAGAAAGGGATGCAAGCATGCAGGAGTATCAGCAGAGACTGTTGCAGAATCTTACATGTGCTTTTCCACAAAATACCAGTGGTGCACGTAGTGAATCTCACAGTTCCAACTTGCCAACCGTGGGACCGTCAAGTGTTCAGCACTCAAACCGTAACAGAACCACAGTATCTGCTGGTAACATCAATTTTGCGGAATCATTTCACCACTTTTTTAGCCCATCCTTTGCAAGGCCACAGGAGACAAGAAGTCTGACACATAGTCAACGCCTAGAGACGATGGTACAGGAGTATCTCCAAATAAACATTGAAGCCACGACTGTGTCACTGGACCCTTGCTCTTTTTGGGCTTCCAATCTGGATAAATGGCCGGAGCTAGCCACTTACGCCTTGGAGATCTTGTCATGCCCTGCAGCCAGCGTTCTGTCTGAACGTGTGTTCAGCGCTGCTGGTGGTGTGCTGACAGATAAGCGCACGCGGCTCTCCACTGATAATGTAGACAGACTCACGTTCATAAAGATGAACAAATCATGGATCCGAAACGACTTTTCTACCCCTGTGTCATCCTGGGGAGAGGAAAAGCTTGATGATTGGTTAAAATCACCCTACCAACCGTTTTAAGCTTTCAAATTACTAATCATGTTTATCTGTATCTTGACTGGAAAATAATTTGGGCTTTGTAGCAGTGTGCAGCACTGATCCTATTAGACCATCGATACTAAAGCTTCACCAGATTTAAAATTAAAAATAATTTTTAGCTGCATCTAGCCCGGAAAATAATTTTGGGGCTCCGAGATGCGCAAGGCACATAAGTGCCTTCTTGCTGCACTACCTGCAGCATGACCCTCATATTGTCAGAATTCGAAGTAATCATGACTACTGGGTTGCCACACTCTTAGATCCCCCAAACTTTTCGATCAACCTTTTCATTTTAATAAAGACCAAAAAAATGGTCATTTTTGAAATTATAAGCATTAGCAGGTTGTTAGAAACTGAAATCAAACAGTTTTCAACTCAAAACTTTATTCTAGGTGATGTTACATTTTCACATAGGACCCCTTGTTCGAAAGGAGCTTCTGAACTCTCTCGTCCATTGAATTTGTCAGGTTTTGGATGGTTTCTGCTTCAATTGTTTTGCATGAGGACAGAATACCCTCCCAGAGCTGTTGCTTAGATGTGAACTGCCTCCCGCCATCATAGACACTCCTTTTAATGATGCTCCAAAGGTTCTGAATGGGGTAGAGGTCAGGGGAGCATGGGGGTCACACCATAAGTTTGTCCCCTTTTATGCCCATATCAGCCAGAGATGCAGATGTTTTATGTGCAGCATGAGATGGTGCATTATCATGCAGAAAAATGATCTTGCTGTGAAATACACGGTTCTTCTTCTTGAACCATGGCAGGAAGTGCTGTTTGAGAAAATCCACATACATTATGGAGTTCATCTTTAGCACCTTCAGGGATCCTAAAGGGGCCGACAATCTCTCTCCCCATTATTCCAGCCCAAAACATTACTCCACCTCCTCCTTGTTGGCTCTGTAGCCGTGTTTGCGTGGGGTGTCCATCAACCAGCCATCCTCCACTCCATCCATCTGGACCATCGAGCGCTGCACGGCACTCATCCGTGAACAAAACAGTTTTGAAATCAGTCTTCATGTAATGTTTGGCCCACTGGAGCCGTTTCTGCTTGTGTGAAGTGGATAGAGGAGGTCGACAGGATGGCGCATGCACAGCTGCAAACCTCTGAAGGACCCTGCATCTTGTTGTTCGGGGGACGTTGGAGGCACAAGCAGCTTCAAAAACTTGTCTGCTGCTATGACAAGGCTTTTTTGCCGCTGCTCTTTCAACCTGACGTAATTGCCTGTAGGAAAGAGTCCTCAATTTGCCCTTATCAGCACGCACACGTGTGTACTGTGAATCAGCTACATACTTCTTGATTGCCAAGACACTTCATCCTGATCATCGCACAATGTTGATTGTAGTCATGCCTTGACCTAAACACTCCACAATTTGTTGCTTCTCAGCAGCCGACACATCCTTTTTCTTTCCCATTTTGGCAGAAAATGTAGGCTGCTTAATAATGTGAGAGAGCCTTCTTAAGTAGTCTTGCCTTTCATTGGACACACCTGCCAAACTAATTAGCACAGGTGTCTGCAATTGCTTACAGTGATATAAAGAGCCCTGACACACATCACCATCAATGAGTTTAACTGACAAACAAACAAATTCTTCCCTTATCACTCCTAAACACTTTTTGTATAATAATTTGGAACGCAGTGTACATGTGCTTTTCCACAAAACACCAGTGGTTCACGTAGTGAATCTTACAGTTCTAACTTGCCAACCGTGGTCTGTATGGAGTTGTTCAATAAAGGGCCCAAAATTAAGATAACATAGATGGGAGAGGTCTCTATGAATAGGAATTACTAAGTATTTGATACCCTGTGAGGGCCAGGCAAAGGGAAAGTTGGACTGGATGGAATCCTACATGGATTTGGGGAGGGAGACATCGAGGGCCTCAGACTTCGCTGCATTGATTTTAAAATTTTACCATATAACAAAGTGATCTATTTCAGCCATAACAGCATGGATGGATATATGTGATTGAGTGATATATACTAGGACATCATCAGCAAATAGAGAGCACTTGTACTCGGTGCCTCCCACCTCAATCCACCTAATATTGGGGTTATGGCGAATTGATGAGAGCAGGTGCTCCGTCACTAGGATGTATAAGAGAGGGGACAGAGGACTTCACTGCCTTGTCCCATTGGTGATTGTGAAAGGTGATGAAAATGTTCTGACGCACCCCCTGGGCCTTGGGACACCCGGAGCCGGACCCTTTTTGGTGGATGCTGGTGGTTGTAGTCTTCGTGGCGGCGACCCAGTTCCGTGGCTCAGGGCGGTCAAACCAGTGGCGGAACTATTTATGTGGTTTTCATGTTTAAATGTCCGACTACTCCACCCGTGGATTGCGGTCAGAGTGAACCGCCGCTACAGGGCAGACCACTGAGGCTCGTGTTGTGGGTGCAGCAGAGCGTAGCATAACTCCCCACGGGAGGAGTATAGCCTCAGGGCAGTGTATGCGGAGGATGGGGGTGATGGTGCAGGGCAGCAGCAGTAACGACACGGAGTCAGTGATGCAGTTCAGGGCCTTTACTCACAGTTCTTATTATCCAGACCACGTCTGCAGGTAACGGCTTGCCACGTCGTACTGTGCTCACCAGGTGAGGGGCTCAGACAACTCCCAGATAACTTTGGAGCACTTCACAGGACCCCCTTTGTGTGTCCTTTGTCTGGCCTTTCTTACCAACACTTCTGTCCGGCTGCCTCGGGCCTCCTCTTGGTAAACTTGGCGCCAGTTTCCCTGACCCTATGTGGTGTCTTCCTAGCGGGTGTAGCGAGGGGCTGCGCCACATAAATTGTCAGAGCCTCCGGTTTCTAGCTGAGGGTCGTTTCCTGCCTCCACTAGTGCGGGGACCGGTCTCCCCCTTTGGCCTGACCCCTCCACGCAGGTGGATTCGGGCGTGCGGTGGCGACTCGCCCGTCCGCATCCCTGGGATCCCTTCATTCCTCGTTCCTGGAGCCTTCTCCGCTCCTCTTCCTTCCTTCTCCCTCTTCCAGGCCTGGGCCTCTGTTACTAGGCCCGCCTCCAGAGCAGAGCTCATGCAGAGCCCCTGCTCCCTGCCACTTCTGCTCAGACTTCTCTGCACTGAACTAAGATGGTGCCCACCTTTTATACTCCCTTCTCAATGCACCCAGGAACTGCTTCCTCCCTGCTCCTGCACTACAGGGTTCCCCTTCCTCAGTGTTCCCTCCCCCCACTCCAGCCAGGGACAGGGACTGTCGTGCCCATCTCAGGGGCATATTGGTCGCCCTGCCCCACGGCAATGTGGTGTAATGCATGCAGGTGTCGGGTCCTGATCCACACTCCATCCTTACCTGAGAGTGAGATATCACACCTCTGGGTGAGGTGCAATACGTCTGTAGCAACCGAGCCCTCAGGGTGCTACAGTTCCATTTATCTTCAGCCTAGGTGACGTATTGCGATACAGGGCCGTGATTTTGGCTATAAAAGGGTCCCCTAGACCCCTACCCCAAGCTTTTTAAGAGAATCATATATGGCGTGCCAGGAGACTCTATGGAATGCTTTCTCAGCATCCAATGAGAGTATCTAATTACAAATTTTTAACTGCATCTAGCCCAGGAAATACTTTGTGCCTAGTAGCAGTGTCTGCTAGTGAGCGGATTATCCCGGCTGTTAAGCAAGCTGCACCACCTGTAGTTTAGACACTTAATTTTTTCAAAGGAAATGCTTCGGGACCATGGGATACTTAGTGAAGAGCATCAGGAGGCACCCCAAGGCATAGGGGCTGGGACTGGCAGTAGGATGCCTTGCGGTGGACAGCCGAGCTCGATCCTTATAAAAGCTTTTTAACTGCAGCAGCTTTAGTGGACGCTACTGGAGCTGGAATTACCGCGGCTGCTGGCATGAGACTTGCCCTCCAATAGATCCTTGTAAATGGATTTAAAGTGTATTCATTCAAATTAGAGAGACAATTTAAATTAAAAAGCTTAGAGCTGCCTCCACCACAGGTGGGCTCGCTCGACCCACCAGCGGACAGGCACCAGTATTGGGAGAGGGGGGCTGGCCGTCAGGGTTCACCGCGGCTCTGGCACAAACCCGGCGACACGGAGGTGGCACGGGCAGGAGCGGACTGGCCGTGTCGGCTTCTCACTTTTTGGATTTTAGAAGGGCATGACATGCCTATATCTGTGTCTCCCCCTCCTTTTACTCCTCCACCTCTTTTATTTTCGCATGACTATATGTACTTGTCACTTTTCCATGTGTTAGTTATGTCTTCTGAGCAGTTTGTCAGCTTTTGGACACCTTTGAAGGTGTTTTCTATGTGTTTCTATGTGTTTTTGTTTGCCTGCCATTGGTTTTAACGGTGTTCGAAGGTGTTCGACGAACAGTTCGACGAACACACGGGTGTTCGACGAACCGAACCGAACTCGAACACTACGGGGGTGGCTCAACACTACTGAAGAGCCACCACGACTTGTGGTGAGAGGCAGAGTTGTGTTTGAGGATGCAGTTGTTGACGTGCTTCCAGTACTACGTCTCTGTCCAGGAAGGCGCAACCTGACCTCGTCGTCACTAGCATCTTCCTCCACCTCCTCTGCTGACCTCATCTCTTGGCTGACTGTGGGTTGACAGTAAGTGGGATCTCCAACCTCATCATCATCACCCTGTGCGTTATCACACCCGTCGTCCTCAGAGCCAACCTGTTCCTGCCCTGACAAAAAACTAAAGTTGTCGCTCCAATCAGGTATTTGAGTCTTATCATCGTCTTCCTCATTGTCTCCACCAACAGGAGTTACAGTTTGGGAATGAGGGTCTCCATTATGGTCAGAACCTTCTGCGTTTGGTCCTGGATCCGACTCATAAAGATTCTGGGCATGAGTGCAGATCATTTCCTCGTCTGGATTCACAGAAGCGCTGGAGTCGACCTCTGATTCCCAGGCTATAGTATGAGTAAACAGCTCTGCAGACTCAACCATCTGTTCTACCTCATACTCAGACGGGCAGCTGGAGATTTGGGAGCTGTGAGGAAGCAAGTGCGATTGGGGTGACACCTTTGAGGACTGGAGTATTTGTGATGTTGAAGTTGATGTGGAGGAGAGCCCACTTAAAGGAGCACTTGATATCCGTTGAAGCACCTGCTGTTTTTGTGCCTCATCTGGAATTTGTAGCGATTGGCGTGGCCGTAAGAAAGGGATCTTATCACATTGTCCGCTAAAAGAAGTAGACATTTTAGTTTGGCTGGAAGATGGTCTTTCTTCTGCAGATGTTACTGTTGCTTTAACACCTACCCCACGGACACAACCTTTTTTCCCCTTCCCAACACGCCTATTCCCCTTTCCACCAGCAGCAGGCCTTTTTCCACTCATTTTGGTGGTTAACTAATTCACAACTCTGGAGTTGTTTGCACGAAAAAACAATGGATGGTAACCAAGCAGAGCTGAGTGGCCAAACTGTGGTATTAGGCCAAAACTATTGGCTGGGTTAGATGCAGAAAAAAATTATATTCAATTTGCAACCTGATGGAGGTCAGTATAGATGGACTAATACAACAAGTCCCACACACAGCTAGAAGCCCAATATTTTTTCAGAGGTAGATGCAGAAAAAAATATATTCAGTTTGCAACCTGATGGAGGTCAGTATAGATGGACTAATACAACAAGTCCCACACACAGCTAGAAGCCCAAATATTTTTTCAGAGGTACTGTAGATGCAGATAAAAATTATTTTTAATTTGCAACCTGATGGAGGTCAGTATAGATGGACTAATAGAGAAAGTCCGACACACTGCTAGAAAGCCAAATATTTTTTCAGAGCTAGATGCAGAAAAAAATTATATTCAGTTTGCAACCTGATGGAGGTCAGTATAGATGGACTAACAGAGAAAGTCCCACACACTGCTAGAAGGCCAAATATTTTTTCAGAGCTAGATGCAGAAAAAAATATATTCAGTTTGCAACCTGATGGAGGTCAGTATAGATGGACTAATACAACAAGTCCCACACACAGCTAGAAGCCCAATATTTTTTCAGAGGTAGATGCAGAAAAAAATATATTCAGTTTGCAACCTGATGGAGGTCAGTATAGATGGACTAATACAACAAGACCCACACACAGCTAGAAGCCCAATATTTTTTCAGAGGTAGATGCAGAAAAAAATATATTCAGTTTGCAACCTGATGGAGGTCAGTATAGATGGACTAATACAACAAGTCCCACACACAGCTAGAAGCCCAAATATTTTTTCAGAGGTACTGTAGATGCAGATAAAAATTATTTTTAATTTGCAACCTGATGGAGGTCAGTATAGATGGACTAATAGAGAAAGTCCGACACACTGCTAGAAGGCCAAATATTTTTTCAGAGCTAGATGCAGAAAAAAATTATATTCAGTTTGCAACCAGATGGAGGTCTGTATAGATGGATTAGTAGAACAAGACCCACACACAGCTAGAAGCCCAATATTTTTTCAGAGGTAGATGCAGAAAAAAATATATTCAGTTTGCAACCTGATGGAGGTCAGTATAGATGGACTAATACAACAAGTCCCACACACAGCTAGAAGCCCAAATATTTTTTCAGAGGTACTGTAGATGCAGATAAAAATTATTTTTAATTTGCAACCTGATGGAGGTCAGTATAGATGGACTAATAGAGAAAGTCCGACACACTGCTAGAAGGCCAAATATTTTTTCAGAGCTAGATGCAGAAAAAAATTATATTCAGTTTGCAACCTGATGGAGGTCAGTATAGATGGACTAACAGAGAAAGTCCCACACACAGCTAGAAGCCCAACATTTTTTCAGAGGTAGATGCAGAAAAAAATATATTCAGTTTGCAACCTGATGGAGGTCAGTATAGATGGACTAATACAACAAGTCCCACACACAGCTAGAAGCCCAATATTTTTTCAGAGGTAGATGCAGAAAAAAATATATTCAGTTTGCAACCTGATGGAAGTCAGTATAGATGGACTAATACAACAAGTCCCACACACAGCTAGAAGCCTAATATTTTTTCAGAGGTAGATGCAGAAAAAAATATATTCAGTTTGCAACCTGATGGAGGTCAGTATAGATGGACTAATACAACAAGTCCCACACACAGCTAGAAGCCCAATATTTTTTCAGAGGTAGATGCAGAAAAAAATATATTCAGTTTGCAACCTGATGGAGGTCAGTATAGATGGACTAATACAACAAGTCCCACACACAGCTAGAAGCCCAATATTTTTTCAGAGGTAGATGCAGAAAAAAATTATTCAGTTTGCAACCTGATGGAGGTCAGTATAGATGGACTAATACAACAAGTCCCACACACAGCTAGAAGCCCAATATTTTTTCAGAGGTAGATGCAGAAAAAAATATATTCAGTTTGCAACCTGATGGAGGTCAGTATAGATGGACTAATACAACAAGTCCCACACACAGCTAGAAGCCCAAATATTTTTTCAGAGGTACTGTAGATGCAGATAAAAATTATTTTTAATTTGCAACCTGATGGAGGTCAGTATAGATGGACTAATAGAGAAAGTCCGACACACTGCTAGAAGGCCAAATATTTTTTCAGAGCTAGATGCAGAAAAAAATTATATTCAGTTTGCAACCAGATGGAGGTCTGTATAGATGGATTAGTAGAACAAGACCCACACACAGCTAGAAGCCCAATATTTTTTCAGAGGTAGATGCAGAAAAAAATATATTCAGTTTGCAACCTGATGGAGGTCAGTATAGATGGACTAATACAACAAGTCCCACACACAGCTAGAAGCCCAAATATTTTTTCAGAGGTACTGTAGATGCAGATAAAAATTATTTTTAATTTGCAACCTGATGGAGGTCAGTATAGATGAACTAATAGAGAAAGTCCGACACACTGCTAGAAGGCCAAATATTTTTTCAGAGCTAGATGCAGAAAAAAATTATATTCAGTTTTCAACCTGATGGAGGTCAGTATAGATGGACTAACAGAGAAAGTCCCACACACAGCTAGAAGCCCAAAATTTTTTCAGAGGTAGATGCAGAAAAAAATATATTCAGTTTGCAACCTGATGGAGGTCAGTATAGATGGACTAATACAACAAGTCCCACACACAGCTAGAAGCCCAATATTTTTTCAGAGGTAGATGCAGAAAAAAATATATTCAGTTTGCAACCTGATGGAAGTCAGTATAGATGGACTAATACAACAAGTCCCACACACAGCTAGAAGCCCAATATTTTTTCAGAGGTAGATGCAGAAAAAAATATATTCAGTTTGCAACCTGATGGAGGTCAGTATAGATGGACTAATACAACAAGTCCCACACACAGCTAGAAGCCCAATATTTTTTCAGAGGTAGATGCAGAAAAAAATATATTCAGTTTGCAACCTGATGGAGGTCAGTATAGATGGACTAATACAACAAGTCCCACACACAGCTAGAAGCCCAATATTTTTTCAGAGGTAGATGCAGAAAAAAATATATTCAGTTTGCAACCTGATGGAGGTCAGTATAGATGGA
The DNA here is from genome assembly GCF_046119375.1 of Phyllobates terribilis. Classification (NCBI taxonomy): domain Eukaryota; kingdom Metazoa; phylum Chordata; class Amphibia; order Anura; family Dendrobatidae; genus Phyllobates; species Phyllobates terribilis. The sequence goes on from NW_027362764.1 coordinate 574,435,526, forward strand.
CTAATACAACAAGTCCCACACACAGCTAGAAGCCCAATATTTTTTCAGAGGTAGATGCAGAAAAAAATATATTCAGTTTGCAACCTGATGGAGGTCAGTATAGATGGACTAATACAACAAGTCCCACACACAGCTAGAAGCCCAAATATTTTTTCAGAGGTACTGTAGATGCAGATAAAAATTATTTTTAATTTGCAACCTGATGGAGGTCAGTATAGATGGACTAATAGAGAAAGTCCGACACACTGCTAGAAGGCCAAATATTTTTTCAGAGCTAGATGCAGAAAAAAATTATATTCAGTTTGCAACCAGATGGAGGTCTGTATAGATGGATTAGTAGAACAAGACCCACACACAGCTAGAAGCCCAATATTTTTTCAGAGGTAGATGCAGAAAAAAATATATTCAGTTTGCAACCTGATGGAGGTCAGTATAGATGGACTAATACAACAAGTCCCACACACAGCTAGAAGCCCAAATATTTTTTCAGAGGTACTGTAGATGCAGATAAAAATTATTTTTAATTTGCAACCTGATGGAGGTCAGTATAGATGGACTAATAGAGAAAGTCCGACACACTGCTAGAAGCCCAATATTTTTTCAGAGGTAGATGCAGAAAAAAATATATTCAGTTTGCAACCTGATGGAGGTCAGTATAGATGGACTAATACAACAAGTCCCACACACAGCTAGAAGCCCAAATATTTTTTCAGAGGTACTGTAGATGCAGGTAAAAATTATTTTTAATTTGCAACCTGATGGAGGTCAGTATAGATGGACTAATAGAGAAAGTCCGACACACTGCTAGAAGGCCAAATATTTTTTCAGAGCTAGATGCAGAAAAAAATTATATTCAGTTTGCAACCTGATGGAGGTCAGTATAGATGGACTAACAGAGAAAGTCCCACACACTGCTAGAAGGCCAAATATTTTTTCAGAGCTAGATGCAGAAAAAAATTATATTCAGTTTGCAACCTGATGGAGGTCAGTATAGATGGACTAACAGAGAAAGTCCCACACACTGCTAGAAGGCCAAATATTTTTTCAGAGCTAGATGCAGAAAAAAATTATATTCAGTTTGCAACCTGATGGAGGTCTGTATAGATGGATTAATAGAACAAGACCCACACACAGCTAGAAGCCCAATATTTTTTCAGAGGTAGATGCAGAAAAAAATATATTCAGTTTGCAACCTGATGGAGGTCAGTATAGATGGACTAATACAACAAGTCCCACACACAGCTAGAAGCCCAATATTTTTTCAGAGGTAGATGCAGAAAAAAATATATTCAGTTTGCAACCTGATGGAGGTCAGTGTAGATGGACTAATACAAGTCCCACACACAGCTAGAAGCCCAAATATTTTTTCAGAGGTACTGTAGATGCAGATAAAAATTATTTTTAATTTGCAACCTGATGGAGGTCAGTATAGATGGACTAATAGAGAAAGTCCGACACACTGCTAGAAGGCCAAATATTTTTTCAGAGCTAGATGCAGAAAAAAATTATATTCAGTTTGCAACCTGATGGAGGTCAGTATAGATGGACTAATAGAATGATGCTATGCCCAAAAGATTTTACTTCACTAGGTGCAGTAAAAAAATTGGTATTCTATACACAGGTGGTATATCTTGCAACACATATAGGCTACTCCACTGACTAACACACTCTGCAATAGGCCAAAAAGGATTAGCTTTGCTAGATTCAGCCAAATGCTGTGAAAAAAACTTGCACAGCACTGGCACAGACCTGCCTGGCAAAAACTGATAGGAACTGATGTAACCTAGTCCTGAAAAGGACTCCAATTACAATTAGTCTTTACTCCCACAATCTATCTATCTAAGAGCACAGACCTCCCTGATAAAAGTCGTAGGAAATGCTGTAACCTAGTCCTTAAAAGGACTGCAATCACAACTATTCCCTACTCCCAAGCTATCTGTATATTTGTGCGAAAATTGGCTTGAAATTAACAAGGTATAGCGCACACAGCAACAGCGGTGCCGTCTAACACGCAGCTGCAGCAGTGAGAAAATGGTGGCGACGGGGAAAATGGCTTGGTCTTATAGGGCAAGGACATGTGACATACACTGCCAATGACACATGCCCTTGCTTGTGTGAAAAAAAGCACTTCGCTCCGTGTGTGCGCTGCTGATAGGCTGACAGATTGCACCTCCCCACTGCAAATGCGGGAAAGAGAAAAAAAAATAGAGATCTTCATTGTTCCTGCAGAGATCCATCCCCTGCCCCTCCCCCCACCCCGCTGTACACTCAAACTGCGTATTAACATTAATTTTCATCATTACTGAGAAAAAATCCAGTTATGATTTTGGTGCACGAACAGTTATCGAACATAACCTCGAACAGCCGAATTTTTCTCAAATTGTTCGTGTTCGCCGAACGGCTCGAACACCGCCCAAAACAGCTCGAATTTGAGATTGGCGAACAGTTCGAGTAGAACAACGCTCATCTCTATTAAGGAACATCCTTTCCATGACATGTACAATGTATAAAAGCAAAATATATATGTCACGGGTGTGTCGCCACGAAGATCGTCACGAGTACACAGCCTGACTTCTCACAGCTGACTTGTTTGTGCTTTGTGTTTTTCGGCAGTGAGGGAGTTAATTCTCTCTCTCTCTGTGCTAGACGAGGTCCAGCCTCGCCCAGCTGCAATCAATACTTCTGTAGTGAGACTCCTTCAAATGCCTGCTGGTCTGTTTGGGAAGTGTCGGTGAAAGCTTTTCATTCAGACTTACAGAGCGGATCGTGGTGTTTGGAGTTTCTGAGATAAGTGTACTTGGAGTGTATTTTCCCTTCCTCGCTTTATCATTTATCTCCTTTCCCGTTGGTGTTCCCTCTGTTGTAGTTGTGTAGTTGTATGCAAGGTGGTTTTGGTTTTTCCCTTGTACTGTCTCGTTCGTCTAAGTACTGTGTGTGGGCATATTATTTCTTGTCCCCTTTTGTTGTGATCGGGGTCCTTCTCAGGACTAGATTACTTAGGTGCAGGGATCCTCAGGAGGTAGGGGTTACGCTGGGGGCCTGGACCTCTGTACCTTTAACTGTACCTCCAGGTTGAGGGATTAGTCAGGGCCCCAGTTTAGGGTCAGCTTAGGCCCCCTACCTCCAGTATACTGAGACAGCGTGACATTTTCACCGACCCACTTAGTTTTTCTCCAGCTACCATGGATCCAGTAGCCGGTCTAGCTCGGCAGTTGCAGAGTTTGTCCATGGAGCTGGCGGACGTTAGGTCCAAGGTTTTGCATCCTCAGGAGCAAGCCGGACCAGAACCTAAAGTAGCTCTCCCTGACAGGTTCACTGGGGGGCGGGACAAGTTTTTTGTTTTCCGAGAGGCATGCAAGTTGTACTTTCGGCTGCGGCCTCGGTCATCGGGAAGTGAAGAACAAAGGGTGGGAATTGTCATCTCGCTCCTACTAGGGGACCCACAATCTTGGGCGTTCTCTCTTCCCCCGGGCTCCCCGGCTCTCCAGTCAGTGGATAGGTTTTTCGCTGCTCTGGGACTCGTATATGATGACCCAGATCGGATCTCCCTTGCTGAGTCTAAGTTACGTAGGATCCAGCAGGGAGATCGTCCGGCGGAGGAATTCTGTTCGGAGTTCCGTAGGTGGGCCACGGACACCCAGTGGAATGACCCGGCTCTTAGGAGCCAGTTTTGTCATCCGACAAATTACAGGATGTGTTGGCACAGTATGACTCTCCCGCGTCACTGGAAGCCGCTATGGCCCTTGCTATTCGCGTTGACAGACGGCTTCGGGAGAGGTGCGGGATAACTCTACCCCCTGTGATGACTCCACCTCCTACAAGGTCCCCTCATATGGTGGTTCCCCTGGTCAGTCCAGAGGAGCCTATGCAATTAGGAGGGACATCATTTCGGGGGAGGGGACCGGTGGTGCGCCATAAGACAGGAAGGTGTTTCTTCTGCGGGAGAAAGGGACATTTTATTGAGGGGTGTCCATCCCGTCCCTTGCAGAGTGAAGAGTCGTCGGAAAACTGTTGATCCCAGGTTGTGTGGTGGACGGCAATCTGGGAGTAGGTATTTCGTCCGTAGGTTCGTCTCAGTTTCTCGTACCGGCGGAGGTGGTGGTGGGTACGAGAACTGAGAGGATATCTGTTCTTCTGGATAGTGGGGCCGGGGCTAATCTGGTTGATGCTCGGTTTGCCCGGGTTCAAGGTATGCGATTGAGTGAGTTGGCTAAACCCATCCCCATATTCTCGATCGATGCCAGGCCTCTCGGTCAGGGAAGTTTTTTGCAAGCTGTGCATGACGTAAAACTTCAAGTGGGGGCGATACATAAAGAACTGTTGTCTTGCTACGTGTTGGAGAGTCTTCCCACTCCTATAGTGTTGGGCCTTCCCTGGTTAGCTAAGCATAACCCGGTTATTAATTGGCAAACCAGAGAGATAAGCCAATGGAGTAAATTCTGTAATAAAAACTGCATGAACACGGTCATCGGTGCGGTTACTCCTTGGGTCTTACCTCCATTTCTGGCGGACTTTGAGGATGTATTCTCGGAGAAAGGGTGTCAGGAACTACCTCCTCATCGCGAGTATGACTGTTCTGTAAAACTGCTCCCTGAGGCCAAGTTACCTAAAGCTAGGTTGTATAACCTTTCTGGTCCTGAGAGGCAGGCCATGAAGGATTATATTTCAGAAAGTCTGGCTAAGGGGCATATTAGACCTTCATCTTCACCGGTGGCTGCGGGGTTCTTCTTTGTTAAGAAGAAAGATGGAGGCCTACGCCCTTGCCTGGATTTCCGTGAACTTAATCGGATTACGGTCCGAGATCCGTATCCGCTCCCACTTATTCCCGATCTCTTTAATCAGATCGTGGGCGCCAAATGGTTCTCTAAGTTGGATCTCAGGGGGGCGTACAATCTGATTAGGATGAAGGAGGGGGATGAGTGGAAGACGGCGTTTAACACTCCGGAGGGGCATTATGAGAACCTTGTCATGCCATTCGGTCTGACTAATGCCCCGGCGGTGTTCCAACACTTTGTTAATGACATTTTTCGCCGCCTGGTGGGACAGTTTGTTGTCATATATCTGGATGATATCTTAATTTACTCGCCGGATCTGGTGTCTCATCAGGAGCACGTTAGGCAGGTGTTACAGATCTTGCGGGATAATAAACTGTATGCCAAATGGGAAAAGTGTGTGTTCGCCGTACAGGAACTCCAGTTTTTAGGCTTCCTGGTTTCAGCGTCCGGTTTTCGTATGGACCCTGGGAAAGTGCGGGCAGTTCTTGAGTGGGATCGGCCAGAGAATCTTAAGGCACTACAACGTTTCCTGGGGTTTGCTAATTATTACCGGAAGTTCATTCGTAATTTCTCGTCCATGGTTAAGCCTCTCACAGACATGACTAAAAAGGGGACGGATTTTTCTAGGTGGTCTGACAAGGCTTGTCAAGCATTCTCCTCCTTGAAAAAATGTTTTGCCTCGGCACCCATACTCATTCAACCTGATGCGTCACAGCCATTCATTGTAGAGGTAGACGCTTCCGAGGTAGGGGTGGGAGCAGTATTGTCACAGGGTTCGTCCCCTGGTAAGTGGCATCCGTGCGCCTTTTTCTCTAAAAAATTGTCGTCCGCTGAGAGGAATTACGATGTCGGCAATAGGGAACTCTTGGCCATTAAGTTAGCTTTTGAGGAGTGGCGCCATTTTTTGGAGGGGGCAGTCCATCCGGTCACCGTCATCACCGATCACAAGAACCTGCTATATCTGGAGTCCGCGAAACGTCTGAATCCCAGACAAGCTAGGTGGTCATTGTTTTTTACCAGGTTTAATTTTGTCGTTACATATCGTCCTGGGTCAAAAAATGTAAAGGCGGATGCCTTATCTCGTAGTTTCCCTGGGGCCGGGAATACGGACGACCCGGTTCCTATCCTTCAGGAGGGGGTGGTGGTTTCGGCAGTATGCTCTGAGCTGGAGGAGGAGGTATTGGAGGCTCAGGGGGACGCCCCTGTTGGACCTCCGGGGAGACTGTTTGTTCCAGATCAGTTGCAACAAAAGGTGATCGAGGCACACCATAACTCAGTTTTTGCAGGACACCCGGGGAGTAAAGCAACTGTGGATCTCCTCTCGCGTCGGTTTTGGTGGCCTAACTTACATAAGGAGGTGGTAACTTTTGTCGCGTCCTGTGGGGTTTGTGCGCGCTCTAAGACCTCACATACCCATCCGTCTGGGGCCCTCTTACCTTTGAAGATCCCGGAGCGTCCTTGGACTCATCTGTCTATGGACTTTATTACGGACCTCCCTCCGTCTTCGGGTAAAACGGTCATACTCGTTGTAGTGGACAGGTTCAGCAAGATGGCACATTTTATCGCTCTTCCGGCTCTCCCTAATGCTAAAACTCTTGCGCAGGTGTTCATTGGGGAGATTGTGAGGCTTCACGGGGTACCCTCCGAGGTGGTGTCTGATCGGGGGTCTCAGTTTGTGTCCAAGTTCTGGAAGGCGTTTTGTGCACGGCGGGGGATGCATTTGTCATTCTCATCGGCTTTTCATCCTCAGACCAATGGTCAGACGGAACGTATGAACCAGAGCTTGGAGACAAATCTCCGGTGTTTTGTGTCAGAGAACCAGGAGGACTGGGCTTCTTTCTTACCTCTGGCAGAGTTTGCTCTTAATAATAGGCGGAGCGAGTCCACTGGTAAGTCCCCGTTTTTTGGGGCATATGGTTTTCACCCCCAGTTTTGTACTTTCAGTAGGGGGGGCTCTTCGGGGGTTCCTGAGGAGGAACGATTTTCCTCATCACTCGCTTCAGTATGGAGAGGGGTGCTGAAGAATCGGAATACTATGGGGAACCGATACAAACGTATGGCTGATAGGAGGAGAGTGTCTGGTCCGGACCTAAGTGTGAACGATCGGGTACGGTTGTCTACCAGGAATATAAAACTTAAGGTTCCCTCCTGGAAACTGGGTCCCAGGTTCATCGGGCCGTACAGAATCAGTTCTATTATTAATCCGGTGGCATTCCGTCTTGACCTCCCCCCTACGTTTAAAATTCACAATGTGTTCCACAGATCACTGCTTAAGAGGTATGTGGCGCCGGTGGTACCGTCACCTTTACCTCCCCCTCCAGTGGTGGTCAATGGTAACTTGGAGTTCCAGGTATCGAGGGTCATCGATTCACGCTTTAATCGCCGGTCCCTTCAGTACCTGGTTCATTGGAAAGGGTATGGTCCTGAGGAGAGGATGTGGGTTCCTGCGTCGGATATTAACGCAGACCGATTAGTTCGAGCCTTCCACACGACTCACCCGGATAAACCTGGCCCTGAGGGTCCGGAGGCCCCTCGTAGAAGGGGGGGTACTGTCACGGGTGTGTCGCCACGAAGATCGTCACGAGTACACAGCCTGACTTCTCACAGCTGACTTGTTTGTGCTTTGTGTTTTTCGGCAGTGAGGGAGTTAATTCTCTCTCTCTCTGTGCTAGACGAGGTCCAGCCTCGCCCAGCTGCAATCAATACTTCTGTAGTGAGACTCCTTCAAATGCCTGCTGGTCTGTTTGGGAAGTGTCGGTGAAAGCTTTTCATTCAGACTTACAGAGCGGATCGTGGTGTTTGGAGTTTCTGAGATAAGTGTACTTGGAGTGTATTTTCCCTTCCTCGCTTTATCATTTATCTCCTTTCCCGTTGGTGTTCCCTCTGTTGTAGTTGTGTAGTTGTTGTATGCAAGGTGGTTTTGGTTTTTCCCTTGTACTGTCTCGTTCGTCTAAGTACTGTGTGTGGGCATATTATTTCTTGTCCCCTTTTGTTGTGATCGGGGTCCTTCTCAGGACTAGATTACTTAGGTGCAGGGATCCTCAGGAGGTAGGGGTTACGCTGGGGGCCTGGACCTCTGTACCTTTAACTGTACCTCCAGGTTGAGGGATTAGTCAGGGCCCCAGTTTAGGGTCAGCTTAGGCCCCCTACCTCCAGTATACTGAGACAGCGTGACAATATAACCAAAAAAAAACTACTCCTCCACACCTTGAGCTATGTTCACACGTAGCGTTTTTGATGCATTTTTGCACTTTTGCATTGCTTTCAACCAAGACAAATGCATTCACCAGGAAATTTCATTTTAACATTTTACAACCTTATCTGGCCATGTGGTGTGTGACACATCATCAGAAACATGCATACAGTGTTGAAAAGTCATGGGAACAGCATGGGGAACACCTCTGGAAGCATCTCTGACTCCCAGGTCACTGCCTAAAAGTGTGCCCATCATAAGTGATCCTTGGCGCATGCGAAGATTCCTCCCGCCATGAAACTGTCATTGCAGACTTGCAACAATCACCGTCCACGTCCTTGTCCCACTGCAGCGCTCAGTTGTCCCTACCCCATTCCTTGGAATGCAAGCGCAAGTATACAGGCAGCCACCCACCCACCCACAGGCTGCAATACTATACTGCAACATTTTTGACAGCTGCTTGCACTTGAAATGTAGCCTTTTAGGCTCATGGAGGCAGAAGCTTTTCATAACCTCATGCCGGCGGCAGCCGGGTGTCCATACTCGGTGCCCAGCCGCCATTATATTTCCCGGTATCGCCTCCGCCTTCCACAATCACGGGTCCCACAACATTACCCGTGCCCTCCCCAGTGCACTTACTGAGAAGGACCGCCTAACCACAAACACGTGGACAAGTGAATGTGGCCAGGGACGGTACGGAGCCAGTTGACAACTTTTTTTGCTGACAGTTGTATTTAACTTGGTGAAAGGACTGGCATAGAGGGAAACCCTATCTACCGTGCATGTCATTTCTCACAGGAAGTCCTGTAATGCAGCTTGTTTCAGAAGCAACGGCAGCCAGTCCAACATCAACTCGCCCTTGTCGGTGGTGCTTTGACACACACACATCTTTCTTTGCGCATTTAATTTCTTGAATACAGAGTTGGACAATGGCCTGATCTGTAATGCGGTTTGAGAAATAACATGCATAAGCGTGGCCAATCCACATTAAAAAAGCAGCCATAGAGTGTCCGGGAACCTTCCCCCACACTTTTCTTAGCCAGGGCTGCTTTTTCGGCAGGGTTGGACGGGCCCACCAGAGAACCGGAGACTCCTCCGGTGGGCCCTGGCTTCTCCTTCAGGAGAGTTCATAGTGCCGAGGTGAGGCCATGGTGATGATAGAGGCCACCATCTGCTTAGTTTTCTCTTACTTGGAATGCAAGTGCAAGTATGCAACCAGCCACCTACCCACCCACAGGCCGCAACACTAAACTGCCAGATTTCTGGGCAGCTTTCTGCACTTGAAATATGGCCTTTTAAGCTCGTGGAGGCGGAAGCTTTCCAAAACCTCATGGGTGTCCATACTCGGTCCCCAGCCGTCCTCGTGTTTGCGTGCGTTTCCTCCTCAGTAAAAAAGCAGCCAAAGAGTGTCTGGGAACCTTTCCACACACTTTTCTTAGCCAGGACTGCTTCTTGGCAGGGTTGGACGGTCCCACCAGAGTATCCTCTGGTGTGCCTAGACTTCTACCTCAGGAGAGTTCATGATAGCACTAACTTTGCAGCTGCTATGGGGCTCTTGAGCAGGGGAGAAAGGTTAGCCCTCAGAATCAAATCCTCTGGTGGGCACAATGTTTTTCAATCTGAAACAGCTTCTCAGTGGGAGTTGTATTTCACCACAGCCATATTCTTTAGCTTGGAGAAAGAACTGGCATAGAGGGAAACCGTATCTACCCCGGCTGTCATTTCTCCGTCACCAGGTTCTGCCCATTGTCACACACGACCATGCCTGGCTGTATGTTCAGCGGTGAGAGCCACAGATCAGGCTGTTGTGTTACAGCTTTCAACAACTCTGCAGCGCTGGGAGGTTTGTCAATTAAGCATTAAGCATGTTATCTTCAGCACAGCCTGTTACCGCTTGGCCAAGACAGTGCTGCAGTGCTGTCAGCTTGTGACTGATGTGGTCATTTCGGAGATGGAGGAGGAGGTGCATGAGCTGAACAATGTGATTACATTGAAGTTAAATTGGTGACGCTGTTTTTTATACTAAAGAAAGATCCTATTGTTTTGTTTTTAAGACAAATGCATTCACCGGGAAATGTCATTTTAACATTTTACAACCTTATCTGGCAATGTGGTGTGTGACACATCATCAGACACATCCTGTTTTATTTATGATGGAGGGACTCTGAAAGTCATAAAGCCTATTTTTAGAGGGACAACATACGGCCCTTACTATTCTTAAAATGCCAGCAGTCGGCCCTAGCTATTGTTAGAGAGCCATCAGCCGGCTATGCTTTGTTGTTCCCATTGTTAACAAGTGGGTCTCCTATACTGTTATTGCATTTCCAGTGACTGCAAGGGCTGCCAAAAATTTGGACGCAACCCAATACCCCTTTGAAGAGACATAGAGGAGGGTCTCAGTAAAAAAGATGTTCCCATTATAAAGGAACGGGTCTCCTATAGTGGTAATGCCCATGCTGTGACAGCTAGGGCTGCCAAAATTTGGGAAAAGCCCCACTAAAAATTTAAAGACACATAGAGCAGGGCCACAGTAGCAAGGTACGACATGTTCCCATTAGAAAGGAGAGGGTCTGCTATACAGTTATAGGGTATGCAGTGAGTCCAACGGCTGACAATTTTAGGAAAAACCCCACTAAGAATTTAAAGACACACGGAGCAGGGCCACAGTAATAAGGTATGACATGTTCCCTTTAGAAAGGAGAGGGTCTAATATACAGTTATAGGGTATGCAGTGAGTCCAACGGTTGACCAATTTTAGTAAAAACACCACTAAGAATTTAAAGACACATGGAGCAGGGCCACAGTAACAAGTGCGACATGTTCCCATTAGAAAGGAGAAGGTCTGCTATGCAGTTATAGGGTATGCAGTGAGTCCAACGGCTGACAATTTTAGGAAAAACCCCACTAAGAATTTAAAGACACATGGAGCAGGGCCACAGTAACAAGTACGACATGTTCCCATTAGAAAGGAGAGAGTCTGCTATACAGTTATAGGGTATGCAGTGAGTCCAACGGCTGACAATTTTAGGAAAAACCCCACTAAGAATTTAAAGACACACAGAGCAGGGCCACAATAACAAGGTACGACATGTTCCCTTTAGAAAGGAGAGAGTCTGCTATACAGTTATAGGGTATGCAGTGAGTCCAACAGCTGACCAATTTTAGGAATAACCCCACTAAGAATTTAAAGACACACAGAGCAGGGCCACAGTAACGACAAATTCCCATTAGAAAGGAGAGAGTCTCCCATAGTGTTGGCCTATGCAGTGAATGCAAGGGCTGCCAAAAATTTGGAGGCACTTCAATGCCCCTTGGAAGAGACGTGGAGGAGGGCCTCATAAAAAAATGTTCCCATTAGAAAGAAGCAGGTCTCCTATACTTGTAATGCCCAAGCACTGTGTATGGGCTGACAAACATTTACCCCTGGGGGGTATACATGAACATCCTTTTTTAAAAAAATTTTTTTTACGGGCATCATCATCACCCTTTAAAAAAATCAGGTGGGTGTTGCATCACGGACCACGGTCACCCTGGTGTTATGGTGGTGGAGGATGAGGAGAAGGAGGAGGACAAGAGCAAACAGCCAAAATCAGGCAGTGTATACCCATGTGTGGGTGTGAAAAGGTGCATGGGAATACACCTCCCAAGAAAAGACACTGGATTGGAGTTTATGTTACGCTGCTATCATTCGGTGGTGTTGAGAAGTCTGGCTCAATCCAGCCCTTGTTCATTTTTAAAAGAGTCAGCCTGTCAGCATTTTCAGTTGACAGGCGGATGCGCTTATCAGTTATAATTCCACCAGCGGCACTAAAAACCCGCTCTGATAAAACATGGACAGGAGGGCAGGCAGGTCCGACGTCAGCACCCAGCGCACCCGGGCAAGTGCCGGGGCCCTGAGCAGGCAGAAGGGCCCACTGGCGGTCGCGCACCCCGCCGGGCTATGGGCGGAGGAGAGCGGTGTCAGTTCCCCGCCCTTCTCCCCCGCTTGCTCAGGGCCCCGGCAGCTGGATACTTACCTCTCCCCGTGCCTCCACAGATCCGCTGTCTTCCTGCTCTGCACTCCCTGTGACGTCTCAGGTCAGAGGGTGCGGTGACTAGTGTTGAGCCACCCCCGTAGTGTTCGAGTTCGGTTCGGTTCGTCGAACACCCGTGTGTTCGCTGAACTGTTCGTCGAACTGTTCGTCGAACACCTTCGAACACCGTTAAAACCAATGGCAGGCAAACAAAAACACATAGAAACACATAGAAAACACCTTCAAAGGTGTCCAGAAGCTGACAAACTGCTCAGAAGACATAACTAACACATGGAAAAGTGACAAGTACATATAGTCATGCGAAAAGAAAAGAGGTGGAGGAGTAAAAGGAGGGGGAGACACAGATATAGGCATGTCATGCCCTTCTAAAATCCAAAAAGTGAGAAGCCGACATGGCCAGTCCGTTCCTGCCCGTGCCACCTCCGTGTCGCCGGGTTTGTGCCAGAGCCGCAGTGGACCCTGACGGCCAGCCCCCCTCTCCCAATACTGGTGCCTGTCCGCTGGTGGGTCGAGCAAGCCCCCCTGTGGTGGAGGCAGCTCTAAGCTTTTTAATTTAAATTGTCTCTCTAATTTGAATGAATACACTTTAAATCCATTTACAAGGATCTATTGGAGGGCAAGTCTCATGCCAGCAGCCGCGTAATTCCAGCTCCAGTAGCGTCCACTAAAGCTGCTGCAGTTAAAAAGCTTTTATAAGGATCGAGCTCGGCTGTCCACCGCAAGGCATCCTACTGCCAGTCCCAGCCCCTATGCCTTGGGGTGCCTCCTGATGCTCTTCACTGAGTATCCCGTGGTCCCGAAGCATTTCCTTTGAAAAAATGAAGTGTCCAAACTACAGGTGGTGTAGCTTGCTTAACAGCCGGGATAATCCGCTGACTAGCAGACCCTGCTACTAGGCACAAAGTATTTCCTGGGCTAGATGCAGTTAAAAATTTGTAATTAGATACTCTCGTTGGATGCTGAGAAAGCATTCCATAGAGTCTCCTGGCACGCCATATATGATTCTCTTAAAAAGCTTGGGGTAGGGGTCTAGGGGACCCTTTTATAGCCAAAATCACGGCCCTGTATCGCAATACGTCACCTAGGCTGAAGATAAATGGAACAGTAGCACCCTGAGGGCTCGGTTGCTACAGAGGTATTGCACCTCACCCAGAGGTGTGATATTTCACTCTCAGGTAAGGATGTAGTGTGGATCAGGACCCGACACCTGCATGCATTACACCACATTGCCGTGGGGCAGGGCGACCAATATGCCCCTGAGATGGGCACGACAGTCCCTGTCCCTGGCTGGAGTGGGGGGAGGGAACACTGAGGAAGGGGAACCCTGTAGTGCAGGAGCAGGGAGGAAGCAGTTCCTGGGTGCATTGAGAAGGGAGTATAAAAGGTGGGCACCATCTTAGTTCAGTGCAGAGAAGTCTGAGCAGAAGTGGCAGGGAGCAGGGGCTCTGCATGAGCTCTGCTCCGGAGGCGGGCCTAGTAACAGAGGCCCAGGCCTGGAAGAGGGAGAAGGAAGGAAGAGGAGCGGAGAAGGCTCCAGGAATGAGGAACGAAGGGATCTCAGGGGTGCGGACGGGCGAGTCGCCACCGCACGCCAGAATCCACCTGCGTGGAGGGGTCAGGCCAAAGGGGGAGACCGTTCCCCGAAACTAGTGGAGGCAGGAAACGACCCTCAGATAGAAACAGGAGGCTGTGACATTTTATGTGGCGCAGCCCCTCGCTACACCCGCTAGGAAGGCACCACATAGGGTCAGGGAAACTGGCGCCAAGTTTACCAAGAGCAGGCCCGAGGCAGCCGGACAGAAGGGTTGGTAAGAAAGGCCAGACAAAGGACACACAAAGGGGGTCCTGTGAAGCGCTCCAAAGTTATCTGGGAGTTGTCTGAGCCCCTCACCTGGTGAGCACAGTACGACGTGGGCAGCCGTTACCTGCAGACGTGGTCTGGATAATAAGAACTGTGAGTAAAGGCCCTGGACTGCATCACTGACTCCGTGTCATTACTGCTGCTGCCCTGCACCATCACCCCCATCCTCCGCATACACTGCCCTGAGGCTATACTCCTCCCATGGGGAGTTATGCTACGCTCTGCTGCACCCACAACACCAGCCTCAGCGGTCTGCCCTGGAGCGGCGGTTCACTCTGACCGCAATCCACGGGTGGCGTAGTCGGACATTTAAACATCAAAACCACATAAATAGTTCCGCCACTGGTTTGACCGCCCTGAGCCACGGAACCGGGTTGCCGCCACGGAGACTACAACCACCAGCATCCACCAAAAAGGGTCCGGCTCCGGGTGTCCCAAGGCCCAGGGGGCGCGTCAGAACATTTTCATCACCTTTCACAATCACCAATGGGACAAGGCAGGGATGTTCTCTGTCCCCTCTCTTATACATCCTAGTGACGGAGCACCTGCTCTCATCAATTCGCCATAACCCCAATATTAGGTGGATTGAGGTGGGAGGCACCGAGTACAAGTGCTCTCTATTTGCTGATGATGTCCTAGTATATATCACTCAATCACATATATCCATCCATGCTGTTATGGCTGAAATAGATCACTTTGTTACATGGTCAAATTTTAAAATCAATGCAGCGAAGTCTGAGGCCCTCGATGTCTCCCTCCCCAAATCCATATAGGATTCCATCCAGTCCAACTTTCCCTTTGCCTGGCCCTCACAGGGTATCAAATACTTAGGAATTCCTATTCATAGAGACCTCTCCCATCTATGTTATCTTAATTTTGGGCCCTTTATTGAACAACTCCATACAGACCACGGTTGGCAAGTTAGAACTGTAAGATTCACTACGTGAACCACTGGTGTTTTGTGGAAAAGCACATGTACACTGTGTTCCAAATTATTATGCAAAAAGTGTTTAGGAGTGATAAGGGAAGAATTTGTTTGTTTGTCAGTTAAACTCATTGATGGTGATGTGTGTCAGGGCTCTTTATATCACTGTAAGCAATTGCAGACACCAGTGCTAATTAGTTTGTCAGGTGTGTCCAATGAAAGGCAAGACTACTTAAGAAGGCTCTCTCACATTATTCAGCAGCCTACATTTTCTGCCAAAATGGGAAAGAAAAAGGATGTGTCGGCTGCTGAGAAGCAACAAATTGTGGAGTGTTTAGGTCAAGGCATGACTACAATCAACATTGTGCGATGATCAGGATGAAGTGTCTTGGCAATCAAGAAGTATGTAGCTGATTCACAGTACACACGTGTGCGTGCTGATAAGGGCAAATTGAGGACTCTTTCCTACAGGCAATTACGTCAGGTTGAAAGAGCAGCGGCAAAAAAGCCTTGTCATAGCAGCAGACAAGTTTTTGAAGCTGCTTGTGCCTCCAACGTCCCCCGAACAACAAGATGCAGGGTCCTTCAGAGGTTTGCAGCTGTGCATACGCCATCCTGTCGACCTCCTCTATCCACTTCACACAAGCAGAAACGGCTCCAGTGGGCCAAACATTACATGAAGACTGATTTCAAAACTGTTTTGTTCACGGATGAGTGCCGTGCAGCGCTCGATGGTCCAGATGGATGGAGTGGAGGATGGCTGGTTGATGGACACCCCACGCAAACACGGCTACAGCGCCAACAAGGAGGAGGTGGAGTAATGTTTTGGGCTGGAATTATGGGGAGAGAGATTGTCGGCCCCTTTAGGATCCCTGAAGGCGCTAAAGATTAACTCCATAATGTATGTGGATTTTCTCAAACAGCACTTCCTGCCATGGTTCAAGAAGAAGAACCGTGTATTTCACAGCAAGATCATTTTTCTGCATGATAATGCACCATCTCATGCTGCACATAAAACATCTGCATCTCTGGCTGATATGGGCATAAAAGGGGACAAACTTATGGTGTGACCCCCATGCTCCCCTGACCTCTACCCCATTCAGAACCTTTGGAGCATCATTAAAAGGAGTGTCTATGATGGCGGGAGGCAGTTCACATCTAAGCAACAGCTCTGGGAGGGTATTCTGTCCTCATGCAAAACAATTGAAGCAGAAACCATCCAAAACCTGACAAATTCAATGGACGAGAGAGTTCAGAAGCTCCTTTCGAACAAGGGGTCCTATGTGAAAATGTAACATCACCTAGAATAAAGTTTTGAGTTGAAAACTGTTTGATTTCAGTTTCTAACAACCTGCTAATGCTTATAATTTCAAAAATGACCATTTTTTTGGTCTTTATTAAAATGAAAAGGTTGATCGAAAAGTTTGGGGGATCTAAGAGTGTGGCAACCCAGTAGTCATGATTACTTCGAATTCTGACAATATGAGGGTCATGCTGCAGGTACTGCAGCAAGAAGGCACTTATGTGTCTTGCGCATCTCGGAGCCCCAAAATTATTTTCCGGGCTAGATGCAGCTAAAAATTATTTTTAATTTTAAATCTGGTGGAGCTTATTATAGATGGCCTAATAGAATCAGTGCTGCACACTGCTACAAAGCCCAAATTATTTTCCAGTCAAGATACAGATAAACATGATTAGTAATTTGAAAGCTTAAAACGGTTGGTAGGGTGATTTTAACCAATCATCAAGCTTTTACTCTCCCCAGGATGACACAGGGGTAGAAAAGTCGTTTTGGATCCATGATTTGTTCATCTTTATGAACGTGAGTCTGTCTACATTATCAGTGGAGAGCCGCGTGCGCTTATCTGTCAGCACACCACCAGCAGCGCTGAACACACGTTCAGACAGAACGCTGGCTGCAGGGCATGACAAGATCTCCAAGGCGTAAGTGGCTAGCTCCGGCGATTTATCCAGATTGGAAGCCCAAAAAGAGCAAGGGTCCAGTGACACAGTCGTGGCTTCAATGTTTACTTGGAGATACTCCTGTACCATCGTCTCTAGGCGTTGACTATGTGTCAGACTTCTTGTCTCCTGTGGCCTTGCAAAGGATGGGCTAAAAAAGTGGTGAAATGATTCCGCAAAATTGATGTTACCACCAGATACTGTGGTTCTGTTACGGTTTGAGTGCTGAACACTTGACGGTCCCATGGTTGG
The DNA here is from genome assembly GCF_046119375.1 of Phyllobates terribilis. Lineage (NCBI taxonomy): Eukaryota > Metazoa > Chordata > Amphibia > Anura > Dendrobatidae > Phyllobates > Phyllobates terribilis. The sequence continues at coordinate 574,452,528 of NW_027362764.1, forward strand.
CAAGTTGGAACTGTGAGATTCACTACGTGCACCACTGGTATTTTGTGGAAAAGCACATGTAAGATTCTGCAACAGTCTCTGCTGATACTCCTGCATGCGTGCATCCCTTTCTATGACAGGAATAATTTCTGCAAATTTACTTTTGTACCGGGGATCTAACAGTGTGGCAACCCAGTAGTCAGGATTATTTCTAATTCTCACAATTCGAGGGTCATGTTGCAGGTAGTGCAGCAAGAAGGCACTCATGTGTGTTGCGCATCCAGGAGCACCAAGTCCCTGTTGTGTTGGTGGCGAGGTAACAATCATGCTTCCTTCCTCTGTCCTCTCCCCCCAACCTCGCACAACAGAAATGTGATCAAGGTCTCCCTCATCTGATGAGTCTTCCATCAGTTCGTCCTCCACTTCTTCCTGGGCTCCTGCACCTTCTTCACTAGTTTGGCTGCTACCATGCGCCCTGGTAAAACCATCTCCCCCACCCTCACATGCCTGCCGCCTTGGTGCTGCCGACCGTCTGGACCTTGCAGATGTTAGCCCTTCCGCATACAACTCCTCCTCCTCTACTTCCTCCACCTCCTCTTGTGCCACCACCTGACTCCGAATTCTGTTTAACATGTGCTCCAGCATGTAAATCACCGGAATAGTCATGCTGATAATGGCATCGTCAGCACTAAACATCTTCGTCGCCATTTCAAAACTGTGCAGAAGGGTGCATAGGTCCCTGATCTGAGACCACTCCTCCAGCGTGATTTGCCCCACCTCTGAATCTCGTTGGCCCAGGCTATACGTCAGGACGTATTGCACCAGGGCTTGTCGGTGCTGCCACAGTCGCTGCAACATGTGCAGAGTTGAATTCCACCGGGTAGGCACATCGCATTTTAGCTGGTGAAGTGGCAGGCCCAACGACTTCTGTAAAGATGTAAGTCGCTGAGCTGCGGGATGCGAACGGCGGAAGTGAGCACACAGTGACTGTGCCCTCTGCAGAAGGCCATCTAGTCTGGGATAGTGGGCTAAAAATTGCTGGACAACCAGGTTCAACACGTGAGCCATACAAGGCACGTGTGTGACATTGCCCCGGCGAAGGGCCGCAGCCAGGTTTGCAGCATTGTCGCACACGGCCTTCCCTGGTTTCAGGTCCAGTGGAGACAACCATTCATGAAATTGGTTCTCCAGAGCTGACCACAACTCCTCAGCTGTGTGACTCACATTTCCCAGACATTTCAATGTAAAAACCGCCTGATGACGTTGAGCCCTACTGCCAGCGTAGTAAGGAGGTGTGCAGGATCCCTTCTGCGCAGTTAGAAAGCTTGTGGCATGACCAGACAGGCTTTGGGTGCAGGTGGAAGACCGAGAGGAGGTTGAGGAGGCAGAAGCAGTGGAGGAACTTTGACATAAAGAGGATTGACGCACAACTCGTGGGGACGGCAAGACTTGGACAGCAGCCCCTTGTCCTGCTGTCACCATAGTTACCCAGTGCCCAGTCAGCGACATGTAACGCCCCTGTCCATGCCTACTCGTCCAAGTGTCTGTGGTGAAATGCACCCTGTCACACACAGAGTTTCTCAAAGAAGCGGTGATGTTGTGTGCGACATGCTGGTGGAGCGCAGGCACACCTTTCTTTGAGAAGTAGTGCCGACTGGGCATCTGGTACTGGGGCACTGCGACGGACATAAGGTCTCGAAAATCCTCTGTGTCCACCAGGCGGAAAGGCAGCATTTCTGTAGCCAAGAGCTTGCAGATGGTGAAATTCAACCTCAGCTTTCTCATGGCTAGGAGGAAATGGTCTTTTACTTGTCCACATCTGAGGGACCGAGGGCTGGCTATTGTGCTTAGACGGGGTTGATAAGGGTGTCCCCGGCAAACTGCCGGTCTGTGAGGAAGATGCAGGCGGACATGTTAGGTTGCCTTGATCCAAAGGTGGTGCTATCGATGTCGGACAGCGCTCAACACCAGCTGCTGTTACCACCTCCAAAGAAAATGATGGCCTGCCAATCACGCTGGCTGTTGCGGGTAAAGAGGTGGCAGGTCTGCGCCCCAAAACAGGTGTGACTGCTGTCCCCCCAGTCACAGAGGATGAAGAGGCCGCGGATGCACAAGATATGGCAGACGGTGGTTGGCCCGGCCGGCTAGGCCGCATTGTAGCACACTGAGCTTCCCACTGCAACTTATGCTTCATGTCCATGTGCCGGTTCATGCATGAAGTACTCAAACTATGTATTTTTTGGCCTCTACTTAGCTTTTGCTGACAAATGTTACAGATAACACGAGTTGGGTCATCTTTATCGATCTGAAAAAATGCCCAGGCTATGCAAGGCTTAGCACCCATGCGACCTGAAGAGCCACCACGACTTGTGGTGAGAGGCAGAGTTGTGTTTGAGGATGCAGTTGTTGACATGCTTCCAGTACTACGTCTCTGTCCAGGAAGGCGCAACCTGACCTCGTCGTCACTAGCATCTTCCTCCACCTCCTCTGCTGACCTCATCTCTTGGCTGACTGTGGGTTGACAGTAAGTGGGATCTCCAACCTCATCATCATCACCCTGTGTGTTATCACACCCGTCGTCCTCAGAGCCAACCTGTTCCTGCCCTGACAAAAAACTAAAGTTGTCGCTCCAATCAGGTATTTGAGTCTTATCATCGTCTTCCTCATTGTCTCCACCAACAGGAGTTACAGTTTGGGAATGAGGGTCTACATTATGGTCAGAACCTTCTGCGTCTGGTCCTGGATCCGACTCAAAGATTCTGGGCATCAGTGCAGATCATTTCCTCGTCTGGATTCACAGAAGCGCTGGAGTCGACCTCTGATTCCCAGGCTATAGTATGAGTAAACAGCTCTGCAGACTCAACCATCTGTTCTACCTCATACTCAGACGGGCAGCTGGAGATTTGGGAGCTGTGAGGAAGCAAGTGCGATTTGGGTGACACCTTTGAGGACTGGAGTATTTGTGATGTTGAAGTTGATGTGGAGGAGAGCCCACTTAAAGGAGCACTTGATATCCGTTGAAGCACCTGCTGTTTTTGTGCCTCATCTGGAATTTGTAGCGATTGGCGTGGCCGTAAGAAAGGGATCTTATCACATTGTCCGCTAAAAGAAGTAGACATTTTAGTTTGGCTGGAAGATGGTCTTTCTTCTGCAGATGTTACTGTTGCTTTAACACCTACCCCACGGACACAACCTTTTTTCCCCTTCCCAACACGCCTATTCCCCTTTCCACCAGCAGCAGGCCTTTTTCCACTCATTTTGGTGGTTAACTAATTCACAACTCTGGAGTTGTTTGCACAAAAAAACAATGGATGGGAACCGAGCAGAGCTGAGTGGCCAAACTGTGGTATTAGGCCAAAACTATTGGCTGGGTTAGATGCAGAAAAAAATATATTCAGTTTGCAACCTGATGGAGGTCAGTATAGATGGATTAATAGAACAAGACCCACACACAGCTAGAAGCCCAATATTTTTTCAGAGGTAGATGCAGAAAAAAATTATATTCAGTTTGCAACCTGATGGAGGTCTGTAAAGATGGATTAATAGAACAAGACCCACACACAGCTAGAAGCCCAATATTTTTTCAGAGGTAGATGCAGAAAAAAATATATTCAGTTTGCAACCTGATGGAGGTCAGTATAGATGGACTACTACAACAAGTCCCACACACAGCTAAAAGCCCAATATTTTTCAGAGGTAGATGCAGAAAAAAATATATTCAGTTTGCAACCTGATGGAGGTCAGTATAGATGGACTAATACAACAAGTCCCACACACAGCTAGAAGCCCAAATATTTTTTCAGAGGTACTGTTGATGCAGATAAAAATTAGTTTTAATTTGCAACCTGATGGAGGTCAGTATAGATGGACTAATAGAGAAAGTCCGACACACTGCTAGAAGGCCAAATATTTTTTCAGAGCTAGATGCAGAAAAAATTATATTCAGTTTGCAACCTGATGGAGGTCAGTATAGATGGATTAATAGAACAAGACCCACACACAGCTAGAAGCCCAATATTTTTTCAGAGGTAGATGCAGAAAAAAATATATTCAGTTTGCAACCTGATGGAGGTCAGTATAGATGGACTAATACAACAAGTCCCACACACAGCTAGAAGCCCAAATATTTTTTCAGAGGTACTGTAGATGCAGATAAAAATTATTTTTAATTTGCAACCTGATGGAGGTCAGTATAGATGGACTAATACAACAAGTCCCACACACAGCTAGAAGCCCAAATATTTTTTCAGAGGTACTGTAGATGCAGATACAAATTATTTTTAATTTGCAACCTGATGGAGGTCAGTATAGATGGACTAATACAACAAGTCCCACACACAGCTAGAAGCCCAAATATTTTTTCAGAGGTAGATGCAGAAAAAAATATATTCAGTTTGCAACCTGATAGAGGTCAGTATAGATGGACTAATACAACACGTCCCACACACAGCTAGAAGCCCAAATATTTTTTCAGAGGTACTGTAGATGCAGATAAAAATTATTTTTAATTTGCAACCTGATGGAGGTCAGTATAGATGGACTAATACAACAAGTCCCACACACTGCTAGAAGCCCAAATATTTTTTCAGAGGTACTGTAGATGCAGATACAAATTATTTTTAATTTGCAACCTGATGGAGGTCAGTATAGATGGACTAATAGAGAAAGTCCGACACACTGCTAGAAGGCCAAATATTTTTTCAGAGCTAGATGCAGAAAAAAATTATATTCAGTTTGCAACCTGATGGAGGTCAGTATAGATGGATTAATAGAACAAGACCCAAACACAGCTAGAAGCCCAAATATTTTTTCAGAGGTAGATGCAGAAAAAAATATATTCAGTTTGCAACCTGATGGAGGTCAGTATAGATGGACTAATACAACAAGTCCCACACACAGCTAGAAGCCCAAATATTTTTTCAGAGGTACTGTAGATGCAGATACAAATTATTTTTAATTTGCAACCTGATGGAGGTCAGTATAGATGGACTAATACAACAAGTCCCACACACAGCTAGAAGCCCAAATATTTTTTCAGAGGTAGATGCAGAAAAAAATATATTCAGTTTGCAACCTGATGGAGGTCAGTATAGATGGACTAATACAACAAGTCCCACACACAGCTAGAAGCCCAAATATTTTTTCAGAGGTACTGTAGATGCAGATACAAATTATTTTTAATTTGCAACCTGATGGAGGTCAGTATAGATGGACTAATAGAGAAAGTCCGACACACTGCTAGAAGGCCAAATATTTTTTCAGAGCTAGATGCAGAAAAAAATTATATTCAGTTTGCAACCTGATGGAGGTCAGTATAGATGGATTAATAGAACAAGACCCACACACAGCTAGAAGCCCAAATATTTTTTCAGAGGTAGATGCAGAAAAAAATATATTCAGTTTGCAACCTGATGGAGGTCAGTATAGATGGACTAATACAACAAGTCCCACACACAGCTAGAAGCCCAAATATTTTTTCAGAGGTACTGTAGATGCAGATAAAAATTAGTTTTAATTTGCAACCTGATGGAGGTCAGTATAGATGGACTAATAGAATGATGCTATGCCCAAAAGATTTTACTTCACTAGGTGCAGTAAAAAAATTGGTATTCTATACACAGGTGGTATATCTTGCAGCACAGCTAGGCTACTCCACTGACTAACACACTCTGCAATAGGCCAAAAAGGATTAGCTTTGCTAGATTCAGCCAAATGCTGTGAAAAAACTTGCACAGCACTGGCACAGACCTGCCTGGCAAAAACTGATAGGAACTGATGTAACCTAGTCCTGAAAAGGACTCCAATTACAATTAGTCTTTACTCCCACAACCTATCTATTTAAGAGCACAGACCTCCCTGATAAAAGTCATAGGAAATGCTGTAACCTAGTCCTTAAAAGGACTGCAATCACAACTATTCCCCACTCCCAAGCTATCTGTATATTTGTGCGAAAATTGGCTTGAAATTAACAAGGTATAGCGCACACAGCAACAGCGGTGCCGTCTAACACGCAGCTGCAGCAGTGAGAAAATGGTGGCGACGGGGAAAATGGCTTGGTCTTATAGGGCAAGGACATGTGACATACACTGCCAATGACACATGCCCTTGCTTGTGTGAAAAAAAGCACTTCGCTCCGTGTGTGCGCTGCTGATAGGCTGACAGATTGCACCTCCCCACTGCAAATGCGGGAAAGAGAAAAAAAAATGGAGATCTTCATTGTTCCTGCTGAGATCCATCCCCTGCCCCTCCCCCCACCCCGCTGTACACTCAAACTGCGTATTAACATTAATTTTCATCATTACTGAGAAAAAATCCAGTTATGATTTTGGTGCACGAACAGTTATCGAACATAACCTCGAACAGCCGAATTTTTATCAAATTGTTCGTGTTCGCCGAACGGCTCGAACACCGCCCAAAACAGCTCGAATTTGAGATTGGCGAACAGTTCGAGTAGAACAACGCTCATCTCTAGCGGTGACGTCTTTCCACCGCGCCCTCCCCCTGAGCCGTCACAGGGAGCGCAGAGCGGGAAGATACCGGCGACGCTGGAGTCCGGACCCGAGCAGCTGCAGCAGGTGAGGAGGAGTGAGGTGAGTATTTGATTTCTTTTTTAATGTATGGAGGCATGGGGTATAATATGGGGGGGTGACATCCTGCATGGGGCATAATATGGGGGGGTGACATCCTGCATGGGGCATTATAAAGGGGGGGTGACATCCTGCATGGGGCATTATAAAGGGTGGGGTGACATCCTGCATGGGGCCTTATAAAGAGAGGGGGGTGACATCCTGCATGGGGCATTATAAAGAGAGGGGGGGTGACATCCTGCATGGGGCATTATAAAGAGAGGGGGGGTGACATCCTGCATGGGGCATTATAAAGAGAGGGGGGGGTGACATCCTGCATGGGGCATTATAAAGAGGAGGGGTGACAGCCTGCATGGGGCATTATAAGGGGGGGGGACAGCCTTCATAGTGCTTTATGTGGGGGGAACAACCTGCATGGAGCATTATAAGGGGGGGGCAGCCTGTATGCGGCATTATGTGGGGGGTACCAGCCTGCATGGAGCATTATAAGGGGGTGGACAGCCTGTATGGGGCATTATGTGGGGGGTAACAGCCTGCATGGAGCATTATATGGGGGCCAGTATCCTGTATGGAGCTTTATAAGGGGACCAGTATCCTGTATGGAGCCTTATATGGGGGCCAATATTCCGTATGGAGCTTTATAAAGGGGACCAGTATCCTGTATGGAGCCTTATATGGGGGCCAGTATTCCGTATGGAGCCTTATATGGGGGCCAGTATTCCGTATGGAGCCTTATATGGGGGCCAGTATTCCGTATGGAGCCTTATATGGAGGCCAGTATTCCGTATGGAGCCTTATATGGGGGCCAGTATTCCGTATGGGGCCTTATATGGGGGCCAGAATTCCGTATGGGGCCTTATATGGGGGACTGTATCCTGTATGGAGCGTTATATGGGGGCCAGTATTCTGTGTGGAGCGATTCGCCGGTTTCTGAACTATTGTGGAATTTACAATTAGAGATGAGCGTTGTTCTACTCGAACTGTTCGCCAATCTCAAATTCGAGCTGTTTTGGGCGGTGTTCGAGCCGTTCGGCGAACACGAACAATTTGAGAAAAATTCGGCTGTTCGAGGTTATGTTCGATAACTGTTCGTGCACCAAAATCATGACTGGATTTTTTCTAAGTAAAGATGAAAATTAATGTTAATACGCAGTTTGAGTGTACAGCGGGGTGGGGGGAGGGGCAGGGGATGTATCTCTGCAGGAACAATGAAGATCTCCATTATTTTTTTCTCTTTCCCGCATTTACAGTGGGGAGGTGCAATCTGTCAGCCTATCAGCAGCGCACACACGGAGCGTAGTGCTTTTTTTCAGACAAGCAAGGGCATGTGTCATTGGCAGTGTATGTCACATGTCCTTGCCCTATAAGACCAAGCCATTTTCCCCGTCGCCACCATTTTCTCACTGCTGCAGCTGCGTGTTAGATGGCACCGCTGTTGCTGTGTGCGCTATACCTTGTTAATTTAAAGCCAATTTTCGCACAAATCTACAGATAGCTTGGGAGTAGGGAATAGTTGTGATTGCAGTCCTTTTAAGGACTAGGTTACAGCATTTCCTATGACTTTTATCAGGCAGGTCTGTGCTCTTAAATAGATAGGTTGTGGGAGTAAAGACTAATTGTAATTGGATTCCTTTTCAGGACTAGGTTACATCAGTTCCTATCAGTTTTTGCCAGGCAGGTCTGTGCCAGTGCTGTGCAAGTTTTTATCACAGCATTTGGCTGAATCTAGCAAAGCTAATCCTTTTTGGCCTATTGCAGAGTGTGTTAGTCAGTGGAGTAGCCTATCTGTGTTGCAAGATATACCACCTGTGTATAGAATACCAATTTTTTTACTGCACCTAGTGAAGTAAAATCTTTTGGGCATAGCATCATTCTATTAGTCCATCTATACTGACCTCCATCAGGTTGCAAATTGAATATAATTTTTTTCTGCATCTAGCTCTGAAAAAATATTGGGCTTCTAGCTGTGAGTGGGACTTGTTGTATTAGTCCATCTATACTGACCTCCATCAGGTTGCAAACAGAATATATTTTTTTCTGCATCTACCTCTGAAAAAATATTGGGCTTCTAGCTGTGTGTGGGACTTGTTCTATTAATCCATCTATACAGACCTCCATCAGGTTGCAAACTGAATATATTTTTTTCTGCATCTACCTCTGAAAAAATATTGGGCTTCTAGCTGTGTGTGGGACTTGTTGTATTAGTCCATCTATACTGACCTCCATCAGGTTGCAAACTGAATATATTTTTTTCTGCATCTACCTCTGAAAAAATATTGGGCTTCTAGCTGTGTGTGGGACTTGTTCTATTAATCCATCTATACAGACCTCCATCAGGTTGCAAACTGAATATATTCTTATCTGCATCTACAGTACCTCTGAAAAAATATTTGGCCTTCTAGCAGTGTGTGGGACTTTCTCTATTAGTCCATCTATACTGACCTCCATCAGGTTGCAAATTAAAAATAATTTTTATCTGCATCTAGCTCTGAAAAAATATTTGGCCTTCTAGCAGTGTGTGGGACTTTCTCTATTAGTCCATCTATACTGACCTCCATCAGGTTGCAAATTAAAAATAATTTTTATCTGCATCTACCTCTGAAAAAATATTTGGGCTTCTAGCTGTGTGTGGGACTTGTTCTATTAGTCCATCTATACTGACCTCCATCAGGTTGCAAACTGAATATATTTTTTTCTGCATCTACCTCTGAAAAAATATTGGGCTTCTAGCTGTGTGTGGGACTTGTTGTATTAGTCCATCTATACTGACCTCCATCAGGTTGCAAATTAAAAATAATTTTTATCTGCATCTACAGTACCTCTGAAAAAGTATTTGGGCTTCTAGCTGTGTGTGGGACTTGTTCTATTAATCCATCTATACAGACCTCCATCAGGTTGCAAACTGAATATAATTTTTTTCTGCATCTAGCTCTGAAAAAATATTTGGCCTTCTAGCAGTGTGTGGGACTTGTTCTATTAGTCCACCTATACTGACCTCCATCAGGTTGCAAATTCAAAATAATTTTTTGTCTGCATCTAGCTCTGAAAAAATATTTGGCCTTCTAGCAGTGTGTGGGACTTTCTCTATTAGTCCATCTATACTGACCTCCATCAGGTTGCAAACTGAATATATTTTTTTTCTGCATCTACCTCTGAAAAAATATTGGGCTTGTAGCTGTGTGTGGGACTTGTTCTATTAATCCATCTATACAGACCTCCATCAGGTTGCAAACTGAATAAAAAAAATTTCTGCATCTACCTCTGAAAAAATATTTGGGCTTCTAGCTGTGTGTGGGACTTGTTCTATTAGTCCATCTATACTGACCTCCATCAGGTTGCAAATTGAATATAATTTTTTTCTGCATCTAACCCAGCCAATAGTTTTGGCCTAATACCACAGTTTGGCCACTCAGCTCTGCTCAGTTCCCATCCATTGTTTTTTTGTGCAAACAACTCCAGAGTTGTGAATTAGTTAACCACCAAAATGAGTGGAAAAAGGCCTGCTGCTGGTGGAAAGGGGAATAGGCGTGTTGGGAAGGGGAAAAAAGGTTGTGTCCGTGAGGTAGGTGTTAAAGCAACTGTAACATCTGCAGAAGAAAGACCATCTTCCAGCCAAACTAAAATGTCTACTTCTTTTAGCGGACAATGTGATAAGATCCCTTTCTTACGGCCACGCCAATCGCTACAAATTCCAGATGAGGCACAAAAACAGCAGGTGCTTCAACGGATATCAAGTGCTCCTTTAAGTGAGCTCTCCTCCACATCAACTTCAACATCACAAATACTCCAGTCCTCAAAGGTGTCACCCCAATCGCACTTGCTTCCTCACAGCTCCCAAATCTCCAGCTGCCCGTCTGAGTATGAGGTAGAACAGATGGTTGAGTCTGCAGAGCTGTTTACTCATACTATAGCCTGGGAATTAGAGGTCGACTCCAGCGCTTCTGTGAATCCAGACGAGGAAATGATCTGCACTGATGCCCAGAATCTTTATGAGTCAGATCCAGGACCAGACGCAGAAGGTTCTGACCATAATGTAGACCCTCATTCCCAAACTGTAACTCCTGTTGGTGGAGACAATGAGGAAGACGATGATAAGACTCAAATACCTGATTGGAGCGACAACTTTAGTTTTTTGTCAGGGCAGGAACAGGTTGGCTCTGAGGACTACGGGTGTGATAACGCACAGGGTGATGATGATGAGGTTGGAGATCCCACCTACTGTCAACCCACAGTCAGCCAAGAGATGAGGTCAGCAGAGGAGGTGGAGGAAGATGCTAGTGACGACGAGGTCAGGTTGCGCCTTCCTGGACAGAGACGTAGTACTGGAAGCACGTCAACAACTGCATCCTCAAACACAACTCTGCCTCTCACCACAAGTCGTGGTGGCTCTTCAGGTCGCATGGGTGCTAAGCCTTGCATAGCCTGGGCATTTTTTCAGATCGATAAAGATGACCCAACTCGTGTTATCTGTAACATTTGTCAGCAAAAGCTAAGTAGAGGCCAAAAAATACATAGTTTGAGTACTTCATGCATGAACCGGCACATGGACATGAAGCATAAGTTGCAGTGGGAAGCTCAGTGTGCTACAATGCGGCCTAGCCGGCCGGGCCAACCACCGTCTGCCATATCTTGTGCATCCACGGCCTCTTCATCCTCTGTGACTGGGGGGACAGCAGTCACACCTGTTTTGGGGCGCAGACCTGCCACCTCTTTACCCGCAACAGCCAGCGTGATTGGCAGGTCATCATTTTCTTTGGAGGTGGTAACACCAGCTGGTGTTGAGCGCTGTCCGACATCGATAGCACCACCTTTGGATCAAGGCAACCTAACATGTCCGCCTGCATCTTCCTCACAGACCGGCAGTTTACCGGGGACACCCTTATCAACCCCGTCTAAGCACAATAGCCAGCCCTCGGTCCCTCAGATGTGGACAAGTAAAAGACCATTTCCTCCTAGCCATGAGAAAGCTAAGAGGTTGAATTTCACCATCTGCAAGCTCTTGGCTACAGAAATGCTGCCTTTCCGCCTGGGGGACACAGAGGATTTTCGAGACCTTATGTCCGTCGCAGTGCCCCAGTACCAGATGCCCAGTCGGCACTACTTCTCAAAGAAAGGTGTGCCTGCGCTCCACCAGCATGTCGCACACAACATCACCGCTTCTTTGAGAAACTCTGTGTGTGACAGGGTGCATTTCACCACAGACACTTGGACGAGTAGGCATGGACAGGGGCGTTACATGTCGCTGACTGGGCACTGGGTAACTATGGTGACAGCAGGACAAGGGGCTGCTGTCCAAGTCTTGCCGTCCCCACGAGTTGTGCGTCAATCCTCTTTATGTCAAAGTTCCTCCACTGCTTCTGCCTCCTCAACCTCCTCTCGGTCTTCCACCTGCACACAAAGCCTGTCTGGTCATGCCACAAGCTTTCTAACTGCGCAGAAGGGATCCTGCACACCTCCTTACTATGCTGGCAGTAGGGCTCAACGTTTTTACATTGAAATGTCTAGGAAATGTGAGTCACACAGCTGAGGAGTTGTGGTCAGCTCTGGAGAACCAATTTCATGAATGGTTGTCTCCACTGGACCTGAAACCAGGGAAGGCCGTGTGCGACAATGCTGCAAACCTGGGTGCGGCCCTTCGCCGGGGCAATGTCACACACGTGCCTTGTATGGCTCACGTGTTGAACCTGGTTGTCCAGCAATTTTTAGCCCACTATCCCAGACTAGATGGCCTTCTGCAGAGGGCACGGTCGCTGTGTGCTCACTTCCGCCGTTCGCATCCCGCAGCTCAGCGACTTACATCTCTACAGAAGTCGTTGGGCCTGCCACTTCACCGGCTAAAATGCGATGTGCCTACCCGGTGGAATTCAACTCTGCACATGTTGCAGCGACTGAGGCAGCACCGACAAGCCCTGGTGCAATACGTTCTGACGTATAGCATGGGCCAACGAGATCCAGAGGTGGGGCAAATCACGCTGGAGGAGTGGTCTCAGATCAGGGACCTATGCACCCTTCTGCACAGTTTTGAAATGGCGACGAAGATGTTTAGTGCTGACGATGCCATTATCAGCATGACTATTCCGGTGATTTACATGCTGGAGCACATGTTAAACAGAATTCGGAGTCAGGTGGTGGCACAAGAGGAGGTGGAGGAGGAGTTGTATGCGGAAGAGCTAACAACTGCAAGGTCCAGACGGTCGGCAGCACCAAGGCGGCAGGCATGTGAGGGTGGGGGAGATGGTTTTACCAGGGCGCATGGTAGCAGCCAAACTAGTGAGGAAGGTGCAGGAGCCCAGGAAGAAGTGGAGGACGAACTGATGGAAGACTCATCAGATGAGGGAGACCTTGATCACATTTCTGTTGTGCGAGGTTGGGGGGAGAGGACAGAGGAAGGAAGCATGATTGTTACCTCGCCACCAACACAACAGGGACTTGGTGCTCCTGGATGCGCAACACACATGAGTGCCTTCTTGCTGCACTACCTGCAACATGACCCTCGAATTGTGAGAATTAGAAATAATCCTGACTACTGGGTTGCCACACTGTTAGATCCCCAGTACAAAAGTAAATTTGCAGAAATTATTCCTGCCATAGAAAGGGATGCACGCGTGCAGGAGTATCAGCAGAGACTGTTGCAGAATCTTACATGTGCTTTTCCACAAAATACCAGTGGTGCACGTAGTGAATCTCACAGTTCCAACTTGCCAACCGTGGGACCGTCAAGTGTTCAGCACTCAAACCGTAACAGAACCACAGTATCTGCTGGTAACATCAATTTTGCGGAATCATTTCATCACTTTTTTAGCCTATCCTTTGCAAGGCCACAGGAGACAAGAAGTCTGACACATAGTCAACGCCTAGAGACGATGGTACAGGAGTATCTCCAAGTAAACATTGAAGCCATGACTGTGTCACTGGACCCTTGCTCTTTTTGGGCTTCCAATCTGGATAAATGGCCGGAGCTAGCCACTTACGCCTTGGAGATCTTGTCATGCCCAGCAGCCAGCGTTCTGTCTGAACGTGTGTTCAGCGCTGCTGGTGGTGTGCTGACAGATAAGCGCACGCGGCTCTCCACTGATAATGTAGACAGACTCACGTTCATAAAGATGAACAAATCATGGATCCGAAACGACTTTTCTACCCCTGTGTCATCCTGGGGAGAGTAAAAGCTTGATGATTGGTTAAAATCACCCTACCAACCGTTTTAAGCTTTCAAATTACTAATCATGTTTATCTGTATCTTGGCTGGAAAATAATTTGGGCTTTGTAGCAGTGTGCAGCACTGATTCTATTAGGCCATCTATAATAAGCTCCACCAGATTTAAAATTACTAATCATATTTATCTGTATCTTGACTGGAAAATAATTTGGGCTTTGTAGCAGTGTGCAGCACTGATCCTATTAGGCCATCTATACTAAAGCTTCACCAGATTTAAAATTAATAATAATTTTTAGCTGCATCTAGCCCGGAAAATAATTTTGGGGCTCCGAGATGCGCAAGACACATAAGTGCCTTCTTGCTGCACTACCTGCAGCATGACCCTCATATTGTCAGAATTCGAAGTAATCATGACTACTGGGTTGCCACACTCTTAGATCCCCCAAACTTTTCGATCAACCTTTTCATTTTAATAAAGACCAAAAAAATGGTCATTTTTGAAATTATAAGCATTATAAGCATTAGCAGGTTGTTAGAAACTGAAATCAAACAGTTTTCAACTCAAAACTTTATTCTAGGTGATGTTACATTTTCACATAGGACCCCTTGTTCGAAAGGAGCTTCTGAACTCTCTCGTCCATTGAATTTGTCAGGTTTTTAATGGTTTCTGCTTCAATTGTTTTGCATGAGGACAGAATACCCTCCCAGAGCTGTTGCTTAGATGTGAACTGCCTCCCGCCATCATAGACACTCCTTTTAATGATGCTTCAAAGGTTCTGAATGGGGTAGAGGTCAGGGGAGCATGGGGGTCACACCATAAGTTTGTCCCCTTTTATGCCCATATCAGCCAGAGATGCAGATGTTTTATGTGCAGCATGAGATGGTGCATTATCATGCAAAAAAATGATCTTGCTGTGAAATACACGGTTCTTCTTCTTGAACCATGGCAGGAAGTGCTGTTTGAGAAAATCCACATACATTATGGAGTTCATCTTTAGCGCCTTCAGGGATCCTAAAGGGGCCGACAATCTCTCTCCCCATGATTCCAGCCCAAAACATTACTCCACCTCCTCCTTGTTGGCGCTGTAGCCGTGTTTGCGTGGGGTGTCCATCAACCAGCCATCCTCCACTCCATCCATCTGGACCATCGAGCGCTGCACGGCACTCATCCGTGAACAAAACAGTTTTGAAATCAGTCTTCATGTAATGTTTGGCCCACTGGAGCCATTTCTGCTTGTGTGAAGTGGACAGAGGAGGTCGACAGGATGGCGTATGCACAGCTGCAAACCTCTGAAGGACCCTGCATCTTGTTGTTCGGGGGACGTTGGAGGCACAAGCAGCTTCAAAAACTTGTCTGCTGCTATGACAAGGCTTTTTTGCCGCTGCTCTTTCAACCTGACGTAATTGCCTGTAGGAAAGAGTCCTCAATCAGCCCTTATCAGCACGCACACGTGTGTACTGTGAATCAGCTACATACTTCTTGATTGCCAAGACACTTCATCCTGATCATCGCACAAAGTTGATTGTAGTCATGCCTTGACCTAAACACTCCACAATTTGTTGCTTCTCAGCAGCCGACACATTCTTTTTCTTTCCCATTTTGGCAGAAAATGTAGGCTGCTTAATAATGTGAGACAGCCTTCTTAAGTAGTCTTGCCTTTCATTGGACACACCTGCCAAACTAATTAGCACAGGTGTCTGCAATTGCTTACAGTGATATAAAGAGCCCTGACACACATCACCATCAATGAGTTTAACTGACAAACAAACAAATTCTTCCCTTATCACTCCTAAACACTTTTTGCATAATAATTTGGAACACAGTGTACATGTGCTTTTCTACAAAACACCAGTGGTTCACGTAGTGAATCTTACAGTTCTAACTTGCCAACCGTGGTCTGTATGGAGTTGTTCAATAAAGGGCCCAAAATTAAGATAACATAGATGGGAGAGGTCTCTATGAATAGGAATTCTAAAGTATTTGATACCCTGTGAGGGCCAGGCAAAGGGAAAGTTGGACTGGATGGAATCCTATATGGATTTGGGGAGGGAGACATCGAGGGCCTCAGACTTCGCTGCATTGATTTTAAAATTTGACCATGTAACAAAGTGATCTATTTCAGCCATAACAGCATGCATGGATATATGTGATTGAGTGATATATACTAGGACATCATCAGCAAATAGAGAGCACTTGTACTCGGTGCCTCCCACCTCAATCCACCTAATATTGGGGTTATGGTGCTCCGTCACTAGGATGTATAAGAGAGGGGACAGAGAACATCCCTGCCTTGTCCCATTGGTGATTGTGAAAGGTGATGAAAATGTTCTGACGCACCCCCCTGGGCCTTGGGACACCCGGAGCCGGACCCTTTTTGGTGGATGCTGGTGGTTGTAGTCTCCGTGGCGGCGACCCGGTTCCGTGGCTCAGGGCGGTCAAACCAGTGGCGGAACTATTTATGTGGTTTTGATGTTTAAATGTCCGACAGTGTCTGCTAGTCAGCGGATTATCCCGGCTGTTAAGCAAGCTACACCACCTGTAGTTTGGACACTTAATTTTTTCAAAGGAAATGCTTCGGGACCACGGGATACTCAGTGAAGAGCATCAGCAGGCAGCCCAAGGCATAGGGGCTGGGACTGGCAGTAGGATGCCTTGCGGTGGACAGCCGAGCTCGATCCTTATAAAAGCTTTTTAACTGCAGCAGCTTTAGTGGACGCTACTGGAGCTGGAATTACGCGGCTGCTGGCATGAGACTTGCCCTCCAATAGATCCTTGTAAATGGATTTAAAGTGTATTCATTCAAATTAGAGAGACAATTTAAATTAAAAAGCTTAGAGCTGCCACCACCACAGGGGGGCTCGCTCGACCCACCAGCGGACAGGCACCAGTATTGGGAGAGGGGGGCTGGCCGTCAGGGTTCACCGCGGCTCTGGCACAAACCCGGCGACGCGGAGGTGGCACGGGCAGGAGCGGACTGAACGTGTCGGCTTCTCACTTTTTGGATTTTAGAAGGGCATGACATGCCTATATCTGTGTCTCCCCCTCCTTTTACTCCTCCACCTCTTTTCTTTTCGCATGACTATATGTACTTGTCACTTTTCCATGTGTTAGTTGTGTCTTCTGAGCAGTTTGTCAGCTTTTGGACTCCTTTGAAGTGTTTTCTATGTGTTTCTATGTGTTTTTGTTTGCCTGCCATTGGTTTTAACGGTGTTCGAAGGTGTTCGATGAACAGTTCGGCGAACACACGGGTGTTCGACGAACCGAACCGAACTCGAACACTACGGGGGTGGCTCAACACTATTTACAATAGATATCGCTCATGTAATGTAAGAAGTGAAATCTTTGCATTGTACTATATATATATTTCTCTGCGGGATCTGTGCATCATGAATCGTGGTATGTATTAAAGTTGCCCACTGAGACTCTTTCGCCCGGGGCCTAGAAAAACCTGGAGCCGGCCCTGAGGGCAGGCCAGGACCTCCAAGGCATAGAGAGCCAGTTCATTTGACGTATCCAGCTTGGATACCCAATAATTATAAGCCACGGCGGTATCACGGAGGACATTGGTTTCGTCAGCAAGATACTCCCTCAGCATCTTCCCAAACTTTGCACTCCGAGTGAGAGTACCCCTCGCCTCAGGGCCTGTCCGATGGGAGGGTCTGGGAAAACTCTCCCAGAACTTTGACAGTGTTCCCCTGCCTCTGCTGAATTGAAGTTGTGTCTCTCTCACCTGTACTCCTTGGTTGTCCAACGAAGTGTGCCCTCTGCTACCAGCATTTTCAGATGGGAATTTTTTTTAATAGTTCCGCAACAAGGGCCTTCTGGTACAGCACCATTTTTGTAGACCTGTCCGCCTCAGGAATAAGAGATATAAAGTTCTCCTTGTAATGTGGGTCTAGAAGTGTCACCAACCAGTAATGACTGTCACCCAAAATTTTGAGAACCCGAGGATCATGGGAAAGGCAGCGTAACATAAACTTGCGTGTCAGACTACTAACAGGAAAGACTTCCGTGTCCTCACCAAGAGGATGATTGACCATGCTCTACTCCTCCTCCTCCTCTCTGTCATCTGGCCATCCACGCTGAACAGACGGTATGACAGCTGTGCAGGTAGTACCGTCTGTAGTGCATGAAACTAGCTCTTGTCCTTCCTCCTCCTCCTCCTCTTCCTCATTGTTACCCAATCCACGTTGGGATGAGAAGAGGCTTGGCTGTGTGCAATCACCCTGTATGGTTCCTTGCTCCATCTCATCGTGCTCCGCCTGCAATGCATCCTCTTTGATTGTGAGCCGAGAGCGTTTCAGAAGACAGAGAAGCAGGATGGTGACGCTAATTATGGCGTCATCACCGCTCACCATCTTGGTGGAGTCCTCAAAGTTTTGGAGGATGGTACATATGTCTGACATCCATGTCCATTCCTGAGGTCTTATGTGTGGAGTCTGAACTGAATACCGACGGCCTTGTTGATGCTGGTACTCAACAACTGCCCTCTTCTGCTCACAAATCCTTCCCAACATCTGCAGTGTAGAGTTCCAACAGGTGGGGACATCACACACCAGTCTGGGAGCCGGAAGCTGCAAACGCTGCTGAAACATTGCAAAGGCGGCGGAAGCTGTAGCTGACTTTCTAAAATGAGCACACAGGCGGCGTACCTTAACAAGCAGATCTGGCATCTCCGGGTAGGATTTGAGAAACCGCTGAACCACGAGGTTAGGCACATGGGCCAGGCATGGTACGTGTGTGAGCTCGCCTCGCCTCAGAGCCGCCACCAGGTTCCGGCCAATGTTACACCCGACCATGCCTGGCTGTAGGTTAAGTGGTGTGAGCCACAGATCTGCTTGCTCTTTCAGAGCTGTCCACAACTCTTCAGCATTGTGCAGTTTTTCACCTAAGCATATTAGCTTCAGCACAGTCTGTTGCCGCCTGGCCGTGGCATTGCTGCAGTGCTTCCAGCTTGTGACTGATGTGGTCATTTTGGAGATGGAGGCTGAAGAGGAGGAGGAGGCTGAGGAGGAGGAGGCTGAGGAGGATGAGGTGCAGGAGCTGTAGACCATGGGGGCAACGCTGATTGACCTAGGGCCCTCAATCCTTGGCGTCGGGAGGACGTGTTCCATCCCAAGGTCCGACTGGGTCCTGGCTTCCGCTATGTTAACCCAGTGTGCCGTCAGCGAGATGTACTGTCCCTGCCCACAAGCACTTGTCCACATGTCCGTGGTTAGGTGGACTTTCCCGGTAAATGCGTTGTTGAGAGCACGGCTAAAGTTTTGGGACACATGCTTATGTAATGCGGGGACGGCACACCGGGAGAAATAGTGGCGGCTGAGGACCGAGTACCGAGGGACGGCCGCCACCATCAGGTTGCGGAATGCTTCCGTCTCCACGAGCCTAAAAGGCAACATTTTGAGCACAAGCAGTCGTGATATTTGAGAATTTAGTAGTGTGGCCTGTGGGGCGTTGGCTGCATATTTGCGCTTGCGTTCCAAGGACTGGGGTATGGACAACTGAACACTGCGCTGGGACAAGGACATGGACGTGCTTCCTGATGCTGCTACTTGAGAGTGTGCAATGACAGGTGCAGGGCAGGAGGCATCTTCGCATGCACCATGGACAGGGGATTGGCTTGCAGCACAACAGCGGAAAAAGCAATGGTGTCACCCGCAGACACTGTTCCTGGACCTGGGGTTCGGCCCACAAAGTCGGGTGCTTTGCTGCCATGTGCCTGATCATGATGGTGGTGGTCAGGCTGGTTGTTTTGCCACCCCTGCTGATGCTGACCTGGCAGGTGTTGCAAATGGCCTTTTTGAGATTATCGGCAGAGTCTTTAAAAAACAACTAGACTCGGGAAGACCTAACAGTTGTACTAGCAACTTCCTTCGTGTTGGTGTTACGGGGAACGGTTGCCTGCCTTCTGTCTGCGGCCACCACACTGCTTCTTCCTGCCAGTTGGGGTGCTCTGCCTCCTTCCCCCTGTGTGCTGCAGTCCTCACTCTGCATGCCCTCCTGCCAGGTTGGGTCAGTTACTATATTATCCACCACCTCGTGTTCCACTTCCGCACTCTGGTCCTCCTCCTGACTTTCTGGCAATTGTGTCTCATCATCGTCCACCTCTTGTGACACTTTCCCACCGTCGCCTTCGTGTGACCGTGGCTGCTCAAATATTTGGGCATCGCTACACGCGATCTCCTCTTGCCACGCTTCAAGTGAACCGGGCGAGAGGCCCGAATCTATAAATGGAAAAGTGAACAGCTCTTCAGAGTGTCCAAGTGTGGGATCAGCTGTCTCTGGGTACTCGGCATGGTGGGAGGAAGGAGGATCAGGGTGAGGAATATGTGGTCCAGACTCACGGCTACTGAGACTTGACCGTGTGGAAGACAGGGTGGTGGTGGTGGATAAGTGACTGGAAGCATTATCCGCTATCCAACCAACAACCTTTTGACACTGCTCTGGGTTCACTAGTGGTGTTCTGTGGTCCCCTAGAAATTGTGACTGGAAGGTCAGGCGAGAATATGTGGGTGTTTGTTGTGGCCCAACTTCGGCTTGCCCACGGCCTTGTCCTCGGCCTCTGCATGCACCATTACCATCATGTCCATTTCCTCGTCCCTTGCCACGTGCCTTGCTCATTTTAAATGGAGGACAGTATCTTCCACACTCACTACAAATAACTGAGTTTGGAGCGAATTTATAGGTCATCTGTGTGACGGAGAAAACACAGTTTTAAATACCTGGCCTGTAGGTAACTGTTTTGAACAGCAAACCAGTGTCAAAAACTTTGCTGACACACTGAAATTTTTTTTTAATGGAGGCCAGAAATAGCAGTAATTTCTGACAACTTATATGTGAGCCGTGTGACGGAGAAAACATAGTTTTAAATACATGGCCTGTAGTTAACTATTTTGAACAGCAATCTGGTGTCAATTGCTTCACTGACACACTGAAATTTTTTTTTTAATGAAGGCCAGAAATGGCAGTATTTTCTGAAAACGTGTATGTAATCCGTGTGACAGAGAAAACACAGTTTTAAATACATGGCCTGTAGTTAACTATTTTGAACAGCAATCTGGTGTCAATTGCTTCACTGACACACTGAAATTTTTTTTTTAATGAAGGCCAGAAATGGCAGTATTTTCTGAAAACGTGTATGTAATCCGTGTGACAGAGAAAACACAGTTTTAAATACATGGCCTGTAGTTAACTATTTTGAACAGCAATCTGGTGTCAATTGCTTCACTGACACACTGAAATTTTTTTTTAATGGAGGCCAGAAACGGCAGTGTTTTCTGAAAACGTATATGTAATTCGTGTGATGGAGAAAACACAGTTTTAAATACCTGGCCTGTAGGTAACTGTTTTGAACAGCAAACCAGTGTCAAAAACTTTGCTAACACACTGAAAAAAAAATTTAATGGAGGCCAGAAATGACAGTATTTTCTGAAAACGTATATGTCATCCGTGTGATGGACAAAACACAGTTTTAAATAGATGGATTTTTAACGCTGTAATATGGAAAGGACCTGGCTGTATTCTGCAGTGCCATCAAGCAAATGGCGCAGAAAAACCGTGTTCTCTGGATTGCTTTTTAAGCAAATAATGAGGATTAAGATGCAAAAAAAATTATTCCTGGCCCCTGAGACCTGGGCCTATTTCCAGAAATATCTAACAGCAGCAGCCGACAGAACTGGAATGGAGCCTCTTGTGCTATGTGCACTGCAGTCTGCTATATACACTGCCTGCCTGATATCTCTGCAGATGGATTAGTTAGTCCTCAAAAGGACTGTTTGTTAAGATGGATATGTGTAATGTACGGTTTTTCTCCCTACACTACCTAATACACAAGCAAATCTCTCCCTAGCTCAGCAGCAGCTCTCCCTACACTGTCTGATCTGGAGTGACTGTGACGAGCATGGCGGCACCAGGTCTGATATACACCTGATGACGCTGTGCGGCCAGCCAATCACTGTAATGCCCACACCCAACATGGCTACGGCATTACAGTGCATGGCAGGCAATCCCTGCATGTTCATTGGCTCTCTAAAGAGCGCCAAACGTGCAGGGAGGGGACCCGAGTTCCCGCCCGAGCAACCCGGAAATACTCGCCGAGCACTGAGCTTGTCGAGCACCATGATGCTTGGGCAAGTATCGAGTAGTGGCGAGCACGTTCGCTCATCACTAGCTGTGTTTAGTGATGAGCGAGTATATTTTGTTAACCCTTTCGCCGAGTATGCTCGGACGAGCACCGAGTATTTACAGCTGCTCAGTGATATGTTTGAATCACTCCCGTGTGCATAACTTGCGACTGTTTGACAGCTTTAATACAAATGAGGAATGTGTAAGAAATAGACATTCCTCACATGTATTAAAGCTGTCAAACAGTTGCAAATCATGCACATGGGAGTGATTTAAACATAACACTGAGCAGCTGTAACTACTCGGTGCTCGGTCCAAGCATACTTGGCGAAATGGTTAACAAAACATACTCGCTCATCACTAGCTGTGTTGCCTCAGGGTTCGTCCCCTGGTAAATGTCATCCATGCGCCTTCTTTTCTAAAAAATTGTCTTCGGCTGAGAGAAATTATGACATGGGTAATAGGAAACTTTTGACGATCAAATTGGCATTCGAGGAATGGTGACATTGGTTGGAGGGGGCTGTCCATCCTATTACTGTTATTGCTGACCATAAGAATCTGTCATATCTCCAGTCAGCTATACGTCTCAACCCTAGACAAGCCAGATGGTCCCTATTTTTTACTAGGTTCAATTTTTACTTTTTTTTGCGAGTCTCCGTGGAGATGTTTGATGTAGAGACATCCCTTAACTGCATGGGTTCCTCCCCCAGTACTGGTTCACCACCAGACCGCTCCCCTGGCAGAGGTACGCAACCCCGGCAAGAAGGTCCCGGAGAAGGTGGTCGCACCCGTCTGTCCTGAAGGCATCTATCAAGACGTATGGCCAAAGACATGGCAGCCTCCAAGGACTGAGGAGTTTCATATACAGTCAAGGCATCTTTCAACCTTTCAGTAAGCCCCTCACAAAATTGAATTCTAAGGGCTGAGTCATTCCATTTGGAATCTGTTGCCCATCTACGGAATTCCGAGCTGTATGTTTCCACTGACCAAATCACCTGATGAAGGCGAAGTAGCCTAGATTCAGCCAAGGCAACTCAGTCAGGGTCATCATGGATGAGGGCCAGAGCTCTGAAAAACCCCTCCACAGATTGGAGACAAACCGAGTCCTGCGGTACCGAAAACGCCCATGACTGAGGATCGCCCTGCAATAGAGAGATCACAATGCCAACCCGTTGCTTCTCATTACCGGAGGAGTAGAGATTAGTGCTGAGCCACCCCCGTAGTGTTCGAGTTCGGTTCGGTTCGTCGAACACCCGTGTGTTCGCCGAACTGTTCGTCGAACTGTTCGTCGAACACCTTCGAACACCGTTAAAACCAATGGCAGGCAAACAAAAACACATAGAAACACATAGAAAACACCTTCAAAGGTGTCCAAAAGCTGACAAACTGCTCAGAAGACACAACTAACACATGGAAAAGTGACAAGTACATATAGTCATGCGAAAAGAAAAGAGGTGGAGGAGTAAAAGGAGGGGGAGACACAGATATAGGCATGTCATGCCCTTCTAAAATCCAAAAAGTGAGAAGCCGACACGGCCAGTCCGTTCCTGCCCGTGCCACCTCTGTGTCGCCGGGTTTGTGCCAAAGCCGCGGTGGACCCTGACGGCCAGCCCCCCTATCCCAATACTGGTGCCTGTCCGCCGGTGGGTCGAGGCCCTCCACGGTGGGGGGGGGGGAGTAACATCTGCAGAAGAAAGACCATCTTCCAGCCAAACTAAGATGTCGACTTCTTTTCGTGGACAATGTGATACGATCCCATTCTTACGGACACGCCCATCGCTACAAATTCTAAATGAGGCACAAAAACAGCAGGTGCTTCAACGGATATCAAGTGGTCCTTCAAGTGGGCTCTCCATCACCTCAATTTCAACATCACAAATACTCCAGTCCTCAGAGGTGTCACCCCAATCGCACTTGCTTCCTCAGAGCTCCCAAGTCTCCAGCTGCCCGTCTGATTATGGGGTAGCACAGATGGTTGAGTCTGCACAGCTGTTTACTCATACTATAGCCTGGGAAACGGAGGTCTGCTCCAGAGCTTCTGTTAATCCAGATGAGGAAATGATCTGATCTGATGCCCAGAATCTTTATAAGTCGGATCCAGGACCAGATGAAGAAGGTTCTGAGCATAATGTAGACCCTTGTTCCCAAACTGTAACTCCTGTTGGTGGAGACAATGATGAAGACGATGATGAGACTCAAATACCTGATTGGAGCGACAACTTGACTTTTCGGTCAGGGCAGGAAGAGGTTGGCTCTGAGGACGACGGGTGTGATAACACACAGGGTGATGATGACGAGGTTGGAGATCCCACTTACTGTCAACCCACAGTCAGCCAGTCGATGAGGTCAGCAGAGGAGGTGGAGGAGGATGTGACTAGCCCTGGGGATGGGGATGACTCGGTACCCGGGCATTTGCCTGGCCTTGGGGATGTCGCGGTGGTCGGCTCCCTGGCCTGTACCCTGGGGTCTCTCTTTAAAAGGGTGGATAATTGTTAATTTTATAAGTTTTCGTGACGCCACCTGTGGTATCTGGTGAGAAGCACCAGCGCTGCAGCAGTCCACTGAGGCCAGTGATAAGGCAGCTCGATGGTATAGCTCCCCACAGGTGGACCTACGTCTCAGGGCAGCGTATGCAGGGGGAATGCAGGACAGACGAGACCCAGCTGGGTCAGAGCAAGAACGGGAACGGACACGGTAGTCACTTCAGTACCTTTTACTGGTGGAAATTCAGGCACATCCCGGAGCACTGTAGGGTGAAGGGTGCATATCAGGATCCTCCCCAATGAGCGGGTGTAGGGCCTCCTGTTTCTTGCCTCTGCGTAGTAAGTTTCTGACCTGCCTGGAGCTAGGCCTAACTTTGTCTCTGTCCTGCGATGGCTGACCTTGTGGTAGGGCCTTCTCTTGGAGTTCACGCTCCCAGTATGCGGGGCCTAAGCGTCTCCTGGCTCTGTTACATATCAGCACCTTAGCGATCCTGGGACTTGTAGTTCTCCAGGGATTCCGGTTATGCCTTACTGGGTCATAGAGATACCGGTAAGCTCGGATCCTGTGTCCGGTAAATGCTTCGGGGTGAGCTGGTTAAGCTCCTCTGCCCCTTATGTACTAACTCGCCACTCGCCTTCGGCCTACTCGGGCCCTCACTAGGCTATACACACTAACGGCAGCTTGCCGCGCTTCACTGATCTTATGGCGCCGGCACACCTTAAGCTCTATCTGGGCTCCCTGAATCTAGCAAGCAGGAGCCTCGTGCTCCACTGCTGAACTATTAACTGCGTTCTCTAGACTAGACTGAGCTCCACTGCAGACTGACCTCTTTTAGGCTTCTCTACTGCAGGAACTCTTCAGAGGAACAGAACTGCCTAGCTCCACCTTCCCTATTTATATCCCTAACGGGCTCCCTCTGCTGGTCTGAGGTGGAAGGTGGAGATGTGTGAATGTTTATGGGGGCCTCTTGTGGAGGATTCCATCAATGCACTCTTCTAGGATCTGTGATACCAAGCGCAGCGGGGCATCACAGATGCTATTGACGACGAGGTTAGGTTGCGCCTTCCTGAACAGAGACGGAGTACTGGAAGCACGTCAACAACTGCATCCTCAACCACAACTCTGCCTCTTACCACAAGTCGTAGTGGCTCTTCAGGTCACATGGGCTCTAAGCCTTGCATAGCCTGGGCATTTATTCACATCGATAAGGATGACCCAACTCGTGTTATCTGTAATATTTGTCAGCAAAAGCTAAGTAGAGGCCAAAAAATCCATAGTTTGAGTACTTCATGCATGTACCGTCACATGGATATGAAGCACAAGTTGCAGTGGGAAGCTCACTGTGCTACAATGCGGCCTAGCCGGCTGGGCCAACCACCGTCTGCCCCATCTTGTGCATCCGCAGCCTCTTCATCCTCTGTGACTGGGGGGACAGCAGTCACACATGTTTTTGGACGCAGACCTGCCACCTCTTTACCCGCAACAGCCAGTGTGATTGGCAGGTCGTCAGTTCATTGGGAAGTGGAAACACCTGCTAGTGTTGAGCGCTCTCCGACATCGAGAGCACCACCTTTGGATCAAGGCAACCTAACATGTCCGCCTGCATCTTCCTCACAGACCAGCAGTTTGCCGGGGACACCCTACTCAACACCGTCTAAGCACAACAGCCAGCCCTCGGTCCCTCAGATGTGGACAAGTAAAAGACCATTTCCTCCTAGCCATGAGAAAGCTAAGAGGTTGAATTTCACCATCTGCAAGCTGTTGGCTACAGAAATGCTGCCTTTCCACCTGGAGGACACAGAGGATTTTCAAGACCTTATGTCCGTCACAGTGCCCCAGTACCAGATGCCCAGTCGGCACTACTTCTCAAAGAAAGGTGTGCCTGCGCTCCACTAGCATGTCGCACACAACATCACCGCTTCTTTGAGAAACTCTGTGTGTGACAGGGTGCACTTCACCACAGACACTTGGACAGGGGCGTTACATGTCGCTGACTGGGCACTGGGTAACTATGGTGACAGCAGGACAAGGGGCTGCTGTCCAAGTCTTACCGTCCCCACGAGTTGTGCGTCAATCCTCTTTATCTCGAAGTTCCTCCACTGCTTCTGCCTCCTCAACCTCCTCTCGGTCCTCCACCTGCACCCAAAGCCTGTCTGGTAATGCCACCTGCTTTCTAACTGCGCAGAAGGAATCCTGCACACCTCCTTACTATGCTGGCAGCAGGGCTCAACGGCATCAGTGTTTACTTTGATATGTCTGGGAAATGTGAGTCACACAGCTGAGGAGTTGTGGTCAGCTCTGGAGACCCAGTTTCATGAAAGGTTGTCTCCACTGGACCTGCAACCAGGGAAGGCCATGTGCGACAATGCTGCAAACCTGGGTGCGGCACTTCGCCGGGGCAATGTCACACACGTGCCTTGTATGGCTCACGTGTTGAACCTGGTTGTCCAGCAATTTTTAGCCCACTATCCCGGACTAGATGGCCTTCTGCAGAGGGCACGGTCGCTGTGTGCTCACTTCCGCCGTTCGCATCCCACAGTTCAGCGACTTACATCTCTACAGAAGTCGTTGGGCCTGCCAGTTCACCGGCTGAAATGCGATGTGCCGACACGGTGGAATTCAACTCTGCACATGTTGCAGCGACTGTGGCAGCACCGACAAGCCCTGGTGCAATACGTTATGACGTATAGCCTGGGCCAACGAGATCCAGAGGTGGGGCAAGTCACGCTGCAGGAGTGGTCTCAGATCAGGGACCTATGAAGTTGACGCGCCCCCTGGGCCATGGGGTACCCTGAGCCGGGCCGGTAGACGCTGTGGGTTGTAGTCACTGTTGCGGTGACCCAGTCCGTGACCCAGGGCGGTCAATCCAAGTGTAATTTGTATATATGGATTTTATAATGTCTGACTACGCCACCTGTGGAGTGCGGCCAAAGGGGCCGTCGCTGCGGAACAGTCCTCTGAAGCTGGTGGTTTTGCAGCAACGGTATTATTACTCACCACAGGACGAGTGTAGCTTCAGGGCAGTGTGGGTGGATGATGGTGGTTGTAGTGCAGGGAGTCAGTAATGAACACAGAGTCCGTGTGATGCCGTCTCAAGATATTACTCACAGTTGTTGTAGTCCAGATTACAGGTACCAGAGCAATCTCCCCCGTCGTGCTGTGCATACTCCGTGAGGGGCTCAGTCCACCCCCAGATAGCTCCGGAGTACTTTCTCTGGCCTTTCTCTGGCCTTCTCCCTGCACCTCACACCCAGTGACACTTCTATCCGGTATCCTCGGGCCTTGGTGGGTGACGTGTGTTCCGTCCCCTGGGTCCTATGTGGCTGCCTTCTTAGTGAGACTGGTGTGGACTTTGGCCTGCAGTACATGAAATGCAGCAGCCTCCGGTTTCTAGTTGAGCCTTGCTGTTTCTCCGCTAGTTGAGGGACCGGTTCCCCTTATCTGGCCTGACCCCTCTAGCTCCTGGTAGCAGCGGGCATACGGGTGGCCTTCTGCACGGCCCGTAGCCGTAGGGTCCCTTCGGTTCCTGGAGCCTTCCAGCTCCCACTCTTCTCTTCTCTCCTTCAGTCCTGGGCCTCCCAGGCTAGGCCCGCCTCCGGAGCAGAGCTCATGCCTAGTCTCTGCTCCTGTCACTTTTCCTCCTCTGTCTGGCTTGCTCTTTCTAAGATGGCTTCCTATTTATACTCTCCTTGTCATGTGCTCCCCTAAGCTGCTCCCCTAAGCACCCACTACATAGGACCCTCAAACCAGCTAGGGACCTGGGACTGTGCTCTCCCTTAGGAGCAATCTCGCCCTACCCCCACTGCGGGTAGGTGTTGGATGCAGGAGTCAGGGTCCCGAGCCATACGCCTTCCTTACCTGAGGGTGAGATACCACACCTCTGGATGAGATGCAGTAACTCTGTGGCGACTGAACTCTCAGGGGCGCCACACACCCTTCTGCACAGTTTTGAAATGGCGACGAAGATGTTTAGTGCTGACGACTATGCCATTATCAGCATGACTATTCCGGTGATTTACATGCTGGAGCACATGTTAAACAGAATTCAGAGTCAGGTGGTGGGACAAGAGGAGGTGGAGGAAGTAGAGGAGGAGTCGTATGCGGAAGGGATAACATCTCCAAGGTCCAGACGGTTGGCAGCACCAAGGCGGCAGGCATGGGAGGGTGGGGGAGAGGGATTAACCAGGGCGCATGGTAGCAGCCAAACTGTTGAGGAAGGTGCAGGACCCGAGGAAGAAGTGGAGGACGAACTGGCGATGGGCATGGAAGACTCATCAGATGAGGGAGACCTTGATCACATTTCTGTTGTGCGAGGTTGGAGGGAGAGGGCAGAGGAAGGAAGCATGATTCTTACCTCGCTACCAATACAACAAGGACTTGGTACTTCTGAATGCGCAAGACACATGAGTGCCTTCTTGCTGCACTACCTGCAACATGACCCCCGGATTGTCAGAATTCGAAGTAATCCCGACTACTGGGTTGCCACACTCTTAGATCCCCGGTACAAAAGTATATTTGCCGAAATAATTCCTGCCATAAAAAGGTATTGACGAATGCAGGAGTATCTGCAGACGCTGTTGCAGAATCTTACATGTGCTTTTCCACAAAACACCAGTGGTGCACGTAGTGAATCTCACAGTTCTAACTTGCCAACGGTGGGACTGTCGAGTCTTCATCATTCAAACAGTAACAGTAACACAGTATCTGCTGGTAACAGCAATTTTGTGGAATCGTTTCACCACTTTTTTAGACCATCCTTTGCAAGGCCACAGGAGACAAGAAGTCTGACACATAGTCAATGCCTAGAGAGGATGGTACAGGAGAATCTCCAAGTGAACATCGAAGCCATGACTGTGTCACTGGACCCTTGCTCTTTTTGGGCTTCCAATCTGGATAAATGGCCGGAGCTAGCCACTTACGCCTTGGAGATCTTGTCATGCCCCGCAGCCAGCGTTCTGTCTGAACGTGTGTTCAGCGCTGCTGGTGGTGTGCTGACAGATAAGCGCACGCGGCTGTCCACTGAGAATGTAGACAGACTCACGTTCATAAAGATGAACAAATCATGGATTCGCAAGGACATTTCTACCCCTGTGTCATCCTTGGGAGACTAAAAGCTTGGGGATTTGGTAAAATCACCTCACCAACCGTTTTAAGCAACAGTGGGGCAATTGATGCCACTTAACCCTAGAACGCATGACCATAAAAATCTACACTTTCACATACCTGGGGCCCTTTAGGCCCGTGTGCAAATAACATGGAATAACTCAAACTCAAATGACAAACAACTATATACATGAAGAATACCTAGAGTTTCAAAATTCTAACTAAAGTAATCTTGCAGAAAATAGAAAACAATTAACTGGGCGGGCCTGCAAGGCCACAGGTATGCGTTCTAGGGTCAAGTGGTGTCTGTGCCACAATTTTGGGAGTCCCCTTGCTGTGTCTTACGTGACGTTGGCATCGTCAATTCCAGGTGGGTTGGGTCGCACCCCCCCTCTTTTAACTGTAAGAAACTACATACACTATGGCTTGGGGTAACACAGATGGTTGAGTCTGAAGAGCTGTTTACTCAGAGGTCTGCTCCAAATCTTCAGTGTCTGCTAGTCAGCGTAGAATTTTTAACTGCATCTAGCCTAGGCAATACTTTGGGCGTATTAGCCCAGCTGCGAAGCAAGCTGCACCACCTGTGTATCTAATAAGAATTTTTAAATGAATCTAGCCTAGGCAGACTGTGGGGACCCCCAACCAAACCCAGACGCTCAGCCCCCCTACCGCCCCCCTTTCATGGACAATACAATAATGTAACTCTTACAACTGGATGGGTGAGGATCGGTCACAGCTTTATTAACTCTTTATACTTATTCCATTAGAAAGGCATTTTATTTCTAAAATAATTCAGCTTGTTGCAGCATGCCCTGGGTCCCCACTCCGGCAAGTTCGCCAACAAGTGTAACTCTCCAACATGTCCTTTCTATTTCCAGGCCACGGAGGATCCAGCGTACTCGTATGCAGGACTCTGACCCCCACCCATCACTCTTAACGCTTGTTCCACTCCGTCCTGGAGTCCTGACAGGAATATGTCCAGTCCAATATCTATTAAGTGAACACCGTCGGGCCGTATGAGGCCTGCTTTATCTCCTTCCAGTTGTCGGTGTCGTATCACTACACCGCCTCTGTCTCTTCTAAATTTTGCCATCCGAATATTTATTACCCGCCTTGTCCATTCGATGGCCGTGATGTCTCGCGCACCTTGCCATACCGCTATCGGCACAATCTCTGACCATACTATAGCTAATTTTATGAAAAATTCTCTGAAGCGCTCAGTGTCTAGTTTCATTATTGCCATTAGTTATGCGCTCTTGTGATGACCTAGGTTGTTTCCCCCGGCCTGTATAACTAAGATGACCGGACCTCTTGCCTCTCTCCCTACCTTGATTACCTCCATTAGTACCTGTGGCCATAGCAGGCCTCTAATACCTCTCCAGTTGAAATATGTGTTATGAAACTCTAATTTCCTCCCGCCTGGGCGGACTTTCGCCCTTTTTTGTGCCCAATATATATACGAGTGGCCTAACACTCACACTGTTGGCTTAGCGTCACCTGTAAAAGAAACAAACCACGTTAGGATAAGTCCGGTCTTATGTATCTCGCCAAACACGTGGATCGCCATCTACCTATCCTCTGAACTTCCGTTTCTGACAGTCCTGCTCTTGCTGCTTCCGTGGCCGCACCTATGCGGAATGAGTGTGTCCCGTAATCTTTGGGGTGGTTCCCTGCCGATGTTATGCATTTATTAAATATAGCTTGGAACAGGTATCTTGATAATGGCGTTCCATCAATGTGTGATAGGAAGAAATTACTTTGTGATCTGATGGTTAGATATGTTTTTACTATTGTTACCCGACTCAGTGTACCGTTTGTGGGTTGTAGAAGTACCCAAGTACCCCTGCCCGCTGGAACCGTTTTCGATTGGTGTATGCGTAGACGTATTGCATTATTGGCTATGACTACGTCCTGGTGTAATAAGCCTCCACTGGTGGTAATTTTGGATTGAGGGACTAATTCGCTTATACATAGCGCCCCGAAGAAGGCGATCACAAATGCAGTAGACATTAGTGTTGCTTCAAATTGTGAGTGTCATGTTAATGGTGTTAGGGATATGATGTGAGAAATCAGTTTTAGTGACACGGGACGGGACGTCTACATTACTGACTTAGCTGACCCCTTTTCCACCCTTTTATGGATTGTCTGATGATGAATCTTTGTCACATCTCCCCAATTCAGTAGTTGGAAGTGAAATGCTACTCCGGTCAGACACCGCTGCGCTGACGCTCCTGATATGCCCCTCATCATTAGCTGGTGGAGAAATTCTATGGTGACTTGTAATCTGGCTTGTTCACATTGGTCAACCCGTCTGCCTGCTACTAGTCGTGTCCACTCTTCCCATGCCTTACCGTATGCTTGCCACGTTGACGGGGCAACTGACGCTCTGATTAATGGCATCAACTATTCGCCACTAGATCCCATAGGGAGGGTGGGCAACTGTTGCCCGATGGGTGGGCGTTGTGGAAGAGCTCTGTGAAAATCTGCCAATTGAATTGTTATAAAGCGTTAGCAGCAGCTTTATACCCCTCAGCATAGTGGCTAGCGCGGACCCATACATTGTGTTTTAGGCACAGGAATGCTAGCCTGCGTAGTAGGCCTAGCACTGGGAGAGACGATAATGCCATCTTATTAATGCAGTGCGCTAGGCTGGTGTTTTGTGTTATGAAGCATATATTTTTGTTAGCCAGGCGCGCGCCCCATATTTCTATTGCTACCACTATTGGGAAAAATTATTTTCAGGGCTAGATGCAGCTAAAAATTATTATTAATTTCAAAGCTGGTGGAGCTTGTTATAGATGGCCTAATACAATGAGTCCCACACACTGCTAGAAGCCCAAATATTTTTTCAGAGCTAGATGCAGATAAAAATTATTTTTAATTTCCAACCTGATGGAGGTCAGTATAGATGAACTAATAGACCCAGTCCCACACACTGCTCGAAGCCCAAATATTTTTTCAGAGCTAGATGCAGAAAAAAATTATATTCAATTTGCAGCCTGATGGAGGTCAGTATAGATGGACTAATAGAACAAGTCCCACTCACTGCTAGAAGCCCAAATATTTTTTCAGAGCTAGATGCAGAAAAAAATGATATTCAATTTGCAACCTGATGGAGATCAGTATAGATTGACTAATAGACCAAGTCCCACACACTGCTAGAAGCCCAAATATTTTTTCAGAGCTAGATGCAGATAAAAATTATTTTTAATTTGCAACCTGATGGAGGTCAGTGTAGATGGACTAATAGACCAAGTCCCACACACTGCTAGAAGCCCAAATATTTTTTCAGAAGTAGATGCAGAAAAAAATTATTTTTAATTTGCAAACTGATGGAGGTCAGTATAGATGGACTAATAGAGAAAGTCCCACACACTGCTAGAAGGCCAAATATTTTTTCAGAGCTAGATGCAGAAAAAAATTATATTCAGTTTGCAACCTGATGGAGGTCAGTATAGATGGACTAATAGAACAAGTCCCACACACAGCTAGTAGCCCAAATATTTTTTCAGAGCTAGATGCAGATAAAAATTATTTTTAATTTGCAACCTGATGGAGATCAGTATAGATGGACTAATAGAGAAAGTCCCACACACTGCTAGAAGCCCAAACATTTTTTCAGAAGTAGAGGCAGAAAAAAAATGATATTCAATTTGCAACCTGATGGAGGTCAGTATAGATGCACTAATAGAACAAGTCCCACACACTGCTAGAAGGCCAAATATTTTTTCAGAGCTAGATGCAGATATAAATTATTTTTAATTTGCAACCTGATGGAGGTCAGTATAGATGGACTAATAGAGAAAGTCCCACACACTGCTAGAAGGCCAAATATTTTTTCAGAGCTAGATGCAGAAAAAAATTATATTCAGTTTGTAACCTGATGGAGGTCAGTATAGATGGACTAATAGAACAAGTCCCACACACTGCTAGAAGCCCAAATATTTTTTCAGAGCTAGATGCAGATAAAAATTATTTTTAATTTGCAGCCTGATGGAGGTCAATATAGATGGACTAATAGAGAATGTTCCACACACTGCTAGAAGGCCAAATATTTTTCAGCGCTAGATGCAGACAAAAAATTATTTTGAATTTGCAACCTGATGGAGGTCAGTATAGATGGACTAATAGAATGATGCTATGCCCAAAATATTTTACTTCACTAGGTGCAGTAAAAAAATTGGTATTCTATACACAGGTGGTATGTCTTGCAACAGAGATAGGCTACTCCACTGACTAACACTCTGCAATAGGCCAAAAAGGATTAGCTTTGCTAGATTCAGCCAAATGCTGTGAAAAAAACTTGCACAGCACTGGCACAGAGCTGCCTGGCAAAAACTGATAGGAACTGATGTAACCTAGTCCTGAAAAGGACTGCAATTACAATTAGTCTTTACTCCCACAATCTATCTATTTAAGAGCACAGACCTGCCTGATAAAAGTCGTAGGAAATGCTGTAACCTAGTCCTTAAAAGGACTGCAATCACAACTATTCCCTACTCCCAAGCTATCTGTAGATTTGTGCGAAAATTGGCTTGAAATTAACAAGGTATAGCGCACACAGCAACAGCGGTGCCGTCTAACACGCAGCTGCAGCAGTGAGAAAATGGTGGCGACGGGGAAAATGGCTGGGTCTTATAGGGCAAGGACATGTGACATACACTGCCAATGACACATGCCCTTGCTTGTGTGAAAAAAAGCACTTCGCTCCGTGTGTGCGCTGCTGATAGGCTGACAGATTGCACCTCCCCACTGTAAATGCGGGAAAGAGAAAAAAAAATGGAGTTCATTATTCCTGCAGAGATCCATCCCCTGCCCCTCCCCCCACCCCGCTGTACACTCAATCTGCGTATTAACATTAATTTTCATCATTACTGAGAAAAAATCCAGTTATGATTTTGGTGCACGAACAGTTATCGAACATAACCTCGAACAGCCGAATTTTTCTCAAATCATTCGTGTTCGCCGAACGGCTCGAACACCGCCCAAAACAGCTCGAAGTTGAGATTGGCGAACAGTTCGAGTAGAACAACGCTCATCTCTAGTAGGGATGAAGTTTAAAATACAATTTTCATGCCTCCATAAATACAAAAAACTTGTCCCTACCTCCTGAAAACCTGTCCAGGAGGGCAACTTTGGGTTCAGGCTGGAAAGGCCTACCTGCAGAGACCCCCATATTGGCAACCTGTAGCCGCTGATGCTGCTATTGTACCTCACAACGGAGGTCATGCACTGCCTGTACAGCCGCTCTTCAAGCTCTGCAACTGAATCCATACCAAAGGGAGAAAGGATAAAAAAGGTGCACGCCCAAAAACACACAAAGAAGCCCCATGTAAGTCTCTGGGAAACTTGAGCATTTTTCAGATGGCTCCCCCCGCGGTCTGCATTGGGCCTAATAATTGCCCAAATCGACGGGAACAGTGCTCACATGACATGGTAACAGCTTGGGGAAGACCCCTGGAAGTATTTCTGACTCCCAGGTCACTGTTGTCAACAACGTTGTCAGAGTATTATGCACTTTTACGGACTCACAATAAAACATACCAAAGCGAAACCAAAATGGATTTTCCTGGGAAATATGTTAAGGAACATCCTTTCCAGGGTAATGACTTGTATATAAGGCAAAATAAATAACCAAAAACGAAAATACTCCTCCACACCTTTGGCTATGTTCACACGTAGTGTTTTTGTTGCGTTTTTGCACATTTGCATTGCTTTCAACCAAGACAAATGCATTCACTGGGAAATGTCATTTTAACATTTTACAACCTTATCTGGCCATGTAGTGTGTGACACATCATCAGACACATGCATACAGTGCTGAAAAGACATGGGATCAGCATGGGGAAGACCTCTGGAACCATCTCTGACTCCCAGGTCACTGCCTAAAAGTGTGCCCATCATAAGTGATCCTTGGAGCATGCGAAGATGCCTCCCGCCATGCATCTGTCATTGCATACTTGCAGGAATCACCGTCCATGTCCTTGTCCCAGTGCAGTGTTCAGTTGTCTCTACCCCATTCCTTGGAATGCAAGTGCAAGTATGCAGCCAGTCACCCACCCACCCACGGCTGCAATAATATACTGCCAAATTTTTGACAGCTGCTTGCACTTGAAATGTGGCCTTTTAGGCTTGTGGAGGCGGAAGCTGTCCACAATCTTTTGGTGGCGGCGACCGGGTGACCATACTCGGTCCCCAGCCGCCACTATTTCTCCCGGTATCGTGTCAGCCTTCCACAAGCACGGGCCCCACAACATTACCCGTACCCTCCCCAGTGCACTTACTGGGAAAGACCGGCTAACCACAAACACGTGGACAGGTGAATGTGGCCAGGGACGGTACGGAGCCAGTCCTCAGCTTTTTTTGCTGAGTTGTATTTCACCACAGCCATATTCTTTAGCTTGGTGTAAGGACTTGGGAAACCATATCTACCCAGCTGACATTTCTCCCAGGAAGTCCTCTGAAGCTGCTTTCACTTGAAATGTGGCCTTTTAGGCTCGTGGAGGCAGAAGCTTTTCATAACCTCATGCTGGCGGCGGCCGGGTGTCCATACTCGGTCCCTAGCCGCCACTATTTCTCCCGGTATCGTCTCTGCCTTCCACAAGCACGGATCCCATAACATTACCCATACCCTCCCCAGTGCACTTACTGGGAAGGACCACCTAACCACAAACAAGTTGACAGGTGAATGTGGCCAGGGACGGTACGGAGCCAGACCACAGCTTTTTTTGCTGAGAGTAATATTTC
The DNA here is from genome assembly GCF_046119375.1 of Phyllobates terribilis. Lineage (NCBI taxonomy): Eukaryota > Metazoa > Chordata > Amphibia > Anura > Dendrobatidae > Phyllobates > Phyllobates terribilis. Next base: position 574,488,709 of record NW_027362764.1, read on the forward strand.
ACCACAGCCATATTCTTTAGCTCGGTGAAAGGACTGGCATGGAGGGAAACCGTATCTACTCTGGGTGTCATTTCTCCAAGGAAGTCCTCTAATGCAGCTTGTTGCAGAAGCAATGCCAGCCCGTCCAATATCAATTTGCACTTGTCGGTGGTGCTTTGACATACAAACATCTTTCTTTGCGCATTTCATTTCATGACTACAGAGTTGGGCAATGGCCTGATCTGTAATGCGGTTTGAGAAATAACATGCATAAGTACGTCTGATCCACATTAAAAAGCAGCCATAGCGTTTCCGGGAACCTTCCCCCACACTTTTCTTAGCCAGGGCTGCTTCTCGGCTTCTCGGCAGGGATGGACGGACCCACCAGAAAACCGGAGACTCCTCCAGTGGGCCCTGGCTTCTCCTTCAGGAAAGTTCATAGTGCCGAGGTGAGGCCGTAATGATGATTAGAGATGAGCGGTGTTCGACTCGAACTGTTTTCCAAACTCAAATTTGAGCTGTTTTGGGCGGTGTTCGAGTCGTTCGATGAACTCGAACGATTTGCAAAAAATTTGGCTGTTCGAGGTTATGTTCGATAACTGTTCGTGCACCAGAAGCGTAGCTGGATTTTTTCACAGTAATACTGTTAATTAGTGATGAGAGCATGCTCACCACTGCTCGGTACTCGCCCGAGCATCTCAGTACTCGAGATGCTCGGAGCTCGCCGATTACTTTTGAGATGCTCGAGCGGGAGCTCGGGTCCCCGTCCTGCATGTCTGGCGCTATTTAGAGCACCAATCATGGAGGGATTGTCTGCCACTCACTGTAATGCCACATCCATGGTGGTTGGGGCATTACAGTGGTTTCCCAAATCGATGGGAACAGTGCTCACAGTGAAACATGAAAAGCCGGCAATTCAGCAGCGGCATACACCGGTACCGACAATTTAGAACAGAAAGAATAGAGCATCACACATAGATTAGATAGATAGAAACATGTCAGTCACATATATAATAAGTACAGTGACAGTGTTGGTTACTGTACTTGTCACTTAGTGTTAAAATAAAGGATATATTAAAAAAAAATTGGCGTGGGGTTCCCCGTAATTTTAGTCTCTAGCGGAGGTTAAGCAGACGAATGGGGCAGATGTTTGAAGCCTGGGAAGGGGGTAATACCCATGGAGCTTCCCAGTCTACTAATATCAGCCCCTAGCTGAATACCTAGCCTTAACTAGCTATTAAAATGGGGGACCCAAAAAAAATGACATGGGGTCCCCCCTATTTTAATAGCTAGCAAAGGCTAGTCAGACAGCTGGGGGCTGATATTAATAGCCCAGGAAGGGTGCCATGAATATTGGCCCCCTCCCAGCCATCAGCTGCCCCAGAAATGGCGCATCCATAGGATGTGCCAATTCTGGCACTTAGCCTCGCTCTTCCCACTGCCCTGTAGCGGTGGCAGTGGGGAAATAGGGTTGGGGTTGATGTCAGCTTATAATGCCAGCTGACATCAAGCCCAGGTTAGTAATGGAGAGGCGTCTAAAAGACACCCCCATTACTAACCCCATAGTCAAAGTTAAAAAAAGCAAAAACACCCAGAATAAAGTCCTTTAATTGAAAAATGACACATTCCTTTAATGTTCTAAATTAAACCCTACTTACCGTATCGCCCATTCCAGCTGAAGCCAACGATCTCCTGCAATAAAAGTAAAATAATAAGCCAACCTCATCCTTACCTTTCCATGGTTCCCAGGACAGCTTCAGCTCTGCTACATTGACATGACAGGCTGGAGCGCAGCAGAACTCTGCCATCCAGCTTGCCATGCCGCAGACACTGAGAAGCTCCTCAGTGTCTGGCTGTGACTGCATCCAGATGAGCCGAGTTCATGTCCAATGAACTCAGCTCACCTCATGCACGTCACTGACAGCGTGGGAGAATTCTCCTGCGCATGCGGTGCCGGCAAATGACGTCACCGCTTGAGCAGGAGAATTTTCCCAAGCTGGGATGGCATTGAGATGACAGGCTGGATCACAGCAGAGCGCTACCATCCAGCTTGTCATCCTTCAGAGACACTGCAGAGTGCAAGTATGCTTGCGCTCTGCAGTGTCTCTGAAGCGCTACCTGCAGTGTCTCTGAAGCGCTGGATCGCAGCAGAGCGCTACCATCCAGCTTGTCATCCTTCAGAGACACTGCAGAGCGCAAGCATGGAAGGGCAGTACAGCCGATAAATCAGCAAGCGCTCTGCAGTGTCTCTGAAGGATGACAAGCTGGATGGTAGTGCTCTGCTGAGATTCAGTGCTTCAGAGATACTGCAGGTAGCGCTTCAGAGACACTGCAGAGCGCAAGCATACTTGCGCTCTGCAGTGTCTCTGAAGGATGACAAGCAGGATGGTAGCGCTCTGCTGTGATCCAGCCTGTCATCTCAATGCCATCCCAGGGTGGGAGAATTCTCCTGCTCAAGCGGTGAGCGCAGGAGAATTCTCCCACGCTGTCAGTGACGTGCATGAGGTGAGCTGAGTTCATTGGAAATGAACTCGGCTCATCTGGATGCCGTCACAGCCAGACGCTGAGGAGCTTCACTGAGGAGCTTCTCAGTGTCTGCGGCATGGCAAGCTGGATGGCAGCATTCTGCTGCGCTCCAGCCTATCATGTCGATGTAGCAGAGCTGAAGCTGTCCTGGGAACCATGGAAAGGTAAGGATGAGGTTGGTTTATTATTTTACTTTTATTGCAGGAGATCGTTGGCTTCAGCTGGAATGGGCGATACGGTAAGTAGGGTTTAATTTAGAACATTAAAGGAATGTGTCTTTATTTCAATTAAAGGACTTTATTCTGGGTGTTTGTGTTTTTTTAACTTTGACTATGGGGTTAGTAATGGGGGTGTCTTATAGACGCCACTCCATTACTAACCTGGGCTTGATGTCAGCTGGCATTATAAGCTGACATCAACCCCAACCCTATTACCCCATTGCCATTGCTACAAGGCAGTGGGAAGAGCGAGGCTAAGTGCCAGAATTGGCACATCCTATGGATGCGCCATTTCTGGGGCGGCTGACGGCTGGTGTTTCTAGCCTGGGAGGGGGCCAATATTCATGGCACTCTTCCTGGGCTATTAATATCAGCCCCCAGCTGTCTGCCTAGCCTTTGCTAGCTATTAAAATAGGGGGGACCCCATGTCATTTTTTTTTGGGTCCCCCATTTTAATAGCTAGTTAAGGCTAGGTATTCAGCTGGGGGCTGATATTAGTAGACTGGGAAGCTCCATGGGTATTACCCCCTTCCCAGGCTTCAAACATCTGCCCCAGCCTTCTGCTTAACCTCTGCTAGAGACTAAAATTACGGGGAACCCCACGCCAATTTTTTTTAAATAAATCCTTTATTTTAACACTGAATGACAAGTACAGTAACCAACACTGTCACTGTACTTATTATATATGTGACTGACATGTTTCTATCTATCTAATCTGTGTGTGATGCTCTATTCTTTCTGTTCTAAATTGTCGGGTACCGATGTATGCCGCTGCTGAATTGCCGGCCGGCTTTTTTAAAAAGAAGGGTGCATAAAAATCGGAGGGCACTAGTGTGTTCCAAGTGCCCTGTTATGTTTTTCATGCAGCCTCCTATATACCCTGCCTGCCTGTCTGCCTATGTATTCTGCCTGCCTGACGTTTAATTGAGCACTGTTCACATCGATTTGGGCAATTTTTGACCTTCTGCAGACCGCCGGGGGGGACCGCCAGAAAAATGCACGAGTTTCCCATAGACTTACATTGGGCTCATTGCTCGGGTCGAACACCCGAGTATTCCAATGTGCTCGACCAGAGCTTCGAGCACCCGAGCATTTTAGTGCTCGGTCATCACTACTGTTAATCAATGTTAATAGACAGCTTCAGTGTAGAGTGGGTGGGAGGGGGCATTGGGTGGATCTCTGCAGAAATAATGCCGATCTCCATTTTTTTTTTCTTTCCCGTATTTACAGTGGGGCGGTGCAGTCTGTCAGCCTATCAGCAGCGCACATACGCAGCGAAGTGGTTTTTACTCACACAAGCAAGGGCATGTGTCATTGGCTGTGTATGTCACATGTCCTTGCCCTATGAGACCCAGCCATTTTCCCAGTCGCCACCATTTTCTCACTGCAACAGCTGAGTGTTAGATGGCACCGCAGCTGCTGCGGGCGCTATACAGTATAACTGTGTGAATTGCGAGCGAATTTCCAGTTACATAGAGAGATTGGTTTAGGGAGTAGGGACTAGTTCTAATTGCAGCCCTTTTGAGGGCTAGGTTATAGCAGTTCATAGCACTTTTTGCCAGGCAGGTCTGTGCCAGTGCTGTGCATGTGTTTTTCACAGCATTTGGCTAAATGTAGCTCAGTCAATCCTTTTTGGCCTGTAGCAGTGTCTGTTAGTGATTGGAGTAGCCTATCTGTGTTGCAAGCTACACCACCTGTGTATCTAATACCAATTTTTTACTGCATCTAAGCCAGCCAATCCTTTTGGGCCTGTAGCAGTGTCTGGTAGTCAGTGGAGTAGCCCATCTGAAGCAAGCTACACCACCTGTGTATCTAATAACAATTTTTTACTGCATCTAACCCAATAAATCCTTTTGGGCATAGTAGCAGTGTCTCGTAGTCAGCGGAGTAGCCCACCTGTGAAGGAAGCTACACCACCTGTGTATCTAATTCTAATTTTTTACTGCATCTAACCCAGGAAATCTTTTTGGGCCTAGTACAAGTGTGTGGTAGTCAGCGGAGTAGCCCACCTGTGAAGGAAGCTACACCACCAGTGTATCTAATTCTAATTTTTTACTGCATCTAACCCAGGAAATCTTTTTGGGCCTAGTAGCAGTGTCTGGTAGTCAGCGGAGTAGCCCACCTGTGAAGGAAGCTACACCACCTGTGTATCTTATTCTAATTTTTTACTGCATCTAACCCAGGAAATCCTTTGGGGCCTAGTAGTAGTGTCTGGTAGTCAGTGGAGTAGCCCATCTGAAACAAGTTACACCACCTGTGTATCTAATTCTAATTTTTTACTGCATCTAACCCAGCAAATCCTTTGGGGCCTAGTAGTAGTGTCTGGTAGTCAGTGAGGTAGCCCATCTGAAACAAGTTACACCACCTGTGTATCTAATTCTAATTTTTTACTGCATCTAACCCAGTAAATCCTTTTGGGCATAGTAGTAGTGTCTCGTAGTCAGCGGAGTAGCCCACCTGTGAAGGAAGCTATTCCGCCTGTGTATCTAATTCTAATTTTTTACTGCATCTAACCCAGGAAATCTTTTTGGGCCTAGTAGCAGAGTCTGGTAGTCAGCGGAGTAGCCGATCTGAAGCAAGCTACACCACCTGTGTATCTAACAACAATTTTTTACTGCATCTAACCCAGGAAATCCTTTTGGGCCTGTAGCAGTGTCTGTTATTCAGCGGAGTAGCCCACCTGTGAAGGAAGCTACACCGCCTGTGTATCTAATTCTAATTTTTTACTGCATCTAACCCAGGAAATCCTTTTGGTCCTAGTAGCAGTGTCTCGTGGTCAGCGGAGTAGCCCACCTGTGAAACAAGCTACACCGCTTGTGTATCTAATAAAATTGATTTACTGCATCTAACCCAGCCAATACTTTTGGGCTAGTACCACAGTTTGGCCACTCAGCTCTGCTCAGTTTCTATCCATAGTTTTTTTGTGCAAACAACTACAGAGTTGCCAATTAGTTAACCACCAAAATGAGTGGCAAAAGGCCTGCTGCTGGTGGAAAGGGGAATAGGCGTGTTGGAAAAGGATAAAAGGTTGTGTCCGTGGAGTTGGTGGTAAAGCAACAGTAACATCTGTAGAAGAAAGACCATCTTCCAGCCAAACTAAGATGTCTACTTCTTTTCGTGGACAATGTGATATGATCCCTTTCTTATGGACAAGCCCATCGCTACATATTCCAGATGAGGCACAAAAACAGCAGGTGCTTCAACGGATATCAAGTGCTCCTTCAAGTGGGCTCTCCTCCACCTCAACTTCAACATCACAAATACTCCAGTCCTCTGAGGTGTCACCTCAATCGCACTTGCTTCCTCACAGCTCCCAAGTCTCCAGCTGCCCATCTGAGTATGGGGTAACACAGATAGTTGAGTCTGCACAGCTGTTTACTCATACTATAGCCTGAGGTCGGCTCCAGCGCTTCTGTGAATCCAGATGAGGAAATGATCTGCACTGATGCCCAGAATCTTTATGAGTCGGATCCAGGACCAGGCACTGCTGCTGCTGTTAGCGCTATATTGTGTAACTGAATTGCAAGCAAATTTTCTCTTAAATAGACAGAAATGTTTAGGGAGTAGGGACTAGTTTTTAATTGCAGCCCTTTTGAGGGCTAGGTTACAGCAGTTCCTAGCACTTTTAGCAGGCAGGTCTCTGCTCTTAAATCGACAGATAGGTTGGGAGTAGTGACTAGTTGTAATTCCAGCCCTTTTGAGGGCTAGGTTACATCAGTTCCTATCACTTTTTGCCAGGCAGGTCTGTTTTAGTGCTGTGCAAGTGTTTTTCACAGCATTTGGCTAAATCTAGCTAAGCAAATCCTTTTGGGCCTCTTGCAGTGTGTGTTAGTCAGTGGAGTAGCCTATCTGTGTTGCAAGCTACACCACCTGTGTATGTAATACAAATTTTTTACTGCACCTAGCCAAGTGAAACCTTTTGGGCCTGTAGCAGTGTGTGGTGCTCAATCTATTAGACCATCTATACCAAGCTCCACCAGCTTTGAAATTAATAATAATTTTTAGCTGCATCTTGCCTGGAAAATAATTTTGGGCATAGTTGCAGTGTTTGGTACTCATTGTATTAGGCCATCTATACCAAGCTCCACCAGTTTTGAAATTAATAATAATTTTTAGCTGCATCTTGCCTGGAAAATAATTTTGGGCATAGTAGTTGTGTGTGGTACTCATTGTATTAGGCCATCTATACCAAGGTCCACCAGCTTTGAAATTAATAATAATTTTTAGCTGCATCTTGCCTGGAAAATAATTTTGGGCATATTAGCAGTGTGTGGTAGTCATTATATTAGGCCATCTATACTAAGCTCCACCAGGCTTCAAATTACTAATAATTATTAGCTGCATCTTGCCTGGAAAATAATTTTGGGCATAGTAGCAGTGTGTGGTACTCATTGTATTAGGCCATCTATACCAAGCTCCACCAGCTTTGAAATTAATAAAAAATTTTAGCTGCATCTAGCCTGGAAAATAATTTTGGGCATAGTAGCAGTGTGTGGTACTCATTGTATTAGGCCATCTATACCAAGCTCCACCAGCTTTGAAATTAAAGATAATTTTTAGTTGCATCTAGCCCGGAAAATAATTTTTCTTCCCAATAGTGGTAGCAATAGAAATATGGGGCGGTCAACTGGCTAACAAAAATATACGCTTCATAACAAAAAACACCAGCCTAGCGCACTGCATTAATAAGATGGCATCATCGTCTCTCCCAGTGCTAGGCCTACTACGCCGGCTAGCATTCCTGTGCCTAAAACACAATGTATAGGTCCACGCTAGCCACGATGCTGAGGGGTCTAAAGCTGCTGCTAATGCTTTATCACAATTCAATTGGCAGATTTTCACAGAGCAACTCCCCAACCCCCACCCATCGGGCAACAGTTGCCCACCCTCCCTATGGGATCTAGTGGCGAATAGTTGATGCCATTAATCAGAGCGTCAGTTGCCCCGTCGACGTGGCAAGCATACGGTAAGGCATGGGAAGTTTGACACGACTAGTAGCAGGCAGACGGGTTGACCAATGTGAACAAGCCAGATTACAAGTCACCATAGAATTTCTCCACCAGCTAATGATGAGGGGCATATCAGGGGCGTCAGCGCAGCGGTGTCTGACTGGAGTAGCATTTCACTTAAAACTACTGAATTGGGGAGATGTGACAAAGAGATTCATCATCAAACAATCCATAAAAGGGTGGAAAAGGGGTCAGCCAAGTCAGGAGTGTAGACGTCCCATCCCGTGTCACTAAAACTGATTTCTCACATCATATCCCTAACACTATTAACATGACACTCACAATTTGGAGCAACACTACTGTCTACTGCATTTGCGATCGCCTTCTTCGGGGCGCTATGCATAAGCGAATTAGTCCCTCAATCCAAAATTACCACCAGTGGAGGCTTATTACACCAGGACGTAGTCATAGCCAATAATGCAATACGTCTACGCATACGCCAATCGAAAACGGTTCCTGCGGGCAGGGGCACTTGGGTATTTCTGCAACCCACAAACGGTACACGGAGTCGGGTAACAATAGTAAAAACATATATAACCATCAGATCACAAAGTAATTTCTTCCTATCACACATTGATGGAATGCCATTATCAAGATACCAGTTCCAAGCTATATTTAATAAATGCATAACATCGGCAGGGAACAAACCCAAAGATTATGGGACACTCATTCCGCATTGGCACGGCCACGGAAGCAGCAAGAGCAGGACTGTCAGAAACGGAAGTTCAGAGGATAGGGAGATGGCGATCCACGTGTTTGGCGAGATACATAAGACCAGACTTGTTATCCTAACGTGGTTTCTTTTACAGGTGACGCTAAGCCAACAGTGTGGGTGATAGGCCACTCGTATATATATATTGGGCAGAAAAAAGGGCGAAAGTCCACCCAGGTGGGAGGAAATTAGAGTTTCATAACACATATTTCAACTGGAGAGGTATTAGAGGCCTGCTATGGCCACAGGTACTAATGGAGGTAATCAAGGTAGGGAGAGAGGCAAGAGGTCTGGTCATCTTAGTTATACATGCCCGGGGAAACGACCTAGGTCATCACAAGAGCGCATAACTAATGGCAATAATGAAACTATACACTGAGCGCTTCAGATAGTTTTGTGAAAAATTAACTATAGTATGGTCAGAGATTGTGCCGATAGCGGTATGGCAAGGTGCGCAAGACATCACGGCCATCGAACGGACAAGGTGGGTAATAAATATTCGGATGGCAAAATTTAGAAGAGACAGAGGCGGTGTAGTGATACAACACCGACAACTGGAAGGAGATAAAGCAGGCCTCATACGGCCCGACGGAGTTCACTTAATTGATATTGGACTGGACATATTCCTGTCAGAAATCCAGGACGGAGTAGAACAAGCGTTAAGAGTGATGGATGGGGGTCAGAGTCCTGCATACGAGTACGCAGGATCCTCTGTGGCCTGGAAATAGAAAGGACATGTTGGAGAGTTACACTTGTTGGCCAACTTGCCGGTGTGGAGACCCAGGGCATGCTGCAACAAGCTGAATTATTTTAGAAATGAAATGCCTTTCTAATGGAAGGAGTATAAAGAGTTAATAAAGCTGTGACCGATCCTCACCCATCCAGTTGTAAGAGTTACATTATTGTATTGTCAAGGAAAGGGGGGCGGTAGGGGGGCTGAGCGTCTGAATTTGGTTGGGGGTCCCCACAGTCTGCCTAGGCTAGATGCATTTAAAAATTCTTATTAGATACACAGGCGGTGCAGCTTACTTCGCTGCTGGGCTACTACGCCCAAAGTATTGCCAAGGCTAGATGCAGTTAAAAATTCTACGCTGACTAGCAGACACTGAAGCTTTGGAGCAGACCTCTGAGTAAACACCTCTTCAGATTCAACCATCTGTGTTACCCCAAGCCATAGTGTATGTAGTTTCTTTCAGTTAAAAGGGGGGGGCGACCCAACCCACCTGGAATTGACGATGCCAACGTCACGTAAAACACAGCAAGGGGACTCCAAAAAGAGTCTCCATTTTTTCCAAAAATTGTGGCACAGACACCACTTAAGTGGCATCAATTGCCCCAGAGTTGCTTAAAATGGTTGGTGAGGTGATTTTACCAAATCCTCAAGCTTTTAGTCTCCCCAGGATGACAGAGGGGTAGAAAAGTCCTTGCAGATCCATGATTTGTTCATCTTTATGAACGTGAGTCTGTCTATATTCTCAGTGGACAGCTGCATGTGCTTATCTGTCAGCACACCACCAGCAGCGCTGAACACACATTCCGAGAGAACGCTGGCTGCAGGGCATGACAAGATGTCCAAGGCGTGAGTGGCGAGCTCCGGACATTTTTCCAGATTGGAATCCCAAAATGAGCAAGGGTCCAGTGACACAGTCATGGCTTCGATGTTCACTTGGAGATACTCCTGTACCATCCTCTCTAGGTGTTGACTGTGTCAGACTTCTTGTTTCCTGTGGCCTTGCAAAGGATGGTCTAAAAAAGTGATGAAACGATTCCACAAAATTGCTGTTACCAGCAGATACTGTGTTACTGTTACGGTTTGAGTGATGAAGACTCGACAGTCCCACGGTTGGCAAGTTAGAACTGTGAGATTCACTACGTGCACCACTGGTGTTTTGTGGAAAAGCACATGTAAGATTCTGCAACAGCCTCTGCTGATACTCCTGCATGTGTGAATCCCTTTCTATGGCAGGAATTATTTTGGCAAATTTAATTTTGTACTGGGGATCTAAGAGTGTGGCAAACCAGTAGTCGGGATTACTTCGAATTCTGACAATCCAAGGGTCATGTTGCAGGTAGTGCAGCAAGAAGGCACTCATGTGTCTTGCGCATCCAGGAGGACCAAGTCCTTGTTGTGTTGGTAGCGAGGTAAGAATCATGCTTCCTTCCGCTGCCCTCTCCCCCCAACCTCACACAACAGAAATGTGATCAAGGTCTCCCTCATCTGATGAGTCTTACATGCCCGTCGCCAATTCGTCCTCCACTTCCTCCTCGGCTCCTGCACCTTCCTCAACAGTTTGGCTGCTACCATGCGCCCTGGTTAATCCCTCTCCCCCACCCTCCCATGCCTGCCGCCTTGGTGCTGCCGACCGTCTGGACCTTGGAGATGTTATCCCTTCCGCATACGACTCCTCCTCTACTTCCTCCACCTCCTCTTGTCCCACCACCTGACTCTGAATTCTGTTTAACGTGTGCTCCAGCATGTAAATCACCGGAATAGTCATGCTGATAATGGCATCATCAGCACTAAGCACCTTGCTCGCCATTTCAAAACTGTGCAGAAGGGTGTGTGGCGCCCATGAGGGTTCAGTCTCCACAGAGGTACTGCATGTCACCCAGAGTTGTGGTTTCTCACCCTCAGGTAAGGAAGGAGTATGGTTCGGGTCCCTAACACCTGCATCCATCACATACCCGCAGTGGGGGTAGGGCGAGATTGCTCCTAAGGGAGAGCACAGTCCCAGGTCCCTAGCTGGCGGGAGGGTCCTATGTAGTTGGTGTGGGTGGAGAAAGCAGCTTAGGGGAGCACATGATAGGGAGAGTATAAATAGGAAGCCATCTTAGAAAGATCAAGCCAGTCAGAGGAGGAGAAGTGACAGGAGCAGAGGCTCTGCATGAGCTCTGCTCCGGAGGCGGGCCCTGCCTGGGAGGCCCAGGACTGAAGGAGAGAAGAGTGGAGTGGGAGCAGGAAGGCTCCAGGAACTGAAGTGTGTCTAGGGGTACGGGCCGTGCTGCTCTCAGGAGGTAGATGGGTCAGGCAAGATAAGGGGAACCGGTCCCTCAACTAGCGTAGAAACAGCACGGCTCAACTAGAAACCGGAGGCTGCAGCACTTCATTTACTGCAGGCCAAAGTCCACACCAGTCTCACTAAGAAGGCAGCCACATAGGACCCAGGGGACGGAACACACGTCGCCCGCCAAGGCCCAAGGATACCGGATAGAAGTGTCATTGGGTATGAGCTGCAGGGAGAAGGCCAGACAAAGGACACACAGAAGGGGGTCCTGCTAAGTACTACGGAGCTATCTGGGGGTGGACTGAGCCCCTCACTGAGTAGACACAGCCCAATGGGGGAGATTGCTCTGGTACCTGTAATCTGGACTGCAACAACTGTGAGTAAAGATCTTGGGACTGCATCACACGGACTCTGTGTTCATTACTGACTCCCTGCACTACAACCACCATCATCCACCCACACTGCCCTGAAGCTACACTCTTCCTGTGGGGAGTAATAATACCATTGCTGCAAAACCACCAGCTTCAGAGGACTGTTCCGCAGCGGCGGCCCCTTTGGCCGCACTCCATAGGTGGCGTAGTCGGACATTATAAAACCCATATATACAAATTACCCTTGGATTGACCGCCCTGGGTCACGGACCGGGTCACCGCCACAATGACTACAACCCCCAGCGTCTACCGACCCGGTACCGGGTACCCCACGGCCAGGGGGCGCGTCAACTTCATAGGTCCCTGATCTGAGACCACTCCTGCAGCGTGATTTGCCCCACCTCTGGATCTCGTTGGCCCAGGCTATACATTAGAACGTATTGCACCAGGGCTTGTTGGTGCTGCCACAGTCGCTGCAACATGAGCAGAGATGAATTCCACCATGTTGGCACATCGCATTTCAGCCGGTGAACTGGCAGGCCCAACGACTTCTGTAGAGATGTAAGTCATTGAGCTGCGGGATGCGAATGGCGGAAGTGAGCACACAGAGAACACGCCCTCTGCAGAAGGCCATCTAGTCCCGGATAGTGGGCTAAAAATTGCTGGACAACAAGGCTCAACACATGAGCCATACAAGGCATGTTTGTGACATTTCCCCGGCGAAGTGCCGCAGCCAGGTTTGCAGCATTGTCGCACACGGCCTTCCCTGGTTGCAGGTCCAGTGGAGACAACCATTCATGAAACTGGGTCTCCAGAGCTGACCAAAACTCCTCAGCTTTGTGACTCACATTTCCCAGACATTTCAAAGTAAACACCGCCTGATGCCACTGAGCCCTGCTGCCAGCATAGTAAGGAAGTGTGTAGGATTACTTCTGCGCAGTTAGAAAGCGGGTGGCATTACCAGACAGGCTTTGGGTGCAGGTGGAGGACCGAGAGGAGGTTGAGGAGGCAGAAGCAGTGGAGGAACTTCTAGATAAAGAGGATTGATGTACAACTCGTGGGGACGGCAAGACTTGGACAGCAGCCCCTTGTCCTGCTGTCACCATAGTTACCCAGTGCCCAGTCAGCGACATGTAACGCCCCTGTCCATGCCTACTCAACCAAGTGTCTGTGGTGAAATGCACCCTGTCACACACAGAGTTTCTCAAAGAAGCGGTGATGTTGTGTGCGACATGCTGGTGTAGCGCAGGCACACCTTTCTTTGAGAAGTAGTGCCGACTGGGCATCTGGTACTGGGGCACTGCGACAGACATAAGGTCTCGAAAATCCTCTGTGTCCTCCAGGCAGAAAGGCAGCATTTCTGTAGCCAACAGCTTGCAGATGGTGAAATTAAACCTCTTAGCTTTGTCATGGCTAGGAGGAAATGGTCTTTTACTTGTCCACATCTGAGGGACCGAGGGCTGGCTGTTGTGCTTAAACGGGGTTGAGTAGGGTGTTCCCGGCAAACTTGCCGGTCTGTGAGGAAGATGCAGGCGGAAAAGTTAGGCTGCCTTGATCCAAAGGCGGTGCTCTCAATGTCGGAGAGCGCTCAACACCAGCTGGTGTTTCCACTTCCAAATGAAATGATGACCTGCCAATCACACTGGCTGTTGCGGGTAAAGAGGTGGCAGGTCTGCGTCCAAAAACATGTGTGACTGCTGTCCCCCCAGTCACAGAGGATGAAGAGGCCGCGGATGCACAAGATGGGGCAGACAGTGGTTGGCCCGTCCCTCTAGGCCGCATTGTAGCACAGTGAGCTTCCCACTGCAACTTATGCTTCATATCCATGTGACGGTTCATGCATGAAGTTCTCAAACTATGGATTTTTTGGCCTCTACTTAGCTTTTGGTGACAAATATTACAGATAACACGAGTTGGGTCATCCTTATCGATCGGAAAAAATGCCCAGGCTATGCAAGGCTTAGAGCCCATGTGACCTGAAGAGCCACTACGACTTGTGGTCAGAGGCAGAGTTGTGGTTGAGGATGCAGTTGTTGACATGTTCCAGTACTCCGTCTCTGTCCAGGAAGGCGCAACCTAACCTCGTCGTCAATAGCATCTGTGACGCCCAGCTGCGCTTGGTATCACAGATCCAAGAACAGTGCATTGATGGAATCCTCCACAAGAGGCCCAGTTTAACATTCACACATCTCCACCTTCCACCTCAGACCAGCAGAGGGAGCCCGTTAGGGATATAAATAGGGAAGGTGGAGCTAGGCAGTTCAGTTCCTCTGAAGAGTTCCTGCAGTAGAGAAGCCTAAGAGAGGTCAGTCTGCAGTGGAGCTCAGTCTAGTCTGGAGAACTCAGTTAATAGTTCAGCAGTGGAGCACGAGGCTTCGGCTAGCTAGATTCAGGTAGCCCAGTTAGAGCTTAAGGTGTGCCGGTGCCATAAGATCGGTGAAGTGCGGCAAGCTGCCATTAGTGTGTATAGTGTAGTGAGGGCCCGAGTAGGCCGAAGGCGAGTGGAGAGTTAGTACATAGAGGGCAGAGGAGCTTAACCAGCTCACCCCGAAGCATTTACCGGACACCGGATCCGAGCTTACCGGGATCTTTATGACCCAGTAAGGCATAACCGGAATCCCTGGAGAACTACAAGTCCCAGGATCGCTAAGGTGCTGATACGTAACACAGCCAGGAGATGCTTAGTCCCCGCATACTGGGAGCGTGAATTCCAAGACAAGGCCCTACCACAAGGTCAGCCAGCGCAGGACAGAGACAAAGTTAGGCCTAGCTCCAGGCAGGTCAGGAACTTTCTACGCAGAGGCAAGAAACAGGAGGCCCTACACCCGCTCATTGGGGAGGATCCTGATATGCACCCTTCACCCTACAGTGCTCCGGGATGTGCCTGAATTTCCACCAGTAAAAGGTACTGAAGTGACTACCGTGTCCGTTCCCGTTCTTGCTCTGACCCAGCTGGGTTTCGCCTGTCCTGCAATCCCCCTGCATACGCTTTTCTGAGGCCTAGCTCCACCTGTGGGGAGCTATACCATCGAGCTGCCTTATCACCGGCCTCAGTGGACTACTGCAGCGCTGGTGCTTCTCACCAGATACCACAGGTGGCGTCACGAACTCTTATAAAATTAACAATTATCCACCCTTTTAAAGAGCGACCCCAGGGTACAGGCCTGGGAGCCGACCACCGCGACATTCCCAAGGCCAGGCAAAGGCCCGGGTACAGAGTCATCCCCATCCACTGGGCTAGTCACATCCTCCTCCACCTCCTCTGCTGACCTCATCAACTGGCTGACTGTGGGTTGACAGTAAGTGGGATCTCCAACCTCGTTATCATCACCCTGTGTGTCCTCACACCCATCGTCCTTAGAGCCAACCTCTTCCTGCCCTGACCGAAAAGTCAAGTTGTCGCTCCAATCCGGTATCTGAGTCTCATCATTGTCTTCATCATTGTGTACACCAACAGGAGTTACAGTTTGGGAACGAGGGTCTACATTATGCTCAGAACCTTCTTCATCTGGTCCTGGATCTGACTCATAAAGATTCTGGGCATCAGTGCAGATCATTTCGTCGTCTGGATTAACAGACGCTCTGGAGCAGACCTCCATTTCACAGGCTATAGTATGAGTAAACAGCTGTGCAGACTCAACCATCTGTGTTACCCCATACTCAGCCGGGCAGCTGGAGACTTGGGAGCTGTGAGGAAGCAAGTGCGATTGGGGTGACACCTCAGAGGACTGGAGTATTTGTGATGTTGAAGTTGAGGTGGAGGAGAGCCCACTTGAAGGAGCACTTGATATCCATTGAAACACCTGCAGTTTTTGTGCCTCATCTGGAATTTGCAGCGATGGGCGTGTCCGTAAGAATGGGATCGTATCACATTGTCCACGAAAAGAAGTAGACATCTTAGTTTGGCTGGAAGATGGCCTTTCTTCTGCAGATGTTACCCCCCCCACCGCGGGGGGGTTCGAACCACCAGCGGACAGGCACCAGTATTGGTAGAGGGAGGCTGGATGTCAGGGTCCACTGCGGCTCTGGCACAAACCCGGCGACACGGAGGTCTCACGGGCAGGAACGGACAGGCTGTGTCGGCTTCGCACTCCAGCGTAGTCACTCTGCCCGCTCGCGACCATAACCTCAAAGGGATGTGCAAGCGGTTTTTCTTCCCAGGGCTGTTCCCCGCCCAGCAGGTACGTGGAGGAGCTCAGTTCGGCCTTCCACTGTACTCCCTTACCTCCCTCGCCCTCTTTCCTTCTTCCGTTTTCCATCTAACCCCTCGGCTCTGTGGTGTCCGCTCTCCCTCCAGCTCTCTCCTTCTCACAGGTGGACTACCGCGTGTATTCACACTGTGGCGAATCTTTTGGGCCAAGGCATAAGAAGTTGTCGAGGTAATGGATAATATGTGCCCCCTTAGAAACGTCCATTACAACCCATTCGAGGAAGCAACTAAACAGCGATCTATATAGTATGCTCCTTCCCAGAAGCAGCCCAATAGGTGGACACTATTCGGAGGCACAGGTAGTAAGTAACCGGAACGCTGCATCAATGTCTGTTTTGGCCATTAGGGTGACCCTTCCCAACTTCTTGATCCGCCTGATTGCCTTGTCAAAGGATGTACAGTATATACTACTGTACTTGGTTCCGCGTCGATGTTGTCGTTTACGGACCTGCCCCTTGGATATGACAAATGGTGGATTAGTCCGAATGTATTGGGTTCCTTTTTTGGCACAACTCACAATGGAGATACCACTACGTCTTGTAAGGAAAGTGTTCTGAATGGAACCGCAATTCTACCTAAAGATATTTCTTTTTTTAACTTTCTTGTCACGACGTCTGGGTGTTGGTAGGCTGATTTTAGATTTTTACTCCAGCCTTTCTTGATTTTAGAAGGGCATGACATGCCTATATCTGTGTCTCCCCCTCCTTTTACTCCTCCACCTCTTTTCTTTTCGCATGACTATATGTACTTGTCACTTTTCCATGTGTTAGTTGTGTCTTCTGAGCAGTTTGTCAGCTTTTGGACACCTTTGAAGTGTTTTCTATGTGTTTTCTATGTGTTTCTATGTCTTTTTGTTGGCCTGCCATTGGTTTTAAAGGTGTTCGACGAACAGTTCGATGAACATACGGGTGTTCAACGAACCGAACCGAACTCGAACACTACGGGGGTGGTTCAACTCTACACCCTTCTCAACCCCGTCTAAGCACAACAGCCAGCCCTCGGTCCCTCAGATGTGGACAAGTAAAAGACCATTTCCTCCTAGCCATGACAAAGCTAAGAGGTTGAATTTCACCATCTGTAAGCTGTTGGCTACAGAAATGCTGCCTTTCTGCCTGGTGGACACAGAGGATTTTCGAGACCTTATGTCCGTCGCAGTGCCCCAGTACCAAATGCCCAGTCGCCACTACTTCTCAAAGAAAGCTGTGCTTGCGCTACACCAGCATGTCACACACAACATCACTGCTTCCTTGAGAAACTCTGTGCGTGACAGGGTGCATATCACCTCAGACACTTGGATGAGTAGGCATGGACAGGGGCGTTACATGTCGCTGACTGGGCACTGGGTAACTATGGTGACAGCAGGACAAGGGGCTGCTGTCCAAGTCTTGCAGTCCCCACGAGTTGTACATCAATCCTCTTACTCTAAAAGTTCCTCCACTGCTTCTGCCTCCTCAACCTCCTCTCGGTCCTCCACCTGCACCCAAAGCCTGTCTGGTAATGCCACCTGCTTTCTAACTGCGCAGAAGGAATCCTGCACACCTCCTTACTGTGCTGGCAGCAGGGCTCAACGGCATCAGGAGGTGTTTACTTTGAAATGTCTGGGAAATGTGAGTCACACAGCTGAGGAGTTTTGGTCAGCTCTGGAGACCCAGTTTCATGAATGGTTGTCTCCACTGAACCTGCAGCCAGGGAAGGCCATGTGCGACAATGCTGCAAACCTGGGTGCGGCCCTTCGCCGGGGAAATGTCACACACGTGCCTTGTATGGTTCACGTGCTGAACCTGGTTGTCCAGCAATTTTTAGCCCACTATCCCCGACTAGATGGCCTTCTGCAGAGGACACGGTCGCTGTGTGCTCACTTCCGCCAGTCGCATCCCGCAGCTCAATGACTTACATCTCTACAAAAGTCGTTTGGCCTGCCAGTTCACCGGCTAAAATGCGATGTGCCAACACGATGGAATTCAACTCTGCTCATGTTGCAGCGACTGTGGCAGCACCGACGAGCCCTGGTGCAATACGTTATGACGTATAGCCTGGGCCAATGAGATCCAGAGGTGGGGCAAATCACGCTGCAGGAGTGGTCTCAGATCAGGGACCTATGCACCCTTCTGCACAGTTTTGAAATGGCGACGAAGATGTTTAGTGATGACGATGCCATTATCAGCATGACTATTCCGGTCATTTACATGCTGGAGCACACTTTAAACAGTATTCGGAGTCAGGTGGTGGGGCAAGAGGAGGGGGAGGAAGTACAGGAGGAGTCGTATGCGGAAGGGATAACATCTCCAAGGTCCAGACGGACTGCAGCACCAAGGCGGCAGGCATGGGAGGATGGGGGAGAGGGATTAACGAGGGCGCATGGTAGCAGCCAAACTGTTGAGGAAGGTGCAGGAGCCGAGGAAGAAGTGGAGGACGAACTGGCGATGGGCACGGAAGACTCATCAGATGATGGAGACCTTGATCACATTTCTGTTGTTCGAGGTTGGAGGGAGAGGGCAGAGGAAGGAAGGAGGCATGATTCTTACCTCGCCACCAACACAACAAGATCTTGGTTCTCCTGGATGCGCAAGACACATGAGTGCCTTCTTGTTGCACTACCTGCAGCATGACCCTCGGATTTTCAGAATTCGAAGTAATCCCGACTACTGGGTTGCCACACTCTTAGATTCCCGGTACAAAATTAAATTTGTCGAAATAATTCCTGCCATAGAAAGGGATTCACGCATGCAGGAGTATCAGCAGAGGCTGTTACAGAATCTTACATGTGCTTTTCCACAAAACACCAGTGGTGCACGTAGTGAATCTCACAGTTCTAACTTGCCAACCGTGGGACTGTCGAGTCTTTATCACTCAAACCATAACAGTAACACTGTATCTGCTGATATCAGCAATTTTGTGGAATCGTTTCACCAATTATTTAGATCATCCTTTGCAAGGCCACAGGAGACAAGAAGTCTGACACAGTCAACGCCTAGAGAGGATGGTACAGGAGTATCTCCAAGTGAACATCGAAGCCATGACTGCGTCACTGGACCCTTGCTCATTTTGGGCTTCCAATCTGGAAAAATGGCCTGAGCTCACCACTCATGCCTTGGAGATCTTGTCGTGCCCCGCAGCCAGTGTTCTCTCTGAACGTGCCTTCAGCGCTGCCGGTGGTGTGCTGACAGATAAGCGCACGCGGCTGTCCACTGAGAATGTAGACAGACTCACGTTCATAAAGATGAACAAATCATGGATCTGCAAGGACTTTTCTACCCCTGTGTCATCCTGGGGAGACTAAAAGCTTGAGGATTTTGGAAAATCACCTCACCAACCATTTTAAGCAACTCTGGGGCAATTGATGCCACTTAAGTGGTGTCTGTGCCACAATTTTTGGAAAAAATGGAGACTCTTTTTGGAGTCCCCTTGCTGTGTTTTGCATGACGTTGGCATCCTCAATTCCAGGTGGGTCGCGTCACTCCCCTCCCCTTTTAACCGTAAGAAACTACATACACTATGGCTTGGGGTAACACAGATGGTTGAGTCTGCAGAGCTGTTTACTCATACTATAGCCTGGGAATCAGAGGTCTGCTCCAAAGCTTCAGTGTCTGCTAGTCAGCGTAGTAGCCCAGCTGTGAAGTAAGCTACACCACCTGTGTATCTAATAATTTTTTACTGCATCTAACCCAGGCAATACTTTGGGCCTAGTAGCAGTGTCTGCTAGTCAGAGGAGTAGCCCAGCTGTTAAGCAAGCTACACCTCCTGTGCTTTGGACACTTCATTTTTTTCAAAGGAAATGCTTCGGGCCCCCGGGACACTCAGTCAAGAGCACTGGGGAGGCGCCCCAAGGCAAAGAGGCTGGGACTGGCGGTAGCACGCCTTGCCGCGGACCGCTAAGCTCAATCCTTATAAAAGCTTTTTAACTGCAGCCGCTTTAGTGGACGCTACTGGAGCTGGAATTACCCCGGCTGCTGGCACCAGACTTGCCCTCCAATAGATCCTTGTAAAAGGATTTAAAGTGTACTCATTCAAATTACAGAGCCAATTTAAATTACCGAGCTTAGACCTGCCTCCACCACGGGGGGTCTCGACCCACCAGCGGACAGGCACCAGTATTGGGAGAGGGGGGCTGGCCGTCAGGGTCCACCACGGCTCTGACACAAACTCGGCGACATGGAGGTCGCACGGGCAGGAACGGCCTGGCCGCGTCGGCTGCGCACTCCAGCGTAGTCACTCTGCCCACTCGCGCCCGTAACCTCAAAGGGATGCGCAAGCGGCTTTTCTTCCCAGGGCTCTTCCCCGCCCAGCAGGAACGTGGGGGAGCTCAGGTCGGCCTTCCATCGTACTCCCTTACCTCCCTCGCCCTCTTTTCTTCTTCCATTCTCCTTCTAACCCCTCGGCTCTGTGGTGTCCGCTCTCCCTCCAGCTCTCTCCTTCTCACAGGTGGACTACCGCGTGTATTCACACTGTGGCGAATCTTTTGGGCCCAGGCATAAGAAGTTGTTGAGGTAATGGATAATATGTGCCCCCTTAGAAACGTCCATTACAACCCATTCGAGGAAGCAACTAAATGCCTCAAATAGTGAGCAGGATATGGAGCACCCCATGGGCAAACAGCGATCTATATAGTATGCTCCTTCCCAGAAGCAGCAAAATAGGCGGACACTATTTGGAGGCACAGGTCGTAAGTAACCGGAATGCCCCCTCAATGTCTGTTTTGGCCATTAGGTTGACCCTTCCCAACTACTTGACCCGCCTGATTGCCTTGTCAAAGTAGGTACTGTATATACTACTGTACTTGGTTCTGCGTCGATGTTGTCGTTTACTGACCTGCCCCTTGGATATGACAAATGGTGGAATAGTTCGAATGTATTGGGTTCCGTTTTTGGCACGACTCCCAACGGGGTTACCACTACTTCTTGTAAGGAAAGTGTTCTGAATGGAACCGCCATTCTACCTAAAGATATTTATTTTTTAACTTTCTTGTCACGACATCTGGGTGTTGGTAGGCTGATTTTAGATTTTTACTCCAGCCTTTCTTGATTTTAGAAGGGCATGACATGCCTATATCTGTGTCTCCTCCTCCTTTTACTCCTCCATCTCGTTTCTTTTGCATGACTATATGTACTTGTCACTTTTCCATGTGTTAGTTGTGTCTTCTGAGCAGTTTGTCAGCTTTTGGACACCTTTGAAGGTGTTTTCTATGTGTTTTTGTTGGCCTGCCATTGGTTTTAACGGTGTTCGATGGTGTTCGACGAACCGTTCGACGAACCGTTCGGCGACCATGCCGGTGTTCGACAAACCGAACCGAACCCGAACACTACGGGGGTGACTCAACACTAATGATGATAGAGACCACCATCTGCTTAGTTTTTCTTTACTTGGAATGCAAGCACAAGTATGCAGCCAGACAACACAAGCCGCAATACGAAACTACCAGATTTCTGGGCAGCTGCTTGAAATGTGGCCTTTTAGGCTCGTGGAGGCGGAAGTGACGCACCCCTGGGCCTTCGTCGCGCGGCGTCGCGCGCACGGGAGCTTACCCGGAGCCGGATCTGTTGAGGGTCGTAGTCTCGTGGCGGTGACCCGGTCCGTGCCCAGGGAGTCAAACTGAGCGGCGATGTATTAGCGGTAGATGTTGGACGACTACGCCACCCGTTGAATGCAGCGAAGGAGCTGCCGCTGCAGGGCAGACCGCTGAGGCCGGTGGTAGGATTGTGCAGCGTGATAGTATCACCCCCAACGGGAGGGGTATGGCCTCAGGGCAGCCGACGTGGATGATGGAGGTAGCAGGAATCACTCAGAGACGATGCGGTATAGTTCAGGTTCTTTACTGGTGATAAAGATAGACCCTCCCGGAGTACTGGCTAGCGATCGGGGCCTGGTCAGTCCTTGAGCAGATGGGATCTCCCCTGGCCAGGCGGAGTTGTAGGCCTCCCAAACTGACTGTACTCTTCTGGCTACCTTGCTAGAGGCGGGTATAAGTAGCCCACGTCCCTGAGTGTACCGTGTGGTGCTCACCCGTATGGCCGGTGACTCGGGGCCTTCTAGTGGCGTCCGCTCCACGACGGCGGTGCTGGTCCCACGCGTGTGACCGTGCCTTCGGGTTTCTTGGCCAGAGGACCTGAAATCCCCTGCCGGGCGGTTTCTGCTGCTGGGTAAAGATTAGTCCCCACAGCCTCGGACTCCGGGTCCGGTGATAGCTTCTCAGTCAGGGCGAGCTCTGCAGCTGCCAGCCCCTGACTCCTTATAGCACTGCTCCACAGAGCTCCTGATGTTATTTTCCTAGATCTGCTTCTCTTCTCTGTCTCTACTTCTTCTCTACTCACTAACCCTGCCTCAGCCCTAGGTTTATATTGGGGAAGTTCTTCCCCTCCCAGGACTGGGCAGGAGGTGTGGCATGCATAGGATCCCTGACCAAGAGACCTCCCACCTGCTCTCAGACGTAATATCTCTATCACTGTGGCAACCAGACCCCTGGGGTGTCACATTCCCCCCTAGTGAAATTTAGTACTCCGGGACTAAACATATTTTTAGAAAAACATAACAAGGTATAAACAAAAACAGTACAATAAAGAAAGACATTAGGATGGTCACGGCATGTCCGCAACCGGGTGCAGTCTTTGAAGAAAACAAAGGTGTCCATTTCACCAAAACAGGGAGACGTAACCAGGTAGGGGTCTGTCCTGCCCCGAGTCCTTAACAGTCTTTTAGTCCATCCTGGGTTACGCTCCAACTAATTGTACAAGGATTCCCGGTAAATCCACCAAGGACTCCTAAAAATAACTAGAAACACATAATTATTTACAAGTAACAGACAGGTGACCACAAATAAAACAATTTAAACACTTCAAATCCTCCAACGTGCGGGTAACTGGCCTCTAGTGGCCCTAGTGGACCTACGGAGCTGACTGTCTGGCCCTGAACTACAGGGTGTAGGAGCTGTCAAGGGTAAACTGGGCAGCTGTCTACAGGCTCTTTGGCTCACTAGGGGTACGGCAGGCTCACTATGAGCAGAGGGTTGATCCTCCTGTTCTGCTTGTGTGGAGTCTGCTGCCTCCTGGACCGGCTGCTCTTCCAGCTCCACCTGTTGCTCCGTAGGCACTTGGGATGCTGGTTGGAGGAACGTGAGGACGGGTATCACAACTGCACCATTGACTTGAGTCCAGGACCGAGGGAAGTCTCCGAGCACAGTACTAACCATATCTTCCCTTTCCTCTACGGGTCGAGGGTCTTCTTGTTCTCCTTCTGGGTTCCGTAGCTGCTCGGGACACTTCTTCAGGTGATCCCGGGATACAATGGCTGTGGTTTCCCCTCCGTCTTTACTGATGGTACAGACCTTTGGGTTGTCGTGGCTTGAGGGCAGTACGGTGTACGGGTCCTTCTCCCACTGGTCGTCCAACTTGTGGAGCCGTCTCTTCCTCTTCAAGACCTGCTCTCCGGGTACCAGGGGAACAGCGGGAGCATACTGGTTGTAAGTTTTCTCTTGTCTTTCCCTAGCGAGACAGAGACTTCGCTCCACGCTCTCCTGTACTTTCCGGTACTGCTGCTGCCTCTCTGTGTCCCAGTCTGCTTCCGGTGAAGTGTCCTCGGGTGTCAGGACTCCCATCTCCAGGTCAACAGGTAGCTTACCAGGCCTTGCCCTCATTAGGTAAGCCGGGGTACAGTTGGTGGAACCTACAGGGATGTAGTTGTACAGGTCCACCAGGTCGGGCAGCTTCTCAGGCCACAGACTGCGTTCTTCCAGGGGCAACGTTTTCAGAAGATCCATTACCACCTGGTTCATTTTCTCACAAAGTCCATTAGTTTGCGGATGATAGGGTGTCGTCCTTATCTTCCGGCAGCCATACAGATTACAGAATTCCTGGAAGACCTCCGCTTCAAAGGCAGGTCCCTGGTCCGTCAGCACTTGGTCCAGGTACCCGTGTGGACGGCAGAAGTGCTGCTGGAAGGCTCTAGCTGCTGTTTGAGCTGTTAAGTCCTTAACGGGGACGACAACCAAGAACCGGGAGTAATGATCCACAATGGTTAACGCGTAGACGTAGCCACTTCTGCTTGGGGTCAGTTTTACATGATCCAAGGCTACCAGTTCCAACGGCTGCTTGGTGACGACGGACTGAAGGGGGGTCTTCTGGCTGGCACGGTCCTTCCTTCTCAGGTTGCACGGGCCACAGTCTCTGCACCACCTCTCGATGGTTCCCCTCATGCCTACCCAGTGGAACCGCCCGCGCAGCAGGAACTCCAGCTTCTTCCATCCGAAGTGTCCAGCCCCGTCGTGGTATGCCTCCATCACCATGGCTGCGTCTCTTCGTGGCACCACTACTTGCCAGATTAGTTCATGCGTCCGGGAGTTAACCATTCTGCGGCACAACTTCCCCTTGTAAAGGAACAGTCGACTCTTCTCAGCCCACAGTTGTTTGGCTTCCTCCGGAGCGTCTGGGTCAAGGCGAGCCTCTGGCCGAGTCAGCATCTCCTTCACCAGTCGGACGGCAGGGTCACTGTCTTGCGTTTCCTCCCAGTTGTAGTGAGGCAAGGGGTTAAACGTAGCGGCTTGCTTACTCCTTACCCAATGGGAATACTGGATAGTCCCATGACGGTGGAACGCGGGGAGTTCAACTTCTTCCAGTCCCTCTGGATCTTCTCCTACGTCCGGTAGGTTTGGCATCCTGGACAGGGCGTCCGCGTTGGTATTGGAGCGTCCTGCCCGGTATTTGATTGTGAACTCATAGTTGGACAGATGGGCCATCCATCTCTGCTCTAGGGCACCGAGTCTTGCCGTGTCCAGGTGTGTCAACGGGTTGTTATCCGTGTACACGGTGAACCGGGAAGAAGCGAGGTAGTGCTTAAAGCGTTCGGTGACTGCCCACACCACTGCCAAGAACTCTTTGTTAAATGAGCTGTAATTCTCAGGGTTTCTTTCGGTGGGTCGCAGTTTTCGACTGGCGTAAGCGATTACTCGTTCTTTCCCCTGCTGGATCTGGGACAGTACGGCTCCTAGCCCGATGTTACTTGCGTCGGTGTAGAGGATAAAGGGCTGGCTGTAATCAGGGTACGCCAGGATTTCATCCCCCGTGAGGGCCATCTTCAGCTGGCGGAAGGACTCTTCTTCTAACTTCTCCCATTTGAAGGGCGGCTTCTGGTTCTTGGCCTTCCGGGACTGGCCTATCAGGAGGTCCTGCATAGGAGCTGCCTTTTTGGTGAAACCGGGGATGAATCTGCGGTAATAGCCTACCAACCCGAGGAACTGCCGCACCTCCTTTACACTGGAGGGACTTGGCCATTCCTTAATTGCGGTGATCTTATCAGGGTCGGGAGCCACTCCGTCAGCGCTCACCACGTGTCCCAGGTACTGCACCTTTGGTTTTAGGAGGTGACACTTGGAGGGTTTTACCTTTAGGCCGTAGTTTGCCAGAGCTTCGAACACTTCCGCCAGGTGTTTCAGATGGTCCTCATAAGTCTTGGAATATACGATGACATCGTCCAGGTACAACAGGACCGTCTCGAAGTTTTTGTGGCCCAGACAGCACTCCATTAATCGTTGAAAGGTTCCTGGTGCGTTACAGAGTCCGAACGGCATGCAGTTAAACTCGCTAAGTCCCATCGGGGTGGTGAATGCGGTCTTCTCCCGGTCCGCCTCTGCTACAGGAACCTGCCAGTACCCGCTAGTGAGATCCAAGGTAGAGAAGAAGTTAGCAGATCTTAAAGCAGCCAAAGACTCCTCTATCCTTGGTAAGGGGTATGCATCCTTGTGTGTGATATGGTTGATTTTCCGGTAATCTACACACATCCTCATGGTGTTGTCTTTCTTTTTGACTAAGACTAGTGGAGCTGCCCAGGGGCTACAGCTATCCCTGATCACCCCAGCCTCCTTCATGTCCCTAAGCATCCCCTTGGCGTGTTGGTAGTGTGCAGGGGGTACGGGTCGATACCTCTCTTTTATGGGAAGATGGTCTCCCGTGGGAATGTGGTGTTCTACCCCCTTGACTCGCCCGAAGTCTAACGGGTGTTTACTAAACACTCTCTCGTACTCTTGAACCACCCGATAGACTCCCTGTCTCTGGTGTGAGGGAGTGGAGTCAGTACCCAAATGTAGTTGCTGACACCAGTCCTCCATTGTTTCCTTAGAGCCGTTACCTTCCTCCGGGGAAGATGGAGGCAAGGGTTCTACGGACTGTATGGAATTTTGATTGATGGTATACAATTTGGCTAGCGTGGCATACCGGGTCAGGTACACTTCCCTCTTCCCGATATTTATTATGCGAACGGGCACCCTCCCATGGCGTACATTGACCACCCCCCGTGCTGTCAAAATGGTGGGCCTACTGTCTGAGTAAACTGGTTCTACCATTGCCTGGTAATCTCTACCTCTCAGACCAATAGCTGCCCGGCACCAAATCATCATTTCACTTTTTGGGGGCATGGCAATAGGAAAAGGGTCACACATTCTTACGCTACCAATCTCACCACCGGAGAGTTCTATCTGTTGCCGTCGCATCAGTGCCCGGATCTCTTTCTGGAGCACTCGCTGCTGGCCGGAGCTGGCGTTCTTGGCAACCTGCTGTAAAAGGAAAATCACCTCTGCAAGACAATTTTCAATTACATTAGTTCCTAGAGTTATCTTTGGGTGACTCTCGTGCTTGTCAATGTCTACAATGATCAGTCCCTGTGCCGCCAATTCGACTCTACCGATTTTAATGGTCACCTCTTTAAATCCAATCTGTGGCACGGGCTGACCATTGCTGGCGATGATACTCAAATCATCGTCAGGGTAGCGGGTGATATCCGAGTCATTCCAGTACTGCTTGAAGAGCACGTACGGGATAGTGGTAACCTGTGACCCGGTGTCCAGTAGGGCACTCATAGGGATGCCATCCAGTACCACAGGCAAGACTGGACGTCCTCCCACATATTTGTCGCGCCAGTTCGATGGGCCTGATGATCTTTTTCCTGGGGTTTGGCCCTCTACCCCAGGTTGTGCCAGTTTAAAGGACAGTACCTTGCCATATGTCCGGGTTGATTGCAGCGGCGGCAGATGGGTTGTCCGTCCTCGTTGTATCGGTCGCTGGGTCTTCCTCTGGCCGGTGGGGTCCTCCTTGGTCGACGCCACGGGATGTCCTCCGGTCCGGATGCCAGCTGGATCTTCCCTGGAGTGGAAACCTGTAAAGACTGCACAGTTCGGGTTAGCGCGGCAACGCTTTTAGCTAGCTCTTGGACCTGATGGTGCAGGTCTGGAGCCGGGTCATTGTTCAAAGCCTGCGCATCAGCTCCCACAGGCCCTGCCGACAAGGGTGCCACCTCCTGGTGGTAAGTGGTAGTGGGGCATCTGTGGGTCACAACGCCACCTGGTGCCGGTTCTCGGAGCACCCGGATGGCTCTGTCCTTGAACTGTGCAAATCCCAGATGAGGGTCCTGTAAGGCCATTGCCCGCAACTGGGTTCGGTGGGCATTGCAATATAAACCCTCTATAAATCGTTCAGTCAACAGCCTGTCCTCGTCTCCCACGCCGTCAGGGTCGGTCTGCTTAATGGCTCTCAGGGCCTCTTGTAGGTTCAGGGCATAGTCCCTTATACTCTCGTGTGCTCGCTGCTTGCACCCGTAGAATCTAAGCTTGATCTCGGCTGAGGTGCGGGTATCAAAGGTGTCCCTCAGCCGGGTTAGTATCCCTGCAACAGTCCTCCCCCCAGGTGGCCAGGACTTTACCTCCCTTTGGGCTGCCCCGGTTAATTGGGCCACCAGGATGCTCACTTTTTGCTCTTCTGTGAGGGGATACACCTGGAAGAGGCTATCCAGCTTTTCTCTAAAGTCATGCAGGGTATGTGACTCCCCTGAGTACTGGGGTAGCCAGGCCGCTCCTGGGATATAGGGCATGGTGAAAGGCATGACTGCAGCAGCGGTGGCGCTGGCGGGGGTTGAGGCAGTGAAGCTCTCCTCCGCATCCGACATCTTCCTCCCCCCTAGTGGACCGTGGCCTACCTTGCAATGATCCTCTTCCGTAGGCCGCGGCTCCGCAGTGGATCGTCAGGGTTGAGGACCTTCCGTCGTGCTCCTGTGATGTCGGCGTCTGCTGGGCTCCTTCCAGGACCTTACGCAACGTCCGGACGTGAGGCGGGGCTTCAGTTCTCGCGCGCTTTCGGAGTCCACGCCCCTCTTCTTCCCGCGCGGCGTCTTCAAGATGGCGTCCAATAGCGGGAAAACTCCACGGATGGCGGGAAGAAGGCAGAAGATGGCGCCGGATGGCGGGAAAACTTCACGGATGGCGGGAAGAAGGTAGAAGATGGCGCCGGATGGCGGGAAACCTCCACGGATGGCGGGAATCTTCACCACTGGTAAGTTTGAACAGTCTTTTTCAGGCACGCAGTACCCGGTGGTTGCGGGCACGAGATCCTGCCGACTACGCCAAAAGTTGACGCACCCCTGGGCCTTCGTCGCGCGCACGGGAGCTTACCCGGAGCCGGATCTGTTGAGGGTCGTAGTCTCGTGGCGGTGACCCGGTCCGTGCCCAGGGAGTCAAACTGAGCGGCGATGTATTAGCGGTAGATGTTGGACGACTACGCCACCCGTTGAATGCAGCGAAGGAGCTGCCGCTGCAGGGCAGACCGCTGAGGCCGGTGGTAGGATTGTGCAGCGTGATAGTATCACCCCCAACGGGAGGGGTATGGCCTCAGGGCAGCCGACGTGGATGATGGAGGTAGCAGGAATCACTCAGAGACGATGCGGTATAGTTCAGGTTCTTTACTGGTGATAAAGATAGACCCTCCCGGAGTACTGGCTAGCGATCGGGGCCTGGTCAGTCCTTGAGCAGATGGGATCTCCCCTGGCCAGGCGGAGTTGTAGGCCTCCCAAACTGACTGTACTCTTCTGGCTACCTTGCTAGAGGCGGGTATAAGTAGCCCACGTCCCTGAGTGTACCGTGTGGTGCTCACCCGTATGGCCGGTGACTCGGGGCCTTCTAGTGGCGTCCGCTCCACGACGGCGGTGCTGGTCCCACGCGTGTGACCGTGCCTTCGGGTTTCTTGGCCAGAGGACCTGAAATCCCCTGCCGGGCGGTTTCTGCTGCTGGGTAAAGATTAGTCCCCACAGCCTCGGACTCCGGGTCCGGTGATAGCTTCTCAGTCAGGGCGAGCTCTGCAGCTGCCAGCCCCTGACTCCTTATAGCACTGCTCCACAGAGCTCCTGATGTTCTTTTCCTAGATCTGCTTCTCTTCTCTGTCTCTACTTCTTCTCTACTCACTAACCCTGCCTCAGCCCTAGGTTTATATTGGGGAAGTTCTTCCCCTCCCAGGACTGGGCAGGAGGTGTGGCATGCATAGGATCCCTGACCAAGAGACCTCCCACCTGCTCTCAGACGTAATATCTCTATCACTGTGGCAACCAGACCCCTGGGGTGTCACATTCCCCCCTAGTGAAATTTAGTACTCCGGGACTAAACATATTTTTAGAAAAACATAACAAGGTATAAACAAAAACAGTACAATAAAGAAAGACATTAGGATGGTCACGGCATGTCCGCAACCGGGTGCAGTCTTTGAAGAAAACAAAGGTGTCCATTTCACCAAAACAGGGAGACGTAACCAGGTAGGGGTCTGTCCTGCCCCGAGTCCTTAACAGTCTTTTAGTCCATCCTGGGTTACGCTCCAACTAATTGTACAAGGATTCCCGGTAAATCCACCAAGGACTCCTAAAAATAACTAGAAACACATAATTATTTACTACTCACTAACCCTGCCTCAGCCCTAGGTTTATATAGGGGAAGTTCTTCCCCTCCCAGGACTGGGCAGGAGGTGTGGCATGCATAGGATCCCTGACCAAGAGACCTCCCACCTGCTCTCAGACGTAATATCTCTATCACTGTGGCAACTAGACCCCTGGGGTGTCACAGAAGCTTTTCACAACCTCATGCCTCATGCCTCGTGTCCATACTCGGTCCGCAGGCGTCACGATTTCTCCCGGTGTTGTCGCCGCCTTCTACAAGCGCAGGTCCCTGAACATTATTGCTAGTACTTTTCTGTGGGAATTTGCTTGCCTCCTATCAGCCTGGAATATTTCCAGTAAACTATGGTACGACGCCATGGTATTAGCACTGCTCCCAGTATCAGTAGTGAAGCCACCCCCAATTTCCTTCTCAGGAATTTTATTTGGTAGACTGAGTGGCTGCCCAAATACATTAGTTTCTCACAAAGGAGCTGAAAAAAGAGTGGCAGTAGGTGCAAGTTTCTCCAACCTGTTAGATATTAGAGGGTGAACGGCAGCACATTGGATCAGTGGTTAGCACTGAAGTCTTGCAGCGCTGGGATCCTGGGTTCAAATCCCAGCAAGGACAACATCTGCAAGGACTTTGTATGTTCTCCCCATGTTTGCGTGGGTTTCCTCCTCAGTAAAAAAGCAGCCATAGAGTGTTTGGGAAACTTCCCACACACGCCCAGTCTGCACTAGTTCTCAAAGAAAGGTGTGCCTGCGTTCCACCAGCATGTCGCACACAACATCACCGCTTCTTTGAGAAATTTTGAGAGTGACAGGGTGCATTTCACCACAGACACTTGGGCGAGTAGGCATGGACAGGGGCGTTACATGTCGCTGACTGGGCACTGGCTAACTATGGTGACAGCAGGACAAGGGGCTGCTGTCCAAGTCTTGCCGTCCCCACGAGTTGTACGTCAATCCTCTTTATCTAGAAGTTCCTCCACTGCCTCTGCCTCCTCAACCTCCTCTCGGTCCTCCACCTGCACCCAAAGCCTGTCTGGTCATGCCACAAGCTTTCTAACTACACAGAAAGAATCATGCACACCTCCTTACTGTGCTGGCAGCAGGGCTCAACGGCATCAGGCGGTGTTTACTTTGAGTCACACAGCTGAGAAGTTGTGGTCAGCTCTGGAGACCCAGTTTCATGAATGGTTGTCTCCACTGGACCTGCAACCAGGGAAGGCCGTGTGCGACAATGCTGCAAATCTGGGTGCGGCCCTTCGCCGGGGCAATGTCACACACGTGCCTTGTATGGCTCACGTGTTGCACCTGGTTGTCCAGCAATTTTTAGCCCACTATCCCGGACTAGATGGCCTTCTGCAGAGGGCATGGTCGCTGTGTGCTCACTTCCGCTGTTCGCATCCCGCAGCTCAATGACTTACATCTCTACAGAAGTCGTTGGGCCTGCCAGTTCACCAGCTGAAATGCGATGTGCCGACCCGGTGGAATTCAACTCTGCACATGTTGCAGCGACTGTGGCAGCACCGACAAGCCCTGGTGCAATACGTTCTGACATATAGCCTGGGCCAACGAGATCCAGAGGTGGGGCAAATCACGCTGCAGGAGTGGTCTCAGATCAGGTACCTATGAAGTTGACGCGCCCCCTGGGCCTTGGGGTAGCTGGAGCCGGGCCGGTAGACGCTGGGGGTTGTAGTCACTGGGGCGTCGACCCGGTCCGTGACCCAGGGCGGTCAATCGAAGGGTAATTTGTATATATGGGTTTTATAATGTCTGACTACGCCACCTGTGGAGTGCGGCCAGAGGGGCCGCCGCTACGGAACAGTCCTCTGAAGCTGGTGGTTTTGCAGCAATGGTATTATTACTCCCCACAGGAAGAGTGTAGCTTCAGGGCAGTGTGGGTGGATGATGGTGGTTGTAGTGCAGGGAGTCAGTAATGAACACAGAGTCCGTGTGATGCAGTCCCAAGATCTTTACTCACAGTTGTTGCAGTCCAGATTACAGGTACCAGAGCAATCTCCCCCGTCGTGCTGTGCGTACTCAGTGAGGGGCTCAGTCCACCCCCACATAGCTCCGGAGTACTTAGCAGGACCACCTTCTGTGTGTCCTTTCTCTGGCCTTCTCCCTGCAGCTCACACCCAGTGACACTTCTATCCGGTATCCTCGGGCCTTGGCGAGCGACGAGTGTTCCGTCCCCTGGGTCCTATGTGGCTACCTTCTTAGTGAGACTGGTGTGGACTTTGGCCTGCAGTACATGAAATTCTGCAGCCTCCGGTTTCTAGTTGAGCCTTGCTGTTTCTCCGCTAGTTGAGGAACCGGTTCCCCCTATCTGGCCTGACCCCTCTACCTCCTGGTAGCAGCGGTCGTACGGGTGGCCTTCTGCACGATCCGTACCCCTAGGGTCCCTTCGGTTCCTGGAGCCTTCCTGCTCCCACTCCTCTCTTCTCTCCTTCAGTCCTGGGCCTCCCAGGCAGGGCCCGCCTCCGGAGCAGAGCTCATGCAGAGCCTCTGCTCCTGTCACTTCTCCTCTGACTGGCTTGCTCTTTCTAAGATGGCTTCCTATTAATACTCTCCCTGTCATGTGCTCCTCTAAGCTACTTTCTTCACCCACACCAACAACATAGGACCCTCCCACCAGCTTGGGACCTGGGACTGTGCTCTCCCTTAGGAGCAATCTCGCCCTACCCCCACTGCGGGTATGTGTTGGATGCAGGTGTTAGGGTCCTGAGCCATACTCCTTCCTTACCTGAGGGTGAGATACCACACCTCTGGGTGAGATGCAGTACCTCTGTGGTGACTGAACCCACAGGGGTGCCACACACCCTTCTGCACAGTTTTGAAATGGCGACGAAGATGTTTAGTGCTGACGACGATGCCATTATCAGCATGACTATTCTGGTGAGTTACATGCTGGAGCACACGTTAAACAGAATTCAGAGTCAGGTGGTGGGACAAGAGGAGGTGGAGGAAGTAGAGGAGGAGTCGTATGTGGAAGGGATAACATCTCCAAGATCCAGACAGTCGGCAGCACCAAGGTGGCAGGCATGGGAAGGTGGGGGAGAGGGATTAACCAGGGCGCATGGTAGCAGCCAAACTGTTGAGGAAGGTGCAGGAGCCGAGGAAGAAGTGGAGGACGAACTGGCGATGGGCATGTAAGGCTCATCAGATGAGGGTGACCTTGATCACATTTTTGTTGTGCGAGGTCGGGGGGAGAGGGCAGAGGAAGGAAGCATGATTCTTACCTCGTTACCAACACAACAAGGACTTGGTCCTCCTGGATGCGCAAGACACATGAGTGCCTTTTTGCTGCACTACCTGCAACATGACCCTCGGATTGTCAGAATTCAAAGTAAACCTGACTACTGGGTTGCCACACTCTTAGATCCCAGGTACAAAAGTAAATTTGCCATAATAATTCCTGCCATAGAAAGGGATTCACGCATGCAGGAGTATCAGCAGAGGCTGTTGCAGAATCTTACATGTGCTTTTCCACAAAACACCAGTGGTGCACGTAGTGAATCTCACAGTTCTAACTTGCCAACCGTGGGACTGTCGAGTCTTCATCACTCAAACCGTAACAGTAACACAGTATCTGCTGGTAACAGCAATTTTGTGGAATCGTTTCACCACTTTTTTAGACCATCCTTTGCAAGGCCAAAGGAGACAAGAAGTCTGACACATAGTCAACGCCTAGAGAGGATGGTACAGGAGTATCTCCAAGTGAACATCGAAGCTATGACTGTCACTGGACCCTTGCTCATTTTGGGCTTCCAATCTGGAAAAATGTCCGGAGCTTGCCACTCACGCCTTGGAGATCTTGTCATGCCCTGCAGCCAGCGTTCTCTCTGAATGTGTGTTCAGCGCTGCTGGTGGTGTGCTGACAGATAAGCGCACGCGGCTGTCCACTGAGAATGTAGACAGACTCACGTTCATAAAGATGAACAAATCATGGGTCCGCAAGGACTTTTCCACCCCTGTGTCATACTGGGGTAGAAAAGCTTTAGGATTTGGTAAAAACCACCTCACCAACCGTTTTAAGCAACTCTGGGGCAATTGATGCCACTTAAGTGGTGTCTATGCCACAATTTTTGGAAAAAATGGAGACTCTTTTTAGAGTCCCCTTGCTGTGTTTTACGTGACGTTGGCATCGTCAATTCCAGGTGGGTTGGGTCGCTCCCCCCCCTTTTAACTGTAAGAAACTACATACACTATGGCTTGGGGTAACACAGATGGTTGAGTCTGAAGAGCTGTTTACTCAGAGGTCTGCTCCAAAGCTTCAGTGTCTGCTAGTCAGCGTAGAATTTTTAACTGCATCTAGCCTAGGCAATACTTTGGGCGCAGTAGCCCAGCTGCGAAGTAAGCTGCACCACCTGTGTATCTAATAAGAATTTTTAAATGCATCTAGCCTAGGCAGACTGTGGGGACCCCCAACCAAACCCAGACGCTCAGCCCCCCTACCGCCCCCCTTTCCTTGACAATACAATAATTTAACTCTTACAACTGGATGGGTGAGGATCAGTCACAGCTTTATTAACTCTTTATACTCATTCCATTAGAAAGGTATTTTATTTCTAAAATAATTCAGCTTGTTGCAGCATGTCGTGGGTCTCCACACCGGCAAGTTGGCCAACAAGTGTAACTCTCCAACATGTCCTTTCTATTTCCAGGCCACGGAGGATCCTGCGTACTCGTATGCAGGACTCTGACCCCCATCCATCACTCTTAATGCTTGTTCCACTCCGTCCTGGAGTCCTGACAGGAATATATCCAGTCCAATATCCATTAAGTGAACTCCGTCAGGCAGTATGAGGCCTGCTTTATCTCCTTCCAGTTGTATCACTACACCACCTCTGTCTCTTCTAAATTTTGCCATCCGAATATTTATTACCCGCCTTGTCCGTTCGATGGCCGTGATGTCTCGCGCACCTTGCCATACCGCCATCGGCACAATCTCTGACCATACTATAGTTAGTTTTGTGAAAAATTCTCTGAAGCGCTCAGTGTCTAGTTTCATTATTGCTATTAGTTATGCGCTCTTGTGATGACCTAGGTCATTTACCCGGGCCTGTATAACTAAGATGACCGGACCTCTTGCCTCTCTCCCTACCTTGATTACCTCCATTAGCACCTGTGGCCATAGCAGGCCTCTAATACCTCTCCAGTTTAAATATGTGTTATGAAATTCTAATTTCCTCCCGCCTGGGTGGACTTTCGCCCTTTTTTCTGCCCAATATATATACGAGTGGCCTATCACCCACATTGTTGGCTTAGCGTCACCTTTAAAAGAAACAAACCACGTTAGGATAACATGTCCGGTCTTATGTATCTCGCCAAACAGGTGGATAGCCATCTCCCTATCCTCTGAACTTCCGTTTCTGACAGTCCTGCTCTTGCTGCTTCCGGGGCGCGCCTATGCGGAATTAGTGTGTCCTGTAATCATTGGGGTGGTTCCCTGCCGATGTTATGCATTTATTAAATATAGCTTGGAACTGGTATCTTGATAATGGCGTTCCATCAATGTGTGATAGGAAGAAATTACTTTGTGATCTGATGGTTATAGATGTTTTTACTATTGTTACCCGACTCAGTGTACCGTTTGTGGATTGTAGAAGTACCCAAGTGCCCCTGCCCGCTGGAACCGTTTTCGATTGGCGTATGCGTAGACGTATTGCATTATTGGCTATAACTACGTACTGGTGTAATAAGCCTCCACTGGTGGTAATTTTGGCTTGAGGGACTAATTCGCTTATGCATAGCGCTCCGAAGAAGGCGATCGCAAATGCAGTAGACAGTAGTGTTGCTTCAAATTGTGAGTGTCATGTTAATGGTGTTAGGGATATGATGTGACAAATCAGTTTTAGTGACGCGGAACGGGACGTCTACACTGCTGACTTGGCTGACCCCTTTTCCACCCTTTTATGGATTGTCTGATGATGAATCTTTGTCACATCTCCCCAATTCAGTAGTTGGAAGTGAAATGCTACTCCGGTCAGACACCGCTGCGCTGACGCCCCTGATATGCCCCTCATCATTAGCTGGTGGAGAAATTCTATGATGACTTGTAATCTGGCTTGTTCACATTGGTCAACCCGTCTGCCTGCTACTAGTCGTGTCTACTCTTCCCATGCCTTACCATATGCCTGCCACGTCGACGGGGCAACTGACGCTCTGTTTAATGGCATCAACTATTCGCCACTAGATCCGATAGGGAGGGTGGGCAACTGTTGCCCGATGGGTGGGCGTTGGGGAGGAGCTCTGTGAAAATCTGCCAATTGAATTGTGATAAAGCGTTAGCAGCAGCTTTAGACCTCTCAGCATCGTGGCTAGCGCGGACCCATGCATTGTGTTTTAGGCACATGAATGCTAGTCGGCGTAGACGGGAGAGACGATGATGCCATCTTATTAATGCAGTGCGCTAGGCTGGTGTTTTTTGTTATCAAGCATATATTTTTGTTAGCCAGGAGCGCGCCTCATATTTCTATTGCTACCACTATTGGGAAGAAAAATTTTTTTCCGGGCTAGATGCAGCTAAAAATTATTATTAATTTCAAAGCTGGTGGAGGTTAGTATAGATGGACTTATAGAACAAGTCCCACACACTGCTACAAGCCGAAGCCCAAATATTTTTTCAGAGCTAGATGCAGATAAAAATTATTTTGAATTTGCAACCTGGTGGAGGTTAGTATAGACGGACTAATAGAACAAGTCTCACACACTGCTACAATCCGAAGCCCAAATATTTTTTCAGAGCTAGATGCAGATAAAAATTATTTTGAATTTGCAACCTGGTGGAGGTTAGTATAGATGGACTACTAGAACAAGTCCCACACACTGCTACAAGCCGAAGCCCAAATGTTTTTTCAGAACTAGATGCAGATAAAAATAATCTCCAACCTGGTGAATGTTTTACTTCACTGGGTGCAGTAAAAAAAATTGTATTCTATACACAGGTGGTGTAGCTTGCAACACAGATTGGCTACTCCACTGACTAACACACACTGCAAGAGGCCAAAAAGGATTTGCTTAGCTAGATTTAGCCAAATGCTGTGAAAAAATCTTGCACAGCACTGGCTCAGACCTGCCTGGCAAAAAGTGATAGGAACTGATGTAACCTAGTCCTCAAAAGGACTGCAATCACAACTATTCCCTACTCCCAAGCTATCTGTAGATTTGTGCGAAAATTGGCTTGAAATTAACACTGAAAGTATAGCGCACACAGCAACAGCGGTGCCGTCTAACACGCAGCTGCAGCAGTGAGAAAATGGTGGCGACGGGGAAAATGGCTGGGTCTTATAGGGCAAGGACATGTGACATACACTGCCAATAACACATGCCCTTGCTTGTGTGAAAAAAAGCACTTCGCTCCGTGTGTGCGCTGCTGATATGCTGACAGACTGCACCTCCCCACTGTAAATGCGGGAAAGAGAAAAAAAATGGAAATCTTCATTATTTATGCAGAGATCCATCCCCTGCCCCTCCCCCTGCCCCGCTGTACACTCAAACTGCGTATTAACAGTAATTTTCAGCATTACTGAGAAAAAATCCAGTTATGATTTTGGTGCACGAACAGTTATCGAACATAACCTCGAACAGCTGAATTTTCTCAAATTGTTCGTGTTCGCCAAACGGCTCGAACACAGCCCAAAACAGCTCGAATTTGAGATTGGCGAACAGTTCGAGTCGAACACCGCTCATCTCTACTCTGAAAGTTATAAAGCCTATTTTTATAGGACTATCAGGTGGCCCTTACTATTCTTAAAAGGCCAGCATTCGGCCCTCGATTTTGTTAGAGAGCCATCATCCGGCTATGCTTTGTTGTTTCCATTATTAACAAGTGGGTCTCCTATACTGTTATTGCGTTTCCAGTGACTGCAAGGGCTGCCAAACATTTGGACACAACCCAATACCCCTTTGAGGAGACATAGTGGAGGGTCTAAGTAAAAAAAATGTTCCCATTATAAAGGAGCGGGTCTCCTATAGTGGTAATGTCCATGCTGTGACTGCAAGGGCTGCCAAAATTTCGGAGAAACCCCACTAAAAATTTAAAGACACAGAGCAGGGCCACAGTTACTAGTACGACATGCTCCTATTAGAAAGGCGAGGGTCTTCTATACAGTTATAGGGTATGCAGTGAGTCCAAAGGCTGACCAAATTTAGGAAAAACCCCACTAAGAATTTAAAGACACATAGAGCAGGGCCACAGTAATGACAAATTCCCATTAGAAAGGAGAGAGTTTGCTATACAGCTATAGGGTATGCAGTGAGTCCAACGGCTGACCAAATTTAGAAAAAAAAACACTAAAAATTTAAAGACACGTAGAGCAGGGCCACAGTAACAAGTACGACATGTTCCCATTAGAAAGGAGAGGGTCTACTATACTGTTATAGGGTATGCAATGAGTCCAATGGCTGACCAAATTTAGGAAAAACCCCACTAAGAATTTAAAGACACATAGAGCAGGGCCACAGTAATGACAAATTCCCATTAGAAAGGAAAGAGTCTGCTATACAGTTATAGGGTATGCAGTGAGTCCAACGGCTGATCAAATTTAGGAAAAACCCCACTAAGAATTTAAAGACACATAGAGCAGGGCCACAGTAATGACAAATTCCCATTAGAAAGGAAAGGGCCTCCCATAGTGTTGGCCTATGCAGTGAATGCAGGGGCTGCCAAAATTGTGAGGCACTCCAATGCCCCTTGGAAGAAACTTAGAAGGCCTCATAAAAAAATGTTCCCATTAGAAAGGAGCGGGTCTCCTATACTTGTAATGTCCATGCACTAAGTGTATGGGCTGACAAACATTTACCCCTGCGGGGTATACATGAACATACTGTATAATTTTTTTTTTTTACGGGCATCATAAACACCATTTAAAAAACTTATGTGGGCGTTGCATCACGGACCATGGTCACCCTGGTGATATGGTGGGGGAGGAGGAGGATGAGGAGAAAGATGAGGACCAAAGCAAATATCCAAAATCAGGAAACGTATACCCATGTGTGGGTGTGAAGAGGTGCATGGGAATACACCTCCCAAAAAAAGACACTGGATTTGAGTTTATGTTATGCTGCTATCATTCGGTGGTGTTGAGAAGTCTGGCCCAATCCAGCCCTTGTTCATTTTTATAAGAGTCAGCCTGTCAGCATTTTCAGTTGACAGGCGGATGCGCTTATCAGTTATAATTCACCAGAGGCACTAAAATCCCGCTCTGATAAAACAATGGCGGCAGGGCAGGCCAGGACCTCTAAGGCATAGAGAGCCAGTTAATTTGACGTATCCAGCTTGGATACCCAATAATTATAAGGCACAGAGGAATCACGGAGGACTTTGGTACCGTCGGCAAGGTACTCCCTCACCATCTTCCCAAACTTTGCACTGCAGGGCCTGTGCAATGGGAAGGTCTGAGAAAACTCTCCCAGAACTTTGACAGTGTTCCCCTGCCTCTGCTGGATTGCATTTGTGTCTCTCTCGCCTGTACTCCTTGGTTGTCCAATGAACTGTGCTCTCTGCCGCCAGCATTTTCAGATGGGAATTTTTTCAATAGTACCGCAACAAGGCCCTTCTGGTACTGCCCCATTTTTGTAGACCTGTCCGCCTCAGGAATAAGAGATATAAAGTTCTCCTTGTAACATGGGTCTAGAAGTGTCACCAACCAGTAATAACTGTGACCCAAAATTTTGAGAACGCGAGGGTCATGGGAAAGGCAGCGTAACAAACTCAGCCATGCGTGCCAGACTGCTAACAGGCAAGACTTCCGTGTCCTCACCAAGAGGATGGCTGACCATGCTCTCCTCTTCCTCCTCGCTGTCCTCTGGCCATC
Source organism: Phyllobates terribilis (assembly GCF_046119375.1). Taxonomy (NCBI): domain Eukaryota; kingdom Metazoa; phylum Chordata; class Amphibia; order Anura; family Dendrobatidae; genus Phyllobates; species Phyllobates terribilis. The sequence continues at coordinate 574,528,237 of NW_027362764.1, forward strand.
CACGCTGAACAGATGGTATGACAGCTGTGCAGGTAGTACTGTCTATAGTGCATAAAACTATCTCCTGTTCTTCCTCCTCCTCTTCCTCATTGTCACCCAGTCCACGTTGGGATGAGATGTGGCTGGGCTGTGTGTAATCACCCTGTATGCTTACTTGCTCCATCTCATCGTGCTTTGCCTGTAATGCATCCTCTTTGATTGTGAGCAGAGAGCGTTTCAGAAGACAGAGAAGCGGGGTGGTGATGCTAATTATGGCGTTATCGCCGCTCACCATCTTGGTGGAGTCCTCAAAGTTTTGGAGGATGGTACATATGTCTGACATCCATGTCCACTCCTCAGGTCTTATTTGTGGAGTCTAACCTGAATACTGACGGCCTTGTTGATGCTGGTACTCAACAACTGCCCTCTTCTGCTCACAAATCCTTCGCAACATCTGCAGTGTAGAGTTCCAATGCATGGGTACATCACACACCAGTCTGTGAGCCAGAAGCTGCAAACGCTGCTGAAACAAGGCAAGGGCGGCGGAAGCTGTAGGTGACTTTCTAAAATGGGACACAGGCGGCGTACTTTAACAAGCAGATCCCGCAATTCCGGGTAGGATTTGAGAAACCACGAGGTTAAACACATGGGCCATGCATGGTAAGTGTGTCAGCTCGCCTCGCCTCAGAGCTTCCACCAGGTTCCAGCAATTATCACACACGACCATGTCTGGCTGTAGGTTCAGCGGTGTGAGCCACAGATCTGCCTGATCTTTCAGAGCTGTCCACAACTCTTCAGCATTGTGTGGTTTGTCACCTAAGCATATTAGCTTCAGCACAGCCTGTTGCCGCTTGGCCGAGGCAGTGCTGCAGTGCTTCCAGCTTGTGACTGATGTGGTCATTTCGGAGATTAAGGCTGAAGAGGAGGAGGAGGTGCAGGAGCTGTAGACTATGGGGGCAACACTGATTGACCTAGGGCCCGCAATCCTTGGCGTTGGGAGGATGTGTTCCGTCCCAAGGTCCGACTGGGTCCTGGATTCCACTATGTTAACCCAGTGTGCGGTCAGTGAGATGTACCGTCCCTGCCCACAAGCACTTGTCCACGTGTTCGTGGTTAGGTGGACTTTCCCGGAAACTGCGTTGTCGAAAGCACGGCTAATGTTTTGGGACACATGCTTGTGTAATGCAGGGACGGCACACCTGGAGAAATAGTGGCGGCTGGGGACCGAGTACCGAGGGACGGCTGCCGCCATCAGGTTGGGAATGCTTCCGTCTCCACGAGCCTAAAAAGGCAACATTTCGAGCGCAAGCAGTCTAGAAATATGGGAATTTAGTACTGTGGCCTGTGGAGTGTTGGCTGCATATTTGCGCTTGCGTTCCAAGGACTGGAGTATGGACAACTGAACGCTGCACTGGGACAAGGAAGTGGACATGCTTCCTGATGCTGCTTCTTGAGAGTGTGCAACGACAGGTGTAGGGCGGGAGGCATCTTCGCATGCACCATGGACAGGGAATTTGCTTGCATACACTACAGTGGAAGAAGCAATGGTGCCACCCGCAGACACTGTTCCTGGACCCTGGGGTTCGGCCCACAAAGTCGGGTGCTTTGCTGCTATGTGCCTGATCATGCTGGTGGTGGTCAGGCTGGGCGTTCTGACACCCCTGCTGATGCTGGCCTGGCAGATGGTGCAAATGGCCTTTTTGGGTTTATTGGCAGAATCTTTAAAAAGAACCAGACTCGGGAAGACATAACAGTTGTACTGGTAACTTCCTTCGTGTTGGTGTTACGGGCATCGGTTGCCTGCCTTCTTTCTGCCGCCAACACACTGCTTCTTCCTGCCTGTTGGGGTGCTCTGCCTCCCTCCTCCTGGGTGCTGCTCTCCTCGCTCTGCATGTCCTCCTGCCAGGTTGGGTCAGTTACTATATCATCCACCACCTCGTCTTCCACTTCCGCACTCTGGTCCTCCTCCTGACTTTCTGGCAAGTGTGTCTCATCATCGTCCATCATCTTGTGACACTTTCCCACCGTCGCCTTCGTGTGACCGTGGCTGCTCAAATATTTGGGCATTGCTACATGTGATCTTCTCTTGCCCCACATCAAGTGGACCGGGTGAGAGGCCTGAATCTATAAATGGAAAAGTGAACAGCTCTTCGGAGTGTCCAAGTGTGGGATCAGTTGTCTCTGGGCACTCGACAAGGTGGGAGGAAGGAGGTTCAGGGTGAGGAATATGCGGTCCAGACTCACAGCTACTGAGACTTGGCCGTGTGGAAGACAAGGTGGTGGTAATGGTGGACAAGTGACTGGAAGCATTATCTGCTATCCAACCAATAACCTTTTCACACTGCTCTGTGTTCAATAGTGGTGTTCTGCGGTCCCCTATTATTTGGGACATGAAGGTCGAGCAAGAAGATGTGGGTGTTTGTTGTGGCACAATTTCAGCATGCCCACGGCCACGTTCTCAACCTCTGCATGCACCATCATCACCATCACGTCCAGTTCCCCGTCCCTTGCCATGTGCCTTGCCCATTTTAAATGGAGGACAATATCCTACACGCTCACAACAAATGACTGAATTTGGAGCGAACTTATATGTGATCCCTGTGACGGACAAACCACAGTTTTAAATACCTGGCCTGTAGGTAACTATTTTGAACAGCAATCTGGTAGCATGGCGGCGCCAGGTCTGATATAGACCTGATGACGCTGTGCGGCCAGCCAAGCACTGTAATGCCACAACCAAAATGGCTACAGCAGTGACTGGCAGGCAATCCCTGCATGTTCATTGGCACTCTAAAGAGTGCCAAACATGCAGGGAGGAGACCCGAGCTCCCGCCGAGCAACCCCGGAAATAATCGGAGAGCGCCGAGCATCTCGAGCAGTGAGATGCTCGGGCAAGCACCGAGCAGTAGCGAACATGCTCGCTCATCACTAGTCAGTTCCCTTTTCTTTTTTCCCTTTCCAAAATGTACACGGCTGGTTATAATATCACTCCAGGTGTGGGAAAGACAGTGCAACACAGAGAGAAAAGGGAAAGGGAGCCCAGACACTAGGGAAAGGGGGGAAGTGGAGACATCCTAGTTTGATCTGGTATCACCCTGTTTCAACTAGCGTCCAGATATTGCCTCTTCAGCAATCGCTGCATGCATGCCTCGCCCTACTCTCCCTGGCGTATGGCTATGGCTAGGGATGGAAGGAGATGAGCACTAGTCAACCGCTGCTAAACTCTATAGAAAACAAGGGTAGACAAAACAGGGGGATAATGGCTAAGCTTTAGATGAACTCCAAATAAGCACACGGCCTCAACCTCCAGAAAGAACGACGTACTACTCCTGCTAAGTTTCACAAGTAGAAATGAGTATAACCGGCGACTCCCTCTCAGACACACCAGGTAAATATACACCCAGGCCAGAGAGCTAATTAGCAAGAGAGAGGTAGCAGCTCGGTCCTAAAGACAGCCTCTATCTAAGGAGCTATCTGCAATGCCAAACATAGAGATGTCCTGCAACCCACTGCAGGGCGACTGTTTGTCACCTCTGACACACCCATGAGAGGTCACTTGCTTCCTGGCTGCAACAAGCCATCTAAACTGGATCTTCTCTGACAATACGTGCTGCGAAGAAAATAGCACCAGTTGCTCCTTTACCACACACTTCCTGTGGCTTTTGATGCCTCCTGACTTCTCCATCTTCCATCCAATGGGCTGCGCCTCACACTGTGCTGCAACCTCCTTAGGTTTGCACCTCCCACTCCTGCTGGATTTTGGATGCAGGGTACATCCATCTTCGGGATGTCACCCCTGTAGGCTGGACACATTTTTGCGCTCTTGGGTGCCAACCATGTTCACGACAGGCTGTCCTTCTCTTTACCACCGCCATCACCATCTTGGAGTCCATTCTTCTTGCCGCAATCATGGGCCGCATGTGTTCTGGCTCTCTTCCAATCGTCTTCTCTACTCCATTGTCTTCATATGCGAAACTTGCACCCTACTCGCAGTGCCATTTGTAACTGTGCCCTGGGTGGTAGACTTCGGTAAATGTCATGTGTCCAAAACCCCGACATATTCTTACAGAAAGGCCTAGAGTTCTGGGTGGGTGTGTATATGCTGGCAGTTTTGCTATTGGTACCTTAACCTTCAGGCCGGTCCTATTCCACTCCTCACCAGGTCATTAGAATTCAAGACAAGGATACCAGGCACATTCTTAAAAACAAGGCATTCTTTACTTGGCAACAAACTTAAGCAGACAAAAACTGGAAGTACACTTTACAACTTCTTCTGTCTCATACTGAGTTATGCTCTTATTGGTTTCGGGGGAGGGCACTTTACATGTGGATGGAAAAACAAGCAGAGCAAAGGAGATAAACCTACATCTTCCTGGTACAGGAACACATGGGTCGATATGTAACGCTATGAGCCCTGCACCCAAACAGAAGTTTTTGATCCCTTACAAGGGTCGCTCCGAGAGCCGATCCCCTCTTCTGTCTCCTCAGATGGGAAGCACCCTTCCTTCATAGGCCCCCCCACGTCTGACCAACAAGGGACTCATGGTTTCCTTTAATTCTCCCACAATTGGGTTTCACCCACTTGCCTGCTGAACTGGACCTTTAAAAGTTCTGTAATGGTTCTTGTAGCCTTGTGCCTCACAGCTCCCCACTAGCTCTGTTCCTCTTCAGACTCTCTTCTTAACTTAAACTGGCTGAACTTCCTGCAAAATCTCTAACTACCCACTGACTCCCAATGCTCCCACCCACTATAGACTGTCCTTACTAGAGATGAGCGGTGTTCGACTAGAACTGTTCGCCAATCTCAAATTCGAGCTGTTTTGGGCGGTGTTCGAGTTGTTCGACGAACCCGAACGATTTGCAAAAAATTCGGCTGTTCGAGGTTATGTTCGATAACTGTTCGTGCACCAAAAGCGTGTCCTGCATGTCTGGCGCTATTTAGAGCACCAATCATGCAGGGATTGTCTGCCACTCACTGTAATGCCACAGCCATGGTGGTTGTGGCATTACAGTGATTGCCCAAATCGATGGGAACAGTGCCAACAGTGAAACATGAAAAGCCGGCAATTCAGCAGCGGCATACACCTGTACCCGACAATTTAGAACCGAAAGAATAGAGCTTCACACATAGATTAGATAGATATAAACATGTCAGCCACATATATACGAAGTACAGTGAAAGTGCTGCTTACTGTACTTGTCATTTAGCGTAAAGGATTTATCAAAAAAAATAATAGTGTTTTCATGCACCGTCTCTTTAAAAAAGCCGGCCGGCAATTCAGCAGCGGTACCCGACAATTTATAACAGACAGAATAGAGCTTCACACATAGATTAGATAGATAGAAACATGTCAGCCACATATATACGAAGTACAGTGACAGTGTTGCTTACTGTACTTGTCATTTAGCGTAAAGGATTTATCAAAAAAAATAATAGTGTTTTCATGCACTGTCTCTTTAAAAAAGCCGGCCGGCAATTACAACAATTTATAACAGACAGAATAGAGCTTCACACATAGATTAGATAGATAGAAACATGTCAGTCACATATATATGAAGTACAGTGATAGTGTTGGTTACTGTACTTGTCATTTAGTATTAAAATAAAGGATTTATTATTAAAAAAAATTGGCGTGGGGTTCCCCTTAATTTTAGGCTCTAGCGGAGGTTAAGCAGACGGCTGGGGCAGATGTTTGAAGCCTGGGAAGGGGGTAATACCCACGGAGCTTCCCATGCTACTCATATCAGCCCCCAGCTGAATACATAGCCTTTACTAGCTATTAAAATGGGGGACCCCCAAAAAAAATGACGTGGGGTCCCCCCTAATTTAATAGCTAGCAAAGGCTAGGCAGACAGCTGGGGGCTGATATTAATAGCCCAGGAAGGGAGCCATGAATATTGGCCCCCTCCCAGGCTAGAAACACCAGCCGTCAGCCGCCCCAGAAATGGCGCATTCATAGGATGCGCCAATTCTGGCACTTAGCCTCGCTCTTCCACGCTGCCCTGGTGCGGTGGCAGGGGGTAATAGGGTTGGGGTTGATGTCAGCTTATAATGCCAGCTGACATCAAGCCCAGGTTAGTAATGGAGAGGCGTCTATAAGACACCCCCATTACTAACCCCATAGTCAAAGTTAAAAAAAACACAAACACCCAGAATAAAGTCCTTTAATTGAAATAAAGACACAATCCTTTATTGTTCTAAATTAAACCATACTTACCGTCACGCCCATTCCAGCTGAAGCCAACGATCTCCTGCAATAAAAGAAAAATAATAAAGCAACCTCATCCTTACCTTTCCATGGTTCCCACGACAGCTTCAGCTCTGCTACATCGAGATGACAGGCTGGACCGCAGCAGAACGCTGCCATCCAGCCTCTCATCCCGCAGACACTGAGAAGCGCAGGCTTGCTTGCGCTGCTCAGCGTCTCTCTGTGACGACATCCAGATGAGCCGAGTTCATGTCCAATGAACTCGGCTCACCTCATGCACGTCACTGACAGCGTGGGAAAATTCTCACGCTGAAGCGGTGAGTGCAGGAGAATTCTCCCACGCTGTCAGTGACGTGCATAAGGTGAGCTCATGTCCAATGAACTCAGCTCACCTCCTGCACGTCACTGACAGCGTGGGAGAATTCTCCTGCACTCAGCGCTTCAGCGTGAGAATTCTCCCGCTGAAGCGCTGAGTGCAGGAGAATTTTCCCACGCTGTCAGTGACGTGCATAAGGTGAGCTCATGTCCAATGAACTCAGCTCACCTCCTGCACGTCACTGACAGCGTGGGAGAATTCTCCTGCACTCAGCGCTTCAGTGTGAGAATTCTCCCACGCTGAAGCGCTGAGTGCAGGAGAATTTTCCCACGCTGTCAGTGACGTGCATGAGGTGAGCCGAGTTCATTGGACATTAACTCGGCTCATCTGGATGCCCTCACAGAGAGACACTGTGGAGCGCAAGCAAGCCTGCGCTTCTCAGTGTCTGCGGGATGACAGGCTGGATGGCAGCGTTCTGCTGCGGTCCAGCCTGTCATCTCGATGTAGCAGAGCTGAAACTGTCATGGGAACCATGGAAAGGTAAGGATGATGTTGCTTTATTATTTTTCTTTTATTTCAGGAGATCGTTGGCTTCAGCTGGAATGGGCGTGATGGTAAGTATGGTTTAATTTAGAACAATAAAGAATTGTGTGTTTATTTCAATTAAAGGACTTTTTTCTGGGTGTTGTGTTTTTTTTAAATACTTTACTAGAAATTCATGGTGGTCATGTCTAATATTGGCGTGACCCCATGAATTTCGGGCTTAGGGCCAGCTGATAATGCCAAGCTGGCCCTAACCCCTTTATTACCCAGTGAGCCACCGCATCAGGGCCCTGGATGAGTTGGGTACAGCGCCAGAAGATGGCGCTTCTATGAACGCGCCATTTTCCGGGGTGGCTGCGGACTGCAATTTGCAGCGGGGGTGGCCCAGAAAGCTTGGGCCTCCCTGCGCTGCGGATTCCAGCCCCCAGCTGCCTAGTTGTACCTGGCTGGACACAAAAACAGGGCGAAGCCCCACGTCAATTTTCTTTAAATTATTTCATGAAATAATTAAGAAAAAAAGGGCTTCCCTATATTGTTGTGTCCGGCCAGGTACAAATAGGCAGCTGGTGGTTGGGGGCAGCCCGTTCCTGCCTGCTGTACCTGGCTGGACACAAATATAGTGCGAAGCCCCACGTCAATTTTTTTTAAATTATTTCATGAATTTCCTGAAATAATTTAAAAAAATTGAAGTGGGGCTTCGCACTATATTTGTGTCCAGCCAGGTACAGCAGGCAGGAACGGGCTGCCCCCATCCACCAGCTGCCTATTTGTACCTGGCCGGACACAACAATATAGGGAAGCCCTTTTTTTCTTAATTATTTCCTGAAATAATTTAAAAAAATTGAAGTGGGGCTTCGCACTATATTTGTGTCCAGCCAGGTACAGCAGGCAGGAACGGGCTGCCCCCATCCACCAGCTGCCTATTTGTACCTGGCCGGACACAACAATATAGGGAAGCCCTTTTTTTCTTAATTATTTCATGAAATAATTAAAAAAAATTGAAGTGGGGCTTCGCACTATATTTGTGTCCAGCCAGGTACAGCAGGCAGGAACGGGCTGCCCCCATCCACCAGCTGCCTATTTGTACCTGGCCGGACACAACAATATAGGGAAGCCCTTTTTTTCTTAATTATTTCATGAATTTCATGAAATAATTTAAAAAAAAGTACGTGGGGCTTCGCCCTATTTTTGTGTCCAGCCAGGTACAACTAGGCAGCTGGGGGCTGGAATCTGCAGCGCAGGGAGGCCCAAGCTTTCTAGGCCCCCCCCCCCGCTACAAATTGCAGTCCGCAGCCACCCCGGAAAATGGCGCGTTCATAGAAGCGCCATCTTCTGGCGCTGTACCCAACTCACCCAGGGCCCTGGTGCGGTGGCTCACTGGGTAATAAAGGGGTTAGGGCCAGCTTGGTATTATCAGCTGGCCCCAAGCCCAAAATTCATGGGGTCACGCCAGTATTAGACATGACCGCCATGAATTTCTAGTAAAGTATTTAAAAAAAACACAACACCCAGAATAAAGTCCTTTAATTGAAATAAAGACACAATTCTTTATTGTTCTAAATTAAACCATACTTACCATCACACCCATTCCAGCTGAAGCCAACGATCTCCTGCAATAAAAGAAAAATAATAAACCAACCTCATCCTTACCTTTCAATGGTTCCCACGACAGCTTCAGCTCTGCTACATCGAGATGACTGGCTGGACCGCAGCAGAACGCTGCCATCCAGTCTGTCATCCCGCAGACACTGAGAAGCGCAGGCATGCTTGCGCTCCTCACTGTCTCGCTGTGACGGCATCCAGATGAGCCGAGGTCATGTCCAATGAACTCGGCTCACCTCATGCACGTCACTGACAGCGTGGGAAAATTCTCACGCTGAAGTGCTGAGTGCAGGAGAATTCTCCCACGCTGTCAGTGATGTGCATGAGGTGAGCTCATGTACAATGAACTCAGCTCACCTCCTGCACGTCAGATCAAGAAAGATTGAGAGTCATCTTGTGTTTCTTCCATTGTCTACTAATTGTGCCAACAGTTGTTGCCTTTTGACCAAGCTGTTTGCCTATTGTTCTGTAGCCAATCCCAGCCTTGTGCAGGTTCACAATTTTGGCCCTGGTGTCCTTAGACAGCTCTTTGGTCTTGGCCATGGTGGAGAGGTTGGAGTGTGATTGATTGTGTGGACAGGTGTCTTTTATATAGGTAATGAGTTCAAACAGGTGCAATTAATACAGGTAATGAGTGCAGAGTAGGAGGGATTCTTAAAGAAAAACTAACAGGTCTGTGAGAGCCAGAATTTTTGCTTGTTGGTAGGTGATTAAATACTTTTTTTCATGCAATAAAATAATAAAATGCAATTTAATTATGTAAATATCATTCAATGTGATTTTCTGTTGTTTATTTTAGATTCTGTCTCTCACAGTTGAAGTGTACCTACGATAAAAATTACAGACCTCTCCATTGTTTGTAGGTGGGAAAACTTGCAAAATCAGCAGTGTATCAAACACTTATTTTCCCCACTCTAGGTAATATAAAACTATTGTAAATTACATTTTTCAAAATATAAACAGATGAGTAACTAAACAACTAAAAAAGGAAAAGAAACAGGAAAAAACAATGGGCAGATGGTAGAGAAGGAAGAGGTGGGGGGTGGGCAGGTCAAAGGCTCCTTGCATGCTCCAGTCACTTTTCTTTTTTTGAATCAATATCTAGCATAGGAGAAATAACTCTCAGACTTACATTAATTAGCTGGGATGGCCTGGACAGAAAAGTAGATCTGACATCTTCATGACAGAAGAATACCCCAGTGTTCAGTTTTTGACAAGCTTTTTAAATCCCTAAAATCTACATTTTTATGATTTTTTTAATTAATATATTCAATTATTCAGTCAATTTATTACTGGTTTTTTTAAACACTCTGTTAGTATGTATACTGTGTGAATTGGATCTACTAATGATAAGTCTACATTTGAAAAACTTTACATGGGCTGGGCATATTTTTATAATTAGCTGTGACTCCTTTTCAAAATTGCAGTCAGTCAAGACATCAACTTATCACAACAGTTTTAATTTCAGAAACTCCAGATTTAGTACTACAGTACTCCATAAGTGTTGTGGGCACTCAAGTCCCTTCTCTAGACCACTGAGCTTATTTCAGTGGAGATGCCATCGTTCACTGAACTACCCCTCGGGTAAGAAAGATGGTGGATTAATCTAAATTTATTGGGTTCTTTTTTAGGAACAGCCCAGAGTGGGGACACCACTAAATTTTTTAATGGTAATTCCTTGAATGGTCCTGCCATTCTGCACAGTGCTACCTCCTTTTTTAACTTTTCCGTAACTACTTCCGGGTACTGGTAGGCTGATTTTAGGTTTCTATTGCTAACGGGGGCCTCGACGGTGACGGAAGGAATCTGGAAGCCCATCTCAAAGCCTGCCGCCAGCAGCACCGCTATTTCCCTGTATGGGAACCTCTTTAGGAAGGGAAGCATTTTTTGCTAGTTTCACCGGGGTCACTCCTTTGGGAATTGCCCGGAGTGGACCCTCTCTTCCTTTTTTAAAACACTTATCCGTATATCTGTATTTACAGTCGGTAGCGTATTTCCACTGGCTCTCATTGAACTGTCAGCATAATCCTGACCTCTGTCCGCTCCCATTCCCCCTCTGTCCCTTATCTTTCCCCTTGGTTCTGTGGTGGCTTGATACTGACGATTAAGGGGCTGTGTCCTCGAAACGCGTCCAGTTGCTCCCCTCCTAGGGACATGTGATTTTTAATTTTTGGAATAAAGGATTTATCGCTTGTGGCACCGGATTTTACTTTTTCTATATACCACCTGGAAAGGGCTGCCCGATCCTAGCCTGGGCCATTACCCTCAACCACAGCCCTATATCCTTCTGGTCCCATCTTATTGCTGATCGAACTGCTTTTCTTTGGTGAAATTGTTCGTCGTATCTCAGCCATGTTTGCCCCCCGTACACTCTATACGCCTCTCCAATAGCGTCTTGGTAGCAAAACAGGGCCGAGCAGTTCTCCAGTGCCCTCTCGCCTATGACACTTGTTAGGATGGAGAAAGCCTGCGACCAATTTGTGAAGGTTTGTGGGATTAGACGCCACCTCCGTTTTTTCTCTTCCTCTTTCTTATTATCGTCATTCCTATTCTTATCTGAATTAAATTTTTCTAACGGCAGTAGGGAAAATATCTCAACATACTCATCCCTCCAAACTTGCTCCTTTACCTCCTTCTTTAAGTGTGCCCCCAGGGGACCCTTGTAGCAGATGTAAACCTTGCCCCGTGCCCTATCGTCCAGGTGAATCTTATCCCCTTTTTCTTTTGTGGTCTACTCTGCCACGGGCACCGGACTTCCGGTTGCTGGCTGCGAATCTCCTTCTCCCTACGCTACACTCTTGCTCCTCACTACCTCGCCTCCCAATGGGACCCAGGCCGACGCTGGTGCCGGCGTGTGGTTTTGCGCCTCTAGAGAAGCTACAAGATTTTTTAGAACAGTCAGCATGTTCTGTATGTCTGCCCTTTCTGGGTTCCCCCCTCCCCTTACTCCCCGATCTACCTCTCCTGCCCTCTGACTGTGTCACAAGCCCTTCGACATTAGTGTAGATGGAAACGGAAACGAAAAAGATTCATACTCACCGGACCGCAAGGGCGGTCCTGCCACACCGGCTGGAAATTCCATTTCCTGTTGTCCTTCCCGGTCGCATGGCGTTGTCTGTCCTGGCATTCCCAATGCGATGATGGCATTCCTCTGTGCTGTTGATGGGGGGGTAATAAACTCCCGGGTGCCAATCATGGTGGGCAGGCCAAGGGAAAGCCTAGGGGCAGAGTAGGGCTAGCAGGAAGGGGGGTTACTGTGAGGGCAAAAACTAGCCTGTGACTGGCAGGCAAAGTGGCCAGCAAGCGAAGGGTCTACTGGACCCCATGCCCAATACATTGGGGGGGGGGGGTGTATGGAGTTAGCATGCCCTACATGGTAGGGGGTATGCGGGGGCAGGGGCATGGAAGAGGCTGTTGCTGAGCCCGCTTTCCAATAGTCTATGGAGGGGCATGACATGAGGGGCTGTGCCCTGCCCCCCCTAAATCTAGGCATGTCCGCTGGGTCCTGGGTCCATGTAATTCCACCAGCGCCCGGCCGCTGGTCTAGATCCTATTGCATGCGGTCACTTGACCGCAGGTCCTCCTGATCACGTGACCGCAGGTCCTGCTCTATATTGCACACTCCCGGAATCTTAGGCCCCTCCCCACGGCCACGTGACCGCAGGTCCTCCAGGTCACGTGACCATGGGTGCTGCTACGTCATGCTCACTGCTGCGTTGTATGCCGCGCTGCATCTATGCCCTAATATGCTCCCGACCATCGGCGCTGCAATCCTATCGCCCTCCGGCACTGCCATGCTCCTGGACCATGGGGCTGCAATGCTCCCGCCCACCGGTACTGCCACGCTCCTGCCCATCTCTACGTCATCCGGTGCCCGCCCCCCCCTCGCATTCAGAGGCCTACTTCCGGCTGCAGCTCTGGGTAACACTGGCTGCTTCCTTAGAGCGTGGCCCCGGGCACATTTTTTTCCTTTAGTGGGGGGCCCTGGCAATGTCATTAAGGACCCTGGGGAACTCGGGGATTTTGAGGCAGGGGCACCCTGAGCACAGGGGCTTGGGGTAGCATTAGACACTTGGGGGTCCATGGTGGGTCTCCCCTGCCATCGCCTAGGAGTCGGTCCCCAGTCTGGGGACAATCTCACCGGTGGCCTTGAGCAACGTGAATGTAGCACCCTTGATGACAGATTTCCTGGTCCCCCATTGATGATCCGGGCCATTTGTTCCACCAGCCAGCCAGAGGGGTCCTCCTCTGGCGGCCGTCTGCAGAGCCTCAAGTAGCTGCTCAGATATTGTGTCGTGTCCTGAAGATGGGAAGAAAAGAGCAAGCCACTCCCCCGGTGGCCTTATAAGCTGCCCCTACCTGACCCCACCTTCTCTTTACCTGTCCCCACCTATGTCGCACCCCATCATGCCGGCTTCCGCCCTATTGCCTTGGGCCAATTGCTCCAGCCTTTTCTGTTCTGGCAATGTAACCATTAAGTATAGTTAATTCTTAAAATTGCATAAAGCTAAACAAACAATAATTTCTAATATATTTAAAAAAATTTGTAATACTAAAAATCAGAATTAACATTGACAAATTTTAATCTGGTTTGAGATTTGACAGATTGATCAGACACAATGCAGTCAATTCATCTCCATCAAGAAATCAAAGCATTTACAATGTATCATGTTCTAAAATTTGAATCTTACAGCTATTGTATGAGTTTTTCTTTTAATTCATTAATGTCATTCCATGCAGACAATGACGTACATTATCACTATGCATTCATTTAATTATTTAAAAATTAAAGAGGCCTGGCCTTGCAACTTCCTAATAAAACACTTAATTTAAAATTAATTAAATATGAAAAACAGATCAGGTTTCTATTTTTAAACAAAGATGTCTTACTGGTGTCTTTTTTCCTTGAAGATATCTGGAAAAAGGGTCATGATTTCAAAGAGGTGATATTTCAAACCATGAACTCAGAATACTGTATACAGAAAAAAAAACTCCTTCCAAATCAGAAAATGTGATTTTCAGGATTTGTTTTCTCATTTTGTTTCTCACAGTTGAGGTCTACCTATGATGTCAATTACAGGCCTCTCTCATCTTTTTAAGTGGGAGAACTTGCACAATTAGTGGCTGACTAAATACTTTTTTCCCCACTGTATTTTTAATACTTAGATGTTATTCATTACTGATATACCAGTTGGAAATATAGTACCTCCCCAGACAATGGGGAGGGAGTTTCTTACACCCCTGCTCTGAGAACACATCCCCAAAGTCACACAGTTATTGAGTCACAACACCCTATCCAGCCGAGTGCCCAAACAGTGTCCTTTACAATAGTCGCTCCAATTAGCTACCTCCCGTGTCTGCCAATCTACCACAGTGTTGTGCAGCGTGAACCAAGGCAGTCCCAGAACCACAGGAGCGGGCAGACCCTCTAGCACATAACAGTCAATACATTCTGAGTGCATAGCCCCTACCTGTACATTAGTGTTGAGCCACCCCCGTAGTGTTCGAGTTCGGTTCGGTTCGTCAAACACCCGTGTGTTCGCCGAACTGTTCGTCGAACACCTTCGAACACCGTTAAAACCAATGGCAGGCAAACAAAAACACATAGAAACACATAGAAAACACCTTCAAAGGTGTCCAAAAGCTGACAAACTGCTCAGAAGACACAACTAACACATGGAAAAGTGACAAGTACATATAGTCATGCAAAAAGAAAAGAGGTGGAGGAGTAAAAGGAGGGGGAGACACAGATATAGGCATGTCATGCCCTTCTAAAATCCAAAAAGTGAGAAGCCGACACGGCCAGTCCGTTCCTGCCCGTGCCACCTCCGTGTCGCCGGGTTTGTGCCAGAGCCGCGGTGAACCCTGACGGCCAGACCTCCTCTCCCAATACTGGTGCCTGTCCGCTGGTGGGTCGAGCGAGCCCCCCTGTGGTGGAGGCAGCTCTAAGCTTTTTAATTTAAATTGTCTCTCTAATTTGAATGAATACACTTTAAATCCATTTACAAGGATCTATTGGAGGGCAAGTCTCATGCCAGCAGCCGCATAATTCCAGCTCCAGTAGCGTCCACTAAAGCTGCTGCAGTTAAAAAGCTTTTATAAGGATCGAGCTCGGCTGTCCACCGCAAGGCATCCTACTGCCAGTCCGAGCCCCTATGCCTTGGGGTGCCTCCTAATGCTCTTCACTGAGTATCCCGTGGTCCCGAAGCATTTCCTTTGAAAAAATGAAGTGTGCAAACTACAGGTGGTGTAGCTTGCTTAACAGCCGGGATAATCCGCTGACTAGCAGACCCTGCTACTAGGCACAAAGTATTTCCTGGGCTAGATGCAGTTAAAAATTTGTAATTAGATACTCTCGTTGGATGCTGAGAAAGCATTACATAGAGTCTCCTGGCACTCCATATATGATTCTCTTAAAAAGCTTGGGGTAGGGGTCTAGGGGACCCTTTTATAGCCAAAATCACGGCCCTGTATCGCAATACGTCACCTAGGCTGAAGATAAATGGAACTGTAGCACCCTGAGGGCTCGGTTGCTACAGAGGTATTGCACCTCACCCAGAGGTGTGATATCTCACTCTCAGGTAAGGATGTAGTGTGGATCAGGACCCGACACCTGCATGCATTACACCACATTGCCGTGGGGCAGGGCGACCAATATGCCCCTGAGATGGGCACGACAGTCCCTGTCCCTGGCTGGAGTGGGGGGAGGGAACACTGAGGAAGGGGAACCCTGTAGTGCAGGAGCAGGGAGGAAGCAGTTCCTGGGTGCATTGAGAAGGGAGTATAAAAGGTGGGCACCATCTTAGTTCAGTGCAGAGAAGTCTGAGCAGAAGTGGCAGGGAGCAGGGGCTCTGCATGAGCTCTGCTCCGGAGGCGGGCCTAGTAACAGAGGCCCAGGCCTGGAAGAGGGAGAAGGAAGGAAGAGGAGCGGAGAAGGCTCCAGGAACGAGGAACGAAGGGATCTCAGGGGTGCGGACGGGCGAGTCGCCACCGCACGCCCGAATCCACCTGCGTGGAGGGGTCAGGCCAAAGGGGGAGACCGGTCCCCGAAACTAGTGGAGGCAGGAAACGACCCTCAGCTAGAAACAGGAGGCTGTGACATTTTATGTGGCGCAGCCCCTCGCTACACCCGCTAGGAAGGTACCACATAGGGTCAGGGAAACTGGCGCCAAGTATACCAAGAGGAGGCCGAGGCAGCCGGACAGAAGGGTTGGTAAGAAAGGCCAGACAAAGGACACACAAAGGGGGTCCTGTGAAGCACTCCAAAGTTATCTGGGAGTTGTCTGAGCCCCTCACCTGGTGAGCACAGTACGACGTGGGCAGCTGTTACCTGCAGACGTGGTCTGGATAATAAGAACTGTGAGTAAAGGCCCTGGACTGCATCACTGACTCCGTGTCGTTACTGCTGCTGCCCTGCACCATCACCCCCATTCTCCGCATACACTGCACTGAGGCTATACTCCTCCCGTGGGGAGTTATGCTACGCTCTGCTGCACCCACAACACCAGCCTCAGCGGTTTGCCCTGGAGCGGCGGTTCACTCTGACCGCAATCCACGGGTGGCGTAGTCGGACATTTAAACATCAAAACCACATAAATAGTTCCGCCACTGGTTTGACCGCCCTGAGCCACGGAACCGGGTTGCCGCCACGGAGACTACAACCACCAGCATCCACCAAAAAGGGTCCGGCTCCGGGTGTCCCAAGGCCCAGGGGGCGCGTCAGAACATTTTCATCACCTTTCACAATCACCAATGGGACAAGGCAGGGATGTTCTCTGTCCCCTCTCTTATACATCCTAGTGACGGAGCACCTGCTCTCATCAATTCGCCATAACCCCAATATTAGGTGGATTGAGGTGGGAGGCACCGAGTACAAGTGCTCTCTATTTGCTGATGATGTCCTAGTATATATCACTCAATCACATATATCCATCCATGCTGTTATGGCTGAAATAGATCACTTTGTTACATGGTCAAATTTTAAAATCAATGCAGCGAAGTCTGAGGCCCTCGATGTCTCCCTCCCCAAATCCATATAGGATTCCATCCAGTCCAACTTTCCCTTTGCCTGGCCCTCACAGGGTATCAAATACTTAGGAATTCCTATTCATAGAGACCTCTCCCATCTATGTTATCTTAATTTTGGGCCCTTTATTGAACAACTCCATACAGACCACGGTTGGCAAGTTAGAACTGTAAGATTCACTATGTGAACCACTGGTGTTTTGTGGAAAAGCACATGTACACTGTGTTCCAAATTATTATGCAAAAAGTGTTTAGGAGTGATAAGGGAAGAATTTGTTTGTTTGTCGGTTAAACTCATTGATGGTGATGTGTGTCAGGGCTCTTTATATCACTGTAAGCAATTGCAGACACCTGTGCTAATTAGTTTGGCAGGTGTGTCCAATGAAAGGCAAGACTACTTAAGAAGGCTGTCTCACATTATTAAGCAGCCTACATTTTCTGCCAAAATGGGAAAGAAAAAGAATGTGTCGGCTGCTGAGAAGCAACAAATTGTGGAGTGTTTAGGTCAAGGCATGACTACAATCAACTTTGTGCGATGATCAGGATGAAGTGTCTTGGCAATCAAGAAGTATGTAGCTGATTCACAGTACACACGTGTGCGTGCTGATAAGGGCTGATTGAGGACTCTTTCCTACAGGCAATTACGTCAGGTTGAAAGAGCAGCGGCAAAAAAGCCTTGTCATAGCAGCAGACAAGTTTTTGAAGCTGCTTGTGCCTCCAACGTCCCCCGAACAACAAGATGCAGGGTCCTTCAGAGGTTTGCAGCTGTGCATACGCCATCCTGTCGACCTCCTCTATCCACTTCACACAAGCAGAAACGGTTCCAATGGGCCAAACATTACATGAAGACTGATTTCAAAACTGTTTTGTTCACGGATGAGTGCCGTGCAGCGCTCGATGGTCCAGATGGATGGAGTGGAGGATGGCTGGTTGATGGACACCCCACGCAAACACGGCTACAGCGCCAACAAGGAGGAGGTGGAGTAATGTTTTGGGCTGGAATCATGGGGAGAGAGATTGTCGGCCCCTTTAGGATCCCTGAAGGCGCTAAAGATGAACTCCATAATGTATGTGGATTTTCTCAAACAGCACTTCCTGCCATGGTTCAAGAAGAAGAACCGTGTATTTCACAGCAAGATCATTTTTCTGCATGATAATGCACCATCTCATGCTGCACATAAAACATCTGCATCTCTGGCTGATATGGGCATAAAAGGGGACAAACTTATGGTGTGACCCCCATGCTCCCCTGACCTCTACCCCATTCAGAACCTTTGGAGCATCATTAAAAGGAGTGTCTATGATGGCGGGAGGCAGTTCACATCTAAGCAACAGCTCTGGGAGGGTATTCGGTCCTCATGCAAAACAATTGAAGCAGAAACAATCCAAAACCTGACAAATTCAATGGACGAGAGAGTTCAGAAGCTCCTTTCGAACAAGGGGTCCTATGTGAAAATGTAACATCACCTAGAATAAAGTTTTGAGTTGAAAACTGTTTGATTTCAGTTTCTAACAACCTGCTAATGCTTATAATTTCAAAAATGACCATTTTTTTGGTCTTTATTAAAATGAAAAGGTTGATCGAAAAGTTTGGGGGATCTAAGAGTGTGGCAACCCAGTAGTCATGATTACTTCGAATTCTGACAATATGAGGGTCATGCTGCAGGTAGTGCAGCAAGAAGGCACTTATGTGTCTTGCGCATCTCGGAGCCCCAAAATTATTTTCCGGGCTAGATGCAGCTAAAAATTATTATTGATTTTAAATCTGGTGAAGCTTTAGTATAGATGGCCTAATAGGATCAGTGCTGCACACTGCTACAAAGCCCAAATTATTTTCCAGTCAAGATACAGATAAACATGATTAGTAATTTTAAATCTGGTGGAGCTTATTATAGATGGCCTAATAGAATCAGCGCTGCACACTGCTACAAAGCCCAAATTATTTTACAGCCAAGATACAGATAAACATGATTAGTAATTTGAAAGCTTAAAACGGTTGGTAGGGTGATTTTAACCAATCATCAAGCTTTTACTCTCCCCAGGATGACACAGGGGTAGAAAAGTCGTTTCGGATCCATGATTTGTTCATCTTTATGAACGTGAGTCTGTCTACATTATCAGTGGAGAGCCGCGTGCGCTTATCTGTCAGCACACCACCAGCAGCGCTGAACACACGTTCAGACAGAACGCTGGCTGCGGGGCATGACAAGATCTCCAAGGCGTAAGTGGCTAGCTCCGGCCATTTATCCAGATTGGAAGCCCAAAAAGAGCAAGGGTCCAGTGACACAGTCATGGCTTCAATGTTTACTTGGAGATACTCCTGTATCATCGTCTCTAGGCGTTGACTATGTGTCAGACTTCTTGTCTCCTGTGGCCTTGCAAAGGATGGGCTAAAAAAGTGGTGAAATGATTCCGCAAAATTGATGTTACCAGCAGATACTGTGGTTCTGTTACGGTTTGAGTGCTGAACACTTGACGGTCCCACGGTTGGCAAGTTGGAACTGTGAGATTCACTACGTGCACCACTGGTATTTTGTGGAAAAGCACATGTAAGATTCTGCAACAGTCTCTGCTGATACTCCTGCATGCGTGCATCCCTTTCTATGGCAGGAATAATTTCTGCAAATTTACTTTTGTACCGGGGATCTAACAGTGTGGCAACCCAGTAGTCAGGATTATTTCTAATTCTCACAATTCGAGGGTCATGTTGCAGGTAGTGCAGCAAGAAGGCACTCATGTGTGTTGCGCATCCAGGAGCACCAAGTCCCTGTTGTGTTGGTGGCGAGGTAACAATCATGCTTCCTTCCTCTGTCCTCTCCCCCCAACCTCGCACAACAGAAATGTGATCAAGGTCTCCCTCATCTGATGAGTCTTCCATCAGTTCGTCCTCCACTTCTTCCTGGGCTCCTGCACCTTCCTCACTAGTTTGGCTGCTACCATGCGCCCTGGTAAAACCATCTCCCCCACCCTCACATGCCTGCCGCCTTGGTGCTGCCGACCGTCTGGACCTTGCAGATGTTAGCCCTTCCGCATACAACTCCTCCTCCACCTCCTCTTGTGTCACCACCTGACTCCGAATTCTGTTTAACATGTGCTCCAGCATGTAAATCACCGGAATAGTCATGCTGATAATGGCATCGTCAGCACTAAACATCTTCGTCGCCATTTCAAAACTGTGCAGAAGGGTGCATAGGTCCCTGATCTGAGACCACTCCTCCAGCGTGATTTGCCCCACCTATGGATCTCGTTGGCCCAGGCTATACGTCAGAACGTATTGCACCAGGGCTTGTCGGTGCTGCCACAGTCGCTGCAACATGTGCAGAGTTGAATTCCACCGGGTAGGCACATCGCATTTTAGCCGGTGAAGTGGCAGGCCCAACGACTTCTGTAGAGATGTAAGTCACTGAGCTGCGGGATGCGAACGGCGGAAGTGAGCACACAGCGACCGTGCCCTCTGCAGAAGGCCATCTAGTCTGGGATAGTGGGCTAAAAATTGCTTGGCAACCAAGTTCAACACGTGAGCCATACAAGGCACGTGTGTGACATTGCCCCGGCGAAGGACCGCACCCAGGTTTGCAGCATTGTCGCACACGGCCTTCCCTGGTTTCAGGTCCAGTGGAGACAAACATTCATGAAATTGGTTCTCCAGAGCTGACCACAACTCCTCAGCTGTGTGACTCACATTTCCCAGACATTTCAATGTAAAAACGTTGAGCCCTACTGCCAGCATAGTAAGGAGGTGTGCAGGATCCCTTCTGCGCAGTTAGAAAGCTTGTGGCATGACCAGACAGGCTTTGGGTGCAGGTGGAAGACCGAGAGGAGGTTGAGGAGGCAGAAGCAGTGGAGGAACTTTGACATAAAGAGGATTGACGCACAACTCGTGGGGACGGCAAGACTTGGACAGCAGCCCCTTGTCCTGCTGTCACCATAGTTACCCAGTGCCCAGTCAGCGACATGTAACGCCCCTGTCCATGCCTACTCGTCCAAGTGTCTGTGGTGAAATGCACCCTGTCACACACAGAGTTTCTCAAAGAAGCGGTGATGTTGTGTGCGACATGCTGGTGGAGCGCAGGCACACCTTTCTTTGAGAAGTAGTGCCGACTGGGCATCTGGTACTGGGGCACTGCGACGGACATAAGGTCTCGAAAATCCTCTGTGTCCACCAGGCGGAAAGGCAGCATTTCTGTAGCCAAGAGCTTGCAGATGGTGAAATTCAACCTCTTAGCTTTCTCATGGCTAGGAGGAAATGGTCTTTTACTTGTCCACATCTGAGGGACCGAGGGCTGGCTATTGTGCTTAGACGGGGTTGATAAGGGTGTCCCCGGCAAACTGCCGGTCTGTGAGGAAGATGCAGGCGGACATGTTAGATTGCCTTGATCCAAAGGTGGTGCTATCGATGTCGGACAGCGCTCAACACTAGCTGGTGTTACCACCTCCAAAGAAAATGATGACCTGCCAATCACGCTGGCTGTTGCGGGTAAAGAGGTGGCAGGTCTGCGCCCCAAAACAGGTGTGACTGCTGTCCCCCCAGTCACAGAGGATGAAGAGGCCGCGGATGCACAAGATATGGCAGACGGTGGTTGGCCCGGCCGGCTAGGCCGCATTGTAGCACACTGAGCTTCCCACTGCAACTTATGCTTCATGTCCATGTGCCGGTTCATGCATGAAGTACTCAAACTATGTATTTTTTGGCCTCTACTTAGCTTTTGCTGACAAATGTTACAGATAACACGAGTTGGGTCATCTTTATCGATCTGAAAAAATGCCCAGGCTATGCAAGGCTTAGCACCCATGCGACCTGAAGAGCCACCACGACTTGTGGTGAGAGGCAGAGTTGTGTTTGAGGATGCAGTTGTTGACGTGCTTCCAGTACTACGTCTCTGTCCAGGAAGGCGCAACCTGACCTCGTCGTCACTAGCATCTTCCTCCACCTCCTCTGCTGACCTCATCTCTTGGCTGACTGTGGGTTGACAGTAAGTGGGATCTCCAACCTCATCATCATCACCCTGTGCGTTATCACACCCGTCGTCCTCAGAGCCAACCTGTTCCTGCCCTGACAAAAAACTAAAGTTGTCGCTCCAATCAGGTATTTGAGTCTTATCATCGTCTTCCTCATTGTCTCCACCAACAGGAGTTACAGTTTGGGAATGAGGGTCTACATTATGGTCAGAACCTTCTGCGTCTGGTCCTGGATTCAACTCATAAAGATTCTGGGCATCAGTGCAGATCATTTCCTCGTCTGGATTCACAGAAGCGCTGGAGTCGACCTCTGATTCCCAGGCTATAGTATGAGTAAACAGCTCTGCAGACTCAACCATCTGTTCTACCTCATACTCAGACGGGCAGCTGGAGATTTGGGAGCTGTGAGGAAGCAAGTGCGATTGGGGTGACACCTTTGAGGACTGGAGTATTTGTGATGTTGAAGTTGATGTGGAGGAGAGCCCACTTAAAGGAGCACTTGATATCCGTTGAAGCACCTGCTGTTTTTGTGCCTCATCTGGAATTTGTAGCGATTGGCGTGGCCGTAAGAAAGGGATCTTATCACATTGTCCGCTAAAAGAAGTAGACATTTTAGTTTGGCTGGAAGATGGTCTTTCTTCTGCAGATGTTACTGTTGCTTTAACACCTACCCCACGGACACAACCTTTTTTTCCCCTTCCCAACACGCCTATTCCCCTTTCCACCAGCAGCAGGCCTTTTTCCACTCATTTTGGTGGTTAACTAATTAACAACTCTGGAGTTGTTTGCACAAAAAAACAATGGATGGGAACCGAGCAGAGCTGAGTGGCCAAACTGTGGTATTAGGCCAAAACTATTGGCTGGGTTAGATGCAGAAAAAAATTATATTCAATTTGCAACCTGATGGAGGTCAGTATAGATGGACTAATAGAGAAAGTCCCACACACTGCTAGAAGGCCAAATATTTTTTCAGAGCTAGATGCAGAAAAAAATATATTCAGTTTGCAACCTGATGGAGGTCAGTATAGATGGACTAATACAACAAGTCCCACACACAGCTAGAAGCCCAATATTTTTTCAGAGGTAGATGCAGAAAAAAATATATTCAGTTTGCAACCTGATGGAGGTCTGTATAGATGGATTAATAGAACAAGTCCCACACACAGCTAGAAGCCCAATATTTTTTCAGAGGTAGATGCAGAAAAAAATATATTCAGTTTGCAACCTGATGGAGGTCTGTATAGATGGATTAGTAGAACAAGTCCCACACACAGCTAGAAGCCCAATATTTTTTCAGAGGTAGATGAAGAAAAAAATACATGCAGTTTGCAACCTGATGGAGGTCAGTATAGATGGACTAATACAACAAGTCCCACACACAGCTAGAAGCCCAATATTTTTTCAGAGCTAGATGCAGAAAAAAATTATATTCAATTTGCAACTTGATGGAGGTCAGTATAGATGGACTAATAGAATGATGCTATGCCCAAAAGATTTTACTTCACTAGGTGCAGTAAAAAAATTGGTATTCTATACACAGTTGGTATATCTTGCAACACAGATAGGCTACTCCACTGACTAACACACTCTGCAATAGGCCAAAAAGGATTAGCTTTGCTAGATTCAGCCAAATGCTGTGAAAAAAACTTGCACAGCACTGGCACAGACCTGCCTGGCAAAAACTGATAGGAACTGATGTAACCTAGTCCTGAAAAGGACTCCAATTACAATTAGTCTTTACTCCCACAATCTATCTATTTAAGAGCACAGACCTGCCTGATAAAAGTCGTAGGAAATGCTGTAACCTAGTCCTTAAAAGGACTGCAATCACAACTATTCCCTACTCCCAAGCTATCTGTAGATTTGTGCGAAAATTGGCTTGAAATTAACAAGGTATAGCGCACACAGCAACAGCGGTGCCGTCTAACACGCAGCTGCAGCAGTGAGAAAATGGTGGCGACGGGGAAAATGGCTTGGTCTTATAGGGCAAGGACATGTGACATACACTGCCAATGACACATGCCCTTGCTTGTGTGAAAAAAAGCACTTCGCTCCGTGTGTGCGCTGCTGATAGGCTGACAGATTGCACCTCCCCACTGTAAATGCGGGAAAGAGAAAAAAAAATGGAGATCTTCATTGTTTCTGCAGAGATCCATCCCCTTCCCCTCCCCCCACCCCGCTGTACACTCAAACTGCGTATTAACATTAATTTTCATCATTACTGAGAAAAAATCCAGTTATGATTTTGGTGCACGAACAGTTATCGAACATAACCTCGAACAGCCGAATTTTTCTCAAATTGTTCGTGTTCGCCGAACGGCTCGAACGCCGCCCAAAACAGCTCGAATTTGAGATTGGCGAACAGTTCGAGTAGAACAACGCTCATCTCTACTGTACTTGTAACACTCGGATGACTAGTGTAAAATACCCTTGGCTCAAGGGTGCGTAGTCTATAACAATTATGGGTATGTATTTGGAAAGTGTTTGTGGTTTGAGTCCCTGGACCTGGATGAACCTGGCGTCAATCAAATTAAACCCCACCCCACTGTCCAGAAAGGCAGAAATGGTCACCTTATTTTTGCCCAGATGGATTTCAACCTGTAGGAAAAATTGTGACCTACCCAATGGATGGATTAATAGAACAAGTCCCACACACAGCTAGAAGCCCAATATTTTTTCAGAGGTAGATGCAGAAAAAAATATATTCAGTTTGCAACCTGATGGAGGTCAGTATAGATGGACTAATACAACAAGTCCCACACACAGCTAGAAGCCCAATATTTTTTCAGAGCTAGATGCAGAAAAAAATTATATTCAATTTGCAACCTGATGGAGGTCAGTATAGATGGACTAATAGAATGATGCTATGCCCATAAGATTTTACTTCACTAGGTGCAGTAAAAAAATTGGTATTCTATACACAGGTGGTATATCTTGCAACACAGATAGGCTACTCCACTGACTAACACACTCTGCAATAGGCCAAAAAGTATTAGCTTTGCTAGATTCAGCCAAATGCTGTGAAAAAAACTTGCACAGCACTGGCACAGACCTGCCTGGCAAAAACTGATAGGAACTGATGTAACCTAGTCCTGAAAAGGACTCCAATTACAATTAGTCTTTACTCCCACAATCTATCTATTTAAGAGCACAGACCTGCCTGATAAAAGTCATAGGAAATGCTGTAACCTAGTCCTTAAAAGGACTGCAATCACAACTATTCCCTACTCCCAAGCTATCTGTAGATTTGTGCGAAAATTGGCTTGAAATTAACAAGGTATAGCGCACACAGCAACAGCGGTGCCGTCTAACACGCAGCTGCAGCAGTGAGAAAATGGTGGCGACGGGGAAAATGGCTTGGTCTTATAGGGCAAGGACATGTGACATACACTGCCAATGACACATGCCCTTGCTTGTGTGAAAAAAAGCACTTCGCTCCGTGTGTGCGCTGCTGATAGGCTGACAGATTGCACCTCCCCACTGTAAATGCGGGAAAGAGAAAAAAAATGGAGATCTTCATTGTTTCTGCAGAGATCCATCCCCTGCCCCTCCCCCCACCCCGCTGTACACTCAAACTGCGTATTAACATTAATTTTCATCATTACTGAGAAAAAATCCAGTTATGATTTTGGTGCACGAACAGTTATCGAACATAACCTCGAACAGCCGAATTTTTCTCAAATTGTTCGTGTTCGCCGAACGGCTCGAACACCGCCCAAAACAGCTCGAATTTGAGATTGGCGAACAGTTCGAGTAGAACAACGCTCATCTCTACTCTTCAGGTCGCATGGGTGCTAAGCCTTGCATAGCCTGGGCATTTTTTCAGATCGATAAAGATGACCCAACTCTTGTTATCTGTAACATTTGTCAGCAAAAGCTAAGTAGAGGCCAAAAAATACATAGTTTGAGTACTTCATGCATGAACCGGCACATGGACATGAAGCATAAGTTGCAGTGGGAAGCTCAGTGTGCTACAATGCGGCCTAGCCGGCCGGGCCAACCACCGTCTGCCATATCTTGTGCATCCGCGGCCTCTTCATCCTCTGTGACTGGGGGGACAGCAGTCACACCTGTTTTGGGGCGCAGACCTGCCACCTCTTTACCCGCAACAGCCAGCGTGATTGGCAGGTCATCATTTTCTTTGGAGGTGGGAACACCAGCTGGTGTTGAGCGCTGTCCGACATCGATAGCACCACCTTTGGATCAAGGCAACCTAACATGTCCGCCTGCATCTTCCTCACAGACCGGCAGTTTGCCGGGGACACCCTTATCAACCCCGTCTAAGCACAATAGCCAGCC